>NC_134110.1:58866250-60227500 GCF_040939455.1 Microcebus murinus
TTAGAATGTGACTGTATTTAGAGATAGGTCCTTTAAAGTGGTAATTAAGGTAAAATGAGGTCACATAGGTGGGCCCCAATCCAATCTAAATGGTGTCCTTATAAGAAGAGATCAGTACATAGACTTACACAAAGGGAAGACACAGCAAGAAAGAGGCCATCTGCAAACCAAAGAGAGCCTCAGAAGGAACCAAGCCTGTTGACACCTTGATCTTAAATTTCTAGCCTCCAAAACTGAGAAAATAAATTTCTATTCTTTGAAACACTCAGTATATGATATTTTGTTATGGCAGCCCTAGTAAACTGATATGAATGTTAAGGAAAAAGGAATGTAAAATTAGAAGCTTTTAAAACCAAAGATTAGTCACAAATAAAAATATAAAATCTCTAAAATCTCATTAAAATTATTTGCCATCAAGTTTTTAACTGTAGATCTTTTACAAAAAGCAAGAGACAAAGAAGAAACATGAAATTCTTCCTATGAAGCACGGAAGAAATGAATAGTCGGTTGCTTCTGTCAGCTACGACATGGAGGATAGAAATTCTTCTCTGGTTCACAGCTTTAAGGTGTGTGTGTGTGTGTATGTGTGTGTGTGTGTGTTTAGGGTATATGTATATATAGATATATAAATATACTTTTATATCTATACTTTTATAGATATATAAATATACTTTTATATATACTTTTATATCAATACATAGATAAGTGAATTAAAGTTAAAGTATAACCAGCTTGCTAGGGAATAGAAATGTTATAATTTTAGATAGACAAACTTGACTAGACTGGCAAAAATAAGACAACTGAAATCAATTTTTAGGCTTTTAAAACTACCATAACTTTTCAACTTTTCATCCCCTTCTCCCCACTTGTTTTTAAGATTACCTTACTCTAGTAGATTCTTGATGGTAGCAAATATAGATCTGAACCCCCAAGGGCTTTGGTAAGAGCAAGTTACCTGTTTGAAATATGATTTTTCTTTTTCTCCTTCTTCCCTACCATTATCATTATCATCATAATCACGATGACCACCATTATCATATCACAGCTAACATTTACTAATTACTTATTAGTACCCGGTTCTGTCCTAAGAGTTATATATGTATAAAAATAGATTTAATCTTGAAAACAGTACTCTGAGGTAGGTACTATTATAGGCACACTGTATAAAATCAGAAATGGAGGCACAGGATGTTGAGTAACTTGCCCAAGATCACAGAGGTAGTGCAAGAAGTAGGGTTTGAATCTAGGCAGTTTTGTTCTAGAGTCCACACTTTCGCTACTACTCTGTAGTCTACATTTAATCATAATCACTAAAAATTACTTGAAGAGTCTTTAACAAAACTCCCATATATTCTATTTCTGTAATCAAGATGTCAGAAATTCTGCTGTGAATGTGGCTACTACTAGTTAATTATAATGTCCATCAATAGCAAGAAATTATACTTCCAATGGCTCCTTCTCCCTTAATAATGTATTGATCTTCCTTTACTTATCTCATAAAGGAAGAAATTATATTAATATATTCAGAAATTTTTTAGTTACCTTCAAATGCTAATTTGATGTATATATAATATAGATATATATATTTTATATATAAAATGTGAAGTTTACTCTCACAAAAATAAAAAACTATAGAAGAGAGAAAACAGGACATAAAGGATAAATGATTTTATCCTTTTTCATTTTAATCTACAACTGTCTTTTAATCAGGCTGTATCAGCCATTTGTTGATTTCATAAGTGGGACTGAAGTCTTTTTTAATTAGGCCTTGATAAGATTATCACTAACATCTCTTACACTTCTAGAGCCATATTGTATATTGCTGCTCCTACTTGCCAATTTAATAATCTATATTTTAAAATCTAAGTTTGTATTTCTTTATAAATACACTTAGAGAGAAATAACCCAGAGTGATGTATAAAAAGTACACAGCACGTGCCTAATAAAAGGCTTAGAGCTTGGCTGGCTTGGACAATCAGCTTAGACATCTTAGAAGACTGTGGCTTGGTTTGGAGCAAGGAAGCAATCAAAAAGTGTGCAACACTTGATGAAATGTATCCTCAGCTGACGGAGAGGTGGAAAATGTGAGAGGTGGCAGCAGCAGCCAGGACTCAGCACACCCTTTCAGAGCCTGTAGGCAAGTCTGGCAGCAGGAGTGCTCCCATTTAATGTAAGTTGTCTTTTTGCTCCCTACGCTCCCATATCAGCAGTTTCACTGATTTCCAGAGTTTCTCTTGAGATTTTGCTATAGACCTGAAGCTATCTGATTTCAGGAGTATGAGGAAATGAACGTAATAATAGATAAATTTGACAAAGTAGAGTAGAAGTTTAGAGAAATGGTGTGTTTCACTGAAGACATCCAGGTGTAGCCACTAGCATTGCCTCTGGCATCTTCATCTGTAAGTGATAAGATTCCTGGCTTAGGGTGAAAACCATAAATGGGTGATTTTAATTCTGATTCGAAAACATGAAACCATTCTGCTAGATACTCAGTTAGACTAAATCTAGCAGGGATTTTTCAAAAATCTGAATTCTACCTCTGTTCATGAACAGTAGACTACTTATTCCAAAGAAGGATGCTTCAAAACTTCCAATAAAACACCTTAATGTACTCCTTGAAGACCTTACAGGATAGCAATTGGGTTACTAAAATAACTTCTTTTAGAATTCTCATTCTATTTATCAGATGATTCCACCCAATGCTGGCACAATGATGTCTGTTTTATGTGAATACTAGGTTCTCTTGGTAACTTGAGAAGTGATGCTGCAGCAGCTCTTCCTCTAGCAGGCACAAGGGCTCACTGGACCTTACTATACTATTGGGCTGTGTTATATGCTACCAGCAAATCAAATCAACTTTTCTGCTTAAGAAAAAAATGTTTTCCCAAGCATTTTATTTCTATCACTGCTATAAAATTAAAACATTACCTCTCATTTCTCCACTTCTATATCATATCTAAATTCATGTATTTTCCATCAATCTTCTTAGTAATTTGTATAAAGCTATCTAATTTACATTTTAAAATTTGCTTTTAATAAATTTAGTCTTTCAGTTTTCAGATCCATTTACATAATCACTATTAATGAGTAATTCAGTATAAACACCCATACCCATATACATATCTATTAATCACTTCAACAAGGACCAGTCACCTTTAATGTCAACCTTGATAGCAAAATTTAAGTTCAGTAATATTTGGTTTGTAATTTTTCATCTCACATATGTTTCAGTCTCTTTTATTTTATTTTTATTTTTTGAGGCAGGACCTCGCTCTGTTGATGAGGCTGAAGTGCAGTGGTGTGGTCATACCTTATTGTAGCCTGGAAATCCTCGCCTCAAGCAATTCTCCTGCCTCAGCCTCCCGAGTAGCTGGACTACAGGTGCATGCCACCATGCCCGGCTAAGTTTTTAAAAGAATTTTTGTAGAGATGAGGGTCTCACTATGTTGCCCAAGTTGGTCTTGAACTTCTGAACTCAAGCAATCCTCCCACCTACGCCTCCTAAAAATGTTCTTTTTATTTTTTACATCTCCATATTGCTTCAATATTCATAAATTCTTTTTCCTTGAATTTCATTTTTCCTTTTAGATATCTGCTGCTTGAATCTCTTTATTTGAGAATAAATGGAACATTCAATGCTATTTGAGCTACACTGAAATCCTTTTCAATAGCTCAATTATATCTTTACCATTTCTTTCTTTTTTTTTGAGACAGAGTCTCACTTTGTTGCCCAGGCTAGAGTGAGTGCTGTGGCATCAGCCTAGCTCACAGCAACCTCAAACTCCTGGGCTCAAGCGATCCTCCTGCCTCAGCCTCCCGAGTAGCTGGGACTACAGGCATGTGCCACCATGCCCGGCTAATTTTTTCTATATATATTAGTTGGCCAGTTAATTTTCTTTCTATCTATAGTAGAGATGGGGGTCTTGCTCTTTCTCAGGCTTGTTTGGAACTCTTGACATCAAGCAATCCGCCCGCCTTGGCCTCCCAGAGTGCTAGGATTACAGGCGTGAGCCACCACACCTGGCCTATCTTTACCATTTCTTTTTGGCCTTATCATATTCATTTCTGCTGCCTATCATTATTTATATTTGCTGTTGTTACCATAAAATAGTAACTAATATTATGTGTATTATTTACTGAGCAGTTACTAGGTTCTAAACCATTTATATACATACATATCATCTCATTTAATCCTCACACCATCCTATAAAATAGATATCAAACCCTGTTTAATAGATAAAGAAACTGTGAATAAGAGGCTAAACCAGGAGTCCTCAAACCACGGCCCACAGGCCACATGTGGGTGGTTTTGCCGTTTGTTTCTTTTACTTCAAAATAAGATATGTGCAGTGTGCATAGGAATTTGTTCATAGTTTTTTTTTAACTATAGTCCGGCCCTCCAACAGTCTGAGGGACAGTGAACTGGCACCCTGTTTAAAAAGTTTGAGGACCCCTGGAAACCTACCCATACACCTGAGTGGAGTTTGTTTGACCCAAGCTGTGCCCTTATGTAATACACCATACTTATGCACTGCTGCCACATTCTGATGATTCTTGAGCCTTAAAATATTCTTGACTTGCAAACATCAAATTTTCAACAGCCCATACATGGTTACTCCTAACTAGCCTCAACCTGTCTTTACTCTGCTGATATCCTCATTTCCTATGTCTTGAAAGTCAATGTAAAACACTTAAGGCTAACATTGAATGTGTCTTCTCAATGTTGAGAAGAGAACAAATTCTAATAAAATGAAACAGTATAGTTAACAGGTGATCTACTTGCCAAATATACTTTAACTGTTTGAAATATTTTCTATTGATACTGAGTATAATTCTATCAATTTTGAAAAAAAATTCTATCAATTTTGGTTTTATTTGTACTTATAGGGCTTTCTAAAAAAAATGAAACTGTGTTGTTATGCAGATTTTAATATAAACTATTAATAGCTTAATTGAATTACTTTCCTCCTAATACATCTTTGAGATTTATGAATGGGTGCTTAAAGGACTAGAAGCCTGGAGAAAAAAGGTGACAAGATGTAGGTGTAGTGTCTAGGATCATGCATGCATAATGAATGGAGGAAAACCTTTCTTTTCCTTTCTTTTACTGTGTTGTCCTCTGACCTAGAATATTAACTCAATCCATTAGATTATGGGTTAAAAAAATTATTGTAGGCTTCTGGCCTACATTGAAAAGATCTGGACAACTCATGAGTTATATCGCTTCTTAATTTTTTAGAGGCAAATAAGAAAACAGAAAATTCTGATATAAGAGCTATAATAGGAGTAAGAAATTTGTAATAATAATGTGGGACTATTATCACAAAATTTTCTTTAAACAGGACCATTGTTTCTACAGAGAAATAAGCTGTGAATTCTAATAAATGCTGCACCAATAAACTGCATAGTATTATCTCTTGAAATGTTCACTCTTTAAAAAAAATCTTCATAGGCCGGGCGCTGTGGCTCACGCCTGTAATCCTAGCTCTTGGGAGGCCGAGGCGGGCGGATTGCTCAAGGTCAGGAGTTCGAAACCAGCCTGAGCAAGAGCGAGACCCCGTCTCTACTATAAATAGAAAGAAATTAATTGGCCAACTGATATATATATAAAAATTAGCCGGGCATGGTGGCACATGCCTGTAGTCCCAGCTACCCGGGAGGCTGAGGCAGAAGGATCACTCGAGCCCAGGAGTTTGAGGTTGCTGTGAGCTAGGCTGACGCCACGGCACTCACTCTAGCCTGGGCAACAAAGCGAGACTCTGTCTCAAAAAAAAAAAAAAAAAAAAAAAAAATCTTCATAACAATATTTCTTTGGGGAACATTTAAAAATATTAAATATAGCTAATTTAAAAAAAAATAAGTTTAAATAAATATCAAATTCTACATATTAATTTTCATGTGTAAATACAATGTTCAAATTTTAGTTATTAATAATTATGATGACTTATGATTATATAACTCACAGAAGGATAGTTGACCTGTGCCAAACTAGAATTTGCCTTGCTAAATTTAATAGACAAATGATATTTTTCTGAGGAGAGAAAATTTGTTTTATATAAAAAGATATAAGTTGATCCTTAAATTACTGCCAAGAATAGAATAGTGAATCACATTCAAGCTGGAATAAAAAGAGTGCAATTGAAATGAAAAAGCACCTTGAGTACATAGTTAAACTCTATTTTAAGGGAAACCTCCTAGGAAATCATCCACAGATTAACTAGGAATCACGTCTGCAAATTCCTTTTGTTGTTCTTATTAAAAATAGACTCTTGGCTTTCAAATTTTCTAATATACTTAAAATATTCTTAGAAAGACAGTAACTTAGTAGGTATTGCTCTATAGATGTTTTCAAAGTGAGTTACTAAAAAGATTTTTTTTAATTTAATAAGAATTATTTACAGCTATCAATGCAGAACTCTTGAAAAATTCAGTGAGATAATGCCATTTAAAATGTAGACTTTATAGTTTAAAAAAAACCAAACAAACAAACAGCTAGGCTAACACTCAATTAGATTTCACACAAGACTTCACAATAGCCTTACTGGAATTACTGAAATATAGCTCAGAAGTACAGCATATGCTCCATGTCTGAGGCTTTGGATATCATCTCATTTGTCTCAAATTTGAAAAAACTGTATTAGCTACAAATAATATTTTCCGTGACTTAGTGGCTATGTGAACTTGGGTAGATCAATTAACCTTTCTATATCTTAGTTCCCTCAACTGTTAAATGATTTTTTTCAGGAATCAGATCTAATGTCAAAATACAATGCTCAACAACAGGCTCTATAATTGCCACTTGTTATCAAACTAAGGAAGTAAAGAATGTAAATATGAGCTAAATATCCCACATCAAAAAGAGAGGAATGATGTTAAAAATTTTATTCTAAGGAACTATTAGCATGAAAATTAACAATAACTTAAATCTATATATGCCCTTGATTGAAGAAGATTCCTCTGTAATCTTTTTCACACATAAGAGAGTAAGATCAATCTAGAATGATGGGGAGATAGATGGTCCAGCAAAGACAGTTCCACACCAGGAAATAATTTGCTGTGGTACAAAATAGGGTTGTGTTTTGGACCCTTTTAAAAAGTTGCACGTTGATGATTTGATTATATTTTTGAGTAATCTGGCTGCATAATCCTAGCAATAGAAAACAGAATGATAAATATTTAATATTCAATGGTAGGATTTGTTAGAAACTATGGGAGGACTTACAAACGTGCCAGATCATTTATTCTAAAAATAAAGTCTCCATTTTTTGATGACATCGTTCACCTCTGGCTTCTAGCTAAAACTCTAATTGAGGAAGTCAACTCATTTAGTTACCTAAAAGTAAATTTTACAATCAGTTCACCTTAGAGCAGTAGTTCTCAAACTTTTGTCTTTACAGGAATCTCCTGATATACTTGTAAAACACAGGGATGTAAGCCCAGAGTTTTGATTCCATAGATATACAAGAGGCCCAGAGAATTGCATTTATAAAAAGACTTCAGGTGATGGTGATGCTTACACTGCTGGTCTGGGACTATATTTTGAAAACCATTGCCTTAGAGAATATCAAGGAAATCATATTGCTTAGTATAATCAATCTTTTACCAAGACTTAAATTTTTTCTCATCCTAAAATAATTTGTATCAAATTTATAAAACTTTGAAGCATTAGGCATTCATTTATTCATGGATTGGAGTGAAATCAAAACTTGTTTTTTTGGGGAAAAAAAATATCCTAGCCCTGCCTATAGTATTCTTTTAGTCTATCTTCCTCTAATAAATTTCTGTCAAGTATCCATAGCAAGCATCATTGCTATTGCTTCTAGGAACTTGTTTTTATTGTATGAGCAATGCAAATCATACAACTGATTAAGTTTCCCTTTCTGCCTTTGCTGCTTGTTAGGAAGCTCAGGGTCAAAATATATGCCCCACATGTAGCAAGTATTTAGGATTCCATGCTATGCATTTTATTCACAAGATGAACTTTTAGAGTTATCTTGTTTTATCCAGTCTTTGTTTTCTCTTGATATTCTTTTCTTTGTTGACAATATTATTGAGAGGATTATAAGTATTTTTATAAATCAACTACCTTCCCTCCTGAATTACAGTATAATATAAACAAACAAATTCGTGTTAACTGTAGACATGTTTATAGAAATTTAATATCTGATTTTATTAGGACTTCATGCCTTGGCCTTTGGATTATATAAAATAAACAGATGGGAGATTAGAGCATAACAGATGTCACAAAAGTTTGGGTATATCTATTTAGCCCAAGGCAGAAATACCAAAAAACCCCCAAAAAACATAGATATCACCCTGATATCTAACTGAAATGGTTAGAGATGTATCTGAAATATTATGTCATCACAGAACTATTTTCTATGAAATTACTGTACCTATTTGAATCTATTCATATTCTCATTTTAGTGAAAAATTTCTAGATGTTTAGAACCTATTGAGTAAAGCCAAGGCTATTTTTATTTGTCTTAAATTTACTTCTCTCTGGTTTTAGACTATGACATTTCTAGTACACCATAATTCTGTGATGAACAATCTTGCATTCATAATATCAGTTTTCATGTAATTTTGGGAAGAGATTTATAATTTAGAAGTAGATGCTGACATAAGAATCTCATGCTTCCTCTAGGTTGTATTAGTGGAGAAGCTAGGACCTGGTGCTACCTGCTAAATATTCATACCCAACATAGTGACTAATGCTTTACTTAGTAAGTTCTTGACTTCACCAAGGAATGGAATATAATAGAGAGAAAATGAAGGTTAAATATATAAGCATAAAATAAACGTAAGTATATAAGAATCCAAATTGCTTTTCTCTAATATAGAGACCACAAATCTACAATTGCAATGATTAAATGACTAAGAGAGCACATAGTAGCTAAATGGTATGAGTAAATTTTGGTATTTTCACTCTTTTATTTAAATAGGTACATCAGAGCAAAGTATTTTCATGAAAATACTTTGGCCATGAATAATATCTTGAACCTAAAAATCTCTTGAAAATATAAAGGTAATGAAGGATAAGAGCAATGAAATAATACTCTTTACTTCCTACTTTGGTAGAACTCATATTTCAACTTATTCCCAAAAAGTAGTTCAAAAAGATTCATACTAAAAGACCTTTTGAAGTCCTCATAACACCTCATGAGTATGTACAGATGCTCCTCAACTTATGATTGGAGTTACATCCCAATGAATCCATTGTAACTTGAAAATATCCTAAGTCGAAAATGCATTTAATACACTTAACATATCAAACATCATCGCTTAGCCTAGCCTACTTCAAACAGTCTCAGAACGCTTAACAGTAGTCTACAATTGGACGAAATCATCTAACATAAAGCCTATTTGGTAGTAAAGTATTGAATAGCTCATGTAATTTATTGAACATGTTACCGAAAGTGAAAAACAGAACAGCTGAAATGTGAAGTATGATTTCTACTGAATGTGTACTGCTTTTGCACTATCCTAAAGTAAAAAACACATAACCTGAAACATCATAAACCAAAGAACATTTGTATTTTGTTCTAATAATTCAGTAATAAACTAGGTTCAATGAAAATACTATAAATGGGAGAAATACCTATATGAAAGAAAGCCATAAGAAGATAATAGAAGTTTTTCCTACACAATTTTGAGGGGCTTTGAGATTTTTAAGATGAAAAATTCTAAAAGATTTGTCCTTAATATCTTTAACCTTCAATATTATATAATATTATGTTTTATTTTTAAGTAAGGCAAATTCTATTTCTAAGATCTGGCATATAAACACATTATAAATTTTAGCATTTAATAATATCATGGGGCCATTGCATTATGTGTTTGTGTCTGACTAATCTGCATTCAGCAGTTTAAAAGAATCTGTTTCATATGATTAATTGATTATTTTACAACTTGTAAAAAGAAAAATGTCTTGCCTTCAAATGGTAATCTTGTTCCAGTCTGGGATCTGATCCGGCTACCTGTTTGTATTTGTTAATTTTCATTTGGCGATTTCTCTCCTCTATATCCATAGCACCTATCGAGTAGAAAAAAACCCATAAAATTAATGTTCAGTTCTTATTTTTGAGGCTTACTTACAGGATGCATAAAAGAAATGGTAGGCTGATATATTACTTTCACTCAATGTAGTATGTACAAATTAAATGTCATTATTTTTTAGATTTAAAATATGCAATTTGGTAAATAAAAGCATGATTATTAATTATGAAAAATAATTTTAATCTGAATAAAATGTAAACAAGTTTAAAGAAAAGACAACATATCTTCACCAGACTGAAAACACTTTCTGATACATGTATAATATGTCCAGGAAAATGTATTTGACAGCATACAAATTTGATAATGGTAATATTGTCAGAGCTTTGACTTTTAATTAATCATGATTGAATTTATTTATTTGTAATAAAGTTGTAAGTCAGTGTCAAATAAAATTTTAGAATTGTATTTAGAAATTATTATCATAAAATTAAGCTATGTATTAAAGCAGTTTGCCCCAGCATATATGTAGATCCAGTTATTAGAAACTTTTGAACTTGAATTTTCTAGAACTGGTATCAAGAAAGAAGCTTTTGGAATAAAACTCCTATTAACATACCATGCCAGTAAAGGCACAAAGTATTATTAAAATAAATTTTATAAAAAAAATTAGAATGTAAGAACGGAAGAAAGTGAGATGGTAAGCTTCTCATGAAATGAGGTTAATGCCCTCTACAGGTACCACTTCAAAACACATCAAAAAGGGTCTTTAAAAACCTTGATTAGGACAAGAACTAAATTCAGTTAGCAAATTCTAGCAAACATAAAACAGCATTTTAAAAGCATACTGATGATTTTTATTAGAAGAGAGATATATAGGAAAACTCCATTTCTCATAAATATATATAATAAAAAATCTCAATCATATACTATTATATAAACCTATATACTGGGAAAAATAAGCTCAGTGGACTCAAGTGGGTATCCATAATAAAATGCTATCATGTAAATTCACAAGCAATGTGTGTTTAGGTAGAAATGTAAACATATACATATATACCCCCTTAATATCATAAATTCAGAACTATAGTAAAAACATCTAGATAAAGTGTGCCTATTAAAAATAGGTATTTTAATACTTACCTGATTTTTAAAATAGCATAATGGAAAAGGGGACTGAAAATGTACCAGTATAAGTAGAAGTTACAGTATCCTCTCCTGAGCCAATGTTTTTTAATTTTTAAATATTACTCTCTGAATTGCAAAAATCTCATTGCATATCAGATAATTCTGGTTAGTAACAAATTAAAAGTGGTTAATTAAAACTGGTTAATTAAAATAAGATAAAAAGGGAAGAAAGCATTTCAAAAAGAAGAAAATCTTGGATAAAGTACATATAAACAGCTTACACTATATGACCTCTAAATATACCAGCAAATTTAAATGAACTATTCAATAAAGTGAGACAATTTGTTCCTTGGACTAGTAACATTTTAATAATAATTTGACTAATTGACTCTATGCCAAAATTTAAAGTGAGGAATATTCATACGTTAATATAAATTGAATGATATACAAAAACCAGGTGAATGCCTCCATGATACGAATGTGAGATACAATCAAGTATAACTATCTATTAGTCTATTAAAATATAACTTTGAAATTGTATGTACCTCAAGAAATATTCTTAGTTTAATAAGTTTATTTTCTCCAAAGGCAAGTGAACAACAACAAAAAAATCAGCCTAGCATCAAAAAATATGTGTACTAATAGAATATTAGCTAACCTGAGTATCTGAGAAGTTTCTAAAAAAGGTCATGTTGATATTATAGCAGCAAAATAGTATGCTAAATATGAATAGCACAAAATGACAAGGAAGTTTTAACATACATATAGATATATGGATATATACACATAGAAACATATGCACTTTCTAATATTTAGACTACTTCCTGGATGGCAGACTCCTTTGGAAGCTACATAAAATTCTTTCTGATTACTAGGTAGTAGTAATGTGATACAGGGGTAGTAGCTGGCAAACTTTTTCTGTAAAGGGCCCAATAATAAATATAGTAGACTTTGTGGATCACATGCAAACTGTTACTCTGCCACAACTCTGCCACTATAGCATGAAAGCAACTGTAGACAATGCATACACAAATAAGTGTGGCTGTGTTCCAATAAAACTTTATCTACAAAACAGGCAGCAGGTTGGATTTGGCTTGTGGCGTATTGGTTTAATATTGCTTGTGAAAATGCCTTTCTCTTTACTAATGCTTTAAAAATTATGTAGAATCAAATTTGTGTAACACAATTTATATTCAACAGAACACTGGGAAGTCTAATGAGAATATTAATTTGTATTTTCTGTAAGCAAACAAAGATGCCAATAGAGTTATATAACCATTTAAATATTAATAGGTTATAAATTAAATTACAATCTCTGATCTCCAAAAAATCTCTCATCTCCAGGCCAAATCATCATCTATGGATGGTCTCCAAATGGAAAAAGTCTTGATTAAAGACTTAATTAATGAAATCTCAATGGATTAATTTAGTCAACAAACTTGAGTAAATGTCCTTTTAACTTAAAGTTTTAAACTCTTCTAGGAGAATAATCCTTGAGACAATAACCAAACAGCCCTCTCTTCAAAATTGTAAGAAGTCAGATAACACGAGACTGACTCAAATGAAGCCATCTGACTCAAAAGGAATACCTTTTCTCCATTTGTATAATCTGTTTCCATAAAGAAAACATTCCATAAAGAATAATATCCCTAGAGAAGAAAGTCTCCCATTGATAAAGAGATCCATTGTAGAGAATTCTTCACCAGCAAATTGATTTTTCTTTGCCAGTTCTTTGCTCTATCTAAGGAAAAAAACCCAGAAATAATATTTTGTTTCAACCAAACAAAGTCTTTTTTCTTCCTTGGAATGGAAAACAACTTAGAGGAATCAATCAACGCTAGTAGAAGCGCTGTTCGTTGGTTGAGGAATGGACCACATAATTTCTAAACTTTCTTTCAATTCTGATATCATATGCTGTACTTTATAAAAGGAAAATAAGTGAAAGTGACAAAGTAGATTTTTGTTCAATTTCCACCCTCTCTGATTCACAGTAAAAATTTACATATACTAGACCCTCAAAACCTACAGTAAAGAATAATCATTTGAGAACTGAACACCCACCTTTTTTCTCCACTTATCATCTGTTAATATATTGCTGAAATAGTCTCAGACTATGCAAAATAAAAATTTTGGAAAATGCTGTTATATAGATTTGGAAGGTAAATTTATCTAGGCCAGGAGTCCTCAAACTTTTTAAACAGGGTTCCAGTTCACTGGCCCTTAGACCGTTGGAGGGCCAGACTATAGTTTAAAAAAAACTATCAACAAATTCCTATGCACACTGCACATATCTTATTTTGAAGTAAAAAAACAAACTGGCAAAAACACCCGCATGTGGCCCGCGGGCCGTAGTTTGAGGGGATTTCTAAGATTCATGTTTTTATATATGATGAACTATGCTTATTATAGAAGACATCTTAGTGGTTTGATGTGTTTTTATAATTTGAGTATGCTTTAAAAATTACAGTCATTATATGTTTGAAATCAAATTTTGAAGTATTTTCAAATTATAATACCTCTTGTCATGCACAAAAATTAATTCACAATGGATAACAGACTTAAACCTGAGGCATGAAACCGAAAGAATTCTAGAAGAAGAGTTTGGAAAAATTCTTAGATATCAGCCTAGGCAAAGAATTTATGAAGAAGACCCCAAAGGCAATCACAGCATCAACAAAAATAAATAAATGGGACCTGATCAAATTAAAAAGCTTCTGCACAGCCAAGGAAAAAACAGGGCGAATACACAAGCTACAGAATGGGGAAAAAATTCACATGCTATACATCAATAAAGGGCTAATAATCAGAATCACAAAGAACTCAAGCAAATCAGCAAGAAAACATCAAACAACCCCATTAAAAAGTGGGCAAAAGACATGAACAGAAACTTTTCAAAAGAAGATAGAATAATGGCCAATAAACATATGAAAAAATGCTCAACATCTCTAATCATCAGGGAAATGTAAACCAAAACCACAATGAGATATCACCTAACTTCAGTGAGAATAGCTTTTATCAGAAAGTCCCCAAATAACAGACGCTGGCATGGATGTGGAAGGAAAGGAACACTGACACACTGTTGGTGGGACTGCAAACTAGTTCAACCCTTATGGAAAGTAGTATGGAGATATCTCAAAGAACTAAAAGTAGACCTACCATTTAATCCAGCAAGTCCACTACTGAGTATTTACCCAAATGAAAAACAGACATTTTATAAAAAAGATACTTGTACTCGTATGTTCATAGCAGCACAATTCATAATCACAAAGATGTGGAAACAACCTAAGTGCCCATCAATACATGAGTGGATTAATAAAATATGGTCAATGAATACCATAGAGTATTATTCAGCCATTAAAAAAAATGGTGAATTAATATCTTTTTTATCAACCTGGATGGAACTTGAGACCATCCTCCTAAGTGAAGTATCCCAAGAATGGAACAACCACCACCACATGTATTTACTATTAAAATGGAACTATATGATCAATATTCATGTGTACATATGGTAGTAAAATTCCACAGAAATTAATAGGTGGGTGGGAGGGGGAGGGGATAGGTTAATTCACACTTAACAGGTACGATGCACATTATCTGGGTGATGATCACACTTAAAACTTTGACTCAAACTATACAAAAGTAATTCATGTAATCAAAACATTTGCATCCCCATAATATTCTGAAATAATAACAAAAATGTTTGTATCACTGTAATATTCTGAAATAAAATATATACATAACTTACGGCATTTGTAACATTTGAAATTGAAGAATATTAATTTGATTTTGTTTATAATGTATTTGTTTAAAAATGATGTTTCCTTTGCTCCCAGGAATACAGGACATCCAAACTCCATATGTGCTTACATGAAAATAGAATGAAATGAAAAATAAAAGCTCCATAAACTTACAAAATTGTTGTACTACCTTGAGGCTTACAGTTATGAGCACTAGTCTTTTAAATTAGGTTGTCAACATTGACAATCTAGTTTAGATATTTAGATTGCCTGTTATTGTGTGTATTTGTCTGGTGTGTCTCCATTGACTCCCTGCCACGTTCCTTGACTAATACTTCAAGGAAGATGCCACAGACGAATTTTACAGGCTCCTTTCCCTATAATAGAAAAGAAAATAATATTTGAACTGCTTTGGGAAATAAGTTAATTAGGAACAATCTAGTAATCTAAGGAAATAGTGTGTGTCTGTTTTTGGCATCTAAATTCAGTGAACAGACTAACCAAAATTTTGTTATTCGAGGACTTGGATTTGTGCACCATTTAGGTTGTCACATTAAAAATCAGGATGCATTTGGCCTATGGGGAAAGATCAGGGTTTTGTGCCTACAAAGTACAGTACAGAGTTGATGGGGCCTTGGAACTGCCCAGATTTGGGGTGATGGGATATTTATGATACAATTAAAGAAAATCTCATATGATAAGATTAAATAAAATCTTTTAAAAGAGCACATTTTTAAAAGATAAGAAGAGACAAGACTTGGGTTCAAGTCTTGGCTTCAAAACCCCTCAACTACAAATACCTCATTTTGCTTTTCTGGGCATAAAATTCTTCATCTGTAAAATAAATACTTAATCAGATACTCTCTTTTTTTTTTTTTTTTTGAGACAGGGTCTTACTCTGTTGCCTGGGCTACTGTGCACTGGCATCATCATAGCCCACTGCAACCTCCAACCCTTGGGTTCAAGCAATCCTCCTGCCTCAGCCTCCCCAGTAGCTAAGACTACAGGCACATGCTATAGCACCTGGCTAATTTTTGTATTTTTATAGAGACAAGGTCTCACTATGTTGCTGAGGCTCAGATATTCTTTAAGATTCCATTTGATATATAATACCTTGACTGGTTGATTTTGAAGTCAAATGATGTTTAAGTGTTTGTGGTTTTGTATTATCATACCTATTTCATAAATATAGATAATATAAAGTGCTCTAGAAACTTTTAATCTGTTTGTACTGGTATTGCATTCATTAAAGTTTCCTTTACAAAGAGTGTGTGTACAGAAGCAGAGAGAGGAATGGGATAAAGGAAGAAGTGAAGGAAGGAGAGAGACAAGGAAAGAGGGAGGGAGAAGGAGAGAAAAGGAGCTAGAGGCTGGGAAAGACATAGAGACAGTTACACAGAGACATGGACTATATTGAAAAGTTCATTAAGCCTGGAACTTTCCCCAGGAAAAAGAATCATAAGAGTGATCTAACCCAGAAGGATCTTTTATGCTAAAGTGCAATTGTTCCACTATATACATTTTTTCCTGATGTATAGTAACGTGTTTAAGAGAAAATTACTTTCTAATAGCAGTTATTTTTAACTTGTTAGTAACAATTATGTTTGAAAACTATGTTTGAAAAACACTATATGTTTGAAAAACAAGATACATTTTAGAGGGTAAACTAAATTTTAAAATGGATGTCCCTCAGAGAAGGAATATAATGGTTATCATAAAAATTGCTTTGAATTAATGTACTTCCTATGTGTCTACTTAGGTGCTGCTCAGTTAATACCATTTTGCTGGTATATGTGTGCTTAGGTGTATATGTGGTGCTTAGGTGGGAGGGGGAAGTGGGAGGGGGAGTATATGTGGTGCTTAGGTGGGAGGGGGAAGAGGGTGCGGGTATATACATATATAATGAGTGAGATGTGCACCGTCTAGGGGATGGTCATGCTTGAAGCTCAGACTTGTGGGGGGAGGGGGGCAAGGGCACTATTTGAAACCTTAAAATTTGTACCCCCATAATATGCTGAAATAAAAAAATAAAAAATTTGCTTTGAAGAAAAAGTACAATAACCATTGACAAAAGATATAAACATAAGTCAGTTTCATTGGATTAATAAACTATTCCCCATTTGTGTTATGCACTTCAGAATATTCTACCTGAAATATAATTCACAGAGCAATATTATTATCCTGTATAAATGTCTTATCCCCATCTTATTATGTTTTGACATGACATAATTATTAGTACCACTATATTCCACATGTGGGACATAATTAATGTATCCATAAGATACATTTCAATTATATCCACTATAATACATATCACAAGATTGTGTGGAAAGTTGAAAGGAACTTAATAAAGAAATTTAAAAATGCATCTTTACATTTATGTTTACTTAGAAATAGAATTTAAACTCACTTAGAATTGTTGACAATGTTCATTTAAAAATGACACAAAATTAATAGTAACCATAATATAAAAACAAAGATCGGGCCCATGCTGGAAAGGAGACCCATGTGATCTTTCTTATGTATACCACAAAGTCTTATAGTAGAGAATATTCTTTATGCTATGATCACTTACCTAAGTGCTCACATGTTATTAAAATTGAAATCCCTGCAACTCGACTTTTATTTAGTCTTATTATTGATACTTTAAATTCTTATTTAAAAATTGTCATGGCATCAAACACATAATGAGCTTTTGAAATTTATAATTAGTCAAATATTTTTGCTCAGGAAAGTGGATTTAATTAAAAGTCTGCAGATTTTTTTTCCTATCCAAAGAATTTTAACCAACCTACAAAAATTAGCCTTATACAGAAAATGAAATGATAATAGTGATTATCAAAATGTTTGCCCTAAGTTCTGAAACTAAAAATAAAAACCTAAACACAATAACTCCCCTCAAAATCAATTCTTGTGATATTTGCTGTTGTTTACACTGATTAATCTATACTTTTCATTTCAGCATTTCTAAGACTCCTGTGAGATCTTATTTATAAACTGAATTTAAATTATATTAACTATGGCATTAAAATGATAATATAAAATATTTTTGAGAGCAGTAAAGATATCTTTTACCTTCGAACTCAGGCAGACAAATAGGCAGATGAAGAATGAGAAATAATTCATAGTAGAACCCTATCATAATACATATAATCTTAAAAGGATCCAAACACAAATGATCGTGTCCCCCAAACCATAATTAAAGTGTGAAATAATGAACCTAGCTTTGTTCTTCCTTCAAGAATAGCAGAATCGTAAAGGGATTCCTATGCATAGGAGTGAAATAAATAGGACAAAATTACTAAATAGAAAATAAGTCAGTTTTAGATATGATATTTCACTTTATATTTTCAATGCTGTTGTAAAATATTTAAATTTCCTTTAGGCTAATACTGTGTTGCAAACAATAGACACGTCAAATAAAGTGATTAAACTGTGCCTGGAAAATTAAACTGAGAAAACTTGTAGAGAGAAATAAAATTTTTGATACTTAAATGAAGAAAACATTACTAAAATAAATTAAATTATGATTATATATTGCAAATATGATATAAGTTTCCAATGCAAGAGTAAATTAGAAAGGATTTGTAATAGTAATTTCCTCCCTATGTCCATGGTGATCATCCTAGAAAATAATTATATACTTGGATTGTGAATTCAGATGAAATAAGTGAAATTTATGTAGCAATATTATAATTAAAAGAAACAAATTTTAGTTATATCATTTCATCCATGTCATCTAAATAAATATTTTACAAAGTGACATTTAATATTAACTTTTTTATTTTAAATTTTTTAAGATACTAACATTTTAAATCAAAGTAGGATTACCATTAAGTTGGAATAATTATTTTCAATGAGAAAAGGAAATAGATATATGGATTTTAAATAGTACTCATGCTTCAACAACAAATTGTCTTTCTTTTTCCAAAGATGCTGCTGATGATTGTTATTGGTCCAGGGTAAAAGAATGACTCCACAGAGTAACTAATGTCATGTAGTATAACACTCCCTCAGAATTCAAAAGAATGTATCCTAAATGTTCCACACATAGGGAAATCTCATAAAATGTTTCTATTCAATTCTGAGAATAAAGAGGAGTAAAAGTTGGATAGGGCCATTCTCAGAGCAAAAATGATGAGTATTAGACATCAGGATAGAAACTGGACTGAATTTTAACCTTTCAAATGCCACTATGCCAATGCTAGTTACATTGAGCATCCTAAATATGACTGCAAACTAGAGTTTAATGGAGTTGGTCTCCATTAAATCTCCCTTTCTGAATTCCTCTCTTCTTGTTCTCCTCCTCTTCCCAGCTCTCTAGTATTGTTCTGTCACAATATTCTCTGCGCAAGGTCCTCCTTCTTGGCGTTAACACTTTTACATCCTTCATCTTGTCATAGTAAAGCTTCCAATTCCGATGGTTAAGGACATGGGTTCTGGCACAAAATCATATTGTTTTGGTTTAAATTCCAGCTTCAAATGGGATGAGTAAGTCATTTAACTTAACTGTACCTCAATTTCTCAATCTGTAAACTAGAAATAAAAACAGTACCTACATAGAGTGATAAATTCAATTATGGATTCAAACAATCTATACTAAGGTGACTTACTCATCCAAAATGTTGACTGAATTTTAAAAGAGTTTATTAACTCAAAGAAATCTTTGATTGAGAAAATGCAGAGTAAAAATTGGGTTACTCGGGAACAACACTGGGTTGTTGTTCCTTAACTACTCTAAACTAAAACCTTCCCAATTCCGTTGTCATAACTAGATCTTATACTGAATTTCCCAAGAGTAAAATCTGTGGAATTAAAATATGTGGAATGAACAACTTTACCATCAATTATTCATGACTATTGCAAGTTTTTTTTTTTTTTTTTTTTTTTTTTTGAGACAGAGTCTCACTTTGTTGCCCGGGCTAGAGTGAGTGCCGTGGCGTCAGCCTAGCTCACAGCAACCTCAAACTCCTGGGCTCGAGTGATCCTTCTGCCTCAGCCTCCCGGGTAGCTGGGACTACAGGCATGCGCCACCATGCCCGGCTAATTTTTTATATATATATCAGTTGGCCAATTAATTTCTTTCTATTTATAGTAGAGACGGGTCTCGCTCAGGCTGGTTTTGAACTCCTGACCTTGAGCAATCCGCCCGCCTCGGCCTCCCAAGAGCTAGGATTACAGGCGTGAGCCACAGCGCCCGGCCTATTGCAAGTTTTTTAAGTGGAACCTATCGTATCTAGCATACAAACAATGAGCTTTTACATAATTTGAGCATTTGGGTTCTTTCCAGTGAGCTTGTATATTTGGAATATAAAGTAATATGCCAATGGAGGAAGCCTCTTACTGTATTTCCAGTATGGAGTCAAATGCAACATGTTGTTTGGTTACCCCTGGTTCATTTATTAAGATCTCCCTGGCCTTGAAGTTATCTTATTTAATGGCGATTTTTCTTAAGGAAAAACCTCATCATTGAATACTGTAGCTGGTCTGATATCACGACACTTATCTCTCAAAGGTTACTAGAAAAGTCTTATTTGCCAAATTGAGTGATCACTCCTTAGCATCATTCTACTGGACCTCACTGCAACATTTGATAAAATTATTACACTATTCTTGATATTGTCTCCTTCAACTGTTTGGCCCAGTACTTTTCTGACTCTCTTTTTAGTTCATTCTGTATCAATTTCTCAGCCCGTTTTTCAAATGTACACATTTCCTAAAGTGTTATTAGCCTTCTCTTTTTATTCTATCCTTGAATGATTTTTACCTAATTCATAGCTTCACCTGTCATTTCAATCCTGAAGCTTCTGACCTTCAGATTCTACCTTTCCTGTAAGCTCTAAGTCTCACACTTCCAGTTATCTCCTAGCCATCCCCAAGTGGACACTCCATCAGGACTAAAACTCAGCTTGCCCAAAACAATTTAAAATTACATTTCACATCTGTCCTTTTTCCTATAATCATTACCAATAAATATCTAGAATATACAGAATCTCTCTCTTTTTTTTTTTTTTCGGTTAACTATCTTGCCTGTTCTTGGAACTATCTGAGAGTCCTAAATACCTTTCTTTATCTTCTTTAATATCATGCCCACTATGCTATATTCAAAGTCCCTTCTTTGTTTTCCAGCTTGTCCAACTTAGTCATCCTTCTTTTTCATTCTGTGTTCTGAAGCTATAGGCTCACCCTATTCATTACCATTCCTCCAACTCTGAAATCCCATCTTGGGAGGGAATCTTGGCTCTTAATTGCCTGGGATGTGTTACATTAAGTAAACTATTTTCTTATTAACATATATTTAGAACTATTTGGGCAATATATAAAAATGGATTTTAATTGTTCATATTTTCAATAATTTTTAAAGTCAGATTTATTGAGGTATAATTTACATAAAGTAAAATTCACACAATTTAGGTAAAAATTTCTATGACATTTGACAAATGTATTTAGTCATGCAACCTCGCCACAGTCAAGATATAGATTATTCCTTTCACTCTAAGAAGTTCCCTGATGCTGCTCCCTTGTCAATCTTCTCCCCACTAGACCAGGTAACCATGGATCACACTTATGTCTAGCATTTTCTTTTTCTTCAGTAATGTTTTAACTGAAATTGTACTTGCTTGAGGCATAGAAAATGAAATGTAACAAAGCTGTAGAAATTACATAAATAAAAATCTTGAGTTCTAGAATTTAGTATTACTGGTCTCTATACAATTAAGTTTTTAATAATAATGATATTTTGTACATGTCAGGTATTGTGCTAAGAGCTTTTATGTTACTTACTCAGCACAACTATATGTTCTAGGACTTATTTTTTTCTCAGTTTTACTTACTAGAAAATTTGAAAAAGGTCATATAACTAGTAGGTTGCAAGACTGATGTGTCTTTCTACAAAACTCATGATGTGAAATATTTAGTCATGAAATGACTCTTCTTTCTTCCTCTCCCTCTCATTCTCCTGCTCTTTTACACACACAGTCAACTCTTATGTTATTCTTTTTTTTCTCAGCATTTTCCTTTCCTTATCACATTCTCCCATCTTTCTTTTTGAGCTGCTTCTCATTTTGCTTTGGCCAATTTTTGTTTTTTGATAATATTTCAACTTATTTCCCTATGAGCCCAACTTCAGACTATATCATAGTCTTTCTTTAATCTTTTTAGAGATCCTTCTGATTCTCACTCCTTTAGTCTAAACAGGACTGTCAACTTCCTTCAAACCCTCCATGTTATAATTTAAAACTATATTCTCCTCATCAGTTATGTCACATAATCAATTAATCCAATTAATTTTACTCAATATCATTTTGCTTTCCGTTATGCTTTGCCTTCTTATTAGTTCCCTTTCACACCTTCACTCTCGCATCCCACACTTGATTACAAATGACTTATTACACATGTACTCTTTCATTTAAATGCAAACAATTTAACAAATGTATTTAATCATAAATTAACTACCATCCAGTGTTACACTTTATTCATTCATCTCCCTGCAAAACATACATTTTTAAAACTCTTATCTTTCACTGACACTTAAATGACTTTTCATAAAAAACCTCATAGATTATTCACCTATTCTGAACTTTAATTGCCCTTACTTTATATTCTGCTTATTGCTCTTAATTATATATTTATCTTCTGGCTTCTTCACATAGCTGGTTTCTTCTCAACCTTATGGTTTGTTTCAAATATCACCTTCACAGATAAAACTTCCTGGATTATTCCAAATGGAATAATCCCTTCCCACTCAAATCCCACTAGGTTGCATAAAAACAATTTTTTTGAGACATGGTTTCACTCTGTCGCCCCAGGTACAGTGCAGTGACATCATTATAGTTCACTGCAACCTCATTCTCCTAGGCTCAAGCAATTCTCCTGCCTCAGCCTCCTGAGCAGCTAGGACTACATGCCTACACCACCACATCCAGCTAATTTTTTCTATCTCTGGTAGATACAAGGTCTCACTTTTGCTCAGGCTGGTCTCAAACTCTTGACCTAAAGCAATCCTTCTGCCTCATCCTCCCAGAGTGCCAGGATACAGGCATGATCCAACACGCCCAGCCAAGAATTTTAAATAGTATCACTTACAACTATCTAAACTTACCCTGTTTAGGGACTATTTCCTCTCTCAAGAATGTAATTTCCATGATGGGTGAGATCTTGTATTTCATTGTCACTGTTAAATCTTTAGCACTTAAAATAAGGCCTGATAAATATATACTTAGTAGATTTTGTTGAACAAACGAATTTTTAGAATGTGAAACACCTTTAGAGCACCAAAATAGAATTTCAGAAATGATAAATAACTTCTTTTATATAGGTAAACTATATTATATCATAATTTAATGTGCCATTTGATAACAGGGGAATAATTTGAGTCTAGCATAGTCAAATTTGCTGGTTATTTGGCTATAGGAGATTTTAATAGTCTCTGTCTTGGATTTTTATTCCTATACTAACAAAGCTTATATTTTCACTATTCACACATTAAATATATAATTGACTATAATTCTGAACATAAATATATATTTTGGCATTAGAAAATATTAAAAGAAAGAATTTGAATAGTTTGAAAAATTCATGACTTGTATTAATAATACATTTTTGGCTACCTGCTAGACACTTCATGAAAATTTCACTAATCTTTCACATAACCCTTTGATTCTAAATGAGAAAAATGGTAGCCGACAGTTTTCCTTTTTTGACATTTATTTGCTTGCTTTTAAAATGAAGAATTTTTCATTTTGCCTAGTTTTTTATTTTTATTCTTCTATTGATTAAAAGTATGCACACATTTGTGCACGTACAAGCAAATTATCAACCTTCAATCCTCTTTTTTAACAAAGAGAAAACTGGGACTCGGAGAAATCAAGAAACTTGTTTGAGATCACATAGGCCTTCAAATTTCATACTTTACTGCTACACCAACATGCTTCTAAAAAGGGCAGCAGAGAATAAAATATTACTTTTTTATTTTTCTTAAAAGGAAGCATTTTTTTAAAAAAATTAAAATTAAGTAATTAGATTTGTTTCTAATATCACAGATGAACAACTTAAGTGGTCAATAAGGATATAGTCCAATGCTCAGTTCTACTCTTAAATTTTCTTTTTTCTTTTTAAACAATCTCAGAAATGAGAATTATCCAAAGTCCTTACTAATTCATTGTTTACAGATTACTGATGTATTAAATTTAGACTCAAAATCCTATTGCAAACCCTGTGTTAGCTAATGACAAACATAAATCATAAGACTAAATAAGTATATTTGTTAAGTGATGATAAGTAAGACCTACAGTTCTATGATTATTTACTATGGATAAAACTTTGTAACAAGTTCTTTACAGATACTACTTTCAATTTCTTTCAAATCTCAAAAGAAATAGAAATGTTTCTAATTTCTATGTGAATTTTTTTTTTTTTTTTTTTTTGAGATAGGGTCACACTGTGTATCCTGGGCTACAATACAGTGGCATCATCGTAGCTCAATGCAATGCCCAACTCCTGGGCTCCAGCAATCCTCCTGCCTCAGCAGCCTGAGCAGCTGGGACTACAGGTGCATGCCACTATGCTCGACTAATTTTTCCATTTTTTTGTAGAGACGGGGTCTCACTGTTTCTCAGGCTGGTCTCAAACTCCTGCCCTCAAGAGATCCTCCCACATCGGCCTCTCAAAGTGCTAGGATTACAGACGTCAGCCTCAATAAAATTTAGCATTTAAATAGCTATCTATGTATATATTAATAATTTGTTTAGCCATTGCCCCATTATTTAACATTCATGGCAACATCTTTTTAATTGCTACAGATAATGCTTTAGTGAACTTTGTCTACATACTTTTTATTTGAATCGTTGTTTCTACCAGGTTGAAAGTCTGTGAACATTTTTAAGGTTCTTGATTTATTTTGTGAAAGTACTCTATAGAAAGACTATCCTACATTGCTACCCTACTATCAAACTCTCACCATGGTTTTTTAAATAACTGAAATATGGTATCTATCTCATTAAGATAATATTCCTTTACTTTGTTATGATTGAAACAAATGCTTTCATATATTTACTTACCACCGTATTTCTTGTTAGGGGAATATCTGTACATAGCTTTTGGTACCTTTTGTCTATTTTTCTCCTAGAGTTTTACAGAATATACCACTTATTTATAAAGTTATTCAGGTATTAAGGTTTTTAACACCTTATGTAAGTTGCAGCAAAGTATTCCCAGTTTGTTGCATGCCTTTTAATTTATCCATGATGATTTTGTTATTCTGATGTTTATTACTGCCAAATTGTAGTCAGAGCTCTCTCTCTTTTTAAATTTATTTCATTGCTTTTATTTTTAGGGAAGCTTTCTTTTTTCCCAGAAATGATCATTTATGCTTTCATTAAAAAATAATTAACCATTAATCCAGCTGGAGTTAGGTGAGATTAATGAGGAGTGTTACACAACCAGCCTAAAGTCATGTCCGTAGGCAGAACCTGGATTAAAATTTACACCAATCTGTTGGGTTGTCTCTGACCTGTTGTCTTCACCTCTTGCCAAGGGAGAATGTTTATAGCAGCACAATTCACTATATCAAGGATGTGGAAACAACACAAGTGCCCATCAATCCATGAGTGGATTAATAAAATTTAGTATAGGTATACAATGGAATACTACTCAATTATAAAAAATGGTGTGGTGATCTAACACCTCTTCTATTTTTCCTGGATAGAGCTTGAGCCCAAAGTGAGGTATCACAAGAATGGAAGAATAGGCTCCACATGTACTCACCATCAAATTGGCACTGACTGATCAACACTAAGGTGCTCACACAGTAGTAATATTCTTTGGGGTTTGGGGACGGGTAAACACACAACTAATGGATGTGGTGAGCATTGGGGGGGGGGAAGGGCATGCCTCAAAACAGGGTTTGGATGTGGCAAAGTCATAACATGTAACCAAAATGTTTGTACTCCCAGAATATAGTTAAATAAAAAAAATTTACACCAATCTGATTTCAATGCTCTTTCTAAGACAACCCAACGCTTTTGCCTCAGAAATTATACAGCTCAAGAATACAGGTATAGTTGTCCTGATGCATCAGCTTGTATGATAGTTATCTCCTAAACTGGCAGTCACAAATTAGTATATTTGTAATGCATATAACATAAAAAACTCTAAATCATCTAAATCATAGAAAGAATGCCTACACATCAAAATGCATGGACTTCAATACAACTGATTCAAAATAAAAATTGTTTTAATGTATTTTCATAAAATAATGGCTTCACTTATATAGTGCATATATACTCTGGACTAGAGACAGTTTTTAGGTGTTTTGTTTATTACATATTAGCTAATATATGTTCAAATTAAGTCTTTGAGGTAGCATTATTATCCTCATTTTACAGAAGAAGGATCTGAGGCATAGAAAGCAACTTTCACAACATGACAGAGCAAATAAGTGGAGCTGATGAGGCAGTTTAGTTCCAGAGTCTGCACTCTTATACTGCTTCTCAGATTAACATTCCTTACAGGAACAAACATTTTCCCTAGTAGCTGAAACTTTTAGGACAGAGAGTACATAGGGGTAATGGATAGGCCTAGGTAAAATTGAATGTTACAGTATTAGGAATGCATGAGTAATATATTAAAAATTTAACAATAACATTTTAAATTCAGGATTCATCTTCCAATGCAGATTCAATTTTATATCCATAAAGAACTACAAAACAATGCATTCCAAACCCCCATTAAAATTAGTTATTTACTCTATAAATTAATAGCTATTTACTCCCAATCCATTTGAACATTACTTCAACCACTTTCCTTGTCAGCCACCCTCAACTTCATTATTCTCTTTTCTACTATATCTGCCCACATATTTCCAAACTTGGATCTAAACAATTGCATTTAGATTGTGTGCTAATGTGCTAATCACACACAGAATCTTAGAGAACCAATGCCATCACAGATTTAGGGTCTTCACTTAGCTAAACTATAACCATTCTTCTAGATTATCTTTGGTGAGCTCCTTGTCTCATCCCCCATGGCAGCTACTTTTAGTTTTATAAATTCCCCAAGCCATCAAGAAGCCTAGTTCATATTCACTATCTTTATTTTTTTCTTTTCAATCTCCTTTCCCTTCTCCTGAATTTGTCTTTCACTCCCAACAACTTCCCTGAAACCGATCAGGCAAAGATCATTATTGAATAGTTTTATCATTTAACAACATATTTGCCATTCTATGGAATTTGTCTCTGCTGATTATACCCTTTTTTAAAATGCACTCATTCCTTGAATTCTCTTCTTTCATGGATATCCTACTGTCTTTAAATAATTCTTTTCAACTTAGTTTTCTGGCTTTTGTTCTTTCATCTACTCCTTAAATGTAAATAAATGTTGGTGATCCCCAAAATTTGATTCTTGGCTCTCTTTTTATTCTTCATATGCTACTGGCAATTCCATTCACTCCAATGGCATCCCTTGAATGCTGCTACTCTACTAGGGGTCTATGATTCTAGCCCAGACTTTTCTCCTGAGTCCAGACCCATATATCCAATCACCTCTATTAGTTATTTATACTTAAATATTTCAAAGGAAGCATAAACCCAACCCATCCCCAAAATGAACTGTCTTTTCCCTTAAAACTTGTACAACCTATGTTCCTTATCTTGATAAAATGTACCACCATCTATCCAAACATTTCTATTACCTGCGATTAACTTATCCCTCCTCTTCCTGAATCAATATTTAATTGGTGACAAAGACTTATAGATTCTACATCTTTATATAACTTTTCATGTATTGATTGCCTGTACTGATACCTTAATTCAGACCATTATCATTTCTTAACTGATCATTACAATATCTTCATAAATGATCTCTCTTCTTATAGCACTCCAGTCCATCTTTTACATAGCTTCCAAAGTAATCTTTCTAGAAACAAGTATCTGACCTAATTACTCTGTTGCTTTACATGCTTCGATAACCAATACACTCTTCATAAATACAGTCTCTGCCTACTTTTGCTTACACTTGATGCCATTGGCCATATTGCTTCCTCTGCCTGAAATACTCTCTACACAAGAGGCCAACATTTTTCTAGCTTTTATTAATAATATTTAATATAACTATTCTGGTCTTTCTTGAACTAATATTTGTCCTTCTCAGGTGAAAATGTCACACCATCTTTTCTGATTCTACTGTATTCTATTTGTATAAATACAATTATCTCATAGTGCCTATAATTAATTCTTGCATTTATTTGTTAGACTCACACTAGAAAAACTCTGCAAGGATAGGGATCTATTTGGTGTGCTCAGTTATTTCCAGCACCTAGAACAATACCATGTGTTTAATAAATGTGTATTGAATGAATGCTCAAGTTTCAGCTCAAGTGTTACCTCGTCCGTGAAGTCTTTTCTGACCATCTTTGAAAGAAATTTTATTTCTCTTTATAGCTGTGTAGAGTATATTGTTAAAATCATCTGTATTGGCATATAAACATAGTATGTCATACACATCTATTAACTCCTCAGGGATATTGATAGCTTCTTTAAGGTATGGATTAGGTCTTTGGTATTCTTCCACAGTCTAGAACATTGCTGAACTTATGGTAAAAATAAAAATACTTTTGCAATTATGTTTAAAAAAACCCCCGAAAACAGTTTTAAGTCTAAAATAAGTTTGAAAATAAATTGTGATTAATTTGTTAATCTAGCTGACTATTATATAAAATTTCTAGTTAGTTATTCTGTTATGGAAAAATTACATATATATTACATAAAAAATAATCATTTTAATTTTATCCATCTAATTGGAGTAGTTGTTATTAAAAGTCAAATACATAAATATCTAAAAAATGCTTGTAAGATTTTGCATTTTGTTATATTAGAAAAGAATGAAAAATTATGAAATGAGTAAAAATGGTAAAAATTTCTAGGACAAGTTAGATAAATAAAATCATAATAAAGAAAAGCAGTAGAAGAGACAGACCTGCATATCTTCTCCTTGTGGAGTCCACTTCTTCTGTGATCACATCGTGTAATGGACAGACATAGACAAAGGAGATGGGTGTGAGTGGATGTACTCAAAAGGTTAAAAAGTGACAGTGAAGGAAAGGGCCTCAAGTCATTTTGAGAAAATCCTGTGTACAGTCATAGGGAAGATATAATCAAATGCACACCATAAAAAGGAATACATAAAAACTGATGACAAATTGATTAGCTATCATAGCTTAGCAGAATCAGAAAAACAAAGTTAGTGTAGAAATAAAGAGGATTCAAAAGTTTACAATTATTTATGTACAGCCAATCCTAAACACTGATGCTGAAGAAAGATACCATTAGTAATATCAATGTTACTTATATGATCACATTGTTCAAGACATTGCTGAGCCGATTTAAAATCTGTAAAAATGCTTTAGAATTCTTAATTATCTGGAGAAAAGAATTTAATTGAGTTATCAAAAGAGCAGCAGAAATAGTTCAAACTGATTTCTATGCTTCTTATGCTTTGCCCATTCACCAGTGCACACACGATAATAAAGTATGGCCATTAGGCCAATCATTGAATTACTTCAGTATAACAATATATTATCATAAAAATATGGAGTAATAAACACAATACAACCCATTACAAGAAAAGTAGCTAAAATATATGACTTTATTTAAATATTAAAAATTCAAATTACCTAAAGTAGACAAATTTTCTTTGATCATATTCCCTTATAATGACTATTTATTCAATAGATTCTTACAAATAGCACATATAGATCATCAAAATTTTTATTAAAATGTATCCAACCAAATCAAACATCTACTATAATAGATATGGCACATGTTTTGGAAATACTTCGTTCCTCATTGCTGGTGGAAAAGTTCAAATGACATTTTATATAGTAATTCAAAAGCCAGAAGATACCTGCGAAACTCAGTATTTTAAGAAAACATTTCTTCAAAAGATACTAGTGAGTTAGTGTTAGTATGACTGACACAAATGACCATAACCCAAATCATCTACTTTAAGTACCCATTTAGCTTTAAATTAGATACCAATAAAATTCTGAAATACCACTATCAGTTCTGTAATAGTTGTATCATGGTATTTGAGTGATTTATAGAAAAGCATATTATATCAAAATATACTTGAAATATCAATACATTGAAATTATAGCTCTTGAGAGAATTATTTCCTATAATAAATTTATCTCTTTATATGAAGAGTGAGAAAATGAAAATTTTCCATTAGAAAAAAAATCCAAGACAACTAAAACAGTTTTTCTTAGAAAAAAAGAAAAATCTTAGCATGAATTATAGACAAATGGAAAAGGAATGACACATTTTGAAACTTAATGTCATTTTTATTTATATGAGCACATTTTTTACCTATTCAAAAATCAGACATTAAATGTCACCACAATTAAATTGTAAACCAGACCGCTTACAGGATTGACCACTAGCAAAATTCTTCATGTCTACCTGAAAGGTACTAATACACATTAAAATGACACATCCCATATTTTCTTTTCCATCCTCAATCTATCAACTTCTAAAAGAGGATAAGAAAGGAAAATCACAGTTATATTAATAATATAGGCTAATGCTGAATTTCATCATGTCTCACATTATTTTTTACATATAAAATTTTCCTAAATACACATTTACCACTTTACTAAAATAGTTTCCTCACAATGTTAAAATAAAATTGATATGAATTGGATGAAATCATTGTTTACATATATTTCATCTCTAAGAAAAATTTTACTTTTTTGCAGAAAACAAAAAAAGTATATAAATAAATGAAGCTTCTTTCTCTGCCTTGTATTTTTGTATATCTTGGATTACTTTATATGACATTGATGCGATGGCCTTTATATGGATTCAAATTATTATATGGATTCAAAACATTAAAAATTCTTCTCAACTCATTCATTCATTTATTTTAGTGAATAATTGTGGCACATAGAGTTCAAGTGACTTACCCAATGTCACAAAACAAGTTCAGTGGCAGAGCCAGAAATAGAACAGAGGTCTCCTGATTACCCGGTCAATTTTCTTTCTACTAGATTCTATATGACCCAATAAAAACACGTGATATAAAAAGTCAAACAAGGAAGAAACAAAAAGTTCTTTCATGGTGACACCTGAATTGGATATTTTATTATATAGTATTTAATTAGAGATGTTTTTTAAAAATGGTACATGTTACAACTGTCAAATAATTCACCAATGCTTTTATTTTTATAAGAAATATGGTAACACTTATTTTAGAAACAATACTTTATAAAAAATTTTAAAAAATAAAACAAAATTTATATTATCCACAAAGGGATAAAAATGAAATATTTTGATAATGATCTCACTACTAAAAGTCTCAATTAAGCCATTTTTCCATTATTTATGTGAATATAATGTATTAATAAATAGGTCAAATGAAGCTTATATAAAAACACATAACTTTTATTAGCAGATAGAATATTTATGAAAATCAAAAAATCTCAATGTATAACTACAGTTATATCAACAGTATTTAAAAGTTGTTTTTTGGCTTTCTTACCTTTCTGTGGTTAGTTTTATTATGTACTATTTGCATTAAAACAGTCTCATTTTAAAGAGAAACTTATAATCAACTACCTCATTTAAGCAGCCATGTCTTAATGTAAATGGTAATATGCTATTCTTATTTTGCATATAGCATCATTATTGTAGACATCAGTGAACCTTGAAAGAATCTGAAAGTACCCCATTCACTATTCCCATTCTTCTACCTTTTCTTTAATCACTTCTATGTCACAGTCAAATATTCTACATTTTAGTGCTGATAATGGAGGGTTCTAGTGAGAACTTTTCTCTTTCATGTAACCAATAACTAGTTACCAGTCTCTTCTATAACCAATAAACCAGTCTCTTCACTTAATCAATAGCAAATTAAGAGTGATTAAGGATTGTGAAACTATACTCTTTCTTAAGTGGCCGATACTGTCACAATTATAGCTGGATCTTACTTTAAAATGACTTAAAAAATATAAACACTTTGTAAAAAAAAAAAAAAGAAAGAAAAAGAAAAAAAGCACAGTATGTTTTTGTTCATTCCATCATACAAAATATTTTTACAAATTACACTGGAATAAAATACATTTATAAACTAGAATGAATAAACCCATAAGCACCATTTCATCACTTATGGTGAATTATTTTTTAACAAATATTTTAAAATTTAAGGTATCATCAAGTTGCAAACTATAAAAAGGATGTGTCTTTAATCAAGTAAAATAATACTGTACACATACACACACACACACTGAAGCTGTCTATATTTTAGTCTTTACATTAAAAATAAAATCTTTTTAAGATATACAATCATGCATCTCTTAACAGCAGAGATATGGTCTGAGAAACACATCATTAGGCAGTTTCCTTGCTATACAATAATAATAGTATACGTACACAAACCTAGATGGTATAGCCTATTACACACCAAGGCTATGTGGTACAGCTTATTGCTCCTAGGCTACAAATCTGTACAGCATGTTACTGTATTGAATACTGTAGGAAACTATTTTAATATAAAAGAACAGTAAGTATTTGTGCATCTCAACATATCTAAACATAGAAAAGATATAGTAAAAATATGGTATTACCTTATGGGACCACTGTTGTATATGCAACCATCATTGAATGGTCACTGTTGTTCACTGTATATGTATGTGTGTATGTATATAATAATTTTCATTAATCATATTTGGTAAAAAGCTCAAGAGAATGAATAAGTTAGCTTTTATGTAAAATTTTGTGCAAAATTTCCCCAATTCTTCCCTTGCTAATGTAATATTTTAACTACTATTATATTTCAACTGAACTCATATCTCCAGTTCAAATAGAAATGATCATTTGTAATCAACTTTATTAAAAAAGGCAAACACATGGGGCTTGTTTATCCATAAATGCAGTTTTCACCAAGGGTATATGGTATCTGTTTGAAATTTTGTTGAATGGCTACACTTATCGCCACTTACAACAGGCTTACACTTAGCCCTGTTATCAGATTTAATTGTACTTCAGTAATATATGTCTTACATGTTATGTTATAAGCATTATGTTAACAAGGTTCCTGACACAAGGAAACAGAAGCCTAAAGATTTTAAGTGCATATTAGAACTTACATATAATTAAAAGCTAACCACAGTGTGTGGGCTTAGTAAAGGTCACAGAGTCTTAGAACGTTTCCTTTGGGTGAAGGAGAGATATCTTTCAAACAAAGAAGCCTAAATTAGGCCCTCCTTAGTAGAAGGGCCTCAGTAATACAAAGGTAGGATAGATCTCAATTATAAAAATAGAATATTTACCAAGTTTATAGATGACAAACTAAAACTTCACTAAAAATGACTAAACCTTTTTGAAAAATCCCTCAATTCAAATGATTTGAATCAATTATTTCTAAACTAATTATTTCCCATAATTTTGTCAACCCCCATAAAATTACTGAATATTTACAATAATTTCTACCTATTAAGCAATCTATATTCTTTTAAAATATTTTGCTATATTTAAAAACTTAGATAAAAGGTTATCTTTCAAATGCTTTTTTTCTTATTTTGTGCCGTGCTGTTTTTCTCTGATTCTATCTTTGAAATCTGAAATGTAATGCAATTTTAAGTACAGAAAAAAGAAACCCAGAATATATACTGAGGGAGTTTAAAATAATTTATTTCCAAAATAGAGAATGCTATTTATTGTAAAAAGGATGGTTACTGAAGAAAAGGCTTGGCCTTATAAACTTATCTGTATGTTCAGAGGAAACTGAATTACCTTAAAATGAGCAACTACGTTCGTAAATCATAAAATATCACTTTATCTTTAAGAAAACATGCTTGTTATCAAAGAATGAAGGTGTTAATAGTATTTAATTCCAAAATTCTATCAGTTGATATGTGCTATAAGAAACATTTATTTAATTTGTGTTACATAACTTTTTTCCCATCAAGAATAAAATACACTCATTCTACAATAATCCAGAAATAATTAGAAATTATAAAGATGCTAATAATGATCAAAAACACAACCCTGATTTATTTTTCCAGATTAGATAGATTAAACTAGCATTTAATAAGGATACTGATTTAGAATATTACTTTAGACTAAAATAGTTTCTACTTTTAAGAAATCTTAAAATATTCATGAATAAAAGGAAAGTACAAAATAACAAAATACCTAAGAAAAATTTACAGTGTAAACTTCACTAACAAAATACTTCATTGACTATTTACTTTTTCTTAACATAAATTTTATAAAACATAATTCCAAAGATAAAACTAAATTAAAAAATCCCTATCTATACCATAATTATAAATTCCATAAAGATATTATATGGAAATATCCAGTTGGAAAAAAAATTAAAGGTTAATACATTAAGTAAAACATAACTTGTTACTTTGAATATTTTCAATTTTCAAAATATTGTATAAACATACAGTATATTAGCAAAGTGTTTCATCACTCTCACTTTTACAAAAACCATAGACTTATTTTCTATACAAGATACAACAAGGTATAAGCACTGTCATGGGTTCAGAATAATTGCAATAAGGTTAGCTAGGTCAATTCAAAATTTTCCTAGATATAACAGAGCTTACACTTAAAAAATAACAAATCAAGGCTAATAATAATTTTACAAATAGATGAATCATCAAACATATCAGAAATAATTTAAAATTATATCTCCAAGTAAATTCTGAACTGTTTAAGTTTAAAATTAGTTTTTCCAAGACTAGTTTTGGAGAATCTTTGAAATTGTATCAGTTTCAAAATATTCATTAAGCCGGATGAATTTCTAATTTAAGATAGTATTCCCACTACTCTTTTGTGTGATAAGTAAAATAGAAGACACAACTATTTTATATGAATATGATCTTTTCTCATATATATTTCTAATTACTATAAAAATAAACTCACAAAGTAAAAATTATAAAATTCATGTTTAAAGTTGTTTTCAATGTTTAATAGTACCAATTATTAAAGGCCACAATATTCTTGTCTGGAATCAGATTGTTCATTGAAAAAATAAACAACAGATTATCCACACTCATGTTTTCTTGATTTACATTAAAAATGTTTTGTTAACTTAAAGGCCCAAACAAAATCTAATCCACATTCTGCAGGAGGAAGACATTAAGTGTTTTATTATAAACATTATTCATAAAGCCTGGGGCTTAAATTATATGTAGAATTTTTAAACTTTATTCTCACACCAAAGATATTAATATGATAAGTATCATTATACTTCCCAGGAATCTTCATTTATACTGCCACCAGTTAAGTTAGAGATTCTGAAAGTAAATCGCTCCTTTTGCAAATAATCCTCTCAAGACATCTTAGTTCAAAAATGTTAAGATTTTTCTTAAAAAAAAAAGCAGAGACTAGTCATAATACTTAAAATTTATCCAAATACTTGTTAACTCATTTTCTAGTCTATGTCTTGCCATTTAGTCCTTCAGTTCTATGGTCTTACATTTAAAACAAACATTTTAAAGTGTTATTTGTATTGTTAGTATACATCCCAGAAATGGTAAAATGGCAAAATTCCCAGGTATTATAAATTATTGCTGCATAGACTTTCATAAGACAGCAATTCTATTGATACATAGCTGACTTTCCATACATCTCAGGGTTGTGTTCAAGCCCTTACAAAGTTTTTCTAATGCCACAAGTTTACCACAATAATCCTTTGGTAAAGAATCTCTGCCATTTCATGCAAGACGATCTTTTACATTTTAGCACATAAAAATTTATGTATTAAGTACCGAATATAATGAGTAGATTTTTAACATCATAGATGTACTTGAGTATAAAATAAATGGCTCCAAACATGACTGCTGTAAATCTTAGGCTCATATAAACATGTTGTTGAAATGTAGTCAGCCCTACCTGATATCCCATTACTTTCCTTCCATTTTATCACCCCAAGTTTCAAGAATTAAAAATATCCTCTACATAACCTACTTTCCTTTTAGAAACAAATATATTTACAAAACACTAAAATTTAACACTGCTTTTACTGCTTTTTATGCTTCATTGCATACTTACTTATGACATTCACGGTTTGAATTTCCAGGACCAATTTTCCTAGTATATAGGAAAATACACAATTGCCAAAATAGAAAAATCTATAAACATTCTAAACTGTGACATTAAGGCACTCTAATTAAATTGATTTCCCACTATTGCACACATCGTTCATATTCAATTAGGGAGCATAAGTGATAAAAAAGTATATATAATACATGTAAGAATAAGCCAATTAAAATATTTAAAATAGCTATTTAAAATGTTATGTTTTGAAATTCTAAAATATTTATTAGTTAGACATTGCATTGTTTCATGATTTCAATATACAATGTAATTTATCTACATAGATATACATGGCCAAAAACATATTATGTATCAGACATGATGGCAAATAAGACAAACAAATAAATAATAGTTTATAACCAAAGATAATGTGTATCGCACAATATACAGCAAGGGGAGATTCTTACAGTAATAATTTTTGTTATATAAACAAGAAAACATTAATTTTATATTTATTTTGTTTACATAACAAAATCTCCTTAAATAATATTAAGCTAATCATTATGTTCCTAATAAATTATTCTTAATTGAAGATTTGAAAAATCATCTAAGGTATTTTTCTTACAACTTTATGAATAAATTTAAATTCCCAATGTGAATTCCGATTCATTTTACTACATTTTTAGAATGTACAGTTTCATTGAAGGAAAATTCACAGACTAAATCATTTGTACTATGCCATCTTTCCTTGTTCTCCAAACTTATTATGTAACTTGATACTTTTTCTCAAAGTATCTATTCTTTTCCTTCATAGCACTTATTATACTTGTAATAATCATTTGTATGATTATTTTTTAATTTATGTACTTTTGCAAGACATAAGCTCTCTGAGGGCAATATGACTCAGCACTAACCAAAATGCCTGGCATATAACAGGATTACAACAAACACTGATTAATAAATTGGTTTAATTCTTATATTGATATATTTTAAAATATAGATTTTAGATCTATAAGATGAAATAATGACTCACCACATAAAAATACATAGTACTATTATTATAGACACAGATATTTTTAGTAAAAATATCATTAGTAAAACTCCATTTAAATGTTAAAATTTTCAACAAAAATTTCAATGTTCTCTCACCCAATTACTAATTAAAAGTAATAACAATTATCCAGTTAATCAATTATCTCTGCATTTTTCTTTTTTTCCTTTTACTCCTGGTTCAAGTTTTTGTCTTCTACTTAACCATATGTCTCCAAGTATGAGACAAAAGGAAGAGGAAAACAAAAATACACTTCATTTTAATTCATTGTTAAAATTAATAGTTTAAAGAGATTCCATATTGAATTCACATGCTATGCTAACAGTCTTCCTTGTTGTTTATAGCAATATTTTATACTACCAGAAGCTGTAAATAAATCATTACAAATATATGGTAAAAATATGTCACTATTTGCAGTTAAAAATACGACTAGCTTATAAAGACAAACTTTACATAAGATTGGTGTTGAGTTTTCTACTGTACTTTGTGGGGAAACAAGCACCTCTCCATTAAGGTAGTTTGAGTCAAAATAATCAATTCTATAAAGCAGATGACCATTTGTGTTTAAGTTAGCCATTTTCTCCCCTAAAGGACTAATCTTAATAATAACAAAATAATTATGTTCTTTTTCCAACATATGTATAATTAGCTTTCTAAACAAATCTTGAAATACTCACCACTGTAAACTAAATGGAATCTACACACTATAAAGTTCACACCAAAATGAGTAAAATGAGGTACAACCACACACATGCATTTAAAAAGCATGAAATGCACTGTCTGTAGTCTCATGCTTTCATGTGGTTTCCAAACCCTGACAAACCTGGCTCAGATTGGTGTTTCTTTTTCGGTAATGGTTTGTCATCACTTATTGTACCATTCACCTTTTTCTGCTGGTCTTCCCATGTAACTTCTAGTATCAATAAAAAAAAAAAAAAAATCAAAGCTTACCAGAAATATTAGATAATGTGCATAAGAAGAACCTAAAAATATTTCAGGGATCTAAGGTTTTATAAAGACATTTTTCCTAAATTCTCACATAAACTATGTAATACACAGTTAACATTTGAAATATAGGAATGTAACAGTATTTGAATTTTTTAATAGATTTAAAGTACCAAAGTACTAAAATTAAAGTACTAAAATTTACTTCCAGTATATTACAAAATTTATTTTCAATAAAATGAATGGAGTCAAAGTGTGAAGAAAATTATAATTAAAATGGTTTGAAAAAGGTCTTAGTTAATAAATAACACATACTAATTTATTTTAGACAATCATTTTACTAAACATTGTTTTATTGTAGTGAAATAAAATGTTTATATGGAATTACAACAGGGACATTTTTATATACATCAAGAGAAAATTCATAAATATATTTCAATCATATTTAGTACCTTCATAAAATGACAGAAAAATGTATATGTTATAAGATTATTTCAATAAAAATCTTGATAAAGGAAGACAATGACATTTAGTAGTAACAGCTCAGTATCATTGAATATGAGTTACCTGGCTTATCTACTATTGTCTAGAATATTTCTAATGTGGCATAAGATTCATTCATTCAACAAATATATATTCAGTGTCTCCTATAATCCAAGCATGTTTAGGTACTGGGGATATAACAGCAAATAAAATAGGGAAAAATCCATACTCTCATAAAGTTGATATTTCAGTGGGAGAAAGGGATTATAAACACAATAAATAAGTAAAATATATTGTGACTTAGATATTGATAAGTGCTAAAAACATAGAGGTTAAGGAAGTTTGGGAGTCAGCCATATGGTTATTTGGAGAGAGCACATTCCAGGCAGAGGAACAGCATATGCAAATGTCCTGAGGTGGAAGCATCCCTGATATGTTGCAGAAAAGCATGGAGGTTACTATGGCTGGAGCAGAACAAAGGAAAAAGCAGTAGAAAATGAGGTTAAAGTGGTAATAGAGATGAAAGTTGGGGGAATGCAGACCATGTAGGGCCTTGTAGGTCATGTGTCAAAAGACTCACTGGCCACCATTTAATCTTACTCTCGTAGTAGCACTCATAAATAATTACATATCTTATCACTTATCTTTCTTTACATTAATGTTTCTAAAGCTATAGTATGAGTCAAATAAACAGTTACTGTCCACATATATTTTAATCCCCACAAAGTTTCACCATGCTATCTATAATACTCTGGTACCATATCCACCTTTGGCCATAAATGGTGTCATATTAACATATTTTATAATATTATGCTAAGCAAAACATAACTGGGAAGATAAAACCATTGTCCAAAATTGAAAAAATATGCTATACTGCTACATTAAATACAGATGATTTGAGATATAATACTACATTTGATTACTTTTAATATCAGAAGTGACTACACAAAGTGGAGTTTTCCAATTCCTAGAAATGAAATAAATGCAATTAATAATATGAAACTTTATTCTGGTCCAAAACAAACTGGCCACTGCAATGAAATAAACAACTTACTTTAGGAGTATTGGTTACACTTGGGTGTATAGTTTATATCCTGATTTTACAACTGGTAAATAGTCTGATAAAAATATATTATAGAATACTCAAATGCTAAACAATCTGGATAAAGATGTTATATTTCAATCAACTAATAGTGGAAATGAAAATCTTAAAACCTTGAGAGAATATAAAATTTTTCTTATAAATTCCACTAGTTTTCTTTAGTCATAAGAATGAGGGAATTTTCTGCTCCTTGAGCAAAGTTAATCTGAAGTCCCACAAAAAACAAGAGACTAATTTCCCTATTGGGGAAATAATAAGTTTATTAATAACAAAGTATTTGTTGGTTATGAAAGACCTGCACTTTTGGTTATTTAACAATAAATAATATGAAAGATTTTATAAGCACTACAGAGTTATTTCTAAAATCAAATGGTACAAAGTCCTCATTTTAAAAAGCTGTTTCACCTGTAACCATTTGATAGTTTCAAAAACATAAAACACATGCTACCTTATTAAGCAAGATTGAGTATGCAGAAAAAGAAACAGCTTATTTTGAAAATGGTAAGCATAACTAAACTGGTAGACAGAATCTTCTGAAGCATGGAGAAAAAACCTTAAATTATAATATGTTTAATTTTTAAACACTTTCTTTGAAGTGATTAACATTTTAATTTTAATTGAAGATAATTATTTATAGAGTCACTTGTATCGACAAAATGAAATAAAGCAAATATTCATTGAAAAGCATTTATATGCCAGTAACAAAAAAATTCCAATAGCCATAAGTTTATAAATTTCAACCAACATAAACAATAAAAGAACAAAATCAAAACTATCATTTATTGATAGAAAAGGTAATAGATATATTACTCTACTGAGATAGGAAAGATAGCTTTCAGGAACATTTTTGCCACTGATTAGGTGTATAACTTTAGGCAAGTTTCATAATCTCTCTGACCTCCAGATTTGTTACATTTGATGTGAGAAAGATGGTCTTGAAAAATCTCTAAGGTTATTTCCAGCTCTAAAATCACACAGTTGCCCCAACTTCTTATGATCCTAGTTAAGTCAAATTAGATTTTACGTAGGAGTACCTACAATGGAGATGATGAGATTGAGGCACTGAGAGTTTAGAAGATTCCTAAAAGTTATACTGGTAGCTACTATTAAACTCTATATTAAAAAATAAGTGTCTATTTTAAAACAGAATTAAAGCCATAAAAAGAACAGAATTGACTACTGATTCAATAATTCATTTATCATTCAAAGAAACAATGCTAAGAGCTAGCCATACCTATCCTTCTGTGAATTTATAGCTCCTATAATTAAAATAAAGCATTTAAAGTAATTAAAAACAAACTAGCTCATTATCAGGAAAATGCTAAAATTGTTTGAAGGTTGTTTTAGTTACAATAAACAAAAATAGCAAAATAGCAAAAATATGCCTGAGCACACAACGCCCTAAAGAGCCTTTTCTATTTAAAGGACCATTATAGTAGGTATTGAAAAATAGAATATTCTTCTTAATGTAAAATAGTAAAGACCTTAAAATTAAAACTTAAGTACAAAGTGCTAGCCCATGATATTTCATACCTAATACTAAAAGATAAAAAGTGAGATGTAAAATGTAATTTAATTGCTAAGTGTTACTTTGAAAAAATATATGAATCTGCTCAGATGTAAACTAAGAACCATTCTAGTACAAAAAAAGTTTGCTTTAGAAAGATAAATTCTTTTACCAAGATTCATACTGAGAATTTTTAAATTTCATTGAGAAAATATTCAGCTGTAAACCTAAGTTTCTTAAATGTCATATAATTAAAATGGCATATAATTAAAAGTTATTTGTTTTTAAAATTCAACAAAATATAGAGGAACAATCTCTAAGATTTGAAAATCCTAAACTATCATTACATTTACCTCATCTTTGTAGATAAAAGCTTGATGAATTATTTTAAAAATATTAGATAATTTGAAGAATAATGAAACCCACATCTACAAAGTGACTATATTCTAGCTAGTGTTCATCATGTAGCCATATCTATAAACACTACAATTTAAAGAGCAGAAATTCCTATATTAGCAAGATTACATTTGTATACTATTATATGTTTGAATGCACTTTCACATATGGCATCACATTTGACCTATAAAACACGGAAAGAATCTTCTACCAGGTGGTTATTACAGGTGAAAAAAATAAAGAGCTGATTAATAAGGATAAGAACTGAAAACTTAGTTTACAGTTTCACGCTCATTACCTCACTTGATTCTCAAGGCAGCACACTGGGAAATGACAGAAATATGCAAAGATTTCCTTTTCTCAAATGAACTAACTTGAGGCAAGGGCCTAGAGTTGCACAGTTGGTACATTGTAAAGACAGGCCCTAAGCCAAAGTTCCAAAACATGTGCTCTTTCTCTTGTACCAAATCACCTTTCTAAGATTGAGTTACTTTCAACAGCAAAGAGAAAAAACTGGCTTATGGATTGTGTTTAGGAAGTCAACAATGACATGGCTTCCAACACTGGCTAAATTTGCAGAAAGGTATGAGGCAAAAGGGAGTTATTTCCTAAATCTGATTAGTCATTTGAGACTTTGGAAATATAGAAGAAATAAGATAAGTAAAAGAGAAAGAAAAGGAAAATAAAGAGGAAAGAACACTAAGAATGAAAGAAAAGTTCAGGAAAAGAAATTAGAAAGTATGCTTTTACAAGTATTTAACTTCCACGACGGATTCACGTAGATTTGTGAATTATGAATGGAGACAGAAAATCTTAAATGCATTCCTTCCTCTTTATTCCAGTCCCTGCTCTAGTTTAGGCCATCAAATACTGGGCTATTGAAACACTTTAAATGGACATACGCCTCAGTCTCTTTAAAGTCCGTCCTGCTCCTGTTACAAGTTACTATTCTATAATATAGATGTGATTGAATGCCCATCTGCTCAAAAATATGTGACAAAACCTCTGCTATTTTAAAGTATCCCTGAATCTCTCTCATATTAATTCTGGACACATGGTCATTTGTCTAATTTGGGAGAGAAAAATGTATTTAGGAAATATCTACCAATCCTACTATAAAATCCATTCCTATCTAAATTTGATCAAATTTTGAAATTAAGATACAAGTACTAATATTCTCCTTGCCCTAAAAGCATTCATGGGAATACAGAGAGGAAAGAAAACAAAGCCAAGATCTTGCATCCCTGTCCATACCCTATCACCCTAAATGGTTCCAATACCTAGAATGCCTAGAGAAGCACACATCCATTACAGAGACTGTTAAAATTACTTTAGGTTCCTTTGCAACCTGCTTTATAGTTTTTTGTTTTTCTTTTTTCCCCTTTCTGTCCTTCCTTTTTTGCCTTCCTCCCTCCCTTCCTGATACATTAAAAATTTCTTTCACTGAATGAGTTTTTCCTTCTTTCCTTCCCTCCCTCCCCTCTCCTTGTCTTTCCCCCTTTCTCCCTCCATCCTTCTTTTCCTTTCTTTCTTATTTATAAGGTTATCTATATTAGAAATAATGCAGGCAACTACACATTAAAGGAGCAAAATATTTTTTTTTCCATCTTACTGTGTAACTTTAGGATGATAGGGTATAGGCAGGAATGGAGAATCTTGGCTTTGTTTTCCTTCCTGTCTGTATTCTCATGAATGCTTCTACCATGTAATCTATAATCCCAAAAGTGAATTAATCACTAAGAATCAATTAGGAGGTTGTAAATGTTAAGTTTTCAAAATGAATCAAAATTAACAAACAACAATAACAACATAAACAATAAATTGGAAACAAAACTATTTGAGACTTTAGATTGAGTAAGCCACATCTCCAAAACCTGTTATTGTCTGTTATTATAAGAACCTTATAGGATACTTTACAGAAGAGGAAACTGAGATCCAGAGGAATTAAAAGACTTGCCAAAGGATATATGCTTGGCAGTAGAACTGAGCTGAAGACCCAATTATCTGACTTCCAGTACAGTTCTTGAGACACTATGAAACTTGAAAAGTCCCAATGGATTAAATAGCTCTCTGACTTAGAGAAAAGTGTTCTAAAATTTTGCATATTGATTTTTACATGTGCATTGAAATATATACACATGCATTATCACATCATGAAATAACTTATACTTCAATCTAATCCTATTTATTTCTACCCTGGTATTGTATTATTCCTTATTGATCAAGAATAGCACAAAAAAAAGCACCAAGATTACTAATTTCCAAAAAAGTACTAAACTATATATAGTCATGCATTACTTAACAGCAAGGATACATTCTGAGAAAGACACCATTAGGTGATTTTTGTCATTGTGCAAATATCATAAACCATACTTACAAAAACCTAGATAGTCTAGCCTACTGTACACCTAGGATATATGGTGTAGCCTGTTGCACTTAGGCTATAAACCTGTACAGTATGTTACTGTAATGAATACTGTAGGCAACTGTAACAAATGGTAAGTATTTGTGCATCTAAACATAGAAAAGGTACAGTAAAAATACAGTAATATACAGTGGTCTATTGTTGACCAAAATCCCATTATGCAACATACAACTATATATATATATATATATATATATATATATATATATACACATATATATACACACATTGAACAATTGGTTCAGGATGATCATAGTCAGACATAATATGACTTTAAATCAAATACTGAAATTTTTAGATTTTATGTTGAAAATACAAAATTATAGCAAGACATTACTAACAAATTATAGTAATAATAGCTAACTTTTATATAGTAATTATTATGTGACAAGTATCATTCTAAGCAATTTAAATATACCAGATTATTTAAGAAAATAAATTTATAGCATATCTATACAGCAAGTAGTATTATTTAGAATGAACAGAATTTTTCATTATCACCCTTCTAAGACTCTACCACATCTTTTAGCATCCTTCCTCCCATACTTAATTTCTCCCATTCACTAGCTAACTATGAAGATTTGCATATGATAATAGCGTAGGATAGTGCCCTCAGGAATAGCTGCATTTCAGTATTCTAGAAAGACTAAAAGCTTTTTATTATTAAAATAAGTCATTACAGAATAACAGAATATGAAATACTGTGAAAGGTAATGGGAGAAATATTTGGGGCTGAAACCCTACCCAGAACCCCTCAATACTTATCTCTTTATAAAACCGACCCTGTGTGTATGTATTATAATCTTAACACACTTTATGCAAATTATACATTATAGAATAATTTTACCAGCTACGTTTTATTTGTTTTCATTATATATTTTCCTTAAGAGCTCCTGGACACAGAAAATATATCTTATTCATCTTTGTATCCTCAATGATTCTCTAGCACATCACACTTAAAAGAGCAGGTACTAGCTGAATTGATGTACATCTTTAGCTAATGTCTAAAATTTTTTAAAAATGGTTGAAGCCCATGCAAGAAGAACAGTATTTATCTGAAGGGTCATGGTATAAAAACACATGAGACTGAGTGTCTAGACTAGAGATCTACTGCTATTAATACTATGTGGACTAAACAAAGTTATCTTCTAGAATTCTGCATTTTTATTAAAAGATCTATATGGTCCCTTCCAAATCCAAAAGTCTTTGACTTGCAATCTAGGAGCTAAGTCATAGTATACTGATAGATGTCTTGGTAAAACTACAGGTACATGGCTCTGGGACAGGTGGCTCTAAATAGCAAAGTGGAAGACCTAGATTTAGAAGACAAAGAGTGAACACAAAGTTTCCCACATATCCATCATGTATGCTGTTCCCTGAACTCTCCCTCAGCTCCAGATTTTTATTTATTTTCTTCCCTTTACAGCCAAACTCACTCTGTCTCCATTTCTCCTTTTTTGAATCCATTCTAAACAGCCTTTTAGCCTTTACCACTCTACCAAAACTGCTCTTAATGAAAGTCAACATGGTGGCTTCCTACTTGTTAAACATGGTCATTGTTTAACATTCTTCATAATTCTCTCCTCCTTCAAGTACTTTCTTAACTTGGATCCCTCCTTCCACTTTTTCAGTCTCTTGCTGCTTCATCTTCCCAACTTCCAAATATCAGAGTGGTTCAGCTCATACTCCTGGAACCTCCTCTTGGAGCTACACTTGTCTCTACACTTGTCCTCTTGGTGATAACCAATCTCATGGTAGTAAACTGCTTTTTATAAGAATGATTCCCAAACTTATAGCTACAGTCCAAATCTCTAATCTGAAATCCAGACCATATTTACAACTGCCTATTTGACATCTTTACTTTGATATCTAACAGCATCTCTAACTTACCATATCCAAAGACGAACACCTGATATTCCCACTAAGTCTATTCTCAAGTTTTTCCCCTGTATCAATAGTTAATACATAAACCATTTTTTTCTAGTTACTCAGACGAAAAACTTGGCTGTCATCATTGACTCTCCCTTTTTCTTCTACCCTGCCAGGAAATGTTGACTCTATCTTCAATATCCATTCAGAATCCAAATACTTTACTCCCATCACTCTGGTCTAAGCTGCTATTACCTCTTTCCTGGGTTACTGAAAAACTTCCTAACAATTCTTCCTGTTTCCATTTTTAATTCCTCAAGCTATTCTTAACAATTAAAATGATTTTACTGAAAAAGAAGTGGCACTGTCACTTTAATCAAAACCTTCCCATTTCACTCAGTAAAAAACATCCTAACAATGATCTATAAGCCATCCATAGCCTCAGTTACCTTTCTTACTGCACCTAACTACCACTTGCTCACTTCACAGCACCCACACTGACCTCTTCACTGTTCCTTGAACAAGTCAAGCTTGCTTCAATTACAGGGCCTTCACATTTGCTGTTCTCTCTGCCAGGAATACTCTTCTTTCAAACCTTCATGTGGATCATTCTGTCACTTTACTCATTTCTCTGCTCAAATATTACCTGGATGGGTGTACCTCTCAAAATACATTATCAGAAATCATTTACTCTACTCTCTTGAATACTATCTATGCTATTATTCTGACTTATTTTTCTTCTTTGCCCTTGTCAGTCTCTGAAATTATCTTATTTATTCTTTAATTAATTATTTGTCTCCTCTGATAAATAGTCCTGTAAGGACTATGAAGGCAGGGACCTTGTTTGACATGTACACTGGTCTCCAGCACTCACAACAGAGCCTGGAACATAGTAGGTACTTTAACATTACTTGTACAAAGAATGAATAAAGAAATGAAAAAAATTATGAGTGCTAGAAACTCACTAATTATGCTGTTCTTAAGTTTTAATTTCTTAAGTTTTAATTTCTAGCAATATGATTTATGGAATAAGTACAATTTCTTTTTATTGGAGGTGTGAAGAGTCAATGTATCAAAAGAGACTGACTTAGGTAGATGTTAATTTGAGAACTCAGCAACCAATTCCATGTACCATAGAATTTGACCTTAACACAAGGTTAATGGAATTGTCTTGGCTGACTGATTACATACTCACTAACTGAATAGCAATGGATACTAGTCTATTCCAAAATTATATGTGGGTACTTCACAGCAAGATGTAAATTAAAGCTGCCTTCATTATTTCCTCCCTTTTTATTTTAAATCAGAAGATAAGAAGGTGATAAGTCTACTGCTCTACTCAATGCTTGGACATTTCTAGCACATGGTTATATCTGTAATCCATAGCTATATATTTTTTACCCTGATATATAAGTAGATGGAAAATAGTAGATGTTTTAAGTATCCCTCCCACCTCTAGAATTTTCTCTAATCCACAAATATGCTGGAACCAATTCAAAAACTCTGCCCTGATACTTACTCATGAACTGTACTGTGATATTTAAAATAAACAGTCAATAAAAAGTCATTCTCCCACAAAAAAAGATAGCAAAAGAAAAAATTAGATAGGTAATGATCAACAGATTAAACCAAATAAAAACAAGTTAGCATATGTAAAATATATACAGATTTCTAATCTTTCAAAATTTTATTCAATAATATTCTTCTAGGTTCAAGTATATCATTTGTAGGATCAATTTATATAATAATAGTGATGTTTTACAGTAGAGTGGATTTTTATATAAATGATAAAAATAAATTTATAATGAATGTGAGTAACTGCGGTTCTGCTAATCATTGTCAGTAGAAAACTTTACATGCAAGATCAAAGGAATTAATAACAAAGCAGAGTAGTCTGGAGATGAAGATTTGACAGTATTCAAGGCCAACTACAGGTCAGAAAAACAAGAAAACCTACCCAGGGTACTTCCTGAGTTAAAATCTTTAATCTAGTAACTGCATATGAATCAGATAGTAGATCGAAACATTTAATTGCACTTAAATATAAAATGGCATTAAATGTTCTTAAAACTTGTTGCACTCTAATAACTGAACATTTGGAAAGATATATTTACTCTTTCATATCACTGTGTAAGCACCCATCAAAATTTCCTTTTATAGGTACTAGGCAAAAATAATTGAGATCACCAAATAATTGATATTACAAATATGTAAATACACATCAGAGCTCATTTAAATTTGTATTGTTTTATGGTTAATATTCATATTTACATATGATTTAATTCATTTATTTTGTATTATTTTCACCTTTTTTTTTTTTTTTTGAGACAGAGTCTCACTTTGTTGCCCAGGCTAGAGTGAGTGCCATGGCATCAGGCTAGCTCACAGCAACCTCAAATTCCTGGGCTCAAGCCATCCTCCTGCCTCAGCCTCCTGAGTAGCTGGGACTACAGACATGCGCCACCATGCCCGGCTATATTTTCACCTTTTAAATCATATCTTAGCATATGTGTTAATGAATAAACACTTCACAGTAAGAAAAAACTATAAATTCATTTTAGTGTTAAACATCTTACAAGTAACATTGTATATATTATTTATAAAAGATGAAGACAGGGAAGAATATACTCAAGACTAAAGGCCATTTCAACTAAAATACTGGAAGCACAGAACAACTCAATATCTTAATTTGCCCCCAAAACAAGAGCCAAGTTTTATAATATAGAAAATAATGTTGCTTTTTTTGATATAATTGTTTTAAAATGCTGACATTCTAAATCAATATATGTAGCCATATTTGATAATCAATCACTGCAAAACATACATAGTCCTATTTTGATAAAATTTACTTATGGCAGATTACAGAATTACGTCAGCAATAGTTATAGAAAAACCATATCTAAGTATTAAAATCAATTATCTTTTCACTTTCCCAGGCAATATTCATGTGTATTGAACTACGAAATTTATAAAGGACTATAGAACTATGAAATGTATAAAGAACCATGAAAAATCCACAATCATAACTGTTCGTTTAAGATTATTGTTGGACTTATAATTACATTTGTTTCATTTTCTGCTTTAAAATTCTGCTTTAATACATTTTTAAAATAATACAATTTTAAAACAATTCCTGGAATGAAAAATATCCATGTTGTGGTCTTCTAAATGCATGACAACATAACCACCACTATTTTCCTCAAATCCTTGCCCCTTAACATCATCAATAAAGCAAATCTTCCAATTTTAATGCTATACATTTCAATAAAATGAGATTGTACTTGGATCATTAAGTATTTTGAAGACTAATTTTATATTCAGAAATTTAAAAAAACAGAACACATATTTTAAATATTGGATAATTTAAATTGGGACTAATACTTGTATTTACGCTTATTTAATTTAAGAAAGCATATTCAAGCACATTATAAAGGTCAATATAGAATGTCTAATGTATAGAAAGGCAATATTAACTTCATTTTAGACTTGCCTTTTTTCCCATTATTAGGTGGGATTGGTGTTTCTCCCTCATTGTCTTTATAACATTGAAAACAGACAACAGTGATTAATAATTAAGGTCATAAACAACCCAAATAAAAACCAAGCACATCAAAAAAAATGCAATCACACACTAGGAAAACAAACCCATGCACTAAACATGATACTTCACATTAATGAACACAAGAGTAAAGTATATAATTCCTATCCTATAAGAAAAGTGATAAAAACAAACACAAGGAATATAAAAATATTATAGCATATAATAATATATTATTTATATTCTAGTTATGTTTTTGTGCTAATTTAAGAATTGATGCAATTTTGTAATTAATTTTGAGAGTAAAATACAGGCAATAAACTGGCTCAACAAATGAGCTTCTTTACCTTAATGAATATAAAATAAATAAAATTGGTATTAACTATTGCTAAAGTCCCAAAACTAATGCTATCCTAAAAAATAACTTTACTGTGGAAGCCAATTCATTAACAGTTTTAAAAGTTTAGTATTTGCATGGACTAGTATAAGATATAGAAGAATGGGTGAATAGGAAAACATTAACTGAACAGCTTAATAAAAATGAAATTCATTGCTAAAAATGTTATTCTTATATCATTTCAGGAAAGTGGAAGTTGTGTGACATTTTAGTGATAAGAATACTACATATTTGGAACAGAAATAGTTATACTTGTCTATAGATACACAATTAAACTTGCATTGTTTCCAGTATCAGAGGTACTCTGATGATTTTTTCATTTTTATGACATTAATAAGTTACTGATAATTAGCAATTTTAGCTTAAGATGTTTTCAGTTTTAAAACCTACAAATTCCACTGATAGAATGTATTGTACTATGAACATGCATCTCATGTACCATATACATAATGGTATTGCTTTCACACTATGGCAAGGAGAGAACAAAGGCACATAAAGTACATTCTACTATTCATTAATAAAAAGTGATCAGTTAAACACTTGAGAAAATTAAAAATATTCTGCATTGTTCCAAGAAAGTTAAAATTTAAAATAAATTGCCAGCTGAGAGAAGAATAGGATTCAGTTCAAAGTTTCAAATAAAAATAGTGAAAATTTGATAAAAGAAGTATATAAAAATATTTTCTCACTATATAATATTTTAAGTTTTAAAATCCTTATAGGAACATTTGACAAAGAAAATGATAAACATAATATGTAAACATAATAAGGACTTTATAAACACGAGACATGAAAGGTTGTATACTATTTAGAAGGAGGACTCTATTAGTGAGATTATGATTATCAATAAATGTTAGAGTAATACTGAGCCAGGATGAGGAAGAGGAGTCTATAGTTAATTGTTTTATTTTAGAAGAGATATAATGAGAAAAATTTATCATGGTCTCCAAAGGTTTTAATTGGATTTATATTCTTTTTTATATTTCCTTATAATTTCTCTCTACTAGATTCAAAATCCTTGAGAGAAGGGGCTAGAGCTTCAACAAACCTTTACTCAGCATAACACATTATAAAATATAGTTTTCTATAATAGCAGGTATTCAATAAACATTTTTGAATAAATAAATAAATGAACTGAATGTAAAGCTGGGTAAAGGATAGGTATATCTCTTGGTCAAAGGCACTATGTATAATTCCAGTTTTATTTAAACATTAAGGAAAATATTCAACAATTGGGTAAATTAAATAATCTGATAACTTGCCTGGATAGCTTATGTAATTTCTATTCATTAATAAATTTATTTTAAAGTTAGTACTGGAAAACAATCTATTCTTTATTGTGCATTTACAAATTTTGAGACTAAAGTCTTACGTGAAATCAAAAAGTCATACTTGTAACACTTATTTATTTACTTTAGACACACAGACAGACCTGCCTTGACCTCTTCTCCCTGCTTTTCTCCCCCCTGCTCTTCCACATGCCCAGTGTCTTCATTAACTTCTGTATTTGCATGAGTAAAAGTAAAGAAAAAATAAGAACAGATAGGTATATCTGTTATTCTTCAATGAAAAAAAAACAAAAATATTTTAAATTATTCATGATATAATGGGTGATTATAAGGAGACCAATAGATTGTTTTTAATGAGTTTTTGACATGTTATCTTAATGTCTACTTTTATGATGACTTGATCTATAAAGGAGAAATTGTGATCTCTAAAATATTTGCAAAATGTAAATAACTGGGTAAAGTAGGCAAAAGTACTTAGTCTACATATTTAGAATATTATTTAAAAAGTTACATAACTTTTCTTTGAGAAAAACAAAAAAGGATATTCTAAACTCTCTTTTATTTTTACTAAATGGCAATACTTGAAATTAGGAAAACATAAAATAATAACAATAATACCTTACAGTTGTTTAGTATACTGTACTTTCTATATTGCCCTTGTTTTATTTCTTGGGTCCTAGGCAAAGAGAAATGACTAAATATAGTACCATAGTCAGGACCAAATATATATAATTTTAAATTATTTTAATTAACAGACTAAAATATAAAATAATCAAAATCATTAGAGGCATATTAAGACTTATTCATATTTTAGCTGTTAAAGAGGAATAGAAAATAAATATTTCAATACTTTGATACTAAAATAATGCCATTAAATTACAAGTGACAACTTTCAGTAGATAATACAAATATACTTTGATTTAGACTGTCAATTGAAAGCCTATTTTGTGTTATATTACCTTTAATTTCAGTTACAAGTTGAAGACTTCTAAAGGAGATATTATGTATCTCCTTTAAAAACTAAAGAAAATTCACAATCAGGTATCTACTGAAGTCTCTATATAAGCATTTATGAAAAGAAATACAAGAAGAAAAAACTATACTTTTAAGTAAAACAAAATAAACAAAAATGCTTTTATTTCATACTGACAAGGATAAGGAAGGTTCTGTCTCCCCTTTCTTCTATAAAATAAAAAAAAATGGAAAAATCACAATTGGGAACATGAAAGGAAAATTGAGGGTTTAATGGATTTTATAAGGAAAACTCCGAACAGTAAATAGAATCTTTGTTGGTAAGCCCCTTAGAAACTTCATCAACTCTGACTTACAGTATCAACAGCATGGTTGGTTTTCTGATATATTTATTACTACAAAGAATGGAGCTACACATAATCTCAATAGAATATTGCTATAAAAGACATTAAAATTCAATATTAAAAATTGTGACATAAACTATGATTTCTGAATTCATAGGCCAATAAATGAGGTTGAAACTCTACCTTAAAAAAATTCCATAAATACTACTATTGAACTTTCCTTATGGAAAGTAATTTAAAATTATATATCTTTAATCTTATATAAATAATTGAGAACTATAAAAATGCTGCTGAAATCTTTTTATCGGGCAGCATAATAGACCATAAGTTACAATACCAATGGGCTGTTCAAAATCATGGTACACCGTAAATAGAAAGAAACACAAAACAGAAGTTGATAATCATCTTCACTTCAGTTATAACAAGAACACAACTTATATTAACAAATTATATAAAGCAATAAAAGTATTGTTGCTCAAATGCAATGCATTTACAAATTTGTTACAAGTAGGTTATAGAAATACGAATTTTACTATAAACATATATAGAATGACAAGATTATTTTAGTAGTACTTTACATACTATTTGAGGTGGCTTTTCAGTTTTTAAATAAATATTTCACGCATTCATTCAACAAATATTTATTGAGGGCCTACAATGTGCCAGGCATTATTCTATGTGCTGGAGGTTCATTGGTAAATAAAAGTAATGTTTTAAAGTTACAAGTCAATTTCAGAATCCCAAACTAGCAGAGGATTTTTTTTAATTGTCCTAGTAGGTGTATGATAGATACTCCATGTATCACAACTCAATATTTTCTCGAGTCATAATTGCAGTGTTTGATAATAAAACTATATCATATTTAACTTTGATATACTGTAAGCAGTTTTGCTACAACATGAAAAATGACGTAGGAAATACAAACCACAATCACTATCTAATTCAATGACTTTCTTTTCTAGAAAGTCAAATTTAATAATTAAAAGATCATCATAATACAAAATGAAATATATGATGATAAATATAACTAGACTATGTGTACATCCTCAATGACATAAACACAGACTGCAATTGATATCTTTGGTTAACATCTTACTCAAAATCTTGAATTCTGCTTAAAAGTGAAATTAAACTTTTAAAAAAGAGCAAACTTTATCTGGTCATTTAAAAGAAGTTAAACTCTTTGCATTCTTACTTGATGAATCAAAGAAGTTTAACTCCTTGGTATATTTTCTAAGTAAAATAAAAGTTAAATACTTTATCAGAAATCATAAAATGAAATCCTTTTACAATAAATAAAAGTCTACACAATGAAAGGACATCAATTGCAGTTGGGTTTATTTTTGCTTACATAGCCCCCCAAAAAGGCTGTCAGCACAAAACAAACCCTCCTTTATGTACAGACCTTCATAAGGTTCTATCTCCTTGACTCCATTGTCTAGGAAAAACAAAATAAAACAAACAAAACAAAACAAAAAAGGGAACCAAAGCACAGGGGTTAAAAACAACAGAAATTTCCAAAGGCACAGAAAGTATCGTCTATTAGAGAAAAGTTAAATGGTGATTGAAATATATATGTATATTTGCAAAGCATATCCAGTTACCAAATAAAATCATCATTATTAAATGATGTTAAAAATTATTATATTCTGCTATCCATGCTTTTAGAGGTCCCTTATCCAAAAATTTACAGATGTTTGGGAAGTATGTTCATATGTGTGTCAGCAAATAAAGTTTTTTAGGCAAAAATTTGAAATTATTAAAAACATCAGTACAACATGCATCTTTCTTTGTATATTTAGGATTACCTTTTTCTCGTTCTCCAGTTTTGAGAAGGATCACCATTGTTGTGCATCAGCTAACCAGTCCTTTGCAGTGTGTGAAAATTGATTTGGCTAGTTACTAATAAACTTTATGTAGCTATCAGCAATTACATAAACTTAGTTGTAGCAAACAAATATCATCCAACTGCTTATTTAAGAGTATTAAGTTTACTTTTTAAAATACATTTATTCAAATTTGAAAAATATGCACGAGCAATAAAGATAGCTTATTTTACCTCCTAATATTACAAATTTTAAATGCAAAATACATATTTATAAATATAACTATTATGAAATGCAGCCAAGGCATTCAATTAACAAAAGAAGAAAACTAACACAAAGGTAGTAAGAAAATCTCTATTCACCTTGGCTTCCATGTGCATATCCCATATGACAATTCAAAATAAAACTTACTTCTCTCCAACGTTCCCTTTGGTGGAAGCTGTGGAAGCTGTCGGCCCCTTCGTCCTGCCAATGGAGTACTTGATGGGCTTGTCTGAACAGACCCAGTACGAGGATGAGACCTACAAGATATACCATTCATATTCATTTTCAGTACAATGACACTTTTAATACATTTGGTTCATACGACAGCTGTATAAGTACAATTTTAAAGGAGGCTTAGCTGCTGATTAAAAGGTTAGGAAAGTAGGACAAAATATGGATATTTGAATGATTAAATAGCAAAAGATGTTTATATTTTTGTGTAATATGCATACATACACATACATGCACACAAAGCCCTACAGTAAAATCCATGGAATTATTAATGTAAATTAGCATTTTTATTCACATGAAAGCAAGAGAAGAATTTTGCAGCTCAAAAAACAAAAGGTAATACTTTATATTTCTTTCTACCAGATCCCAAACTCTTGATACTAACCTTCCTCCCTTGATCCAAAGAGATTTTTACTCAGGCTTATATTAAATATCCCTTTTTTAGGAAAATATCTCATGACACTACAAATAAAACCCTGAACAATTCAAAATTCAACTAAAGAAAATATTGGTTAATCCTTGATATTAGTATTGATAGAAAGAAACTAAAAATATAGTTTTATTTATTGTCATTACGATGATTATTTGGAAAGTGATGTCTAATGAACACACATATTTTCACATTCTGTAGGAGAAGAACATGATAGTTATGAGGGGATTTACCCAGGACTCTTGATTAATGAGAAATCACAAAACAAATGCAGTCAGGACAGTTAATAAACAAATTACAATGGTAGCCACACACTATTATATCCACTGAATATAAATAGTGTGTTTACATTGAAAAGGTTAGTATCGATTGTTATTAGTGATCAGCCAAAGATGATAGAAGACCATTTAGCTGCTGGGAAAATAAAATGGTGTGCTGGTGGGCAAAGGGGAAGTGAGTCTGATTGATTTATCTTTCACCTCGATAAGGCAGGTGAAGGAGGGGCAGATCTTCCAGTCATTAATGAAGGCATCGACCTCATGAGGTTTGTATCAGGACGTTCAGTGGATCTGGAGCGGGTGGTGGTCCGCTCAAGGAGAGGCCGTTGTTCTGTTGATCTGGATCTGTGATATGGCTGTCTATCTGCTGCTTCACAATCCCTGAAACGTTAGTCAAAAAGCAGCTCAGTTGATCTTTAGTGCCTTCTGCTATTTGGTTATGATGCATCAAACTGATTTTGAAAAAGGTAACTGTTTAAAATTATTGCGTATGTAAAAATTTTCTTTCTTGCAACATATTCTAAGCAATTTCTCACTAAACTTCTAGGTTTCTAAGGAATCAAAATTTGTCTTTAATAGCAATTCCCAGTGAAGATAATAGGAGTTGCTCGGTTATAATCAACAACAAACAAAACTGCCTGCTTCCCAGAATGAATTCCCTAGATGGAACATGTGAAATATGTGAAGTATTCTATTTTAAAGGATTCAATTACTTTTCCTAACATTTTCAGAAGAGTGAAAAAAAACTTTATAAGCATTAATTCTCCAGCCCTTGAGGCTGCTTATTAGTATACTAAGATATTAAAAAGATTTTCGGCACACATTATACACCTAAACATTCAAACAGAAAGAATCAAAACGAGGTTATAAGAAACAGGGCAACATTGAGGTCTATAGGCATATTTAAACATGATGCACAAGAAAAATCACTCTATAGAAAACTATCAGTGAACCATCTATCTTAGTGCACTTTAGCTATGCCAACCAATACAATTCAGGAGGGGTATTAGTTGATTGAAATAATAATTCTAAAACAATGTGATCTCTTTGATCACAAATAAATCTAACACGAAAACTTAATCCTTATTGAAAGAAGTATAGTTATAAGTAACCTATCATAATTGATTTTTCTATCCCTGGAATCTATCATAAAGCTTTTACACCTAAGGATCAATAAATGTTTTCTAACACTAGCCCCACAATTTGTGAGACAAACCAATAAATACTAGCTTTGGCTCTAGAACTCAACAGTAAAACATATGCCAAAGTACATTTCAAATCAAATTATTACTTCCCCACCCAGTTGTAACCACAAAAATGTAAATATATATATATATAAATATATATATTATAGACAATCAAGAAAGCATTGGCCTTCCTAAAAACTAACACAAAAAGGACTTCCACTTTACCTATAAATTATTTCAATCTTATTTTTGATAATTAAAAATTCAAGTAGTTAAAAACAAACAAGAAAAAAAGGACAAAATTTCCCAAATATCATGAATTATATGGCAAACAATTTTGGACTTCGATGACTTTAGAAAGTAAATAGTGGGTTTACCAGATATCATATCTTGTGATTATTTTATACTTTAACATCACAGGGTTACATATAAGTCAAAGTATTTTTAAATATTTTAAGGCCATGTACCATAATGTGATTGATTTTCTAAGGTAAGTTTAGTGTTTTCATGTAAGCATATGCAGAACACGTCGAGATTATTGAGATTAAATGTAAATACATATAAAATTTTTAATTACTAGTCAAAGAGAAATGAAAATGTAACCTCACTGTGTAAAACTCCTAGTTTCACTTTTGTTTATGAACAACTATTTTAGAGAGAACACTTTCTTTTAGAAATAAATATGTTCAATAGTTTGCTACATGTCTTTAGTGCAATATCTTTGTATATCTTCATTATAATCAATAACCAGAAAAAAAGGCATCTATCTTTCTCTGTCTTTATATACATGTATTTCTGAAATCCAGTAAAACCTATATTTTGAAGAGTACCAATCTTTACATTCATTTAAAAAAATTTTTATCTTAAGTTAATAATAAACTTATCTCACTTAATAACATATGATAACAAAACTTTGAGAAATATCTATGACTACCCCAACAAAAAGTTAGGTATCTATTTTATTTATTTATCTAAAATCTGATTTATTCTGATCCCATCAAGCAATTTTTCCAAGTAGAAAGTGAAATAAATATTGAGATATACAATTTTACTTCTTTGTGCAGAATTATGTTTAATAATTGAAATATATGATTGTAAGTGAAATCCTAAGAATTATTTCAAATGTGCTATTATGTTCTATGTCCTCAAAAGAAGACTATTTATAAAGCAAAGAGGTCACTCCATAGGATATACCTCTTATAAAAAATATCTCTTTAGTGAAAAGGTTGTTTGAAAATCATAGAGCATCTTTTAAATTTTACTTATATTTTTATTTCCACAAATAATATGAAGTATATAATTATCATAATATGAAATAAAATAGGTTAATGAATGAATCATGAAAATAATTACAGTAGAAGGTAGAAATTTCCTGAAATGTCTCACCACAATTAAGAATGATAGAAAGCTACATTATTTTAAACTTTGATAACACACAGAGAAGTTCAATACAGAATCCTGCTCTCACAACTGAGTAAGAATAGGTCTGATTTGGTAAGACCTAATATTATTGATAAGAAAAATTTACAGCAGCAATGCCTAAATTACCTAGTCTCACAGAAAGTTCTTTAAGTGAGTGAGATATAGAACTTGAGCACTCCCCCCTAAAATTGAATGAGCTTTAATTTTAAGATCAAGAATTTACAAATAATTAATTTTTATAGAATTAATCTATCTTTCTCCGAAATAATAAAATATTTCTATCTGTGCACAAATAGAAATTTACTTATTTGCTATGATTTTCATGGCAAATATTTGCTGTCTTGCAATTCTCTTAATATTAGAAGTAATACTAAAATAATATAAACCACAACCTTAAAAAAGTTATTCTTACACATTATGATGAAGATGAAAATTACAATTTTAAAGCTGTCATTTTATTACTTTAAATTGCTGTATTGTACAAATATGCAAAGATATTACATTAATTACCCTAAATATCTCATTTTTAATGTTTGTGATTATATTTCATAATGTATTTATTACTTCAATTATGTAGGTAAAGCCCAGAAAATCTCCAGACATTCAAGTTATTTTAACAAAAGAGTAATAGTAACAACTGAATTATTAATAATAGACAGTCACTTGCAAAGCTCAAAATATTTTCTCACCTACTTGGGGTTCTTAGCTTGGAGTCTGTATTTCAATCTCTATAGTTTCCTTTGTAATCCTACTTATTTACCTTATTTTACTCAACATACATAAAACATTGTTCAAAAAAGGGTGGCCATGGTTTTACCAGATTGTCTAAAGGTGAGTCACATAAAAGGTTAGGAACTACCAACATATAAATTTAAATCTTTCTTAGGTGAATAATTAGATTGTCTTTTAAAAAGTGATTTAATATCTATAATAGTTCCATTTTTAAAATAAATAGTTTATATTTTCTAATCTGTGTTTAAAATAGTTGAGATTTTTTAGTGTCATTTACCTGAATTGATATAGACTACTGTTCTGCATTACCTAGTGGCTGCTATTCTAAACTGCAAACATCTGCAAGCAGTTGTAACAACCCCTACACTCATTTATATTGATAGACAACATTATAACAATAGCCACTATTTTTAACAACCCAGCCATGAAAGCATACATTAATACATGCAGATTTTGAGATGAAGATAAATTGACAATAGGCTGCAATAATAAAGAAAACAATTTAGAAGTCTTTTGAATTTAAAGGTCAGTGTTTACTCATAAGAAAAGCTAAGAGTATTATATTTTAGTATTTGTTTGCAGTGACTTCTAAGGGAAAAATAATTTTATAATCATCTAGTGAAGTTGTCAGTTTTGAATCATTTTTCTTGTCAGTATAGTTGCTTACAAAAGATTTTAAAAATTTCCAAGTATCTGATGTACCTTTCCCATTATATTAATATTATAACTTATGTTACTTACTTTAGGGTCTCTATTTTCAATGAAAGTACAGGGATTTATGTGAGGTACCAGGGAAGAATAGACCAGTGGGCATTCTTTTCTATAGCCGATTGTAATATATCCATCGTTTCATCCATCCATCACAATGGTACAAGTAAAGTAAGCTCAATGTAGAGTACCTCAATAAGTATGATAGAAGACTACTAAGAATACTAAATAAATAAATGAATGAATAAAAAAAAAGCAACCAGCACAATGAAATGTTTCAAAATAATATTCAGAATGAATGAAAATTGCCCTAATATGTATCTCAGAACCTAGTCTATATTAAGTTGGTTAGACTTATTTATGTTTATATTATAAAGATGTCATCAGTAAATTTAATAGGTTTTCTTGAAAAATAAGCTTAAAAAAAGTAAAGCTACTTAGGAGTTAGTTATTCTTTTCCTTTATATAGCTGAAACCTTAAATTAAAAAAAAATTGGGATGTATCTCTAAAAGACAAGTATAGTCTCATGTTTGAGAAAAGAAGTACCTTCCCTAGATCCATATTGTATAATATAGTAAGTGGATAAAAAGCAGAAGAATTACTTTTTTGTTAAAATATCTTGAATGTCTAGAGTAGGGGTCCTCAAACTTTTTAAACAGGGGGCCAGTTCACTGTCCCTCATACCGTTGGAGGGCTGGAGTATAGCTTGAAAAAAACAATGAACAAATTCCTATGCACACTGCACATATCTTATTTTGAAGTAAAAACACAAACGGGCAAAACACTCGCATGTGGCCCACAGGCCATAGTTTGAGGATGCCTGGTCTAGAGATTTTCTGGGCATTACCTACATAATTGAAGTAATAAATACATTATGAAATATACTCACAAACATTTAAAAATGAGATATTTAGGGTCATTAATGTAATATCTTTGCATATTTGTACAATACAGCAATTTAAAGTAATTATATGACAGCTTTAAAATTGTAATTTTCATCTTCATCATAATGTGTAAGAATAACATTTTTAAGGTTGTGGTTTATATTATTTTAGCATTACTTCTAATATTAAGAGAATTGTAAGACAGCAAATATTTGCCATGAAAATCATAGCAAATAAGTAAATTTCTATTTGTGCACAGATAGAAATATTTTATTATTTCGGAGGAAGATAGATTAATTTATCCTTCGGCATGATAGCACTTCTTTATAGAATATTTGTGTTGAGTTAAATGTAAGGACTCTATGTTAGCTAAAAATAAATGAGCTTATTTAAAAATAACAACATTATAGAGTCAGTCAAGTTAATAACAATCTAAAATGTGAAAATGGTATAATACATATATTGATGAAAGAAAGTGAGACATTAACATAGAAAAACATATTACTATTACCCACAAGCCCATTTTATCATCAAAAAGAGAAATAAGGTATTCCCACATCTATAGAGGGTTTTTTAAAAAATAAAATAGTCTTTATTGAAAATTACAAGAAGATCACATGTCTCAATTTCCTCAAGAAAATTAGAGATAACTACAATAACTGAACAATAAAGATATATTTTATAATATGCACGCTCAAAACCATATAAAATGTAAATATCTTTAAGATATTTTGAGTATTATATTAAATATTTATAATTTTCATTATTTTTTATTTCAAAAAACAGAAACAAAACCACAAATAGGCAGATTATTTACCCAGCACAATTAACATGCAACAAACTAATACATCTTTAAATTATAAATTTTAAAAATCCTGAGAGATAATTATCACCTTCTATCTATGAAATTCTTATTTTATGAAATAGTTTCCATTTTGAGTGAATGTTAGAGTGTAATAATGATTTGTAAATTATAAGAGATTCAAGTTTTTCCACTAAGGCATTGGGCCTACATTATTCTTTCCCAGATCCTCAAAGATTTCATAAAATAACAAACAATTTAAAGCTTTATCTCTAAAGGATAGAATTATGAATTGTTATTGTATTACATAAGTATATGTGATGAGGTTTGGTCCTCACACTTAAATATCTGAGTGCTATATTCAACAGTTTCATTGATCAACTTTGAACAATTTCCCAGCCTTTCTTTTGTTTTCCTATCTTTACAAAGATAGCAAAACAAATGGGTATAATGCAAATTCCTCACATGCACTGCTGCCTGCTTCCCTTAGCTGTTATTTCTTAATGCCAGTCCAAATCTCATACACAGAGGTAGTAGTCAAAAAATTGACTAATTTCCCATTTCTTCACACACTAACAAATAAAAGTTGTGTTCATTTTCAGGCATAAATACTATCTTCCTCAGTCACTACTAATGACATGATTTCAACATTCAATAAAAAGTACAAAAAAAAGGAAGAAAAATAAGGCCTACTACTGTCAAGAGACAAAGCAATCAACAGAGGCAGACTCAGAGATGACACAGATGTTGGAACTATCAAATGGGGAATTTAAAAAAATGTGCTTGATATATTAAAGACTATAGTAGAAAAGATGGACAACATGCATGAACAGATGAGATTTCATCAGACAGATGGGTAATGAAAGAAAGGAGTCAAATGTTAGAGCTAGAAATAACAGAGAGCAGGATATGAGAAAATGTTAGTTAGAAAATTAGCTCAGAGTCAGTTAAGATCTTAAATGACTAATTAAGAGGTTTAAACAGGACTTAATTTAAATGAGAGTAATCAAAAGCTTCTGAACAAAGTTAATTTCCAAGTAATGAATTAAGAAGATTAATCAATTAGATTAGGAAAAGGCCCTGACTTGCAGTAATGGGGGTTGAAATAGAGAAGGTATGTATGATAAACATTACAAACCACAATATAAAAAATATACAATACAGTGTATAGAATACACATAATATACAGAAGCATATAGATAATGTTTAGGAATAGAAGGAATCTCAGAAGTCATAGAGTCCAATCTCTCTCATTCTAGAAATGAGCAAACCTGGGTTACAGAAAAAAAAAAATAGCTTACAGAAACTTAGACAAATTCATGTAATTTGATATTTTCTGTGCTGCAACTTGATTCTGGGTTTCTGGATTCTAAAGCCTATTAACTTTACTGAACTGTGAATTCTTTGACAGTAGGAATGTTTTTTCTCTCAAAAATGTTTGATAAATCACCATATGAATTAAATATAGAAATAAACCAAAGAAAAACTTTTAAACTTCCAACCTAAGAAATGAAATAATGATCTATTAACAAAATAGAAGAATTCTTGTGGCTAAAGACAAAGAATTAAGGTTTTAGCTTAAATTTGTAAGATGCTAGAAGACTATTCTTATGCAGATATAAATCAGATAGAGAAATCTAGTCTTCAAGGGAGGGATGTGTATTAGAGATACAGTTTGAGAAATTCCTGTTTAGTATTAATATTTCAATATGCATTGAGTAATTCAATCTTTCAGTACATATATAGTAAGTTCATATTATATGACAGGCACTGTATCAGGTACTAGATGTTTTCATCAAAGCTATAGGCACAAGAGAATATAAAAAAACATGGTCAAAAGATTGAGACTTGAGAAATAGGAAAGAAATAAGGACATGGAAGAGCAGTTGAAGGGCAGAATGAAAACCAACATAGTAACTGCATTACAGAAGCCAGCAACAACAAAAAGATGATTAATAATGGCAAGGGCAAACAAACAAACAAAAAAACAAGGTTAAATATGTATAAATGATTTGCCAAATAATGATCATGGAGAAAATCATGTCAATAAAGTGCTGAAGGCAAGTCAAACTATAGAAGGTTAAGGCTTAGGAGCTGATGAAGGAGTAAAGGAAGCATATATAAAAATACATACATAAGAAATTTGACCTAAGTGATAGAAAGACAGAAAGAAAAAGAAAAAAATGAACCATTCTCAAGGTAGCTTGAAGGGTGGCAGAAGAAAGAAGGTATCATTAAGGAGACTTTAACAGTAATTTGCAAAGAAAGAAAATCAGTAAAGAAACAGAGATTGAAATACAATAGAAACAAGAAATAATGCAGATAAATTCCAGAGACGTAAAGAGAGATTAGAGTCAGAAACACAAATAGAAGTTCATTTTGATGGTGAACAAAACCATCGAAATGGTTGAGGGAAGAAGATTGGTAACTAGAGAAATTAAGGTTAAAAAAGGAGAGTACCTGGGAAAATGTGGGTAATTGGCTTAGATCAGATCTAAGGGTTCTCAGTACTACCTTCCAAGGAGAGCATCTATAAGAAAACAGTCTACTTTCCGCAAAGGAAACTTCTCCTTTACCATGACTCCACTAGCTTTGTCAAAATCCTTTCTTCAAGCAGGGTTCTAGTTGTGGATCCAAATACCTTGAGATAAGACTATGATTGCCCTCTTCAAATTCCATGGCAGTACTCAGAATTATTCTAGATCCATGTCAAACCCTTTTAGGGACTCTCATCCAGTTCTAGCACCAAAACAACTGAAGATAATATTAGAATTTTTATATGTAATCACTTCTATTGAAGCATCTTATCTCTGTGATTCTTGGCTATCAAGTAAAAGGCAAGCCCCTTTGTCCCTGATATCTTCTCTCTAAATTCTTGATCTCCTATATACTCTCTTCCATATCATTTGCAATCTCCTCTATTTCTCTGCTGTATTTTCAAGAATCCTTATTTCATTATTAAAATTCCTTATACTATCAACCTTTCTGCAGAATGTTTTCTGCATATTCCTGCCTTAAATAATATTTAGCACAACCAGGCAATCTCTGCTTTCAGTGTAGCTGTCACATGCAAAAGCTACTTATTCTTTCACATTTCATGAATACAAGAGGGAAGTATGGCTCCCAAGAGACACTTCTGACCATTACTCTACCAACAATAATGGATATAAATCCTTACTTCGCTTAAGAATTCCACTTAGCTGTAACATCCATTATTAATTCAGGCTGCTAATATTTACCCAATTTCCAATCACTCTTCCTGAGTCATTGATAATTTTGGGAATTGACCGTCCGTCAGCCATCTTCTCCCTAATTCCTGTGGTAATGTTAGGAGATTTCAATGCACATAGAGAAAACTATTCAATAATCATGAACCTCAATCCCTACGTTTTCATCACTTCAATGATCACTACTTTGCTCCTGCATTAGCCCATCAATTCCTGCCAGTATATATCACCCTCCTCTTTGCCTTTCTTCCTTCCTTCCTCATCCTGGACTCTATGATTGATCATATAAACCACTCCCACATAGCACTCAGATTCCGTTCTAACCCAAGTCTTCCTACTCAAACATTCATTAAAATCCTATCACTGGTTTAATGCCATAATTTGATTTCTTTCCATTAACATCCTTTTACTTGGCTCCACCTCTCTCATCCATTTTCTCCTTGCCTTAATGGTAAATAATAGCTTTCTTCTGTCACAAACTCCACCTGTGTGTTTAGGCCAATTCCCTCCTATCTCTAGTAAGACTTTTCTTCCAATTAACTTCTCTTTTTCTGTATTTTCAACTTAACTTTTTCTAAAGCATCCTTTCCTCCAGCTTATGAACACATGGACATATTTCCTATTCTAAAAGAGACAATCTTTGATATCACATACCCCCTAGCTAATTTTTCTCCTTCACACTTTCTTGATGAGTTTATTTCTTATCTCCTAGTCATACTCAGGCTACTGCAATTTGCTTTTTTCCCTTCACTACCCTTCTGAAATTACCCTAGCTAACACCACCAAGGATTCCCCACTTGATGAATCCATCAGGCATTTTTCATTCATTATTTTTATTGTTGTCATTATTGCTTCCTTCTTAAAACTCACTATTCCTTTGGTTCTATTCATCTGACTTTTCTTTCTATTCTTTCTTTATGTCCATTAGAAACTCCCCTTCCTCTATCTGTCACTTAATGTCAATGTTTCCCAGGGCAGAGAAAACCTTCTTGGTCCTCATTTCATGGGTTGTTTCTCAGGTTCACTTCACTTACATTTTTATGGCTACTTACCATTGGTAGTGAATTTACTCCTAAATTGCTCTATGTAGCCTGGAATTCTTTAAGCTTTAAAATTACTGACTTTACTCCTTGCTAGAGGTTTCCTCTTAGCCTTCTCAGTAATTACAATATTGAACTTGTCTCACATCTAAACTGATTCTTCCCCTAATATCCCCCTAATTTGTGTTAAGGTATCCTATGCACCTAGTTCCCCAAGCTACAAAATCATGAATTTTTCTTGACTTTTTGCTCTCCCTCAACATACAAATCCCATTATTTAGCAAGTATTATTGATTTTAATTTATTAAATCTTTTCATCTTCTCCCTGCTACTCCATCTATTACCTTAATACAGGGTTTTCTTTTCCATGCCTTTTTCTCTTCAAATCAATCATGCACATAATCTCTAGGGTAGTTACTCTAGAGTCAATAAACTTATAGCTATTACTAATTAAAATAGCTATTACCTATACTCTTAGATCTAAGTTCCTTAACAGAGTATGCAAGGTTCTTCATAATTGGGATCTTCTCTATCATTTTAGATCATTTATTACTATTTCCTACCTTGTGGATAATGTTATAACAGCATTAAAATATGGTGTTTATTACTTCTGTGAATTTGTTTATACATTTATTTAAAATGCCACCAACATCCCACCTTACCTCCACACGAATCTAAATAATTCCTATTCATCCTTTAAGAAACAGTTGAGTTGTTGTCTCCTCCATGACATCTTTACTTAAAAATCCACCACCAGCTTCCTACCATCTATATCAGTAGTTCCTTAACATCCTGTGTTTAGCTCTAAGTAGAGATAAATACTGGGAAAATATTAACAAGTAAGCATATTTTAAAATATAAAGGTTATATTTATTAAAATAAAGGGTATATCTTATTAAAGGAACATTAATAAGGGGTAACACAATATCCACAATAAACATTTTTTTAATGTTGAATGTGCTTTAAAATGCACAATAAATTAAAGATAATTTTGTACAGTTCAGTATAATCAAGCCAGAAGAAAAGTGCTTGATTTCTAATATAAGTTAATAGTGTCTCCTGAAGTAATACAAAAGAAGTTGAGGAAACATTATTTCAGTCTCTATTCTTCTGTTCCAATGAGATAGTACTCATAATTTTTTGTGTCATACGCTTGGGATAGAATGACCAGTGAAAGCTTAGATTCTTTTGATGGACTAGACATAGACTGGGAATGCCATGTTTCATTTACTACATTCATTCCATTCAGAAAATTCCAGATATCATACAGCCAAACTATGGCCCACTTGGAGCTATTAATATATATTTATTCTTAGAGGAATTCCCAGACAAGTGTATATGTCACTTTTAAACCTAGGCTAGAAAACTGAACACATAGAGATTGGTGCCATTTTATTTACTCACATCCCTCAACAAAAAGGCCCCCTTCCTTTTAAATGTTCAATTATTTTGACTCAAGTAAATGAGTTAGGGAGTATTTGCATAATTTAGCTCAAAAACTATTCTGTAAGAGAAAGAAATTGATCCAAATTTGAATTTTGTGAAATAGGTAAAAGAAGATCAATGTAGCAAAGGAATTGAGGATATTTCTGAGAATGGATTCAATCTCTGGATGTATAAATAGGGAAAAATGGTGGAGAGTAATATTGAGAAAGTAAAGGGGTCAAGAAGAGTAGAGTTCTCCACTGAGATGAAAGAACAAGTAAAGTAGAAGTGGCCTAAAAAAAAGAAAGAAATGTGTACAGTTCTGGTGTCTAAGAGTGGAGTATTTGAATTAAGATTTCAAACATAGAACAATTTCAAGTGATAATAAAATTCAGAATATGGCCATGAGAATGACTTACTGAGTACAACTGAGGGTAAAGCTTAAGACAGTTAAGGAAGTGAATGGGTGATAAATAGACCACTCAGGTGAATGCTCACATTACTCAAGCTTGATGGCATGAATTGTGACGTAGAGGAAAACTAAAGCCAGGTTCTAAAATCATCAGTGAATAAAATGGCATAACCAAGAAGTCAACAGATAATAATAACACAGCTGGGTAGTGGGCAGTAGTGCTTAGCTGCATTACATACTAAGGTACAGGAGTTAAATTAAAGATAATAAGCACAGGCCGGGCGCGGTGGCTCACGCCTGTAATCCTAGCACTCTGGGAGGCCGAGGCGGGCGGATTGCTCAAGGTCAGGAGTTCAAAACCAGCCTGAGCGAGACCCCGTCTCTACCATAAAAATAGAAAGAAATTAATTGGCCAACTAATATATATATATAAAAATCAGCCGGGCATGGTGGCTTGTGCCTGTAGTCCCAGCTACTTGGGAGGCTGAGGCAGGAGGCTCGCTTGAGCCCAGGAGTTTGAGGTTGCTGTGAGCTAGGCTGACGCCACGGCACTCACTCTAGCCTAGGCAAGAAAGCGAGACTCTGTCTCAAAAAAAAAAAAAAAAAAAAGATAATAAGCACAAAACATTATGGAAATAAATACAGAAGAATGGATAATGCCTAGATAAGCTCTTATATATTTAACAGATGTCCAAAAAAAGTCATTACAAGAATTCATAGTGGATTAGGCTGGGCGTGGTGGCTCACGCCTGTAATCCTAGCACTTTGGGAGGCCGAGGCGGGCGGATTGCTCAAGGTCAGGAGTTCGAAACCAGCCTGAGCGAGACCCCGTCTCTACCAAAAATAGAAATAAATTAATTGACCAACTAAAAATATATATACAAAAAAAAATTAGCCGGGCATTGTGGTGCATGCCTATAGTCCCAGCTACTTGGGAGGCTGAGGCAGTAGGATCGCTGAGCCCCGGAGATTGAGGTTGCTGTGAGCCAGGCTGATGCCACGGCACTCACTCTAGCCTGGGCAACAAAGTGAGACTCTGTCTCAAAAAAAAAAAAAAAAAAAAAAAAAAAAGAATTCATAGTGGATTGGGATGGAGGTCAGAGGGATGAGAAAATTAGAAAATTAGTAGAGTGAATAACAAATGGCATGGAATACTACTCAGCCATAAAAAGGACGAAATAATGTCTTTTCCAACAATTTGTATGGAACTGGAGACCATTATCCCAGGTGAACTATCTAAAGAATGGAAAAACAAACACCACATATACTCGGTATTAAATTGGAACTAATCAATGAACACATATGTGCACAAAGCGAAATAAAACTCAGAGGGAATCAAGCAGGGGGAGAGGGGGAGGAGGTGGGCTAAAAGCTACCTAACAGGTACAATGACCACTGTCTGGTAATGGGAACACTTATAGCCCTGACACAAGCATTACAAAAGTGATCTATGTAACCAAAAATATTTGTACCCCCATAATGTTTTGAAATACAAGAAAAAAGAAAAAAAATGTTTGGCAGAGAGGTGACAAAACATAAAGTCACTTAAATAAAAGAATGGTATATTAAATTGAAAAAACAGTATAGATTTATTACTTCTGTGGAAGAGGCATAGGGATGTAACAGGCATGGAGAGTCTAAGAGATGCACGGTATGTAATTAGATGTTCTGGTTCTCAGTTTGGGTGATAGATTCATGGATGTTCATGCTATTACTATGCTTTGAAACTTAAACACATTCTTTTATATGTACCAAAATGATGATGAAAAGTAATATTAAAATTTTTTATAGATACATAATAGTTTTATATATTTATGGGGTATATGGGAGAATTTGATACAGCATACAATGTATAATGATCAAATTTTGGTAATTCAGATATCCATCACCTCAAACATTTATCATTTCTTTGTGTTGGGAACATTTCAAATCTTCTCTTCTAGTTATTTTGATATATAAGCAAATATTTTGCAAATAATTCATCTGATAAGAAATTAATAACCAAAATATATAAGAAGGTCACACAACTCAATAGCAAATAAACAGAAAAATCAAATTAAAAAGTTCAAAAGATCTGAATATATATTTCTCAAAAGAAGACATACGAATGGCCAAAAGGTATATATAAAAAAGGCTCAAAATCACTAATTATCAGGGAAATGCAAATTAAAAACCACAAAGAGATATTATCTCACCTTAGTTAAAATGGCTGTTATCAAAAAAACAGAAACCAACAAACGCTGGCAAGGTTGAGGAGAAAGGGAAATGCTCATACACTATAGGTGGAGATGTAAATTAGTGCAGCCACTATGGAAAGGAGTAGGGAGGTTCCTCAAAAAACTAAAAATAGAACTACCATATGATCCAGTAATCCTATTGCTGGATATATATCCAAAAGAAAGAAAATCAGTATATCGAAGAGATATCTATACTCCAGTGTTTGATGCAGCACAATTCACAATAGCCAAGGTATGGAATCAACTGAAGTGTCCATCGAAAGATGAATGGATAAAGAAAAGGTGATATAATGTATATGGTGGAATATTATTTAGCCATAAAAAGAAGAAATCCTGCCATTTGCAGCAATATGGATGAAAATAGAGGACATTATATTAAATGAAATAAGCTAGGCACAGAAAGACAAATATTATATGTTTTCATCCATATGTGGTAGTTAACAAAATTGATCTCATGGAGAAAGTGAATAGAATGGTGGTTATCAGAAGCTAGGAAGGGTAATAGAGAGGGGAAGATGAAGACACATTGGTTAATGGGTACAAATGTAGTTAGAAAGATAATATTTTTAAAGATAACTAAGGAACTTCATTTTCACAAAATCTTCCAAAATTGTCTAGGATTAGTTGTACACTAGACTTAGATAATGCCTTCATGAGTTTCTGCTGCCCTAGATCAAGGCAAATGCCTTAATACATGTAAAATAAATATTACATATACATGTAAACATACATAGCAAATCTTACAGTTAGACATTTGATAACTGGCTTTCTGAAACAGATTTCCCTTTGTTATATTTTAATACATTAATGATCTTCTGTTTCCTCACAACAAACCAAAGAGTGGCAGAGGAAGATAATTCATAAATGTCCCCTTCAAAATAGGCCAGTTAGGCTGAAGCTGAGAGTTCAGATAAGTATATAAAATTGATAACCAACCTAGAGCTGATCAAGAACTGATTCTATCTACATTGGTGAATTGAAAAACTAAGTAACATGAAACAGACAATCTACTGGTTGATAATAGAGACTTTATACAAAGTATAAAAAGTAATGTGGTACACAATTTTAACTTAAAATGAAACGAAGAGGTACCAGAGTAAATAAAATAAACTTATAATCAGTAATGTCCCATTCATACCTGTCACCCACCTTAAAAAAAGTCTAAGTCAATTATTAAGATACAGTTATATAACTACTTTTTCACATTTTTGTAAGGTAAATGTATAATCACTGCAATCAAAAAGTAGTCAGAATGTAAAATCAAAGCAACAGTAAAATCAAAAGAAAAACAACAAACAATAATTATTTAGTAATGAAGGGAAAAAAAGGAAAAGAGACTGGAAAAATGCAAAAGAAAATTAAAAATAGCAATGACCAATATCATATAATTAAAGTGGAAGGCACTAAATATCAATTATATTTACTAGAAAGATATCACAAAACTTGAATTATTAGGAATATATTATTGATGTCATCTCAACAATGTTCTCCCACATTCACCCACATGAATTCAATCCTTAGGAATTTAGCCATTAGTTTTCAATCACTTTTTCTAAACTTTTTATTATCAACTCTTAATAAAACTAATTTATCAGGGAAAAATAGGGATAATTAACTAATTTAATAAAGGAATCACATGTAACTCCGAATCACTTTGAAACAACAGGGTGATTATGTATAATTCCTAGGCACATAATTCCCAATCTATACTAGCTGATCCCACCACCACATTATCACTCTGCCTAAAAGGTCTCTAATGTCATTGAACTGACTCAAATCCATAGAATTACTTATAGTAGGCTTGGGAACTTTATGAACTTTAGAGATCTTTCACTTCCCTTTTTAGCTAACCCCTATTTTTATTATAGTTAATCCCTCATTCTGTTAAATACCAGGTAACTGATATTTCCCTCCAGTATAAAATATATTTAAGATATTGCAGCTGTGACTGTCCATGATTCACTACAAATTCCCACTCTGGAAAGAGGAATGGTGGTAGACAAGAAATGAACAAGTGTTTCCCACAGACCCAGTGTTCTCCACAGATCAGAATTATTTACTGTGTTAAAAGAGTAGATCCCAGCAACCTTTGACAAGGTACGCACAAACAAATCAGTCCCATGTAAACACATCAAGGACAAATTCCTCTCTACCCTGGAGCAGATAGGTGGAGAAATGGATTGTTAAGACATGTGCCATCTAAATATCTAATTATTAACTCTCCTGAGTAAGATGGGCAGTTAACTCCAGTTAATTTAAAAAGAATACTGTTATTCTATCTTTCTAGAATAGAGAGTTAACTATAATTCCTGGTGTACTAAATTTTTAGGATCATCAGAGATGATCCTAATTTACCAAAAATAAGCTGTATTTTTGATGTCCCACTACAATTAAACAGTTTATGTATGTTTTATTTCATGCCATTTTATAAGAATAGTATTTCCATATTTCACTATTAACCATATATGTATATAAAAAAACAAAAATAGTGAATTACATCATATCAATAGACAGGCACATGCAATTCTACAAACAGACTCAATTGTAAGAAAAATATACCTGCCATCCCTGTGATGATGCCCACTGGTCTGACTGTATCTGGAGCGAGGTAGAGTAAGAAAATGACTGCAAGCATGGCAGAAACAAGAATATAAATAAGACTCAGAAAAGAAGTGAAAAAAGGAGAGTTTAACTTTAAAAGTGAGATTCAAAAAATAGGCAGATAGTAGGCAAAGAAAATGAAAATTGTTTACTGGAAAGCTAGGCCCCTCCTCCCAATGTCTGTTGCAATATGGCATGCTAAAGGTTAAAATATTCTAAATATTTTAAAGTAAAATACAACAAAAATATAACATTGAGATTTTTATAAATCATATTTCTAAATAAAAATCTTATCAATTATCACTTAAACATATTCAGCACTATCTAGAAAATGTTATTTGATAGAGATGATTTCTCATTTTTTAGGAAGGACAGTAAGAAGAGAAAAGCAATAAAATAACCAGAAAGTTTAAGAAGGAAATAATGAAAGAGGTAATTCCTTACACTTTTAATACTTAGGAGATTTTATAAGGTAATTATTTCTCTCTCATTTATTAATAATTAATAACTACAAAGGGCTTTAGAAATTCCATATAATAAGGAATAAATTAATTAAAATAATTTTTATTTGGTAATCATATTTATTAGATCTATTGTATGCTATCCATTTCTCCATTCAATATGTTTATTATGTATGTATTACATGCTATTTGCTTTGCTACATTTCATGCCTCGTGACTACTATAAGGTATCAAAGCAGCACATTGACCTTTTTTACCCATCTGTAGGTGACTCTCTTCTTTCCATAGCACTAATTAAAAATTTTCTACTTTCTTAAAATCTTTAAGGTCAAAACAAATCTTGGCAGATGATCATTACATTGCAGTAAACAATGGAAATGAACCTTGAACTTTCAACTTCCATAACTCTACCTTTAAATATAGAGTAAATATATATTTATATCCTCACTCGTCCTTATTTTCTGCACCAAAAGAAGAAATGCCTCTACTTGTAATCCTGCTTCCCACATTACCTTGCTTCATTCATTATTCTCTCCTGCCTTCCCTTCCTCAACTACACTTAATTCTAAAAATAAAACCCTTGCTAATCTTGCCTCCCTCTCAAGCCATTGCATCTCTCTCACTTTCTTTTCAACATAAAATATCTTAAAGACATATATGTACAATTCTTGCCACATCTTCCTCACTCTGCATTCATGTTTTACGCTTACTGTAACTTGACTTCTAACTCTATTCTCTTGAAGGTATCGTGTGAATATTATCTGTGGAATCCTAAAAAATCTTTTAGTCTCCTCTTAATCTTTATCACATCACACTTTTCTATATTAAATATTTTCAAACTTCTATTTCCTAACCCTTTCTCCTTTCTTGGTTTCTGAAATACTATTCTCTCTAGCTATTAAACATAGTATTTATTTAACATTTAACCAGTGCCAAGTACTCCACTGTATGTTTTGCCTACATTACTTCATTTTCTTCTCTTAAAAGGAGGTTCTAGTCTTCGCACATTCCCATAGAGAAACTTGAGGCTGTGTTTGCCCACAACCATAAAATAAGTAACAGGACTGAGTTTCAAACTAAGGGCATTCTTAATTCAAAACTCAGCCTCTTTAACATTTATACATATGGCCTGGTCTTTCACTTATCTGATTACTTCTTTATCCATTTCTTTTACTGTATTTACTGTATTTTCTTTTTTCTGTTTTTCTTAGGGGCAGTGGTTTCCCAAGATTCATTTCTTGACCTTATATTCCAACACATTATATCTAGATAATACAATTTGTTTTTATAGTGTAAACTATCACTTTGCTTTAGCCTTGATTTTTCTTTGTGTTTTAGCACATTTCAGCTTCCTGGGCTCTCCATATGATGCTTGAATGTCTTAAAGACACTCAGAAAAATACATGTTAATTGTGAGACTTGAACAATACACCTTGCCTGTTGGGACAAAACTGCTGCATTTGTGAAATGAAGGGGTTCAAGCAGTGGTTTTGAAACTTTTTTTTTTCAGTAGAAGACTCTGTTTTCAAACAAAATTGGATGTAGCAACAATACACAGGAATCCAATAAAATCAGAATGACATTCGCTAATGAGTGAAAAGCTTAGATCTCTACCCATTTGGCCTCATGCTTACCTATCATAGTAGTCCTTCAGGTACCTCTTTGGAACTTAGGACTTCACAATCTCTAAAGTCTCTTCTAATTTCCAACAAAATTCTTTAATTCTCCTTTGAAAACCAATATAATACTTCAGCTATTCCTTTTTTGTAATGTCTTGTAATAACACCTTCAACTAAGGATTAAAATATTTACTTAATAAACCCAGATTTACGAACTCAGAATTTACTCCATTCCCTGAATTTTCACATTCAATTAATTTATAAATTTGCTGGTTCTGACACATAAATAACTCAGACTTCTCCCTTCTTTTTCTTTTCTCCTGCCACTACTTAAAAGAATCAGGCTTACTATGTGTATTGAAATAACCTTCTCTTAGGTTTCCTTACCTCCAGACTTCAGTCCTTCACAACCCAATCCATTCTTCACCCTGTCTACAGTGGTATATTTGCAAATTACGCTTTCTAATCATGAATGTGCCTTACTCAAAATCCTTCAATGGCTTCTGATATAAAAAAAAAAAATAAGTACAAATTCCTTAAAAGTTCTAAACTACTTTGTAATCTTCATTTCCTGTCACTTTCCATTCCCCACACCACTACTTATCTAGATACAAAAGACTATCTAAGATTCTCTAAACATATCATGTGCTTTGCTGATTCTAAGACTTTATTCATGCTTAAGAGTGCCCATCATCCTCCCTCTGTCTCCACCTTTCTGCCTTTCAAAATCCTACTCAGTCTTTAAAGTTCAACTTCTCCTTGAACCCTTTGCCTATAGACCAAATCAAGTAAATTTTTCTCTGCAATTGGTTCCAATAATATTATGTTTCTGCCTCACAGTCTTCTACATTTTATAATTAGTTGATATATGATAATTTGTCTATCTAGACCAGGAAAATTTTTAAAAAATCATTGTGCATAGTAGCTGACCCCCCCCTCCCTCTTTGTCTCTCTCTCTTTCTCTCTCTCTCTCTCTATATATGTATATATATAGGATTGAACTAAAAAGAAAAAAAAAACAAAAAGAAAATTACACCATTTTCATGATGAATGTTCTCTCCAAAGAGACCAGTGCTTTACATAATCATAAAATGTTCTAGAAATGTAAACAGAAGATTATAAACCTATGTTGTATAAAAAAATGAGGAAGTATCAGGAAAAGCATTTATTGTTTCATAAAGAACAGAAATAATATTCAGCAATTGTGATGTTGGAATTTATTGCTTTAAAAAGGAATATTTTCCAAAAATTACTTAAGAGTAATAGAAAATGTGGGAACTTCAAAGCTTGTTAAAATTCATAAGTTCATAAAGTGTATGTAATCATAAAATATCTATTATTTTCCTTGAAGAATTTTATAGTTAAACTTTGTCCCTATAAAGCCAAAGGGAATATTAAGCAAGAATCACCTTTATCAAGCATCAATTTGTTTTATTTCTCTTTTCTATCTCTAGTCATGTGACCTCTTAACCTTATGTGGTAGGATTCCCATTGAGATTCTGCTGAAAACTATGAAAACTGATATATGAATACAAACTTTACCACTGTGTTTTAGTAAGCCCTCTAAAATCCACCATAGGCCCATACATGTATCCAAGGTCCTTTGCTGCATCTACTTAGTACAATCTAAAAATATTTTATACATCTCCACTGAACCATGCTTACTTTTCTTCCAAAATTAAAGGACGTTATAAAATCTTAGCAATAAATATGTACAATGTCTTCAATATGCACAATCAGCTAGTCATATTAAAAATTACATTTAGTCCAATCTGTTTGAAGTTAATCAAAATTTGCACAGAGCAATAATCACTATAAATGAAATACAAAACTAATACAATTACTAAATTTTGAAAAGTAGAAACAAAGTAAAGATGTTACAGATTCTAAGGATCATGATAAAAATATTACTTTTCAAAAAACTGAACTAGACTACTAATCCAATTTCTAGACACATTGATCTTAAGTAATATAATCTTTGAAGATCTCACAAAATTATATTTATAATGAATTATTCTTCCACTATAGCCTGAATGTCTCCTTTTAGAAACCACTAGACTACAAAAAGGAGATAAAAGATCTCATCCTTAAGCAAACCCATATATTTTGAAAGCTATTTTTAACAACCCCTATATAATGCAAAAATTTCATGCTGTGTCTTTAACATTGCTAATGCTTTGCTTACTTTATAGTTCCTACAATATACTCAGTATAATTTTATTATGTTAAAATGCTTCTGAAATATCATAAATAAAATATTATATTATTTTTGTAAAGTGAATCTTTTTTTTCATTTATTTTCTCTATACTTTTAAACTTTCAGAGATGTGTTCCTTTCATAGGTGATAACTGAAAGGACCAAAGAGATTATTCTGTTTGATGAAGTGGTTATGAATATGTGTTTCACTTTGTGGTTACTGGCTGCCTGATATGGAATAGAGAAATACCATAGGTGTGTGAGGTATTCCAGAGGTCCATATAATAGGTAATTTTCCCTTTTGGAGTATCAACTAATCATTTGAATGCATAAGAGAAAAAAGTTTATAAAGTAATTTATCTTTGCCAGTATTGACTTTACTTTTTTCTTATAATGCTAAAAGTATACTCCATGGAAATAAATGCACTCAATATATTTTGGCCCCCACAATAGACATAAAGATGCATACTACTGGAGATCTCTGACATGTTACAGAAATATTATCTAATACTCTATATTTATTCTAATAATAAACTAACTCAAGTAAAGAAAAAAGCTCTTAAAATGATTTCTAATACTAAAACCACATAGTCTGCCCCAGAATAAATTAATTATGTTCCTAGTTTTAGTAGTTACCAAGATTTATCAGAAAAACAATGCTACAAAAAGGGGGAAGGATGGAGAAGATGAAAGATATCCTTTATAATTCATTATTGTATCTAATATCTCTGCATCCAGGTTTATGAATTACTTGTAAAGAATATAATATAGAATTTTTCAAAATATAATAGGATTTGACTAATGATCATAGAGATAAGCAGAGAAACAGACTGAATAAAACTTTTATATATAACTCTTTTTACATTATCTATTAAAAAGAATGATTACCTGATTTCCTCTTTACCTCACTTAAGTTTGATCAATTATTATAAATTAATGTTAAAGAGCATAGTTTCTCGCCCAATGTAGTCAGTGTAAAAGTCATTGTCTTCACACACAACTTTCAAACATGTCCCCAATCCTTCATCCTTCGTACTGAGTCTTTATGATGGATAGGTGTGTTTTGCCTGTGTAACTTTGCTCTTGTACTTGCCTAAATAAATACGCCCATTTTTCCAGGTCCAATGCATGTCCTATATTCTATAAAGAACTTTGAAAAAAATACCTGAACTGATGTCACTGGGTTTTTTGTTTGTATGTTTGTCTGTTTTAGCTTAATTATTAAGCACACTAATTGCAAATTATTTGCAAACCATTAGATAATTTTTAAATGTTAAGGTTAGAGCATATTTTTTGAATACATCTATACAACTGGAGACACTGTCATTTAATCTACACAACCCTGTAAAGTTGACATTAATATTCTAATTTTATAGATAAGGAAATCTAGTGTTAAAGAGGTTAATTTTCCCATAAAGATAAACAGGTAGCATGAGGTAAAACCCTAGATTCAAACTCTGGGCCATCTGGTTGCAAATCCTATGAAAAAGAGTACATTCAATAAAACAGTATTTTTGTCCAGTGCAATAATTCTTACTGATAAGAAAGGTTAATGTACCTTTTAAAATACTTAAATTATTCTTACTATCTCAAAAGAAATTCTCTCTTAAGCTTTTAAATTAACAATATTATTGATAGACTCTATAAAATGCTATCCACAAAAATTCACTGTAAGAGTTCTAGAGTATTCTTACCTTCGAAATAGTAAACAAAAACTAGAAATCCTTCATATGCATTTTATTATCAAAAATATTTTAGAATATTAGACTAAAACAGAGATTAAGGATCCACTATTCAATAATGTCATAGACTGATACATGAATAATATTGTACTTTTTGATTTTTGATTCCTCATGTTAATGAATGATTAAACAGATAATTTAAATGTTAGAAATGGTTTTATATTCCTATTTAAGTAAAATTCTATTTTACTTATATCAAAAAAAAATTTAATGCAGCTCATAGTTAACAGTAATTATAACTTGGCAATCTACAACATTCTAAAAGAGTAATGAAACCACATGGATCAATTTTCCCCAAAACTTCAGGAAACAGTTATTTGAACATTTTTGCTAAACTAATAGATTCATTAAGTTTTAAAATAAAAAATATACATGACATTTCAATTATTGGCATAAATTGAGATAGAAATAAATATGCATATTGTAGAATATCTCTGATATGTTAGTGATATTAGCTAATACCAAGGATGAATCACCTAGGCTTCAATATCAAATTTTGTTGCCATTAAATTTAGGGCCATTTGTTTTAAAATATTTATGAAATATTATGCATTTGATGTGATAGCAATCATTTCTGTTTGTGAATGTAATGCTAGAGGTTAATTTTACCCTCTCTTTTCCTGCAAGATTTAGACCACATTTACTTGTTTTAGAGGAAAATGTAAAGTTCATTTTTCATTAAAAGAAATCTTTACATAAACTTAAAGGAAGCTTAAAGTAATTTCAGGCTTTCTCTTTCATCATTTCCATTAACAAACCTTCAAGGATCAAGGAATTCACAACTTGCTATATAAATAATTTCCAGAAATGATCAATCTCATTAAAATTCTATCAAGTAACCAAAATTCCTATTGATCCATCCTAATATGACTCTTTCCAACTCCTAATCATGCCAACACAGTTATCCTTCTTTCACTATTATACTCTATAAGCATCAATTTCTATAGGTAGCATGTCTATAATTACCTCTAAATACTCAGATCACTATGAAAAAGTTAAGCAAATTAAAAATAAATAAAATATTACATTAACTTTCATTTGGCATTAATACTAATATTAATTTAACAACTTCCTAATATCTTCTCAGATCTCAGACACAAAAGGCAATACTTGTTTGTCACTGCTGAAGACTAAGTATATTAAAACATGGTGAAAGTATAAGCATGAATTGAATATAATCCTAGATTTAGATAAAACAATTAAATTTATAAATGTTGACATTAATTTCTCATATCAGTTAATTTAAAAGGCCCCAAGTATTCTTCCTAAAATGAGTTTAGAACACATACAAAAGCATGTCTGAGTTCCTTTATTATTTTACTCCATCCTTTGAAAAGTTTGGTAAAAATATAATATCATTCATTTTATATGTAAATAAATCATGACTTAGAGTTAATCAATTTGCTTAACTTAAAAATGTTAATAGTAATTAATGTAAGAATTGTAACATACCATGTTACTTCCAAGTTTGCCATACTTAAGGAGCAAATTCAGAGAGTTCTTCTAAATACAACAATCAACAAGCATGATTTTTTTAAAAAGGTTTACTAAAAGCCATGAGGAAAAACCTCTTCATAAGTCATGATACAATGTTTCCTAAACAAACCAGACTCTGTCTTAATACTTCTACACGGGAATATTAACACTGATTTCTCTGATAAATATAAAAGATTTTAAAATTGATTGTATCATGAAGATATTTTTATATATAATTGGTTATGAAAAGGTAAAAATAATAAAACATCTTATTTTCATCATAATTATATTTCTCATGCAGATTCACAAACTTAACTGGTTTGATTTAATAAAGGATCAAAACTGCAAGAATAAGATGATTTTGTTTTTTTCTTACTACGGAAAATGTTGCCTTTTATTTATTTTTTTAACAATGTGACAGTCATAAGAAAGAATGTGAGTATTGTAAAGGAAAAATATTGCTTTAGAAATTCAGATAAAGGAATAGATGAAAATATTTTATGGTAACCCCTTCCTGAAGATGTTCATTGTAAGGTCTAATAGTATTTAATCATATTTACCTGTCTCTATCTGGAGAATAATGGTCATCCGTGACACGATGTCTATCCATTCGGCTAATTGTATTATAATGTCCAGTAGTAGTGCGTGTCCCTCGAAGTCCCTGTTCTACATTCCGGCTAAAATAGCAATATCCATCAAATATCTTAGTAAACTATAATCATATACTATACTAAGAAGTGAGATTTATTAATAAAAATAGTAGAAAAAGACAAAGTCACTGTGTAGTCAGGTCCAAATTTTTTGTTTTGTTTTAACTAATTGCACTCCTGGCTAAAGGTATAAATTTCAGTTGGAGATTGACAGATAAGAAGATTGCTGCTATAACAGATACAATACAAAAAGAGCTCAAATTAAGCAAACATCAATGGGGATTTATTAACGAATATCAACCGTATTAATGGATGACTCCCAGGTCTCTAGTAGTGATACTTAATGACATATACAGGAAGAGGAGTAGATTTGTATGAAGAAAATTAGTTTAGTGTTAAACATGTTTGCTTATCTATCCTATAGGAATGGATATAGAGATGCCACATGGTCAAATATGAGTTCAAAGCTCAGAAGAACAGCTCAAAAATCTGTCCACTTCTCACCACTTCCCTTGAAACCACTCTAGTCCAAACTATCATCTTTGTGCATATATCATAGCAATAACCCCCTAAGTAGTCTCTTGCTTCAACCATTACCTCATCTACCGTGACACACAGCAGCCCTATAAAACATAATGAAGATCATGACATGTCATATTATTGAATGAAAGGTAGGAATACAGTTTTTAATTTTATTACATGTGATGAACTAATTTTCCTATCCTTCCCAACCCATCCTTTCCATATTAATGTGTGTCATCTTATACGATACCAAGTAAACATAGAAATATAAATGTATATATATTTATGTTGTACTATTATATTCATTATGTCTATTTTGTTGCTATTGCTCAAGTTGCATCTTGTTTTTAATCATTAGGGCCTGATAATACATTTCTCTCTTCTTTTACAAAATGGATTTAATTATTTACATATGTTTATCCTTCTATATAATTTCTAGAGTGACAAGTTTATAAAAATTACACATAGAAAATTGACTGGTATTGCATTAGATTCATAGATAAATTTGTTAAAATTTGCTATCTTTATTGGATGAAGTAATTCTACCCATAAATAGGGTATATCTCTCACTGATTCCTTATCTAAAGTTTATATTTTTCTTTAAGAGGATCTTGTGAATTCTTAGTTGGATGAATTGCTAGATATTAATACTTTATACTTTATGTGGCTTTTCAGCATATTGCTTTATGTCTTATGGTATTTTCTAATTAGTTATCACTCATTTTTGTAAGTCGACATATGTATGGCCAGGTGTTTGGCAGCACTCCCATATTAGTTTTAATATTTTGATCATGTTAGGTTTTTTATGTATGTAATCCTATAATCAACAAATAATGATGGTTTTTCTCACTTCTGAGCTTTCCACCTCTTATTTCTTTTTCTTGTGTTTCAACATTTCTCAGGACTTGAAGTACTATTTTAAACAGTGACAATAATAATGAGCACTCTCTGTTATTTCTGATTTAATGTAAATGCCTCTAAAACTTTTCTGTTTAATGCAGTGCTTACATTAGTAAGCTTTTATGAAGTGTGGATGGTTTTCTTAGTTAATTCAACATCTTTATACATTTTAAACTATGTTTATCAAATTATTATATTAGATTTTTCTTTTTAATTTCTGTAATTATTCAAATTCTATAAACACTTCTTAGTGCTTCATAGCCTCCTAAATTAAATAAGTTAAATTTATAAATAAAATAAATCTAATATCTTCTCAGGAAGTATAATATCCTGTGTAAAATTAAGATTCAATTAAAATTCTAATACTAACTCAATTATTTATTTAAAACAGAAGTTATAAGGCTATTACTCTAACTGATCAAAATTTCTTAAACATTCCAAGTATATAAAGTGTGAATTATGCACATATTTCTTGGTAGTCTCACCTATTATTTCTATGGTTCTTATTCCATTGAGCCTATACTTAACAAGGTTGATCAGAGATTTCCACCAAGTATACAACCTGGAACTGCAGATTTTCTGAACCATTCTTCCCACTGCACATGCATTCTTTTGTATTCTTCTGATGATTGTTCCTAATTTTAAAGACCAGTCAGTTGTTTATTTTTTCCTATTTCTTCCATTACCAATATCTACATCATTCATGTATATAATTAGTTGGTTCTACCTATATCTGCTCCCACTGATAATATGACTGAAAGCGGGGTCTTAATTATTTTGAACTCTTACAATAAAATAATATAAGGGTTGTCCAAAGTTACAGATAACCCACATTTTATTTCACTCTCAATACATAGGTTATTGAATAGCATCTTGTTTCTCTGTAAATAACTTTTTCCCACAAGAATCATTTATATTTAAAGATAATTAATGATAAATTATGATAAATAGGCCTGTAGTAACAACCTACAAATAAAGGGAGTATGTTGTCTTACCTTTGTGGAGGAGGGACACTGGGTGACCACGATCTAGTCCTCCCTATAACATCTACTCGATGAGGAGACCCTGATGGTGAACAATGATTTGATGACATTACTTGTTCTGGCACTGATAATGTTGAGCTTTGAAGATCTCGACCATTGTATCGATAATCTAAAGGTAGAAAGATTAATAAATATTATAGTTATCTATACCTAAGCCCTTCATGTATTCTGTACTTAAAGACATAAAATGTTGATGAAATTGAAAGACTTTGAATATCTTAAAGTGTAATAAATAAAGCATAATATTAAGACTTTATATACAGTTAATTATCTTCAATAAAAGACTCAAATAAAAACATTTTCATCTCTTCAATGACCTAGAAAAGCTTCAAATACTTCTCAACAATTATTAATATTTATACTTATTAAGTTCAAAAAGTTCCTAAAGTCTATAGTCATTTCTTTAAGAGATAATATTAGAATTCTGAATACCATTTATAGCACATATGTAAACTGCTTTTTTCTTTAAAGAGAGAGGGTATCACTCTGTTGGTCAGGCTGGCCTTGAACTACTGGCCTCAAGCAATCTTCTTGTCTCAGCCTTTGAGTAGCTAGGACTACAGGCATGTGCTACCATTTTTCTTATAGTATTTGACAGGGATGAGATACAGTAGAAGCCTAAGAATAAAAATATGATTCGACAAATTTTGAAAAAGTATATTAGAAGAGATACAACTCAAATGAGTGCTAGAAAGCAATTGATATATGCGCAAATGGAAGAAAAGTAGAATTCTAAGTTGGGAGAAAAAATGTCAGTTCAATGTGGGGCAGCAGGGGAAAATAAGCAGGAAAAGCAAATTTGACTCAAGTTGTAGATATCTAAAACATCATAAGGTTTGTAATGTAAAAAGCCTAAAAATTTCTGAGTAGAGAGTGATATTAGCACCACCACCATTATCTTCAACATGCTCATTACAGCTATTATTAATTGATCATTTACTATGTGCTAGGAAGTCTGCTGGGCACTGTACAAAGTTTTTCACTACAACATTTGTTTCAGATATAACTCAGAAAAATGACTGGCTTCTATATGATTTTTTTCTAGCATGTTAATCTTTTCCAGTATCATCTTAGATTAGATTCCTAGAAACACAGCAAAAGACAAGATCCGTATGCACATGAATAACTGAAGTAGTGTTCTAGAGACAATGGAGGACAGCAGAATAGGGCAAGGGAACAAACTAAGCAACAATGTAGCAGTTTAATCTTACTGGAGGCTCTGAAAGATGAATTGGATCAGAGTTGCCTTGACTTTGAGGCAACAGGGCTAGACTTTTGTACTATGTTAGCCAGTCACTGGCTGAAGACTGCCAATAGAAGGTAGACAAGGTTTTTAATCTGGGTGAGGTGGTTTCCATTTGTCTAAGGGCAATTCCTGGGAGAAAGGGACAACTGTGAGTTTTTAGTAACCAACACACATAATAGCAAGGAATAGGTAAACCAGCTGGTAAAGGGGATATGGGTGGAACATCAACAATGCCCACTACAACTACCAAATAATAGCAGCCAAATGCAGAGTACACTAACACAGAGGGTTGCAGTAAACCAGAGAGATACAGAACTGTGTACAATGCCCATACATCCCAAGTTCTTTCTCTTGGCTTACTGTGGTCATGAACTCTGCCTTAGAAGTACAAATTGCATGCGCCCTTTCTGGTGTTTATGGATAGTTTCCTTGATGCCATAACTTTGCAGAATTATCCTCCTTTCCATCTAGGTAACTTCATTTTATTTTAGACTCCTATATTTAATATTTTAATGCTTAAAATTTCAAATGACTTTTTGTTGTGTTGGTTTTTTTTTGTTTTTAGTGTTCTGTTTTCAAAGCTGCATGCATTTTGAATGGTCTTTCTAACCTTGATTTGCTAGGAAAGCCCTACTGTTTTAGTCCATGATTTCGCAGAGCACAAGATTCTTCAGGAATACATATACTGCATAGTAGAAACAACTCTGCCAAGAATATATTATCTCCATTTTTCATTTGTGAAAATGGAGGCAAAGAAATCTACATTAAATGTCAAATACCAGGACTGGGACTTAAAACAACATCTTTCTGATTCCACTACTCTCACTGTGTTCTAATACTATATTCTACTCTTGTGAAATAAGTAATTATTTGGAAAGATGAAGCTCACAGCAGTATACAATTCAGGCAGAAGGTTAGAGAGATTGCAGCAAGAAGATTAATTGCTTTCATAAAACTTAGACTATTATTGTCCAATAGAACTCTGAAATGAAGGAATGTTCTCTATGAGCTCTGCCTAATAGGGTAGCCACTAGAATCACATGGCTATTGAGCACTTGAAATTTGGCTAGTGATAATAAGGATACAAATTTTTATCATATTTACATTAAATTAACTTTAAATAGCCATATATAACTAGTGGCACAGCTCTGGAATATAACAATTGGCAATAGCAACAGACTACAAAGAAAGAATCAATACATTTATTCATTCAGCAATTATTTATGAGGGTATGTTCATGTCAGATGGTATTCCGTGTTGGCGTGAGTAAAAGAAACAAAAATTATTGCCCTTGTGGAGCTTACAGTTGGGAAGCAACAGAAATAATAAACAGAAAAACCAATAAATAATTGCATGATATTATGTATTTGAAGATCATTAAATACTAGGAGGAAAAAACAGAAGGTAAATGGGGATCAAAATGCCAGAATATGGGGGTAGTTTGCAATTTTGTATAGAGTAGTCAAGGTAGATAGGACACATTGAGAAGGTGACATTTCAGAAAAAATGGAAGGAGGTGAGGAGTTTTGCCAAGTGGATATATGGAGGAGAAGGTTCCAAGACAAGTGTAAAGGCCCTAAGGTAGAAGTGGATCTTACAAGTTCATAGAACATAAAGGAAGACAGAGTGCTTGGAGCAGAGCAAGTAATGAAGGGAAGACATCAGAAAGATTTGGAGAAAGGGAGAAGATCCTGTAGTGGTTTGTACATTATTATCCTGGCTAAAAGGAATTGCTATAACTCATTTGTGGGTTTATACTGGTTAGAAGGAATTGCTGTAACTCACTTGTGGGTTCTGAGCAGAAATTGGACATGATCTAACTTTGCTTAAAATTAGACAAGGCAATAAGTTATACAAGAGACGACAGGGCTAGAACCAGGATAGTAACAATGGAGATGATGGGAAGTGGTCAGATTCTGGATATATTTTGAAGGTAGAGTTATCAAAATGATTCTGTGAAAGATTTGATGTTACATGTAAGAGAAACAGAAAGGGTAATAACAAAGAAAAAATTTTGACTCAATAAATAGAATGGAGCTGCCATCAAATGACATGGTTTGGTGGGAAAGATTAGGAGTTCAGTTTCTGACATGTTAAGCTGGAGATATCTACTGTATTTTCAAGTGGAGATGTCAAGTGGGCAGTGGAATATAAAAATTTAGAGAACAAATAAAAATTCTTGACTGGATACATACATTTGGGAATTTTATCATATATATACTAAAGGCATGAGACTTCAAATAGATTAGATCACTAGGGGAATGAGTACAGATAGAAAAAAGGTCCAAGGATAGAACTCAAGGTATTCTAATATGAATCAATAACATTTTGTGACTAGATACAAAAGGAAAAAAGAGCAAGTAATAAATGACTCTAAACTTTTGATTTTAGCCCATTAGGGAGTTAAGAGTATACAACTAAGAGTAGAAGTTTAGTGAGGTGGACTGGTTTAGAGAGACGGAGATGAGACTACTCTCATGTTTTACTTCAGTCATGTAGGCAAAAAGTTAAATACATGGAAAAGAGTCTTGAGAAAGGTGTTAGGAATGTTAATACAGATGAGACTCATTTATAAAATGATCATCATTGATATCCCAGGAAACATTACATATATAGAGAGAAAATAGATCTGACTACTGAGTTAAAGGAATACTATGGAGCAAAGGAGGAATAGTTACTATAAGAAAAGAACTCAAATGATACAGTCACATGGAGATTAAAAAGAAACATACCGCTTTAAAAAATACTAATGATTAATAATGTAAAGTATCACTGAGAAGTGATAAAAAATGAGTACTTGGGGATAAATAATTGACTTACAAATTATAATAGTAAAGGTGACGTTTAAGAGCTAATTATCAAACATCTCCCCACAATCAAGACATAAGTAAATCCTCTACTTTTCCAATGGAAAAGAGTTTACTTTTTTTTTTTATTGTTTCAGGTCAGAGTAGAAAATAAAACTAAAATTTTATGGGGCTATATTTTATATTTTACATATATTCCATTTATTAAAGTTGCAGAGTGAGTCAACAGAATCAAAGAAGTGGTTTATAACCATACCCATTCTCATTGCTTAGTATATTACAGGGGGCAAATCCATGCCTGGAAATGCTTACCTGAGAACCCTAACTTCCTTTATCAATCAAAGTTTCAACTTACTTGGAAGAATATTAACAATGCAGATGTCAAAATTACCTCTGACTTCAGTCAATCAGAATTAGCAAAATAAAGAACACATGGAGGGACTTATAGACTTCTAGTTTTTGGATCAGCATGTAAGGAGCTTGGATGTTACCACTCTGTCCTAACAATAAGCAAAAGTTCAAAAATCAACAACTATGTTTGGATCTGTGAAAGAGGGAGGACACAGGGCAAACAACTGCCCCCAAGATTGGAGAGACAAGACAGGAAAACCCAGGGAGTCACAGCTTACCAAAGCAAAGGCTCATGAGTAAAAACCAATGCCAGAGTAGGAAAACTTGAACTGCAATAGATAAACTGCTAGAGGTTCAGTGAGAATAAGTCTGAGAGTCAAAAAATCCAGAGGAATCCAGTCATTGAGGTCTCCCACAATGAGACTTACCTGCAGGAGCTTGGCTAGGTTCCCATAGAAAATATTAAAGAATATTTAATATAAAGAATATAAAGAATAAACCTCATGGTTTCAGCAAGGGGAGGGAAAAAGGAACTATTTTGAAATACTCCAGAAGCAGTCTATTCTTCTTAACAAGACTTTGCCCTCTAGGGAAACTGCTTAATCAGAGCCTAACCTGTTGGAGTACTATCAGAGCCTAAACAACTTGGGAAAAGAGAAATATCCAAATCTAGCCAATTTTAGCCTTCCACATAAGAGAAAGGAAATATCCAATATCCCACTGTAGCCATCCTGTCCTACCTAAGGGGGGGAAGGAAAAAATGAGAAACACTTGTAAAGTTAACCAGAGCCATAAGCTGATTAAATGTCTAAAACCTAATCATGGGATCAAAGAATGCTCCCTTCCAACAACTTACCACCACATTATTAAAGGCTTATTTATAGTAATTCCTTTTAACCAGTATATCTTGTCTGGCTATTAAGAAAAAATTACCAAGAAAAAATACTGAATACATATTAAAGGGCAAAAAACACAATTTGAGTAGAAACAGTAAGTATCAATTCAGACACAGGAGGGACATTGGAATTATCAGATTGGAAACTTAAAACAATTGTGATTAATACACTATAACCTCTAATGGATAAAATAGATATCATGCAAGAATAGATGAGCAATGTAAGCAAGGAGATGGAAATTCTAAGAAAGAAATAAAAAGAAATGCTAGAGATTAAAAAAAAAAAACACCAAAAAGCACCCTGTAACAAAAGTGAAGAATGCCTTTGATGGGCTTATTAGTAGACTGAACACAGCTAAGAAACAAATCTCTGAGCATGAGGATATATCAATAAAAACTTCACAAACTGAAAGCAGAGAGAACAAACACTAAAAAACATAACAGAACAGAACATCCAAAGACTGTGGGACAACTACACAGGATGCAGCATATAGGTTATAGTAATACCAGAAGGAGAAGAAAGATAAAAAGGAACAGAAGAAACATTTGAAAAATAAAGATTAGCAATATCCCTAAATCAATGTTAGACACCAAACCAAGGACCACAGATCCAGGAAGCTCAGAGAATATGAAGTAGGATAAATGCCAAAAAAAGAAAAACCTATACATAAGTGTATCATTTTCAAACTACAAGAAATCAAAGATTAAATTTAAAAAGCCTGAAAGACAACAGGGGAAAATTAAAGATAAAAAGCCTCCATACTTGTAGAAGAAGAAAAGAATTACATATGACTTCTGAGAAACAGTGTAAGCAAGAAGAGTATGGAGTGGAATATTTAAAGTGTGGAAAGGAAAAAAACTACCAACTTAGAATTTTACACACTGTGAAATTATCCTTCAAAAGTGAAGGAAAAATAAAGAAATTCATAAACAAAAACTGAGGAATTTTGTTGTCAGTTTAACTATCCTGCAAGAAATGTTAAAAGAGGTTCTTTAGAGAGAAGGAAAATGATGTAGGTCAGAATCTAGAAGGTACATGAAAGGAAAAAGGAAAAAGGACTGAAGAAGGAATAAGTGAAAGTTAAATAAAAACTTTTATTTTTCTTATCCTTAATTGGCTTAACAGGTAATGGTTTAGTCAAAATAAATAATAGCAACAATGTAGTCAATTATTTATGCTTATGTCTGTATTATACATACCATTATATATGCTTAAATTTAAATGAAATGAATGACAATAATGATACAAAGAATGGGAAGGAGAAATTAGGATTATTTTATTGTTAAGTACTCAACTCATACTATCTGTGAATTATTATTTGAAGGTAGACTTGCATTAATTATAAATGTATCTTGCAAATTCTAGGGTACCTACCAAAAAGTTTTTTAAAAAAAGAGCTATAATTGATATGCTAAGGAAGGAAAGAAAATGGAATCATATAAAAAGCTAAATTAAAAAACAAAAGATTGAAAAAGAATAGAAGAAAAAAATAGAAACAAAGAATAAGGGTAACAAATATGGTAGATATTAATCCAACTTTATCAAAATCACTTTGAACCTCAAGGTGTAAATGCACTAATTAAAAGACAGAGAGAGTATGCCACCATCATTCTTTACAGATTTAGAAAAAATAATTCTACGCATCATATGAAACCAGAGAAGACCTCGTATAGCCAAAGCAATCTTAAGCAAAAAGAAAAAATTGGGAGGCATCAGTCTGCCAGACTTCAAACTTTACTACAAGGCTATAGTAACCAAAACAGCATTGGATTGGCACAAGAGCAGAGATACAGAACTTTGGAGTAAGACGGAGATCCCAGATATAAAACCATCCTCATATTGTCATCTAATCTTTGACAAAGCAGACAAAAAATACACACTGGGGAAAACAATCTCTATTCAATAAGTGGTGCTGGCAAAACTAGATACCCACACTCAGAAGACTGACACTAGATCCCTACCACTAACCTGTCACAAAAATCAACTCACAGTGGATAACAAACTTAAACCTAAGGTGTTAAACATTAAGAATTCTGGAAGAAAACGTTGGGAAGACCCTTTCAGACATTGGCCTAGGCAAAGAATTTATGAAGAAGACCTCCAAAGCTATCATAGCAGCAACAAAAATAAATAAATGGGACCTGATCAAATTCAAAAACTTCTGCACAGCCAAGGAAAATATCATTAGAGCAAATAGACAACCTACAGAATGGGAGAAAATATTTACTTTCTACATATCTGATAAAGGGCTGATAACAAGAATCTATATAAAACTTAAGAAAAGCAACAAGAAAAAAATCAAACAACTCCATCAATAAATGTGCAAAGGACATGAATAGAAACTTTTTAAAAGAAGACAGACTAATGGCCAGCAAACATATAAAAAAGTGCTCAACATCTCTAATCATCAGGAAAATGCAAATCAAAACTATGATGAGATATCACCTAACCCCAGTGAGAATGGTCCTTATCAAAAAGTCCCAAAACAACAAATGCTGGTGTGGATGCAGAGAGGTTGGAACACTCTTACACTGCTGATAGGACTGCAAATTAATACAACCCCTTTGGAAAATAATTTGCAGATACCTCAAAGAGCTAAAACCAGAAATACCATTTGATCCAGTAATTCCACTACTACGCATCTATCCAAAGAAAAAAAAGATATTCTATAATAAAGTCGAATGTTTATAGCAGCATAATTCACAACTGCAAAGATGTGGAAACAACCCCAATGCCCATCAATACATAAGTAGATTAATAAAATATGGTATATGTATACCATGAAATACTACTCAAATACAAAAAACAATGGTGATCTAGCACCTCTTATATTATCCTGGATAGAGATTGAGGCCATCCTTCAAAGTGAGGTATTACAAAGATGGAAAACCATGCACCACGTGTATTCACCATCAAATTGGTACTAACTGATCAACACTAAGTTGCTCACATGATAGTAATACTCACTGGGTGTCAGTAGGGGTGGAGGGGGTAAATTCACAACTAGTGAAAACGGAATGCACTGTATCAGGGAGAAACATGCTTGTAGCCCTGGCTTGGGTGGGACAAACAGCATTGCATGTAACCTAAATGTTTGTACCCCCATAATATCCTGAATAAATAAAAAAACTTATATATAACACTTAATAAAATGGAAATAAAAAAGAGACTGTAAGAATGGATCAAAAAAATGAGACTCAGCCAGGCACCATGGCTCATGCCTGTAATTCTAACACTTTGGGAAGATAAGGCAGGAGAATTGTTTGAGGCCAGCAGTTCAAAAACAGCCTGTGTAACATAGCAAGACTCCTGTCTGTACAAAAACTACAAAAATTAGCTGGGCATGGTGCTAAATGCATTGTTAAAGTTGTAATATATTAGAAAAATCTATGTCTCAAAATCACATTGGATTTCAAAACAGCAAAATATAGGTTATTGCATAGTAATCTTTTCTCTTCATTGTATTATTAAATGATTTGCCAGATAGTTTCTGATAACCAAAATAATAATAATAATGTGGAGAAAGGAAAGAATGTTTTTTATCATGATAAAGAAACAATGAATCCAGGGTAAGCACTTTGAACTGGGTAGGTTTTCTAAACATTATTTTGTAACACCAAAAAATTATTCCAGAGAGCATTAACCCAAATAAGTAAAGAATCTATAATTTTTTTTGAAAAATACAACTCCTCTGCTAGAATGAAAAAATAACAAAATGATCATTTTAAATAAACATTTTTGCCATCCTAAAAATAGAAAATGAAAGAATTGAAATGTGCGAAAAATGGCATCAAGATGAAGGGCTTTAATGGCCTGAAGGGAAATATTTTGGATGAAGAAAACCTGTTGTGACTAGATATTTAGAAAAGAGAAGACACGGAATAATCAAATAACAAAGAAATGCACTACAAAAAAGAAAAATTAGAGTGATCACCAAGAAAGAGACAATGGGAAATATTTTTCAAAACCACTTTATGAGATTTAATTTATAAACCATACAACATGAAAAATATTTTTGCAGTCTTAGCAAGTTAATACATTGTTCACCTTTAGTAAAAAATATAAAATAAATTGTCACTAAGTTTTTAAAAAGTAGTACACTAATACAAGCATGCAAATTGACCCACAATCTAACAAAAATTGTCAAACAAAAAATTACATGTCACTGATGCAACTGTAGCATGTCTTATATATGATAGATCATGTTTTGTCCAAAGTAAAATTAGTAACAATTGTGAAATTTGCTAAGTTATTTAAACTTCAAGAGGAATAGAATAAAAATATTTATAATATTAAGGATATTATATATAAACATTTTGTCACAAATTATAGAAAATATATCTACTTCCCCAAGATATTGAATCATTCGGTAAATTTCTAACCATAACATGAGGCAATATTTTAAGCCACAATACTATAATTTCAAAATGTAGCTGTATAGTAAATGAAACTTAATATAAAAACAATTTTTAAAAATTTAAATCTCATTAAATATTTGACATATTTTATATCTGCTAGTGATATAAAAAATATTTCTTCTTTTTTCCACAATGTTAGTGCAGTATAAAGAAGTTTCCAATCATGTAATAACTCCTCTAATTTATTATAAAATGCTTATTCTTTAGTTATTTTAGAATAGAAAAGTTATAGACATTTACTTATCTGGCATCTTATAAGACTATTCAATCTAATAATTGGTACAGTTGTTCTATTAGTTGGAATTATTTAGGGGTTTAAATTGCCATAGTTTGCCATAAGTTTGTCTTAGGGCAGTGAGGAGGAAAGTTATTTCTTTCTTATTTATTTATTTATTTTTATGGCAAATAATGATGAATTACAATTCTTTAATACTACAAAAGAATTCTAAAATTCTTACCTGATACGACACCAATTCCATCATCACAGTCATAGTCAGAGACTTCACTATCACTTATTCTTTTTGACCCTATGAAACAAATAGCGAGAATTAAAAATGTTGATTATTTAAGGGGAAAAAACCTTTTAATAACTTGAAAAATAAATGATAGGATTTTAAGTGAATCACTTGAGAGTAAAGTATATATATATATACAGAAGGAAAGTCATTATGAGCTTCCCAACACTTATTTTCACACACATTTCATGATGTGAGCATATATGGGTGATGAGAAGTTAATGATTTACACAAGAATTATTCTATAAACTTATAAGGTAAAATTCCTAAGTGGTGGTGCCAGGCGTGGTGGCTCACGCCTGTAATCCTAGCACTTTGGGAGGCTGAGGCGGGCGGATTGCTCAAGGTCAGGAGTTCGAAACCAGCCTGAGCGAGACCCCGTCTCTACCAAAAATAGAAATAAATTAATTGACCAACTAAAAATATATATACAAAAAATTAGCCGGGCATGGTGGCGCATGCCTGTAATCCCAGCTACTCGGGAGGCTGAGGCAGTAGGATCGCTGAGCCCCGGAGATTGAGGTTGCTGTGAGCCAGGCTAATGCCACGGCACTCACTCTAGCCTGGGCAACAAAGTGAGACTCTGTCTCAAAAAAAAAAAAAAATTCCTAAGTGGTTTAAAGATTGACACAACATTAAGTACAAGACAATGTTTGTAAATTATCTGACCTATTGAACTGATTGATAATATCTAAAAGTTAATTTTAGATGCTTGTGGACAAAGGCACTTAAGTCTAGGTAAATTTCAAAGCACAATATATTATTTTCAAAAGTATTAATGTGCCTTTTTCTAATAGGCATGACTAATAAACTGAATATATTCAAATTTTTATTTTTCATGCTCATGGAGAAGTTCAATAGAGAAAAGTAAACTCACTTAAGACATCTTAAACCTTCTTTTTCAACTATTTAGTTTAGCTATTTCCCTATTGCTTTGAGAAGACAATAATAATGCATCCACACAACTAACACATCTAAATTGTGCATTGTATTTTCTGAGAAATAGCCTAAGAGCAATAAATTATTATAATTTGAGATATGTATGGTTTCCCTTACAAATCTGTAACAATATTTTAAAATGTTAATCCTACTATGGCAAAAATAGCATCAGATTGAATTAACTAGAATTTTGATGGCTAAAGCAGATTATGACTTCACACTTAATTATGAAATATATCACATACAGAAATAAACTTTTTTAAAACTATTTTCTTCGACCTGTGTCTCAGGAATGGACATACCCTACACAATAGAATCCTTTATTAAAGCATTTTCCCCTTCTTTGGTATCAGAAAACATTTAATAATGAATCACTTTTTTATCTGTCTTCTACAAAACATGTTATTCATTAAATAGATGGAATTTAGTTTTATTAGAAAATAAGTGCTTTCCTGTATGGTTCATAAGATACTGAGAGCTCATTTTGCATAAGGTATCTAAATATTCCAAGAATGTACTCCAAATATCTGCAACCTACTCTTAGAAATACTCTATAAATTTTTGCCTTTTGTTTGTTTGTTTTAATCCCTGCCCTTTTTGAGGAGGGACAATCTTGCTTGCTAGAAACCACAGCTTTACTTTTCTGCTTAAATGGTTAGGAAGAATATAACTATCTATTTTTATCATGTGGTCTCACTGAATGGACTCTTACTAATTTCTTTCCAAATGTTTATGTCATAAAGCTTTAGACACAATCAAATCAGAGGCCTTTATAGATCCAATTGATATTAAAACTAGAATTATCTGAGAATATCCCAGAAGACAGGGCACCAAAAGATCTACCAAATTAGAATATACATTCTAATGGACTTGGGATAGAAGGGTCACACAGGAGAGACTTAAGGAGAGGAGGAGAGACGTAGGGAGAATTGCTATCCTGCTTGTAACAAGGCTTCCAACTTGCAAATACCCAAAGACAAGGTAATGATTAGTTTACTATGCCAGATATGCTACAGAACATAAAGATTACAAACTTTTGGTATTGGTCAAAAGTCAAATCAAGAATGACACCAGCAAATGATGAAATTTATTTTATCAGCTGTTGTGAGTTGGCCAGTGTGTGTAAGAGTGTGTGTGCATGTATGTGTACACACTTGGGAGTGTGGTGGCATGTGTAGTTCATAAATTGCTTCTTCCTTCCAAATTTTATTGATTTCTTTCCAGATAGAGACTTATCTGTTTTGATGTTAATCCTATAGAGGTTAAATATACTGGAATTATGTTCCTTCAATTTGGATCTTTTGACATTCTGATGAATTCCAGTTCTTAGGTTTAATGTCATTGAATATATCAGTGTTTTCTTTTGAAATAAGTGTTTTCTGTGTCTTGTTTAAGAACTATTTCTTGACCTCTGAGCAGAGAGATAGTGTCCTATATTTTCTTCTAAAAGTTTAAAAATTTTGCTTGTTCCATTTACATCCTCAACCATATTGAATTGAGTTTGTGTATAGGGCAATTTTACTTTGTCATATGGATAGCACATATCTCAGGATTGTTTCTTTAATATTTCTACTTTTCTTGAATGATCTGTGATGTCATCTGTCTGTCATACATAAATGAATCATATCTGCAAGGACCCAATGCAATTTAAATCAAAATCCCAATAGGATGGTCTGGTACTCTTTTTTTCCCTGTACAGGTTGTCTATCTATAAACCAATGACTCTTTGCTTTTGTTACTATAGTGTTATATATTGAAGAACAGATGAACACATACATATTGAAGAACAGATGAAGACCATCTATCTACCTTATCATTCATTTACTGATTTCTGCTCTTATTTTTTATTTCATTCCCTTCACTGTGAATTTATTTCACTATTCTTTTCCTAAACTCTTGAGTTGGATGGGCACATTATAATTTTTAGCCTTTTAATGTTTTCTAACATAAGCATTCCCTCTGAGTACTTTCCTGTATTACTCTAATATGTATATATAATATATTGATTAAACTTTTGTTCTAGCTATTTTCTTCATAGGACTATAAGATATTTACCATACTTATTAAATCTAAGACACCATCAATTGTGTGATGCATTACAATTTTGAGATGATAGAGCTTGGAAAAAATGTTTATTACAAGAAAGGTTTCTAATTTTTTTTAAATTTTCAAATGTATGGGTATAATTTATCTTTTTTTACAATTGACATAGTAACGTTATATTGAAAAATATTTCCTGCATTACATTAATTCTTTAAAATGCATCAAAAATGAATTATGGATTAGTATATTATTAATAATAATTCTTATAAATTTTTCATAAATGTAACAAAAAATGTTAATTCATTCATTGTTAGGTGTGAGTTCTTTATCTGATCATTAGATGACGCTTGTTAATTGTGTGTTTGATTTTTTGTACTTTCCTAAATTTTGATTTTCTTGATCTATCCATGATGGAGATTAAATTATATTGGAATCTCCTTCAATGGTGATAAAATTTGTTAATTTTTATCTCTAGTATTATTTTATGTATATTGAAGTTAGTTCATTGAATACATGTAAGTTAAAAATTATTTCAATAGATGTAGAAAAATCATCTGAAAAAAATTTAACCTCCATTCTTTATAGAATGTCTTGGTAAGACAAGAACTTCCTCAAACTGGTAAAGGGCATCTACCAAAAAACCTATAACTAACAATTGCACTTAATTAAGAAATATTAAATGCCCCTAAGACAAAGAACAAGTAAAGGATGTTCACTGCAAGGATGAACCTTCTATTTAACATTTACTGTATGTCCTAGACAGCAATGCAGCAAGGAAAAGAAATGAAAAGCATACAGATTAGAAAGCAAGAAATAAAATGTTCATGTAAATAAAAAATTCTAAGGAAGTTATAAAAAACTTATTAAGACTAATAAGTGAATTTAGCAAGATTGGAGGATACATAGGCAATATAAAAATAAATTATATTTCTTAGAGAACAGTAATGTACAATTGGAAAATTGATTTCATGGCCAAAATCATCTATAAGAATTTCCAAAATCATTAAATACTTAGGAATACACTGAACACAAAATGTGCAAAACATGTACACCTCAAACCATAAAACACAATGCTATATTAGTTTCCAAGGGCTGCTATAACAAAATACTAAAAACTGAGTACCTTAAAACAACAGAAATTTGTTGTCTTATAGCTCTAGAGGCTAGAAGTACAAAATCAAGGTTTCAGCAAAGCCATACTCTCTCTGAGGGCTCTAGGAAAAAATCCTTCCTTATCTCTCTCACATCTGGTGTTTGCCAGTAATCCTTTGTGTTCCTCTGCTCGCTGAGGCATCTCTCAAGTCACATGACCATCTTCTCCCTGTATATCTTCACCTTGTCTTCCCTGTGTGCGTGGCTATCCCTCTGTCCAAATTTTTCCTTTTTTCAAGGACATCACTCATATTGTATTAGAGCCCACCTTAATGACCTCATTTTAACTTAGTTACCTTTGTAAAGACCACATTTACAAATAAGGTCACATCCTGAGGTACTGGGGGTCAGGACTTCAATCTATCTTTTGTTGAGGATGCAATTCAATTTGAACAACTGCTACCAAATTAAAGAATATTTAAATAAATGGAGAGACTTTTCTGTAAAATTGAAAGCCAGAGATAATAAAATAACATTACCGGAATGCTGAGAGAAAAAAAAAGTCATTCTAGGATTTTACACATAGCTAAACTTTCTGCTAGATATATTCAGAAGAACAAAGCCTGTTTTCAATTCTTCACTGAAAGAAAGTACATTCTTAAAAAATATACTTCAAAAATAAAGAAATTTATCCCAAAATGAAGCAATGAAATTTAAAAAAGAAACTGGTAAAAATTCAGATAAATCTAAACAAACCCTAGATGCATAAAATGACAATAATTATAATAATCATTGATTTGGAGGCAGAGGTAAAATTCTAGTAGTAATATGTTAGATGATAGGGGGGCGGGTTGAATCAGATTGTAAAATTTTTATATGGTTTGGAAAAATGATAGAGATGTTAATTTACATTACTGTGTTAATATTTCAAAAGTAACCACTAAAATATAGAGATTAAAAAGCAGAGCACACAAAATGGTGATAATATGTCCCTATTTCTGTTAAAAAAGAAAAAAAATGACCTATATGCATTTGTCTGTGTGTGCATAAAATATCTATAAAGCTGCAGAAACTGGTAACAAGGGTTCATTCATGGAAAGAGAACTAGATGTTTGAGAAAAGGGGATGGGAGACTTCACTATATACACTTTTAAATTTATGTCATATGAATGCATTATTTAAAAAATTAATAGCAACATTTTATAGATGTTTCATTTGTAAATAAAAATAATATATATTTTCTATTTGGGGGGAGCATGTTCTATTAATTCAAGTAGTTCAAGTTAGTCTCTCATATTTCTGAGATTAAAAACTATGATTTAAAAACTATAATCATAGTTTTTAAATTTCTCTTTTCAATTCTTTCTAGTTTTTAAAATAGGTATGATAAAATCAAAGTCTAGGATTTTGGATGCTACTCTGGGTCCTATTAGATCTCCTCCTATGCCTTCTCTCACTATGGGCAAAGCACATCTGCAGATCCATAATAAAGGACACCAGTTTCTTCTGTAGATTACCCACAAAATCAAATTTAGAGGGGATGAGAGAGAAACACAGGTACCAGTTTGCCCTGATGGTTTATAGTTTTCTTTGATTTCCCATTCTGCATGCATTTTTCCTTCTTAACCTGTTCTTCTGTTCCACAAAAACTTCAGGGGCCACTACTAGATGAAGAGGCAATAGCCAACACAAACTTTTTAACTATCTCCCTTTTGTGGTCTCTGGCAAGTGACTATTCTCTGACTCCTCAACCACTGTCTTCCAAACCTTACAAAGAATTCCAAGTTTCTCCCCTAATTTTGTAAAGTTCAATCTTTGTAAGAAATCTCTTAAAAAGAGACAACATAAGAAAGGATATAAAATAATTTTTAAAAAATAAAAGAGTCTTTCAGTGAATTTCAAAATATAGCAGTAGCAGACCAGACCTAGCAGAAGAAAGAATTTCAGAGCTTGAAGACAATATGAGACTATGTGAAGCAAACCAATATACAAATTATAGGTATCCCTGAGGGAGAAGAATAAAAAGCAAAAAACATGGAAAACTTATTCAAGAGAATTATTGAGGAAAATTTCCATGATATCACTAGAGATTCACATATCCAGATACAAGATGGTCATTGAACACCAGAAAGATTCAGAGCAAATAGGGCATTGCCAAGACACATGGTCATCAACTTAGCCAAAGTCAAAAGGAAAGAGAAAATTTTACAAGCAGCAAGATGAAAGCAATAACTAACCAACAAAGGAAAACCTATCATGTAAACAGTAGACTTTTCAGCATAAAATTTATAAGCCAAATGGGATTGGGGCCTGTTTTAGTCTTTTTAAACAGAACAAATACCAATTAAGAATTTTGTATCCTGCAAAACTAAATTTCATAAAAGATGGAGAAATAAAGACTTTTCTACACAAGCAAACACTAAGGGAATTTGTCACTACTAGACCTGTTCTGAAGGAAATACTCAGAAATGCATTATATATGGAACAACATAACAGATACTCACCAGTGTGAAAACACTTGAAAGTTAAAGTTTAAAGCTCTTAAAGAATGATAGTACTAAAGGGACAACAAAATAGCAAGGTATCATCCAATATGATCAACAACACAACATCCCATATCAATATTAACACTAAACATGAATCGTCTTAATGCTCCACTTAAAAGACACAGAATGGCTGAATGAATAAAAAAACACACTCCAATAATAAGCTGTGTCCAAGAAACACATCTAACTTTGCAAGGACTCCCACAGAATCAAAGTAAAAGGATGGAAAAAAAATTCCACAAAATGGAAACCAAAAGCAAGCAGGTATAGCCATTCTCATATCAGATAAAATAGATTTTAAATCAACAATGACAAAAAAAAAAGACAAAGATGGTCATTGTATAATGGTAAAAGGAGCCATTCATCAAGAAGACATAACGATCCTAAATATATATGTGCCTAACACAGGAGCTCCCAGATTCATAAAGCAATACTACTAGACGTAAGCAAAGAAATAAACAGTAGCATCATATTGCTGGAAATTCAACACCCTACTGACAGAGTTAGAGAGATCGCTGAAGCAGAACACCAATAAAGAAACACTTAAATAAGATTCTTGAATAAGTGAACCTAACATACATTCATAAAACATTCTACCCCCAAACTACTGAATATACATTTTTTCTCATCAGTACACGAGACATTCTCCAAGACTGATCATATCTTAGGCCACAAAACAAGTCTCAGCAAATTCAAAAAAATCTAAATAATACCATGTATCTTCTCAGACCACAGTGGAATAAAACTAGAAATCAATTCCAAAAGAAAACACTTAATTCTACAAAAAGTCATGGAAATTAAACAACTTACTGCTGAATGATCCTTGGGTCAATGACGAAATTAGGATGGAAATTAAAAGATTCCTTGAACTGAATAGCAAAAGAGACACAAGCTATCTAAATCTATGGAATACAGAAAAAGCAGTCCTAAGGGGAAAGTTCATACCCATAAATACCTACATCAAAAAAACACAAAGATCACAAATTAACAATTTAATGTCACATCTCAAGGAACTAGAAAAAGAAGAACCAACCAAACTCAAAGCCAGCAGAAGAAAAGAAATAACAAAGCCCAGAGCAAAACAAAACAAAAGAGAAACAAAAAACACAACACAAAGGATCAATGAAGCAAAAAGTCGGTTCTTTGAAAAGATAAATAAAATTGACAGACCACTAGTCAAGTCAACCAGAAATATTATAGAAGAGAAAGGACTCATATAAACTCAAATAATGTTGTTTACATTTGGATGGAACTGGAGACTGTTTTCCTAAGTGAAGTATCTCAGGAATGGAAAAACAAACATCATATGTGCTCTCTAATAACTGGAAGCTATATAATGGGCACACAGGGGCACAATGAAATGTAAAGGCCATTGGAATCAAAAAGGGTGGAGGTGGAATGGGGATGCAGGATAAAGACTTACTTATCTGGTGCAATGAACACTATTCTGGTGATGGGCACACTAAAAGCCCCCATTTAAGCATTATACCAGGTATTCATGTAACTAAACATTTGTACCCCTTAATATTTTGAAATTTTTAACAATTTGTAAATTATATTCATTTAAGTTCAAATATTCCATAACAGTGTACACACAGAATATACTAAAACATACCTCACTGACTAAATTATATCATATTAAAGGAGGCGATATCAGACATACTAAAATCATAGATCACTATATTTCATCTAATGGTTTTTAATGTCAAAATAAAAAGATATAAATATGAAGATATTGGAAAAGTTCTATACATAGAAAAGGGAAACTACTGATGTATTAGTTAAGAACTTACCATATGCAGAACAGCCAAACAAAGCACAAAACAACAAACTAATTAAACTGTGCATATGAAGATGTGCATTGAACACTGCACATACTAAAATTTACCTGAATTATGTGAACATAAGCCTTTATCTGGAAAAAAATTTAAAGTGATGTCAAAAATGCATTTAAAAATCTTTACATGTAATAGAGATGTTGAAACATATAATAATTGTTGTTTTATATTGCAGATTATGTCATTTTGCAATTTGAAAAGTGTAAAAAGACAGAATAAAATAAGAAAGGAAGATCTATCACATGTGAATTAGTAAAAAATCCAAATTATCAATTATATTAATAGAAACTTGGACTAAATGTAAGAATTATAGTCTAAGAGAACAAAAATTAGTAAGAGAATTATATAACATCAAAAAATAACAGACTGTGCTATATAATATAGTAATGTTTATCAATTCTATGTTATAATACATAGTTATATAACATACCATGAATGCAAGAGATAATTGTTAGACAGAAGATTAGCATGAATAAAGCAACTTGTTAATTTAAATTAAAAGAACCTTAGGAAAATATCATTTATTTTGAAACTCCAAATTTCTGGAAAAAGTATATTTTAAAATTGATATATTTTTAGGAAGAGGTAAATTCTGAAAATTTATAGTGAAGCAATTATTTTCAAATAGTAACTTGATAAAAATATATATGTAGAAATTTTCACAAGTTAACAGGATACAAGTTAGATTTTCCTATGTATAAACCATAAAGTCTAAAAGGCAGCAAAATATTAAAAATTGTTTTCATATTGAAGGCTGAATAAATTAGCATCTGAATGTACATTGGAAATTTAAGGGAGTGTATGAACTAGCATGCCACAAAAATGCCAGAGGAAAGATGTCATAATATCTGGAAAAATGTAAATGTTTAGCCTAATATATCTCAGTTGTTAGCAAAAAGATAGTAAATTACAGGAAAATAAAACAATAGATTCATAGGTTATTATCAAAGCTTATTTTCTAGTGTTCAATTATAAGTATTAAAATTTGTATAACATGATTCTGTATTTAACAAAAAATAGTATTTCCGGCATCTCACATGATTGATCTGTGCCACTAGTAACCTACACAGTGGTGAAAATATAGAGAGTATTGACAGGAAATAAAAATTTTATTCTAGGCATACTATAGAAGTAGATTGTAAATATAGGTATAAAATTGCAGAAATTAAGATAGAAAAAATAGTCTTTTCTTTTTTCTTTTGAATTCTTTTTAAGATGGCTTACTAAATATGTCAGACACCAGTTTTCCCCAGAAAGAAGAATCAGAGTTATAGGTAAATAATCATAGCTGGAGTGGAGTGTTAACGTGAGAGTACTGGAGCCTATTAAGAGCTCAGGACAAGCTACAACAGAAAAAGAAAGAAGCAAGGAACTGGCAGAGACCAAACTCTGAGGGACTTTGCAATCCATGGAAAGGGAAGTTGGGGGTATTTTCAGCTCTCCTTTCCCTAATGGCAGTCTGCTCATTTCTGTACTTAAGGAGAGTTCCTCTGCCCTCCCAAGCCCAAGTATTGGAGTGGGCGGTGATTTGGGGACTTCTTGAGGACATTACATGGGGCTATAAGCTTGTGCAAAGTTGTTCACTTCCCATTGCACCCGAGCAGTGGTGGCGGACTTCATACTGAATGCATACCCATTGTGGGACTTTGTACTGCCCAGGGATATTCAGCCTGTGTCTTCACTTCACTACTCCCCCTGCAGACATTCCCCAGCACCTGCTTGAATTGGTGGCTGAGAGTGGCTAGACCCAGGGGAACAGCAGGATTCTAAGTGGTCTAGCACTCAAAGCTTGCCACTCCTAAGGGAATGGGGAGTGGAGGGAACCAAGGGAGCACCCCTTAAGACAAAGGAAATCAGAGCATGGTTTTTTCTGTATCCCTTAGCTCCCTGCTTGTGGGTAGAGAGGGACTCTGCTTCTTTCAGCAGAGACGTGGCTGCTGTGCTGAGTTCTACGGGGTGGACTGTGGTTCAACCCCACTGGCCAGGGAGTTCCAGTGCTCCTCATACAGAAAGGGGAACTTCTCCTCCCACCCCACTACCCACTGCTGAGAACAATAGCTGGGGCTATTCCTACAGGAACTCAGCGTGTGTGCACATGTGCACAGCTGTTCTAGGGCATTTAGGGGTGACTGTGAACCCACGGGAGGTGTGCCGGCGGGCCCAGGCTTGCACAAGGCGTGAAGCCCCTCCACATTTCGACAGGATGGCAGCCTCCCCACAGATAGTGGTGTCTGTCTCATCAGGTTCTTACCCATGGGTGCCACCTACTGGCCCGCAGACTGAACTGCATAACCCAGTGAAAAATGCACTGACAAAAGTGCCTAACACTGGGAAACAAGATAAGCTTCCTGAGATAAGCACTCTGGCCCCTCAGGAGGCAGTGAAACTGCTCACATGCCCAAAACATCACCACTACAACTACCATCTGAGAAAGGGACCACACAAAGGCTATCTATAACCAAGGGGAACTCATACAGAGTCTTTTCCATTGAAAGCAACCATAACCGAAGCCAGACAATTATACACAACATATAGTTACATCCTCAAGGGGGAAAAAATCCATCAAATATAAAATAAATTAAAATATAAGAAAATGAGATAGTTTATCCAGATTTTAAAAAACCAGAAAAATAAATATGATAATATGAAAAAATAGAGTTTTTTATTATAATACTCCCAAAGGATCACACTAACTCTCCAGCAATGGATCCAAACCAAAATGAAATCTTTGATATACCAGATAAAGAATCCAACATACTGATTATAAAGAAGCTCAATGAGATACAAGAGAAAGTTGAAAACTAACACAAAGAAATCAGACAAATAATTCAGGATATGAATAAAATATTTTCTAAAGAGATAGATAATTAAAAAAACAGAACTTCTGGAAATGAAATATTCATTAAAGCAATTACAAAACACAGTGGAAAGTTTTAACAATAGACTAGATCAAGCAGAAGAAAGCATATCAGAGCTTGAAGATAAGTCTTTTGAATTAACCTAGTCAGACAAAAATTATAAAAAGAAATTTTACAAATGAACAAAGCTTCGAGAAATATGGAATTATGTAAAGTAACCAAAACTATGAGTTATAAATATTCCTGAGGGAGAAGAAGAAAAAGCAAGAGGTTTGGAAAATATATTTGAGGGAATAACTGAGGAAAAATGTCCCTAGTATTGCTAGAGATTTAGACATCCAAATACAAGAAGATCAATAAACTCCGGCGAGATTTATTGCTAGATACCCTCCATCAAGGCATATAGTTATCATACTTTCTAAAGTCAACGTGAAATAAAAAAACTGAAGAGAAGTAAGAGAAGTGTTCAATCACCTATAAAGGAAATCTCAATAGACCAACAGTAGACTTTTCAGCAGAAACTTTACAACTCAGAAAGGATTGGGGTCATATTTTTAGACTTCTTAAACAAAAATTCTGTCAGGAAAGAAACTTCGTATTCTTTTCATAATTTTGTATCCAGTTTCATAAATGAAGGAGAAACACTTTCTCAGTCAAGCAAACACTAAGGGAATTTGTTACAACTAGACAAGAGCTATAAGAATGCTCAAAAAAGTTCTAAATATTGATATGGAAGGTTGCCACTCAACATTATAAAAACATGTTAAAATATAAAACTTACAAGTCTTATAAAACAATTACACAATTGAAAACACAAAGCAAAAATTAACAAAATAACAGGAACAGAACCCCATATTAATGTTCAATATTGAATGAACTAAATGTCACTTAGAAGATATATTACTGGCAAAAGGGATAAAAATACAGAAACCAAACAAATATCATCTGCAAGAAACTCATTTAATTGGAAAAGACTTTTATAGACTCAAATTAAAGGAGTAGAGAAAGATAATCCACACAAATGGAAACTAAAATCAAGCAGGAGTAGCTATATTTATATCAGATATAAAGTATATTTTAAATCAATATATAGTAATAAAAGACAAAGAAGGTCATTATATGATCATAAAATATAACAATCCTAAATATATATGCAGCCAACACTGGAGCACCCAGATTGATAAAATAAATACTGCTAGATCAAAGAAAAGAGATATACAACAATACAATAATGGGATTTCAACACCCCACTGATACCACTAGACAGATAGATCATCAAGACAGAAAATCAACAAAGAAACCCTGGACTTAAACTGGACTCTAGAACAAATGGATCTAACAGATATTTACAGTACCTTCTACCAAAAAACTTCAGATTATACATTCTTCTCATCGGTGCATATAACATATTCCAAGATATAACATATGTTAGGACATAAAACAAGTCTCAATAAATCTTAAAAATCAAAATCATATCAAGTATCTTCTCAGACCACAGTAGAATAAAATTAAAAATCAATTCCAAGAAGAGTTCTCAAAACCATACCAATACATGGAAACTGAACAACCTGCTCCTGAACAATCTTTGGGTTAATGAGAAAATCAAGAGAGAAATGTAAAAGTTTTGAAATGAATGAAAATAGTTGCACAACATATCAAAACCTCTGTAAAGTAAAAGCAATGTTATGAAGTAAGTTTATATTGGTAAATGCTTACATCAAAAAGATAGAAAGATCACAAATTAGCAACCTAACATTACAGCTCAAGGAACTAGAAACACAAGAATAAACTGAACCCTACATACCAATAAAGAGTAGTGAGATTGAATCAGTAATAAAAACAATCCAAGCTTACAAAAAAAAAAAAAAAAGCACAGTATCAGATGTATTCACAGCCAAATTCTATCAGATGTGGAAAAAAGAACTGATACCAATCCTACTCAAACTGTTCCAAAGATTAAAAAAAAGAGAGAAGCCTCCCTAGCCCATTCTATAAAGACAATATCACCCTGATACCAAAGAGAGGAAAGGACACAACAACAAAAAAAAGAAAACTACAGATCAATATCCCTGATAAACATAGATGCAAAAATCCTTTAAAAAATACCAGCAAACTGAATTAAACAGCACGTGAAATAGATCACACACCACAATCAAGTGGGTGTTATTCCAGGGATCCAATGCTGGTTCAATATATGCAAATCAATAAACATGATCCACCACATAAACAGTATTAAAACAAAAACTATATGATCATCTCAATACACGCAAAAAAAGCATTTGATAAAATTCAACATCCCTTCATGATAAAAACCCTCAACAAACTAGGCATAGATGGAACATGCCTCAAAATAATAAAAGCCATACATGACAAACCCATAGCCAACATCATACTGAACAGGGAAAAGTTGAAACATTCCCCTTGAAGGATTGAGACAAGACAAAATATTACTTTCAGCACTTCTATTCAACACAGTACTGGAAGTCCTAGCAACAGCAATCAGGCAAAAGGAAAAAATAAAAGGCATCTAAGTTGTAAAAAAATTAGAATATATCTGTTCATTGATGATATGACCTTATACCTAGAAAACCCTAGAGATTTCTCCAAAAGACTTCTTAATTTAATAAATGAATTCAGTAAAGTCTTAGGATGCAAAATCAATGTATAGAAATCAGTAACATTTCTATTCACCAATAATGACCAAGCTGAGAACTAAATCAAGAACTCAATCCCATTTACTATAGCTATAAAAACCAACAACAAAACTACCAAGGAATATATTTAACCAAGGAGGCTAAAGATCTCTATAATAAAAACTACAAAACACTGATGAAAGAAGTTATAGATGACACAAACCAATGAAAAATGCTCAATGACTGGAAGAATCAATATTATTAAAATGACCATACTACTAAAAGCAATCTACAGGTTCAAATGTAATTCTTATCCAAATATCAATATCATTTTCATGGAATAACATAAAATAATCCTAAAATTCATATGGAACAAAAACAAAACTCCATATAGCCAAAGGAATCCTAAGAAAAAAGAACAAAACTGGAGGCATTACATTACTGATTTCAAATTATATTAATATTACAAGGTTATAGTATCCAAAACAGAATGGTACTAATATTAAAACAGGCACATATGGCTGTCCATGGTGGCTTAGACCTATAAACCTTTGGGAGGCTGAGGCCAGAGGATTGCTTAAGGCCAGGAGTTTGAAACCAGCCAGTGCAATAGTGAGACCTAGTCTCTACAAAAAATATGACAATTCATCAGGAGTGGTGGCACATTCCTGTACTCCCAGCTTGGGAGTCTGAGACACTTACCTATACCCCACTGATCATCAATAAAGCAAATAAAAACATAAAATGTAGAAAGGGCACCCTATTCAATAAATAGTGCTGGGAAAATTGGATAGTTATAACAGGAGAAACTGGATCCCTATCTCTCACTAGATGTAAAAATTAATTCAAGATGGAATAAAGACTTAAATTTAAGACTTGAAAACATAAAAAATCTAGAATAAATCTTAGGAAAAACTCTGTTGAACATTTTGCCTAAATTCTTTGCCTTGGCAAAGCAACAAAAACAAAAGTAAACAAATTAGACTTAAGTAAGCTAAAAGCTTCTTCACAGCAAAAGAAATAGTCAACAGAGTAAATAGATAACCTACAGAATGTGAGAAAATATTTGCAAACTATGCATCCTACAAAGGACCTATATCCAAAACCTACAAGGAAGACAAAAAACACAAATAACTCTATTCAAAAGGGGGCAAAGGCCATAAAAAGACATTTTTGAAAAGAAGAAAACATACAAATGGCCAACAAACATATGAAAAAATGCTCAACACCACCAATTATCAGAAAAATGTAAATTAAAACCACAATGAAATATCATCTTAACTCCAGTCAGAATGGTTATAATTAAAAAGTAAAAAAATAATAGATGTTGGCAAAGACACAGAGAAAAGAGAATACTTGTGCTCTGTTTGTGGGAACATAAATTAGTACAACCTCTATGGAAAATAATATGGGGATTTCTCAAAGAAATAAAAATAGATTTACCATTTGATCCAGCAATTCCACTACTGGGTGTTTACCCAAAGGAAAAGAAATCATTATATCCAAAAGATATTTGCACTTCTATGTTCAGTGCAGCACTATTCACAATATCAAAGACAGAGAATCAACCTAATGATTGAATAAAGCAACCAATCAATGACTGAATAAAGAAAATGGGAGGCACACACACACACACACAGAGCATGGAATATTATCAGCCATAAAAAAGAATGGAATCATGTCTTTTGTATCAACATGAATGGAACTTGAGGCCATTATCTTCAGTGAAATAACTCTGAAACAGAAAGTCAAATGTTCCCACTTATAAAATGGAAACTAAATAAATGAGTACACATGGACATAAAGATTAGACTAATAGACACTGGAGACTCGAAAGGCTGGGAGAATGAGAGAGCAGGAAAGGGGAATGGGATGAAAAATTATCTAACAGATACTATGTACATTAATTGGATGAGGGTTATACAAAAAGCCCAAACTTCACCACTATGTCATATTTCTATGTAACAAATCTGCACATGCCCCCCAAAGTCAATAAAATAAAAAAATCTAAACCTGGAGAAAACCCAAATGTCCATTCTATAGTATACTGGACGAATATTTTGTTCTATTCCTTCAGTGAAAATCTATGAAACAGTGAAAAATGAATGAATTGAAGCTGTGCAGAAAAAAAATGAAAAAATCTTGGTAAAACAATGCTAAGCAAAAGAAAAAAAAGAATACAAAAATTCAAATTATTCAAAAGTTGAATAATTTCATGAGTATTATAACATTTAATCAGGATATATTTTCATAAATTAAGGATAAAATGAATAAACTAGATTGAGTGAACCAGCTAGATAGACTAACACTATAACTTTCATTATCAGGATTCAAATTATCTTATAATACTTTCTTTTAAAATATATTTCATATATTCATTTATATATCTTAAAAATCTATTCATACTCTTCTCTGAGTTTCCTTCCAATGCTTTCGTAGAAAACTTAATTAAATACTCACTTATGTTTTTCTAGCCCTTTAATAGTTTAAATTTTTACATTTAAATTTTGTTAGCCAGTGTATATTCTGGATATCAAAAAAAATTGTTAAATCTGAAATCAATTTTGGTGCATAAGGCAGTGATGTGTTGGTAAAGATGTAACGACTATCTCTCTGGAAAATATAAAGCCTTAGTTTGTAACATTTGCCAATTTCCATAGAGTAAATACTCCAATATGGTCACTATCGATCTACCACCACAATCTCATGAATGTGAAGAAAAGCTTTGCATATAATTGGCTGAATCTCCAGTATACTGCTGGGTAAAAATTACTGACTGTGCTGAAATTACACTGTTACAGAACATAATGATCCTAGTAGAAGTTACAGAAATAAATTGAAATATAAAAGACTCATGATGCTTCAAATGTCAAAAACTCTTATTATACAACAAAGTAAATAAAAACTATGAGGGTCACAATAATGAAAAATTTAATCATATCCAAAAAATAAAGAAAATTAAAGTAACAAAGAATAAACAAAGTTATAACAATCTTCGTAAATAAGAAAAGAAAGTAGAACATGAAAGTAAAATGAAGTTTTACTTCACATGAAAGAAATTAACATTGAAAAATTGTAATTTAAAAAGGAGATCACAAGATATGTAGCCAAAGATTATAGGAAAAAGTGTAATAGTGTAAAAGTGTGCTATAAGTTAATAAATAAAAATATCATGTTATTTTAAAAATAGATTTAATACCTATAATGTATAGAATTTTAAATTGTGATCTCAATGAACTGTTATATAATAAACTACTCCATTAAACAAAAGCATTTAACACAGTTGTATATTTTTGTAAATATCTATGTTAAAACAGTATTTTACATTCTGAGACAATGTTATTTCAAAAATATTTATTCTTAAGATTTCTGTTATTTTAAAATTCTTCATAGACACAATTGTATTATGTTAGGTGCCTTTTTATTAAAATATTTAGGATGATTTCTGTATTCATATTGATTTACCCACATATACAAAATATACACTAACATAACTTCAAACACCTACATTTCAGAATGGATATATTAATATATGTAGTAAATATATCTGTTGTGTCCTTCCTATTTTATGTCATTATGCTCTTCATGTTCTTTTACAGTAACTTTGAATCATCAAAGTTTATTCTTGGAAATAGTGATTTCACATGTAACAGAGTGTCTTCAGTAAAACTTAGTATATGCTCATATTAAATATTTACATATACATGTATATATAATATTTTCTTTTTTAAGAACACCAAGATAAAAGTATAATTTCATCTTTTTACATCTTGAATGACATTATGGTTTCGTTGTAGGTTTAAAAATCTAGTTTTATTATGCCTTTTTCTATTCCAAAGGTGTTATTTTAGAAAATTCTGCAAAGCACACTGTTGTTACACAGACACCAAAGTAGTTTTCTGCAAATAATCTATACTGCTATATCAGTTTTAAAGTCAGAGGAATTCTTGTGATTTTCCTGTTATTAATGTTTGTCTAATAAATATGTTCTTGGAAAATGGCAATGAAGGGAAATAATCAATTCTACCACCAAATAAGTACAAGACATAATTCAGCAGTACAGGTTTTTATTGCCAGAAGTTTAGAACAAGATATTTTAATGAGTTTGATTATTTGTCAAAAGATAATACTATTTCTAAAAACTGTTAAGAAAGTAATCACTAAATCAATACATAATAAAACAATAAATGACACTGAACTTTTCAAACTGTAGCTCTTTCCTCACAGATATTGTGAAATAGCTAATATGCCACATTTAAAAATGAGATAAGAGGATAAATAAGGGTGTTTTCTATCAGGGATATAGTTCCTTTGTCTTTTTTAAATTAAAATTTCTGTTCATTATTAAAAATTCACAATTTTAAAAACCGTTTTTAAATCAGAATAAGACGTTAGGTGCCAAGCTATTAAGCAAAATTATTTTTTTGCAGGGATTTTAAAAATAAACATTGAAAATATATTCCAGATACCTATGTGTGTGTTTATGTGTATAGCAGGTATTTAAAAATACATACATAAGCTGTATATATAACCCATATACTAGCTATGATGGTGAAAACTGTTGAAAGAGATTTTGATGAGGGGAGGTAGAGAATTATTTACATATTGTGATACTTACCAATTAGAGACCATTATGGTAATGGCCCACTGAGTATTTGTTATCTAAATCCAGGCAGATAGACAAAAAGAGCAAAGCCATTCCCCTCTCACTTAATTTTTTTCCATTGCATTTGCTGCTATCCCTGTATTTACTATTAATATTATTTAATGTTCTCCACTTCTAAAAGACATGAAGCTTCAACTATAAACAAGAGGCAGTTGTTTATACTGTATAATGAAGGTACCCACACCACTCCCTCAAGGCACATTTTTTTTTTTAGCTTGCAGCATATCCAGAAGAGATAATAAATCATGTTAGCATGTTATTGTGCTATTTCTTTCAGCTTCCTACCGTCAGATCCTATTTAAAAATTAGAACTCTCTTAATCCTTATCTTGATACTCAATATTCTGCAATAAATCTCAACATACTATTTAAATTTTATGTCTTTAGTCTCACAAATTTTCTATTTACTTTTCTCATCTCCATTTATTGCAAACCTACTTATTTCAGGCCTAGCTAAAAAGCTTATCACAGCTTGTACTATTCTTTCACACCTCTAAATTACTACACCACTCAACATAAACTTACAATTTTAATTTTTATACCTCTCTTTCTTACAATATGACAAAATCATACAAAGATTATGTTTGGTATGTTCACGTGCTGGGATATAAATTATGTTTTATTATCCCTGTATTTTTCCCTCTCACATTTTAAAAGGTAGCAACATTGTTGTGTTTCTTGGAATTAGGGAGATTTATGTTTCCGAATTGAAAGCAAAGTGACAATTTACTTTCTAAACTCTAGGTTTATCAATGAGATTAGTATGCTAGAGGGGAGAGAGGGAAGAATAAGATTATTCTAACAGGATGTAGAGGGAGCAGAAAAAGGAGGCAGGCATTGCTAAAGGTCAAGATTCCTCAAAATTAGTGAAGAGGCAATGATTAAAGAGTCCTGTGAATAACAAGACCTTTCTAGAGTCCACGATATTTTAAGACCCCAGGATAGTAGCTCCACAATGTAGCTAGGAAGGCTGGATGGTAAGTAACAGAGCAGCCAGCATTAGTAAAAAAATAACTGTGCCTAGACCTGGCAATCAAGTAACCATTGAACACTTGGAAATGCCAGTGAAGATAAATCCAGATTAGAAATTAGTGGGCCTTTCCTAAATGTTCTCCTTTTTTAGGCTTCCTAGAACCTCTACTGGGAGGTGGGAGTAGATAAGAAGGAGAAATAATGACTGATACTTGTCAGCCCAGAAACAAAGGCACCCCAGAGGCACATTAAATATGATTTTTGAAAAAAAATATAGTGTATTTCACGTATAGTTTGTGAATACAGTTTTACTGACCTAAGTATATTTTTAATTAATTATAATGTCAAATACCACAAACATAACAGGTAATTAAATATTTGTTGATGTAACTAAAATAATGTGTATTTGAAAAGAAAGCAAGAAAGGAGAAAAAAGAACACACTAAAAGCAATACTATGTAAGATATTAAGCCAAATGTATAAAAAATTACATTAAATGTAAATGTATAAATTACCAGATAAGTCTTGTCAGAGTGGATTTAAAAGACCAATTTTACAATGCTTTCAAAAGACCAACCTTAAATATAAGGATACAGAGAGGTGGAAAGTAAAAGGGCTGAGAAAGATATAGCATGCAAAAAACATTAACCAAAAAAACATAAAAGGGGAGCAAGATGGCGGACGAATAACACCGCCAGACAGAGGGTCTCTGCAGAAAAGACCGATTCTAGCAGAAACTAGAGGAAAGAAGCAAGAAGACGAGCATACAGCGGACAAGGGCCGGAAGGAGGGGTACCTGAGACCCCGGGAGACTCCACAGGAGGAGGCTGCGGAGGAGAACTGGAGGCTGAGACCACTGGAGCAGCCCGGAGACCAGCGGCAAGGGTAGGTGGATCTGCTGTTTCCCCTCCCCTGCATTCGGGACTGCTGGTGGGCTCCCCAGCGGGTGGAGAGACCTGCGGACACCAGCCCAGAGACTGCCGCCGCCTGCCAACGGTGAGCCTGTAGCAGACGTGGCACCAGGTTCCCAACTTCCTCCGGGCACCTCCATGTGCACAGACCCGAGCCGCGCGGCAGGCGCCATATTGCCTCCTCCCCCCCTCCGCCGACCCTACCCGCGGCTGCCCAGAGAGATAATACAGCCACCAGCCGGAGGCACCTCCAGGGAACGGGACTTTCCCGTTTGGGACCCCGCCCGCCCTCCCAGGTGCTGCTGGCACCGTGTTCCCAGGAAAACGGTGCTGACTCAGAGGCTGAGAGACATAGACCCAGCTTGGGCTCCCTGTGGGTGAATTAGGACCGGAAATCCTCTCCCTGGTGGGAATACAGTTTGAACTCTGGGACCCAGAGGTCAGACCTGCAGACCAGATCCCCTGCACGGAGGGCTAGCATTGCCCGGGGCACAGAAGGGTTATACGTGAACAGCCTACTGAGGTCTGTGTGCCTCCAGGGGCGGATCGGCGTCCTAGAGGGCAACCCTCCTCCCAGGAGGAGGCCCTGCGCCCAACCCAGGTGGCGTTCCTGTGCAGGGAACCTCACCGCCGGCATCACAGTCCGGGGAGGCCTGGTAGCCTGTGGTCTGGCCTGCTGGCAGAGGCCCAGGAGTAGCTGCGGAGTTGGGGAGGGTGGAAAGAAGCGAGGCCTGCTGCAGACTGCGGGTCTCAGACAGCCCCACCCCACACCCAGACTTTCTGGCTGAGCGGGACCATTCCAGCCCCGCCCTGACAGCAGAGAACAGAACTTTGACCCCTGCTAACGGCCTGAGGGCAGGCTTACCCAACCCAGCTCCGCCCAGAACGAGAGCTGATAAAAGGACTCAAAATCAACACCATAGCCTGTTCCTCCAAGCAAACGCCACCTACTGACAGGGACGGCATCTTGCACAGCCTTTCCACGGCACCCACTGACTCAATATACAGGGAGTGGTCCAATTTCACCCACAGGCACCACCTAACGCCTCAGAAACTAAACAAGGTGTGTGAATACCCAAACAATAACCTAAGGAAAGAAACAACAACTGATCGACATGGGAAGAAATCAGTGAAAGAACTCAGGAAATATGAAGAACCAAACGGAAAACACACCCCCAAAGAGGAGCACCAGCCCCCTAGAAACGGACACTGACCAAAATCAGGCAACCAATATGACAGAAGAGGAATTTCGTATGTGGAACATAAGAACACTCACCCAGCTGCAACAACAACTCAACAACCAGCACCAAGAAACCACAAAAAATCTCCAGGATATGAGAAAAGAAATAGACACATTGAAGAAAAGTGTAACCGAACTCCTGGAAATGAAGAATCAATTCAAGGAACTACAAAATACAGTGGAAAGTCTCAAGAACAGGGTAGATGAAGCAGAAGAAAGAATCTCAGAGCTTGAAGATAACACCCTCCAATTAAATAAATCAGTCACAGAAATAGAGCAGAGAAACAAGAGAAAAGAGCAAAGCCTACAAGAGCTGTGGGATTATGTGAAGAAACCTAATGTGAGGGTCATAGGCTTACCAGAAGGGGAAGAAGACAACACTCAAGGGTTGGACAAGCTGTTTGAAGATATAGTAGAGGAAAATTTCCCAGGCCTTGCTCAAAATCTTGATATACAAGTTCAAGAAGCTCAGAGGACCCCTGGGAGATTCAACGCAAACAGGAAGACGTCACGACATGCAGTCATCAGACTGACCAAAGTATCAACTAAAGAGGCCCTTCTAAGAGCTGTAAGACAAAAGAAGCAAGTAACATACAAGGGAAAGCCAATTCGAATAACATCAGACTTCTCTAATGAGACTTTACAAGCAAGGAGAGACTGGGGCCCCATTCTCACTCTTTTGAAACAAAACAATGCCCAGCCTAAAATATTATTCCCTGCAAAACTAAGCTACGTATATGAAGGAGAAATAAAAACATTCTCAGACAAGCAAAGGCTCAGAGAATTCACCAAGACAAGACCAGCCCTACAAGAAGTACTTAAAACAGCGTTACGCACGGAACATCATAATAATAACGCACGAATATAAAAATAACCAAAACCCAAAGATATTAAAGGCCAGATATTACAATGGCTCAAGACAGAAATCATAGCAACAACATCCAACCCAACAGAATGATCAGTAATCTACCTTACCTATCAGTTCTCTCAATAAATGTGAATGGCTTAAACTCTCCACTCAAGAGACATAGGCTGGCTGAATGGATAAGAAAATACAGGCCAAGTATATGCTGTCTTCAGGAAACACATCTAACCTGCAAGGATGCATATAGACTAAAAATAAAAGGGTGGAGATCAATATTCCAAGCAAATAGAAGCCAAAAGAAGGCTGGTGTGGCAGTTCTAATTTCAGACGATTTAGTTTTTAAACCAACAAAAGTAGTAAAAGACAAAGAGGGTCATTAGATAATGGTGAAGGGCACACTTCTTCAACAAGAAGAGATAACAATTTTAAATATATATGCACCCAACTTAGGTGCACCCAGATTCATAAAGCAAACCTTACTGGAGCTAAGCAAATGGATTAATAGCAACTCCATAATCGCCGGAGATTTCAACACCCCACTGACGGCACGAGACAGATCCTCCAAACAGAAAATTAATAAAGAAATAATGGACTTAAACAAAACTCTAGAACAATTGGGTCTGACAGACATCTACAGAACATTCTACCCAAAATCCACTGAATAAACGTTCTTCTCATCAGCTCACGGGACATTCTCTAAGATTGACCATATCCTAGGACACAAAGAAAATCTCAAGAAATTTAAAAAAATAGAAATCATACCATGTACCTTCTCAGATCACAGTGGAATAAAACTAGAAATCAACCCTAACAGAAACTAACATTTCTACACAAAAACGTGGAAATTAAACAACCTCCTACTAAATGATTACTTCGTAAATGAAGAAATCAAGACAGAAATAAAAAACTTCTATGAAGAAAACGACAATGGAGAGACAAGTTATCAACTCCTCTGGGACACAGCTAAAGCAGTTCTGAGAGGAAAGTTTATCTCCATAAATGCCTATAACCAAAAGACAAGAAGATCACAAATAGACAATTTAATGAAACGACTCAAAGAGCTGGAAAAAGAACAACAGACCAACCCCAAACCCAGCAGAAGAAGTGAAATCAACAAGATCAAATCAGAACTAAACGAAATTGAAAACAGGAAAGCCATTCAGGAGATTAATAAAACAAAAAGTTGGTTCTTTGAAAAAATAAACAAAATTGACACACCATTGGCTAAGCTAACGAAAAGCAGAAAAGAGAAATCTCTAATAAGCTCCATCAGGAATAAAAAAGGAGATATCACAACTGATCCCAAAGAGATACAAGATACAATTTATGAATACTACAAAAATCTTTATGCACACAAACTGGAAAATGTGGAGGAAATGGACAAATTTCTAGAAACACACAGCCTCCCTAGGCTCAACCAGGAAGAAATAGATTCCCTGAACAGACCAATCTCAACAGCTGAAATACAAACAGCAATTAAAAATCTCCCTAAAAAGAAAAGTCCCGGTCCAGATGGCTTCACACCCGAATTTTACCATACTTACAAAGAAGAACTAGTACCTATCTTGCAGAAACTATTCCACAACATCGAGAAGAACGGAAACCTCCCCGACACCTTTTATGAAGCGAATATTACTCTGATACCAAAACCAGGAAAGGATGCAACAAAAAAAGAAAACTACAGACCAATATCCCTAATGAATATAGATGCAAACATTTTCAACAAAATCTTAGCTAACCAAATCCAGACACTTATCAAAAAAATAATCCACCACGACCAAGTGGGCTTCATCCCAGGGATGCAGGGATGGTTCAACATACGTAAATCTATAAATGCAATTCACCACATAAACAGAAGCAAAAACAAAGACCACATGATTCTTTCAATAGATGCAGAAAAAGCTTTTGACAAAATTCAACACCCTTTCATGATACGAACACTTAAGAAAATAGGCATAGAAAGGACATACCTAAAAATGATACAAGCCATATATGACAGACCCATAGCCAACATCATACTGAATGGGGAAAGATTGAAATCATTCCCACTTAGAACTGGAACCAGACAAGGCTGCCCACTATCTACACTTCTGTTCAACATAGTGCTGGAAGTCTTGGCTACAGCAATCAGACAGGAAAATGGAATCAAAGGTATCCAAATAGGGGCAGAAGAGATCAAACATTCACTGTTTGCTGATGATATGATATTGTATCTAGAAAACCCCAAGGATTCAACCAAGAAACTCCTGGAACTGATCAATGAATTTAGTAAAGTCTCAGGATACAAAATCAATACACAGAAATCAGAGGCATTCATATACGCCAACAACAATCTAAATGAGAACCAAATCAAAGACTCAATTCCCTTCACAATAGCAACAAAGAAATTAAAGTACCTAGGAATATATTTAACCAAAGAGGTAAAAGACCTCTACAGGGAGAACTATGAAACACTGAGGAAGGAAATAGCAGAGGATGTAAACAGATGGAAATCCATACCATGCTCGTGGATCGGCAGACTCAATATCATCAAAATGTCTATACTACCCAAACTGATCTACAGATTCAATGCAATACCTATTAAAATCCCATCAGCATTCTTCACAGATATAGAAAAAATAATTTTACGCTTCGTATGGAACCAAAGAAGACCCCGAATATCAAGAGCAATTCTAGGCAACAAAAACAAAATGGGAGGCATTAATATGCCAGATATCAAACTATACTACAAAGCTGTAGTAATTAAAACAATATGGTATTGGCACAAAAACAGGAATATTGACCAGTGGAACAGATGTGAGAATCCTGATATAAAACCATCCTCATATAGCCATCTCATCTTTGACAAAGCAGACAAAAACATACGCTGGGGAAAAGAATCTCTCTTCAATAAATGGTGCTGGGAAAACTGGATAGCCACCTGTAGAAGGCTAAAACAGGACCCACACCTTTCACCTCTCACAAAAACCAACTCACGCTGGATAACAGACTTAAACCTAAGATATGAAACTATTAGAACTCTAGAGGAAAAAGTTGGAAACACTCTCCTAGACATCGGCCTGGGCAAAGAGTTTATGAAGAAGTCCCCAAAGGCAATCACAGCAGCAACAAAAATAAATAAATGGGACATGATCAAGCTACAAAGCTTCTGCACAGCCAAAGAAATAGTCATGAAGGTAAACAGACAACCTACAGAATGGGAGAAAATTTTTGCATCCTATGCATCCGATAAGGGACTGATAACTAGAATATACTTAGAACTCAGGAAAATTAGGAAGAAAAAATCAAATAACCCCATTAAAAAGTGGGCAAAAGACTTGAAGAGAAATTTTTCTAAAGAAGACAGAAGAATGGCCAACAAACATATGAAGAAATGCTCAACATCTCTAATCATCAGGGAAATGCAAATCAAAACCACAATGAGATATCACTTAACCCCAGTGAGAATGGCCTTTATCAAAAAATCTCCAAACAATAAATGCTGGCGTGGTTGCGGAGAGAGAGGAACACTCCTACACTGCTGGTGGGACTGCAAACTAGTTCAACCTCTGTGGAAAGCAATATGGAGATACCTTAAAGCGATACAACTGAATCTACCATTTGATCCAGCAATCCCATTGCTGGGCATCTACCCAAATGATCCAGTGACACTCTACAAAAAAGACACCTGCACTCGAATGTTTATAGCAGCACAATTCATAATTGCAAGGCTGTGGAAACAGCCCAAGTGCCCATCAATCCAAGAATGGATTAATAAAATGTGGTATATGTATACCATGGAGTACTATTCAGCTGTAAGAAACAATGGTGATATAGCACATCTTATATTTTCCTGGTTAGAGCTGGAACCCATACTACTAAGTGAAGTATCCCAAGAATGGAAAAACAAGCACCAGATATATTCTCCAGCAAACTGGTATTAACTGAGTAGCACCTAAGTGGACACATAGGTACTACAGTAATAGGGTATTGGGCAGGTGGGAGGGGGGAGGGGGGAGGGGGGTGGGTATATACATACATAATGAGTGAGATGTGCACCATCTGGGGGATGGTCATGATGGAGACTCAGACTTTTGGGGGGAGGGGGGAAATGGGCATTTATTGAAACCTTAAAATCTGTACCCCCATAACATGCCACAAAAAAAAAAAAAACATAAAAGCACCTACAGCAAAAGTAACATCAAACCATGTAGATCTTAAGACAAAAATCATTCCTAGATATAAAGAAGGACATTATATAATAATACAATTATCAGTCTACTAGGAAAAATAAAACAATTCTAGATCCACATATACCTAATAACAAAACTTTAAAATATATAAAGCAAACGGTGACAAAACTAAAGGAGACAACAAAAGTCCACAATCATAGAGGAAGATTTTAACACCAATAACTGATGGTATGATATAACAAAAAGCAAAAATAGAATATTTCAACAACGAAATAAACTTGACCTTTCCCACATATGTAGAATAGGTAAGCAACTATGACAAAATAAACATTCTTTTCAAGAACATTCGCCAAATGATTACATGCAGTACCATAAAGCAAAGAACATTTAATTAATTTTAAGATTCTAAATTATTCAAAGTATATTCTCTCACAAGAGGGGAATTATACTAGACATCAATATTAAAAAAATCAAACCTAGAAAATCTCTAGAGTTTGGATATTTAACCATGCAATGCTAAATAGTCCACAGGTTAATGAAAGCACTGCCTTAAAAATTATCTTAGTGCCTTTCTCTAGAAATGAGGGGAAAAATGAACATATTAATACTAAAAACAGTATAGAAGAGAAATAACGAAAATAAACAGAAAACTTAATGGAAAAAGAAAACAAACATACAACCAGGAAGTAAATAAAAACAAATAATTGGTAATTTGAAAAGACTAATGAAATTGATAGATCATTAGCCAGTCAGAATAAGAAAGAAGAGAAAAAAATTACTAATATCGGGAGAAAAGGACATCACTAGACATCCAATAGATATTAAATAAATAACAAGAGGTTATTATGAACAATTTTTTGCAAATAAAATGAAAATATTAGGAGAAATGTTCAAATTCCAAGAAAAATCCAACTTCACAAAGCCGACACAGAAGACATAAAATTCTGAATAGTCCTAAATCTAGTGGAAAAATTGAAATTATAATATAAAACTACACACACAAAACAAAACTGCCAACTCTAATGACTTCAATAGAGAATATTTCTAAATATTTAAAGAATAAACAATACCAATAATGTACAAATTCTTCCAAACAATAGAAAAATGAGGGAATACTTGCAAATATTTTTTCAAGGCCAGTATAACATTGATACCAAAATCTGATAAAGATAGTACAAGAAAGGAAAAGAAAAGACATCGAATAGGAAAAGAAGGAACATTTTCCTATTTTAATTTAAGCCAGTATAACATTGATGACAAAAGCTAACAAGAATGTTACAAAATAAAAAGTTACAAAATAAAAAGGAAAATAAAAGACAACCTTTCTGTCTCTCAAGTGTGAACATAGATTCAAAAATTCTACAGATAATATAATAACATTTCAAATACAGAGATAGAGAAAATGATAATGCATCATGAGCTAGCCGAGTTTATTCCAGGAATGTAAGATTATTCTAACATTTGAAAATCAATGCGATTTACCACATTAATAGAGTAAAAGAGAAATGTCATATGATTATATCCATACATAGAAAAAAACTGATTAAAAAGTTCAACATCCATTCACAACAAAAGTTCAACATCCATTCACAACTAAGGCTAAAATAGACCTTGAATCTCTTAGAGTAGCAGAAAAATCTTACAAGTATCAAATATAATGGAAAAATATTTAAAGCTTTTCCCAAGGAATGGGGAACAAAACATGGATGTCAATGTCTAGTCAACAATATCACTTTTACATACCATGTTATTATAGGACCTAACCAAAGAAGTAAGAAAAAGAAAGAAGCAAGCAATCTATTTGAAAGGAAGAAAAGAAATCGTCATTGTTCACAGATGAGATAGTATTATATGTTAAAATACAAAATAATGTATGGAAAAGTTATTAGGATTTATTTAATAATAATAAATAATAAATTTTATTTCTGTATATGAGCATCAATATAATCAAATTATTAGGTATAGATATAATAAAGAATAAAATCTCTCCATTTAACTTATTACAATATCGGTAATTTAGACATATACCAGATTATGGGTGGAATTCTCCCCACTCCCTGAAGAGATTTCAGTTCTCCTGAACTTGATCAAAGTAATTTGAATCAAAATCCTAAAAAGACATTTAGGATTGGAATATGATAATTTGATACTCAATTTATTTGTAAGTAGAAAATGTTAAGAAAAATAACAGGCCAGATGCTGTGGCTTATGCCTGTAATCCTAGCACTGTGGGAGGCCAAAGCAGGAGGATCGCTTGAGACCCAGGAGTTTGAGACCAGCCTGAGCAAGAGCAAGAGCATCATCTCTACTAAAAATAGAAAAATTAGCTGGCCATGGTGGTGCATGCCTGTTGTGCCAGCTACTGGGGAGGCTGAGGCAGTTGAGCCCAGGAGTTTGAGGCTGCAGTGAGCCTTAATGACACCACTGCACTCTACCCAAGGTGACAGAAAGAGACTATATAAAAAAATTAAAAAATAATAACCATCTTAAAGAAGAATCAAGCTGGGTAAATGACACTAACAGATATCACAATTTATTGCACAGCTACAGTAATCTAGATAATTTGGTATTGGCACAGAAAAGAAAAATAGAATACAATGGAGTTCATTGAATGGAATAGAGTTCAGAAACTTAACCACAGGTTCAATAATTGTACTAGATCAAGTGAACATCCACAGCGTTAAGAATGAATTTTGATCTCTACTTCATACCATATACAAAAATCAATCCCAGATAAATAGATTTAATTAGAAGAGTAAAACAATATTCCAGAAGAAAACATAGGAGCATATCACTATGACCTTTAAAAAAGCAAAGATCTTTAAACAGATTACACAAAGACACCACTAACCCTAAAGAAAAAAAATTATAAACAAAAATACATCAACTTAAAAAATTTATGTTGATCAAAAGATCCTAATAAAGAGTGAAAAGGCAAGCCAAAGAGTAGAATAAACTTACAATAAAGATACTCAAGGCAGTCAAATCTGTAATCTTTAACAAAGCACTCATAAATCAACAAAAAAGACAGAAAAACTGAAAGTAAAGTGGGCAATAAATCTGACTAGGCACTTCATAAAAGAGTATATATAAATGGTCAATTAACATAAAAAAGTTATTGGAGAAATGCAAATTAAAGCCACAATGAGATAACATTGCACACACACCTGAATAATGATAATGAAAAGCACTAAAAAGACCATCTCTAAGCAATAATGTAGAGTAATGTCATTCAATGCTGTAGAAAGTATAAATTGGTAAAAATGGGGAAATTATTTAAGAATATCTACTGTAATTGAATATATGCATAGGCTATGATCCATCGATTCCACTACTAGGTGTATGCTCAGCAAAAAATAAAACATATGATGATCGAAAGGCATATATATACAAGAACATCCATAGCAGCAATCTTAAAAATAGCAAAAATCTGCAAACTGGCAATCAACTGTAGAATGCACAAACTGTTGCATATTAATAGAAAGGAATACTATATAGCAATGGGAATAAATTAACTGCAATTATACACAACAATATTAATGAATCTCACAAACATATTGGAAAGAAAAAAATATGCCAGATGTGGAAGAGTAATATATTGTGGAATTACATTTCCATAAAATTCACATATGTGAGTTTTCCATTTATAAGAAGTTCAAAAATAAGCAAAACTGTTCTATGGGATTTGAAGTCAGGATAGTTGTCATACTGGCAGAGGGAATGATTACTGGAAGTTTGCAAGATGGAAGCTGATGGGATGCTGATGATGGTCTAATTCTTGAGTTGGGTACTAGTTACATGATGTGGTTTCTTTGTGAAAATATTAATATATTTATGATTTATAAACATTTATACAATTAATGATTTATACAAATTTCTATGTACATGCTATACTTCAGTAAAAAGTTAACTTTAAAATGTCAAGTTTTGCTTCTGAGGATAGTTGAGTAGCTTATATCCACTAATTCTCTTCCCAGTAATAATTATAAACTCTGCACAAAATATTTTAATGAAAAACATTGTCTAAAGACACCAGAGAACAAACAAATGCATGTGGAAATCAGCAATATATCCCTTGAAATAAGAAAGGTACATATTTAACCAGCTTTTGTCCTGAGGGTATTCCCTATTTGGTTCACCTTAGAGGAGTTAGAGCTCAAACATAAAGCCTCAGTTTTACAAGGCTGAAGAGACAGAGATCAGAATTCAGAGTTGTCAGAACACCTATTGAATTGGAATTGAAGGGGAATATAGAAAAATTGAAGGGAAATAAAGAAAAAAAGGGAGCCAGAGAAGGATCCAAAATTCTGGAGACCCAAAATTTGCATATAAAGGACCCTCACGCCCTGGCCTGATTTATGAATCACAAAGAGAACAACAAGAAGAAACACAGCAGAAAAAGATAGCTGAAAAGGTAAAAGAGTGGCAAAGAACTTTCAGGAACATTCTGGTTCAGAGGAGACAGAGTTTGGAACTTAAGTCTCATTATATTATAGGTGTTTAGACAACATCTTGGACTTTTCTCCAGAAAGGTCACACCTTAGAACCACAAACTAAACTGAGGACTATGCCTTAGAATTATGAAAAAAAAAACAAAATAGCACTGCCCTAACATATTTTCTATAAGATTTAGGTAAGCCTTAAGTAATTTTTATGTGTGCTAAAATAAAATAGTACATTATTCAAAATCCAGAGTCTCTAAAATGTATTCAACATAATGTCTATTACACAATAAAAGTTAGTAGATATATAAAAAATACAATGTGATCCATAATCAAGGGGAAAAACAAAAATATAAGTAAACCCACAGAAGACTAAGATCTTGGAATTATTAGACAAGGACTTTAAAAGTGGTATAAATACATTAAATAATTTACAGGACTACATATATGTCTATACACATACATGCATACATATATCTTTATATAAATATCTATATCGATCTACCTACCTATCTACCTCTACAGAAATGTGTGCAAGCACACACACATACACACATATAATAAAAAAAGAAATTTCAGGAAGGATATAGAAACCTGTAAGGAAACAAGATGCAAATCTTAAAATGAAAAATATATTATCTTTAATAAGACAATTTGTACAATGATTTTCATGGAAGATTGGACACTGTAGAAGAAAATATCATTTAACCTGAAAAGAGGTGAATAAAAATAATCAAAACTGAGGAAAAAAAGAGATTAAAAAACAGAGACTCAATAACATGTGGAACAATGTCAATAGGTTGTTTTACATTTAACTGCAGTCCGAGAAAGAGAGAAATAAGAGTATAGAGTCAAAATTGGAAGAATGGTCCCAAATTATCTGAAGTAGCTGAAATCCTGGAAAACTCTAATTATGAAATCATGTCTCTTTTTTCTACTACCTCTCAACAACATCATTTTGGATTTGTAACAATGATTTGTTTCCATTAACTTTTCTTTGCGATCTTGTCATGAGACGGAATGAAAATATAATAGATATGATGCTCTCTATTTTAAAAAGTGAAAGGTTAGATGTGTTTCCTGAAGACAGCATATACTTGGCCTGTATTTTCTTATCCATTCAGCCAGCCTATGTCTCTTGAGTGGAGAGTTTAAGCCATTCACATTTATTGAGAGAACTGATAGGTAAGGTAGATTACTGATCATTCTGTTGGGTTGGATGTTGTTGCTATGATTTCTGTCTTGAGCCATTGTAATATCTGGCCTTTAATATCTTTGGGTTTTGGTTGTTTTTATATTCGTGGGTTATTATTATGATGTTCCGTGTGTAACGCTGTTTTAAGTACTTCTTGTAGGGCTGGTCTTGTCTTGGTGAATTCTCTGAGCCTTTGCTTGTCTGAGAATGTTTTTATTTCTCCTTCATATACGTAGCTTAGTTTTGCAGGGAATAATATTCTAGGCTGGGCATTGTTTTGTTTCAAAAGAGTGAGAATGGGGCCCCAGTCTCTCCTTGCTTGTAAAGTCTCATTAGAGAAGTCTGATGTTATTCGAATTGGCTTTCCCTTGTATGTTACTTGCTTCTTTTGTCTTACAGCTCTTAGAAGGGCCTCTTTAGTTGATACTTTGGTCAGTCTGATGACTGCATGCCGTGACATCTTCCTGTTTGCGTTGAATCTCCCAGGGGTCCTCTGAGATTCTTGAACTTGTATATCAAGATTTTGAGCAAGGTCTGGGAAATTTTCCTCTATTATATCTTCAAACAGCTTGTCCAACCCTTGAGTGTTGTCTTCTTCCCCTTCTGGTAAGCCTATGACCCTCACATTAGGTTTCTTCACATAATCCCACAGCTCTTGTAGGCTTTGCTCTTTTCTCTTGTTTCTCTGCTCTATTTCTGTGACTGATTTATTTAATTGGAGGGTGTTGTTTTCAAGCTCTGAGATTCTTTCTTCTGTTTGATCTACCCTGTTCTTGAGACTTTCCACTGTATTTTGTAGTTCCTTGAATTGATTCTTCATTTCCAGGAGTTCGGTTACACTTTTCTTCATTGTGTCTATTTCTTTTCCCATATCGTGGAGGATTTTTGTGGTTTCTTTGTGTTGGTTATTGAGTTGTTGTTTCAGCTCAGTGAGTGTTCTTATGATCCACATACGAAATTCCCCTTCTGTCATATTGGTTTCCTGATTTTGGTTGGTGTCCGTTTCTAGGGGGTTGGTGCTCCTCTTTGGGGGTGTGTTTTCCGTTTGGTTCTTCATATTTCCTGAGTTCTTTCGCTGATTTCTTCCCATGTCGATAAGTTGTTGTTTCTTTCCTTAAGTTATTGTTTGGGTATTCACACACCTTGTTTAGTTTCTGAGGCGTTAGGTGGTGTCTGTGGATGAAATTGGACCACTCCCTGTATATTGAGTCAGTGGGTGCCGTGGAAAGGCTGTGCAGGATGCCATCCCTGTCAGTAGGTGGCGTTTGCTTGGAGGAACAGGCTATGCTGTTGATTTTGTGTAAGCCTGCCCTCAGGCCGTTAGCAGGGGTCAATGTTCTGTTCTCTGTTTCCAGGGAAAGCTGTCAGGGCAGGGCTGGAATGGTCCCACTCAGCTAGAAAGTCTGAGTGTGGGGGCGGGGCTGTCTGAGACCCGTAGTCTGGAGCGGGCCTCGCTTCTTTCCACCCTCCCCAAGTCCGCAGCTACTTAATCTTTATGCACACAAACTAGAAAATGTGGAGGAAATGGACAAATTTCTAGAAACACACAGCCTCCCTAGGCTCAACCAGGAAGAAATAGATTCCCTGAACAGACCAATCTCAACAGCTGAAATAGAAACAGCAATTAAAAATCTCCCTAAAAAGAAAAGTCCCGGTCCAGATGGCTTCACACCTGAATTTTACCACACTTACAAAGAAGAACTAGTACCTATCTTGCAGAAACTATTCCACAACATCGAGAAGAACGGAAACCTCCCCGACACCTTTTATGAAGCGAATATTACTCTGATACCAAAACCAGGAAAGGATGCAACAAAAAAAGAAAACTACAGACCAATATCCCTAATGAATATAGATGCAAAAATTTTCAACAAAATCTTAGCTAACCGAATCCAGACACTTATCAAAAAAATAATCCACCACGACCAAGTGGGCTTCATCCTAGGGATGCAGGGATGGTTCAACATACGTAAATCTATAAATGCAATTCACCACATAAACAGAAGCAAAAACAAAGACCACATGATTCTTTCAATAGATGCAGAAAAAGCGTTTGACAAAATTCAATACCCTTTCATGATACGAACACTTAAGAAAATAGGCATAGAAGGGACATCCCTAAAACTGATACAAGCCATATATGACAGATCCATAGCCAACATCATACTGAATGGGGAAAAATTGAAATCATTCCCACTTAGAACTGGAACCAGACAAGGCTGCCCACTATCTACACTTCTGTTCAACATAGTGCTGGAAGTCTTGGCTACAGCAATCAGACAGGAAAATGGAATCAAAGGTATCCAAATAGGGGCAGAAGAGATCAAACTTTCACTGTTTGCTGATGATATGATATTGTATCTAGAAAACCCCAAAGATTCAACCAAGAAACTCCTGGAACTGATCAATGAATTTAGTAAAGTCTCAGGATATAAAATCAATACACAGAAATCAGAGGCATTCATATACACCAACAACAATCTAATTGAGAACCAAATCAAAGACTCAATTCCCTTCACAATAGCAACAAAAAAAATTAAAGTACCTAGGAATGTACTTAACCAAGGATGTAAAAGACCTCTACAGGGAGAACTATGAAACACTGAGGAAGGAAATAGCAGAGGATGTAAACAGATGGAAATCCATACCATGCTCGTGGATCGGCAGACTCAATATCATCAAAATGTCTATACTACCCAAACTGATCTACAGATTCAATGCAATACCTATTAAAATCCCATCAGCATGGAGATGCCTTAAAGCGATACAAGTGAATCTACCATTTGATCCAGCAATCCCATTGCTGGGCATCTACCCAAATGATCCAATGACACTCTACAAAAAAGACACCTGCACTCGAATGTTTATAGCAGCACAATTCATAATTGCAATGCTGTGGAAACAGCCCAAGTGTCCATGAATCCAAGAATGGATTAATAAAATGTGGTATATGTATACCATGGAGTACTATTCAGCTCTAAGAAACAATGGTGATATAGCACATCTTATATCTTCCTGGTTAGAGCTGGAACCCATACTACTAAGTGAAGTATCCCAAGAATGGAGAAACAAGCACCAGATATATTCTCCAGCAAACTGGTATTAACTGAGTAGCACCTAAGTGGACACATAGGTACTACAGTAATAGGGTATTGGGCAGGTGGGAGGGGGGAGGGGGGCGGGTATATACATACATAATGAGTGAGAAGTGCACCATCTGGGGGATGGTCATGATGGAGACTCAGACTTTTGGGGGGAGGGGGGGAAATGGGCATTTATTAAAACCTTAAAATCTGGACCCCCATAATATGCCGAAATAAAAAAAAAAAGAAAAAGTGAAAGGGATGATAATATTGTTTTACCAAGTAAAGAATTAACATTTCAGAAGTGAAAGAGATAAATCTGGTTGATATGAGAAAAAGAAAAGAATTAAAAATCAAATTAAAACTCTGATTGGATCTTCATAGCTCAAATTGTGATAAGAATAGTTAGTAAGTTTTCAATAAACAAATATCTATTAATATAACTTATGTTAATCTCCCTCATGTTATCAGGGAGATTTTTTCTTCAGACTCTACAATTTTGACTGAAAAACAGTACAGAATACATAACAATAAAAACCTCAATATCAAAATACTTCCAAACAATCTCCTTATGTTCCAAAATGGTAACAAATGAAGTTTCTCATTAATGAGTAAAAAAATCTAGTGAAAATTTTAGATATTTTGCCATCTCAAAAAGCAAGCTCACTTCTCCCTTGATGCACTTTTTGAGACATTATCAGTAAATACCCATGTTCATTCAATAAGCTCATAGCCTTAATTGTGATTTTCATAGTATCAGAGGTTGAAGTACCAAAACATCCTATTATGTAGATGTAGGGAACAAATGAGGATTATTATACTCTTTTAATGATAACTGTTAGAGCATTTGCTCCATCAAATATGTTAATCATCATGAGTTTTGACAATACAAAACATAAATAACTACAATACATACCCTCTCCATGGAGAAAACCCTTAAGGGGGTTTCTGTCATCAATAAAGTTTTAAAATTATTAGTATATTTACTTATTCATATCTTGACTTGTACCTGCCATTTATGAGAAATATATCCTTGGCTAATGGTAATGCTTTTAACTTTCTGTCTATTCATAAATATGATTTCCTAGTTTTTGTTTCTTTCTTTTATATGTATGAGCAGCTTTTTACTTATCTTCATGCCTACACATTATTAATAAAACATTTATTAGAGGTTAATTGGCAGTGAGAAAACTGACATAGTACAGCACAGAGCCATTATATTACTCATGAGTATATTAATACTATTAATGACTAAGTAACAGCAGAGTCATTTTGAAGATGGGAAATATTAAAAGTTTTAAGGCTGATTACATTAAATTATTTGCATGAAAATTCATGACACAAACAGCTAACTAGATAGTACTCTAATCTCATTGCTCCAAATATTCACTATTTCTAATTAGCAAGGGGAAAAAATGAAAACTGTTGGTAGATTTAAGAGTTTCTGGTGTTGAGAATCCCCAAACCTACTAGTTATTGCAATAAAAACTGAAGTGGAGAAAATGCCAACTCTATAAGGGCAATGCTGGCTAGCATTAATAGTCTATAAACATAAACTAATAAGAATTGGTACATAATGAATTATAATAGCTTACTACATATATTATTAAGCATCACATAGTAACCCACCATTCTACACTGTAATTTGGAGAGAATGTTCTGAATAGATTATAGTGGTCAGAAAGAATAAGATTAGTTCACATAAAATTCATTGTAATGTTGTAATTATTACAACAAAGGATGTTGTAAGGGCTTTTATAAATAGAGATGTGTTGGTGTTTTCTGTGTGAGAAGACTGAAAAAAGTAAATGCTGTAGAATTAGCATTCAATTAATACCATCTAGTGTACAAAATGGTATTTAGGGGAAATAAAATTCCAGTCATTAGAGAGATTATTTTTAAAAGTAGTGAAGATAATTCTGTAGACTTATCTATAACTAACTAAACATCCCATAGGGCCAATTGTTTGCTCTAATTCTCTACTCATCAAACAGCCTTCCGACATATAATTTGGCCCCCATTCAGCAGGAATGGTATGATCCACATAGACAATAGCTATTTGTTGTGCTGCCAGGTATACTTCTCATGATTAGTAAGTGACACAGCATTTGTGCTTATAAATTTAACTTCTAAAATTTGGTTAATGTCCATCAGTCCTATAGTACTTGACAAAAATGTTTAATCTAGAACATCCTAACTCCATAAAGAACTACCCCATGAATACTATCTGAAACAGCAAGATCCATCTTACCTTCCAATAATAGATTCATCAGGAAAAATAAAAGGACCTGAGTAGTAAGGGCAAAGAGCCAACAATTTCACTTATTAATCTGGAAAATATTTCTGAGTTTACTTTAAGCTCCTCTGGATTGATCTATTTTATGGTTCAAACTATATATTAATATAATCCAGGGTAAAATGCAAATGTTGATAATAGCAAGAACAACAAAAACAAAATCAATTTATATTCTTGAGATTAATTAATTCTTATAACCACTTAGTATATAGGTATTAAAATTTCCATCTTATAGATTAGGGAAAAAATGAGGTACAGAGAGATGATCTGCCTCAAGTCAGACAGCTCTCTAAAGTGAAAGAATCACAATTTAAATGCAAGTTAGTCTGAGATTACAGTTTATGGTTTCAATCACTATGCTATCCTTGCTACACACATATTCATAAAATACTTAGATGATGAAGGTAGAAATCATAATTTTGTGTGTCTATAGCTATATGACAAAACTCTACTGTATTAGCTGTCACATTCCCATATTTAGGATTCTAAGCACTAAGATTCAAACATAACTGTGATTATTTGGGGCCATATCATCCAAAATACAACCATAAAACACTTTAACACTGTGATGAGTGCTAGGGGAAAAACATTATTTAGTGTATCAAACATTTCAAAAGCTTCCATAATAGCTATGCAAAGACTAACAGATGCCTGTTGATAACACAAATTTTGTGTTAGATATATCACTGAAAATTAGAAATTCAATAAAAACATGATAAATTTTAATGAAAACTTACTTTGCAACCTCCGTGTTGGGCTCTCTCCATGGAGTTGTCTTCGTGGCATATATGGAGAAGGGTGGGGAAGTGGCAATGAGGAGACATCATGGGTCTGAAGTTTGTACCAGTGTGGTTCATCATCTAATAATGCTGTTTCTAATTCAATTAAAATCTACAAACCAAGATACAAAGGACTGTTATAATATAACAATAATAAAGAAAGTCTAGTAAGTGGTCTTATATTAATAACTTTTGTAGTAATAATTATGACAGCAATGCTATTAGATCAAAGCAAGCTTATTTAGATGTTGCAAAATGGTCAATATGTTTTGACAATAAAAAAAGATAAATTTTACAACTTCCTAGTGAGTTAATACTTTCACATATTTAAGATATTTATTTTGTTGGCCCTTGATCATCCAACTAATAAAAGCTGTCAAATTTACCACTATAGAAATAATACTTTTTATTAAAAAATGATTATGATAATACCTAATATCATTTTATCACTTATAAAGCACCTTTACTTACAGTCACTAATTTAACCTTTACATGCAACAACTTGAATGGAACTAGAGACCATTATCCTAAGTGAAGTATCTAAAGAATGGAAAAACAAACACCACATGTACTCACTATTAAATTGAAACTAACCAATGAGCACACATGTGCATAGAGGGAAATAAAACTCAGTGGAAATCAAGTAGGGGGAGGCGAGAGGGGGAAAGGGGCAAAAACCTACCTAATGGATACAACGAACACTATTTGGGTGGTGGGCACACATAGCTGTGACTCAAGCATTACAAAAATGATCCATGTAACCAAAAACATGTGTACCCCTTAATATTTTGAAATAAAAAATTTTTTAAAAAGAACTTTTAAATAGGGAGAGAAAAACAAATTTGAAGTGCTTACTGTGTATTTTTAACCATGTCATGTTATTTTTCATAATATCGGAAGAAAACTACTAATTTTGTCTTATTATTTAATGTTTGTAAATAAGGATACCAAGGCTAAAAAGGTTAAAAGAACTTGTCTAAGGTCACACAGGCTTGCAAGCGAGAGAACTGTAATATGAATCAGTCTATCTTATTTAAAATTCCGTGTTCACTATACCATGCTGCCAAGGATTTAAAACACAAAAGGGGGCATGATGGCTCGTGCCTGTAATCCCAGTACTTTGGGAGGCCAAGGCAGGAATATCTCTTGAGCCAAGGGAGTTCAAGGCTGCAGTGAGCTATGGTTGCACCACTGCACTCCAGCTTGGGCACCAGAGTGAGACCCTGTCTCAAAGATAGAAGATAAATAGATAAATAAATAAAACCAGAAAGGGGAAAAAAGGATGGACTTTTAATGTGAACCATATTATAACATGGATTTTATGATATAAATATTTAAAAATTTACAAAAGAAATCACTCTGTAAATATAAATGACTATTTTCTTTTAGGGTGTTGTACAAGTATTAAAGTGTTTGTGCTTTTGTTTATAAGAACTGCTATAAAAAGATAAATTACTATTCAGCTATACGAGGTAAAGAAGCAAAACAGCTAAATTATTATTTCATTCTTTGTAAACTTTCCCTAGTCATTTGCAAAATTACAGGCACTATGTTCCCAATGTTTACTCACACACACACACACACACACACACACACACACACACACACACACAACATACTTATTTAATTCTCATATTAACCCTGAGTTGTATAATAGTGCTATTTCCAGTTGGCTAAAAAGAGGAAACTGAAGTACAGATGGGTTAAATAACTTGCTCAGAGACACAATGCTCGGAAGTAGTAGTGCCAAGAATGTAAAGGTCTAGCAGCTGGCTCCAGAGTCTCTGTTCCTAACAACTGTGTTACCCTTCTTCACAAATGATTTTTAGGTTTATCACTCATTGGTTCCTTAAATGACAACATTCAATATTTCCACAGATTGTCGTTTTACCCAAGACATATCATTTAATTTACTCAGGAAAACCAACCATACTAAAAAAGGCTGAAAGTGGATAACTTAGTATGCTAATAGTTGGATAATTGCTTTCCATCTTGCCCCTCTTCAATTCATTCTCCACATTAGAGCTGGAAATACTTTTCTCAAGTACAAATGCAAACAAACCATTGTCTTATTAAAGAGAATTGGTTATTGGTCATTGGTTCCCATTATCCACAGGATAAATCCAAATTTCTTAATATATTAACAGCATGATCTAGAGTCAGTTTAACCCTCAAATCTCATTTCTTACCACTTTCCCTTGCAATTTCAATGCAGTTGTCTAATATCCATCACCCATGATGTCTAGTTATTTCCCTCTGCATGAATTTTGTTTCCCTTGACTTTGCTAAATTCCTCTTTCTTTGTGGAAATTTCTCTTAACCACCACCCCCTCCCTTATGCAGCAATTATGTATTCCTATGGCATTTTTCCCTTTATAGCAAAGGGTATGCAATATTATAATTGCTATTCACTTGTCTCTATCACCAATGGATTTTAAATCCCTTGAAGTAACTATTATGCCTTATTCACCTTTGAAGCCTCAGTTCCTAGCACAGTGCCTGGTACATCAGAGTTTTAAAAATAATCCATAAATAAATGAGTGAACTACTTGCTAGTAGTTCAGTTGGTTATCTAACTAAGATATATACAACACTATAAAACAAAACGATATATTTGTGAAATAGAAAGCAACCTTTTATCATTCAACACTGAAATTTCTATATTAAGAATAACTATGTAAAACTGTCAAAGAGTATTTAGAACCATTGTTTTCTCTGGTACCAATAAGTTTTCTCTTAAAGCAGTAGCTAAATTCATACTGTTAAAGAAATTATGCCTACCTTTTCAGATATACTAAATATAAAATTTCACTGATAGTAATATGAACAAAAAGTATTGAGGATGACATGAATAGTATAAACTTTAAAATAATTTCAGATACCTCTCCTAAGAATTCACTTTCTTCCTCCCGAACTCGAGCTTGATCCCAAAGAGTAATCTCGAGCATTCGTTCCCGAAATTCTCTTCGATGGACTGGAGAATAAATGAATGTTTGGTTCCATTTGGGTTCCAATGTTTTCTTTACTGTTTTAGTTCTTCTCTTGTTTTTATCACTATGAAAAAAATAAGAATATATGAACTTACATGCAATTTTAAGTTTTGTCCTAAAATTAATTTAAAATTTCTCAGAAAACAAGTGAAGTTTTACCACAAATTTATCATAGATTACAAATATTATGATATTTAAAATCATTTATTAAAATTATAAAAGTGTCCAATTATCATATTTTTTTTCTCAAGAAATAGGATATCACTCTGTTGCCCAGGCTAGAATGAAATGGCATGATCATAGCTCATTGCAGACTCAAACTCTTGGCCTCAAGTGATCCTCCCACCTTAGCCTCCCAAAGTGCTGGGATTACAGGTATGAACCACCAGGCCCAGCCAATTATATCATACTCTATAAGTATGACTTATACTAATATTTCATTAAATCTTAAGTTTTTTTAATGATAGATAATTGAAAAATTAATCTTTATAAAAATCTAACTAAAACCAGGCTTGAGAACCTTAACTTTAAAATTGTTAACATATTGCCATATTGAAAGCCTTCAAAATAATTAACCAGTAACATTACATATACCATTCACTTAAACTACAGAAGTCTTAATGTACTAAAAATGAATAAATTGTGAACAACTTCATATCCACATAGTTTAGCTAATGAGCAATTGCAATTTACATATTATGAAGTTACTTATATTATATACTTATATATACTTATACTTACATATAAAAAACACATATTTGCTCATTTGACATATATCAGGTCTTTAAAAATATTGTAAAATATTTCTATATTAAGTAGCCACTATAACTTGTGCTGGAAATGCAAGATGGCCATTTGACAGACATGACTTCCAGCTCAAAGGTTTTCATACTCTTTTTGATTTCATATCTGTATCAAGTGAATTTTCTAATTATGCATTTCATTATATGCACATATATTTATGAATTATACACATATGTTATCATACTGTTGACTAATATATTGTGTACATAAGGAAATATACTAAAACAGAAATTTAAAATAATGAGATAAAAAAATTCTAATATTTCTTCCTGGATTCTAATAGATTATCCTACATATCCCGTAAAGGGTACATCCATCCCACTTGTAGATTGCTACTCTAGCTTATTAGGATCACTAGCTGGATAGGAATAAAGAAAATCATCTAGGAAGTAAATTTTAAGCTATCTAAGAAATTATTTAAAGTGAAAAGTGGGCCTGGCACAATGGCTCACATCTGTAATCCCATCACTTTGGGAGGTTGGGGCAGGAGGATCGCTTGGGGCCAGGAGTTCAAGACCAGCTTGGGCAACACAGCAGGATCCCTCTCTACAAAAAATTTAAATTTAGCTGAGCATGGTAGTGCACACCTTCAGTCCCAGCACTATGGGAGGCTGAGGTGGGAAGATCACTTGAGCCCAGAAGTTTGAGGCTACAGTGAGCTATGATGACGTTATTGCACTTTAGCCCAGAGGACAGAGTGAGACCCTGTCTCAAAAAATAAATAAATAAATAAATAAAAGTGAAAAGTAGACAGACAATGAACAATATTAACTACTACAAATTCTCCCAGCATAGCACAGTTCCAAAGTGTTGAGAAATAGGGAAGAGAGGGAACAGAAAAGGGTTAGAGTGTCTCTGAAATGGGAAGCTCTGAGACTTCTCCTAGGAATGTTAACGTTTAATATAGATTTGACTTGAGTAACCAAGAGGCATTGTATGTTTCTAGAACACATAGATTTAATGTGGCAGAAAGCTGCCTTTAAATAAACTAACTGATAATGAATTTTGCTAATACACATGAAAAAGATAACATGCATTGTATATTTATTAATTTTGAAAGCATTGGTAGGAAAATAACTTTGCAAACCCATGTAGGAGACTATATGGAAAATAAGTGATACTGTATATATGGATAACTCACTAAACAAAGGACAATAACATGAACTATGATTCACAATCCTTCTCTCCCCCTCCTTTCTTTAAAAATTTTAACAAATATTTCTTTAGCATCTATTTATATTCCATCAATGAAGAATGAATTCCAAGACTCTGTCAAGAGATAAAGTTCCTTCCATGAAGGCCAGGAAGAAAGTATATGCCAGAGCTTTGCTATCTAATTCAAGAATGGTTTATACCTAAATCTGAAAGGAAATAGAAGAATAAACGATGAATTTCCTCTTAAGGACTAAAATAAGTTCTCAGACAAAAAAATGACAATTTTAGAAGGCACTGGATAGGAAGAGGACCAGATAATCTCCACTGGATAGCAAGGGGACTGGATAATTTCTGACGTTCCTTAAAAAGCCAACATACATGATTATAATATTTAATAAGGCAATTTAATGTGTATCAAAGCATCATTTCATAAAAAGTAATCTTATCTTCAGCAAGTTAAAAAAAAAGTTTTATTTTTTCTAGAAGTCTAACCAAAGGCTTCAGAATCAGCATTCTATATAAATCAAACACTGAAAACGTGCTAATAATATCTAAAAACTAAGATCAATAAGCATGCTATACAGCTATTTTTAAAACAGCAGCTTAATGATAATAAAATAGTGATCTTTAAAAGCAACATTAAATTGTTCAGAATATAGTTACCTTTTTAAAACATAAAATCCAATCTAAATCTTTTCTATTTATTTTCATGTTACTGTTACTTTTGGTTTCCATTTAATTTCACTAAGAACATGCAAAGACTTGATGTTTTTATTCAAAATAAAAAAAATAAAAAATATAATTTGATTGGTAACCAACTTGACTTCAAAATATAAAAAAGAGTGTACAGCATGCCCAGTTATTTTTTAGAGTACACAATATATTACCTAGAAAATAATTTTCCAAATGGCTTAGCTGACATTCTAGACTAGATCTCTTCTATGTAGTTTCACTTGCCTCTCCGGAAAGTCTTATTGATAAAAATGCATCAATCCTTTTCTATGTTTACCTGTTCAAGTATTTCTTACAGAAAAATTGTTAAGAAAAATGAAATACCTTATAAGAAAAGCATAGTCCTTTATGTGTTAAAAACTTGTATCAACAGCAAAAAAAAATGTTGGGAAGATAATGTAACTTTCTGAGTTAAGCAGATAATTATTTTCACAATTAGAGATAAAAATCATGACACAACCTAATCAACAATGTAAGCTACAAAATTTACTCAAATAGTCTTCAAATTCTTTATAACTGACAAGGAACTAAGCCGAAAAATAATCTGAGAAGAAATTATTCAAATGCCTCCCACATTCTTTGGTGTTGAAAAAAGATAAAAAGAACTACATCTGGAATATAAAGGATTCATAAGAAGAGCTTCCCTTCCATTTTAGCTCTATCTGCTCAAAATCCAAGGAGAGGGGTTATTTAAAACTAAAACTAAACAAAAATAGTCAATCAAGAAAGAAATTTGGTAATTTGCAATACTTTCATCACCTAACAAATAAGTGTTTCTCCTCAAAGGTTTGAATACGTAGAAACTTAAGTCGTGCATGTGCATAAAAACATAGACGATTATGGATGTCCTCTCCTTCCTTTACATTTCAACATGAATCTCTCAAAAAAGTCAAACTAAGTTGTTAGAGAACAACTTTCTTCAAGTCAACTTTATAAGATAAAATTCTATAGCAGTGTCTACTAACTTTAGAGGTTGTGGCATCTTGACATATTCTGAGGAACTGGTTATACAACTTTCACTTCAAAATATGTACTAAAGAAAATATAAGGCTTCCGTCATTTGTCTACTTCCTTTCTTTTGTCCTTTTCTTTGCTGATGTTGTTGTTCAGATCTTACTTTGGCATCCATCTCAGCCTTGATGGCTTTCTGCTTGAACTAAGTATGAGTAACTAAATAACTGTGGGTCCAAAAGTATGTAAACATGTTTAAGATCACATCTGTGCTCAGACACTTCCAACCTGAGATAAAATGACAGACCTTGAGAGGCCTTGCTTTGGAAGACAGGGATGCAGATAACAGGGGTAAGGGTAATTGGTGCTGTTACTTTCTTCTTTTTTCATGATGCCTATTGAATAGCCTCTTATTTTCTATATGCCTAAAATTAAGAGTGATTAAGGTTACTTTTGATATTTCTCCAATCCTAATTCCTCTATTTAAGTCAGGGTAGAACAAAAACATTTAAGTGAATGAGAATACACATAAAACAAAAAATTATTGGGTAAGTTGATTCTGGTAAAGTTTTCTTAATATGGCATGATGAAATACAAAGCATACTTGTTAATTTTATAGAAGAGAGAAACATTATCTTGGTAAGGAGGTAAAAAAATTTAATTTTTAATGATTTTGATAAATGAAAACATATATTATTTAAGAAATAATCCACACATGTCTAAACTTAATATTCAATAATATCTACAATAAATATTTAATGTAAGCTTTAAAACAATCTTAAATATTTTCTGTCGCTATTTTGATTTCTAAGAACCATGGTAAGCTTCACAAGTATCTGACTGGTATGATACAGAAGAATAAATGATACAGGAAATTGAAATATTCATTGCTATTAACATTTTCCCATTTATTTTCAAGAACATTTATTTTTGTTTTATATCCCTACCTTCTGTCTGGAAGAAAGTAAATTTTAACATAAGGATTCCTTGGCCTCCCATCTTCCCTCGAAGGGAGATCCTTTGCTCCCAAAATTGTAACTATTAATTGGTGACCAACCTTGTCAAACCACAGTTTTATCTGAAAAGCAAAAATATTTACTTATCAGCTGAAACATTTAATACCCCAACATAATATTTACATTTCAAATCCACCCCACTCTCTTACACTAATATTAGCACAGAATATAAATTTGACTCAGTGAATTGTGTTAGTTAAAATAAAAGGATATACTATAATAACTTCAATGAATAAAAGAATGATTCAGATATTTCAGTTTTAATGATAAATCACTTGGGCTTTTTATTCTTAGCATGATTGCTTATTAACATGAACATAATAATTATATTATCATAATTAAGGACATTATACACAATGATTGCCCTGTATCTTTCCTTATGCAAGAATCACTGTAGTTCATTTTGGTTCCCCTACAATAGTGACCTCAGAATAAGTGTTCCAAATGAATTGAGTGGATAGTAACTTGTTTCCATAACATTCATAGGGAATTTTCAAGTAAATGTTTTCTGTGATTTTATAGCAACAGACACTTAAAACATTATAAGCAAAGGGGATTTACTAGTAGCTGTAGTCAATAGAGTACTTCAGTTTGTACTTAAAACTACAATAAATTCATCTTTTTAAATTTTCTTTCTCATACATAAAGTCTCTTTTTATTTTGTGAAGCAAATGTATCACATTCTTAATAATGAGAGTTCATTTTATTATTTGAGATAAGAAAATGTGAATAATTTCCCTGTGCCATTTAATTAGGGATTGGAACTTCACATTCAGCTTCTAAATTCATTTGATTTAACAGTTAACATCTCCCACACACATACCTCATACCTCATACCTAGCTAGCAGATTCTATATCAGGATCTATAACTATGGCTCTCATGCACATCTTGGTTAAGAATTATGTATATCTGTGACCACTATCTTGAAACTGAAATGGAATCAGAAATTTGGAACTGGAGAATAACAGGTAAAATCAATTCTGGTTACATAGGAAACACTAGCAGTTCAGTTTCAAGTCTAGTATGGCTTTTTTGAGTTTCTCAATCCATATCTTAGAGAATGAGAGACTAAGCAACTCAGAAGAGGTGGACCAACAGCCCAAAAGAGTATATAAAATTATTTCTATCCTTTTGTTTCTTTGATGAATGGAATTAGCCCTCTTATGGGAATAAGGAAGAAATATTCAAATTTTAAAACTTATAATTACTAATCTATATGTTAAGTCTTTATCCTTAATGGAGGTATTATCTTACTATTGTATAAGTTTTTCTAATAGAGCTGCTAAGTAAAAAAATAGACCCTAGACAAGTGTTTCTCTAACTATGGTTAACAAACCTCCCATGTCAGTATTATCTGGCTTATTTACTAAACAGTTATAAATTCCTGGGCCCTACCACTCACCTACAGAATCAAAATGGGGCCTTGGAATTTGAATTTTAACAAGTCCTCTAGGTGATCCTCATGTGCATTAAAATTTGAGAACCACTGCCTTACATTAACAGATCAACAAACTGAAGAAAAAAGTTTTCAATATTTGAAAGGAAAAAGTTAAAACATTTGCTTGCCTAACAATATTAGAACACACATATAAAGAAAGATAAGGAGGAATAAGAGACTAAACTATTCTTCTGGCAAAAAATATGAGAGGAAAGCAAAGAAAGAAAGAAATGCAGGAGTGTCTAATTGCATATGAGATGATAGAAATGTTATAGATAGCATCATGGTTCCTCCTAAATGTGTGACCAAAACCAGATTAGTTTCTATGGTATTCTGTTTTCACAGGTAATAAAAGAGCTTATGACTATTTTTTCAAGACACTAAAAATCTTTTTTCTGAGGCTCATGACATGAATATTAGAAACCTCAAAGAGAAAAAGATTTAGCAAGGCTAAAAAGTTTCTTTTCCAATAAACTTTACACTTAAGAAACAGAGAAGCAATAATTATTATGAGACTAGGCTTAAAATTATTAGAGGAAATTATTGATTTATTTGATAATTTTTTGAGGGGTTGAGACTAAGCACTTGTTGCTATCTCCACAGATAATATTTTTGCTCCTTTAACATTTGAGAAATGTATTTCAAGAGTCTGATAAGAAGTATCCTTTTCATATTTGTTTATGTCATGGAAAACCAAAAAATATCACTTACTAATATTATCCATTTCTCATACAAATAGATGGTAAACACATGGCTTTCTTATTTTTATAATAATATTATATGATTTATTAAATTATACTTTATAAATATACAAATATTAAAATAATTTAGATAGGAAGCAGGCACATTTTAATTTTACTAATTATTTGACCAAAATTATATTCTTTAACAAACTGCCTTAAACTGAGCATCTGAAGTAGCCCTAATTTTATTTATATTGCAGGACATTGAAGTTTTTAATAGATATCCAGTTCTTATCACCAAAACAAAATTATTTTATAACTAGACTATTTTATCACATTCTTAAATTTCTTATCTGTGCTTTTTAAATAAATGGCTAAGATACAGCTATTGATGTCCCAAAATATAACAAATGTATCTTCATAAATCTAGTCCTGACATATTTCTTACTCTGCTTCAATTTCATTAATAAAAACATTGGTATCATTTTAATTGTTTTAATATAATTATCATTCCAGCTTTAACATGTAACCATTTTTAATATTCCTAAGTAGAACCTGAGCAGCACAGGTAAATATTTTATATTGTATAATATTAGCTACAGTCAATTTAGTTTTTAAAAATTAAACAAAATAAGTATTACTCAAAACCAAAAAATTTTTTTAAAAACATGCACCAAAGCTAGGAAAGCATAATACTACTTTTTAAAAAAAACTATACTGACATTACTTTACTATATAAGGGTTTCCTAATGAAAAGAGGCAAACAACTTGTACCCAAGTATTACAGTAAAATTAAATGAAATTATAATGACAAAATATAAACAAAATAAACCCAACACATTTTATTTGGATTGTAATTTTGTTCTTTCAAAGTAATATACTTTCCAAAAATTGAACCTTACATATTATATGAATAAAATTAAATTTTAAACAAGGTACAAATTTATTTGCCAATCTCCTCAAGGAGTTATTGCTTGGAAAATGCACGAGAATATAGATGTTAAGTGATATAATGAATGATTTAAAGAGACAGCAAACAGTGTCATAAAGGAAAATATCAACAGTATAAAATTAGCTATTTCTGTAAATGTTACATATATAAGTGGAATCTACATTAAAACTATATTAAATGCTACTTTGAAACCTATAAGTTTTATTTAGTATTTAGTTCATCACATAAAATCAATAACAAAGATTGTCTCTTTAAATTTTTATTCAGTATTCTAATCCCCATGCAGAATTTTACAAGCTGGCTCATAAAATGGTTTGGAAGTCAATAATATGGTTTGGAGCAACATACCAAAAAAAGTTTTCCTACTACGCATTTTCCAAAAACATACAAATAAGGGTTAAAACACAACTTTAGATTCTATCAGGCAGACAAGGCCTTTACCTGAACCCTAGGAACAAAAGGCGTTGTTCTTCTACTAAGGCTTTGGCTCTGGTAAGCAAAATTAAAGAAAAAAGCAATAAAACAAAACCAAAAAGGACAACACGCTGGAACTAAAAGACCAAAAGTAAAAACAAACACATATAACTATCCCTTAAATACAATTTTCTATGACAATATTTATCTAAATTAAGTGCTTCAATGTAATGAATAACTTTATATTGCCCAATGCTAAAATACATCAAAACTATAAAAAATACTAAAATTTGTTTAATCAGATTTTTAAAATATAGTCAACATAACAGGAATTAAGACTGGTTATAAAATAACATAATTGAACTTGTATATTCTGAAAGAAAGACTGTAAGCATAACTCAAGAATCAAGAGATTTTACCTTAAATATACTATATAGAAAAAAAGCATAGTCCAAAAAGAAGTTAGATGAAAATGTATTAGAGAGTTATTAGTGAAAAGCCATTTCTGGAAGTAATTGTGTAATTTCTCCAAAGACATAAGTCTAACCAAAGTCCAGAAAACATCAGTCAAGTTGGCTTTAGAATTTCTTAAAAGAAAACACATTAAGATTAAAGTGTGCTGGAATGCACTGGATTAATTAATTGATTCATATTTGAAGAATTTATACCAGGTTCTAGTACTGAAACACCATCTTCAGACATTTATTTTGCACCACTTGAGATAACACTGTTTATTGCTAATAACACCTATGAATGACAATATCTCATTTCTTTTTACTTACACAGTTCTTTATATTTTTCCAAGCTTTTACTGACAGTTTGTTGCAAGTTTATTGCCTTATGGTATTCCCAACAACCCTAGGAGGTAGTTGATTTTATCCTCAACTTGCAGATGAGGAAATATAAAAAGGGGGGTATAACATACTTTGCCTGTACTCAAACAAAAGCAAGATAGTGTAGAGGCAGAAAACAGAGCCCAGTTCTGATTACATCACTCTATTTCAAATTCTCAGAAATAAAATCAAATTTCTTTTCTCTTCTAACTTTTTTGTTTTCATTTTGAAACAGTTTTCAACATGCACCACAATAACTAGAAAGCTGTGCTTTTCCTTAGATGTTCCAACAGTTAAATCAGGAACAAAATCAGATGCATGTCTACGGATTTGGGAATGAATTTCACAGGATTTAATTATCTCTGCTCTCTTACCAACACATTCCACCCCATTACTCACATTTCTTAGGAATGTTTCTCTTGTCTACTTCAAAGTTATAAATAGTTCAAGGCTTCTATCTTTTCCATTGCTACATGGAAAGATAACGAGCGCTAGAAGAACTGTTGCCCAATTCAACTATCGTGGGGCAGACACTGTTTAAGGTACAAATCTAAAACTCAAAGGAAAGCAGACTTTCATTCAAACGTGAATTATCTTTCTTTCTCTTTCTCTCTGTGTCTCTCTCTATTTCTCTCTAAAAACCAATACAGTCTCAAATCTAAGTTGTCTTCCTTTTGGTATGGACATATTCCCAAATGAAGAAATAAATGTTCTGATATGGAGTGTGTTACCGATGTCTGTCTACATACCTGACGTGGCTAATTCTTTAGCAAATGGGGTGAGGATGCATGAAATTCATAGAGATTAAATAATTGTGCTTTAGAAAGGGACTAACAAGACACTCTAGAAACAGATTTTATTTTCCCTGCCCTCCTACTTGATCTGTTTTAGAACAAAAATATTAAGGTAATAGAATATTTTTACAAGTAAATATTACTTCAAAAAATGAAAGATGCACTTTAAAAGGAATAGTACTTTTAAATTAATTGATCTTTTAAAGCAAACACTTTTCCATGTTCTAAAATGACCTTAAACAAGCAACTCATAGACTTCTGAAAATTGAACTTCTAAAATCTATCACTATTTAAACCTAATTTTCACCCATAAGTTTATACTTTAAAAATGGCTATGAAAACATATTTTTGGCAGTTTTTTAAAAATTGAGGTAAAATTCACAAAACATACCATTAACCATTTTAAAATATACAATGCAGTGGCAATTAATGCATTAACAATACTGTGTAATCACTACCTCCAACTAGTATCAAAACTATTTGATCACCCCATACCCTGTACTTCAAATAATCACTCCCATTCTACTATAATATCTCACTATCCCTTGGCAACCCCTAAGCTGTTTTCTGTCTCTATGGATTCTATGTCTCTATGGATATTACAAATAGGAATGTTAAAGTGCTATGTGCCTTATTGTAATGTGTACTTAGTATTAACTCATTTATTTGAAGCATGAAAACTCTGATAGTATCTATAACAATTCAGGCTACATACAAATGAAGAATTTGAATTTGTATGCCATAATTTATTTTGCATTTTTAATGTCACTTCCTACTATTTGCTGCACTACTATCTTAAGGCCATTGCTTTCAAGCAATTCTTCTAGAATAACAAAGTTACGGCAACAAAGTGTAAAAGATAAAAATTCAAACAAAAACTTTCATTTATAGAAAGTTTTTTAAAGACTATAAAGTTTCTAAGGAGATAGAAAGGACACATACCTATTCTTAAATTACTTATTCCTTTTAAATGGGCATATAATGGACATGGATACTTAAAATATTTACTAAAAATGGAGTCAGAAAAATATTAAAACAAAGTAACTTGGAAAAATATTGCAACCATAAATCACTTCACCCTGAAGTGAAATAAAATATGACTGTCAATAGAATCAACTGTGTAATGCATTCCTACAGAAAGAATTCTGAGCCTCTTTTCAAAGAATTGAAAGCTATATTTTGTTTTAACACCGTATCAAAAACCTAGCCAAAGACTATAAATTAATTTTAAAATATTAATAATCACAAAAGTAGTCCTCTAAAGAAGGAAACTACTATTAATAAATTCTGGAAGGACATATAAAAAATGGAATCAAAATAAGAGAATGCTGTCACTCAAAAGGCTAACATATAGTCCAGGAAGCATAAACCTGACCTCATGCTGATTTTCTCACCAAATAAATTACTGGTACTTTCATGGTTGTGCCTAATAAGCAGCAGCACAATTCAAGCATGGAGAGAAAATAAATTGCATATATTTTTTAAATAATCAATAGTATTGAGTATGAAAATGTAAACAACAAATTTGTATTACAATATATATTTTCTATTTGAGAAAATACCAGTTCATGAACTGACATAAAATATTAGGAAGGTCAGCTCACTTACTATACAAATTATCTTTGTTCTTAGGCATTGGAAATGTCATGATTTTGTTAGTGAGGTATGAGCCCAAGTAGATTCTTCCCAAAAGCAAAAATGCCTAAAGGTGTAACGGAAGTAAATAGGAATTATTATGTTGTCTTGTGACTTCCTCGGGGTTTTCCCAAGGAGTTATATACATAGACATCTATTTTTCCAACCTCTACATCATTAGAGCAAACAAAAATTGTCTACAGGCTGGTACAGATAAGATTAAATATAACAGGAAATATTGTATTCAGCAGAGCATCTTATTTATGTTTTCCTGGATGCAAAGAATGAGAATAAAATTAATAAATCACATGAAGGTAAAAACCATTCCATCATATTCACTTGTGTTCCCAGTGACTAGCACTATGCCTGACATGGGTTCAAAACTTAACAAATATTTCCTAAATAGATGATTGAAGTTTAACATTTGTGGACAAAAAAATTAGAAATAGATTTCAAGAGTCTTAAAATTTCACTTTGTGTTTCATATTATAATTTTACTTCTAGAACATTATCACAAAAGAATTTTGTCCTAACATAAACATGCAAGGTAAATTCAAGATGTTTATGGCATCATTATTTATAATAATATAAATTAAAAGAAGCAAGATATCCTATAATAGTGAATTAAGTTAAAATGAAATCTTATGTAGCTATTAAAATGATTTTAAGAGGAATTTTTAAAGACAAGAAAAAGTTCATAATTATTACTAAGTGAAAAAGCAGGATTCAAAATAGTATGTAGAGATCTTTTCCAGTTTTGTTTAAAAATTTATATGTATCTGAATGGTTATATTTTAGTGTCTGGATTATAGCTGATTTTAATTTTTTATTTACTTTTCTGTATTATCCACATTTCCCCAGGATAAATCTGTATTATATTAATAACCAATATATTTTATATATGTGGTCGGGGATGTGTGTGTATATGTGTATAATTTCAAGACATATGCAGCTGAAAGTTTTATTACCAACAACATAGTGGAACATATATATATCCTTTCTAAGTCATAAGAAAATGGTACAGATTTTAAATTACAATTACATAAATTTCAAACAAACATTATTTCTAAATCTAAAAAGACTATAATTTTACATCATTATACATATATTTAGAAATCAATTTTTTTAAGTTTATATTTCACCCAAATATTTAACAGTTTAATTTTCCTACCATAATAATTTTGAACCATGAGGAAAAATAGTTGAATTTGAAATTTGTCTAAATCCCTGAACTATGCTCCTCATCCTCACCTTGTAGTCCAATTTATAACAGGACCTTGGGATTCAAATGAGATACAGCAAAGTGGTGCTTATTATATTTTGGAAATCTAACTTCTGTTCCCTTCACCAAGTCAAGCCAACTACACACACACACACACACACACACATTTATGTACTGGCATTGTCCAGCCCCTATAGCATTATTTAAAGATAAGCTATTTAAATGGAGTCATAATAAAAAATAACAGCTAACATTATAAGTGTTTTCTAAGATGGTAGAAGTAAATACATATACATTTGTAACTATAAGTGACAACATATGTGCTGTCAATATATGTAACAGAATTTAAGTAGAAAGATGCTACTTATAATCGAGAATGAAAAAAAGGTCACTGTCCTCAAATGAAAAAGTTCATTCTGTTTATAAAAGATAAACAAAAAAAATAATAAAGGACAGAAATATATTTTAGTATAACATTCACAATCTCCTAATAGTATCCCATCTTCTTTATTGCAGAACTTTTCTGTTATTGTCTCCTTTGTGGTCAAAATAGTTCCAGAAAAGACATGTCTGATGACTTTTCCAATAACATGTAATATCTTAACTTGCATATACTTCCTATTACTCCTTTTAATTAATGAAAATACTTCAGGAAAAAAACCAAACACTACTCCCCGCCCTCACCCAGAAAAGGAAAAATTTCATGATTTAACAAAGAGCTATTTCTATTGCTCTTAAAATATTAACCCAACACAGTTTTGTTTTAGCTTAAAACTTATCATCTAAAATTGAATGTCTGGATTTTGAGAACCCACATAGCTCTATAACACTCATGGAATTTCAAGTTTAGTTAATCACCAGCACTACTGGCAACATTAAAGAGTATGTTTGAAAAATATAAAATGAGTAAATTTAAATATATTGATATTTTTAAATGGTTTAATAAGAGAATGACAACTGAACAAATGAATAAAAAGTGAGGACTTGAATTTGCAAAGTTCTTGTAATATGAACATAATATAAAATGCATAACTTAATTTCTAATTTTTATTATAATATGTTCAAATCAGGAAGCACTTAATGTGAAGTCCACCTGGAGTATTTAGTAATCTATTATGTATTTCCCTATTTATTTGGATGGGATGTTTACAAAAACATCTCAAGTATCTTTATATTTCATAGAAATTTTAGTACTTAAATGATTATTATGAAATTCACCCCAAATTTACTTACAGTTGAAAGCAGTGAAGAATATAGAAATATTTACTTTTATCCTAAGTACCATCTTTGTACAGTACAATATTTTCATTTCTTTTAAAAACTCATGACAATTTATAGTCATTTTAAGGTATAGAGCAAAATTCATGACCTTGAATTTTGAAATAATTACTAAGTTAATAATGTTTAGATATCTTCACAAAATCTAACTCTCATTAAATTCCAGTAAACCTAACTCTAATAAATAAAGTACTATGATACATAATCACACTGAATTTCAACCAACTAAAATTATCAAAAGAGAGAAAGTTGATAGTTAAAAGCACAATTATGTTCTTTTAAGAACTTGGTTTCTAAAAACTAGCACCATATTTTAAAAACATTATTTGATATTCCAAAAAGAAAAATTAATTTTGTGATTACATACTGAAAGTTGTCCTGATAAGAATTGTGGAACATCCCTCAACATGCCAGGACTCATAGGAGAGGTAACGGAAATAGAAGGACGATCCATTTTTTGAGATTCAAATGAACTAGAACCTGAAACGATAATTACACATAAAGTATGATAATAATGGTTCTTCCCTGGTATTGAATAACTGTTATCATATATCTCTCATATTATTTATTTTTAAATGTTCACAAAATGTCATTATGTAGACCATCAACCACAATGTTCCAAATACACTTAGAGGTTATTTTTTTGGAAGCATAAATCTATAAACATAAGGGATATTCTTTGGGCCAACAGTGAACCATTTCTGTGCCAGTTATAGTAGAGACAGACCTCTACTTCATGCCTTAGTTACTTTTTATGTTATTAAAAATAGAAATGAGGAGGAATAACCAAAACACAAATCAATAAAGCAACGTAAATACAGGCTGAACTTGCAATTCTAAGAACATAAGTGCTAGAATGTCCAAAATTATTAAATGTTTCCAGGAGGTGATTTTTTTAAACTATATCTAGAAGGATATAACAAATTAGATTGGTAGAAAGGACTTAAGAGACTATGTAAAAAGATACAGAATACCAGAAAAAGCAGAATTAGAGTACCCAGAAGGTATATGTATGAATTTATTTGTATGGAGAGGAAGGGACAAGTTGGAAAGTGAATAGGAATAAAAGCTAATGGGATACTGTGGGAATTGTGTCCCTGGAATTCTGGGCTATTCACTTTGGCACTAATGTATTCACAGTAAGTTTTATGAGTGAGATCAAAACTGCATTTGAGGAAGATGACTTCACCAGCTATTTAAAATGTGGATTGAAGGGAGAGGGATGGAAAATACTTAGGAGCAAATAGAATTGAAAAGATAATAGTAGTACATGTTGTGGAAATAGAATGGAAAGAAGAAATTCAGGCAATATCATGAAAAAAGAAAATGAGGACTCAGAAACTAATTAGATGTGAGAGATAAAGGAAAGAGAAGGGAAAACAAGATTTCAAGCCTACTAAGCAGACATGGGGTTAAGAAAGTTCTCTGTGTCTGTGGTGTTCTCTGGGTAGGACAGCGGTGATATTCACTGGGATTTAGAACACTGTAGAAGATCTGTGTTTAAGGTAATGGGTGGATAGAACTTCGTTTAGAACACAGTTACCCTACAACACATCTGAAATATCCAAGAGGAGCTTGGATAAGCTCCTCTTATCCTCTTATCCTCCTTATCCTTGGATAAGCAGGTAACTGGAAATACAGATAGGACCAAATCTAAATGTTGGGGTAGAGACTAGTGTTAGAAATTAAACTGTAGAGTTGGATGTCTAATTGGAGATACAGGTGGGTAAAGCTCACCTCCACAGACAGTAAGTATAGTGTAAAATGAAGCGGAAACTGCAAGCCTTGGGATCAGAAGTAATGGTGATAACTTTTAAATTATTTAACAGGTAGGAAGAATAATGCCTTTATTCTAAGAAATAAGCTGTTTTCTTACTCTAAAGCTTGCTAAGCTTCAGGTAGCAGTAAGACACTTAACAGAATGTATTCATTAAACATAAAAGGATGAAGGAAAAACGATGGAGCATAGCTGACAATTAAAACCATACGAAGAAAAATATTTATTGAGGAACCAGGAAAAGAGCATTAAGGACTGGGCTTGGAGAAACAGATTCTTCAATGTTTAAAAAATAAAAAATTGGATCTAATTTGAGAAAGGACCCTTGTCTCCACAGGAACAATTTCAAAATTATAGCCTAGGTGCTTTTTATAATAAATAGCTAAAATAACATAAAGCATTCCACACTGCTCACTCAATATCTGAGTGATATAATAAAGGTGCATACAAGTTTTACCTACCCCATAGGATTGTTGTAAGAATTCAGTGTGATAATATTGGTACGACATCAAGTGCAGTTGCAAGTATTAAATAAAATGGCGGTATTGAGAATGATGATGATGATAATATCATTTTATAATAATTATTATATTATTTATTGTGTTATGGGTTTATGTGATCATGATATTATTTTGGATAAAACAATTTAGCACTTAGCCAAAGGTACTAAATCAAATAGGTCAGGTGACTATATTTTAAAGTATACAGGGATAGTATTCCAAAAAAGACTTCACTTTTCTGGTGAAAATTGTAAAGAAATTTATACTTACAACCATAAATATGATACTAAAAATCTATTTTGATAGTATATTCTAAATTATAGTGGTATATAGAAAATCTGACCACTTCTCACCACCTCCATTGCTACCACCATGATCTAAGTCACACTGTCTTGGTATCAGGTTATTAAGCCAGTACTCTCATTGGCCTTTTTGCTTTTATCCTTGACTGTATTTTAAACATAGTAGCCTGATTTTAAGACTAAATATCAACTCCAAACCATCCTATAAAGCTCCCCCCCAAAAGTAAAAGCTAAAGTCCTTGGAGTGGCATATACAGCCTATACAATTTGGCTGTCCATAATTCCTTTATCCTGATTCCTACGATTCTCCCCCTTGCTCACTCCATTGAGACACAATGGCTTCCTTGCATTTCCTTAGATGCACCCTAGGCTTTCCTGACTTAGAGCCACTGCACTAGCTGGACCCCGTACCTGGAAAGATCCTCCCCCAAGTACCCACTCTTTCAAATTTTTACTCCAATCCTTCCTTGTCAATGTGATCTATCTTGGTAAACATATTTCAAATTACAACCCCCGACCTCCTTTCTCCCAATATCACTAACTCTATTCTCAACCAATCAAAAAACTTAGCTTACTGGGAAAAATTCATTTGTTTAACATTTAAAATAGTACTCAAAAACAACTAATAAAAAGTATTCACTTATTTGACATTATTTAAACTTATATGTCTATTGTTACATTACTGCATAGATGTTAAATCAGAACGGTTATCCCATTTTCCAAAAATATAAATTAGAATAAATTTAATTATTAGCTAGTTTGTTCCAAGCATTTCTCCCCACTGAATGAGGGTGAGATTACAAAATAGTAAATATTTTAAATAGGGGAGACTTGTGGGATGAAACTTTCAAAAGTGATAGATAAAATTTTTTATTGTGATGATGGTATATATGGTATATAGGCATTCCAAAACTTACCTAATTGTGCAATTTAGTTACATGCACTTTACTGTAGTAAAATCTAGTAATGCTATCTAAAAATCCATAGTAAAGATAATATGGTTTAAAAAATCTTAAAATATTAAATAATTTTGTAACATTTTTCACAGTGACATGAAATAATGCTAAATTTTCCATCTTTATGAGATTGTATATTAACAAGATTAACATATTTAGTATTTCACATTAATAGATAAAATACTTCATTTAACTTCTGATGAATGAATTACAGCATTAATAACATTTTCTTCTAGAATAAATGAGACTTACTAGACTCCAGTTGTGCATGTGTGCTATCAGGTATTCTAGGTATATCTCTGTAAGGATACAAAAAAGAACACAAGAAACTGTTTCAAAAATTAATGCAGATACTAGTTTTGATTATTATCAACCTATATTATAAAAGGACAATGTGAAATGAAGAAAACTACATGGCAGCAGCATTATATAAACAAGAAACAAATAAGCCTTAGTACTTATTGCTAAGAAAAGTATTCTGGGATAACCCCAACTATTTAAAAATAATTAAAATTGACATGAATTTGTAGCAAATTTGTAAAAACATAGACTTTATTTTCTATGTGCCTCACTACACAATTATCTATTATAAAAAAATTTTATAGTCAACAAGATAAGTTTTAATTCTATTCCATTTTAATTCTATTCCACTCTTTATTTTTACATTTTAATTCTATTCCACTCTTTATTTTTATATGCTATTCTAACTCAATAACATTGAAGTACAAATACAATATCACCAAGACAAAAATTAAAATATTCAGATTGTGATTGAAACTTTTTAAGTGTAATTACCATCACTGAGAAACGGCAAACATATTTCTTTTTGTGACCCTCAAATTTACCTTGTAACTATATTTACACCAAAAATAAGTGTGAATTTTTTAATATTAATGGTTAAGGTCATTAAGAAAATTACATAAAAGATTACAAATTATTAATATTTAAAATATTAAAGAAAATATGATTTGAGGACGCTTTAACACCAAGCACTACATTTGATAAACACACTTAAGCTGGTACACTGTGGTTTTACCAAAGTATAAAACTATGAGACAAAATAACAATAAAAAAATGGATACAACTGCATGTGCCAGATTTATAACTTTGAAAGGAACATTTCAATAAAACTAAGCTACAAACCTGAGTCATTTTCTCCAGCATTTTTAAAAAGAGATAAAAATAAGAAAGCCTAATCATTTCCTGAATGAATGAAAAAACTGGGCATTATTATTCTACAACAAGGAACAATTTCTGTAGGCTACACCCCAAATAGGCACTTAATAATTCACTCTGTTTATATATATTTATTATTACTTTTATTTATTTATTTTTGAGACAGAGTCCCAGAGTCTCGCTCTGTCACCCTGGCTAGAGTGTGGTGGCATCATCTAGCTCACTGTAACATCAAAATCCTAGGCCCAAGTGATTCTCCTGCCTCAGCCTCCTCAGTAGCTGGTACTACAGAAGCGTGCCACTGCGCCCAGTAAATTTTCCTACTTTTTTGTTGAGATGGGATCTCCCTCTTGCTCAGGCTGGTCTCAAACTCCTGGCCTCAAGCAATTCTCACACCTCAGCCTCCCAAAATACTAGGATTACAGATGTGAGCCACCGTGCCCAGCCTATTGCTTTTATTTAGTTATAGGTATATTTTATACACTGGCATAGAATATAAGATTCTATAAAGGAACTACTGCTGGGATATTTAATGAGTAATTCTCATAATTTAGGTGAAAGGATTATATTTATTGCCACCTTTTGGAAATTGTCAATGTAATCTATAGGGATTATGTTTAATTCATAGGGATTATAAATTATAGTTATAAATTACAAAACCAAAGAGTTTTTGGTGTTTGCTTATCTTTGGTCTATTTACCCACCTATCTTTAACAATGTCATGATTTTCCTTAAACTATTCTATCTGGGAATTGTATGCCCTTTGGTTCTTTCTTTCCTATGTTGAAATCTCCATGAAAAAAATAAGTAAAATTTGTAGACTATAGCTGATTCCCATTTCTATGTAAAAGACCATACATAGTTCATGTATGAACTATGCAACTTATATTTAAAAAAGTAATGGTTACTATAATCCCCTTCCCATACTAATTCCTTTAGCATCTATTAAGGTGCTACAACAATAAAAATAATAAACACCTAAATATTTCTTCTTCTTCTATAATTAACTATATATTCTATCATGATCAGATAGAGATGTCACAACTTTTGATACGGTGTTTTTGGTAAAGAAGGAGAAAAAAGTGTTGTCTACAAAATAATTTATTTTCATAAAGCAGACATTTTGGGATTGCACATTATGAACTTTAATAGCAATCAACTTTACACGCATATAAAATACTGAAACCAACTTACCCAATAGGCCTTGAAACAACAAGCTCCACTTGTGGTTCAGGTTTGGATTCCAAAATGATGTTGTATACTTCCTCAAATGTGGCTCCTTGCAATAGCCTTCCATTCCATTCTAATACTTCATCACCTATCATGTGTGCCAGTAATAATAATCTTAGAAAAAAAATCTAATCCCATAAATGCACTCAAAACAAAAGCAATCGTAAATTTCAACAAACTCCATAAAATAAAATCACCATTGTGGAATGAGAAACATGCTGAGAAGAGGATTCTGGTGGCAAAAAATTTGATGATCAGAAGAATTAGTATATTTCACTGAAAAGGACAAGGGTCAGAGGACAAAAAATTACATAAAAGTTCTCTATGTGATTTATTAATAGAAATTCTCCTTCTAGACAAGTATCAAAATCAGTTGCTTCTTTGAATATTTTATGACTGTTTACTCCAGGTTTCTCAATTTATATGCAACTGAACACCCTGTTTTCTTTAAAGGATTTCCATTGTCTAAATTCTCTTGTGAAAAACTCAAGAATAGCATCTCTTCAAGGCACTCAAGGATCTCTCCAACAATATCCATCACCCAAGAGATAAGGGGTGACACATTTTAGGAAGTATCTATTTATCCATGAAGTTTATTTCCAAAACTATGTTTGAATTTTTTCAAAAGAAAAATAAGACTATGGGGAAAACAAAATGTGTTGATATTAGATACAGATTAGAATATCCATTAGTAAAAAAATAAGATCAGTAAACATAAAAATTATTTTATCTACTATGGCTCAAGAAATAATGTTCTAACTTTTCACTAAAGAACAAAGATTTACATCTAAGTTAAAAGAGCTCTTTGTTACTGGTAAAATCACTTCTAAATGAGGATAGCTATTTCGTAATTACTCAAGCTTAACAGTTTCAATGTAAATAATCAAAAGTAAAAACCTACCTGGTCTAAGATGTCCTACAGTATCAGCTAAACTTCCTTTTTTTACTTTCGTAATAAATGCACAGAGCCGACCTGATTCAGTCATCTTTCCTCCTACAACCTGTGTAAAAGAGGAAAGTATTAAAACAGGCATATTATTAAAATTAAGGTAGTTGAAGATTCAAGTAAAAAATACCTAGAATAATTTGTAGTATCTAAAACTATAATTTAATGTACGAAAGATTATTTCTTAAATAATTTATTGTTGCAATTAGGAACTGAGTATCTGGCCTAAGAGCTCTTTTTTTTTACCTATTTCAAATGTTTTGCATTTTAATTCATTATATGTTGAAAATATTCCACACCTCAGAAAAAATTTAACAATTTTTAATTCTGTTCTTATTACAGAATTCTAACTTTTGTCATTTACAAAACTATATTACTACAGCATTATATAGTTATATAAACATATCTAGTTATATATTTAAAATATTATAACACAAAATATTTGGTCCTTTTACTATAATTATGATATACTAACAAATTGTCATTAGTTAGTAATCATTTAGGCACATTAATAATGTGCACAATTATGATGTATCTTCCTTGAGAAAATTATAAAATTTACTTAATCTCATCATGACTAATATAAACTTTAGACCATCCATACACCAAGGCCTCTATTTTTATGTTTCTATTAAAATATATCTTTTAGAAAAAGAAACATATTAGGAGTAATGCTATGTAAACATATTAGGAGTCACATATACACTTGTAAGATACTGGTCTCTTACAAAATTAATGCTTTCATTCTGATCAGCTGCCATTCAATCAATATCTCAACTTTATACCAACTCAAGTAAACGATAGTAACTAACTTCACTTACTAAAATGAATTAGTTTTTCTCTTCTACATTGGTAAAAAGAATATGAATTCGAAAATCACTAATTTATTTTATTCTATGAATTTATTCTAAATTACACTGAATTATACTCAATCACAATTCAGTTAATATTAACTAATTAGTCCTATGTTTGATTCTACAAATTAAATGTATAGATTTTAAGGACTCACATCCCTATGTAAAACTTTCTTGGCTTAATAAACTTTAATAATATTAATTAATTGTACTGTCCATAATTATTATTATTGAAATCTTATACTTTGTCAGGCACTGTACTAATGTTTGTATATTGATTTATTTAACATTGGGCAACTAAAACTTTAATTATCCCCATTGAACAGATAAGGAATCTGAAGCTAAGAAAAGTTTAGTTGCTTGATATCATGTAGCCAGTAACTGTTGCAACTCGAATTCTAGGCCAAACTTCCTAAGCTCTACATCACAAATCTAACACTATACTGGGTAGATCTGGCTTTTTAAAAATATATTTAAGAGATGGGGTCTTGCTATGTTGCCCAAGCTGGACATGAACTCCTGGGCTCAAGCGATTCTCCAGCCTCAGCATTCCAAGCAGCTGGGATGACAGGTGAACAGCACTGCATCCAGCAACGGGCAGATCTAGATTTAAATCTCACCATCATCACCCATCTTGCTGATACTGTGGGCAAGTTATGATACCTCTCCAAGCCTATTTCTCATCTGCTGTGAGTATTAAATAAAATGACAGATGTAAAATGCTCCAATGAGAGACAGCCACATGGTTGCCGTGCAGTAAATCTCAAAGTACACTCCCATCTTTCAGATGTTTATTTAATAAAATACAACTAATTGGACCTACATCCAAAGTTTCTTAATATCTCTTACTATATTAAACAGGACAACTTCTGTAGCAATGGTTGAATTCTAAAAAATTTACTCTTTTTCAATTTCAATTTTTAATTGGCTATACCAAATACACAAAAACCAAACAGAACGCTATCTGGTGCTTACCAAATAATTTTCAGGTATTTTACTGTAAAACATAAATTAATATTTATATTTCATCTAACATAATTATTTTTGAGTTTCCACACTTCAAATAGTATTCTCTCTCTTCAGCCCATGCACCCCCCCACACACACATTTTGCTACATTAATATAAATTTATATTCCTATGTAATACACATGCTATATTTTCCAAGTTTGCAAATTAAGTAATTGTACAAAACTATCATTTTAATATAAACACAGGCAAAGACTTAAAGGACAAACTCTGTAGGTAAAATGAACACAGTATTTAAGATTCAAATTGATCCTAATCGGGTTACTTTCAATATCTTCCAAAATGAATATTATTGTGAAATAATCACAACTTCTTAAATAATACTGGGAAAATGAACAGTTTTGAATGATGAGCACATATATTTGCAAATCTTGAAAATGGAAAAATACTTCCACTAAATTGGCATAGGTAGAAAGAGTTATTATATCTTTTGCCTTTCTGGTAAATCTGTAAAGGAGTATAGAGCCAAAATCTCATACATTTTATTACATACCTTTAAGCCAAGCATTGCTCCTGAATCCCGAGGTACACTTCCATCTTTCAGACGCTTATTTAATAAAATGCGACCAATTAAACGATCTCCATCTTTAGATGGCTGCCAGGTCACAGGGTGCTGATATATTGCATCAATAAACATAAAAAGTAATATTTTTATCAATCATTTTATGACAAAAGATCTCTGTATAATCTCTGTGAACTGCAGAAATACAAAGCATTATGATTACACAAACCAGTTTCCTAAAACACTGATTAAAAGGGTTTACTATATTATGCTTATTTCAAAATATGATTACTTCAAATGTTTACAATTTTATGACACAATACTGAAGTTAGATAGCTCTACAAAATCTGAGAAATCTTGAAAATATATGCAAACCCTAATTATCTACATGCTGAAAATTAATTAAAAATTCACGGGCAGAAAAAATAGATTGAAATTATATAGTTGAACTCATTTAAAAACTCCTCTTCAAACACTTTTGAAAAATTTTGAAAGATGTATTACAGCAAAAATTAAAAGGTCAAATCATATTAAAACATGAAATTTAAACCTATGATGAGGGCTTTCTTGAATAGATTTTTAGATTAAAATAATAAAAAGTACATAAGCCCCAATAACTTTCCAATTGAATCTGAATGGGAGAAATAGGCTTTATTTAAAGATCAGGATAGACTACATTTCTCATTTCTTGGAGGTTCTTTCCTGATGCTTTCAGGACCTTGATCTATTTAGCAAAGTACCCTTACTAGATAATTCAATGGTATCCATTGTTAAATAACCTTGAAAACATTAGTAGTTTCTTTCTCAGGGTAGAACCAAGGCCTTTATAAATAATGACACCATTACATTATGAATGATATGCTAAATAGTAAAGGATTTGTGTAATCATAGTAGTTTCACAGTTATCTAAAAGTAACATGCATATATTCATGCAAAATTTAGCAGGCAAAAGACAAGTTCCAGTCAATCATATCTATATGGTAAAAAGATTTCAAAAGTCCCACTATACTAAAAGCAAAAATAATAAATATAAAAGCAGATGGCAATGGCTCTAATACTAATTAATACTACATTAAAATGCTATGACAATAAAACAAAAGAGCAAAATGACAGTGAAAGGGAAAAAAGAAAAACAACTTTTTCTGTGCAAACAGACCCAATTATCTCCCTTTTGCCTGGGATTCAAACTATTAATAATTTAATTTTCATCCCAAGGAAAATATATGCCAGCAATCAAATAAGCCAATCCAAAAAATTGTGGTTTATAGTAACATTAGTAAAATTTATGGTTTATAGTAACATTACAAAGTTCTCTCATGCGACCATAGATAAAACATTCCTTTGTTCCTAAGTTTTATTTTTATTTACTTATTTTTTGGTATGCCGTCAACAATAAAACAGCAAAGCAAGTAAAAGGTTTTTGGTTTGTTTGTTTTGTTTTGTTTTGTTTTGTTTTTCTTTTCTGCACCTTAAGAAATGCTACATTGACCCTTGAAATGCCCTGTCCTTTTATTATGTTCTGTTTTAATGAGTGACAGAGAGCAAACGAAGACCAAATGAGCAGGTTAAAAGGCAGGCTCCACAATCTCAGTACCTTATCACTATGGCTATGCTCCTCGTTAAGGGTTGTGCTACTACACGTATCTACCCCAGAGTCCTTAATCTGAGGTTCAGACCATTCCAAATCCTCTTCCAAAGAGTGGCCACCAAAGTACATCATTTTCTTTTGTCTCTCAGACCTGGTGTTAGAGTCCGACAAAACTGCCTGCTCACTAGTTTTTCTTTTTCCCTTTTGACTGTCCCCTACAGGTGTGGGATAAAAAAAAAAAAAAAAAAAGATACAAAAAAGAAAACATGCAAAGGTTTAAATAAAAAAGGAAAAGTGAAATGATAACAAAAATTAAATAGTAAGGCTCCACATGTCTCACCAAAGACATTGGGGATGCCTCACTGCTATGCCAAGACGTATGATCCAACCAGTTGTAATCCATGTCTCCTGTGAGTCAGACAAAAGAGTGCAGTAAAGGAGACAGCGAAAGAAAGGACAGACAGAGACATTATAAACATTTTAAACTGTATGATCCTGTCTGGTTTCAAGAACTTTGTGTTTAGCACTCATTATATATCAAAAGAAAAGTAAGATTCCAAATGAGTAAAATTTATAGAATGCAGAATATAAGGTTCATGTCTTCTAAATAGACGTTACAAAAGAAAAGTCCTGCAAGAAGAGAAAAGGCTAATAATAAACAGAATAAAAACCAAAAAAAATAGTATATGCTGAAAAAGAAAAAGACTATCACTTAAGTCTCTAACTCATTCTATTTTTCTTTCATGCTGGACTAAAGACATGAGTTTGTTCTCCAAAGATTAAGGGACATTTAAAAAGTAAACAGTGGTTTGCCAATAACCACTATTTTAAAAAGCCAAATAATTAATGTTGTACGTAGATTGCTATATGATATTCTTTATAAAGCTGAAGTCTCCTAAGAAATGTGAGTGGTTAAAAAAAGAACTGGTTACACAAAAGATTAATTTTGTATGAAAATAATAAAAAGGATACATTCAATTTCTACTAATAAAAATAAAATTTACTTAAATATCATGAATTATTTAATACTACTTTGAAACAGTTTTGCAACTTTTTTTAGAAATCACATTCTTATTAAAAGTAAATTTAAAAATTTTATCAATTTATGTAATTGGCAACTAAGAATGTATAGCCTTTCCCTAAAACTTACATGTTTCTTATTGGTTTATACTTGAAAAAAAAAAAACAAGCAAACAAACTTATTTTTGGTCTATATGTACACATGTATCTTTTAATTCAACTTTCATCTATTTAAAAATCTTTATTTACTGAACACCTTTTATTTACTATGTAATTGTGCTAATCCCTAGTGTAAAGGTTAAAATAATGAAACATGCTTGTGGGATAAACACAATAAATCATCAGTGTCACATAAAATAAAACAAAACACTGTGAGAGGCTGGGTACGGTGGCTCATGCCTGTAAACCTAACACTCTGGGAGGCCGAGGCGTGCAGATTGCTCGAGGTCAGAAGTTCGAAACCAGCCTGAGCAAGAGCGAGACCCCGTCTCTACTATAAATAGAAAGAAATTAATTGGCCAACTAATATATATAGAAAAAATTATCCAGGCATGGTGGTGCATGCCTGTAGTCCCAGCTACTTGGGAGGCTGAGGCAGAAGGATTGCTTGAGCCCAGGAGTTTGAGGTTGATGTGAGCTAGGCTGACGCCATGGCACTCACTCTAGCCTGGGCAACAAAGAGAGATTCTGTCTCAAAAAAAAAAAAAAAAAAAAAAATATATATATATATATATATATACACATATATATATAAATACCGTGAAAACTCAAAGATGTGACCTAACAGGCAAGTAAGGAGACAGAAAGATGAAAAGTGGAGAAAAGAGCTTTCCAGGAAGAAGTAACAACATGTGCTGTAAAAAAACTAAAGGAACATCAGCATATCTGACCAAAAAGAATGAGGGAGTATACAGTGCTAAATGAAACTGGTGAGGCAGCACAGAGCAGCTTAGATAGGTCTCCTATTGCCATATTAAAGATTATGAATTTCAACCTTGAAAACTTTTAAGTAAAATGATGACATGATCTAACATTTTTAAAAGATGAATGTAAGTGCTATATTGCAACCGAGTTGGAAGACATCAAGAGTTAAGAGGCATTTGCGATAATCCTTGGGAAAGGTGCTTATGGTTTGAACAAAGGTGATGGTAATAGACGTGGTAGGAAAAGAGGGAAATGAGAGCTGTTTTTGAAGTGGAAATTACACTGTTAAGAAATAATGAAGACTCAAGGTTAACCCCCAGGTTTCTGGTATTAACAAGTGAATGAAAGAAAAGACAATTTATGAGATGGAGAAGACTGGAGAAACAGTACTTTATGGTAAAGAAAGAGTAAAAGGAAATTTTTCTATTCATAGAATCTAAGATGCCATTGACTGTAAGAGTCATATATTTCAGGATACTAAAATGATAAAAAAATATGCATCTTAGAATTTATTAAATATGGTGGTTGCCTTTGGATATGTTATATGAAACAAGTAGGCATATAAGAAAGCAATCAGTCAAGCTGTAATAACACTTAGAAGTTTTGATCTGTAGACATAAATTGGGAATTATTATTAATAGCATACAGACAAAAATGAGTGAGTTCATTTAGGAACAGAGGGTAAAATGAGGACCCAGACTGAAATCTAACATTTAGAGTCTGATTTGAGAGGGAGAAAAAAAAAATTGAGAAAGAGCATGCAGAGGCCTGGCAGTGGCTCATACCTATAATCCTAGCATTCTGGGAGGCCAAGGCAGGAGGAGGACTGCTTGAGGCTAGGAGTTTGAGACCAGTCTAAGCAAGAGCAAGACCCATTTCTACAAAAAACAGAAAAATTAGCCAGGCGTGGTAGTATACACCTGTAGTCCCAGCTACTCAAGAGGCTGAGGCAAGAGAATCGCTTGAGCCTAGGAGTTTGAGGTTGCAGTGAGCTATGATGATACCACTGCACTCCAGCCCAGGTGACAGATGAGACTCTGTTCCAAAAACAAGAAAAAAAGAGCATGCAGAGAAAAAACAGGAAGGAAGGAGAGAGATAGAGAAATATCTTCAAACCAAGAGAAGAGAGTTTCCTAAAACTGAGGGGAAGTCAAATATATTAAATGATTTCTATATATCAAATAAGATAGCTGAAAAGTGTGCATTTGATTTGGGAACCATGAAGATCAGTATAGATGTCAGAACATTCTGAGTAGAATGATGAAAACTGAAATCAGACTGAAAGTAATGGAAGAACCAAAGGGAGGAGAAGAAGTAGAAAAATAATGCATAGACAAACGGTTCTCACAGTGAAATCTCCAAAATAGCATTACCAGAATCACCTGGGAACATGTTAGAAATGCAGATTCTTGGGAGCCACCCTAGATCTAATGAATTAAAAATTCTGTTGGTGGGCCTAGCAATCTGTTTTAATAAGCCTCCCAGGTGATTATGACTCACCAGGTGTGTGAGAATTACAGGAGACAATTCTTTTAAGAAATTTATTTATGAAGGAGGATGAAACGCTATTATCCAACACACATAAAATGCAATTTATAGAAAGAACTCCATTCTTTAAGCTGTTACTAGAGAAGTGCTTCCCAAACATTTTCATGCCACAAATAAACAATTACAATATTATTAAAACACACCAGAGTAAATGGAGATGACAGCTCAGCAGATACTTATGCTCATGCCTGGATACCTAGCCAAAAAATTAAGAGTATTTGTGTCTTAGAAAATCTGTAACCCTTTCAAAATACATTATTGTTCCACAATAAATCATCAAAAAATCTGTGAATTAGACAAAAAAGAGTAGGACGCCTATAAATCAAAATTCTGGACTGGTTTATGTGAAGTCAGGAGAATTCAACTCACAATCTTCTGTCCCTATGCTTGTAACCTATCAGAAAGGCAGAAATATAGTTCTTTTTCTGTAAATAAAGGAAATAACCTACTTAAGTATTTGAGACTAAAGTAAAAACATCTGATCAACCAAAAAAAGGTGTCATATCTGATAAGCACTAAGTAAATACTTGTTGGATAAGTAAAAATTAGTGTCACTGTAAGAATTAAATAAGATATTGAATATAAATCATCGAGTTCTCTTAGTATAGAAAGAATTTCAATACCTATCCCTTAATACTCTTGTGTAGCTTTGATGGGCAGAACTAATACAATAAGATGTCTTCCTTTAGTAACAGTAAAAAAATGTATTGCTAAGATTTCTAGTTTTAGAATAAGAACTAGAAGACACAAAAAGAACCAAATGGAAATATTAGAAATGAAAAATAACTGAAATAGAAAAAGCAAATTTATGGGCTCCACCACAGAATGAAGAAGACGAATGACACAATGAACTTGAAGACAGAACAACAGAAATTATCAAATTTGCAAAACAGACTGAAAGTAGACTAAAAGATAAAATAAAATGAACAGAACCTCAGGAAGCTGAGTGACTATAAAAAAAGGTCTAACAATCCTAGGTCCAGAAGGACAGAAGAAAGTGAATGTGGCTAAAACAGTATTCAAAGAAATAATGGCTGAAAATACCCCAACAACCTATGATTGATACAACAACCCTATGGATTCAAGAAGCTGTGTAAAATCCTAAAAAAGAAAAACCCAAAGAAATCTGTGCCAAGATACAAAATAATCAAATTAAAAACTAAAAACAGAATGTCCTGAAACAATCAAGAAGAAAACACCATCTTACCTAAATTTAGGGGAAAAACAATTAAAATGATAGCAGGTTTCTCATCAGAGACCATGGGGGCCAGAAGAAAGTGGCACAATATTTTTCAACTGCTGAGATAAAAGAAATGTCAATCTGAATTCTAAATACAAAGAAATTATCTTTCAGGAATGAATGAGAAATAAAAACGTTCTCAGACAAGAGAAAACTAAGATAATTTGTCATCAGCACACCTACTCGACAAGAATGGCTAAAGGAAGTTCTGGAAACAAAAGAGAAACCAAAAATAAGGAACGTGGAAATATTGAAAATGAATAAAGAACATGATAATCAAAAATATGGGTAAATACAATAGACTTTCCTTCTTCCCCTGAGTGTTCTAAATTTTGTTTCATGTTTGAAGTGTAAAGTATACATTGTCTGAAGTTTTTTATAATACATATGGAGAAAATATTTAAGAGAATTCCATTATGAGATAAAGAGGAAGATAAAGGAACTTAGAAGATGTGAAGTTAAGGTTTCTACACTTTAACTAGCTAAATGTTAACACCAGTAGAGTGCGCTAAGTTGTACACATGTAATACATTATCTAGAACAACCACTAAACCCCCCCCCAAACAAACAAACAAAAAGAACAACTACAAAAAGAGATACACTTACAAAACACTACAGTAAATCAAAACACAATTCTAAAAAATATTCAAATAATCCATAGGAAGGCAAGGAAAAGGAAATAGAGAATGAAAAACAGAAGGAACAAACAGAAAACAAAACAAAAAATGGCAAACAACAATAGAACTGCAGACCAATATCCTTCATGAATATAAATACAAAAATCCTTAACAAAACATTAGCAAATATAATTCAGCAATATGTAAAAACAATTATACACTATGAACAAGTGGGGTTTATTCCTGGAATGCAAGAGTGGTTGAATATTTGAAAATCACTGTAATCCACCATATTAACAAGTTATATGGAAAAAATCACATGAACATAGCCATTGATCATTAATACAGAAAAAACATTCATGGTTAAAAAAAACTCTCAGAAAATAAGGAACGGTGGGGAACTTGCTCAAATTAATGAAGCACAACAATTAAAAACCTACAGCTAAGATCACACTTAATGATGAAAGGCTGAATGCTTTATAGGAACAGAAATTTCACCAAAGAGGATATCTTTGTTTGCAATAGCCAAAAAGTGGAAACAACCATGTCCTTCAATAGGTGAATGGCTAAACAAAGTGTGGTATATCCATACCATGGAATGCTAATTAGAAATAGAAAGAAAAAAATATTGATCTATACAACATGAATTGACCTCAAGCGCCTTATGATGGGTTGAAAAAAATCTAATATGTCATATTGTATGATTTATTTCATGTAACATTCTCTACATGGTAAAATTATAGAGATGAAGAACAAATAAGTAGTTAGCAGAGGTTAGGGCTGGTGGTAGGATTTACTATAAGGAGATAGCATAAGGAAGATCTTTGTGGTGGTAGAGTAGTTCTGTACCATTAAGTGGTGATTACATGAATCCATATATGAGATAAAAATCTCCTAGAACTAAACACACACATTGGTCCAATGTCAAGTTCCTGGTTTTGATATTGTATTATAGCTATGCAACATACAACTGGAGGAAACTGGATGAAGTACACATGAGATCTCCCTGTACTATCTTTGAAACTTCTTGCAAATCTACAATTATTCCAAACTAAAAAGTTAAAAATAATGTTTTGCTGCCTTAATAGACAGTTATCAAACCCACCACAGGAGGTGTTCAAAGAAAAAGATAAAGCACCACTTATCATCGTGATGTATAGCAATGATGAATGTTTCAGTTAGGAAGTTACATAAAAAGCACACTAAGTCCTATTTAACTCTGATGTTTAATGATTCTATTAGAATAGGTTAAACATATTTAAATATGAAGACTTGGTTAAAAATAATTGAAAGATTCAGACTTTAGACTAAATTTCTTCCTTTACTTACCTCTACTGTAATATACAAACTAACCCAATTGGGGTGTGTGTGTGTGTATGTGTATGTGTGTGTGTTCTATACATAAAAAAGTTCCAGGCCGGGCGCTGTGGCTCACGCCTGTAATCCTAGCTCTTGGGAGGCCGAGGCGGGCGGATTGCTCAAGGTCAGGAGTTCAAAACCACCCTGAGCAAGAGCGAGACCCCGTCTCTACTATAAATAGAAAGAAATTAATTGGCCAACTGATATATATATAAAAAATTAGCCGGGCATGGTGGCGCATGCCTGTAGTCCCAGCTACTCGGGAGGCTGAGGCAGAAGGATCACTCAAGCCCAGGAGTTTGAGGTTGCTGTGAGCTAGGCTGACGCCATGGCACTCACTCTAGCCTGGACAACAAAGCGAGACTCTGTCTCAAAAAAAAAAAAAAAAAAAGTTCCAATATTCTATATACAATATATTTTGTAAAGTCAATAAATTAAGGCAGAAGTTTATTAACTGTTTTATATAATTTTTCCTTACAAGTTAACAAAAATTTAAAAATTAAATCACATAATTTATAAGCGCACTTTTCAACATCCTCACTTTAACTTAATCATGTTTACAAAGTCACAGCATGTTGTGACAGAAAGAGTTTTATAGGTGAAGATAGAAAATTGATGTTAAAGTATTAACTTCATCCTTTATAAATTTTATGATTTGAATACATCCTTTTAATACATTAGGCCTCATTTGCTCATCTGCTCAAAAAGAGATTAATTGTGATATCTCACAGATTGCTGAGTTTAAATAAGATAATAGTCATGAAAGTGCTTTGCAAATTTTGGAGTCAATCCAATGTAGATGGTAACATGATCTTCAACATTATTTTTAAAAATGATGCTAATTTTCATTCTAAATAGGTAGAGAAATTTCAACAATGACCATTTTATTTCTCTTCTTGATTTTTACCTTGCTCCTTAATTTATCAGGGTATCTATGTTGGCATTTCCCAGTGTGTATTCCATGGAACACTGACTTTGCAAAATGTTAACAGGCTTGAGTAATTTAAAGATTCTCTAGTAAAATAGGGCTGTAAAACTCTAGATTAAACATAATTAAATAAATTTCTTGAGTGCAGGATTTTCTCTTATATTAATAGTAATGACAATATGCTCCATTAAGATTATAGAATATACAGTTTCCACAAACTTCACTGAAACAGAAACACAGAAGCCTGCTCAGAGGACAAGTGTCTCAGGAACTACATATATATATATTTTTAAGAGATAACATCTTACTATATTGCCCAAAATGGAACTCTTGAGCTCAAGCAATCCTCCCACCTCAGCCTCCCCTGAATAGCTGTGACTACAGGCCAGGAACTGTATGTATTTTGAGAATTAATGCTGAAACTTTCCTGGAAGGTCATCTTACCTCATAAGATAGTCACTAAAACTGATAATAAAACTTAAGTCTTGGCCGGGTACAGTGCTCAAATCTGTAATCCTAACACTCTGGGAGGTGGAGACGGGAGGATTGCTTGAGGTTAGGAGTTCAAGACCAGCCTGAGAAAGAGTGAGACCCCATTTCTACTAAAAATGGAAAAAATTGGCAGAGCGTGGTAGGACCTGCCTGTAATCCCAGCTATTCAGGAGGCTGAGGCAGGAGATGGCTTAAGCCCAGTAGTTTAAGGTTGCTGTGAGCTTTGATGAGACCACAGTACTCTAGCCTAGGGGACAGAGTAAGACTCTGTCTCAAAAATAAATAAATACATATATACATACATAGGCTTAAGACTTTCCCATTCCAAGGAAAATGTTCACTGTTAAGGAAACTCAAAGCCCAAAAAAAGTCATATAGAAGGAATATTTTCTAAGGCAATGGTTTTCAAATTATATTCCATGGAGTGGCTTCCTAGACAACTGTTGGAGTGTATGGCAGACTGATTCTAAGGTAGTGCCCTATAATCCCCACCACATGGTCTTCATGCCTTTTGGGGACCTATAACTTGCTCCTAACCAAGATGGCAGGATGGCAAGGTGATGGGATGTTACTCCCATGATATTGCTAAGTTTTCTAAGACTCTGCCTTGCTAGTCATGGGCCTTGCTAGTCAGCATGCCTGACACATTCTTTGCTGGCTTGGTGAGTAAGGAGCCATGATTTAAAGCCCATTTGACTAAGGAACTGCAGGCATCCTCTAGGAACTGTGGGCATCCTGTAGGAATTGCAAGCAGCTTCTAGGAGTTGTGTAGGAGCTGAGGGCAGTTTCCAGTCACAAGGAAATGAATTTTGCCAACAGTCTTATTGAACTCGTAATCAGATTCTTCCACCATTAATTGTACAGATAAAAATGTAGCCCAACCAATACCCTGATTGTAGTTGTGTCAAACCTAGTGTAGCCATGCTAAGATTCCTGACCAATAGAAACTGTGATATAGTAAATACATATTGTTTTAGGCCACTAAGTTTGTGGTAATCTGCTCTTAACTCATTGCCAGCTCTGAAAGTAGCAGATTTTTAAGGATAAAGACCAAACCATGAAAGTCAGTAGATCTAAAGGGCCAGATATGCTTAGACCAAGTCTCAACCTCCACTACAAACAGCAAGGCTAGCTAAAGTACAATAGTATTTGAAAAAGATAAATAAACATGATCCATAACTAGCTTATTTTTCAAAAATCTTGCTCCTTTGGTCTTTCCAACATATTCTTCTTTCATAACATGTAATTGACTAAATGATTGTATATATTACATACATTAGAATTAATCTTAATAATTACACAGTGTGAAATTGTTCTAGGTTCTATGGATATACTATAAATAAGAACTCAAGAAACTTACATTGTAGAAAGGTAAAATGTATAGCGTGTGTATGTATATATATGTGTGTGTGTGTATATAGCATAGCATAGTATAACATAATATATATCCATACTATTCTAGTTCATTACATCTAAGTTGTTAACAATTATAACATGTATCATTATTTTATGTATCACTAGGAAGGAAGAAATGGCTCATTAAATAACAAACATTTGATAGTAAGAATCCCTTCAAAAAATTAAAGTGTGAAAAATTTTGCTTCTTAGAATTAAAAAATTATGGCATTTCATGAAAAGGATATTAACTAATCAGAAAGGAGAAGAGATTAATAGGAAATGCTTCAAAATAGAGGTGATATTTAAGCTGCATCTTGAAGAATCAAGTAAGATTGTTATCAAGAGGAAAACAACAAGTATAATCCTTAAAGAAAAAAGAGAATCTATCAAACTATGGCTGCTATATGAATACAACTGTACAAAAATATTTTTTTCTTTATAACCTTATTCTATAAGCATCTTTCTATTTTAAAATTTTTTTTGTTTTACTTGTTACACTTTTTTGTTAAAATTAAAACACACCACACACATCAGCTTAGGCCTACACAGGATCAGGATCATCAATATCACTGTTTTCCGCCTCCATATTTTGTCTCACTGGAAAGTTGTCAGGGGCAAGAACTCACAAGCAGCTGTCAGCTCCTATGATTACAATGCCTTCTTCTGGAAAGCCTCCTGAAGGACCTGCCTGAGGCTGTTTTACAGCTAGCTATTTTTTATAAGTAGAAGGAGTACACTCTAAAATAGCAATAAAATATACAGTAAATACATAAACCAGTAACAAAGTCATTTATAATCATTACCACGTTTCCATACTGTACATAATTGTATGTGCTATACTTTTATAAGACTGACAGCACAGTTAAGTTTGTTTACACCAGCATCACCACCAACACTTGAATAATACATTATGCTATGATGTTATACAATAACTATGACATCACTAGGTGATAGGTTTTGGCTCCATTATAATCTTATAGGACTACCACAGTATATATGGCCCATTGTTGATTGAAACTTGGTTATATGGTGCATGACTGTACTTAAATGAGAAGGAAAGGAGAGGAGTAAAACTACTACAAAAAATTACAAACAGTCTATATTGTTAGGGAAAGAATATGACCTGAGTATGACTTATATATCACACTGTAAAAAATATTTGGGAATGTTGATCTTTATTATCAATTCACATAACTAATTTCATCAAATGTGAAACAACATTGTTCTATGTATTACCAAAAGAGAAAAATCAAGTACTGCCCATTATAACTGAAAGATGCCATTAATTATAAGACTTGCCCTAATTTCAGAAATAATAAAACAGGAAAAACGTGTCTTAGATTTGATAAAACACTGTGCTTTGTTCATGAGAGTCACTCAAGGAGAATTAGGAATCAGAAGACAAGAAATCAGAATCTACCTTGTCCATAAACTGGCTTATAACCTTATGCCAATCATTTTATGAAGTAAATCATTTTGCAAAGATCCACTCTTCTAATACAATGCAATTAATAATAAATGACTGATTGAATACCTACACATTATAACCTACTATGAAATCATTATCACCCTAGAGTAATAACCTTGAATTGAGGCCCTGTTTCAGGTTCTATAAAATAATAATGGCATTTATTGACTGCTTACTTATTCTGTTCTAGGGAATGGGATAAACACTAGGGCAGATTGTGTTTTCCAAAGACAGCTATACCATTACATACCCCATTCCATATGCTCTATTTACAATGTTAAAATGACACTGAGAAGTGGGTGTCTATATTGAACCTTGGAAGATTTTGAACCAATAAAATTCAGAAAGTAACACTCTTTTGTCTTCTGAGGCTATGTTTAAAAGGACAGCATAGTTTCCTCTTAACGCTCTCAGGACATGTACGTTAAGAGGTATGAACCGATATATAAGAAATTTATTTCTCTGAAATTGCTATGCTACAGAAATCACATGGAGGAGGGGAGAGATACCTGATCCACAGATACCATGAGGATATTAAACATTTTAATAAATAAAGCAAATAAAGCTTTTACTTAACATAAAATATAGTTTTATGACTAAGTTTTGAAGGTAATTTGTAGTAACTAGGATATATACACGATTATCTTATTTAACTATGACAAAAACCATTTGAGGTAGATAATGTATCCATTTTACACATGAAGAAACTGAAAGGTTAAAATAACTTGCCCAAGATCACATTATTAGGATATAATAGAGTCAGGATTAAAAACCCACGTAGTCTGTCTCCAAAATCCACATTCCTAAATCCTATGCTAAAACTAAATTCTTTGCTAAAAATAAACTCCGTGGCATTATTGTCCTACATATTTGATCCTATTTAATAACTCAAAGGTCACATAATACAAATAGCCTTTAATTTGTGACATTAAAAGTAATTCTTTTACTAAGTAATTAAGTACTTTGCAATGGATATTAAACAATTTTCAAGAGCCACATAAAATGGCTAAAAATAAAATTAATCCAATACCAGTAAGCAGGAATAACCATTAGGAAATTCATAACTTGGGGGCTGGGCACAGTGGCTTATGCCTGTAAACTCACCACTTTGGGAGACAAAGGCAGGATTGTTTGAAGCCAGGAGTCTGAAATCATCCTGAGCAACATAGCAAGATCTCATCTCTATAAAACATTTTTAAAGAAAAATTAGCCAAGTGCAGTGGCACAGGCCTGTAGTCCTAGCTACTTAGGAGGCTGAGGCAGGAAGATCGCTTGAGCCCAGGAGTTCAAAGTACAGTGAGACATGATTGTGCCACTGCACTCCAGCCTGGGTGACAGAGACCCTCCTTAAAAAAATTCATCACTTGGATTTTAGTAAATAGTCCTATAAGCAATTTGAATATATTAATTTAATCTGAACTGAGGTAACCGAAAATCTTACAATAGGAGTAGGTCCAAGAAAATGTGTTTTTACAAGTATGTGAGAAGTCTAAAAATTTATTATTATCAAGTTGCATTCATATACAGTTCTAATTTATTTTCCTTAATAGTTCTTTCATTTGTTTTAATTAGTATTAGTTAATGCATTCTGAGCTTTATAACCAAAGTAAAAGAATTTTCTTAAACAAAAATATAACTGACATAAATCATACAATATTAGAGCAGAAATTTAATACCTGATCTTAATGGTTGAAAAAATTAAAAAAAGAAATTTAAAAATATTTTTTCATTCATTCAACTCATTGTTATATACATTCATCCATTTATTCTAAAAATATTTGTTGATAGACTACCGTGTGCCAGGTTTCAGGCTAACTGCTGGGATAAAACAGAGAAGGAGAGAAATAAGAACCCTACCTTCAAGGAAGTTACATGTAATAGAAAAAGACAATTAAAAAGCTCATTCCCAGACAGAATAATGGCCAACAAACATATGAAAAAATGCTCAGCATTTCTAATCATCAGGGAAATGCAAATCAAAAATCTAATGAGATATCACTTATCTCCAGTGAGAATGGCCTTTATTAACAAGTCCCAAAACAATAAATGTTGGCATGGATGCAGAGAGATAGGAACACTCCTATATTGCTGGTGGGACTGCAAACTAGTTCAACCTCTGTGGAAAGCAATATGGAGATACCTTAAAATGATACAAGTATATCTACCATTTGATCCAGCAATCCCATTACTGGGCATCTACACAAAATACATTCTATAAAAAAGACACATGGACTCTAGTGTTTATAGCAGCACAATACACAATTGCAAAGATGTGGAAACAATCCAAGTGTCCATCAATACATGATTGGATTAATAAAATGTGGTATATGTATACCATGGAGTACTATTCAGCTATAAGAAACAACAGTGATATAGCACCTCTTATATTTTCCTGGATAGAACTGGAACCCATTCTACTAAATGAAGTATCCCAAAATGGAAAAATAAGCACAACATGTACTCACCAGCAAATTGGTTTCACTGATCAACACCTAAGTGGACATATAGGAATAACATTTATCAGATGTCAGGCAGGTGGGAGGGGGGAGGAGGGAATGGATATTTACATACATAATGAGTGTGATGCGCACCATCTGGGGGATGGACACGCTTGAAGCTCTGATGGAGGGGGGAGGTAAGGGCAATATATGTAACCTTAACATGTGTACCCCCATAATATGCTGAAATAAAAAAAAAACTTAACAATAAAAAAGAAGCTCATTCCCTATAGTGTCTTCACTTAAATAATTCCTCTAACATACTGAGACTTACAATCCATAGAACCAATCACCATTTTTGTTTTTTGTTTTGTTTTGTTTTTTGCTTTTCCTCCCCTCTTTTAAGTTTTCTTTATTTCTTTCTATATACAGTTTAAATTCCATGGTCCATCATTCAAATTGCACACTTACAAATATTTTTAATTCCTTTGCCCTCTGTCCTTTCTTGGTATTCACTCAGCAAAACCCAAATAATGGCTAAATTGAGTTTGCCATCTACTCAATGTTTTCCTCCAGGTAGCTGAATATATCTAGAGAAAAACATAAAACCATACTAACTAGTCTCCCTTAAAATTTATAATAATCAATCCCAAATCAGCCTTTATTATAGCTCTTCATTACAATTGCTACATTTCATTAGTTCATTATCTTCCCCACTTGCCAAGACAGGCATTTAGTATTTTCTCTATCCATAGACCTCATAAAGATAGAGAGTAGACTGATGGTTACCAGAGGCTGGGAAGGAGAACTGGGAGGAATGAATGAAGGGAAAAAGAACATGACTATATTTATTACTACTGAACTCTATACTTGATAATGGTAAAGATGATAGATTATATGTGTATATTTTATCACAATAAAAAATAAATGTTAAAAAACTTCCTAGTCTCACAGTTCACTTATTTTAAAAATAATAACATTTATTATTACATTAGAGAGCTTAGTATATATCAGATACCATTGTAGATGCTTCAGTGTGCTATTTAATCCTTACTATAAGCTTATCATAAAAGTACTATCCCCACTTTACAGATGAGAAAAGTAAATATTTCTAAGACAAAGAAAGTGACCAAGGTCACATAGCTAATAAATATCTAAACATATATTTAAAACCAGACCTATTTACCTTTACCTTTAAATTGTCTTATCACTGACAGCAAAAATGCTCAAAAATTGAATTCTATATTGAGAGTGTATGGGTAATTTTATTTCATGAAATAAATTATATTGCTTTAAAAGTGAAGCAAGGTAACTTAAATTCTGAAGAAAATAAATGGCCAGCAGAAAAAAAGCAAACTGAATTGTAACAAATTTAAATTTTTAAAAGTTAAACTTTTTTAGTTAAAAATTTTTTAAAGTATTAATGACCATTTACTCATCTTTAGAAAATATCATTAACTGATCTCAAGATAATTTAAAATGAACAATGTATACTATACTATAAACCAGGGGCCAGCAAACTTTTCCTCTAAAGAGGCAGACAGTAAATATTTCAGGCTGCATGGCAAAGAGCAAAATCAAGGATATTATGTAGGTCTTAAATAATAACAGTGAAGACAATTTTGCACAATTGTTACTGATGAAATTTAAACTATAAAAATAATAATTAAGTATAATTTTTCAAAACACAGGCCTACACATTTTGGGGGATAACAATTCATTTAATTGGGGTTCAGATTTAGTGTATCATCAAAATTAGTTGCAGGCTGGACGCGGTGGCTCACGCCTGTAATCCTAGCACTCTGGGAGGCTGAGGTGGGCAGATTGCTCGAGGTCAGGAGTTCGAAAACAGCCTAGGAAGGGCGAGACCCAGTCTCTACTATAAATAGAAAGAAATTAATTGGCCAACTAATATATATACACAAAAAATTAGCCGGGCATGGTGGCGCATGCCTATAGTCCCAGCTACTCAGGAGGCTGGGGCAGAAGGATTGCTTGAGCCCAGGAGTTTGAGGTTGCTGTGAGCTAGGCTGACGCCATGGCACTCACTCTAGACTGGGCAACAAAGTGAGACTCTGTCTCAAAAAAAAAAAAAAAATTAGTTGCAAATGTTAATCTGATGATGCTGTTGTGTAAAAAGATGTATTTCATCTTCAAAAATTGTCTGCATACAGATAGGTACTGGAAAACACTGACATCAATTGACAAGCATATGATCCTAATTGAACATATTCATCATTTGTAAGACATTTATAGATTTTTACTAGATTCTTCTTTCTTATTCCACAGCAGATTAGTTATTCCTTATTGACAGCTAGGTGGAAGGTACTCAATTTTACAGCTAAATGGATTTTGAATATGGAAAGTTTCTTTGCATTCACATTGGGGTCCAATAAACACTGCTAGAACTGTAGTTTGAGCTTAGAAAATATTTCTATTGCAAATTTCTGTAGTAACAGAGATCGTTGGTTTTTTATTTTATCTTTTGACACCAAGAAAAGTAAATAAAGCAATTTGACATTACTTATGATTCAAACAACATTAGTGGTTGAAATAACTTTACCACAGTAAAAGTTTCTCTTATAACCGTTGTTTTTTGTCTTATAATTTTAGGTTAAATTCATTGGGAAAAATAATTAAATCAGGAGCAAAGGCTAATTGAGAAAGCCTTTCATTGTTTAATAATAGCAGTTGAGGGAAGTTCTCATTCAGGAAACTTTCAATATCAATCCTGAGCTTGAAAAAAATGGAATTAAACTGCACTAAGACAGCAAACTGCTGTGGAGGGGAAAATGAGGATATTCAGCTTCTATTTCTCATAAAAATTGATAAAAATAAAGTGCACAAGAGCAAATAAAGCTCACCCTTGATACTACTGCTTCAATAACACATGACAGATTCAAATATTTCCTGCTAAGTACCTGCTGGTAAATAATACACTGAATAACTACAGGTTTGTAACATCCCGTGCTTCACATATTTACCAAATAAACCTTACATCTATTGACTCATTCATAGCCAAGAAAAATGACTTGAAATCATTTGCCTTATTTTTTTAATTAACCAACATCCTTAAATCTTCAAGCAGCTGTCTCACTAAAAGCCTAGTAGTCTTAAACAAGTATATTTTCCCTGGGCATATTACTTCAGCTGCTGCATCAAAAATGATTTAATTAACTCACTACTGGTAAATGGCTTTCTTGGCTTGCTAATAAATGAGGTACTTGGAAACTTACTTTGGTTTAGTCTCATTTTCACTTTTTATTTTTGTGAAGAAATTCTGCTATGATAATACTCCATTTTAAATGTTCAAGTTTTTCTGTCCTTTGCTTTCCTGTGAGTTGGTAATAGTAATGTGTGTATAGTGTCATTGTACAATAAGCACAATGCTTTGTCATTGAATTTGAGAACAAGGTGATCCCACTCTACAATGCCTTAAAACCATGACATTTAAAGTCTTCCTTCCTTACCCTTTCTTAACATGACATGATGGGCATGAGCAGGTAATAAAAATAAATAAAATGGTGCAGTATGGCAGTGTACATGACACTCAAAACACTGTGGAGTTACCAAAGTGTCACTGTAATTTGTAGCATGCTGAGAAGCACTGCAAAGCAATGAGAGTGCCACATGTGGTCTGTCTCAACTACTCAACTTTGTTGTAATACAAAAGCAGCAGCAAGCAAAACATAAATGAATGGGTGTGGCTGTGCTTAAAACTTTGTTTATGACACTAAAATTTTAATTTCATATAATTTTCATGTCACAAAATATTTTGTAGGTTGTTTTCAAGTATTTAAAAATTTAAAAAGCACTCCCAGTTAAAAAAACAAGACACATACAGAACAGGCAGTAGAGTGAATTAGATCCCCCAAGCCACAGTTTAACAATCCCTGCTCTAAACTATATATTATCTGATCATTCTCTCAACTGGAACTTCCTAATAAATGGACAATCTCCCACATGCAGTAAAATTACATTGTATATCCTAAATGTTGAGGCTTATATAAGAAGTCAGGTTCTCCTGCTGCTAAAAAAAACTCTAGAAACCTTACACTTATCTAACATATCTAGCACAGGCTAAAACAAATGAAAGCCTATTCTAGGTACAATTTTCTTAGATGACTCAGCTAAAATACATGCAGTGAAAATTACAGCCCAAGTTCTTACTCCCGTACCACAAAGCTGGAATTCTAGTGCAAAAGAAAATGTTATCTTATTTCATGTTTCATACTCTCTAGTACCATAAATTATTGACATTTGATATATTTTAGTTGAAAGAAATAAAGGATGAATAAATGAATGAATGAATGAATGAATGAATATATCTACTATACATTTCTTGAAATACTGAATTAGGCTTAAACCCAACTTGTCTGCTATTTCAATGCTTTTTCAACTCAAATACAAATGGCCTATGCAGCATTTGCAACAGCACTCAGGCATTTGCTCTGGTATGCTTCTTATCAATTAACAATAATATGTTCTTCACAAAATTATATCTTTTCTGTCCTTTGAACAAATTTCATCATCAAATTTTAAAGCTGTACTCTATTAGTATCAAAATCTAAGCCTCATCTACTGAATTCTAATCCAATATAACAGAGACTTCATTTTAAGTTAAAAATAACATTTTCTATAATCCAAACTTGCTTCAACAACTAGTCTATAATTTAATTTTGCTTTTAATTTTCCATTCATTTAGCCAAGAACCCTCTCATATATTTCCCACACACTGAAATCTGTAAGGTTGTTTTTCATGGTACATACTTGGGTACTAAGTTTTCTATTAAAAACAGTCCTTTTCCTGTAGGCAAATGCTTTATATGGTATTTCACCAATAATTAATAAGGCAATATTTATGCAAAAGGATGGAATTACTATCATAAAAATTTTAAATGTGGCCAACTTTTTTTTTTCTCCTTTATCCCCATTTGTAAATTTATCTTTTGGCTGTATACTGTACAAATGAACTTTGAGTTTAGCCTGTTAATCTGCTTATATTTATGTTATATAATTTCAAGTCCCAAATTAGATTCATAATATGTATTTGCAGTTTGATTTCTCATGAATTGAAAGTATGCTATTTTTATACAACACATGATGAAATAATTTCATAATGTTGCCTAATATAGCAACACAGTAATTAATTATATCCATGTAACTTTGATGTGATTGAGTTCTTTTTAATTCAAGAGTGAAGTTTTAAAACTCATGTTACAATTGGAATAGTTATTTAGCATAAAATTATTTTACCAACAGATAGAGTGAATATACAAGATAGTAATCATTTTTTGATGTCTACAAAATTTTACTTGTGAACATCTTAGTAATAAAATAGCTACCCAAATATTCTTTAAATGTTCTCATTATGATTTATCCTAAAAATTTTTGAGTCCACTTGGTTTACAATTCCTTACATGTTTAATTGGCCTCAAATACCATAAATTAATATTTCTCTCTAATTGGTAATATATTATCTATCATTTTATAGCTTATTTTCTTTACAAACAAAACACATATAGTAAATTCATTACCTAAAAATTATAATAAATGTGAGATTATGTAAGGGGATAAATTTCACTATTAATACTGACAACTAAACTTAGACAAAATATAAAGCTGACATCTTTAGGGTTTGTTTTCAATACCTTAAAAGTTGTGCTTCTATATGGAGTGTGTGCAGTATATCTATTTTTCTTCCTAAGCTAGATCTTTTCTGCAAATTACCTCAACCCCACCTCCATTCACCCTCCTCTGCAAAATAAGTAAAATTGTATTGTGTACTTTCAAGAGTCTAATATTACAAATGAATCAAATATTTCACATTTTATAGCTAGAAAACTGCCATATGCATTTGCTAGCCCAATCTCTACTCAAGATTTTAAAGAGAAATAAAAAACACCTGCAACAACCTAGTAAAATCCCTCAGATTAGGCGCTGGAACAACAAAGGAAGCTAAAACTCTCTCCACAATAAATAGCTTAAAAAAGATGAAACCAGTTATCTTTTGTGCAGTTGAGCAAAAGGTTGACAACATGACTATGTAATTAAAGTTTAAAAAGTTGTACTATAATATTAAGATTAAAATATATCTAACAAGGAAAGTACAGCATCTACAATATATCAATTAGCCACTGAACATAATTTCTCCAGGTCTAAAGCAGATGAGGGCGGTAGGAAACACTAGCAACAAGTGGTTACAGAATTCTAATGTAAGGAAGTAGCTTTAAAGTATTTTTGACCATGATTCACAATAATAAGTACATATTAATATTTTACATTATGAGACTATGGAGTACACACACAATCAAACAAAAGTTTTACAAAACAATTACCCTTCCTATGTGGACTTCACTTTGACATTTTCTACTCTGTTCTAGTCCACTTTTTAAAAAAAAAATTTTTTAGAGACAGTCTCACTCTGTCATCTAGGCTGCAGTGCTGTGGTGCAATCATAGCTCAAACTCCTGGGCTCAAGACATTGTCTTGATCCTCCTACCTAAGACTCCCCAATAGCTGGGACTATAGGCATATGACCCCATGCTCAACTCTTTTCTTTTTTCAAATGATGGCTGTTACCCTCCCAATTGTCCAATACTTAAATTCAGAGACACTATGACACAAGCAATCTAAGATTTACCTCTTTCCATAACCCAAAGACAAAAAATAAGAAAAAAAATCATATTGTAGTTTCCTAACCCAATACAAAATATGAGCAAGCAATCAATTTAGTTTTGGGAAAAGCAAACTATGTCACACTGAGATATATTTAAAAAAAAAAAAAAGTCTTACAAGACATACAGAGCACACAAAATCAGTGTATGTAACCAATGTCTTTTTCCTTTGAAGTTCTGTAGTACCTATAGTACAATTGACTTATATTGCTAGTTATTTTAGACTCTCAATTTCTAGGGTAGAAAGAATGTGTTATTCCTTTCTACATTCTCCACTGGATCCAATCTAACACCTTGCAAATAACAGGCACTTGAAAAAGTACTTGGCAGAAAAATGAGTAAATAGGTAGGTGTTTAGTATTTAGTGAGATATTGAATTGCATCTCAAAATGACATCTCCACAAGTCAAAAAGTATATTCTTCTTTAGCCTAGAAATATGAGCCTCATTCAACATAGCACAGATCTTGAAAGAGAAGAAACTAACACAAATGACCACAATCCATATGTCCACAATTATACTCCATTCAAAATTCTTGAGTGTTGTCCTGTAGAAGTCTTAACTATTACTGAACATTAAGGAATCTAAAAATGATTTGAATACCTACTGCTTGACAAGTGCTACATACATATAGTCTCACTTGATCCCTACAATTACCAAACAATAAAAATACTATTATTCTGATTTATAAATGTATAGGTAAGGAAACAGACCAAGAGTGGTTAAAATCAGGTAGGAAAAGATCATGTAGTTAATGAATGACACCCAGGATTTGATCTCTTCGACTACAAAACTGACACTTAGCATTAAACCTCCCTGTTCCTATTATACAAATAATGGCTAAGTCACTAATGAATTGCAATTATCAGCATTATTTGTCTGACTATAACGAGTAAAATGACACATATTACAAATATGAGTCAAATTCTGTAAATTTAAAATAATTAAATCCATCCAAAGGGACAAATGAATAAGAGAAGAGCCAAAGCCACCAACACCAATGAAGGTAAAGATTTTTTTAAAAAAAAAAGAAACAGACTAGTAGAGGAAAAAAAATTTTAAGTAGAAAGAAGTATAAGCTTGCTGTACATTGCCAAGAAATTTTATTATTCAAAGAGCAAGAAAGATCCTCAATGTAGCTGAAGCTATGATGTACTAGGGCCTGGAAAGAATCTCTCTGCAATGATAATGTTGCCTGGTGCTATCTATAGTGTTGGTTAACACTTTAAAATTAGATAACTTGACCCAAATTTGCCTTGAACATTTTTGAAGAGTTATACACAAAATGGAAAAGAAACAGAAAAGACAATGAGAAAGAGATCTGAGATACTTGGAATTATTTATCCTAAGGATAAAAAAGCAAAGGGGTGATGATCATTTAAAAGTTGCTTGGTCTTCATCAAAATGATGTATCCACATGTAAACATACAGGAAAAAATATGTCTAAATGCCACTAGTATAACTTCTTTAACTACTAGGAAGATCTTTCAAACATTAGTTAACATGAATCAAAATGTTAGATATGTTTAAAAGTAGTTCATTCACAAATCAGATTGATACTTTTTTCACAAATAATCAAAAACACAACTTTAATAATGAAAAGTCCAAAAATGATACAAGTCAATCTCTTTCCCATGATATCCCAGTCTCTCAACAACTACAATTTCTCCTCACTGAATTCTACTAGTAGGGTAATATCAAACAAAAAAATATTTTATTGATATTTCTTCCTCCAAATCGTATTAAAGTGTGATTGTCTATAGGAAATAAATGTTGGCAGAAACTGCACTCTGCAAAACTAATTATTAAATAGATGAGAAGGGGGACTATCTTTAAGAATGTCTACTAGTAGTTCAAGTTAGGGAAGAATACAGATGTGAATGAAATGTTTCTTTCTATATTTGATAAATGTTTTAGTTTTGATAAATAATATCACATAGGACTTTAACTTTTAAAAGGTACAAAAAAACTAACATAAATAAGGATACTACATATAAAAAGCTTTCAAACGACCAGGTGCAGTGGCTTACACCTATAATCCTAGCACTCTGGGAGGCCAAGGCGGGCAGATCGTTTGAGCTCAGGATTTCGAGACCAGCCTGAGCAAGAGCAAGACCCCATCTCTACTAAAAATAGAAAAAATTAGCCAGGCATGGTGGCACATGCCTGTAGTCCCAGCTACTTGGGAGGCTGAGGCAGGAGGATCGCATGAGCCAGGAGTTTGAGGTTGCTATGAGCCAGGCTGACACCGCATCACTCTAATCCAGGCAACACAGTGAGACTCTGTCTCAAAAAAAAAAAAAAAAAAAAAAAAAAGCTTTCAAGCATTTTTTGATGCATTTCTGGTTTTTTTTAAATATTTTTATACTATAAAAGTAAAGGCAAAGAACAATAGAAGTACCTACCAGATAGAATTTAAACCAAACCACTAAAGATAACAAAATTATCTTTTTCTTATCTTTTAGTATTATGATATATTCTGGCAAATGAGAAAAAATGACCAAACTAAAGAATATTAAATATAATTAGAGAAAATAAAATTTCTATATATACTATTGTACAATTGATTAAAATCAACAGTTTCTCTCAATACGTAATTATATTTCGATAAACACAACTGTCTTAGAAATTTATCTTTTTTTTTTTGGCCGGGCGCAGTGGTTCACACCTATATTCCTAGCACTCTGGGAGGCCAAGGCAGGTAGATCACTTAAGGTCAGGAGTTTGAAACCAGCCTGAGCAAGTGCGAGACACTGTCTCTATTAAAATAGAAAGAAATTAATTGGCCAACTAAAAATATATAGGAAAAATTAGCCAGGCATGGTGGCGCATGCCTGTAGTCCCAGCTACTTGGGAGGCTGAGGCAGAAGGATTGCTTGAGCCCAGGAGTTTGAGGTTGCTGTGAGCTAGGCTGATGCCAGGGCACTTGCTCTAGCCTGGGCAACAAAGTGAGACTCTGTCTCAAAAAAAAAAACTTTTTTTTTAAAGAGACAATATCTGGCTCTCACCAAGGCTGGAGTGCAGTGGCGCAATGATAGTTCATTATAACCTCACGCAATAATCCTACTTGCCTCCCAAAGCACTGGGATTACAAGTGATGGCCATCTTGACTGCAATGAATATGAAGTAAGTCTCTAACTTGATTTTTTCAATTGCACATGCATTTTCCCCAAGCCTATTTGTTGAATAATTTATTTCTTCCTCCTTATATTTTTATCATTTATTATTTCTATATACTATATTACAATTCTAGGCTGGGCATGATGGCTCACGCCTATACACTTAGCACTCTGGGAGGCTGAGGCAGGAGGATCACTTGCACTCAGTTGTTTCAGACCAGCCTGAGCAAGAAGAGCAAGACCTCCATCTCTACTAACGATAGAAAAAATTATCTGGGTGTGGTAGTGGACACCTGCAATCCCAGCTACTCCAGAGGCTGAAGCAGGAGGATCAGAAGGATCACTTGAGCCCAGGAGTTTAAGGTTACAGTGAGCTACCACAATGCCACTGCACTCTATCATGGGTTACAGAGAGAGACTTTGTCTGGAAAAAAAAAAAAAATCTACTGATCTATTTGTCAAATTTTCTATCATTACCACACTATCAATCACTAACATCTGGTTAAGTGAGTTCTCCCTCACTGCTGTTGGCTATTCTCATCACTGTTTTTTCTTCCAGATTAAGTTCAGAAATAAGATACTCCAAAAGTCCAGTTGGGATTATGTCTACAATGTTATTAACCCCAAGAAATTATCTGGAAGGAATATGAGTCTTTATGGTATTTAGCCTTCCTAAAATTAGGAACATGAAATGAACTGCTACTCACATCTTCCTTTATGTTATGAAGTAAAATTTTGTATCTCTTCCTGTAGGCTTCCTCATTTCTTGTTAGCTATTTTTAAATCATATTTTCTATATTTAGTTCAGAATGGGAACCACTCAATTTATATTTTCTAACTAATTGTTTTGGTATAGTATAAAATGATTCTATAGTAATTTCATACCTAGTTGCCTTCTTGAATTCTCTTATTGATTCCTGCTGATTCTTATAAACAAGAAATGTACTATTCAACAAATGGTACAAAAAATGGAACGGAGGGTATTGGCATGATACTTACCAATCTGGTGTATTTTGTCATACACCAAAATAAATTCCAGAAAGATTAAAAAGTTAATGGTTAAAAAACTAAATAATAAAAATGAGAAAATATAAAGTCAAATATTTAACTGATTGGGGATGAATAAAGAATTTTTAAGGATGAAAGTAATTTTTAAAAATTATCAAAGATACAAAGGCATACCTATATTAAATTCAGTATTTCCAAATAATCAAAGAAAATTAGTAGATAAACATCAAAATGAGAAACATATTTGGCACAAGTAACAGTTAAATGGAATAAAATCCTAAATACATAGAAGGTTCTTAAAAATCAATAAGAGGAAAAAATAATACCCATAGGAAGGTAGGCAGAAGGAATGAACAGATAATTCATAGAAGATGTCAAATGCCAATAAACATAAAATCATTCAACTTCACAATCAAACTATGATTAAAATGACAAAGATAGCATTTTTAAGGCCTATTCACTTGGCAAAGAGTTAGTGTATTGAGATCAAAAGCTCAAGTGCATATGACAGGAATAAAGCATGTTACAACCTTTCTAGGAAGCAAGTGCGTAATCTGAATTAAAGTTTAAAAGAATCCAAAGCATAAATATATTTTTTGAAATACTCAGAGGTATAAGCAAAAATTGTGTATAAAGATAGCCATTATAATATTATTTACATTAGCAACTGGAAGCAACCGCAATGCCCCATATAGCAAAGTATTTAGCTTGTAGTATATTCTTAAGATAGACCATTAGTGCAGCTATTTAAAACATATTTCTAAAGAACATCTAAGGGCTTGGAAAAAAAGATGATGATATGATATTAACTGAAAAAAATCAAGATACAAAATTATAAATAGTATGATACCAATTTTATAAATCTGTAAACTATACATGCATAGGAAAAAAGAAAGAAAAAATAAGAACAGGTTAACAATGGTTATATTTGGGTGAAAGGAATATGGATAGCTTATATTTCATTCTTCATACTTTAAGAAATTTTTCAGATGTTCTATAGTGAACATATTATTACTTTTATAAAGAGATACAAAAAACAAAAGTTATTTTTAAAACTATAGCTAATAGATATTTTTAAAATATGCCATCAAATGATGCAGGAAAACTTTCCAAAACAAAGTAATTTTAAAAAATCAATAGACTTTTCTTATACATGAACAACAGAAGATACTTTTTCATAAGTTGAAATATTCTTCACATGACCAACACAACTAAAGATTTTAAAAATAAAGGTAGCAATATCTATTAAATGTTTACTCACAAATACAACCTAAAAAAAAAACCCCAAAAAACCTTAACTAATCAATTACAGCAACATGGGTGATAAGAGAGCTTACCTTTTTCACTTACACTCTCACTTTCAATCTCAACATCATCACAGCTTGTATACTCAGGCGTGGAAGCCAATTCCTCCTCTGAACTGCTCAACGAAACCTGGCGCATTTTACCTCCTTTCTTTGATTTATGAGGCTTTGGTGGTGGAGGTCTCACTGACTCTGACTGGTCTGAACTGAGAGAATCATTCCTTAACATCGTTTCCATTTTTTCTCGTTTCGTCTTCCTTACAGCAGAGCTAGGATCTAAGTGGTGTTGCTTCCTTAGTGAGTCAGTACGCCTCATGTCTGCTCTATCAATGGGTATTGGACTCCTCCGGGGGGTAGGAGGACTATGGTTTGTGGTCCTTTGTGGGTAAGGACTTGGTCCCTGAGCCTCTCGAGTTCTTTCCATTGAATAAGATCGCTGATTTTCCATGGCAGCTCTACGTTCAGATATAGATCTTTGCCTGGATGGTCGGTCCATCCTTAGCATAGAAATCCTGGAATCTTCCAGTTCGGCATTTGCCAAAGAAACATCACTATGCCTTCTCTCATGCCGTGCTCGGGACACTTCAGCATGGATACGCATTTGCTCTTCATAGGGTTGTGGCTTGACTGGATAACGGGCCAAATTCGGATCACTTCGGTAGCGTGCCTGGTACTCCTCCTCTCTCCTTTGTCTCTCATATTCATCTCTGCTTTCCACATCCTCATCATCTACAATATATTCTTTGGAATGCCTATGACTTCTCCTGTTGGAGTCCCTATAATTTAAATGATCAGATTCTTCATAAAACTGAGGTTCACGTTGTGATCGCCTATCAGCATAATCTGATGGAGATCTAGGCATTGCGCTATCCGAAGTAGCATACTGTGAATATTCCTCTCTTTCTTCCTGTTGGTCGTATCTTCTGTTCTGATCTCTGGACACTGATGGACTCCTTTTCCTAAGTAAGCAAAGGAAAAAAACAATAAAAAGAGAAAAATTTAAATAATTTTACATTTCACTGATTTGCTGGCAGGTTAATGGATAAATTCAAATGGTTCTTTTGTCTTTTTTTTTTTTCATTTCATTTTGAAGGTATACAATAATGGTTTTAGTAATATTAATTTTATTCAATTCAAATAAGTAAAAGGTACTTTTGTTGTAGTTATTAAATGCCTGAAACACTATATACAGAATATACTCCAAAATTATATAATCAACATCATATTCTGCTGTTGTAAAATTGTCTTTATTCTAATTTCCTTGCTTGGCTTGTTATACTTGTACTATCTTCAAACTGTTATTCAGTAGCTTAGAAAAATACCTCCTTCCATTTGCTCTATTCCTGACACCTTGATAGGAAAATTACTTGAAAAAGTCATGAAGTCAAACTGACTTGGCTCAAAAGTTGAATACTTTCTGACTGAAACTAAGTGCTGCCTTTTTAAAAATTAGTTTTCATTCATCATCTATCTAGATCACTTCTAGTATTGGTTGATCTAAATCTTTGTTTTATCATTATGTCTCCAACCCTTTTTTACTGATCAAACTTGAGATAAGCACTGTAAATAAATATCAACAATAATTTATTTAATATAAAAATTCTAGAAGTCAGAAAGGGTTGCTATTTTTACTCGATCTTCATTAAGATTAAGGCCAGCTTGGTGATATTTTTCTATTCAGTCTTCACATCTGACCCCTCATATTTCCTTAGAGTCTTAGAGGAAAAAAAAAATGCTTATTAAGTTCCCAACCTGCCCTTTTAACACTTGTATAACCTAGTGGACCTTGCAATCACTTATAATGCTCTGTTAATGAAACAGTCACACTGTCTTCTTCTCCGGAATGAATTCAGATAAAGTGAACTATTAGTCATGAGAAGCAATAGGATTGGAATACTGAAGACAATAGAAACAGTTTAAATGTGCAACGTTTGGGGGATGGACACGCTTGAAGCTCTTACTCGAGGGGGCAGGGGGGCATGAGCAATATATGTAACCTTAACACTTGTACCCCCATAATACACTAAAATAAAAAAATAAAAAAAAAAAAGAAAAGAAACAGTTTAAAATAACTGCTATGGGGATTTGGCCCAGACATGAACAGGAGATAATTTAAGAGTGGTGTCAGAGTTAAAAATGACTAAGATTTGACAGCTTAGTAGTGAATTTCTCAGTGTGTGTGTGTGTGTGTGTATATATATATACACACACACATTTGTGTGTGTGTGTGTGTGTGTGGCGGGGGGTGGTGCAAAAGCAAATGACCCAACTCAGCAAAATCATCATTCTACTCTAAAGTCTCCCCTGTGTCACTGAATCCCCTTTCCCACATATCTGGAATATAGCCAATTTATCAATTAGGGTTCACTAATAAAAACAGAAGTCACCCTAGGTTTTCCAGGTAGGAGGGATTTTAATACAGGAATCAGAAGCTACACAACTGTTGACCAGGCTAGAAGAATGAAGGCCAGGGAAGTTAGTGCTGCTGATCTTAGCCTGTAGAACCAAAGACAAGGTTTCTCAAAATGGAAGTTAAGCTGCTGTGAATCTCAAGAATCTCTGGGAATTTGCCACCAATTATCTCAGCTGCCTACAGCATCAGGGTGGCCAATTAACAGGAGCTTGCCCAGGAGCCACTAAGACTTTTACATCTGCCTATCTGCCTGCCAAGAACTATTACTTGACAATAAAGGCTTCTGTAGCTCTTCCACCTTTCAAATCTCACACAAGTGGAAAACCAAGACAGATTCTAACCTAGAATTGTAAAGGGAAAGGTATTGCAGTAAATGAAGGAACTAGTCTGTCCCCTAAATGTTTTATAATTAAGCAAGTAGATGTGGGGTTTTTTTAGCATTTACACTTATATATAAAACATTTAGGATTTAAATGACAAATTTTTATGTTATAATTGTCACATAAAACCATAGCCTCATACAGTTTAAAATTTACAATCAAAACAGGGCACTCAAATGGTGTATCATACATCATTCATTTTACTTTTGTCATTATTTTTATACATACGACTAAAGAAAAAATACTCTAGAATAGTAGTGACGTATCATTAAAAGAACACTAGAGTTAAGGTGTTTGCATTTCTTACTCCTACTTTTGCTATTAACCAGCTATTTGAACCTATATAACCATTTAATTTGGGGGAGTCTGTGCTTTAAAATGAGAGGCACAGATTATACACATCAACTCATATTTTTTTAACAAATGTGTATTGAGTAAGAACTAAATATCACAAACCACAATATAGACTAGGAATACAGAAACTAATAAGACAATCTTTATTCTTAAGAAGCTGAATGATTCTAAACCCTCTTCAATTTCTTAGGGACTATGATCTTATAATATGTATACCACAACTTTATCAAGTTAAGGTACCTAAATGAAAGCTTAAAGCATTAAGGACTTCTAGTAATATATTTAACATCAAACTGGGTATTACAAGATAGAAATATTGGGGGGGGGGGAACATTTTATTCCTACCCTCATGAATTAACAAGAATTTTTGAAAGTAAAATAAGTAGACTATAAATAAAGTGAACATAGTGAGTCTTTATAACAGAGAATTATATTCTATTTCATTGATACACAAGAATATTTACTTCCTATAATAGAATTCAGTTCCAAAAGAAAGGCTATTAATAATTAGTCCCTAGCAAGCCATCTATGTGCTTTTTAAAATTCATACCTTAGGAAAATTGAATTCAATATCAAATCCTGAAATCACTTTGTTCTAGAGATTATGAAATTTGCCTGAAGCATGTGAATCATACTGTAGATGCTGATTTGTACTGGATTTATGTAAAAATAGAATAGTGGTTATAATCTGAAATTGGGATGACTATTGTCACCGTTACTTTATCTGGACTTAGGTTTTTAAAAATACACTTTAAGGTACAGGACCTTATCATATATTAAAGCTATACTAGAAAAAAGGCAAGATTTCATTCTAAGAATACTCTTAACAAACAATGAAGAGTCTAATATTAATTACTCCAAAATATTACAATACTCTGTCAAAATAATTTTTATAAAATATATTGGGAATTATTTCATATATACTCTCCTTTAAACTTTAAAACTCCTATATTTTTTAGATATTATATTCTTTACAGGAACTGAAGAAAGTCCATCAAAATTCAATTACTGTTATGTAGTCTATATTTTCACTACTGACCATTATGAGCAAGACTTATCATATTATTATCAGGTAGAAAACATTTAATAGGCAAAAGAATATAATGATAACTATAAACTTCTCTAAAGAATCATAAAACACTTGATACTACTTAACCCATTGGTTATAATTGAAAGAAATGAAGCAATGCATCTAGGATTTTATATTTCACTTAATCCTTCAAAGATCCTGAAAAAGTAAGAGGCAAAATCTAAAATTATGCCTTTCTTTAGAATAAAAGTTAGTAATTTAATTTTTACTCCTATGGATCCTATTAATCCCTATTTCTGATATAACAATACCAGTATATATTTATTTTCACTTTTATTCACCTAATATCTACTCATCTTACTTCTCTTTATTGAAAATGAGGCTATTACAATTATTTTATCTTTCACCATCTTATACTGCTTTTAACTAGAACCAGTTCATAGAAAATCACATTTTAAACATCCTAAATCTACCTTAATGGGTATCATTTCTATTCATGGCTTATTATTTTTTGTCGTATAAACTAACTACTCAATCTGTATCTAAATATTCTAGCTACATAACACATCTAGTGCTCCATTGTAAATGTTATTCTGACTAGGCATAATAGCTTGTGTAAGAAACCCTACCAATTAGAATCTTTAAAATTCCATGTCCAAAAATTATTCAGACTGAAGAGAAAACTCCAAATAAGAAGATTTTTTCCCAAGTAAAATCACTTTCCTAATCTTCCAAAGGTAGTCTCTGTTTATATACTGTGTATTAATTCATCATGTTTCTACCCTAATTTCCATTTTAATATTATAAACTTTATCATCATGTGTGGTTTGTGTTACTATACTACCTACATTACTGACCATATATATTATACAATAATCAAGTATTTGAAAATATAAGCCAGTAAACATTTGAAAATATTTATAAGGACAGTGAAAGATTACATGGAAACTTGTAATATTCACATATTTTTAATTCAATTGAAGACATACGCAATTTTTAAGACTTTTAATGACATGGAATGAAGAACCTGAAGATTAATAATTTCTGTAAATTCAAATTTTATATTATTACAATTAAGCACTACCTATATGAAAATCTCTTACTCACAATCTTTATTAGTAGAGGTCACTAAAAAATTGTCATTTTAAAAATAAAAGGATATAAATGACATTTAAAGAATCGATAATCTGAAAAAACATCTCGGTCTTTATAAAAGCTTTATAAAGCATAGATATTGCTAAATAAACTAACATAATACTTCATTAATACAATTACACAATGCCAACCAAAATTTTAAATATAACATTGCAATCAAATTCCAAAATTCTAAGCTGTTCAAATACATTAAATCAAGGATTTAACAGAAGTATACTATCCTGTAAAACATGAAATATATAGGTTCCATTCCTGAGATTCCTACAAAAAGCTTTTAACAAATCAATTTATATTTATCAAAAACCATAAATCTTTTTTTATATATCACAATTAATATTTAACATATTTTTATTGTTTTACCTTTTGTTCAACCAATGCACATCTGTCGAGCATGAAGCATCATGTTGACAAAAATACATCAATATTGTGCCAGGCAGTGCTTTCATTTAATCCTTCTAGCCCTGGCAAAATCATAGGAGCCATCCTTAATCAGATGATTTGAAAGTCTCTACTTGTTTACAATCATTTTATTTCAAAACTCAATTACTAAAAAGTTATACATAAAATAATCACTCAAGAATGAGATCATAAAATCCTCTAGTGATGGACCTGTTAAGGAAAAGGTTATTATTTAACGCTGTTACTATGTAGCTGTATATAGCTCCAGGTCAAGTAAGAATGTACCCTGTAAGGAGGATTATGGTACTTAGCTGATTAGTGCCTCACAATACTGAACACCAAATGCAACCTACATCCAAGGCATTTCTGGGCACTATACTTAAAACTGGCAGATGTAGAAATTTAAAAATCACATTCTCCTATATGAATTACAGTATTTCTAAAATAACAGAGTTCACTGTTATTGATAATTGTGCTGCCCAGCTTTCACCATAAAATGTATAGTGATGGCTTAACAGGCATATTCTGTAACTTCAATTATTCAATGACAAGTTTCTTAATCTTTACTAAAAAGACAATGCTTCCCCAAAGGTTCAGGAGGCAGCAGTTTCTGTAGAAATTTAATTTAAAAACAATGTGCTCCATGAATTAAGAAGTTGGTTAGACACTAAGTTTAAATCAAGTTTTGCTCACTTTATCACTTAACATTTCAAGGCCTCCATGTAGTCATTCGACAAAAAGAAAAGAAAAAAGAAAGTAACACCATAAAAGCCAATTCCCTAGATGTTAATATTACGTCTCTCAGAATTATATTTAAATGATTATAAATAAATTTATATAAAAATGAGAAAAGGCCAGTGTTTGCAGAGTAGGGAGTAAAAGTATTGTTTTTTTGGTTTTACAAATATCAAGTTTAAATGAGGGTCTAGGAATAATATGTGGTAGCACCTTTAGTGCAAAATTAGTGCAAAATTCATCTACAGAATTTTCTTCTAGAATTAAACGTAGGTCTTGAAGAGATTGTGGGAGAAGTGGGGACAGAGAAAGTAATTTTTTACTTTGAGATTCCTAATAAAGACCTGTAGATTATTCAAAGAGAACAGCAGTAAAAATTCAAAATAATTCATTTTTCATAGGCATATAAAACCAATAATAAAATTCAACCATTTGGACCCTCACAGTTCATATCAAACTGAAAAAAAAATTCCCACAGATTATTTTGATTCTTTCAAACTGGTCAGTCCAGAAAATTTCAGAAACAACATTGCAATTGATGCTATAATCGCAAAGCTTCTTTCTCTTTACTTTTCTTTCTAGTCTCAGAACTACATCACTGAGTTCTCTTAATGGTGTTCATCCAACTGTAAAGCACACTCTGATGCCAATGTCTTTCTTTACCATTCACCTTGTTTCTAGTGTCTCTTATTTGTCCATTGCAGACTTTCATTTATATCACCTCTAATACCACTACTCTTTTCCCTTCACTCTCTACTGATCTTCTTAGGGCTTCAATTTCTTTCTCCCTTTCCCTCCATATGTTTAGTCTCCTTTTAGTACTATTTTCTCCATTTTTAACTCTTTACCTTTATAAGTTTTGTTTATTCCATTTGTAAGTACTTCCCATGCATTCAAATTTAAGAGGATCCAAACTGGAGTCTAAAAAGTTTTCATGTGAATTGTAATTTTAGTTTCCATTTGCTGAATAAGTATAAAATAACAAACTATTCTTTGACTCAGATGTCAGTTTAAATTAATTTTTATTTTATTCATGACAATATCTCCAACTTCTACTTGAAAAATGAAGGCCTTAAATATTCAAATCTATAGAAAATGGTGTGCAAATGACGCTCCCCTATAGTAACCCATTGTACCACTTCCCTCTCCCCACCATGTCTCCCAAAATTCCCATGTCAAAAATAAGCACAAAGATTGAAAACCATTCTATACTGGAAAATAATTTAAACTTATAATAGTTTTATTTTCCCTTCTTTAAGGTGTTCCACTGGAGTCTGTGGCAGCCTTAGGCAAAAATTTCATTGAGAAAAGATTTATTGAGAACAATACCAAGAAGCACAATGAGCAAGATAAGAGAAATAGAAGAGGAAAAAAAGTGTAAGTTAGTCAATAATACCTTACAAGTTCATCAATAATAAAGTGCTTGTCCCCTTTATATTCTTTTAGTATTGCAGTTCCTTTATTGAACTCCAATTCCATTTTTCCCTTCTTTTTCTATTTGCTCCAAAGAGACAACTCATAGATATTTAGGTTAGGGCCTAAAACTAACATTATTCAGAAAGAGAAATCTCTTCCTACAAAAGGAAACAAACACACCTAGAAGTATATACCAAAGAAAAACAGTTGTTTCTTATCTGCACGCCAAACATGTGTATAATTAATTTTCATCTTGGGTATTTCCTTCTCGGGAAAAAAAAAATCTTACAGTGTTTTAAAATATGGAAATATAGATAAGGGGATTTAAGTAGAAACAAGAGTCTCTCAGTTAATGGCAATTCTTTCCTTCTAGTTGCTCATCCAATTCATGAGGAAATCTTGTTAGATCTACCATCAGAATATACCAGAGTCTAAACACTTCTCACCACCTTCATTGGTACAAACCTGGTGAAGTCACCATAATTTGTTGCATCAATTTTTGCAAAAGTTTCCCAGCCTGTCTCCCTACTTCTACCCTATCCCCCTAAAGCCCAGTATCAACACAGCTGCAAGAATGTAAGTCAGACTGTGTCACTAAAAAGCTAGAAACCTTTCAGTAACTCCTTATTTTGCTTATGATGAAGACCAAATTCCTTACAAGGTCTATGGGATCTGACACCTGTTCCTCTCTGGTGCCACCTCCTACTACTGCTCGCTCCTTGTTCCATCAGATCCAGCCACACTGGCTTCCTAACCTGCATGCTCTCACCTTAGGACCACTGCTTTAGCAGGGTCCTAGAGGGATCTGCCTGGAATGCTGTTCTTTCAAGTAGCAGTAGAGATATCATCTTGTATTCTAGTCATTAGAGACCTTCTTCAAGTCTATCCTCCAATCTTACTGTATAAAGGAATCCTGCCATAACCACTCTATTTCATACTTCAGTCTCCTCCTGTGCCCCTCTGCACTCTGATGCCCAATCTCCATTACCTGCTGTACATTTTTATCTTTTTCTTAACACATCACCTTCTAACTACGATTTTTAATTTATATTTAGTATTTTTGTCCACATGCAAAATTTTAATTTTATATGCATGGATCAGCATTTTGGCCACTTTAGCCCAATGCCTGGCACACAGAAGGTACTCAGTAACTACTTACTAAATAAGTAAATAAAGATACATAAGCATGGAATCTTTTAAACTATGTTAAAAATAGATTTTATTTGCCTAATTACACAGCTATCTATGATACAAACTTAATAGTATTAGCCAAAACTAACAAATATAAATTCACAAATTACCCAAAATACAACTCTAACATGAATTAGCAAAAGATATGCCTTCAATGTATGTCTCAAGAAGATCAAACTCTTAATTCTCCCAGCTACTAAATTATTTTGTTGTTTTGTACCAGTGATTTGAGAATTTAAGTGATTTTTTCCCAGAGACATGGAGAAAACTGCATTGCTTGAGATAGGGAAAGGTGGGGAGTTAAAGAAAAACTGTTTCTTGATTGCAGAACAGAAAGAACCTTTGAAAAACAGAACTACAGCTCTGTCAATTAGCCTGCCACTAATCTGCCTAAATTAAATTCTTTTAGAGAATGGCAGTACAAAGAAAGCACTTGCTAAACAAGATTTTTCTTGGAAGAGAATTCATAATGACCAAATCATACATATTTGGAGCACTTAGCTAAACAACAACAACAACAAAATCTTATTTAAATGGGAGAACCTTCATTGTACCAGTATAGAATGTGGTAATAGAATGTTTCTTATATGTCTCTTGTATGTTATATAAATACACACATAGCATGTTATATATCTCCAAACAAAGCTGAAAACAGTGACACAAATTATTTTTACATCATCTTCACATTCAGGTCTGACTCAAATAAATTAAAGAAACTCAATTTATCTTTCAGTTAACAGAAAGTTCTTTTTCACACAGAGAAAACAGCACCTAACATCTACATGTCAGCATGACATGTAGGTAGTTCCTAGCTATCAATATCAATATTGCATTGCTTCAAATGCATTGCATTCAGCCTCACTGTTTACATAAGCAATGTATTTTTGGAAGATAGATACTCTTATTCCTTAATTCATTAAGATCAGTAAAATACTATAAAGTAGATTCTAGCAGATTGTCTTCAAAGGTGGCTGAAATTCATAATTATAGTTGACCCTTGAACAGCACAGGTTTGAACTGTGAAGGTCCACTTATATGTAAATTTTATTCAATGAATATATTGGAAAATGTTTTGGAGATTTGTGACAATTTAAAAAAAACTCTCAGATGAACCAGGTAGACCTGAAATATCAAAAAAAATTAAGAAAAAGTTAGATATGTCATGAATGTATAAACTATTTGTAGACACTGGTCTATTTTATCACTTAATACCATAAAATATACACAAATTTATTATAACAATTTGAAACTTATGCACACAAACACAGGTGCCATTTGCAGTCAAGAGAAATATAAGCAAACATAAATATGCAGTATTAAATTATAATTGCATAAAATTAACTGTGGCACGTACCATACTACTGTAATAATTTCAAAGCCATCTCCTGTTGCTATTGTAGGAAATCAAGTGTTGCAAGTAGTCACTTAAAATACAGTGTGATCATAATCATCTCTATGTGAAAAATTTGTCTCTCCAGGAAATTGTGTCTCACAGTAAAATGTGATCACAGGCCCTTCTCAACATACTCTTTATCATGTTTTTAGTGCAATATCATAAACCTTGAATAAACACCATGGGATCCATATGAACTGATACTAGTGATGATGCTGGAAGTGCTCTCAAGAAGCAGAGAAAAAATCATGACATTACATGAAAAAGCTGAATTGCTTTATATGTACCCTAGATTGAGGTCTTGTTTGCCATTTCAAGATATATGAACCATTGTAATAAAAAAGGAGGGGGGAAATTTGTGAAATTGTCACTGTAGCTATGCCAGCAGGCATGAAACCCTGCACATTTTGTGAAATAACTTTTTATTTCATATTGAAAATGCACCTTATGTGGGTGCAAGATTGCTATAAGAAAGGCATACCTATATAGATTCATACAATCTGAGAAAAAGTGAAGTCATTTTATGACAACTTATAGGAAAAGGAAAGTGAAGGATCTAAAGCTGGAGAACTTAATACCAGCAAAGGATGGTTTGATAATTTTAGAAAGAAGTTTGGCTTAAAAAATGTCAAGGTAAATGGAGAAGCAGCTTCTTCTGACGAAAAGGCAAGAGAAAAATTCCCAGGTGCCATTAAGAAAATCATTGAGGAGAGAGTTATCTGCCTGAACAGGTGGTTAAGGCGGACAAAAGTACTCTATACTGGGGGGGGGGGCAGAAAGTCACAAAGAGGACATTTATTAGTAAGGAAGAGAACTGAGCATCAGGATTTAAGGCAGGAAGGAAAGGCTAACTCTCCTGCCTTGTGCAAATGCAGACAAGTTTATGATCGGAACTGCTCTTATCTATAAAGATACTAACCCTGGATGCTTGAAGGGAAAAAATAAACAATAGCTGCCAATCTTTTGGGTATAGGAAAAAGGTCTAGACAATGAAAACCCTTTTCTCAGACTGGTTCCTTTGATGCTTTATTCCTGAAGTCAGGAAGTATTTTGCTAGCAAGAGATTTCCTTTTAAAATTCTTTTGATATTGGACAATGCCATTGGCCACCCAGAACCCCATGAGTTCAACATCAGAAATGTTGATCTACTTGCCCCAAAACATAGTGTTTCTAATTCAGCCTCTAGATCATGGGTCATAAGGATTTTTGAGTCTCTTTATACAGGGTACTCTATGGAAAGGATTGTCTATGCTATAGAAGAGAACCCTGATAGAGAGAATATAATGAAAGTCTAGAATGATTACATGTACACTGAAGATGCCATCATTGTTATAGTAAAAGCCATCAAGCTCAAAACAATACATTCTTGCTGGAGAAAACTGTGTCCAGATGTTGTGCTGACTTCACAGAATTTACAACAGAGCCAATGAAGGAAATTATGAAAGAAACTATGGAGATGGCAAAAAAGGTGGGAGGTGAAGGGTTTCAAGATATTGATTTTGGAGAAATTCAAGAGCTAATAGACACCACATCAGAGGAATTAACAGAACATGATGTGATGGTGATGAGCACTTCTGAACCACTGCCAGTTGATGAGGAAGAAGACATAGACGAAGTGGTGCTAGAAAACAAACTGCCATTAGGCAATCTGGCAGAAGGGTTCCAATTATTCAAGACAACTTTTGACTTATTTTATGATATAAACCCTTCTATCACCCAGGCACTGAAATGGAAGCAAATGGTGGAAGGATTGGTATCAAACAGAAACACTTTTAGGTAAATGAGAAAGCAAAAAGTCAGACAGAAATTATAATGTATTTCCATAAAGTTATACCAAGTGTGCCTGCCTCTCCAGCTTTCCCTTCCACCTCCTCCATTTCTTCCACCTCAGGCATCCCTGAGACAAAACCAACTCCTCCACTTCCTTCTCCTCCTCAACCTACTCAATGTAAAGAAGACAAGGATAAAGTCCTTTATGATGATCTACCTCCACTTAACGAATAGTAAATACATTTTTCTCTTCCTTATGATTTTCTTCATAACATATTCTTTTGTCTAGCTTACTTTATTGTGCAAATATAGTGGATAATATACATAACATAAAAAAATAAGTTTTAATTGACTGTTTATGTTATCGGTAAGGCTTCCAGTCAATGGTAGGCTAACAGGAGCTGTGTTTTGGGAGAGTCAAAAGTTATACATGGATTTTCAACTGCACAGTGGGTCAGCACCTCTAACCTACTAATTATTCCAGGGTCAACTGAATATCTTGGGATGCCATTGTTTTCACTCTATTCCCAGTCTCAGAAAGTCTTTCCCAAGTCCATATATTCACACTACCAAAGCATTGAAACATAATGGAAATTACAAGGAAGGTTTCCTGAGGAGGTGAAGAAGCACTTCACCGCATTAAACAAAACTATGAAATACCTCTTTTTAACAATTCTACTCTTTCTTTGAAGTAAATCTCTCTTCCATAAAATCTCCTAGGGCCAGGTGTGTGGCTCATGCCTGTAATCCTAATACTCTGGGAGGCAGATGCGAAAGGATCACATGAGGTCAAAAGTTTGAGATCAGCCTGAGCAAGAGCAAGGTCCCATCTCTAATAAAAATAGAAAATTTGGCCAGGCGTAGTGGCACATTCCTATAGTTCCAGCTACTTGGGAGGCTGAGGCAGGAGGATTACTTGAGTCCGGAGTTTGAGGTTGCTGTGAGCTAAGCTGACACACTCCTCTACAAATTTCCTCTGCCAGTGATGTATTAGAGCAAGCAAAAAAAAAAAAAAAAAAAAATTGTGATGGAGCTAGGCCCCAGATAAGATGAGACAGAATGTAATCAAAGACACTAGTGGGGCTGAGCTCTGTGCAAAAATATTGTTAAATTTCATTAAGTATTTCCAGTAATCTGATAATATTTAAAAACATGGTGTTCTTTTTTAAACACCGCATTAAAAGAGAGTATCAACTAAGAGGCATACCTGAGACCATGAGGATGGTGAGTCACCACATTAGCCAAAAGAGTTATGATTTTCTTTTAAATGTGGATATGTAACTGATAGAAAATAATATCACACTATGAAATTATTTGCTTACCCTTTAATTTATATCTGTTCTCTAAAAATAGGTTAGGGAACAAGCTAAAAATATGTGAGTTTGGGGGTTATTTAAAGTCTTCTAGATGAAGAAAATAGGAAATATACTCTGGAAGTAACTAGTGAGTATCTGTTGTTAGCTGTGTGTCATCTATTTCTCTTCCTTCTTGGAATGGAAGAAATGTCTCCTTCATTCCAAGCTTTATGATTTGGATTGAACTGGCCTCGCCTATTCCAGGCATAAGCCATAATTAACAGAGCTAATCTGAATGCACCATTTCTGTTCAGAATGACTAACACAACAACCTAAGCTCATCCAATCACAGTGACTCTTAAGAACATTGGTCTGAGACACAGATTTCCTGTTTCATGCTTGAAGACTCATGTAACTTTCAGAGTTACTAGAAGACAATTCAAGGCCATGAGTTGAGGGGAACCTTCCTCAAATATAGTCAACATCCGGTTAGTGACAATTAAAAATAGAAAGAAAGGAATTGGGTTCTGAGTCACATCATATAAGATTCAGGATCTTGAATCAACCTCACCTGAATCAACATACACCTCTGAAGTTTCCAATCAGGTGAACAAATAAATTCTCTTTATTTTTAAGCCAGCCTCAGCTAGGTTTTCTATTACTTGCAAGTAAAATCTTCTTGGCTGAAACAAAATGTTTGATACAGACCCTAAAGTCTATATGTTACTTTATCATCAGTTGTCATGATATTTATGAACTCTTTTTCTATGGAAATTGGTTTTTCCTTTATGAAAAGGAAAAGGAAATTGGTTTTTCCTTTATGAAAAGTTAGGTACTCTGGGACCCTTATACATGCTGTAATCATATGGTTTCTTTAAAGTATTTCTAGTTTTACAGTAAAAATAGCCATTTAATGAGATCAAAATCTTTTTTGAGATAAAAATATCAAAAGATTATATATTTAATATTAAATTTTATATGATAATTATACTAGGCTTGTTCTATTTAAAACTAGAAAGAGATAACAAATCATAACCAATATGTCTGAAACAACAGAAACAAGCTGCTTTTTTAAGTAATTCACCCCAAGCTGTAACAAGCTGCTTTTTTTAAGTAATTTTAAGTAACTACCCCATCTGATTGCTAAGCTAATTCAGAAATAGAAAAAATATTATGGCACATGAAATATTACCTCTGTTATTGAAAAAATGAAATTGGAGAATTGGTCTATATCTATGAAAAAGTGGGCTTCCTAATACCATGCCTCAGAATCATACCAACATACCCATCCAGGCATAGACAACACTGGTCTGAGACTATTTTATGGCCTGTTCCTATAAAACTTGTGGCAAGAACAGGAGAGAATATATGTTCTCTGTGAGATGCTTGTTCCCAAGAGAAAGAAAAAAGACAAAGATTTTTCTACTTATCCCCACTTCATTATCCTGAAGAACAGAGCAGAAAAGGGAGTAGAAGAAGGTCAGAAACATTATTCTAGTGCACATGAGAGGAAATATAGCAGTAAAGAAAGAGGGTACCCTACCTATCAAAATCCTAGAACATTTAAGTCTAGAATTGTATTCAGTTAAAGCAACTCTATTGCATGCAGAACTTCATGATTTAGGATTCAAAATAACACTTTGCTTAAACTGAGAGTTGATGACATAGCAGTAAGAATTAATAGTTTTATAGAATTCATAGGGTTGAAGTACAACCAACACCAAAAGAGATGTGTCAAACACAGATGGTTGCCTACTGAGTATATAATCTCTCTAACTTTCTAAAAATAGAATCGTAATTCTATTCAAGGCAGTAGTATGCCCAGTCTAAAAGATTTCTTTTCCAGGCTCTCTTGTGGCTAGGAGGTGGTCATGTGACATAGTTCAGGCCAATAAGATTTAGATTGAAGTTTATTAGATATAGCTTCTACAAAAGCTATTTATTCTTAATGAAAAAAGATAGACCTAGCTGACATACACAAGTCTCTCTTCTTAACTGTAATGTGGTCCTGCTGCCTATAACTCAATAGCCCTATTATAACCTTGAGTTTGAGAGCCACACACTATGAGTAACAGGGCATTAAGCAAAAGGAGCATATGTCTCTGTTGACTTCCTTAAGCAGTAGTATCATCCTTGAGCTATCTACCTCCAGACTTCTTTTTACATGAAAAAACATAAATTCCTTCTTTACTTAAGCATTGGGTTATGTTATATACAGCTAAACATAATGCTGAGACGGGAGAGACCTTTGTCTCAAGTGAAAATTCTAAGGCATCTAGGGTCATAAGTAACATGGCTGCTATTTCAGTAGAAGATAAGCAAAAAGTAAAGAAAAGGCTACCATAGATGAAAAGGGTCTAGGAACAAAAAATGTGTAGGTTGTCTCATAGAGTATAAGCTAAGGGGAGAGTGATTGCAAATGAAAGAGGCAGAAGAATATAGGACAGGTTGTAATTCCTTATTCAGTGGTTGCTGTAATCTATTCTGAACACCTCCTCCAAATTCTGTGTTCAGTGATGTCATGTTGGTAGCTTAAAATCAGCCATGGAATACCGACACCATGGATATACGCAAATGCTGCAAATCAGGTCTTTTTTCCTTTGGAGAGCTGATTATCAAATATTTACCACCACACCACTGCTTATACCCTACTGCTTAGCTAAACAATAGCATGGGGGGGGGGAGTGCAAGATTAGACAAATAGCTAACACTCTTCATCCAGAGACATCAATTCATTAGTGCAAAGAATACGCTAGCAGGAGCTCAGTCACTTTTTGAGAAAGAAAGACAGTAAGGGAGAAAAGAAGAATTCTTTATCCATCATTATAACAATCAAGTTAATTTTACATTCAAAAGAACTAAATGTAGAAAAACATCTTAGGTTTTAATTTAGTGACACATGAAACTCTCTGCAATTCCTTGAATATGTCATTCTATCCTCAATCCCACACACTTTTGTTTGAGTTGCATATTGTGACAGGGTTTAAGTATATTTATGAAATCAAAACATGTCGGAGCTTTAAAAAAACCTCTATGAATATGACTTCCAAAGGCCCACTATGGCCAGTATAATGACAGTAGACAGGGAAATAGGGTGTCAGACTGACTGTATTTAAAGTTCTCCAGTGCGTCATATAGGGAAAATAAAAACAAAACCCTGAAAATTGTCACCACTAGATGGCACTAGGTTATACAACTGAATTGACATCTTGAGGTATCCACAATAAAGAACTACTATTCTAGATGTTTTTGTTATATAAAATCCCTTTTATTTTTTCTATATATTAGAATTATTTATATCATACTTCTTTTCACAAAGAATTCAAAATGGCACGAAAAGTAAGATGCAAAAAATAGTTAATAAAGTATAAACAGAAAATAGGGATCAAAATCAGAAGTGGCAGGAGAAGCCAGAAATGAAAGTTGAGTGAAAATTGAAAAAGCTTTATAAAACCGTGCCAAGCATTTTGAACTTTTATCCTGTAGACATATCATCAGGTGTTTTGTATCAGCAGGTAGTCTGGTTGCAATAGTCTGGTTAACCAAGGGACCAGAAACAAGTCTGGTGGTAGGAAGATCAATGATTCAATTAAGAAATTATGAGGTCCTGAACTAAGGCAGTGGAAAAGGATGAAACAAAATATATTTAGGATGTTAAATATGTGGAATTTTAGATGTAGGAGGGAAGAAAAAACATCAAGAGGGATTAAATGAATAAGATTTGGAATAGAGGAAAAGGAAAAGGTTTGTAGGAAAATATATATTCTATTGCCCAATGAATAAGTAATTTCATAAACAACATTGAATAGTAAGAATTTTGACAGTGTTTCTCCATCATAACGAAAGAGAAGATGTACTGACTAGCCAACAGGAATATTTTTGTCTACTTGATAGATTATATTTCTATAATGGGTATGAGGGCTTGAAGGCATTATGCCTTAAGTTAATGTGTGTGATAAAGAGTGTTATAAATTATTATTATTATTGCAGTAGTGTGGTGGTGGTGGTGGTAATAGTGATAGTGAGAGTGGTTTAGCTAAACTGAGCACTTAACAGATAAGACTGTGGGCACTTTACATGGATCTACGAATTGATTTTTCAAAGTAATCTATGAAAAAGTTACTATTATCAACATCCTCATTTTCTAGATGTATAAACTGAGCATGGAGTTATTTATCTTCCCTAAAACTATATAGCAAGTAAATAGCAGAAGAGGAATTTTAAATTAGTCAAAGAAAAAGCAGCCTGTACAGTTATCATCTGGTAGCTGGCCTAGTTGCTACCAGTTGGGCACTAGTATCCCCGCAATAAACATAAACAGTTTCACATAGTATCAACATCAGCCAAGGGCTCACTGTGAGCATTATGGAACAAAGCAAAACCCAATGCCATCCATCATCAAATCTGAACAGAGATAAAAGCAAAGACATCAAGCAATTAAATGTCCTCTACCCTAGCTGCCATAAGTGACTATTATTTCTTCTCCAGTAACAATTCTACCACTGTTCTATTCCTCCCACCTCTTAGATAAAAACTAAGATACTCAAACTGCCCCTGTTTTCCAACAGCATCAAATTCAACACAAACCCCATTTTTTAAATTCTTTCCCCAAATTACTGAATACAAGCCCAACTCATATAACAGGTTTCCCTGTTTCCCTTAACTCCTTCTAACTGAGATACCCCAAAATTTCAGAACTTCCCTTGCTATAGCAAACTTTAACTACAGATGTGTTCCTGGTCATCTTTGGCTGGTGGATATCAACACTAGCTCTCCAGACTTCAAGGCTTATCCTCTTAAACAATATGCTATATGTGAACATTTCTTATACATGAAATGCACATATCAGGAAAATTATCCATCCTAAAGTCAATTAAACAGCTGGAAACTAACAAATAGAAAGGAGAAGCTAAAAAATAATGGATTTGGTTAAAAAATAAGTACTTGCAGTTAAATGCTTAACCTATATACCAAATTAATAATGATAATGTATTGAATATTATATTAATAATACATATGTGACATTAGTTTTTCTATGTCTTATTCCAAAATAAGACTTTACTATATACATATGTGCTTATACAAAATTAAAATATGATCTCCAGTTTAACAAAATTATAGGGAAATATGGTCAGTTTCTTCATTAATTATATCAACTGAACAAATTAACTAGATTCAAATAAACATTTTTCATATTCTAATGAGTGATAAAAGTTTTATAAAGAAAAAACTGAAATCTATATACAACTATAATTTTTGCATACTTAATTTGAATAATACTGTCTGAAAAAAAAAACCATGAAATAATTTAATCAAACTTATTTTAAAAAATGTGTTTAATCTAAATGCATGGGAATTTACTCATGCAATTATTAATAATGAATACTAAATACATATTCCTAAGTTTAAGAGTTTTTTTTAAAGATGCCACATAGAATGATGATCTTTTTATAACTTAAGCAAAGAAATAAAAAAAATTTACTGTTCAGGAATGAGAAAGAAAAAAATCCAGAAAGTAAACAATTTACATTATATTTTATTTTTAAAATGATAAAAGCAGAAGCAGGGAACAGGAAGGAATTGACATGTTCATTCTGGGCCAGTTTAAAAAATATAAGTTAAAAAAAAAGGATGATTTCTAGTTCTTTGACTTGCAGTTAAAACATCATCATTGGTATGTTAAAACAATGTTTCAAATAAAAATTTCATCATCACTGATAAAGTAAAACAATGTTTCAAATAAAAATTTAATAATACTACAAACTTGGCTAGTTAACTAATTTATGTGTATGTCTCCAAGCAAGACTCCTAAAAGAATGAACTATTTAGTTTTTACAATCTCTGTGACCTCAATTGTTGAAAAGTATTGTCTACATGATGCGCACAACTAATGAATAAGCAAATGAACCAATAAATTCATAACAGACCATTACTCCATATGACATGCTTATAATTACAATCTTCATTTTAAAAATTATTAGGAAGACATAATAATAATGGTAATTATTATTTGGGCACACAAAACTTTTGGTAGCAGGTATTTCCAGAAAATGTATGCTGACCAAATTAACTAGCATCTACCTCTGACCTTTCCATTGAATCATCTGTTAGTCTCATGATTTCTTAGCCTAAATCAATCTAATCAGTGAAGTTCCCTGTTTTGCACAAAAATGGAATTTTACTTTTTATTTAATTTGTTCTTTCTACAGATTTTTCTAACATTGAAGATATATGTTATTTTTGTTGAGGTTATTGTTTTCATAATTATTATGATCTGATAGTATAGGAGCATAAGTAGAACAACTAATTTTGAACTTTTAAAAATTGTTACTTTTGCATTTATTGTATTTACTTATTCATTATTATTTTACCTTAACTACCAATCAAAGACTAATTCCTCACAATGCTTTATAACAAATTACTTGCCTCAGAAAACAAAAAGATTGTATCTGATGAGAAAAAGTAATTGAATATAATTTATTTAAGCCAATTCATTAAAATGGATTATAAACATCTATGGCTTCAAAGTTGATTGCGTAAAATATTCATATCATAATATGAAAATGTTTATATTCTATGAATATTTCAGAATGTTAATTATTAAATTAAATGAAAGTATTTCAATACTTTATATTTTGTTTACAACATGCTTAGTTTTCAGTTGACACAATTTATAACACCTTAGTAATTGAAACTATAACTAATATCTTCTTAAATACTTCATTTTAAAATACATTTAATTTTCATTATATTAATATTTTAATTAAAGCTAAATTAACTAAAAACTTTTAAAATTATAATAAAAATTTTAATTAAGCAATTTAGTAAAGATTATATCCCATTTTTTAACATGTGCCCAATAATTCTTCCCTTCCTTAAAAATTTCTTTCCAATTAAATCAATGGCGTTAAGTAAATGACACAGAACCTTACAACAAAACATTATCTTATACAAACCTAGATCTACCAGATTTGAATATTATGAAACACCTGAAAATGCAAAAGATTAAAAAAAAATAAAAAAGAAGAGACACAAAATTATCAGATTGCTCAAAAAGATGGTTAGAAGGTTGCACAATTACTAGTAAAGGCCAAAATGCCTCCTACAATTACAGAATCACTAATTATCACCCTGTATAATAATGGTCAATGTTGAGAGGTCTCTCCTTCAAAAAACATTAGTAAACATATTACCATGTCAGATTACACACAGATTATGCACAAAGTCCAAAAGTCTATGAAAGCAAAAATCTTCTTTGCCATTGATGGATCTACTGACATTAGTACCTATAGTAAGTTAGTAGCAAAACTAGAGTCTCTGAAGAGGAATGACTTAGACTATGATTTTGTTTTGCAAAGAAGTACCAAAATAAATTACCAAAAGGGAAAAATCCAAGGTTGTAAATGAATACTTTGAAACAAAGAAGGTATAAGGAAATACAGGGAAGATCTATATTTTGTGCAATGACAGGAAGGTCTAAAGGTGCAGATTCATTCTGAAAACCTTTGAGAGTCAATTAACAGTTTTATTCTCAGAGAAGCTCTTACATGTAGATCTGAATTCCACATTAATTGATATTATCAAAATATTGACTTAATAAAATCCAAGCCACTTTAGTCCTGCTGTTGTCAGCGTCTTATAAAGAAATGAGATCAGAATTCCATTCACTTTCTGCTGCTACATTATGAATGCCTTCCTTATTCACAAAAAGTTCTGTCAAGAACTTAACAGATAAAACAAGAAATTTTAAAATATTTTGTTAATCATGCACATTAGTATGGCATTTTGGAGCAACAGAATGAACTTCTAAGGAAATTTTAATGACCACATGAAAAAAAATGTTAGTGTGTTCTGAGAAAGTTTACAAATTTAAAACAAAAAATTTAATTTGGGTAATATAAAATTAAAGTTATGAAATTTATCATTTGAGTCTTAAAGAACAACATCCATATATACTGGAGGAAAAGTGATATAACTGAAACACTTGTAAGAAAAAGTTGTAATGGATGCTAAGTCCATTTTGCATTATATTTAAAGATTGAAATATTATAATATTATACTTTAATTATAATTTAAAGAAAATATCCAAATTCTGGTTAAGAGAAAGACCAGTACTTCTGTTAATCAGAGAAAAAAGTGTAATCTATTAATATTTCTCTCCCCTTTTCATATGAAGTTTCTTTCTGATAGTGAACATAAATAATTTAAAGACATCACCTTTAAAAACACCAAGTGATCAGGACTTGGAGATAACCATTTGAAACATGAAAGCTGATATTGAAAAGTTGCATTCACAAAGGCAAGCTCAAATTTCTCATTAACAGTTTAAAAAATAGTTGGGGAAAACTTATACAAATTCATGAGACTTTGTATTTTATTTTTCTTATAATAATGTAATAAATAAAAATATAATGAAAATTGTTACCAAGCTACATATAAACATGTCCAAATCCTATCAGTTTACTCCAGTATACTATGTATAGTAACATTTTTTATGTGTGCTATGATGGAAAATAGTTTCGGAAGCACAAAGCTGTATGGTTGGTTAAGAAAATATAGCATGGTTAGCATAAATCCATTTTGAAAACACAGCTCAAATCATATGCCTTATTGATGATGAGACAGAACTAACTTATCTATGACAGACAGTAGGTTTTTAAAATTAATTAAGTTCTCTCAAGGAGTTTGTTTTGCTTTTCAAAAATAGCTTTTAAATAATAAACAGAATAACAGAATATTTAATTACACAAGCCATAGGCTCTAGAGTCAGGCATACTTGATTTTAAACTTGGCTCTGTTATTATTAGTTGTGTTCAGTTTACTGATCTATTATTGGGAATAAGAAATATAATAAAAATTAAGTGAGATGATATATGTGCAGTGCTTAACACAATGCCTAGCAAGTGCACAATAATGAAAGCTATTATTTTTTAATATTTCTGCTCACTATGAATATAGAGGCCACATAATATGAAAAGCAAGTTTCCTTTCTTTTACTTGTCTCTAGAATAAATGTTGAATAAGGAAGTTTTGTCAAACATGTTTCCCCACATCTTCTTCTTTAACTCTAATTTACCGCCCAGTGCATACTTCCCCTAAGCCCCCAAATGCCTAATAGTAACAATGGCTATTAACATTTATTGAATATTTACTCTCTCCTAAATACTGTGTATGGTGATTTACTGCACTATCTTACTTAATTCTTACAAACAACTCTATGAAGAAGGTTCTATTACAATATCATTTGTATGAATAAGGAAAGTGCAATTTAGCTTAAGTAAAGCAATTAAGAAGTGATAGAGCCTAAATTTGAGCCCAGTTTGCTTTACTCCAGAACCTACACTCTCAAAACACTCGATTCCCTTATGTGTGCAGATTAGTGAGCTGTCTCAGATCAATAGGGAATAAATATGAAATTATTATTATTTTTCTCCAATCTGTCCATTCAACTATGTTTTCCTGAATCTCCCATTTCCATCCCATAATGGTATCTATTAATAGAACAGCTCAAACTAGCCACCTTCAATGATGTCAATTAAACTATAGGAAATGCATTGCAGGAGATATTACTAGGGCCCTGTGATATCAAATTTTCCTCCCCTTCTGGGCACACAGAATGCATTTTTCATCTCCATCCAGTTGGGAGGGGCTAAGTCATTGTTCCTGTCCAATGAATTCTGAGAGAAAGTGTATCATTTCAGGGTTGAGGCAGTAAAAACCCTATGCCCTATTCTCCAGTCTCCTCCCCTGCCCATGTGGACTAGATAATGCAGCTGGCAAGATTTTGGAGCTGCACCATATGGGAAATAGTTGCCATGGAGAGTCACCTTTGCCCACAGTGAACTATACAAAAACAAGAACAATGCTTATGAATTTTAAGCATTGACATTTTAGAGTTACTTGTCACTACTACATAACTTTTCCACCTTACAAATGGGAACAGAGGCTGTTCTCTGCCCACCCATCCACCTACCTCCACTCTCTTTTCAATAATCTTTTTCTGTGTTGAAATAGGCACCGGAATAAATAGATCAATTAGTTTACTGCTTAAGTAGACAGCTAATTGGGGAACAGAATGCTATCACCCTCTTTCTGTTAATACTTCTAATTGCCACAAATAACTCTCTTGGAGACTCCCTTTATTTGGCTTTTGAGTGCAGGATTATAGGAGGGAAGATAGTACATCCCTTCCCAAAGTGGTGAAAAGGGGAAGAGAAAGCCCTGTGTTCCCCACTAAGCTCAAAACTGAATATTCAAATTGCTCTCTTATCCCTTTCCCTTTCCCCAATCTTCTTTATATTATGTAAAGTGAAGAATCTACTGGGTATAAAATGGCTGAAAGTAGCAGCCAGTTTATTTCCTTTTATTATAGAAAACCCTGATAGAAGTATTGAGTCCCAATTATTGGCAGAATTTTTGTTTAATGGTGGAGTACTTAATGATTTTTTTGCCCATATTAGGTTTTAGTCTGTAATTCCAAAGCAACAGAAAAAGAATAACTCCATGTGCTATTATATTAATAATTACTTAGTGTCTCATGTTATCCTAACCTATCATTTGTAGCACTTACTTGAGTTTATTTGCTCTTGAAAATTTCTTCAAACCACAATTATCTATTTCAATTGTACATCGTAAAGAACTACTCAACCAGCCTGGGCAACATAGTGAGAACTTGTCTCCACAAAAAAAAAAAAAAAAAAAAATTTAAAATTGGCCCGGTATGGTGGCACAAGCCTGTAGTCCCACTTCGGAGGCTGAGGCAGGAGGACCACTTAAGCCCAGGAGTTGGAGGCTTCCGTGAACTATGATTGTGCCTGGGTGACACAGAAAGACACTGTCTCATTAATAAAAAGAAGCAGCAGCAACAGAAGAAGCAGCAGAACTATACAAATATACATTTATACAAATGTATAAATGACAAAAATACCCTTCCAAAGAGCTATTTCCCCTTCTCTGTAAAATGAAGATTCAGACTAGAAAATGAAAATCCTCTCTAGTTCTACCCTAACATGATCCCATAATACTGTATAATATATTGTTTTTTACTATGATCTCATATTACAGATATTTTTTAGAGTTTTCCTATACTACACAACTAGGAAAAATAAACCATGATAACTTTAGATAACTAGGTTCTGAGTTAGATAAGCTCAGTTAATCTCTGTGCTAAGGGAGGTTTTTTAATTTTACATGAAAATCCAATGCCTTTCTGTATAATGACATTTAAAGAAACTGCAAAGTATGTTTTTTGACTTAATATTTAAAATTAAAGCAGCATTTTCCTTTATGATTGAATAGAGGTACATAGGATCCAATGATTACTAATAAAATGAATCTAAAATCTTATAGATACATAACATAAACTAAAGAAATTTTGTTAATGGATACTAATAACTAATAAACATAATAATGTCAGGAGAAATTTTCATTTCGTCAAGGGTTTTTGGACTTCCTACTATGGAGTAGGAGTTGACAATTTCACAAATTAATATTCTCTTGGCTGTGTTAAAATAGGATCTTGGATATTTTTGTCTTCTAAAAACAAAACATTTTTACAAATATAAAAAGAGTAACTACATTTTGGGGGCCTTTAAAAACTACTCTTCTAGAATTTTAGATTTTTTATTAATATTTTATATAAAAATATACTCATATAAATAATATACAAATGTTACCTATCTTTTAATATAAATCTATACCAAAAGGATTTTAATAGAACTAATGAATGAATATAATATATAACTTTTTGATCCTTCAACTAAAGACATTAGGTTTAACCCCCTTCTAATCATTCCTCACAGTTTTTCCTTAGTTTTTCTGGCTTGGCTAGATCTCTTGAAACCAGCATGAAATATTAGAAATTGGTAGATTTTGTGATAATAACATATTCTCAATTATTCGATAGGGCTATATTTTTTTTTCTTAGTACAAACCATCAATAAGCATTGAAAAATTTCATTTCTAATTTTTTCCAATAAAATAAACCACCTAGCTTAATGTAGAAATATTTTAGTAATTTAATTAGCTAACCTATAAAGTATTTTCTTAACAATTTTTAAATGCATAAAGTAATTTTATTCAAAAAATGTACTATAGAGTCTAATCTGGGTAAAAAATTACAAAGGCAAATTTACACTTAATGTTAAAAATTAAAATCAGAAAGTATATGCTAATAAAATTGATTATAAGCAGTCCCAATAATTTATAAATTCTGTTTCCCTCAATTTTTCATTGATTCATACATATCTTAATCTCCTACTAGGTACAAAGCATTATGCCAGACATGACTGGGATTTAAAACGTTAATAAAATAGTTTTCACTGTGCCCTAAGTGTTTTCTGAAGAGATACAGAAAAGATTGCACAGGCCTACCCAGGACAATGCCTCATGCCTGTGTTAGCAATAATGTGCGAATGTTTTTGAAGCTCATCTCAAAAAACTAATCTAATTATCAGAAAAGCCTACATTTGGCTGCAAGTCCCAGAAAATCTACCTAACAACATTTTAAACAAGAGAAGTATTTTTTTGTACAAGAAGTCAGTCCAGGCCTGGTGCAGCACTAAATGATGCCAACAAGGCATCCAACTCTCTTATTACACTATAATCCTGGACTTTGGATACTGCAGCTCAGACATTTCTTACATGTGCCAGGAAGGAGAAAGGTAGAAGCCAGAAAGGCTGCACTAACTGACCATGTTCTCTTTGTCCAGAATTGAGTCATGAGGCCACCTGAATCTACAATGAAAAAGAAGTTTTTTGTTTTACAGCTTCTATAATAGAGGAGAATACGTAGTAAAGGAATAAAGTGAGAAGAGAAAGTTATAATGGACATAGTGAGATCACACAGAATATATTATGATCTGGTGAATATTATTTTGTTTTTCCAACTAAGTCTAATTCTAAAAATAATAAATTGATTAGAATGAAATAATAATTGTATAGTAAAATTCAAAATAGTAAATATTTGGGTATCTAATGGGGAAATGATGATCAACAAACAAATACTATGAGATGAAACTAAAAAGCCAGAATGATTCTAAGGTACTAGCCAAGTACTCAGAGTCTTCATTAAATGCAGCATATATTTGTAAACCTAGATTTATAATTTCAATAAATAACCCCTTATCTGATTTCTTCTCCATCAACTCTGGTAACTTATGAATCTGCCTGAGTAAAACTTTATACAACACTGGGTCCTTCCTGGTGGTCTAATGGTTAGGATTCGGCACTGTCATCCACGCAGTCTGGGTTTGATTCCTGGTCAGAGTAGGAAAGTTTCTTTGTCCCTTCAAAACTTCTAATAAAAAAGTGAGAATGACTCTTTTTCACTTAGAAAGAAAGAAATAATGTGGCCCTAGCCTGGGCGAAGCAAATGCATTACATGTAACCCAAAAAATGTTTGTACTCCTATAATATACTGAATTTAGAAAAAAATTATACAACAGTATATATTCTCTCAGCTATTATCAAAATTTAAGAAGAGATATTGCAAATTTGAAGGGAAAAAACTCAAAAGTTTAGTGTAATGATACTGAATGTCTCTGCCAATACACTTGAATGTCTGAAAGAAAAATAAAACTTAGCCCAAACTTCTTTGGAAAGCTTTTTAAAGATAACCAAGTTATCTATACTATCCCACCAGGACTTAAAAGTGATAAATCAAATAAATTATTAATTAAAATATTTAATTCATATTAAATATTTAATAGCTAGTATTAGATATATGTCATATTTATCACAAGTAGAATCAGTGCTTTTGTGTTTAAAAAAATGAATAGTTTTAGGTATATCTGGATAAACTGTGAAAGCTCTCCAACTTTCCTCTTTTCTTATACCCTTATTAATCTCTTCTTTTTAAATTGTTATGTGAATTTATTCTTAACAAATTAATTAATTAGAAATGAAAAATCAATTTAGTATAGCAAACATGAAAGCTTCTTCTGAATAAAAATGTTTTGTGACGCCCTTACAGTATAAAAGTCATAGATAAAACACGGAAGTTTTGTATTCTGTGTGCCATGATAGTAGTTAAAATTTGTATGTAAAAGTGCTTTGTAAACTGCAAAGTTTAATTACTAATATAATATTACCTATGACCTTACTTTCAAAATTCAAATAAAGGAGATCATTTTTAAAATATATTTAATTCGTTGAAGATTAAACTGTTGAAATTAGCTCCCAAGTCCCTGTATGAGTCTGTTGTTATTATATCCATGCTACGTTCTGTTTGCTACTTGCCCGTTTCTTAGTTCTATTAGTGAAGATTCCCCTGAGGAAAACCAGTTACCATGACATAAGGGAAACAACAGAGTACAATCTTGCTGGAAGTTGCAACCACAGACCTACTGTCACAATAGCCATTTTTACTCTCTAAGATAATGTTTTTGGGGAAAAAGTCATTATTATAGTATCTACCCTATCTTGGAGTAAGGGGAAGAATATAGAAACTGCAGTGGAGGATTGGTCTAAATGCCCATCTGCCTAAATATCACTTACAGCATCTACACAGGAGAAATTTAGGGGGGTGCAATTTAGGTATCTCTGATTTTGTTGTTGTTCTTTGCAGTGCTGAATCATGAAATAATTAACGATTTTCCTAAAAGCACAATTACATTTTCATGTTGTATATGTCTTTGTAGTACAATCCATAATATAAACATGAAATGAAATCATAACATGAATAGAATCCCATTTTACATATTACTGCACAAAATTTGTTTGGTTTTATTTATTTAAGTGCAAAAGTATGACATCCTTTTAATTTTAAACTTTTGAGTTGCCTTTGTATATGTGTGTGCATATATATGTATATACATAAAAGCATACGCACTTATATAAATGTAACTGCAGCTAGCAATTGTGAGAATATTGACATCAAACTATTTGAGAACATAAAAGAAAATACTATACTCTTAGCCACCTATATGAAAGCTCATTGTTCTAACTATAGAAAATATAATTTTACATTTGAATTCTTTTTCTTAGATTATTCTATTTGTATTTTAAGGAATCATCCCCACATTATCAGATGTTTTCCCATTTTATCAAGATTATAAATATTTCTGAAATATTAAAATTAAAAGGCAACTTTACAGATAACTTGCAAAACATATAAAAACAAATAGCCTATAATCCTTATTACAAATATATTACACATAGTAATAGAAAATTCACAACCATTTTAAAACCAGTTCCCTGGCTCTAAAAATTATTGAAAAGAAAACTGATATGTAACTATTTGACTATGACTAGTCACTCTTCATTTCCCTTTTGATCTTCCATATAACTTCATAAAGTTTAAGTGAGTATTAAAAGTTGTTCTTTAAGCCTCTTTCCCATTATGCTTGAATGTAAAAATTCATGTCAGATGTGACAGAAAATAATTTATAATGTAAAACTATAAATTATGAGTTTTAAAGTTAGTTTTCCAAAACTCTGACAAAGTGAATAAATAATGAGGCTGTTCCTTAAATTTATCTAAAAGTTACAAAAAGCTCTGCCCACTCAAAGACATCACAGATTTAATACAGGAAAACATATATGTAATACACCTCATACTCAACAATTAGTTGTCTTACCCGGTAGTGGATATTGGATAAGGAAAAATATAGGATTCTAAGTATACTATCAGATAAAGAAGATCATGTCCAACAGAACAGACCCAGTACATTTCAATCACTTACATTAAAAATATATGACTTACCTACTAAACCCCAAGCCTATTTCTTAGTTCTGTTCTGTAGAGTTGTTACCCAGAAATACAAGTACAAGGTAAAAGTAGAAAGCCATAGCTATGCAAAAGGAATATGTGGCCACAAAAGATAGGAATATCTGAACTAGGATTCCTCCAGTTTCTTCACCCTTAACCAAAAACCAGAGCATTTGATCTCTGGCATTCACAGGAGAACTAAATAAGCACCAGGGAGCTACATTGGAAGATGATCCTTCCTCCAAGATAGTGCACTTAGAAGCCTCTGTAACCGGACTCCAAATAGCACAAGCACCAGAGGAAATCTACTGAGCTGTCAATGACTTAGGGACCCCGAGGTGTGATGGAGTAAAACTTTTGTTTGACAATTTATTGCCAATACCAAGTATATATTACATTTTAAAGTTGAATACCTATTTCATAAAAATAATGTTTTCTTAGGATGGAATAGTATCTCATTCTTTTGTTCTATAAACAGAAGTTATAGATACAAATCTTAGAAATTTTTCCATGTGTGTAATATATAGTCATACATGGTTCAAAAACTATATTTAAACAGTAAGCACTAAATCAAGAATGTTCTCTTCAACTATAATATAAAGGACAATTTCTAGAGTGAAGAAAAAGTGAGTGAAAAGAAACCATATTGGCAAATTTCCCAATACTAAAATATTCTTATCTTTCCATGTTATGTAATTCTATGTTATGGAATTCATTTGATAATCGTCTTCTACATCCATCCTCTTTAACAAAGTTATAGGTAAATGTTTACATCAAGATCATTTTTCTTTTCAACATTTTTCCTCATAAACTACTCTATGCAATATATCCATTCTTCCCTTCCTAGATAAAAAAGCTAGTTCTTATAATATGGTAAAACACTGTAGATGTAAAAATCTGTAGATAGTTCCTAAGTCTCTTTATTCCAAGAAAATATACATAATATTTTGTTTCTCCTTATGGCAGACACTGTTAGTGTTCTTCCAGATAACTCTTACCAAGCTTATGAATCCCTCCTCCAGCTGCTGTGAGTGCTAGCTGGCTGCTATAATGGTAAACATTTTCCCCTCTCCAGCAAATTGCTTTCCTCTACTAACAGAAGTCACCTCCACAGGAAAGTAGTACTGCCATTCGCTCACCAGGTGTGGCTCAGAGCTAATGAATATGGGGAATTTATGTCAGAGGAAAATTCTTGTTTAATAAATACAGAATAACAAGAAAATACAAAAGCTAAAAATTCCACCTATGATTACATATGACAAGACATTTGGTATATGAAAGGAAATCAAATTATAAAAGAATGTGGCCCTTATAAAAAGTAAAGTTCTTGAAAGAAATTGTCAATTCCCCATCTTGATAGTAGAAAGCCTATGTCTATATAAATATTTGTAAGAAAATATTCATAGCAACTTTATTTGTAACAGCCAAAAATGTAGAAAAAATCCATATACCCCAACAGGTATACAAATATATAAATTTTGATATATCCATACAATGGAATACTACTGAGTAATGGATTTTAAATGGAATGAAAGAAGAATAAATTACACATGATAACATGGATGAATCCCAAAATCATCATGCTAAGTGAAAGCAGTCAAATTTTAAAAAGAATGTATACTGTATAATTTCTTCTATATAAAATTCCATAAAACTCATACCAATCTATTATGACACAAAACAGATCAATGGTTGCTCAGGTACAGGGCAGGGCAGAGATGGATGGGAAGCAGGGATTACCAAGGGTTCAAAGAAATTTTGGGTGGTGGTATTGATGTTATGTTATCTTTATTGTAGTAATGGTTTCACAGATGCATACTTATATATATTAATACTTATGCACTTTAAATATGTGCAGTTTACTGTATGTCAATTATACCTCAATAAGCTATTTTAAAAATCCAAGTCTCTCTCTAATTTCAAATTTCATGCTCTTAACTTATATAATATACTACCTCTTTAATATGAAGCTAAGTGATCAGCAAAATTGCATGAAAAGTCAAAGATACTCAACAAATATAATTGCTCTTCACCTGTTTATCTCAGAAAAGGGTCGGCCATAATAAGGTAACCCATTATGTCAAGACCCCATCTCTACTAAAAAAAATGAAGAAAGAATTTAGCTGGACAACTAAAAAATATATATATATATATGTATAAAATAATAATAAAAAAAATTAGCTGACTGTAGTTCCAGCTACTCAGGAGGCTGAGGCAGGAGGATTGCTTGAACCCAGGAGTTTGAGGTTGCTGTGAGCTAGGCTGACGCCATGGCACTCTAGCCTGGGCAACAGAGTGAGACTATTTCAAAAAAAAAAAAAAAAAAGATTTAGAAAGACAGTAATGATCAACTAAAATAAGTGAAAGTATTGAATAATTGTTAACTATCACGTAAATATTAGCAAGCATTCCCCTTGTTATCTTTGTTTTGTTTTTTGAGACTGGGGTCTCATTATGTTGGCCAGGCTGGTCCCAAACTCCTGGCCTCAAGTGATCTTGCCACCTCAGCCTCCCAAAATGCTGGGATTCCATGCATGAGCCACCACACCCAACCTCTTTTATTGTTTTCAAGTCATTTTCAGTAGAAATAGTAGGTAGCACTAGTAATAATAGTGGCAGATTCCTAATAACAACAGTTTCCAGAATCTTTCTTATAGTTTTCCTACCAGCACTGGCTATGGAAATCAAGTATATTCATGAAAAAAAAAAGACAGGCACAATGTGATATAAAAATGTGACATACAAATGAAAGATTCTGGATATATAAAAAATGTATTGAAATATGTCTATAATCCTAGCTACTTCGAAAATTGAGGCAGGAGGACTGCTTGAACCCAGGAATTCAAGGTTAACTTGGGCAACATAGCAAGACATTATCTCTTAAAAAAAAAAAAAAAGTAAAAGAAGAGAGAGCATGAAGTCAGGAGTCTATTAAGAGCTAGAAAATGTTTAAATGTTGAAGTGTGTTGAATGGAATTTTTAAAAAGCAACCAAGTGACCAGCTAAAGCAAAATTCTCTTTAAAAAATGGAATATATATTCTGAGTCTTTGGCAAAGACAAAAAAAAAAAAAAAACCCAAAGTAGAAGGAAAGGTAAGAGGAAAAGGCAGAAAAAAACAAAATAAAGAAGGTAGATTATTTCAGTCTATAAAGGAGTGAAAAAAAGACTAGAGAATAATGTATTTTTTTCTCCCTCTCTTTTTTTTTTTTTACCAAAAAAGTACTGCAAAATGCTTTTTAAAAATGAAGGTATTGACAGGTTTATCATTTTTGAGGAACAAAATAAACAAATGAATAAGACCCAAAAAGCAATCACAGCATCAACAAAAATGATGGAACTTTATCAAATTAAAAAGCTTCTGCACAGACAAGGAAACTATCATGAGAGCAAACAGATAACCTACAGAATGGGAGAAAATATTCTCATGTTACACAATCAATAAAGGGCTGATAACTAGAATTCATGCAGAACTCAAGAAAATGAGCAAAAAAAAAATCAAACAACCCCATTAAAAAGTGGGAAAAGGACATCAACAGAAACTTTTCAAAAGACAGACTAATGGCCCACAAACAAATGAAAAAATACTCAACATCTCTAATCATCAGGGAAATGCAAATCAAAACCACAAAGAGATATCACTTAACTTCAGTGAGTATGGCTTTTATCAAAAAGTCCCAAAACAACAATGTTAGCATGGATGCAGAGAGATGGAAACACTCATACACCGCTGGTAGGACTGTAAATTAGCACAATCTCTGTGGAAAGTAATATGAAGATATCTCAAAGAGCTACAAGTAGAACTACCATTTGATCCACCAATCCCATTACTGGGCATCTACCCAAAAGAAAAAAGACATTCTATAAAAAAGACATCTGCACTAGAATGTTTATAGCAGCACAATTCACAATTGCCTAGATGTGGGAACAATCCAAGTGCCCATCAATACATGAGTGGATTAATAAAATGTGATGTATGTATACCATGGAGTACTACTCAGCCACAAAAAAAAAAAATGTTGATCTAGCACCTCTTGTATTATCCTGGATAGAGCTAAGCCCATTCTACTAATTCAAGTATCACGAGAATGGAAAAACAAGCACCACATATACTCACCATCAAATTGGTATTAATTGACAACACTTATGTGTACATATAGTAGTAACATTCATCAGGTGTCAAGCAGCTGGCAGCAGGGAGGAGGGGATGGGTATAATGGGTGCGGTGTGCACTGTCTGCCATCTGGGGGATAGAAATGCTTGAAGCTCTGACTCAGGTGGGGCAAAGGCAATATATGTAACCTAAACCACTTATACACCCATAATATGCTGAAATAAAAAATAAATAAATTTACAAAAACTACAAAAAAAAATTACTAACAAAGAAGCTTTATTTGTATATGATGACTTTAAGAACCAAAGAGAAGTCAGCCTGGGATAAAACATAGAAAGATTTTGAAGGGGGAGGATTTGTAAACTAAATACAGTTCAAGAAAAGAACCAGAAGCTTTAAGAGTGATGAACCATATCTGGGACTGGCAGTTCAGTCTGAAGATATCTGAAGTTAATCTCTCAAAACCTTTAATAAAATAAGAAAACAGAAAAAGACTAAACTGACTGCAGTATTTTCCTCTTTTCCTTTTCAAAATACTCGGAACTAGAGGCTGCTAGGCATACTAAAAAAAATCATACTTATAGACATTACTTTACAAAAACTGATGACAGTAACCAAAGACATACAAACAAGGATGTCATAAAAGGAATGAGAATAAAAACCATGCCAAAATAGTTATTTTACTTATAACAATCAAATTTTCATATGATTTTATAAAATTACAAAATAAGACAAATGATTATTAACAGACATGCCATAGTACCATATGGCATAACTCACTGAAATAAGGTAGGCTTTACCCTAATCGTAAGCTACTATAGAGAGGCAATATGCACTATTTCACCAATATCCTTCTTTTAAAAATTACCAAATGCATTCACTGTTCCAGTGAAAAATAAATTACACTTAAGAAATCAAGAACAGCAGCCCAGTGGTGCATGCCTATAGTCCCAGCTACTGGGGAGGCTGAAGCAGGAGGATCACCTGATCTTAGGAATTCAAATCCAGCCTTGATAACTTAGGAGACAGAAAGAAAGAAATCAAGAACAGTGAAACTGTTGTGGTTAAGAACTATAGAAAGCAAGCCAGAAATAAAAGCATTAAATTCTCATGAAAAGGATAACATATATTGATTTACCCTTGATTGATAATTAAATGATATTATGAGCTGAATTATATCCACCCAAAATTCATATATTAAAGCCCAAAGTCACAATATCCTGGAATGTGACTATATTTAGAGATTGGACATTTAAAGAGGTGATTAATTAAAAGACCATTAAGGCTGGGCCTTAATCCAATCTGACTGGTATCATTATAAGAAGGAGAAATGTGGACATAAAGAGAGGCACTAGGAATTGTGCACACAGAAGAAAGACCATGTGAAGACACAGCAAGGAGGAGACCATTTGCAAGCCAAGGAGAGAGGCTTCAGAAGAAACCAAACCTTCTAACACTTTGATCTTGGACTTCTAGCCTCCAGAATTGTAAGAAATAAGTTTCTGTGTTTTATGCCACTCAGTTTATGGTACTTTGTTATGGCAGCCCTAGCAAACTAATATAGATAAATAAACTCTTTTAAAATTTTTAAAAACTTATATAACAACCAATTAATTAAAAAATAGGACAATATTAAAGCAATCAATGCCAATGATGAAAAGCAGTTTTATATGTTCACAGTGGAAATGTAATTAGTTTACCTTTTGGGAAAACAATTTGGCAATAAGAGAAGTTGATACATTTTGACCTACTAATTGGATATCAGGAAATCTTTCAAAGTGAATTCTGAATACAAGAAAAGGTACAATCAATAAAAGCAAATATAATTATTTAATAATAATGTTATTATTATTTACTCACTGTTTTTATTTGCCAAGCCATGTTCTAAATGCTTTACATATTTTAACTAGTTTAATCTTCATAAAATTCTGCCACACTATTTATTTTTTAGCTATACTAAAAATTACAAAACCCAAAGCATTTGTTAATATTTTGGCATAATTTCTTCAATTCTTCTTTTCTATGCTTTTTCTTATCTTTAAAACAAAATCACAAACCACATTTCTCTCCATTCTTTTTTCACTTGACATAGATGAAGGAAGTCAAAAAGCATTATTCCAATATCACATAACTGAAAGTATAACGGAAGTCAATAGAAAACTAGGATTTTGCTTTAGGTGTAAGATTTTACGAACACATATAAAGTAAGGTTAAGCTCTATTCTTATGAATACTCTAATCTCATACATATTTGGTTATGTTTTTGTTTATTTTTCATTTCAATTATAGTTGCACTAAAAGTAATGTTAGTACTGGATAAGTATAAGACATAAAGCTGTTTCTTAATGCCAATCCTCAAATGTCTACAGATGTGTAATCAAGTATAACCACAAATAGGATTCAAACAAATTTGGTAGAAGCAGTTTGAGAATTTTAAACAGATGCTAAGAGACTCCTGAAACATCAGAACCATCTGTAAGATTTATGGAGAAAGATGTTGAGCTGATTGGGTTAACAAGGCTCCCCTGCATTTCTGTAGCTACAGGCAGATTAGGCAGAGCACTATCAGGCTGTAAAAACTGAAAATCTTACTATGATTCACTTGCTTGTATCTTGCTGATAATGGAGATTTACACCAAGAAAGGAAATCATCAAGTCTAGATTTTTCAATATTTAACAATAAAGATGAGAGCAAGAGAAAAGTATGGAAACTCATTCTTCTAAGCTATTAATACTAAGAAAGCAAGCAACAGTTTCAGATGTTGAAACAAATTTTAGAGATTTAGCATTTATTATTTCTGGAGATAAAGTCAAAAAGGAATTAATTTTCTGATACAGTTATGTGTATGGGGAGGGAGGAAGTGTAGCAACTGATTAAGTAAAAGAATAAATAAGTAAAAGAATTCCCAAATAGCAGCATTAAATACCCAGATGAGCTCAGAGAGCCTATTTTCACTATAGAAAAAAAGATTTTCTCTGGTAATAGAAATCCAGAGATTTTATGCATGAAAATGCTAGACCCTGCGTTCTTTAAGCCCTGCTCTTAAAAACTACGCCTACCATTCCTACCTATTTCAAAGCTCTTCCTACACTGATGTGGAAGGTTTTATACATTGTTTTGGTATTTTAAAAAAATAACAAAAGAAAGAAAATTTCTGGTATGAGCAAATTCATTTGAAAGATAGCTATGCCACTTTGGGAGGCTGGGGTGAGAGGATCAATGGAGGCCAGGAGTTCAAGACCAGCCTGGCAACATGGTGATAACTTGTTTCTACAAAAAATTTCAAAAATTGGCCTGGTTGGCACAGGGGCCCATTCCTGTAGTTCTAGCTACTTAGGTGGCTGAGGCAAAAGGATCACTTTAGCCCAGGAGTTCAAAGTTGCAGTGAGCTATGATCACATCGTTGCACTCCCACCTGGGTGACAAAGTAAGGCCCCATCTCTACAAAAAAAATAAAAAATAAAACTACATTTATTCTGTAGTTGTATTTTTGTCAAATTAACAAGTGTACCTTCCTATAGCAGCTCTAGTTTAAATTATCAGCTTTTTCATTAAGGTTTTGCTCTTGAATCACTTCATTCCCACTGTGTAAAGTGAGTACACTAAACTGTCGTTGCCTAAAAAACTAGTTGGAAAATACCTTGGCATTATTTCCTGATGTCGAACATATGCATGGAATATATCCAAGAGACATACACAATAGGAGACATACACAAAAGACATACACAAAAGTGTTAACAGCAGCACTTTCACAATAGCAAAAGTATGGAAACAATCCCAAAGCCCATCAGCGGAAAAGTGGATTAAAAACTGTGATATAGTCACACTATACAATTTTATATAGCAATAAAAATAAATTAATTACCATAACGCATACAATATGGATGCAATGTAAAAAAATTAAGTGGGAGAAATAGACCAATACCTTTTTATAAAGATGAAACTACTAATGTTTTTTAGGAATACATATATAAGAAATCTATATAAAAGGAAAAACAAAGGAATGATAAACTTGTGGCTCAGCAGAATTATAGAGACAAACTGGAGGAGTCAAAGAAATGGAATGAGGTAAATAAATGACTAGAAGTAAATGATTTCCAAAGTTCTAGCTCTTATTTGAGATGGTAGGTTCATGGATATTTATTACAGTATTATAAAATAATTAACAATTTCCTGAGTAACTAGTATTAGGTTTGCCTTCTTGCCTTAAACAACTATAAAATTGGGCAGAATATATAAAACAACCACTTTAACGCAGTAGACGAGACACAACACAAAGCTGAGATTCTAGAGAAAGGGGTGAGTTTCACAATAGCTTTCTGCCTGGAAACAATTTCCCAACTGTAGCATGAGGAATTGGAGCTCAAATGGAAAGATTTGGTTTTACTGACCATAAGAACATAATCCAATGCTAAAAACAGAGATTAGAATTCAGGCTGTCTACGGTGACTAAAATTTTTGTTCCAGGATAATAGACAGAAGAGACCCTAAGTGAATAAGCTGCCAAAATAGGCACAGAAGTTTTTACTTAGGTGCCCAAATCCTAAGCGGTACATAGATATGCTATCTCGAGCCTGATAGACCACACCTGCTGAGGGCTCAAAGTTCAAGAGACATTTCAGAAGTCATATTGTACTATGAAACTCTCTGATCAAGCAAGCTTGGAGAGATATTTGTGAAAATCCCAGAGCATCCAGTTGAGACCTCACAAAGGTCATGCATTAAGAATAAAAAAAACCCACATTCTAGAAGTAAGGACTGCACCCTATGACAAAGGAAAAAATGAAAAAGTACTGTCCAAAAAAAGCCTAAAACCAAGCTCTGACAAGATCAAGGTGATCCTCTGAAATTTAACTGCTAGACATAATATAAATCAGCATTCTTAAGAAGGAAACATAATATAGAATTTCTACATCATTTGCAGTGTTCAGCCTACAATGAAATGTTACAAGACATGCAAAGAGGCAAGAAAATGAATCCATAACCATAAGAACAAAAGTCGATAGAGACATTAGAAACCATCCTACAAATGACCAGGATATTGCAACCGGCAGAAAAGAACTTTAAAATAACTACAATGAATATGTAAAAGGAATCAGTGGAAAGGTGAATACAGTAGGGAAACAGATGGGAGAATGTTGGCAGATTAATGAAAGCTTTAAAAAATGGCAATTCTAGAACTGAAACATGCAATAACAGAAATGTAGAATACATTGCACATGATTTACAACAGAATGGAATAAAATCTAAGGCATCTTCTCCTATACCTCTGCTTGTCCAAAATATACATAATTTTTGGTACATACTAGAATGGCAGACATTCTGACATTGTTAGGTGATACAGAGAGAGATGTCTTGGTATGGGAAACTGATAACTGTTTTTACAAATCACATAATTAAGACAACAAAATATGCCTAATAGAGAGTCTAGCCCTATTGAAATCAATATAGAAAACACATAATGCTGATAGGCAAGAAATATTGCTTTAAAACTGGGCCTATTTTCTTTGGCTTCCCTTTTTGCTATAATGGTATAGGGCCTGGTGCCTCAAGCAAACACTTGTATAAATTTTAACTAACAGCTTTTGCTTAGTAAGGTAATTAAACCTCTGCATTATATAACATCATGCATATTATACAATAAGCAACATATACGTATATGTAGAATTAAAATGGACAAATTCTTGAAAACAATTACTCTCTAAATCTCATCCAAATGTAAATTACTACAGTGGTCTAGGTAATGTATATCAGGGGAGAGGGAGAATTTTTTTAATCAGAAATTTATTTAATAGAAATATATCGTAAGCCCTACAAGATGCTAATAAAACAAACATGAATAATTGGATAGCTTTCAAATAAGCTGCTCTATTTCTGTTAAAAATGAATATGTAAAAATGAAGTTTGCTAGTTTTAAATTCACAATTTAAGGTGGACTATACTCAGAAATGTTGATAAAGAAATATGTATTTAAATATCATTATCAATTCTTAAAATTTAATTCTGATTGACAATAGTAGCATACGGGGCTAAAATACTGGCATTCTTTTTTGATTGAATGAAAAGGCTTCATGGAGGTAAACTTTTCTGACAGATGTATAGATAAAAGTAGCACTTCATATAATTTAGGAGATAAGGGATTAACTTTGAAGGATAAAGTGATAAATTTCCAAAAGATAATTATTATTAATTAAATAATAAGCTATTTTTGGACATATTCAGGATTACAGATAATATTGTAATCTTCTGTTAGTCTCAGCATCCAATTTATATTTATTTTTGGTGTCGTTTTCCACTGTATTTGAATCAACTTTTAAATTTTTCTTCTAATATTTGATATGTAAAGTTCTAAAAATGTCTTGCCTCCCTTATTCTTCCCAAGATTTCCCATCCATGAATATATTATACCTGTGATTACATTATGTTACTTGCTAAAAGGGGTTTTTTAAATAGATGCATTAAAGCTATTAATTAGTTGACTTCAGGTTAATCAAATGAAAAATAATCTGGGTAGGCCCAATCTAATCCCATGAGCCCTTTAAAAGCAGAGAATGTTTTCTTGCTGGTAGCAGAAAAGAAAGTAAGAAAGATTCCAAGCAGAAGGATTTAACATGCTATCGCTGGCTTTGAAAATGGAGGAGACCATGAAGCAGGTAATGCAAAAGGACTCTAAAAGCTGACAGCAGCCCCCAGCTGACAGCCAGCAAGGAAACAGGGACTTCAGTCCACATTCGCAAAGAACTGGATTCTGCCAACAATCTGAATAAAGCTGAAAGTGGATTCTTCCCAAGAGATTTCAAATAAGAATCAACACCATGATCTCAGCTTTGTAAGAACCTAAGCAGAGAATTCAGCCAAACATACCTGGACTTTTGGGACAGAACTGCAAGATAATAAAGAGGTGTTATTTTAACACACTAAGCTTATGTTAATTTCTTATACAACAAGAGACAATTAATACACCATATGCATTTGTATTAAGGGTTTTATAAAGCAATAAATCTTCTTTGTATTAAACAACATTTAAAAAACACAGAAAGAGAGAATTAAAATATTCAAATGCTCATACAGGTGAAGAATTCTGTATAATTTTTGGACTGCATTATCATATTGTCATACTGCTTTTCATTAAAACTGCTCATCTATACATTTGTTGTAATGCCAACAGTAAAGAATAAAATAAGCATTTCCTTAGCTATGTGTGCTTCATAGGAAATATGGTAATATTCTTTAAAGCACATATTGCTCTAAGTATATTTTCATCATCAGATTTACATTTTGTGCAAATAGTTTTTATAACAAGCTGTTCAATTTTTCCAGAAAAGGTAGTGTGTCCTATTTATGTTGGTCATGTTTTGTTTCAAAATTATGATATAACTCAGAAGTACGGAAAAAAATATGTTAAGAAATCTGCAAAAAATCATTATGGCCTTGGAAAATTTATTCATTTAAAAGATTGGCATGATTACAAATAATTATCATCAAATTTGCAGCACACACTTTTCATTTCCTATACTATGATTAACACTAGTTGAAGAATCAATTGGTGACTAACAAAGCCTAATTTCATCTTTAGCATTTTCATTCTCATTACAAACATCATCAAATTTCCTTTAAAAATTCCTTGTGGAAATTATCTTTAAAATGGATGTCCATCCAATTAGAAGACAAAGAAGTATGCTGACTTTTATCTCTTAATTGTACCTGATCAGACATTTTCTCTTAAAATTAAATCAGTCATACCAATCTTGTGTTTACTGTGAAGAAAGCCTCTGAACATTTTGCTCATATTTTGCCATTAGCAATAGTCATTAGAATTTAGATGAAGTAGAGTAATAAAAGAAAGACTACTTAAAAGTTATATATTCTCAGTTGGCACTATGGCCCAGGCCTGTAGCCCCAGCTACTTAGGAGGATGAGGCAGGAGGATTGCTTGAGCCCAGGGTTTGAGGTTACATGGAGCTGTGATCAGCCACTGCACTCCAGCATAGGTGACAGAGTGAGACCCTGCTTTTGTTTTTGTTTAAAAAAGTGATATATTCTCTACATATTCTGATGATACACAATGATAATTTAATTAAGACACAAGGTTCTCAGTCAGCCACTGGACAATGGGCTATCCAGATATTTGGAAAAGTACAATAAATTACAAAGAATGAAGTTGGGGATTATAAAAGAAGCTGCATACATAATTCCTCCCAGTATAGTGTTTAGCCAATATGATTTTAAGAGAACAGATTTCTCCTTTGATAATGAGGGGCCAAGTAGCTATTCTCAAGCTAACTTTCCCACAGATAATAAGTATTAATTCTAGACAAAATATGAACAACTATTTGAAAGCCCTAGAGAGAATCAAATAGAAAAAAGATACTAGGGAGGAACTGATTCTTGGAAGAAGATGATACTAAGTGAATTTCCCATTTTTATGACTTTTAACCAAATACAATCAATGCCTGGAGGCTAACATATTAGAAAACTCAACAGTCTTATTGGCATGAAAAAAACAGAGAAAGGGGTTGGAGGTTAAGATGGATATGACAAAAAAGAAACAGAAAATTACCTTTTTGCTTTTTCTCTTGAGTAAAGGAAAAATATAATTCTGTGTATAAGAAACAGTGCCAAAATCTCATGCATGCACAAGAAGATTTCAAGAGGCTCAGATAAAATTAATTAAATTAAATTAAGATTACCTCAAGAGAAACTAAGTTTGTAGCTAAAGCTAAACCAAATTAACTTCCTGTTTTCAAAATAATCAGCACTCTTTAGAGGGACAAATTTTAGTCTCTATAAAGCATTATTAATCATGTCCAAATTACATTCAAAATTATCTGATATTATAAGAAATAGAATAACATGACCCATACTCAAGAGAAAAGGCAATTAATGGAGACTAAGAGATAACTTGGATGCTTAAATTAGCAGCAGAGGATTTTAAAACCACTATAATATTAATAACTATGTTCAAAGAAATAAAGGTAGAATGCTCAAAATGAATAAAAAGATAGGATATTTCAACAGAGAAATAGTGACTATAAAAAGAACCAAATGGAAATTTTAGAACAAAAACTAAAATATCTGAATTAAAAAGTCACAAGATGAGCTTTTCATCATCAGAGAAGGTTATGAAAGAAAAATAATCAATGAAATTAAAAATTACTCAATCTGAGGAACAGAGAAAAAAGTTGAAAAAATTACAGGAACCCAGGGGACAATCTATAAAAGGTCTAAAATACAATAAATAAAGAATCAGAAAGAAAATAGAGAGAAAACATGGTAGAAAAAATTGTTAAAACAATGACCAACAAATTATTCAGATTAGGTGAAAAAAAATTCAAATTAGGTAAAGGACATAAATTTACAAACTTACAAGGCACAGAAGACCCAAGCAAAATAAATACAATAAAAAACTATTTGTAAGCACTTTATAATAAAACTGATACAAGCAAAAGATAAAGATAGAATTTAAAATCAACCAGAGAAAGCGCATTAAATACAAAAATGATTTACAGTGCCAATGACTTGTCATCATGAACTACTGACTTCTTATCAGAAATAATGGAGGCCACTTTAAACTGCAGAAATTTAAATTTTTTATAAAAAGACTGTCAACATAGAATTCTATATTCCAGAAAAACATTTCCAAAGAATGAAGACTAAATAGATTTTTTCCAGATAACAGCAAATGGAGACATGAATAGTTACACTTCAAGAAATACTAAAGGAATTCCTCCAGGTTAAAGAGAAAGTCTATCAAATAGAAACCTGGGTCTTCAGAAAGAGAAATTATTAAAATGGGGAATAGGCGATTAAATATAAAAGACCACTTATTCTTCTTAATCTGTTTAAAGTATGTAAGACTGTTTAAAACATTTTAGGCCGGGCGCGGTGGCTCAAGCCTGTAATCCTAGCTCTTGGGAGGCCGAGGCGGGCGGATTGCTCGAGGTCAGGAGTTCGAAACCAGTCTGAGCAAGAGCGAGACCCCGTCTCTACTATAAATAGAAACAAATTAATTGGCCAATTAACATATATATATATAAAAATTAGCCGGGCATGGTGGCGCATGCCTGTAGTCCCAGCTACTCGGGAGGCTGAGGCAGAAGGATTGCTTGAGCCCAGGAGTTTGAGGTTGCTGTGAGCTAGGCTGATGCCACGGCACTCACTCTAGCCTGGGCAACAAGCGAGACTCTGTCTCAAAAAAAAAAAAAAAAAAAAACATTTTATATAAAATGGTACACTATAAGCACTAAATAGATTGTTAATGGATTATGAAAGTGCAATTAATAAAAATTAATGGTAAAAAATATACATAGCAAATAAGCAAATAGATAAATTAAAATTGGATTATAAAATATATTTACATACATCCAAAAAAAGGACAGAAAAGCAAAATGAAAGTGGAACAAAACCCATAAAACAAATACCTAAATCCAAATATATCAATACTTATATTAAATGCTAATAAACTAAATACTCCAAGTAAAAGAGGAAAATTATCAAAATAGATTTTAAAAAGTAAGAGCTGACTATCCACTACTTATAAAAGATATACTTTATATAAAGCCACAAATATATTGAAAGTAAAAGACCAGAAAAAACCCACAATGAAAGCAAAAAGCAAAGGAAACACAGCAGGGTGTGGGACTCCTTTGGAGCCCTTCTGTGTCCAATGGGCTGAAGTCAGTGCTCAGTGAAGGCATTGAGTGAAGGCTGGCGGCTGGCCGACTGTCCAGAGTTATTCAACTGGAGAAGAGGGTTGACCTCGTGAGTCACTTTGGGCCTGAGTCACATTGAGATTAGGGCTGTTCTCCAGTGAGTGTCCCCTGACACTGTGTGTTATTATCCATGCAGAAGGAAAAGAAAAGCCCTCTTTCAGTTCAAAGATGAGGCTTCTCACCCTTTTACTCTTTACATTGACAATTATATATGTCTTTTTAAAAATCATTGTATATTCATTTTTGGAAGTATGAGGTGGGGGTAAATGTTATAAACAAAGCATAAACATGGAAAGACTACCATAAAAAAAAGAAAGAGAGAGAGAGAAACTTGTAGACAGAGAGTGTTACCAAGGAAAAGATGTACAATTCACAAAGATTTTTTTAAGTCAATTAACCAAGAAAACATTAACATAAATCTGTAGGTACTCAGTAACAGAATTTTTAGACACATAGAGCAAAAACTGACAAAATTTTAAAAAGAAACAATATGTTCTATAATTACACTTAAAATTTTTAACACCCTTCTCTAAGCAATTGAGAGAAAATAGATAAAAATCATGACAGAGACAGAATAAAATTACATCATAAAAATTAAATAAGATATTTTAATAAGATGTTTAGAAATTAACACATTTTAAATAAATTATGTATCAGAAAAGCCATAAGGTTCTTAGGAACCTTAGAAAACTTGAAAAAGTAGAGGAAATTAAAACCACAGTAAATAAAAAAAAAAGGAATAATTAAGATAGGAATAGTAATCAGTGAAATAATAAACAAACAAGAGTAAATTATCAAAATAAAAAGAAAAAAGGATAATATAATCCTAGATAAACTGATAAGGAAATTAGAGAAAAATCATAAATTATAAAATACCAATATCAGAACAAAAGAAGGGTTATCACTGTTGATTCCCTAGACAGTAAAAGAATAATAAAGAAATGTAATGAAATTTTAACAACAAATTAGTCAGCTTAGATAAAATAAAAAATTTCTTGAAAAATGCACTCAGAAAGATTAAACAGAAAATCTAAATAGCTCTATTTATCTTTTAAAAAATTGAATTCTTCTTCAAAACTGTCACAAAAGAAAACCAGATGGTTTTCCTGGTGAATTCTATCAAATTTTTAGAGAGAAATAACACCAATCTTAAACCAACTGTTCATAAAATAGAACAGAAGTAAATACCAAATTCATTTTATGAGGTCAGAATAACTCTAATGCCAAAAACTGTCAAGGACATTTCAATATAAGGAAACTATACAATATCTCTCATAAACACAGATGCAAAAAAAGCTTATCAAAATCAGAGAAAATCTAAACCAGCAATGTATAAAATTATAATATCCCATGACTAAGCGTGATTTAACCAATTAAACCAGTGCAAACTTGGTTTGATATTTAAAACTAAACTAATATAATTAGCAATATTAACAGAACAAGGGGTAAAAATTATATAATATCAATAACTGCAGAAAAAGCACTTCACAAAATGCAAACCCATTCATGATTTTTTTAAAAAAACTATTACTAAACTAGGAGAATCTCACAACTTGTGTTTGACATTGTACTTGGGACACAGTTCTAAACATTATAATAAGAAAAGAAAAAATAAATAAAAAGCATAAGTATTGAAAAAGAAGTAAACTATTTCTGTTTACCTAGAATATCATAGCAAATCTACAAAACAACTATTAGAACTAGTAAATGAATTCAGCAAGGTCAAAAGATACAAAGTTAATATTAAAAATAAATTAGATTTTTATATATTAACAGCAAGCAACTGGACACTGAAATTTTTAAAAGAATTCCACTTGTAATGGGATCAAAAACTTAAAATACTTATGAAAAAAATTTCACAAAAGTTATCCAAGGCTTCTACCCTAAAAACTGCAAAGCATTGCTTAGATAAATTGAAGATGACCTAAATAAATGAAAAGCTATAACACTAGAAGACTCAATGTTAAAATGTTAATTTTCCCCAAATCAATCTACAAAAATATGAAGTAGTCCCAAAATTAATCTCAGCAAACTTTTCAAATAAAAATTAACAAAGTGATTATAAAACATATATGAAAACACAAAAGACCTAGACTATTCAACCTACTGAAAAAGGAAGAACAAATGTGAAGGATTTACACTATCAGACTTCAAGATTACTATAAGGTAAGATTGAGGTGTTGCGTAAGGATAGACAAATAGATCAATAAAGTAGACAGCCCAGAAATAAAACCACACTTATACAATTATTCAATTTACGACAAAGGTGACAAAGCAATTCAATAGGGAGTAAAAAGCCTTTAAGTCTTTTCAGCAAATGGTAATGGAACAACTGGATATCCATCTGGAAAAATAGGAATCTTGACTCCTACCTCACACTATAGACACAGAAATTAATTTGTGATGGATCATATACCTAAACCAAAAAGCTAAAACTCAACCTTCTGGAAGATATATAGAAAAACAGTTTCATGACTTTGGGGTTGGCGAAGGATTTTCAGATTGCACACAAAAAACAAAAACTATAAGAGGAAAAAAACAGTAAGTTAGATTTCATCAGAATTAAAATTCCTGCTCATAAAAAGACATTGTTAAGAAAATGAACAGGCAAGCCACAAAATAGGAGAAAATATACCCAAAACGTGTCTGACAAAGAACTCACTTCAGGTTAAAGAAGTTCTACAACTTATTAATTAAAACACAAACAACTAATGTTTAAAAAATTAGACACTTCACAAAAGAAGATACACAAATGGCCCACATATGAAAAGTGTTTGATGTTGTTAGTCATCAGGCAAACACAAAACTGTATCACAAGAAGATGTCATTATAAACTAACCAGGATGACAAAAATTAAAAAGACTTACATCTCAAATGATGCAAAGTATGTGGAACCAACAAAACTCCCAAACATGGACAGCAGAAGATGAAATGTAACAACCACCTTTTTTAATGATCTGGCATTATAAAACTAATATACACCTACTCTATGATCCATAAATTCCTCTTCTAAATATTCACCCAATAAAAATATGTCCACAAAAATATTTATATGAGTGTGGTATATTCATAAAATGAAATATTATTCAGCAATGAAAAGAAAAAATCTACTCATACATGCAATAACATGTATTTTTTTAATTATGCAGAGTAAAAAGCTTTACAAAGAGAGCACATTCGTGATTTCAAATATATGAAGATACAGAACAGGCAAAGCTATTCTATACTAGGAAACTTAAAAAGCAGTACAATATTTAGTTCTGAAGGCTGAGGGGAATGGATATTTACTAGGCAGTAGTGGGAAGAATATAATGTGGAAATTCAGAGATTAATAAATATGTAGTCCCTAACTCAAGGAGCTCATAGTATAGTGACTTTACCCATAACATATAGCCAGTAAGCAGCAGACCCTCGATAGGAACTCAACTCTTATGTTCAACACTAAACAACATAAGGCTACAATATATAGTAAAATCAGGCATCACAGTTAATCCTTACTTAAACATGGCAGTTCTTTTTTTTTTTTTTTTTTTTGAGACAGAGTCTCGCTTTGTTGCCCAGGCTAGAGTGAGTGCCATGGCATCAGTCTAGCTCACAGCAACCTCAAACTCCTGGGTTCAAGCAATCCTCCTGCCTCAGCCTCCCGAGTAGCTGGGACTACAGGCATGCGCCACCATGCCCGGCTAATTTTTTTTCTATATATATTAGTTGGCCAATTAATTTCTTGCTATTTATAGTAGAGACGGGTCTCGCTCTTGCTCAGGCTGGTCTCGAACTTCTGACCTTGAGCAATCCGCCCGCCTCGGCCTCCCAAAGTGCTAGGATTACAGGCGTGAGCCACGGCTCCCAGCTTGGGTGGCAGTTCTCTTTGCCATTTTCCATTACCTCTATCTCTGACATTTAAAAGAATACACAGTAAGATGAAAGTTTAAAGAAGTATAAGTGAATGTAAGCCCTGAGTTTGATTTAAGTAAGCAGCTGGACTTATTTTGTTCAAGAGTAAAATGACAGTGGTAGAATAGAGAAGTCTTCAAATTGTGTTTCTTAGAACCCAACATGGGACCCTCATCCCACTTTCTAAACCAGAGCTGCTCCACTTCTATATGCTTTACATATTGAGCTAGAATTTGGAAGAAATGTAAAACAAACAAAGAGCATAATTTGAAAAACATTAGGCAAAATAAACAGCGCTCACATTTTAAGATAATACAATATTAATGTGCAATGGTTTTCTTCATTTTGCCTTGTAAGAAATGTTCACACACATTTCTGAGACACTTAAAATTTATCAAATTTAGAAGCTAAACTGAAATTGTAGGTTTTGGTCCTAGTAATTATTTTATTGGGACCATGATTTTTGAGTAATTCACAAATTAATGTAAACATAGCCCACAGCACCATAGCATTTATGAAATGAATTCATTTTATTATTCAGTGAATAGTGCTGAAATTAAAGAAGTTTACTAGCAATTATCTTCTTTTAACTTTTCTAAGATCCTTTATGATCATATAGAAGTTGACAATAAAAAAGTATAGTTAACATTAACCTGTCAGTCATCACCAAAATCAGTGGTTTTATAAAAGTTCTTTCAATAAAGAAAATACTTAAAGACTGCAGATCAGAATCAGATTAAGGATCTATACTAATAATTGTGATATATTGCTAGCATCCATAGTAAATATTCTGGTAAAAATATTAATGATAAACATATCTAAATCAAAAGTCATTGTGATTAGAAATCTAAACTCAATTATGTTAAGGTCTTATGCCTATAACAAATAATAATTTATAGTCATAAAATTATTTTATATAATAATTAGATACTTAATAACATTTATACATGTACATAAATATATATCAGACTATTGGCTGCTTTACAGCTCATAATATAGACTTTTCTGGCAATGTGAGAAATCAGTTGTGCTAGGATCATACCAAGTCCAAACAATGCACACTGTGCAGATTGCACCCTCAGTGCTATGAAAAGTAAGCATGCTGTTCTTTCAATATCAAAGTAGGCATTAATGTGCCATGATGAATAACAAGTGTCTGTGCCACAGTTCCTGGACACAAATTAATGGTTTCACTATAAACAAAAGCAATAGTAAATGCTACATAAAATGACAAGTACCTCTGACCAAAAATACTACCAGACTAAATAGACATTTATTTTGTAAAATCAGATTTTATTTAAAATCTCAATGTTTAGAACTATGGTAATGTTTCAATGGAATAAAATCCATTTATATTAGCTGAATCTGAGCTTTACATTCCATTTTTATAATTAGAGTAGCCCTGTAAATTTACTCTCAAATCACAACACTTTTGAGAGAGAAAAGTGGTATGAATAATAATCACTGGAGGACAGCAGGCATAAACAAACTGAGACTACTCTAGACAAACTAAATCATACAGTTACTTGTAATTGAAAACACCAACAAATTCAAATATTCTTTCATTTACTAAAATTTTTTCTTAATCTTACTTTTAAATATGAAAATCTGCATATCTCATATATATATATATATATATATATGTATGGAAAGGAGAGAAAGACTGTTTTTAATATCTATTCTGAATAAATGCTAGTTCTATTATGCCCCTGTGTGGCCAGACGGCACAACAAATTCACTACCACACATTTACTGACAAGGAAATAATTATATCTAGAGGAAAATACAGATATTATTGTATAATAAAGATGGCTAAAAATCAGAAAATAGGAAAATTTAGAGAATATTTAAGTGCATTTTTCTATAAATTTTATAATAAAAGATAGTCATCATTAGCATATTTATTTGAATACTGCCCAAAGCAATTAATAATTCAATGCAGTGAACTCTGCTAAAAAATATATCTTCTAGCATCCCAATATTTATATTGCTTCCAAAGACAAGATCACAAAAATTAGATTTCATAATGAATTCAGTACTTGAGAACTTTCTTTACTGAGGACAAAAGCAATTATGTTTGTTTCTGATTAAATAATTTAATTTGGTACAAATGAGTTTACAGTGAGAAGACTCGATAACAAAAATTTAAATTAAAGTGCATTTCATTGAAACCTATCAAATGAATTTATGCAAGATGCAGACACATTTTTTTTTCTTGCTGGACCTTCAGTTGTTCGTTTCAGCTATTAAAGAACAGAGGATCCTTCTACTTCCTTTATGCACTAAAATGGTACACAAGAACCAAAACAGTAAGAGAATAAATAAGGTAAGAACTTTCAGTCTGAAACAAAAGGGTCAAGTTATATGGTCTCCAACAAAAAGTTAGTCTAAAATATTCTAATGATTTTTATTCATAAATAAATTTCAATTATTCATAATGTAATAAAATAGTTTAACAATCTATATTAATCTCCAGTTTAGTGATTCATGTTACATACAGAATTATTGCTGTATTAAAAATCTTTCCTCTTTTGACAAGTTGAATTTGGAAATGTTTCTGGAGCAAGTATTATGGGAGATTTTCATTCTTTAACCTTTTATTGATAATATGTCACAGAAGTCAACTGCCCACCATCTAAAAACCTGATGAAAGTTGAATTGCAGATTTAGGGATAAGATTAGTTACCTAAGAAAAGATTAGGTACCTAAGAAAAGTCTTAGTTTAAGAATTACTAGAAACGGTCCCCTTTTAATAAAATAGTCTCTACAACTGATACATAGTACTATTTTAGTAATTTCTACTAAAAAGCAATTCAAAATAAAATATAATACAATTTTCCAAGTCTATGATGTTCTTTTTCCATCAGTTTAATAATGATAACAGTTAATGTCACAATACAAACACTGAATATTCCATGTCAACTAGTCCAAATGATTAAATAATTACTATTCAAAACTGTTCTTTCCAGAGGTGATAGTTATAAAATTGATGCTTAAAATCTCAAGACCACTAATGTCCAATCCATAAAGTTGAAAGACCCACTATTTTGAAAAAAAAAAAAAATTTAAGTTCTCCTAAGAACCTCTTCTGATGGCATACTCAGGTCATTCTTCTTCCATTATTTTTTCCTTCAAGAATGATTTTTCACTCTATATCTTTACTTTCTGTTTCAGTGTTAAATGAAATATTAATGCCTAAACATTTCTATCTTTTTAAAGAATCTAAGCAGAATAAAAACTCTAAAAGACCCTTGAATCTAACCTCAACACAAAAACTAACCAAAAAATTAAAATATGTATAAGCATTAATTACGAACTCATGTACTTATTTTTCACTCTTCATACTTCTAAAATAATAACTATGTAACTGGTTTTTATTGATATTAAAGTAAATCAAAGAGTTGATTGTGATGATCAGTAGATCTATTTGTGAAATAATGTTACATGTTTTTTAAAGACTAAGAAGTTATAAACATATAAAGGCAGGGAATTTTTCCCAAGGCAGGATAAATTATTTATTGATTAACTGGTAGTTCTGGATAATTTTAGATTAAGAATCAAAATAACTTAAACAAGATTGTTCTTATAAGCATTAAAAACTTCATCTTTTAATGCTGAATTGCAGTCACATTAAATTCCAGATTTTAATGAGAGCATTGAAATTATAGGAGTGCCAACAACAAAAGCAACTTGAAGCTAAAGCAAATTCATATAATGATAGGGACGCACACAATTCCTTCAAAAAATAGATATTTCTCATATTTTCAAACTAATATACTTACTTTAAAACCAATTCCTTACTATGTTGTTAATAGCATAATTCCTATAGTGAATATACACCCAACCCTAATATTAGTACTTTTAAGTACATAAATTCTTGGCATTAAAAAAAGAGATGGAATAAAACAAGGAAAAGATTTATAAGGGATTAGTACAAATCCTAAAATTCTGATAGCTTCAGGTCATGGAAATTTTTTGAAACCTGCTTCTTTTATTTAAATATAACATGCCATACATATTATCATAAATTACAAACACTAACGTAATATATTACTAAATAAAAGAAAAAATACCTTAAAATATAGATAGCCTGTTATAGAATATCATAATATTTCATATACTGTTATATATTTTCAATCAGTGTGAAAATAAAATATGAAAAAATCAAATTAGTTTATTGAATAGAACTACATTGAGAAAAAAAGTAAAATTTTATAAGAAATAGATATGTGATTCCATATTCAAAGAAAAGGTCATAAATATATTTATCATCAGTAAACATTTTAAATGCCAACAAATTTTAAAAGCCTCCTTTCATTTGCTAAATTAAGACACATATTGTATAACAGGTATTTTTTTAATCTCTAAAATAGGTTGCCTCACATTGTTCAGAGATCCTAAAAGGAAGAGACCAGCAATACCATTCAATATTTTATGCACTATTAGTTTCCCATCAGTTTCCAGAAGGTTTCAGTGCATTATTATGTTCACAAAATTTCTTTCTCAGTCTTTCTCCAGATACATTTAGTTAAAATGGGAGCTTTTTATACAAGGTGTATAACATGAAAAATTCTCAAAAGCCAAACAGCTTAAATGAGGGAAGAAATGGGTGATAAAACTGCATTTTAAAAGCATTCTTTAATAGAATATCTCTTTTAATATAAGCCAGAGAAACCATCTAAAACATGTTTATAATTTAACAATCTTCATTACAAAAAAATGATCATGTTGAAAACAATAAGAATTTATAACAAAGAATCCTGCCAACATAGCCAACCTAATACAAAGCATTATTAGCAGTTCCACAAATATAGCTTGTTTAAAAGTGATTATTGATCTACCCTGCATAGAGAAATGTCTTAGATCTAGAAAACATCTTCCACATGTTTTACAACAGCATGCATGATTGCTAATTCACATTTTCCAACAAATCACATATGATTATATAGCCCCATCCCTATATATACAATGTAATCACTGCCATGATCACAAAGAAAACATCTATTAGGCATTTTAAGTTAATCATTTTATTTATTAGGAAACAAAATAATGAAATAGTCTTGCATCTGTATTATGTTTCAGAGGTCAAGGTAGTTAAATTTAAGATGCTTATTATGGTTTGAAATAAGCTTATTTTCCTTCTTAAAATCAAATTAAGAAGAATACTACATAAAATTTTATATTTATGGTAAAAAGAAAACATCCTTATTATACTAACACAAATATAAAACAAGTTTTACAGGCATATAAGATTACTATTCTAAAAATAACAATATTAAAAAAATATATAATTTAGCTCTACTCACCTTGCATTGTTCAGCGTTTGTCCAAAAAGCTCATTTTGTAAAATATTTGGTGGGGATGAAAAAACCCCATGAAAATGAGATAAAACAGAATTGCAGACCTGGCGCAATGTCTCAAATTGCATTTTCTTTCTTTTTTTTTTCTTCTCTTATTTTTCCTTACCACCTGTCTTTAAAATCATCTATTTGCTGACACCATCAAATAAAAACATGCCAATCAAGTTCCATATTTCTCTTGATCTCTGTAAAAACTGTGCTTAAATGAGCAGAGGTTGATAGTTAATTGTACAGTCATTATTCTTCTAATTCAGTCGTAGAAGATTCAGTGCCCGTGCAGCTTTCGGCTTTCTCCTGACTGTAGCAAGAATTCTAAACAGCAGTAAGCTTTTTGGGCATTCCCAGCTGAAGTGTGAAGCTGAGCTGCTTTCATGTACTCTACTCATATTTCTCTAAGCCTATTAAAAACACGCAATGAATAGATGCTGTCGTCAGGAGTTTCAGCACATCTGGCTGCCAGCAATAAAATCTCAGAAGTAATAAAAATGGGGCAAGGTATCTTCTCAATGTTACTATTGGGTAAGAGTAAGAAAAATTATGCATTTCTCCAACCCTTCTCTCTTTTCCTGAAAAACCAGTACTCCAGCAATAGAGTATATCTCTTCAATGTGCAAGCTGCTGCATACGACCAGAACACTCTAAAAATAAGTGGTATATCCTTCTTTTGATGTCATGAAGCAAAAATATGACAGACTAAAATAGATTTTTTATTGCCTGCATTTATAATGCCATACTTCTAAAGAGAAGTACATTTGGAAAACATGTACTTAGTTGTCTTAATTTCCTCTTTAATTTAAAAATGTCCTCATTTATTTAATTTTAAAGAAAAGTACATAATGTTCAATCTGGTCTCTTTCTAAAGGCTATACAAATTGACTGCATGATTATTCATGTAATTTTTGAAAAGAACTATACTCTATCAATTAAAATTCATCTAAGCAGCACACATTAAATAAAAACTTTCCACAAATCCAAAAGAAATACTACAACCAAGGCCAGAGACACTTTATCAACTAACATTAATTTATTCCAGTAGTGGTGGGCCATAGCATTTAAGAAGAGAATGAATGTTTTCTGAAGGCTCCTACAGTCTTACAGAATCCACCACATCATCATTCATTCTCAGTGAATAATGCTGTTTCAGATAAAATTTTAGGTTATTCTATTTCCAGGTGCCTCCGTCTTTCTTTTAAAAATCTCTGAGAGTAGCGTATATACCAAATTTTAAATATTAACTCACTTATAGAGATATTTCATATTTGTATTGATCTTTAATTGTTCCTAATCCTTGATGTTTCTTTAATAGATCCAGCCCTTTTAGCCCTTTTTTCCTCAACTCTTAGTCCTAACCCTCTTTATCCCCTTCTACATACATATTATTAATACTATTAATAAATAGGCACTTAAATACACTAAGTTTTTAAAAACTAGTGAATTATTCTTTGACATAAATACCATGTCACATAAGAACAATACAAAATAAACATGTAATAATATAAAATTTTAAACAACGAATTTATTTCTTTTTAAACTATTAATAAAATGTTCAATTACAGGTTTGTCCTCAAGTAAGAGTGCCCCATTTTGACTATTATTTATAATTTCAGATTTTTATAGGTGCACATCAATCTATTTGTCAAGCGCACACACATATATAAAAATCATAAAGTATTTTTAATTTTAAAAACACTTCTATATTTACTTTTTTAATAGCCAGAAAATTTTGTATGTGTTAATGCTACCATCATTTTATAGATGAAAAGAAACTGAGTCTTCAGTGGATTAAAGTTCACATCTTGTAAAAGACAGAAAGAACATTTAGAATGAAGTTCTTTGCTTTGGACTCTATTTCCTACGCTCCTTCCCTATCAGTCTATTTTCTGCATATGTGCACACATGTGCATGTGCACACACACACACAAATGTACACCTAGTATAAATAGGTCAATTTCTATAGATGAATAGGAAAACTACCTGCCAGTGTCCTAATCAAGGATATTTCAATTAGAGTAAACATCTCAAATGTTTTAACTCACAAGTAACTTTAAATGGATTTCTTCCATTTACCTCAAACAGAAAAAACTTGATGAGCTTTAAATTTTTAAGCTTCTGATCGTAAGTTGATTTTTTTCAAATCTATGAAAGGTCAATTTCTACAAGTATAAACATAAACATTTTTATAATTCATATTACCAAGTAAATTGCATAGCTTATATTATTTATGATGAAAAAAATGTAAATTTGCCCCTTGTGGGTAGTAGATTTAATTTTTATAAATAATCAAAAGTCCTTTAGAAGCAAATTACCTAAATAAGAAGGTAATTATATTGCCACACAATCTTTGTTGTTCAAAAATGTTTTTCTTTTGTAATTAAAAATTAGATATGAAAGCAAGGTCATAGAAAGAGTTCCAAAAGTGTTCAGAATGAGCCTTAAAAATGGCTCCTTTGAAAGAGTCAATATATCAACTGCCTTCCTCAGAGACTTATTTTCCAGCTCTCACTATACAACATTCACACTATTGACCAGCTTCCTCTTGGTTCCCTCACTACCCCAGAGGTGATTTATTCTACCTTCCTTCCCCATTGCCACCTTCACCTGTTTCTACTCATGGTTAAGGGCTCACACATCATTCTCTTAGGTAGACTTTCCCTGACCCCTTAAAGTCCCCTCTTGTGCACTTTCATTATACCCTGCACTTGTTCTTCTCATAATTTGATGTGTTAACTATATACCTACTTGAATATATCTTTCATCCTCAGTTCCATAAGGTTAAGTCCTGTCTTATTCACTTACCACAGTGCCTAGTACGAAGCAGGTGTTCAATAAACATTTGTTGAATAAATGAATGCATAAAGTTTATCAAAAATTTAATTATTTTTTAGTCACATCCATAGATAGATTAGAAAACCACCTCAAGGCTTCATTTGGTTCCTAGTTTCTATAGATTTTTTGCCTGTTTGTTTATTTTTAGCCTGCTATACCATGTTATAAGGTTCATAAACACAAGAGCCACCAATATTTCTAATCAAAAACATTGTGTTTTGGATGGACTTCGTAATTTGTTATGAATGTCCTGAGCATTATAAAGAATGTTTATAGATAATATTTGTTTTAAATTTTCTATATAGTGCAAGCTCATGAGTAACACAAATATTGGAGACTTCTATGAGAACAGAAAGAATATGGTACTTTGAGTCAAATGGCTTGGGTTTAAGTACTGACTCCAACCCTAACTAGTTATATTACCGCAGGATGCTCACTTTATATATCTGAGCTATGGTTTCTTCAAGTGTAAAATTAGAAATATCACTTACCTCATAGGATTATTGTATCAAATATAATATGTATAAATGCATTTTATAAACTGTAAAATACATTGTGTTTGGAAGTAATCTTACTATGAACTATTTAAGAAATCAAATTACTGGTATGTGAATTCTAATAATTATGTTCAGGTATCTTTTATTTATCATATTTATTAATATATCATATATTTATAGTTTCTTTGCAAAAGTCTCTACCCCTTTATCTGTTGGATGTGGGTGGGATGTAATGCTTATTATTATACTTTTCTAGAAAATTAGATATACTAAGAATGACTTGGGTAAGATTAGCTCCATATTTACAGTGAGTCCAACAGAGAGGGATTAACTTTCACAAATGGTATAGATGGTGGAAATTGGTTTCTCTATGGATGTTCTATTAGAATCTGTATCATTTTACTGGAAATTACAGTGCGAATAAGAGGACTAACAGAACAAGTAAAAGCAATTAAAGAAGATATCTAAAAAGTTAACCAACAAAATTCATATAAAAGAAATAAGATAATATACCCTTGCCTATTAAATTGATGAAACATTGTCCTGAGGATCAAAAATGGCCAGTCATATCATATTTATTGGTAGGATTGTACATTGGTAAAACTTTTTGGAGAAATGTTTAATAATATGTCTAAAAAGATTTTTTAAATGTTCAAAATCTGAGACAACACTAGAAAAATATACAGCAAAATGTTAAGATTGATTATCTCTGGGTAAGAAACATCACAGATCTTTTTCTACTATACTTTTTGATAAACTAGCCACAAAAATGCTGAAGTACAAGCTCTCAAAATAAAATTATTTAAGAGTCTTTGTTTGCAAATGCCTACAGGTTGTTAAACCAAATGTCTTTAAAAAATTAACACAAACTACAAAATTAAATGAAAAAATCAAAATTGGAAAATTATGCTTTTCTAAATTAATAACAACACAAGCCTCTTACCTAATAAGATATGTTCCTTCATGATATATTAATATTTAAATTGTATAATTTTGAAGATACCTGGGTTTAGTTTTAAAGAGTACCTAAGTGTTTCTCTTAAAGTGCAACATACATGAAAATAACTAAACATATATCTAAACATAGCTAATGAATTATTAAAATCATATGATCTATAATATGAATAATCCATTACAAAAATTCCTGACATGCTACAGGAATTTTTCATTTTCTTAAAATGTATATCTGTAGTCCTATCTATATAAGTGAAACAACTGCATCATCTCATCTACTGCATTATTCTTATTCCCTTGACTATCTGATGTATCTGACTGATAAAAACCTGAAAGTTAAAAGAAAGATGGTCCAGAGAACAAACATTTTGAAAACTGGTGTCTTCATATGTTTTGCAAATTAAAGTCTTCTGCAGGAACTATTTCCCTGAGGCACAAGGATCATAGAACTATCCATGACAGGGGTAAAAAAAATAAGCAAAGAAACAAAAGACAGATGATGGAATTCCTAACAAAAGGAGGAAAAAGGAGGCATTCAGAAAGGGTAATTTGGCCTATGCTTCAATTTAGGATGAACCATAATACATATTCAGGGATGGAAGAGAGGAAGAATAGCCCAGACCTAAATAAGCACATTACCAATCTAAAGATGACTAGTACATTTCTACTCAGAAAATTTCAGACAAAAATCAGAAAACAATTCAAAATCCTTACATCAGTTTTCATAGTAAGTTTTTAAAAATTTGTTGATCCCCAGTTATTTTCTGATATAGAAAAAAATGTTATACTATTTCTTAGAGATTGTCCCCAGTTCTGACCACTGCTATAGAACAGACTCATCACACAAGCAGTTTCTACCATCTAATTCAGAAAGGAAATGAAAAGCACAGTGAAAGCCACTGCAGACGTGTGAAGCTCCACCATCATTATCATCTCTCTCATTCTTCTTTCTAGGCTAGAAATATAAGGGCTAATCCTATTGTGCTTTGGCTGGAGCCACATTATTCTGAGAAGTACTGCTAGGTTGCTTCAATAGTCCAGTGCCAGAACAGCTCTTGCAAGTTTAATTTCCATACCTAAAAACTGGCAACAGCAGAAATCTCTTCCTCATTGGAGGCAAGAGTTAGGTTACAGAGCACCAAACCTGGATTTAAGCTCCAGAATGAGAATGTCAGGAATGACACCTAGAGATTCTACCAATTAGAAGAAAGAGAACCAATGTCTATGAAAAGAATTTGGTAAGTCCCTCCAATATTAGGACTGCTAGTTCCAAGTATATATTCCCTTGATAACTACCAAGAGAGCCACTGGAAGCTACACTACAATTTCAGGAAGCTATATCAACATGAATAAAATTCAACTCTATCTCTAATAGCTACATTCACCAGGAGCCACAATATAAGAGATGTTTATAGCCTTGGGGCTTCAAGGACTCACATTAAAGCTTGCAAACTGTCTCTACAAGGGGCCACTGCTACCTTGTAACTTCCAAATACACCTAGATTCTTCAAGAAATAACTACTAATGCACATTTTTACATATAAAAAAATATTAGAAATAATCACTGGCACAACTATAAGCATGTTTAGGCAAAATTTGGGAACAATGAAATACTATGCAAAAATATTGGCTTCCAAGAGTTTCCCTTTGTAATTCCTTTCTTTCACACAACTCCACTCTACTCATTATATTATGAAAAAGGGGGGAGGAAGTCTTTTCTCCCAAAGGCTACTTATTCTATAAATACAAATATTTGTTTCAGCTTTGACAATAACTGCCTAAAAGCGCCTTAAAAGCTTTAAGAACATCAGGATATGTTTATTTGCTGGACTATAGTAACCTTTTCACTATCTATATGTATATCAAGGCATTGTGTTGTAGACCTTAACTATATACAATAAAAATTTTTTAAAAAGAACATTATTTAGGTTCAATACTGAAGAAAAGTTATCCACATAAAAGTATAACAATAAAGTTTAAAGTAATTTGTTTTCACTAGAACTTGTACATTACAGCACACTTCTCATAAACTAGAATATATTATGTCCCTGCCAGCTATATAATCCATTCAATTAAATATGCAGCAAGTAGTAACCAGTTGCTTGCCACTGACTGGTGGAAATGGGAAACAGTGAGTTGGGAAACAGTGAGTTAAATAAAAGAGTTATTTAACTCCTTTCCATTGGCCTTCTTTTTATCTTTCTCTGTCCACTTTCTTCATTTGTCAACATAGCCTGGAAGCCACTATAGAACTACTATAACTACCTCTAAAGAGGGTCAGCTTAGAGGGAATATTAATGTTGATTACAAAGTTTTGGGTTTTTGTTTTTATTTTTTTTTCCGATTTCAATATAGGCAGAAGTATTTGGAGAGCTACTCAAGAGTGAACTGGTTAGAATTAGTCCTGTGACAAAGGATTAAGCAACTGCTATAAGTTCTGCCTTGCTGTCCTTAAAAGCATTTAAGCAGAGGAAATAAAGGATTTGTGTAAAGGAAGACTGAATTGTGCATAAGTTAGTTGACTTGTAAAGTTCCTTCAAAATTTTATGTTGAATCCCAAATGCCTTCTGCTCCCATCATGCTGTAGTTACAAAAGGGATTACATCAAGACTAATAATCTCAAATCTCCCTGGATCTTTGCCCCCACCTGTATGTATTTTAGTGGGACTTTAGCTTCCTGCCAAATGACCTCCTATATATGTTTACTCAGGCATATCAAATATGCCTCCCCTATCCTCTAACTCATCCACACATCCTCTTCAGTGGTGTGTGTTGATTATAAATTCACCTGAGGATGAAGCCTCACCACTTGTGGTGCCCTCAATCTGAATTCTAGTTCCCAGGTAGATTTATAGGTGGTGAATCTCAAGGCTACAAGGATTCAAGGTGCTTTGTTTTATGCAAGCATTGGGAGAATGAATCATTGTTCAAATTCATTCATTCATTCATTCATTCCAGAAGTATTAAGTACAGACTAAAGTCTAATAGGTAGTTAAGTGCTAAAGAGCTTACAGGAAAGAAAGAATAAGAGATGTGGGGAGGAAAGGGGAGTGGAAATGGAGAGGGAAGGAGGGAAGAAGTAAGGGAGATAGAGGACATCCTCCCAGTCCTAATGAGAGTTTTGATCAATAGTCTAGCAGGGAAGATAGATACTAAATAAGTAATTATATGCATTATTAAAAATTATGATTAAAATGTGAAAAGAACTTATAACAGGTAACCTTGAAATAGTCTTGGAATTCAGAGACTTCAGAGGAACTTCTCCTGGAAAAAGTACCATTCAAGATGAAAACCATGGAATGATAAGTGTTAGCCAAGCCAAGAGTGAGAAACAAGAGTATCCTAGATATGGAGTACAGCACTATGCAAAGGTCAAGAGATGACACCAATTATGGCATAATTAAAGAACCAGAAGAGGCCAATTCAGGGAGGAATCAAGTAGCTGGAGAAGAAACAGGAGGCACATCCCACAGGGCACTGAAAACTGTAGAGTATTTTGATTTTTAATCAAATCCATGAATAATTCTGTGTTTTGCTATAACAATCCTCTTTGAGTCAATAGATACATCAAGTCTTAGTAGTTAGAATGGAGAAGGTTCAGGAGTTAAAAGAAACACAGGAGAAAATACAGTGATAAACACACCAAAATATTATCCCACTACATGTGGATGCAGGGAAATCAATTAGAAAGCTAATGTGATAGTTCAAGCATGACTTTAACTGGCTTGGATTAAAGTGATCATAATAAGATTGAGAAAAAACAATAGACTAAAAAAGGTAAATATTCAATCAACAGAACTTAGTGGTTGACTGGCCAACAGGATGGGAGATGGTATATGAAGGGCAAAAGAGGAGTCAAAAATAACTCAGATTTCTCTCTTAAGTAACCAAGCAGATAGTGTTAAAATTTACTGAGACAGAGAGCTAAAGGAGGAACAGGCTGAGATAGAAGGAAGGGGAAAATGATTATTTGTTGAATTTGAAGTACATGCAAGATAGCTAAAAAGACAGGCAAGTAAACAATTGGATATGTCACTCTGGAGTTCAGAAGAGAATTCTCAGCTGAAGATATAACTTCAGGAAGCATCAGCATGTTAGTAATAATTTCAACCAAGCAAAGTGGATGAGATCACCCTGAGAGAAAATTCAAAATGAAAAAAGACAAGAGGTCTAAGACAGAGCACCAAAGAACTAAGTCCCCCATTAAGATGTCAGGTAATAAAGGAAAAGCTAGTGAAGGAAACAGGAAAAGCAACCACAGAGGCAGGAGAAAAACCAGGAGAGTGTGGTGGCCTAGAAGCCAATAAAAAACAAGTGCTTTACGAAGAAGAATAGTATGATCAACTCTGTGTTATATATTCTGTCATCTGGAATTTGAAGAATTGCTGCTTGTTACCCTATGCTTCAAAACAATTCTCCTGAAAATAGCTCTTCTGGCCTGAGATCACTCACTCTGTAGGATCCAGATCTAGCCTGTGAATATGGTCTGGGAACAGACATCTTAGCTTCTTTCATCAACCCTTCTTCTCCTCCCTTGGTGAAAAGTAAGCAAATACATTTTTTTGTCCTTTTTTTTTTTAAAAGGCAGAGTTTCACTCTGTTGCCCATGCTGAAGTGCAGTGGCATCATCATAGCTCACAACAACCTCAAGCTCTTGGGCTAAAGCAATTCTCCTGCCTCAGCCTCCCCAGTAGCTGGGACTACATGCAAGGTTATATGCCACCATGCCTGGATAATTTTTTCTATTTTTACTACAGATAGGGTCTTGCTCTTACTAAGCCTGGTCTCTAACTCCTGACCTCAAGCTATCCTCTGGCCTCGGCCTAACAGAGTGCTAGGATTACAGGCGTGAGCCACCGTACCCAGCCCAAATTTTTAGTTCTTGTTCAGCCAAAACAGAACATTTTATGTAAATAAATGTATGCAAATCTACATGAATTTCAACCCAATCCTATTAATCTAAAAAATATAATTTGGCTGACCCTTAATGGACAAATAAATGGACAAATATCAGAATTAATCAGAGATCCTCGCTACTTATAGTTGAAGGTGATTAAGCACCAAATTTGAAAATAGAAAAGTGTAATGTAAACAACCTATTCTATCAATTTTCCATCTAGCTTACTCTTTTTCTTACCAGCTCCTTCCTAAAATACCTAATTTATTTGCTATTGAATCTACTTTAGAAGTCCCTTGGTTTTGACAATACTTGTTATAACAAATAAATAACATTTATCCAAGGTGGGAGGATCACTTGAGGTAAGGAGTTCAAGACCAGCCTGAGCAATAGTAAGACCCCATCCATACAAAAATAACAATACTTAAAAATTAGCCAGGCATAGGGGCATTGTGGCACATGCCTATAGTCCTAGCTACTTGGGAAGCTGAGGTGAGAGGATGGATTGAGGCTAGGAGTTTGAGCTGTAAGCTATGATGACACTACTGCACTCTAGCCAGGGCAACAAAGCAAGACTCTTTCTCAAAAATTTAAAAAACATATATTTTATGTGTGTAGTGATTTTGTTACTATATTATTTCCTGTCTTAAAAGAACCTTTCTTGACCCCCACATTCCCTTCTAGGTACTACCTCATTTTTCTGCTCCTCTTCACAGCAAAATTTCTTGGAAAAGTTGTCTATAGTTGCTATGTTCATTTTCTCATTTCACATTCTCTTTTCAATCTATCATAATCAAGTTTCCAACACTTAATAGTCTATTGAGTTTGCTCTCACTGATGACTTCTATGTTGCTAAATTTTACAGACAGTTCTCTATTCTTTTCTTAACATGACTTCCCTGTGGTATTTAATGCTATGCCATCCATGACTATTAACCACTTTTCCTCTTCAGTCCTGAGAAAACTCCTCCTGATTTTCTTCTTGCTCAGTGGCAAATTTTTCTTAGTGTCTTTTGCTGGCTCTTACTCCTTTCTTAGAGCCAGCAAATGTTGGAAATATCCAAGGCCTTGTTGTTGCTATATGGTGGGCCCCTTCTGTTCTTTTATCTACAGGCTCTCCCTAAATGACTTAGGTCCCACAGCTTTAAATATCTTGTGTATATTATATCTTTGCCCTTATGTTCCCTGAAAACTCTAGATTCATTTAACCACCTGTCATTTTGGAATCCCCAAATTTAAATGAAAAGATCATTTAAAATATAACAGGCCCAAACATAATTCCCAATTTCCTTACTTAAACCTGTTTCTCCCCAGTTTTTTCTATTTTAGAATAACACCATTATTTATCTAGGAGTTATCTTTGATATCTCTTTTTCTTTCACACTTTACTGCACATATCTATCAGTAGGTTCCATCAACTTTATCTTTAAAACAACACAAATCCATCAACATTTTCCATCTCACTACTAACAATTCTAGTTCTAGCTACTAACACAGTGGCCTCCAACCTTTTGGCAACAAGGACTGGTTTCATGGAAGACAATTTTTCCCAGACACAGGGGGCCAGGGACAGTGTATGGAGGAAGAGATGGCAAGTGATGGGGAATGGCTGTTAATACAGATGAAGGTTCCCTCACACACTCACTAGAGCTCATGTGCCTGCCGCTCAGCCCTGATGTGCTAACATCTCCCTCACAGACTCCTTCAATGGTCTCCTAACTTCTCTCTGCATCAGTCTTGTCCCCTACAACCTAATCTCCACAGAAAGATTGACCATACAAAAAAGCATAAATAATATATCATGCTCCTTCCATGCTTAAATCCTACAATGACATCCTATCATTTTTAAAATAAACTCTAAACCCCTCCATTTTACAGAAGGAGGTGAGAAGTATTGTTTCCTCCAAGGTTTTTCAATCTCCAAATGGTTTGTGGTAAAGTTAAAACTAGTATCCAGATCTCCTGACTTACAGTTCAGTAATCCTTACATAGTACTACTAAGTACTACCAGCAACTTCTTATGGATGCTCTCAGTTAAAATGTAAGTTAATGTTATAGTTTATAAGTGTCCTGTGTATTTAAAAAAGATGACATAAAACTACAAATAAAAAGACCAAATTAAGCCTTGGACATAAACATAACTCTCAAATCTCATATTTTCTGAGAGAATGAAACACTAAAGCATAGATCAAAATATGTTTAGGCAGAAAGGGGAAATAATTACAAAAACAAAAATCAAATTTTCACAATATTCCCCACTCTCATGACTCTAATTCTTATTAAGGAAAGTCAAATAGAAGAAACACTTTTCTTACCACCTTCCAAATAAGGGTTTTAAATCGTAGCTCAAAACTTTCAATTATGTCAAACAATTTATGTAAGTGAGTTTCAGATATATATTACAGAAGTGAAAAACAGTTATTTTGTTTCACAGCAATTTTGATTCCTTACACTCTATAGTCTTGCCATCTGGGTTGTATGAAAAAGATTATAAGCTTTTTCTGAGAGATATAAGTAAAATTTGTTAATCCTGCTCTATAAACACAAATTAACTTTTAGGCAGAGAAAAGGAAGACTAAAGTGGTTAAAGAGATTGGATAAATAGAAAATTCAATAAAAATTTGGAAACATTAAGGAAGAAAAATAAGGTAAAAGCTGACATCTAAGAAACTGACAAAGAAAAAATGTTCAGGTGGAAATATAATAAGAGCAAGAAGAAATAAAAAGAAAAAGTGGAAGGAAAATGCATTAGTAGGGATGCGGACGTAAACCTAAAGTTTAATTTTCCAGTTCAAGCACTGTGTAATTAGGTAAGCACAGTGAGAACTGTTCCACCAATAACCTTCAAACCAACCTTGAAAGACCTTCTTTGCAGATAAAGAGTTCTAAATCAGACCTTAAAACTTCCAACTGTGTCAAATAATATATACAAGCAACCCTCAGGTATATATCACAAAAATAAAAATAGTTGATTATAGGTAACAATAATTTTGATTCACTATACTGTTTATTTCTGCTGACTTAGTTATCTGAAAAAACTAGAGTAGCCATAGAAGCAATTCACATTATATATTAATGTTCATAACAATAAACTGCATACCAAATCTTAGGACAATAGCAAATGTATTAGGTATTGATCTATCTTGAGATATATAGGATTAACTCATTGTTCAGGATTTCTAGGGATAAAAAAGATCACACAAAATTAAAACAAAACACTCACAAATAGGCAATGAAGCTGAGAGTTCCATGTAGTTCAGAATACCTTACATAATCCTATCAATATACAATTTAATACTCTACTGGTGATGGAAGAGGAAACTACTGAAAACTCAAATCCCAAATCTAGCAGTTCTCAAAAGTTAATATAGGCCAGGCACGGTGGCTCACGCCTGTAATCCTAGCACTCTGGGAGGCCGAGGCAGGCAGATTGCTCGAGGTCAGGAGTTCGAAACCAGCCTGAGCAAGAGCGAGACCCCGTCTCTACTATAAATAGAAAGAAATTAATTGGCCAACTAATACATATATATAAAATTAGCCGGGCATGGTGGCACATGCCTGTAGTCCCAGCTACTTGGGAGGCTGAGGCAAAAGGATTACTTGAGCCCAGGAGTTTGAGGTTGCTGTGAGCTAGGCTGATGCCATAGCACTCACTATAGCCTGGGCAACAAGCGAGATTCTGTCTCAAAAAAAAAAAAAAAAAAGTTAATATAATGACCTCAGTGGGGTCTCCAAACCCCTTTCAGAGGATTGGAAGGGTCAAAACTATATCCTTAATACTAAAATGTTATTTGTCTTTTTGACTCTCATTCTTTCATGGGTGTGTAATAGTGGAGTTTTCCAGAGGCTAAATCATGTGTGATATCTCAATATATTGAATACAGAAACTGTAATTAAAGTAATTTCCCAAAAATGTAAAATAATCCACTTTTCTCACTAAATTTTTTCCTTTCCTTTCCTTTCTTTTTTTTCTTTGAACTATCCTTTCTTAGTTTTCCATCGCTGCAAAACAAATCACCATATTTTTAGTGACTTAAAAAAAGCATACATTTATTATCTTACAGTTTCCATAGGTTAGGAGTGCAATTACTGTTTAAATGGGTTCTCTGCTCAGGGTCTCACAAGGCTACAGTCAAGGTGTCAGCTAGACCATGCTTCTTTCTAAAGCTCAGGATCCTTTTCCAAGCTTATGTGATTGTTGGGAGAATTCAGTTCCTTGTGGCTCTGGGATTGAAGTCCCCACTTTCTTTCTTGCTGGCTATCAGCCACCTGCTGCTCAACTTCTAGGGGCCCCCCACAGATTCCTGCCACATGGCCCTCTCACAAAGCCAGTAGAAGAATCTCTTGCTCCAATTTAAGACATTGTCTAATATAATATAATGTAATCACATTAATTGGCTATCCCATCATCTTTGTCATACTCTACTAACTAGAAGCAAGTCATAGGTTCTGTACATACCTGAAGGAAGGGTAGGTCATTGCAGGTCAACTTAGAATTCTGTCTACTACATATGGTTAGTTATCATGCAGTTCACTATTATTTTTAAATTAATTCATAAATATATTTTAAATTTTTCTCATATTTCTAATATAGTAAATATTGATAAAATATAATCCACATAAACAAAAGGTCTCTGAAGTACTCATTTTTAAGATAGTGACAAGGCTCCAAGACCCAAAACGTTTGAGAACACCACTCTAATCTACACTATTTTTTACATTTGGCACATGATAAAAGATAAGAAATACTACTGTCTCCAAGTAGTATTACTACTACTGCTTATTTGTTTTAAAACCCTTAGTCAAGGCCCAGTATAAAATGAAATTATTCAAATTATTTAGCTTTTCAGATAACTTAGCATAAAAATTTGAACTATGATAATTATTTTTGTAAATGTTTAAACATTCCCTACCCAATTTCATACTTTATTTCAGAGAATTGTAGGAGATGTATCTTTGAGTAGACAAAAATAGGGTAGGTTCTACATACAGTTACAGCAGGGATGTTTATCTATAGTAACAAGCAGGAAGGCAGAGAATATGAAGGCAGATGCTTCAGTATAAATGAGTATAAAAAAATTCAAAGGCTCCACCATGATGCTGAATTCATGATATTATGAATTGATAAATTTAAATGTCTGAATTCTTGAACAGTTTAAGATAGGCAATAAGAAAATGTATCTTTATCTTCATTTAAAGCTTTGACTCCAACTTTCTTTTTTTTTTTAAACTCTAGTGAGGTGGCTAGACCTTATATGAGCCTTGAAAAACCTATTCTTGCTTCTTAAGCTTCAGTACTAGACAATACAAATCTAGTGGCTGTCTCCTTAGTCTCACCCTTCTTTCCCTTTGATCTTCGAAAGGGTATTTCCCAACTGGTTCATCCCAGGCCTGTCTTAACACATTGGCTATAAGAATGGAAAATATCCAGTGAAGCAAATGAAAGAAGGAATTGACTTTAAACCAGTTTATTACCACTTTATTCACTTTGCTAAAAGATCCAAATAAACACTTCTACAATCACCAGCTTATTTTCTTTCTTCACCTCAGTACGACAGCCCAATTTTGTAGCCCTTATCCATTAAACCCTTGACCAATATCAGAACTACTTCATTGGTATGTATTGGGAGAGCCAAAAGGTAAGGAAAGAGGTCGGCTGAGATACCCTAGAAGTCAGTATATAGCATTCATATTGCTATAAAAGCCCAAATAGAAGCAATATACTCCCACAGTGAATTGTGCAGACTGACACTTACACTTCTACTGCCAATATATCTGTCAAATATTTGTGAGAAAAGATTACATAAGGATATATGCAAATATAATTTAAGTACTAATAGTAATTTACTAAATTTTGTATTTTAATGCATGAGAGACAAGTAATCTAAGATACACATTAGTGTTGGAATAAATTAAAGAGTCTCAAAAATGGCCATTTTGGTGTTAACCTGCAATTTTCTCAGCAACAGTTTCAAAAAGATTGCTGCTGGCTAACAAAACCACCACCATTGGCTAAAATACTACCCCCACAATTTTTCTAGCTTTCCTTTCCTTCGCTTCTCATTTCACTACTAAAACATTTTCCTTGACGCTATTATCAATACCAAAACGATGTATTCTAAGTAAATATATAACACTCAATAAAAGTTGTTAAAAATGAATTTATAGATACTGTCAAGAAATAGCAATTAATAAGTAGTATCTCAATTAGTTAAACATCACTGATTTGGAGAATGGATATTGGTTTATAGTAGTTGAAGTACAACTGAAACAACTACTTCAAAAGTGAACAATCTGGTCAAGTCATACTCTAAAGAAAGTAGATAATGTTTCCTTGACTTTTAATAAGAAGAACAAAACATGTGGGCAGTAGACTAAAACACAAGGCTTCTCTAAGGCAAAAGTAATAACTATGATTGAATGTCTTTGGATGAAAAGTAAAAAGACACCAACTCCAGCCAGAGACATAGAGGGATGATCACTGAAATTATTCCAAAGGTACTAGCAGATATAAAGATGAGTTGAAACTGGAAGGAAATATAAGTATAGGATATAGATCAGTATGGAACATAGAAAAGGTTAAGTTGAAAAGGAGTACTCTATCATTATGTCTTATTCTGTCTCCATCATTTTAAAAGGGGGGAAAAATGGTTTTTCAAATGATTAGTGAGACATCCCCAGAATGAACATCAATATCATGGCTTGTATCAAAACTTGTATCAAAACTAGCCTGTAACTTATGGGAGGAGGAGGGGAATGGGCATTTATTGAAAGCTTAAAATCTGTACCCCCATAATATGCCGAAATATTAAAAAAAAAAAAAAACTAGCCTGTAAAAATATTCATGTGCTCGGGCTGGACACAGTGGCTCATACCTATAATCCCAGCACTTTGGCAGGCCAAGGCAAGAGAATTGCTTGAGGCCAGGAGTCCGAGACCAGCCTAAGCAACACAATAAGATCTCCATCTCTACAAAGTATAAAAAAGTTAGCCAGGTGTGGTGGCACGCACCTGTAGGAGTCCCAGCTACTAAGGAGGCTGAGGCGGGAGGACTGCTTGAGCCTAGGAGTTTGTTTGAGGTTGCTGTGGGCTATGATTGTGCCACTGTAATCTAGCCTGGGCAACAGAATAAGATTCTATCTCTAAATAAACAAATATATATATACATACTCAAGAATAAGTGACCTGAATAGTTCTACATTTAATGAAGAAAATGAATTCATAGTCTTTAAAAACCTAGGTATGGGAAAACTCCTGGCCCAAATGGCATCACTGGCAAATTCGAACAAACATTTAAAGAAAAAATGATAAAAAACAGCTCTATACAAACTTTCAGAAAACTGAAGATAGAAGATTTCTACCTAACTCATCTAATGAGGCCAGCATTCCTCTGATAACAAAACCAAGGATGTTACAAGGAGAAGAAATTATATATATATATATATATATATATATATATATATACACACCCACATACCACTCTTCCTCATGAAGATACATTTTTAAAATTTCCTAACAAAATATTAGTAAATCTAATCCCACAATATATAAATAGAATATATAATCATGGGATATCCTAGGAATGCAAGGTTGGCACAACATTTGGAAACAATCAGTGTAATTCACCATATAAACAGACTAAAAAAGAAAAACCATGTTATCATCTCAGTAAAGGCAGAAAAAAAGCACTTGACAAAATTCCACAACCATTCATGAAAAAATTCTCAGCAAGCTAGTAATAGAATAGAATCTTCTCAATCTGATAAAGGACATATATGAAAAACCTACAGCTAACATCACACTTGATTGTGAAGATTCAAAGCATTCACCCTAAGATTGGAAGCAAAGCAAAGACGTCACTCTCATCCCTTCTATTTAACATTGTTAGTAGAGGCACTAGCAAGTAAAACAGGACAAGAAATGGAAATTTATTGCTTACAACTTGAAAACTGAGTAGTAAGGCTTTCTTCATTATAGGTGCAACAATCATTTATGTAAAAAAAAATCCCAATGAATCTAAAAAAACAAAACAAAAAAAAATTGAAATGTGGTACTGTCACAGGATAAATAGACCAATGGAACAGAAGAGAGGGCTAAAGATGTCCCAATTATATATAGGAGAACATTATAAACAGAGGTGGTACCAAAACCCAGTGGTGTGAAAATAGATTAATAGATGCTGCTGGGAACAACAGCTCACTATATGGCAAAAATAAGCTTGAATTCCTACTCTGTCCTATCTATAAGTGAACTCCAAATTGATTTAAGATTTATATGACAATGGTAAAACAATAAAGCTAATATAAAAGTGTAATCTAGGGATTTTGAGTGAGGACTGCCTTCTATTAATCATAACTAAAAGATCACAAACTATAAAGTTAGAAAAGTGATGAATTTTACTGCATCAAAATTAAAATGTCTGCTCAACAAACAAACAATTGACAAAAACAATGGGAAGCTAATTTTTTCAACTAGGCAAATAATATAAATAAACAATTCACAGTAATGGCAACCTAAATGGCTAATACATATAGGAAGGGATACTTGACTTCAATGCAACCAGGAAACTGCAAATTAATAAAAAAAAAAAAAAAAGTACCCCCTTCATATGTGCCAGGTTGGCAAAAAGCAAAAATCTCAAGAAGATCAAATATTAGTAATGACAAGGGAAATCCTTAAGCACTACAAGTAGGAGGGGTGGACAGGGCCATTCTTGAGAACAACACTACTGAAATAAAGTATATATAACTTATGTTGCATTAGTTACATACCTAAATATACAGACTACAGAGAAAGTCTTGCATAGATCCATAAGGAGACATGTATAAGGATGTTCATTGACTCACTCTTCATATAATTAGTAATAAGGAGTTTTGACAAAGCCTAGATTGTCCATCACTAGTGGAATGTCAAATAAAATACAGTAGATACACACTAGGGAATGTGTAGTAGTTTTCTATTGTTGCTGTAAAAAAAGCACCACAAATTTAGTGGTTTATAACATCAGTTTGTTGTCTTACAGTTCCATAGGTCAGAAAGTCTGGTATAAGCATCATGGGACTAAAATTAAAATGCTGACTGAGTTCCTTTTTGTAGGTATTGGGGAAAATCCATCTGTTGCTCATTCAAGTCGTTGGCAGAATTCAATTCCTTGTAGTTGCAGGACTAAGGTCCCCATTTTCTTGCTGATTATAAACTAAGGATAGTTCCTAGCTTCCAGAGGCTGTCAAATTCTTTGACTCATGGTCCTCTTCCTCCATCTTCAAACTCAACAATAGCCCATCAATTCCCTATCCTACTTTGAATTTCTCTCTCTCGGTCAAGGGTCCACACTTGGAGATCTGGATGGCCACAGATGGCATTGAGGCCATAGGTAGCTCACCCCTCTTTTGCCATATAAGGTATCATATTTATAGGAGGCATTCCAGGAATCAGGAGGTGGACATTTTGGGAGACCATTATTCTGTCTACCACAGACAGCAGTCTGGAACAATTAACTGATACTCCCACATGAATAAATCTTTTCAAATGTAAGATCTAAAGCACATCATTTACATAATTTAAAACATATACACAAAGTGACACTGTACTACTATATTATGAAAAGATACTAACTGGAGGGGAAAAAAACACAATAGAGGGATCTTACACAGATCACTGAAGTGCCATAAACTTATAAATATGATTAACAAAATTCACTGCATTTGAGAACCAAAATAAAATAAAATAAGAGTGGCAGAAGAAACACTGATAATCTAGGAACTTCCAAATTACATAAGTTTGATTTCCTACTACTTTTATACCATGCTGTATCTCTTGTTTTTAAAATTCCTTTGTTAAAATTTTGTTGCAAGTTTTAACAAATCTATAAACTTCCCCTACACTGTCCTATTTGGTTCCACCACTTAAATTTGTTCATTTAACTCTACTTTTATATATATATTTTGTTACATTTATATTTGTTAGTCTCACATATTTGTTTATATAACTACATTATTAATCCTACCTTACTTGTTAGATTATAAATTCATATGGCACAGAGCATCTTCTACTATCTCTGTCTTTCTCCATATAAACTGTGTTACAAATAAAATATATATTCAATAAGTAGTGTAGACTAAGTACCTGAAGTAATATTTACCACAGTGTAGTTCCATTAGAAACTTTCAGTAAATCTAACAAGTACTGCCCAGTATTGTGTACTATTAATAGATATCACATACAAAGCCTTTAAAAGGAGTAGGAAGACCATGTAATTCATTGTCCACACCAGGATACGTGTGACAGTAAAAAGGGTGCACTTAATAATTATGCTAGAACAACATGTGTAAGTCAAGACTGGCTGTGACAAACTGGGACTTAGGTCTCCCTACCCAAAAATAGAACAGCATGGGACACAGGAAGATATTAAAGCATATTCTTTAATATCAAAGCAAATAGGCACAAGAATTTCTTTAAAAAATATGTTAATGCACTTAAAATGTCCCATTATCATTGCAGGTTTCTAAGAAACAATAGAAATAAGACTGATCGCTGGGCGCGGTGGCTCACGCCTGTAATCCTAGCTCTCTGGGAGGCCGAGGCAGGCGGATCGCTCGAGGTCAGGAGTTTGAAACCAACCTGAGCAAGAGCGAGACCCCGTCTCTACTATAAATAGAAAGAAATTAATTGGCCAACTAATATATACAAAAAATTAGCCGGGCATGGTGGTGAATGCCTGTGGTCCCAGCTACTTGGGAGGCTGAGGCAGGAGGATTGCTTGAGCCAGGAGTTTGAGGTTGCTGTGAGCTAGGCTGACACCAGGGCACTCACTCTTGACAAAGCGAGACTCTGTCTCAAAAAAAAAAAAAAGAAATAAGACTGATCAATCTTACATGTAGCGACCAGTAGTTTAATTCTATTATGCATGTTAACAGGATTTTACAAAGACATTAGGGGAAAAATAAGGCTAAGAGGCAGAGAAAATTACCAAATCTTTAAATAAATTCAATTTTTTAAACACAGGATAATGGTAATAGGTATGGAAAGATATGAAAAAGATAACTGATTATTATACTAGTTTTTTCAGTGATTCAATTTATTTCAATTCATTCCAATTCAATTAACATTCAATGAGTACCTACTATTTCTAGAATCTGAACTAGGTACATATGGACACAAAGATCTAAAAGACGATATGCCCTCAAATTGCTCAAAATTGAATAAGAGAAACCAGAAACATTGGCAAAACATGTACTAAGGTCAGACAGTGTCAAGTGCTTTAATAAAGGTATCCTTTATAATCAAAAATATAATTCTTGCTGAAAAAAAATACAGGAAGTGTGCATGTAACTAGGGACACTTGAGCTTGGCTTTGAAGAAAAAACTAAGATTTAGGCAGATGTGCCAAGTCACACTCTCACTTAAGGATCTTGGTTCTTGTTATGTCTCTGCCTAGAGTGCATTTCAGAGAGCCACAAATCTTACTTCTTCACTTCCTTCAATCTTAACTCAGTGTTAAGCAAGGCCTTCTCAAGTCCCTATTTAAAATTAACTGCGCCCCCTCCCCCCCCCCCCAAAAGCAATCTCTTTCCCTCTGCGCATGACTTAGTATGTTCCTCCATAGCACTTGTCACCAGGACTTCAGAAGTACAGAACTCCAGGTCATGGCACTCACATCTAAGTGAATGGCGCCCCCTAGAGTTCTGCTATGCAAAGTCTATACGGCCAAATGCACAGGCCTGAAAAGATAGACTGCTATTCAACACACTAGTTATTTTCTTTTTTTGTCTTTCCCAACTAAAAAGTAATTTATGTGAGGGATTTTTGTCCACTGCTGTACCCTCAGCACCTAGAAATCTGACACGCAATCAACACTCAACAAATATTTGTTGAATACCTGCATAGCTAGAACAGAATTCTAGATAAGAGGAACAGTAGGAGCAAATACTTGAAATTTTAAGAATGAAATTTTTTAATTCATTAGTTATCTGCTATAGCTAGAATAAAATTTGCTTGGGGAAAAGGAAAAAAGTGGTGGGAGAGGAGGTGAGAAAGCATAGACAATAGTGAGCCTCAAAAAGTGGAATGAAAAGCTTTTAAGTCAGAAAAACCTATGTTTCAATTGAAACTGTACCTCTAATTTTGGGATCTTGAGAAATTATTTCAGTATAAAAAAGTATTTTAATACCACTTTCTACATTATGGAAATTAAAATTAAATACCTTAATTTTTTTTCTCACAAAGCCTAGAAGCACTTTAGGTACTCAATAAATATTCACCTCATATAGAAAGCTAAAAATTTGAACTTTAAGTACAAAATGGGGAGGCATCAAAAGTGAGCAAATGAATGACTTCAACACATTTGTACTTTGACATCATGGCTCAGGAAACAAAGTAGAATATGGACAGAAGTAAATAAAGCTGAGAAGTAGAAGGCCAAAAAGGAAGCAAAACAAAGTTAATACCTAAACAAGAGCAGTGGCAATATTTCAATTGGAAAGGAAAGCTGGATACAAGATATATTGCAGGGATGAAATTGAGCAAAAATATAAATAAATATAATATGAAAGTCAAGAGAAAGAGGATTAGAAAATGATACCTAAGTATCTTTACTTGGGCAGGAGGATGAGTGATGGTGCAATCAGCTGGGCTAGCAAATGACAATGAAAGTGCTAATTTGGGAGGGAGTATACACTTAGATTCTCAACATTTTGATTTTGGAGTACTTGTGGAACAAGAAGTAAGAGTATTAAGCTTGTATTTGTAAATATAAGTCTGATACATAAAGATCTCAGAACTAGAGATAAGCAATTTGGAATAATGTCATATTTGAATATGAAAGGCAATGATACATAAGAAGTCCTGTTTTCCACAATCTCAAATGTCAACTTAACTTCCCGTCCTCCTTCCTTCAACCAGCCAGCCTCCTATCTGAGAGGGACATGCACAACAATTTTCAACTTTTCAGTTTTCTATGGGTATGAAGATTTACTCCTAGTCATCAGTGGGACCCCATGAAGTCAGCCAGAAAGACTATATCCAACTTATATGACTTGTCTGTATTTTTTAACGTACGTGCAAAACAGATTGTACTTACCTATTCACTAAACAACTATTAAGCAGAAAAAAAATGTCAACTTAATTCACTTATAAGTCTAAACCATCTCTGCAACTAATTCAGGTGGAATAATAACAGAATTGTAAATTGTTTGCTTTCAGGGTGCACCTTCGCCATCTAGTGGGAGAAATGATAAATTCAGCCTTGTTCTTAAAAGCTGAAATGAGCCCTTTTTTGTCTTTCTGTTTATCAGTGCCATTTCCTTCCATACAATACAGAGAAAGGCTCTTCCATTCTTCAAATATACCATAGTTTCTATTTCTCTTCTCAGTTTCTACTCTGGCTACTAATATATTCAATCTATATAACTGAAAAAAGTATTATTGGAAAAACATAATCTTCCCACTCCCCCAGGACCTTCCCACTTCTTCATAATTCATTCATTGCATAATCCAATGTGCACTACAAGAAAGCTATTTAAATATATCTGAATTTAAATGCATTCATAAAGCTCATGTTGCCAAGTTTCTTGCTTTCAATAACTAATAATTCAAATTGATTAAGTAATGGAAAGAGTTTTTATTTAAGCTAGATACATTCATTGAACAAACTGAACACTAGAAGAGAACAGGGTATCTATAAATATACCCTAATATACAATAATCCCACCTAACACCATACTCTAATAAATTGCAAATAGATCAGTGTTTTACAATGTAAAAGTAAAAATTGTAACAGTATTAGAAGAAATCATAGGACTATTTTTTAATCTTAGTGATGAAAGGGCCTTTCAAAAATAATCCAAACAAGAGATCTGACTAGAAATTTCTCCAAAGTAGATATATAAATGGCCAATGAGCACAAGAAAAGATGTTCAACATCAATTAGTCATTAGAGAAATACAAATCAAAACCACTTCACACTCACTGGCATGACTATAATAAAAAATATAGACAAGAGAATTAAAAACATATGTCCACACAAAACTTACACACTAATGTTTATATTAATAGTAGCAGTATTCATAATAGCCAAAATGTGAAAATAACTCAAATGTTCAAGTGATGAATGAATAAACAAAATGTGGTATACCCATATAATGAAATATTATTCAGTAATAAAAAGGAATGAATTACTGAATCATGCTACGTAATAGATGAACTTGGAAAACATTCTGTTACGTGAAAAAGCCAAGAACAAAAGGCCACATATTGGGTATTATTTCTACGAAATGTCAGGAATAGGCAAATCCGTAGTGACATGAAGGAGATTAGTGGTTGCTAGAAGGATGATGGAAGAGGAGAGTGAGAAGTGACTGTTAATGGGCATAGAATTTCTTTTTAGGGTTATGGAAATATTCTGGAATTAGATAGTGGTGATGGTTGCACAAATTTAAATATATGCTAAAAACCACTGACTCATGTATTTTATTATTAAAAGTGTTAATTTTATGGGAAGTGACTATCTCCATTGACAAAGAAAAAACAAGTCAACAGCCATAGAAGAAAAAAATACATTCCACCATAACATGTTTATGTTTATGCACTGAAAAAAACAATATAAGCAAAGTCAAAAAATAAATAAGTTGGAGGAAAGTATTTGCAATCTCATGTAAGTAGAATTCTAAGTTGGCTCCTACAATTCCCATCACTTGGTATACATACCTTGTGTCATCCTTCTCCTTACTGTGGGCAGGATCTGTAAAGATGATGTGATATCTTGCCTATGATTAGGTTATAGTATAAGACAAAATGTGAGGCAATTTTGTATATGTGATTAAGGTCCTTCCTTGGTTGACTTTAAATTAATCAAAAGCGAGATTATCCTGGGAGAGGCTGATTAATTATGTTAGTCCCTTAAAAGAGAGTTTAGAGGTCAGAGACAGAAGTCAGAAAGATCCCAAACAGCATAGACATTCTCCTGCTGGCTTTTAAAGAAAGAATGCTGGCGAGGATATAGAGAGATAGGAACATTCTTACACTGTTGGTGGGACTGCAAATTAGTGCCACCTCTGTGGAAAAGAATTTGGAGATACCTCAAAGAGCTAAAAATAGAAATACCATTTGATCTAGCAATAGCACTATTAGGCATCTACCCAAAAGAACAAAAAATGTTCTATAATAAAGACATCTACACCTGAATGTTTATGGCAGCAAAATTCACTATTACAAGGATGTGGAAATAACCCAAGTGCCCATCAATTCATGAGTGGAGTAAAAAATTTGGTGTATGTAAACAACAGAATATTACTCAATTATAAGAAATGACAGTGATCTAGCACCTCTTCCTATTTTCCTGGATAGAACTTGAGCCCATCCTCCAAAGTGAGGTATCACAAAAATGGAAGAATAGGCTCCACATGTACTCACCATCAAATTGGCACTAACTGATCAACACCATGGTGCTCACATGGCAGTAATATTCTTCAGGGATTGGGGGATTGGGGGACTGGGGGTGGGTAAACTCACAACTAATGAATGTGGTGAGCATTATAGGGGGGCAAAGGCATGGTTTGGTTGTGTGGCAAAGTCATAACATGTAATCAAAATATTTGTACTCCCATAATATCCTGAAATAAATAAAGAAAAAAAAAAAAAAAAGGGCCATGCTATGGAGAAGGCCACGTGACAGGGAACAGTGAGTGGCCTCTAATAGCTGAGGACCTGAGGATTTTTCCAACATCTAGTGAGCTTGGAAGAGGACCCTGAGCATCAGATGACAACTTGATTTCAGCCTGGTGAAAGATCCTGAGCAGAGGGTGCAGCTAATTTATACCCTGATCATAACTGAAGCAATAATAATCAAATTCTCAAAGGTAAAGGCAAAGAAAGGATCCTAAAAGCAGCAAAAGAAATGAAGCAAATAATATAAAAAGAAGCTCAAATTTGTCTGGCAACAGACTTCTCAACAGAAACCACATAAGCAAGGAGAGAGTGCAATGACATTTTCAAAGGCTGAAAGAAAAAAACTGCCACCCAAAATTCTGTATCCAGCAAAGCTATCCTTCAAATACAAAGGAGAAATAAAGTTTTCCCCAGACAAACAAAACCTGAGAGAATTCACCATTACCAGACCCATTTTACAAGATGGGAGTCCTTCAATCTGAAAGAAAAAACCAGTGATGTGCAAAAAGAAAGTATCTGCAGATACCATAGCACCCCAGTTTAATGGCTTTTTCAAAAAGACAAGGAAAAATGAATGCTGGTGAGGATGTGGAAAAAGGGAAACCTTCAAACACTGTTGGTGGGCCAAAAAGACTGGGAAAATGAATTCTGGTGAGGATGTAGAAAAAGGGAAACCTTTATACACTGTTGGTGGAAATGTAAATTAGTACAGTCATTATGGAAAACTATATAAAGGTTCCTCAAAACACTAAAAATAGAACTACCAACAATTCAACAATGCCACTACTGACTATATACCCAAAAGAAAGGAAATAAATATATCAAAGAAATATCAGCATACCCATGTTTATTGTAGCACTATTCACAATAGCCAAAATAGGGAATCAACCAAAGTGACCATCAGTGAATGAATGAAGAAAATGTGGTACATATACACAATGGAATATTATTCAGGCATAAAAAAGAATGAAATCCTCTCATTTGCAACAGAAGAAATAAGACCTAGTGTTCAATAAATTAGTTAGGGTGACTATAATTAATGAAAATCTATTGTACATTTCAAAATAGCTAGAAGATAATAAGTTGAATGTTCCAAGCATTAAGATAAATATTTAAGGTGACGAATATCCCAATTACCCTGATTTGATCTTTACACATTATCTGAATGTATCAAAATATCACATATATCCCTATGTACATCTATTATGTACATCTATTATGTATTAATATGTACATCTATTATGTATTAATAAAAAATTTTAAAATTAAAATATATACTTTCATATGTTACTTCATTTTTTACTTCCAACCTATGAAGAAAAGTAACAAACTTTTAAAAAAATGTCTAAGTTGTGGTAATAATTCAGCATTATAAGCTATGAGTTATTCTTGTCCTTGTACCCACTTTAAGAGGCATGAAACAAAAAATTATTTACATCCCTTTTAGACAGGATTTTTTTATGGTCCACTGGCAAGATCAATTTTGGTATTCAATGTTAGACCAAAATGCATACAGCCCATCCTAAATATATACTTATATGTGTACCATTATGTAATAAAATTATGAGACATTTTAACAGCTTTCATATAGCAGAGTTTATATTTGTGTTTTATCTATCTCAACCTTAATAGCATAAATCCCAATTCAACTATGTGTCATCTTAGATCTTAACTGTATTTTCATAGCAAAATTTTGTTTCTCAATTACTAAATCTTTCTAAATAGCTTTTATTTAAGTTAACTTACCCAAGCATAATGTATGATATATATACATATGTACTGATTTTCAATATGAAGGCTACTACAAAAACTCTTTTCATTCATTTATTTGACAAATTTCTATTGGTACTCATTTTTCACACCATGCAGAACAGCTGAACAGTGAAAACTATTTGGAGAGACACAAGAGAATAGACACACTGAAAAATAGAAAAAAGAAAGATACTGAGACAGAGTTCACAGTATTTGAGTCCGTAACTCCAACTGTTTGTAAAGTCTATACTCAATCTTTTCTTAAGGTTCTGTCAGACAATCAAAATCCTTATAATTTATCCACCTTATTCCTTAAGCTATTTTATTTATCCATTCATTCAGTCTTTCAAAAACTATTCAATGAGCTCTACTATGTATAAATTACCATGTGAAGGGCCAGGAATACATTGATGAAGAAGCTACACATGACTTTTACATCATGAAATATGTTTAATCTGTTCAATTCCTTCCTTACTTTTGTAAAGAAAATTTTCAATGTCTTAGTGTTGAAAAGAATTGGTTTTAAAATGCTTTTAAAAGTGTCAACATTTACTGGTGTGGTGAAGTTGTTTTGATAATGGAGCCAATAGTTTACTTTTGAGTGCATAAAAAAACTTGGAATTGAAACTGACTGAAATTGAAAACAACAGGCATTTAATCTAAAAGAAAAGTCATGCTTCACAGAATAATATGTAAAATACACCTTCTGCATCTGTAAGTATTACCTTATCATCTTTAAGTTTTCTTAAAACAACTCTGCTAAATGTGTTGCTTCTTCACCATATATTTTTTTCTTTTTGCATGCATATGTTCAGTGACTGTGAGCCCCCTAGTGGATGGCAAATGTCCACAAAAATTTTATACAAGCTACATATTCATCAGTAAAAATGTATTTGCATTTTTAGCACCTTGCTGATAAAATATTTATTGCAAAATTTAAAAATTACCAAATAATAAAGCACATAAATAACTGTAAATTTACACTATACAATAAATGACAAAAACCACTGTAGAAAAAATATCTGGACTATTTTCTATAAATTCTACAACAAAATTGTTCAGCCTCTATTTCCTGCACATATGTCACATATACCCCATCTATAATCACCAAAGTTCCCCACCAATCTTGCATCCTGCATCTCAAATGCTAAATAATGAGTCATGACGAAACTGGCCAATACACCACATGGAAGTGAGACATCAATGTTAAGCTCTCCTATTAATACCAGAGACTTTTCTATTTCACTTTGTTTTATCAGTGGGCATCTTGAATCTTATCCATAAAACAGAAATGTTAGCTATCTTGTGTTTGAAAAGTTGGGAAAAAATGGATTATTGCTGGTTATATTTCAGTTGAGAATTCTTCACTCCACATGCACCCCACATGGTCAGAAATCATGGCAGGAGCTGCATTTAAGTACAAAGTAGAGACCTACCAAACTCACCCCAGCTTATTCTAATGCAATTCTAAATAAAATATTTCATATAAAACTCCAGAACAGCCGGGCGCGGTGGCTCACGCCTGTAATCCTAGCACTCTGGGAGGCCGAGGCGGGCGGATTGCTCAAGGTCAGGAGTTCAAAACCAGCCTGAGCGAGACCCCGTCTCTACCATAAAAATAGAAAGAATTTAATTGGCCAACTAATATATATAATATAAAAATCAGCCGGGCATGGTGGCTCGTGCCTGTAGTCCCAGCTACTCGGGAGGCTGAGGCAGTAGGATCGCTGAGCCCAGGAGTCTGAGGTTGCTGTGAGCTAGGCTGACGCCACGGCACTCACTCTAGCCTAGGCAAGAAAGCGAGACTCTGTCTCAAAAAAAAAAAAAAAAAAAAAACAAACTCCAGAACAAATGCCAACCTATGCAGAATGCCAGGGCAGCAGGTATAAACTGAGACTGTTCTGGCAAACTGCCACATATTAAAACTCTATTTATAGGTTATTTAAATGAAGGAAACTTGAGAATGGTCAAGTTTTATTCAGATGAAAATGGAAATATTCTTTTTTTTCACCTAAATATTGACATTAAACACATTTAAATTACTTATTCCAAGAGAACAGACTGACTTCTATAAAGTCAAACCAATTATCATAACATTAAACATCCTTTTTAAAAGAGACACTGTCATTCAGAGCTCATATCATACTCTTACATATAAGGAAATCTGTTAAGCATTGGCTATAGGAGAACAGGTTATTATATATCTTCAAGTCTATGGATCAATCATTCTGTCAATAAAAGATAAATATAATGCAGAAAGGACATCAGTCATGTTAAAGACACTAGTATTAAATATTACAGCTTTCACTCATTCATCATGTCTACCAAGCATTTACTGAACGTGCTTAATTCACTGAAAGTGACACCAAATAGATAACCATCTTTGTTGTGTTTTTGTTTCATCTGACATTCTAAAAATTATAGGAAGAAATATCTGGAAATAAAGGTTATAAGGCCATTTGTTTCCAAGTTATTAAGATTCTTTTTTCTCCTAAGGCAATCATCAGAGTTTTATCTTTTCTAGTTCCTTAGCTCTTTAAAGTTTAATCTTTCTTAACTATACTGTAATTCCCTTTAAAAAATTATTTCCATTTACACCTTTTCATCTTATTTCACTCATGGTCATGCTATTTTTCTCGCTACATATCTCAGATAACCACTTAGAGTAAGATTCATGAGAATTATGTCACATTTCATAGGACAGCTCATGGAAATATGAAGCATAGATAGTCCATAAACCATATGTAATCCACTCTTAGTAAATTCCAAATGCCAATAGTTTGGTTCTAGCTACACTACCAGAATTCTATAAACATAGGAATCTTTGAATCTACTGAAAGAGCCATTGTTAAAATGTTGATTATGAGGAAAATGCCATTATTTCTGATCAAATTTCACAATAAGTCTTAAACATTTAGTATCAATAAAATTTCAATAAAACCAGAAATTCTACATAATTCCCTTTTTATTTTTTTTACTGAAATTTAATTTACATGCAGTAAAAAGTACACAAATCTTAAGTGTTAACACTGCAACAGCTATTGACAAATATATCAACTAGTAATCCATATCCCTATGAAGATACAGAACATTCCCATCACCCCAAAATTTCCCTCCAGAAAAGCATCGTTATGATTTCTTCCTTATAGATTTGTTTTATCTCTTCTTGACCCTCATATAAATGTACGTTTGTGTCTCCTGTCTTCCACTGAGCAATGATAATTTTTAGATTTATCCATGTTTCTGTGCATGTAAATAGTTCCCTCATTCTATTGATGAATAATACATTTATTTGAATGCACCATTCTGTTGTTGGACATATGGGAAGCTTCTATTTTGGTGGTCCTATGAATAAATCTGCTATAAACATTAATATACAAGATTTTATAGGCATATGATTTCATTTCTTTTAAGTAGATACCGAAGAGTAGAATTGGTAGGTCACAGGGTTAAGTGTATATTAATTTTATAAGAATCTGTCAAACACTTCTATAAAATGCTTATCCCATTTTACATGTTCCTGAGTAGCAAGTTATTAGAAGTCAAATTCCTCTGAATCCTCACAAACAATGAAGTGTTGTCATGTTTGTTGTTGTTTTAAATCACAGCCTTCCTAGCGGGTGCATTAAAGTATCTCACTCTAGTCTCAATTTGTACTTCTTAAATAACTAAATACATAGGACAATTCTTGTGTTTATTAGCCATTCATATATTTTTTTATGAATAGTCTATTCCAATTTTTTGTACATTTTAGAGTTATTTTAAATTATTGTATGTTAAGGGAGCTTTGTATTCCTTTTTAAGAGCATTTTAAGCAATAAGCAAATATTATTTTCTTAAAATTTCTGGAAATATAACTTGGTTATACAGTTTCTTTTTTTTTTTTTTTTTTTTTTTTTTTGAGACAGAGTCTCACTTTGTTGTCCCGGCTAGAGTGAGTGCCGTGGCATCAGCCTAGCTCACAGCAACCTCAAACTCCTGGGCTTGAGTGATCCTTCTGCCTCAGCCTCCCGAGTAGCTGGGACTACAGGCATGCGCCACCATGCCCGGCTAATTTTTTTTTTATATATATATCAGTTGGCCAATTAATTTCTTTCTATTTATAGTAGAGACGGGGTCTTGCTCTTGCTCAGGCTGGTTTTGAACTCCTGACCTTGAGCAATCCGCCCGCCTCGGCCTCCCAAGATATACAGTTTCTTAACAGTGTCTTTTGATGAACAAAAGTTTTTATTTTGATGAAATCTATTATAATTAGTTGGGGTTTTTTTCCTTTTATGATTAGTGTTTCCTTTGTCTTGTCTAAAAAATCATTGCTTACCCTAAAGTCTAAAAGATATTCTCCTATACTTCCTCCTAGAAGCTTTATAGTTTTTGCCTAAACCAAGGTCAAAAGTCAAATAATATTGTTTTTTGGAGACAGAGTCTCACTTCATTACCCTGAGTAGAGTGCCATGGTGTCAGCCTAGCTCACAGCAACCTCAAACTCCTGGGGCTCAAGTGATCCTCCTGACTCAGCCTCTTGAGTAGCTGAGACTACAGGCGCACACCATGACGCCCAGCTAATTTTTTTTCTATTTTTAGTAGAGATGAGGTCTCACTCTTGCCCAGGCCGGTCTCGAACTCCTGAGCTCAAGGGATCTGCCTTGGCCTCCCAGAGTGCTAGGATTATAGGCATGAGCCACACCAGGCCCAGCCTCTCCTATATTTTCTTCAAGAAGTTTTATACTTTTAGGTTTTATATTTAGGTCTATGATCCATTTTCAGTTAACTTTTTGTATGGTAAAAAAATAAGCTTCAAACTTTTTTTTCATATTATTATTAAATTGTTCCAATACCATTCGTTGAGAACACTATCCTTTCTGTGTTGAATTGCCTTTGCACCTTTGCCAAAAATTAGTTGTCAATATATGGATGGGTCTATATATAGATTCTCCATTCTGTTTCACTGATTTATCTGTCTGTCTTTATGCCAATATCATATTGTTTTGATTACTGTAGACTAATAAAAGTATTCAAATAGGTAACATTAGGCCTCTAACTTTGTTCTTTTTACATGCTGTTTTGGTTATTTCAAACATTTCTATTTGAATTTTAGAACCTGTACATATAGATCAAATTAGGGTGAAATGACATATTAACAAAACTGATTCCTGTAATTCATGAATATAGTTTATCTTTCCATTTATTCAAACTATCATTTATTTCTTTCACCAGTGTTCCACTGTTTTCAGTATACAGACCCTGTGCATATTATGTTAGATTCATACCTAAGTACTTTATATTTTGGTGCTAGTGTAAATGTATTTTGTACTTTGAATGCTCTTAAAAATGTTTTTGTTGATTTCCATTTCCAGGTTGTTCCTTGCTAGTATTTATAAATACAAATGGTTATCAGATATTGACCTTACATCCTATAACCTTGTTAAACTCACTTATTACTTCTGATAACAATTTTATAGATTCTTTTAATTTTTATATAAACAATCATGTTCTCTGTGAATACGGTATTATTTCTTTCTTTTCTATCTGGATGCCTTTTATTTTATGTTATTTATTTATGCCTTATTCCATAAGGGTAAATCCAGGCACTGTTGTTACATCTGTATTAGAAGTAACAGTATTAAGCACATATTTTAATTATTACTTTTATGTTAAAATAATCAAATATCACAAAGAGACTTGGAAAGTCATAAGTATCACGCAATAAGAAAATGATGGTCCTTATCAAACTCCTAAATATTTATCATACTTAACCTGTCTTACAACTTTACAGTTTAGATCCAAGATAATCACTTTATATTTTTATAACTCAGTACTTTCATTAAGTGTCATTATTTAAGCAGTAAAATGTAAAAACAAATACTATATTGAAATTCAATAAATATCTGTTGCATAAATGACTTATAACAATTAGTACAATGTAAATGAAGATAATCCTGCATTAATTTAACACAATACTACTAAATATAGGAAAGGAGAAAATAGTGGAAGAAAATGCCTTTAAGTCTATCCCCTAGCAGAGGACCTTAAAATACAATATAACAAAGAATTTTAGAACTAGAAGTCTTTGCAAGATCTTGTAGACTACCTTTCCTATGCCAAAAATGAGAAAACTGGGGAACAGAGAAAAGGTATACATCTACAAATGATAACAGTATGGAGAAGAGATGAGAACAGGGGCTAAGTCTTCTGACTTCCAGTTCTTTCTTTCTCTTCCAGCATACAAATTAGCCACAATATTTTTTACTAACTTCTTCAAATGTATATGAAGTACTAAATAAATAAACAGTAAAATTTTGCATGAAAAAACTTTCCTAAATTTCACTAATTTTCAATTATGAATATTATGAAGCATCCAGTGTTAAATAATTTCAGATATAAGAAACATCAACTAAATGGTTTTAAACATCTAAACATATTACTTTAATTTTTCACTAATTTTATTTTCTCTATCAAAAAATACAATTTTAAAAATGTATTTCACAAGTTATTTTGAAATAAAAAATATATTTGAAACTCAACAATATTCTGCATCTAAGTTGATAAAGGATTTAAAATTTTTATACACTAATTAAGTAAATATTCACTTACTCTAAGCTAAGATCTAGGGCCAATTTGATATTCATTCATTCAACAAGGGCCTATCTGTAAAGCACTGTGCTAAGACCTGTGAGAGAAGTAACAAGTCATACAACAGGTCAAAACTACTATAGCACGTAGTTATAGATTTAAGCTCCTTAAAAGAAAGAAACATGTAACATACTTTTCTATTTATCAAATATAGTTCTTGGTCCATAGAGATTTAAATTTAATTGAACTGAAGGTTTTCTTTTTGAGGCCTTCGATTTCTGAATGGCACTGAAGAAACAAATTATTAATACTTTAAACTGAACTTACATTCCTTATCATTAGCTCCACTTCACCATTCAATTCAAATACTGCTAGAAGACCCATTCTGATATGAAAGAAGAGAGAGAGACAGAGAAAAAGATGACTAGAAGCTGATAGAGAAGGTAGGAGAGGGGAGAACGAGAAAACAGGCTTAACTGAAATAATTTAAATGGTGACAAAAGACAGACAAAGAAAGGAGAAACTTCCACAGCACAAAGAGAATGAACTATTCCCTGTGGCAGAGATTGGCAAACTTTTTCTCTAAAAGGTCAGAGAGTGAATATTTTGGGCTTTGAGGCCCATATGATCTCTTATAACAACTTACCTCTGGAACTACAGCCAAAAGCAACCACAGAGAATAAGTAAATGAACAGATGTGGCTGTGTTCCAGTAAAATTTTATTTACAAAAAAAAAACAACTGGGGGGGCGGGGGCAAGCCAAATTTGGCTCATGGGCATAGTTTACTGACCCCTTGCTGTAGGGGAAAGAATTATTGGCTATAGGTACATGCCTAATAAATTACTGTAGAATCTGTATTTAAAATTAAAACAAATGCTCTTTTTAGCTTATGAAAAGCATTAAATTATTCTTGGAAGAGAAAGTGTTTCCCAAATTAAAGTTTATACAAATTATAACCAATTTCATTTTCTAGGCATAACTATCAAATCTGATATTAAACTCTAACTTCTCTGACTAAAAGTAATTTTTATAAACAAAAGGAGCTGTTAGTTTGACTTTTGGGAAGTTCAGAAAGGAAGAATATAATTACAGGATACTGAAGTCATTAAGTATGCATTTATTAGTAATAGCAGCCAGGCAAAAGAAAAAAATTATAGATTTAAGGTGGTACAAATGCAGTTTTCTTACATGGATATAGTGTACAGCGGTGAAGTCTGGACTTTTAGTGTAGTGTACATTGTTCTCATTAAGTAATTTTTCTTTCTTCACACCCCTCCCACTCCCTCAACATTCTGAGTCTCCAATGTCTATTATTTCATTCTCTATGTCCATGTGTACACATTATTTAGCTCCCTCTTATAAGTGAGAAACATGGTATTTGACTTTCTATTTCTATTAATAAGTTATTTCATTTAAGATGAAGGCCTCCAGTTCCATCCATGTTGCTACAAATGACATGATCCATTTGTTTTTATGGCTGAGTAGCATTCCATGTTGTGTGTGTGTGTGTGTGTATACTGCATTTTCTTTATTCAATCACCCAATCATGTACACTTGGTTTATTCCATATCTTTGCTACTGTGAATATAGTACTGTGATAAACATATGAGCACAAGTATCTTTTTGATATAATGATTTCTTTTCCTTTGGGTAGGTACTCAGATTGCTGGATCAAATGGTAATTCCTGCCATAATGTTCTTTCCATAATGTTAATTGTTATGTAGTTGCTTTATAGCCTCATTTGTGTAATAGTTTAGTAAGACTTGCAACTTTCAATGTATTTCTCTGGAGTTCTGTTAGCTTTCTGCATCTGCATGTCTAAGTTTCTAGCAAGACTAGGGGAAGTTTTCCTCAATATTTCCTTAAATAGGTTTTTCCAAACTTTTTGCTTTTTCTTCTCCCTTGGGAATACCTATGATTTGTAGGTTTGAACATTTTAAGTAAACCCATACTTCTTGAAAGTTTTGCTCACTTTTTAAAATTTCTTTTTCTTTATTTTTGTCTGATTGGATTAATTTGAAAGACTTGTCTTCAAATTCTAAGATTCTTTCTTCTGCTTGGTCTAGTCTATTGGTAAAGTTTTCAACTGTATTTTGTAATTTTTTTCAATGAATTTTTCATTTCCAGAAGTTTTTTTTAAAATATCTATATCTTTTTGGTAAATTTTTCATTCATATCCTGAATTGATTTTCTGATTTCTTGTATTGATTTTCAGATTTCTCTTGGGCCTCTTTAAAATTATTATTTTAAATTCTGTATCTGATATTTCAAAAGTTTCAATTTGCTTACCGCCACCCCCCTTTTTTTTAAAGGGACAGGATCTCACTCTGTTGCCCAGGTTGGAGTGCAGTGGCACGATCACAGCTCACTGCAACCTCAAATACCTGGCTCCAGTGATCACCCTACCTCAGCTTCCCGAGTAGCAGGGACTACAGGCACATGCCAACATGCCCGACTAAATTTTAAAAAACATATTTTGTAATGACAGGGTATCACTATGTTGCCCAGGCTATTCTAGAACTCTTGGCTTCAAAGTGATTCCCTGCCTAAGCCTTTCAAAGTGTTGGGATTATAGGTATAAGCCACCACACATGGCCTGGTTAAGATCCATTGACAAAGAGTATGATCCATTGGGGTGTCAACACACTGGTTTTTTCATACTTCCAGAATTGTTATGCTGGTTCCTTCTCATCTGGAGAAATTAATCTTCTCCTTCTTTTTGAATTTACTTTCATTCGGACAGGATTTGTTTTTCCCTTGAGGATGTGACTATATTGTATGTTATATAGGGTTGTTTGACTTTGCTTCTGGGTGCTTTCAGTGACAAACACTCTGTATGAATTCCTTGGTTGCAGATAGCCTTAGTGTGGTGGTTTTCTCAAATGCTGATTGTAATAGTGGTGTCCTGGTCATATGAGTATGCTCACGGCCTCCTGAGGGGCCAGGAAAGGTTTTAAGTAGTTCCTTAGTAGTATCTTGCTTCTAAGCCCTGTATACTTGTGTCAGCAGATTTTGTATTGGGTTGTGAAGTTTAACCTCCAGGCCAGGCAGCAATGGCAGTAGTAGTTGAGTTTGTGCTTGATCTTTGTTTACCAAAAGAAGCTCTCAATTGTTGCAGGCAATGGGCTGGTCTGTGCAGTGCACAGTAGCCTGAGCTCCTTGTTCATCCAGGAGTTAGGTTAGGGGCAGAAGCTGGGCGGACCTGGACCAGGCAAGCCTACCTTGGGGTCCCCCAGTGACATGAGCAAGCACCACCCCCTGACACAGATGGTGGGAGATCTCCTGGTGAAATGCACCAAGGTTTCAGCATAGCAGGGAGGGGGCTGCCACAGCACCATAGCCAGCAGGCAGGAATGCAATTTGTTTTCCTGTCATACCTGTTACAACCCAATCCCAGCACTCAGGATGCTCAGTTCAATCAGACACCGCTGTCTACCTCTAGGCTGCAATGTCATAAAAGACGCCTGCCCTCGGGCTCACTGCCGAAATGGCTGCAGTGCAAAGCCTCCTCTCTCAGCCAAAAATACAAAGCTCCCTAGCTCTCCTGCTGGGGAGCAGAGGTGGGGTGGGGACCCTGCCTTTCACACAATCCCAGGCCAGATGACCACACTGCCAGTGGGGATACAATCACCCCTGTGAGGCCCAGAAAGGCTGTCCAGCATGCCTGTGCCAATTTTCCCATGGGATCGGCCACCGATGTGTCTGCACCAGAGGGAAGTACCCTGGTCCACATCTGGGCCTACGCACTGAGGCTGCTTGGCTGGTGAGATAGTATTATATTCCTCCCTTGCAGAGCCAAGCACAGCATTTGTGTCTCTGATGGAAGCGGCACTGCCATTGCCAGCACACAAGCAGGAAGCTCTCAGCTCAGGAAAGCACACACTCTGGTTTCCTTAGTTCCAGGGGGTGTTCCCTTGGTTTGCTGCACTCTCCCTTCCCTTAGGAGAAGTGGTCCCTGAGGGCTAGACCACAGGCAACCCTGCAGCTCCCTTGAGTCCAGCCAGCCCTGTGCAGATGCCACCCTCCAAGCAGGCACTAGAGAATGTCAGCGGGGACACCTGTGATGTAGACACACATGAGCTGAGGCTTCCTAGGCAGAACACAGTTCCCTGATGGCTGCATCCCAACTATGGCGCCCTGCTGCCGATGCTCTAATCCAGGGGGAGTTCAAGTCACCGGCCTAAGTTTGCAGTCTGGTACAATGCCCTCAAGATGTCCCCAGATTGCTGCCCACACCAGTTTGGTGTTTTGAGGGCAGAGGAGCTCTCCAACAGTTCGGATATCAGCAGTCCACCATGGGTGAAAGGAGAGCCAAACACTCCCACAAAATGCCAAGTCCCCAGGTTCCCACCTCATCTCTGCCAGCCTCTTGCTTTCTTCTTTTTCTGTGCCCAAGTTTCAGCTCGTGAATTCTCTGCTATGCTCTAGCACTCTCCTCTTGATATTCTATTCAAGTTATAATTATTCACTTATAACTTTGGTTCTTCTTCCTGAGGAGAACTGGCATCTGACATCTCTAGTCAGACATTTTCTACTGAATTTACTTTTAATGTGCACAACTTCCTAAAGAAATGCATTTAAAAATTAATATTCTATTATGTGATCTAACATTTTAGTATTTCCTTTTCTTCTTCCTAAACCTGACTCTCTATGCTCCAAAAAAGCTATGTCTTACAGCTACCTAGCTTTTAAAGAATGGGTCTATGTTCCCATTATCCATTTTACTTATTCATTTTTTTTAATTCTATCTCCACTGGTTATTACCTTTCCATTTTTTTCATATACTTTGACCATTATAGTTGTCATTTTAGGGACTTCCAGTAGCCATTACTGCCAGCATCCATCCCATCCACACTGCGGAATCATTCACCATTTCCTACATAGCAGTTTTCTTACTGTAAGCATTTGTGACAGACACTCAGTGTCTGAGTACTTTCTCTGGCACAGGAACATGTATGGCTGCTGAATCCCAGAGAATTAACAACCCCTGCACCAATATTAAAGGAGAGTTGATGGATAAATACTCTAGCTTCCTAGCCCATTATGTGGGTTACCTCTGAGGTCATTCTACCTTGTCTCCCAGAAGCCCCCGTAAGATTAAGACAATTGCCAAAAGAGGTAACCAGTTCTTGAATGCACCCAGTATTGTGTTCTCTATTAACTGAATTGTTTTAACCTTTCTCTATAGGTGGTTCCTGGGACTGCCTTCAAGATAAAACCACACTCAAGCCTTTTTCAGCTTAAGATGGATCTCAATTTAAGACAGTCTTCTAACCTTAAAATCTTGAGTTCCTGATATATTTTCCTGAGATGTGCAAAAAGTATTCCAGCCATGAAACCACCACTGTTTTCCCCAAAGATAGGATTAAATGTTCTCTTTTACTTTCACTACTCTGCAAAAGAACTGGTGCAGCCATCATTTAATTATTCTCTCAAAACATAGCAACACATCAAGGTGATGACTTTAGGCACTATCTAAAGTGACTTCCAATTGTCTTACTTGTTATAACTGATACCACCATGGTGTAAGTACAATTTATATTTGTTTTTATAGAAATGTGTGACTTTTGTACTTATGTAGAAATGCACCTGCCACTTCTAAGCAATAGAAAGAGTATAAATCAGATTTTTAAAAGATATTATATTCAAACAGAGGAATAGGTATTGAAAAATAATCTTCTCATGAAAATCTTTCCTTTCCCCCCTTGCAAAGGAAGAAATTAAGAACTCTATATAATGTTTTTAAGAGTCTTACCCTTTAAACATACACAAACTCATAGAACTGAGCCAAAATAGTTACAACACAGTTAGCCCATGGATATATCCATCTCATGAAACTTCACTATAAACCTGCTGTTTGATATGCATTTACTTGCTTCAAAATCCCCATCACCCTTTGCCCAGGACAGAACCTTTGGAGGTATTGTCAACCTCCCCCATTCTCTTAACTCCCACTTCAGTTAGTCCCATCAATCCAAGCTGCATAAAGTGTCTTAAAACCAACTCTTCTTCATTCCCAGTGCTCCTATCCCACTTTGTCTTTCCTATGACAATAACTTCCTATCTAAGTTCCCTGTTTTATTTCACTTGTTTATTCTGGGAAATCTATCTGATAACCTAACATTCCCACATCAAACTTAAGATAGTTCAAACCTATAACAGCTTGAAGTCCTGAATATCATATATGGCATTTACAAAAAACATATGAAAATTTACATCTCATTTAGGCTACTCACTGTTAGCTAAACATTTCACATATTTTTATTTTAGTTTGTAATGAAGATTAAAAAGAATACATTTACCTAAAGAGTAAACAAAATGTTTACCTGTCTGAAGCTATGTCACTGGCAATTTGGTGCTTCACGCCTGACCCATTTTTAATAGAATCCTGTCTTGTGAGCCCATGAGATCGACTTTTCTCCACTGCAGGTACAGATAAGTCACCTGGGGGTCTTTGGAACTGGGGCGGCTCATGTAGTTTTGCTTTCTTCTCCTGAGGAGCCTCCTCATTTCTCAGTCCTCGAAGAACCTTTTGATCAGGTTGCTGTGGTGTATTAGATCCACTATTATAAAACCATGCTCCTGATTTAGTGAGGATTTCTTGTTGTTTTCGGCACAAATTACATACCCACATAACCTGTACATGAAGACACAGGGAAAAGAAATTAGTGTTCTCAAAAGTTAAAAACAAACAAAAAGACAAAAATTCAAGCCAACAAACAATTATATGGTTATCCTTCTAAAGTAATCCACATTATCTACTGCCATAAATTAAATAATTTATCCTTTCCTTTAATTTTGTCAGAATAATTCTAATGAAATAGACAACATTTACTGATAGTAGAAATACCAAACTAGAGTGACAAATTACTGATTGCTCATTTGTATTCTTTATTTTTTATTTAAATTAGAGGCATGGTGCAATATATAGAAAATGGATTTTGAAGCTAAACAGTTGGCTTTAAATACCAACTCCAAGATTAGAAACTTTGCAGTCTTCAACAAGGTACTGAAACTTCATATCTATAAAACTTAGTTTCCTTAATGATAAAATAGGGAAATAATGGCTGGGTGCAATAGCTCACGCCTGTAATCCTAGCACTCTGGGAGGCTGAGGCAGGAGGATTGCTTGAAGCCAGGAGTTCAAGATCAGCCTGAGCAAAAGTGAGATCCCATCTCTACTAAAAATAGAAAAATTAGCCAGTTGTGATGGCAACACCTGTAGTCCCAGCTACTTGGGAGACTGAGGCAGGAGAATCACTTGAGCCCATGAGTTTGAGGTTGCTGTGAGCTACAGTGATGCCACTGCACTCTAGAGCAACAGAGCAACAACTTGTCCCAAAAGGGGTGGGGATAAAGATGATGATACCTATTTTTCTATATTGTTTTGAGGACTGAAGATTAGAAATAATTTATATAAAATGTCTAGTGCATTACCTGGTATATATTAGACTTCTAACAAATTAGCTGTTAATATTAGGTTAATCTTATATTACATGCTTAAAGGGGTTTTTATTTCTTTTAAGTAGTTCCTAAGTGCTACTTAACATTGTTGATCCTCAATAAAAAAAACCTATTAATTGTTCATAATTTGTAGTAAGACATTTGATTTTTTTTTTATTGTGGTACAAAACATATAACACAAAATTTACCATCTTAACCATTTTTAAGTACACACTTCAGCAGTGTTAATCATATTCACATTGTTGTGAAACATCTCCAAAACTTTTCTTGCAAAACAGAAACTCTGTACACCCATTAAACAGCATCACCGCTTTTCCCTTCCCACAGCCCCTGTTAATGGCCATTCTACTTTTGATTTTTTAATAGATATGTTTTTAAGACTCCAGAAATCTAAGTATATTATAATTAATGCCTTTGTGACCAGAAAACCCTTCATCCTCTTCTGAAAAACCCTTTTTAATTAATCAGGAAAAAAATCATATTGTCATAAAATAAAATGTGAGTTCATATTTCAAGAGAGTATTTGCTGAAATTTTATGTCAAACACAGCCCTCTATATTGCTAAACAGTTTCTCACATTTGAATAAATTATAACACTATAGATAATCACAGTAAAAGGAAGGTTCAGCAATGTATTTTCAACTGATACAGGATGTTTTTGTAAAATACCATTTAAATTTTTTCTTTAACTCTCCATCATTCCAGTTCATATTGTTTGTATAGGTCTTATCACACAAACACAACATTGTACATGATGACTTTGTAATGATTTTGTCCTCTAATTGAATTGTATATACATTTCTGTTTTCCTCAACTGAATCTGAAATTCACGGGAGTCATGGACTATACGTTATACTAGCACAGTAAGACTTTTATAGATCATAGAATAGTAACATCTCCTAAATGTTTGCTAAATTGAATTAGTTTGAAGTTCTTCTGGGAAAAATATGATATTTGATATTATTACACCAATATTTTTTCATCAATATAAGTAAATAAGAAAGTATTTTGACATGAAAATACCAGTATCTCATTCAAATCTAATAAAAATAAATACCTCATAGTTTAAATTTCTTTATCTATGACTGGTTTGAATAGATATGAAATATAAATACATGTAACCCAACAGTAGTCTCAAAAACTCAAATGTCAACCAAAATCTTCAGCCCTTTGATGCCATCTTGTGACAAATGTAGGTATTGCAGATCTCCTTTAAAAGTGAAAGGCACACACTATAATAGACATGAAGTTTGAAGTTCGATTTTTCTGTTTTAAACAAATTACCATTCATACTCCAGTGATAATCTATGTTAGATGCTTCTAAGATATGAATCTATCTAGAATAAGTCACAGGGTATTGAAAAATATCATCCTATTGAGCCTGGTTATTAACAATGAAATAGAAATGAGTGAGACAGACAATTATCTAATCACTATCACCTCAGAAACAATCTTTCGCTGCTTCATTATTTGTCACAAGGTAATCAGGTTACTTAACCTCTTTTAGAGAGCAGAGATTCTCAAAGAATATCTCTGAGACAGTAGCATCAATTTCACGAAGGAACTCACTAAAAGTGCAAATTCCCAGGTCCCACCTCAGACCTATTGAATCAGAAACTCTGGGACAGGGCCCAGCAATTGTAATTTATTTATTTATTTATTTAGGCCAAATATGCCAGGTAATTCTGATGTTTGCTAAAGTTTGAGAACCACCAGCCTAAGACAAAGATTCCCAAATCAGTATGTTAAATGGGTTACAAGTGTGCTCCTCAGAGTAGCCAGGTAAGGCCAAAGGAGTCCAACAGCAAGCAGCCTTGTCAGTTTACTTTTGTGTGAACTATTGATTGTACAAACAGTATCATTTTTGTGTAGCCCAAAATAAGAAAAAGGCTTGGAAGCACTATGGGTTTTGTTTTCCTCATGTGTTCTCCTCTGTTTTCTTCATAGTTCCTGGACTAGCCACATTGGTTGCTCTTTTTCTAACTAGATTGTTTGTTGCCTCCTAAACTGCTAGCCGCTACTATCTACATATTCATATTCTAAACCCAAGTTAACTTTCTGTTCTTTTTTCACTATCTCTTCCCACTCTTGGGTTAATAATTTATTAATCTTTAAATCTCAGGAATCCTAAATCCATTACATCAAGTACAGTCATGTACTTCATAATGACAATTTGGTCAACAACAGACCATATATATGACAGTGGTCCCATTAAGATTATAATGCCTTTTTTCACTATACCTTTTCTAAGGTTAGATATATGTAGATACACAAATACTTATCATTGTGTTACAACTCCCTACAGTATTCAGTACAGTAACACACTGTACACGTTCGTAGCCTAGGAGCAAAAGGCTTTAACCATACAGCCTAGGTGTGTAGCAGGCTGTATCATCTAGGTTTGTGTAAGAACACTCTATGATGTTTGCAGGATGAAATCACCTAATTATGCATTTCTCAGAGTGTATCTCCATCATTAAGCTATGCATAACTATAGTATAGAAGAACTGACACTTTTACTTGCAGCCCTTTACACACATAGCAAGTTAACTTTTAATAACACCGAACTACCTCTCACAAACACATACACATACATGCTGTGAGACGACTGTTTTTAATTGGCTATGAAATAATTAATCTCCATAACTAATTTGGGAATAAAATCACAGAACATTTGCTAATGGAACCCTTTAACCAATAAAGTTAACACTCAATTGTATTTTGTAATGAATACTGTTAAAAATACCTCAGAAATATGTATGCCTATAAATCTCCATGGCTAGAGCCTATTATAATAGTTTTGTTGATCCTCACAACAAGCAAAAACATCTAAGCCCTGAGAATACAAAGACATAGGATTCAAAATTATAAGATATTATTACATTCTGTCCTAAGTATTTCTTCTTTAAAATTTGGATTCAGTCAAAAGACCACATTTAAGCATCCAGAAGGTCGCATGTGGCCCCAACCCCTCATCTGATACCACTGAGGCAAGAAGCAACAAGACTTTCCAAGATTCCTCATGAACTGTAAGCATGGCATCTCTAACTATGGTCACATTTGTAGGATGAAACAGGAAAGTATGATGATATCTTCCATAAATCTCTTAGGAGGTAACAGCAGTAAAGAAGAAGCTTTAACCTTGTGCATTCCCAAGTTTCAGTTGTTACAAACTCTTCTCTGTTGACTCTTGTGGCTTTGAAAAATTACTCACAAACAAATGTACTTTATTTCTCTATTTTTTTTTTTTTTGAAACAGAGTCTTCCTTTGTTGCCCAGGCTAGAGTGAGTGCCGTGGTGTGAGCCTAGCTCACAGCAACCTCAAACTCCCGGGTCCTGGGCTCAAGCAATCCTGATGCCTCAGCCTCCCGAGTAGCTGGGACTACAGGCATGCGCCACCACGCCCGGCTAATTTTTTTCTATATATATAGTTGGCCAATTAATTTCTTTCTATTTTTAGTAGAGACGGCGTCTCGCTCAGGCTGGTTTCGAACTCCTGACCTTGAGCAATCCACCTGCCTCGGCCTCCCAGAGAGCTGGGATTACAGGCGTGAGCCACCGCGCCCGGCCCTTATTTCTCTATTTTTGATCTGATTTTCCTCAACAGTACACTTGCCAGATTTTTCTTTAAAGCCACCTACTAAATTTTAGTCTAATAAATAGCTCCTTTGGATAAATTCTCTATTTCTGCTATTTCTATACCTTTCTTTGCTGTTCTCCAAGAAAGTATCTAGGTGTTCTGTAGGGTTCTGCTGCTACAAACTACAGCTCATCTAATTTAGTCTAGTTCTTCTCAACTTAGACAGGATTGTGCTCCACTACTAACTTGATTTCACTTTAGTTCCCACAGGTACTGTTGACTCCTCTTAGTCTCTTAATAATCCTCTATTCGGCTATGGCACAAGCTGTCTATTCTGCAGGCTATTCTAAAAAGTCACCTCATCCCTCACTATAGGTGGGCGTCACAGCAGGGACATGTAGTTATTTTTATGTCCTTCATGTCACACTGGAACAAAGGATAGTTCCGGAAGCTAAGTCTGGCCTTTTCTTGGCCTTTCTCATCATGATGCACTGCAAGTTCATAATGAATTACCTTTGCCCACAGGGCATCCTAAGAGGTAATTCCCTTCCAAGAATCTCAAATATTAAGAAGGGTAAAAGCTACTATTCAATTTAACCAAAACATATCCTCCTCCTAGATCAAAACCCAAAAAGAAGAAATTGAAACATACGGCTGAGCATCCCCTTACCTCTATCTTCTTTCTCCTCCATCACAACATACAAGGATAGAAGGGACAAGATTTTCCTTGCCCCCTCTTTTCTGTATACCTAATACTTTCCCTGACTGCCCTCAGGCTTGAAATAATAAGCTGCAGTCTTCCCATATCGTCCATTCATAGCTTCCCTTATGCCATTCATTGCCTTAATGGCAAAAAGGAAAAAAGAAGCCAGCTTAATGATAAAAGAATCTAAACTGGAAGGCTCTTAAGATATAACTATTGCATGGTGATTCAAACATTGTCAGCTATGTTTAGAGATTAATATTTGCCTAAGTACCAAGTCTGGACCACATCCACCAGAGAGAGAAGTCCTGGGAGCTGCCGGTTTCTAATACAATGGTTGATTTTCATTTTGGAAATCATCTTTGGACAGTGGGATGAGAAGAGGCAGGCTAAAGAGGATATAAGGAAATCCTGAGATAATACTTTAAGGATTTTGAAAGTGTCAAGTTTTGAATGTAACAAAATTAACTGAAGGCAGTAATCTAAAACAGTAGCACAACGGTTCAAAGGTAGGGTCTAAGGTAAATATCAGAAACTAGAGAACAGAGATGTTCTGAACAGAGATGCAAGCAATAGGAACAAAGCGCGGGATAGCTAAAAACAAGAAACTGCCACTAAGGTTTAACTTTAACGTGCTATTTAAATCAAGTTACCATTAAGCTATTTCCTTTGAGGAAAAAAACACAGCACTATCAGAATTATTGAGGGATTAATTCACTATGTGAGTATGCTCCAAAGAGAGGGATATCAAATACAACAAAAACTGACCTCAACCAATTAAATTAGAGAAATGAGACAATCAGATAATTAAGTAGAAATTTCAACAGCTTTATAATTAAAATTTTTTTAATTATATGAACTTTGGGGTCATCTCCCAAGTTTTGACAATTTGAAATGCCAAATAGTAATTAAAGGATAGGAAATGATAATAAAAACAAAAGACAATTAAGCTGAAAATACAATCATACACTATATATGTAGTTAGTAGTACTAAAAATTTTAGATATCTGCAATACTATTTATCAAAACAAAATACAGAATTGCAAAAAAAACCCACAAAATTTAATTTACACTTAAAGCCTCAAAGAAATTATAAAGAATTAAAAATTATAGTGAGCTCTACCATTCTGCCTACACTTAAACTTTAACCCCTCTCTCTACTGTCCCCAATCCAGATGTTTATCTCTAAACACTAAAGTATTTCGTTTCATGCCACACTATAAACCTGAACTTTTAATATTTTTCTGCTAAAAACAGAGAAGGTTTTCAACAGAAAGGTTTTTGTTCCTACACACAGAACTGTAGCTTACAAACAAAACAGAAATGAAAGAAAAGATGAGCAGAGCTAAAGCCTCAGGCCTACTGTTCTCTTAGCCAAAAAGTAGGCACCAGTTGCTGAAAGCACAGTTGTTGTGGGATAACAGAACCAAAAGTGTTCCATGTGAAATGAGAAACTGGAATTTAGATTCACTTCTTGATGGCTGGGGCCTTCTTTATTAATGAAAGAGTCTGAAAAAATGCTGTGGAAAGCTTCTCAAGCTACAGCTTCCATGGAGCTGTGGGCTTAGTCAAGTGAGTCTTGTAACTTTGACACTGAACAAAGCCATCCATAGACTTGGTTTGGATATATGAATTTGCAAGATCACTAATTTAAAATATCACTAATATATTAATTTACAATATCACTAAATATCAAGATTGAGGCAAGACCCCAGCTCACTATAAATACCTGTTTCTGAATTAGGGGTCTCAGAGACTTCATGAAAGCAATGATGAAACTGTTAATAAGGAAGAGGTAGTAACTTCAGGGGGAAGGAGGAAGAGAGCAGGAGAGAAGGAGAGAGAGGAGAGGTCCTAGATGGTTTTTTATTTGACTCTTATCAAACATTGAAGAAATAGGTATCTCAAACTTATTCAAAATATTATAGAGGGGGATAGAAGGAAAGTTCCCCAATGCAATTTATGAGACATTTTTAATGGCAAAATCAGAAAATGGTAGTGAATCAGTTTCCTGAATTAGCCGTAACAAACTACCACAAACTGGTGGCTTAAAACAACAGAAATTTATTCCCCCACAGGTCTGGAACCACATGTCCAATTTCAGTATCACCTGACCAAAATCAAGATGTCAACAGGCCATGCTGTTTCAGAAGGCTCTAGGAAAAATCAGTTCCTTGTCTCTTCTAGCAATCAGCTTCCAGTGACTACCAGCTTTCCTTGGCTTGTGACCACATCAATCTAGTATTCAAGGTCATCATCATCAAACTCTGTTTCATCTTCACATTGTCTTTCTCTCTCTGCCTCTACCTTATGGTGACACATAAGGTATCACCTTATGTATTTAGGGCCCACCTGGATAATCTCCCTATCTCAAGATCCTTACTGAATCACATCTGTGGGGGTGACAGCAGGGAGGGCTAGGAGGCCATATAAGATAGCATTCACAGGTTTCAGGAATTTAGGACATGGATTTTTTTTTGAGGGCCATTTTAGCCTACTACAAGCAACATAAAAATAAAATTATAGGCCAACAGAATAAGTGAAAATGGGTGCACAAATCTTAACAAACCAAATCCTAAATTTTATACAGCAAATGTATATGAATGAACATAGAAAAAAAATGAACAAAGAAGAATGTATCAACACAAAGGGGGATTACACCAAAAATACACGAATAGTTTAATTTAAGAAAATATATTGATGTAATTCACCACATTAACAGATGAAAATAGAAAAACTGGTTATATCAATAGATACAGAAAAATCATTCAGCATTCATAAAATGAAAGATTCATTTGTGTAAAAATAATATCTAACAAACAAGCAAAAAAAGAAAGCAGCAATGCTTTAACCTGATAAAGGATAAATATGAAAACGCTAAATCCTATTTTATATTTAAGAATCAAAGGTAAGAGCCTTCTCTTTAAAGTCAGGAATGAGCTACAGATCCCTTGTATCACCACTTCTATTCTACACTGTCCTGGAGACACTAGCCTAGTAAATCAACTTCAATATCTATCTATCTCTCTCTTTCCCTCCCTCTTTCTCCCTCTCTCTCGTGTGAGTGCTTATACTAATACAAGAAAAGATTAAATAAAACTGTCCTTATTTGAACATTATTTGATTATGAAAGAAAATTCAAAAAAATCTATAGCCAAACTAGTAAAAGAGCTCTATGAATTTCCTAGATCAAAGATGAATAAATAAAATAAACAGCATTTCTATATACTGCCAATAACCAATTATATAACATCAAATAAAAATTTAAAGATACCCGTTACAAAGAAAAAGGATACACAAGAGTCCTGAAAATAAATCTTAAAAAAAAGAGAAAAACCCTCTCATTAAAAAATATAAAACTTCATTAAAAGACCTAAAAGAGGAATTACATAAGTGGAGAGATTTACTATTTGGGGATAAAAAGAACAAATATCACAAGGCTGTCAGTCTGCCCAAATTAAATCTATAAAGTTCAGTGCAGTTTTAATCAAAATTCCTATCATGTCTTCCATGGATTTTATCAAGCTAAATCTAAAATGCATGTGGAAGAGCCAAAGGCAAGGAAAATCAAAATAATTCTAAAGAGAAATAACAGTTTCATGTACACTCATTCTACTTATTATAAAGTGATAGAAATTAAGACAGTGTGGCATTAGTAGAGGGATGCTACCTAGAACATGGAGGATAACAGAAGCTCTAGAAACAGACTCCCACATATGTTAACGTTGACCTTAAAAATCAGTGGAGGAAGGTTGCACTATTCAATTAAGATAGCAAACAACTGCTTGTCACATTTTAGGGGGAAAAAAATCAGATTCCCACCTCACATCATATACAAAAAATCCATTCCGAATGGATTCAACACTAAAATGTGAAAGGACAAACTTTAAAACTTTTAGAACAAATGTCAAGAAAAACTTTATGAAACCAATTACCTACAACCAACTGATATTTGACAAAGCAGGCAACAATATAACACTGGGGGAAAGAAACCCTATTCAATAAATGGTGCTCGGAAAATTGGATAGTCACATGCAGAAGAATGAGACAGAACCCCCTATCTCTTACTACTCACAAAAATTTCAAGATGGATAAAAGACTTAAATGTTAAGGCATGAAACAATAAAAATTCTAGAAGAAAATGTAGGAAAAACTCTTCCAGATATTGGTGTAGGCAAATAATTTATAACTAAGACCCCAAAGGCAATTACAGCAACAACAAAAATAAATAAATGGGACTTCATTAAATTAAAAGGGAAAACAAAAGATTTCTTGACCTAGATAAAAAAAAAAGCACAGACTATTAAAAAATGATAAATTTGACTATATTAAGAATTTTTTAACACTTGTGAGTAGTAAAATAAGATAAACAAAGTAAAAAGAGAAACCACAGTCTGGGAAAAATTTTATTGCAGTGTGTATAGTTAACAAAAGATATGCATTCAGAATAAAGAACTCCCTGAGTTTAATAAGAAAAAGACAAAACATCACAGTATTACATACAATGCCATAGAGAAACCCAACGAGACATTAAACAGATGCTTAACTTCATCAGTCATAAAATGCAAAATTAAAACAATGAGTTACCATTTCACAATCATCAGTTCGGAAGCATTTAAAAGTCTGACAATTCCAAAAGTTGCAGGAGAGATAAAGCAACCAATACATTCCTCTCAGGATTGTAAATCATTTCAATCAGTTTGGAGAGCCATTTTGAAGTATCTAGTGAACTGAAAATGGATATCTATACTCCATGATCCAGAAATCTTACTTCTACCCTAGAGAAATTCTCAAGCAGGCACAAGAATCCATGAAGAGAGATGTCCATTGAGCACTGTTAATACTGGAAAAAATTTAGATAAACTAAATCAACACAACAATGGATAAACTGTAGAATATCCATGCAAGAGAATTATAGTTAACAGTCAAAATTAATAAAATTAGATTTAAACGAATCTAAATTTTGACATAACTCTCAAAATATAGGGTTAAACAAAGAAAGCAAGTTTTAGAAAAATAAAAACAGGATGATACCATGATATAATGTTTAAAACCTTGCAAAACAATATTATATATGGTTTAGCAATATGTAAGTATAAACTGTACACATAAAAACATACATAAAATAAGTAATCAAAATAATTGCTATATCTCTAAAAACGTAAAACAAATGCTACAGCAAAATGTTAAGGTTTGTATAACTGGATGTTAAATTCTCTAAACTTTTTGACATGTTTGAAATATTTAAAATTTAAAAATAAGGACAAAGAAAAACAGTGGGAAAAGACAGGTATATATAACTAGGAATGTCAAACTAGGAACCAATAAAACTCAATTGGACTAGGAAAATATGTATGATATAATCATACTGGAGGTAAATATACATGTATTTAACATAAATACCTACTTTATTGAGAACTAATTACTGAATGTTCACACAAATATAATTTTTAAAATATAATATAGCTTACTTTCAGGGGTTTTTTTCCATGAGTAGTGGGAGTAAAGGGGTCAGACAATTATATCAAAGATAACTAATTCTCTTTATACATTTTCTGGTCTAAATGAAATTTTATCAAAAACACGAGGGTATAATTTCCAGACTAAATTCGTTATTGAGAAGCATTTAATTGCATATTTACTATAATAAAAATAGCTCATTGCTGCCTTAATAATAAATATACAACTTTAAAATCTTATTTTGATTTAGAGGATCATTTTAAGTTTAAATTTCTCTGCATAATTTTTAAAGAAAAGACAACTGTTAAAACAGTTAAGGAAACTGAACATTTCTGCAGTTAATAAGTTTGCCCACTAGGCTGTGCTACAGCACTTTGTTCAATCTGGCCCAACTGGTTTCACTGCATATTGGTACAACATTGTTAACCTACTTTTTCCCCTAAGAAATAAATTACATTTCCATTAAAAATATAGTAACTTTAGTAAAATAAAAAGAATAAAGCTAAGTGAGTTGAAATAGTACCATTACTCTACGTTACAAAATGTAATATTAATTAGAGTAATTATTTTCTATTATATATTGACTAATTCAAAGATTCAATAGGGTAAATACAAAACATACTTAGTTTAGTTTCTTTTTCATCACTTAGAAGAACTTACAAATTATAATGCTTACATTATAAACTATAAATCATTTCAATAATATCAAAGTAAATTTATAGTTTACAATGGGAGGAAAGAAAGGAAGTTTAGTTTTTTTTAAATACAAAGCATATTCACATAGATGGTTTCATTTAGAATAATGACCAGAACATGAAAATTTCTGAGGAGTAAATCTTATAAAATGAAGAGGACCATATATAATTATATGAACATTAACAGATAGTAAAAAAAAGACAATGTTTTATCCAAATTGAAGAAAATGGAAGTATAAAACTAGATACAATGATAATGAAATATTACAGAAAAAAGGTAATACTGAAATCACTAGAATGCTCTTGGGGATAAGAAAATTTTAAAAGTTGAAAGTATAAAGATTCAGTCACCTGTTTCTCAGATTCCCATTAATAATTCTTTAAAATGTAAAGGTTAATGGGATTCTCCATGGTTTCTTGCAAATAAATTTCCAGAAGCCATGCACTGCTACATAGATTTCCCATAGCAAAGTGTGCTTCTTGCTCCTGTACTGCTAAAAACGCAATAACAACAGTAATCACATATAGTCCATCTGACCTACTCCAAATGTAAGGCCAGTCCATTTTGGCCCACCTAAAGGAGATTTACTATGCTAAAAAAGATATACTATCTTTATCACACTATCATAGTTCAAAATTAAGAGCATAGAGCTATATCTAAGCTTCAGTGTATGTGTATTTTGATTCATCACAAGTTCAAAACTGAATTCCAGCTCTTCACCCCAAAATTATTCCATCCACAGTCTTACCTATAGCAATTAATGGTAGCCTTCCATACTTTCAGTTTGCCACCAGGTAAGAATCTTAGTGTAATCTTTTACTCTCATATCCTACATATGTTCCACCAGAAAATCTTTTTGTTTCTACTTTTAAAATATATCTACAGAGATGACATCTCACCACCTCCACCACAATTACCCTAGCCTACCTAAGTCACCACCATCTTGCACATAAATTATTGCAATAACCTCATAATTAGTCTCCCAGTTTCCATCCTGTTCCTATTCCCCCCATTAATCGATCTCAAAAAAATTGTCAAAGTAAGCCTTTTAAAAGGTGAGTAAGATCATGTCACTTTTTGAGTCAGATCATTTTAGCACCCCCTGTTTTGCTCAGAATAAATACCAAAGTCCTTACAATAATCCAAAACATTTTCTACAATCTCACCTTCTAACCCCATCTCTCACCATTCTGTGCTTCTCTGTTCCATGCTGACTTGCTCTGTCCTAACCACACTGACTTCATTGCTCTTTTTCCAACATGTCCAGCATGCTCCTACCATAGGACCTTTGTACTTGATATTACTTCAATCTGAATTGCTTTTTCTCTAAATGTACATACCAATAACTCTCTCATCCCTTTCAAGCTCAATTATCACTTTTTATGCCCATCTCAATTAAAATTCCAACATCACCCAAAATTAAGTATATTGATTTTCATTTTCTCCAAAGCACTTACACCTTCTAATACTTATTTATTTCATTTGTTGTCTCCATCTCCTAATTAGAATATATTCTCCAGGGAGGTAAGAAATGTTCACCTATTTTAGTTCACTACAATCTCCTAAGTTCCTAAAAACCACCAAGATGTATTCAATCAATGACTGAATTAATACATTAACTATAGGTATATAACAAGTGTATACATTACTTTAAAATATGTTTGCTTAGCAAATTTCAACAATCCATATACTATGTGCTTTCATGAAATCGTCTTTAAGAAAAAAAAGAAAATAACATGAACTGTCCAAATTCAACTATTACTATGAACTACATTTTTTCTAATAAAAATACTTCAATAAAATTCAAAATACAGAAAGAACATATTTTAAGATTATTTTATGTGTGTTACAATTGACTAAATATTTACTGAAAATTTAATATGCAGAGCTTATCTCAGAGGTTTCCAAATTTGTTCAATTTTGATTTATCCAAACTGATTTTAGAACCTTTACAACTTTTATTGGTGGAGGACACATTTATTTTATTCTAGATAAACATCCATTTCCATGTATAATACTCTTGACAGCATATGATTACATTTCTGACAAAGACTGTGAAATAGGCTAGTTTTTAATAAATATTAATAAAATCAATATTATTGAAATATAAATGGTGATCAGAGACCTCTTATACAACTCACATTTCTTGATTTCAAACTTGACTACAAAGCCACAGTCATCAAGACAGTGTGATAACTGGTAATGTGATATTGGCACAAGGATAGACTTATAGATCAATGAAATAGAATTGAAAGCCCAGAATAAAACCCATACATCTATGGTCTGATCTTTAAAAAGGGAACCTTTCAATGGGGACACTCTTTTCAACAAATGACCCTCAAACAACTGGATATTCGCATGCAAAACAATGAAGCTGTACCCCTAACAAACACCTTCTACAAAAATTAACTCAAAATGAATCAAAGACCTCAATGCAAGACCAAAAACTATAAAATTCTTAAAGGAAGAAAAGGAATAAAACTTCATGACCTTGATTTAGACAACTATTTCCTAGATATGACTCCAAAAGAACAAGCAACTAAAGAAAAAATACAGAGAAAAGACAGATTCTAGCAGAAATTAAAAAAAAGAAGCAAGAAAGCAAGCATACAGCAGACGAGGGCCGGAAGGAGGGTGTTACCTGAGACCCCAGGAGACTCCACGGGAGGAGGCTGCGGAGGTAAACTGGAAGCTGAGACCTCGGGAGCATCCCGGAGACCAGCAGGAAAGGTAGGTGGATAAATCATCTTTCCCCTCCCCTGCATTTGGGACTGCTGGTGGGCTCCCCAGCGGGTGGAGAAACCTGTGGACACCAGCCCAGAGACGGCCGCCGCCAGCTAGCGGTGAGCCTGTAGCGGACTCAGCACCAGACTCCCAAATCCTTTGGGGAACCTCCGTGTGCACAGACCCGAGCCGCGCGACAGGCGCCATATTGCCTCCTTCTCCCCTCCTCCGACTCTACCTGAGGCTGGCCAGAGAGACAATACAGCCACCAGCCAGAGGCACCTCCAGGGAACGAGACCTTCCCTTTTGGGACCCTACAGCTGACTAAGGGGAACTCAGACTATGAGCTCCCTACCTGCCAGCCCTCCCAGGTGCTGCTGGCACGGTGTTCCCAGGAGAACGGTGCTGACGCAGAGGCTGAGAGACACAGACACAGCTTGGGCTCCCTGTGGGTGAACTGGGACCCGGACTCCTCTCCCTGGTGGGGATACAGTATGAACTCTGGGACCCAGAGGTCGGACCTGCAGACCAGATCCCATGCACCGAGGTCTAGCATTGCCTGGGGCACAGAAGGGATATTTGTGAACAGCCTGCTGAGGTGTGTGTGCCTCCAGGGGCAGATCAGCGTCCTAGAGGGCAACCCTCTCCCCAAAGGGAGGCCGTCCGCCCAGCCCAGGTGGCGTTACTGCGCAGGGAACCTCCCCGCCGGCATCACAATCCGGGGAGGCCTGGTGGCGTGTGGTCTGGCCTGCTGGCAGAGGCCCAGGAGTAGCTGCGGAGTTGAGGAGGGTGGAAAGAACCCAGGCCTGCTGCAGACTGCGGGTCTCAGACAGCCCCACCCCCACACCCAGACTTTCTGGCTAAACAGGACCATTCCAGCCCTGCCCTGACAGCTTTTCCTGGAAGCAGAGAACAGAACTTTGACCCCTGCTAACGGCATTGGAGGTGCCTGAGAGTAGGCTTACCCAACCCAGCTCCGCCCAGAACAAGAGCTGATAACAGGACACAAAAACAACAGCATAGCCTGTTCCTCCAAGCAAGCGCCACCTACTGACAGGGACGGCATCTTACACAGCCTTTTCACGGCACCCACTGACTCATTTACAAGGAGTGGTCGAATCTCACCCACAGACACCACCTAACGGCTCAGAAACTAAACAAGGCGTGTGAATACCCAAACAAAAACCTAAGGAAAGAAACAACAACTGATCAACATGGGAAGAAATCAACGAAGGAACTCAGGAAATATGAAGAACCAAACGGAAAACACACCCCCAAAGAGGAACACCAGCCCCCTAGAAACGGACACCAACCCAAATCAGGCAACAAAATGACAGAAGAGGAATTCCGTATGTGGAGAACACTCACCGAGCTGCAACAACAACTCAATAACCAACACAAAGAAACCACAAAAAGCCTCCAGGACCTAGAACAAAAGTTCACTAAAGAAATAGACACAATGAAGAAAAATTTAACCGAACTCCTGGAAATGAAGAATCAATTCAAGGAACTACAAAATACAGTGGAAAGTCTCAAGAACAGGGCAGATAAAACAGAAGAAAGAATCTCAGAGATTGAAGATAACACCCTCCAACTAAATAAAACCGTCACAGAGATAGAGCAGAGAAACAAGAGAAAAGAGCAAAGCCTACAAGAGATGTGGGATTATGTGAAGAAACCTAATGTGAGGGTCATAGGGTTACCAGAAGGGGAAGAGGACAACACCCAAGGGCTGGACAAGCTATTTGAAGATATAATAGAGGAAAATTTCCCAGGCCTTGCTCAAAATCTCGATATACAAGTTCAAGAAGCTCAGAGGACCCCTGGGAGATTCAACGCAAACGGGAAGACGTCATGACATGCAGTCATCAGACTGACCAAAATATCAACTAAAGAGGCCCTTCTAAGAGCTGTAAGACGAAAGAAGCAAGTGACATACAAGGGAAAGCCAATTCGAATAACATCAGACTTCTCTAATGAGACTTTACAAGCAAGGAGAGACTGGGGCCCCATTCTCACTCTTTTGAAACAAAACAATGCCCACCCTAGAATCTTATTCCCTGCAAAACTAAGCTTCATATATGAAGGAGAAATAAAGACATTCTCAGACAAGCAAAGTCTCAGAGAATTCACCAAGACAAGACCAGCCCTACAAGAAGTACTCAAATCAGTGTTACGCACAGAACACCATAATAAAAACTCACGAATATAAAAACAACCAAAACCCAAAGATTAAAGGCCAGATAATACAATGGCTCAAGAGAGAAATCAAAGCAACAACATCCAACCCAACAGAATGAACAGTAATCTACCTTACCTATCAGTTCTCTCAATAAATGTGAATGGCTTAAACTCTCCACTCAAGAGACATAGGCTGGCTGAATGGATAAGAAAATACAGGCCAAGTATATGCTATCTTCAGGAAACACATCTAACCTGCAAGGATGCATATAGACTAAAAGTAAAAGGGTAGAGATCAGTATTCTTGGCAAGTGGAAGCCAAAAGAAGGCTGGCGTGGCAGTTCTAATTTCAGATGATTTAGTTTTTAAACCAACAAAAGTAGTGAAAGACAAAGAGGGTCATTATATAATGGTGAAGGGCACACTTCAACAAGAAGAGATAACAATTTTAAATATATATGCCCCCAACTTAGGTGCACCCAGTTTCATAAAGCAAACCTTACTGGATCTAAGCAAATGGATTAATAGCAACTCCATAATCACCGGAGATTTCAACACCCCACTGACAGCACAAGACAGATCCTCCACACAGAAAATTAATAAAGAAATAATGGGCCGGGCGCTGTGGCTCACGCCTGTAATCCTAGCTCTTGGGAGGCCGAGGCGGGTGGATTGCTCAAGGTCAGGAGTTCAAAACCAGCCTGAGCAAGAGCGAGACCCCGTCTCTACTATAAATAGAAAGAAATTAATTGGCCAACTGATATATATATAAAAAATTAGCCGGGCATAGTGGCGCATGCCTGTAGTCCCAGCTACTCGGGAGGCTGAGGCAGAAGGATCACTGCAGCCCAGGAGTTTGAGGTTGCTGTGTGCTAGGCTGACGCCACGGCACTCACTCTAGCCTGGACAACAAAGCGAGACTCTGTCTCAAAAAAAAAAAAAAAGAAAGAAATAATGGACTTAAACAAAACCTTGGAACAACTGGGTCTGACTGACATCTACAGGACATTCTACCCAAAATCCACTGAATATACGTTCTTCTCATCAGCTCATGGGACATTCTCTAAGATTGACCATATCCTAGGACACAAAGTAAATCTCAAGAAATTTAAAAAAAATAGAAATCATACCATGTACCTTCTCAGATCACAGTGGAATAAAAGTAGAAATCAACCCTAACAGAAACTCACATTTCTACACAAAAACGTGGAAATTAAACAACCTCCTACTAAATGATTACTTCATAAATGAAGAAATCAAGATGGAAATAAAAAAATTCTATACTCCTACACTGCTGGTGGGACTGCAAATTAGTTCAACCTCTGTGGAAAGCAATATGGAGATACCTTAAAGCGATACAACTGAATCTACCATTTGATCCAGCAATCCCACTGCTGGGCATCTACCCAAAAGATCCAATGACACTCTACAAAAAAGACACCTGCACTCGAATGTTTATAGCAGCACAATTCATAATTGCAAGGCTGTGGAAACAGCCCAAGTGGCCATCAATCCAAGAATGGATTAATAAAATGTGGTATATGTATACCATGGAGTACTATTCAGCTCTAAGAAACAATGGTGATATAGCACATCTTATATTTTCCTGGTTAGAGCTGGAACCCATACTATTAAGTGAAGTTTCCCAAGAATGGAAAAACAAGCACCACATATACTCACCAGCAAATTGGTATTAACTGAACAGCACCTAAGTAGTCACATAGGTACTGCAGTAATAGGGTATTGGGCAGGGGGGAGGGGGGGTATATACATATATAATGAGTGAGATGTGCACCATCTGGGGGATGGTCATGCTGGAGACTCAGACTGTGGGGGGAGGGGGGAAATGAGCATTTATTGAAACCTTAAAACCTGTACCCCCATAATATGCCAAAAAAAAAAAAAATTAAAACTGAGAACTTTTAGGTGCATAATTCATTTTAAACGATCTCAATATGTTAACATAGTCATTTTAATTAAAAATATCTATATTTTTGGCCGGGCACGGTGGCTCACGCCTGTAATCCTAGCTCTTGGGAGGCCGAGGCGGGCGGATTGCTCAAGGTCAGGAGTTCAAAACCAGCCTGAGCAAGAGCGAGACCCCGTCTCTACTATAAATAGAAAGAAATTAATTGGCCAACTGATATATATATAAAAAAATTAGCCGGGCATGGTGGCGCATGCCTGTAGTCCCAGCTACTCGGGAGGCTGAGGCAGAAGGATCGCTCGAGCCCAGGAGTTTGAGGTTGCTGTGAGCTAGGCTGACGCCACGGCACTCACTCTAGCCTGGACAACAAACCGAGACTCTGTCTCAAAAAAAAAAAAAAAAAAAAAAAAAAAAATCTATATTTTTCAAAATAAAATATCTCAGTGAAAAAAAAAAGAAAAAATACATAAATTAGACTCCAGCAAAATTAAAAACTTTCATGCAACAAAGGACATTTTCAAGAAAATGAAAAGACAAGCCAGGGCTGGTAGTGCATGACAACAGTTCTAGCTACTCAGGAGGCTGAGGCAGGAGGATAGCTTGAGCCCATGAGTTTGAAATCAGCCTGAGCAACATAGCAAAACTCTGTCTCTAAGAAAAAAAAAAAAAAAAAAAGAAGAAGAAAGAAACAATAACCCATATTTGCAAATTATATATTTCACAAGGGTCTGGTATAAGAGATATATATAGCACATAAAGAATTCTGACAACTCAGCCGGCCGCAGTGGCTCATGCCTGTAATCCTAGCACTCTGGGAGGCAGAGGCGGAAGGATCGTTCAAGGTCAGGAGTTCAAAACCAGCCTGAGCAAGAGCAAGACCCCATCTCTACTAAAAATAGAAAGAAATTAATTGGCCAACTAAAAAATATATAGAAAAAATCAGCCTGGCATGGTGGCACATGCCTGTTGTCCCAGCTACTTGGGAGGCTGAGGCAGGAGGATTGCTTGAGCCCAGGAGTTTGAGGTTGCTGTGAGCTAGGCTGACACCAAGGCACTCTAGCCTGGGCAACAGAGTCAGACTCTGTCTCCAAAAAAAAGAAGAATTCTGACAACTCAACAATAAAAAGACAGCACAATTTTTAAATGGGCAAAGGACTTGAATATTTCTCCCTAGAATATATGCAAATGTTCAACAAGCACATGAAGAAATGTCATCAGTCACTGGAAGATGCAAATCAAAACTACAATGAGACACCACTTTACACCCATTGGGATAGATATATTTAAAAAAAAAAAAGAACAAGTGTTAGTGAAGATGTGGAAACCCTTGTACTTTTGTACAGTGTTGGTAGGAATGTCAAATTGTTTGGCAGTTCCTCAAAAGCTTAAATATAGAATTACAATATGGCCTAGCAATTCTACTTCTAGTCATACCCAAGAAAAGGGAAATGAATGTTTACAAAACAACTTGGAAATTAAGATTCATAGCAATATTATTCATAATAGCCAAAAAGTACAAACAATCCAAATGTCCTTCAATTGATGAATGAATAAACAAAATGTAGTATATCCATACAATGGAATATAATTCAGCCGTAAGAGGAATAAGGTACTAATTCTTGCTACAACACACATGAGACCTAAAAACATAATGCTAAGTGTAAAGGAGCCAGACACAAAATACCACGTATTATATAAATCCATTTATATGAAATGTCCATAATAAGTAAAATCATAAAGAAAAAAAGATTAGTGGGAGAAGGGCAGAGCAAGATGGCCAAATAGAACCCTCCAGCAATTGTCTCCCCACAGCAAGACCAAACTGAACTATTAACCAGCAAGAAAACATATGCTTAATTAAGAGCCAAAAAAATCAGGTGAGCAATCAGAGTACCTGGTTTTAACATCATAACAGCAAGGAAACAGGCATTGAAGAGGTCAGGCAAGACAGTCTTGCATCGCCTATACCATTCTTCCCCCATCCCCAGCATTTACAGTCAACTCATTTTCAACAAAGGTGCCATGAACATACATTGGGAAAAAGACAAATGGTGCTGAGAAAACTAGATATCCATATACAGAAGAATTAAACTAAAACCCTATCTCTCTTTATATACAAAAATCATATCAAAATGGATTAAGCACATAAATCAAAGAGCTGAAACTATAAAACTACTAGAAGAAAACACTGGGGAAACTCTGCAGGATATCGGTCTGAACAGAGATTTCTTGAGTAGGACCTCAAAAGCACAGGCAACCAAAGCAAAAAAGACAAATGAGATCACATCAAGCTAAAAAACTGCACAGCAAAGGAAACAATCAGTAAAATGAAGACAAAACCCACAGAATGGGACAAAGTATTTGCCAACTACCCATATGACAAGGAATTAATAACAAGAATGTATAAGGAGTTCAAATAAACCAACAGGACAAACACAATAATATGATTTAAAAATAGGCAAAAGATCTTAATAGACATTTCTCAAAAGAAGACATGCAAATGACCAACTGGCATATGAAAAATGTTCAACATCACAAATCATCAGAGAAATGCAAATCAAAACCACAAGGAGATATCATCTCATTCCAGTTAAAATGGCTTTTATCCAAAAGACAAGCAATAAGGAATGCTAGCAAAGATGTTCAGAAAGAGGAACCTTCATACACTGTTGGTGGGAATGTAAATGAGTTGAGTCACTATGGAGAACAGTTCGGAGGTTCCTTGAAAAACTAAAAATAGAACTATCATATGATCCAGCAATCACACTGCTGGGTATATATCCAAAAGAAAGGAAATCAGTATATTGAAGAGATAAATGCAAATGAAAACCACAATAAGATATCATCTTACCTTAGTTAAAATGGCTTTTATCCATTTTAACAGGAATAACACATGCTGGCAAGGATGTGGGGAAAGGGAAACCCTCACACACTGTTGTTTGTAATATAAATTAGTACAGCAACTATGGGTTCAGCAATTAGTACAGCAACTGTATGAAGGTTCCTCAAAAAACTAAAAATAGAACTGTCATATGATCTAGCCATTTCACTAAGAGGCATATATCCAATAGAAAGGCAATCAAGATATCAAAGAGATATCTGCACTCTCATGTTTATTGCAGCACTATTCCCAACAGCCAAAATGGAATCAACCCAAGTACCTAAACAGATGAATGGGTAAAGAAAATGTGGCATATATACACAATGGAATATTATTCAGCCATAAAAAAGAATAAAATCCAGCAATAAAATCCACAAAATCCTATCATTTGCAACAACATAGATGGAACTGGAGGACATTGTTAAGTGAAATAAGCCAGATACAGAAAGACAAATATCACAAGTTCTCACTCATATGTAAGAGCTAAAAAAAAAAAAATTGAACTCATGGAGATAAAGGGTAGAATGATGGTTATCAGCAGCTGAGAAAGGTAGTGGGGTGGGAAAGAGGAATAAATAAAATATGGTTAATGGGTACAAAAATAAAGTTAGACAGAATGAATAAGGTCTAGTAGTCAGTAGCACAATGGGGTAACTATAGTTAATAGATAACAATTTACTGTATATTTTTAAATAACTAAAAGAGTGGAATTGGAATGTTTCTAACACAAAGAAATGATAAATGCTGGGTAATGGTATCCCAATTACTCTAAATTGTCCATTACATACTGTATGACTGTATCATATTATATCACAATTACCCCATAAATATATACAGCTATTATGTATCCATAATAATTAAAAATAAAACTTTTTTAAGAAATAGATAAAATTTTAAAAAAAGAAAGTAGATTAGTGGTTGCTGGGGTGTGGAGGGAGATGGGAGTGATTACTAATGGATACAGGGCTTTTTTGCAGGAGTGACAGAAGTGTTCTGGAATTAGACAACGGTGATGCTTGCACAACGTTGTTAATATACTATAAACCACTAACTTGCATACTTTAAAATGGCAAATTTTATTATATGACTACTTCAATTTAAAATTTTTTAAAAATATATCTCCTCTATAGAAAATCTCAGGCCCATATAGTTTTTGTCTTATTTTGGGCTTCTTCACAAGCAGACCCTGAGCCCAAGATTTGGATGCAAAGAAGTGTATTTGAAAGATGATCCCAAAATGTACAGTGGAAGAGTAAGGAAGTAAAACATGAATGAGACGAAAGCCAATTATTTGGCTTTAATTAATATTGAATAGTAGATTATTTCTGGGGGCAAATGAAGTTTGGCCAAGGTGGAACCCTCTCAGAATCATTACACTAAGGATCAAGGAGGCTGGGGTATTTATCTATTAGCTGATTGGCACTCCTGACTGCCTCCCCTTTCGGTTAGGCCTATTCCCTTGGCCATAAAATACCCTTAGACAGAGACAGGCAAGAAGCTATTGGTATGTTCAGGAACTACTTGCAGGTATTGCCTGGAGTGGGCTGAAGGCATAATATGAGTAGGGTACCTATAGTAATTGCTACAGTTTTACAGGTGAATCCTACCAAATTTTTAAGGAACCATTAATTCATATCTTATATAAATTGTTCCATAAAATTAAAATTTTCAAAATAATAAAATCCATACAGCTCATTTTATGAAACTAATACAATTTTGACAGACCACAGCACTACACAGGCCAATTCCACTCACAATATATTTGGAGCCAAAACATACACTGAAACTTAACTAACCAAATCCATGACTAGTAAATGTCATTATCACAATCAATACCATTTAACTCTATGAAAGTAAGGATGGTGCAACATGAGAAAATCTAGTTATGTGATTCAACATATTAACAGACTAAAGGAGAAAAAAGTCATAGGATTATCTCAATCAATAAAGAAAAAGCGGAGTGAGAGGGGGGCGGAGCAAGATGGCGGACGAATAACACCGCCAGACAGAGGGTCTCTGCAGAAAAGACCGATTCTAGCAGAAACTAGAGGAAAGAAGCAAGAAGACGAGCATACAGCGGACAAGGGCCGGAAGGAAGGGTACCTGAGACCCCGGGAGACTCCACGGGAGGAGGCTGCGGAGGAGAACTGGAGGCTGAGACCACTGGAGCAGCCCGGAGACCAGCGGCAAGGGTAGGTGGATCTGCTGTTTCCCCTCCCCTGCATTCGGGACTGCTGGTGGGCTCCCCAGCGGGTGGAGAGACCTGCGGTCACCAGCCCAGAGACTGCCGCCGCCTGCCAACGGTGAGCCTGTAGCAGACGTGGCACCAGGTTCCCAACTTCCTCCGGGCACCTCCGTGTGCACAGACCCGAGCCACGCGGCATGCGCCATATTGCCTCCTCCCCCCCTCCGCCGACCCTACCCGCGGCTGCCCAGAGAGACAATACAGCCACCAGCCGGAGGCACCTCCAGGAATGGGACCTTCCCGTTTGGGACCCCGCCCGCCCTCCCAGGTGCTGCTGGCACCGTGTTCCCAGGAAAACGGTGCCGACTCAGAGGCTGAGAGACATAGACCCAGCTTGGGCTCCCTGTGGGTGAATTAGGACCGGAAATCCTCTCCCTGGTGGGAATACAGTTTGAACTCTGGGACCCAGAGGTCGGACCTGCAGACCAGATCCCCTGCACCGAGGGCTAGCATTGTCCGGGGCACAGAAGGGTTATACGTGAACAGCCTACTGAGGTGTGTGTGCCTCCAGGGGCGGATCGCGTCCTAGAGGGCAACCCTCCTCCCAGGAGGAGGCCGTGCGCCCGCCCAACCCAGGTGGCGTTCCTGTGCAGGGAACCTCCCCACCGGCATCACAGTCCGGGGAGGCCTGGTAGCTTGTGGTCTGGCCTGCTGGCAGAGGCCCAGGAGTAGCTGCGGAGTTGGGGAGGGTGGAAAGAAGCGAGGCCTGCTGCAGACTGCGGGTTTCAGACAGCCCCACCCCCACACCCAGACTTTCTGGCTGAGCGGGACCATTCCAGCCCCGGCCTGACAGCAGAGAACAGAACTTTGACCCCTGCTAACGGCCTGAGGGCAGGCTTACCCAACCCAGCTCCGCCCAGAACTAGAGCTGATAACAGGACTCAAAATCAACACCATAGCCTATTCCTCCAAGCAAACGCCACCTACTGACAGGGACGGCATCTTGCACAGCCTTTCCATGGCACCCACTGACTCAATATACAGGGAGTGGTCCAATTTCACCCACAGGCACCACCTAACGCCTCAGAAACTAAACAAGGTGTGTGAATACCCAAACAATAACCTAAGGAAAGAAACAACAACTGATCGACATGGGAAGAAATCAGCGAAAGAACTCAGGAAATATGAAGAACCAAACGGAAAACACACCCCCAAAGAGGAGCACCAGCCCCCTAGAAACAGACACCGACCAAAATCAGGCAACCAATATGACAGAAGAGGAATTTCGTATGTGGAACATAAGAACACTCACCCAGCTGCAACAACAACTCAACAACCAGCACCAAGAAACCACAAAAAATCTCCAGGATATGAGAAAAGAAATAGACACATTGAATAAAAGTGTAACCGAACTCCTGGAAATGAAGAATCAATTCAAGGAACTACAAAATACAGTGGAAAGTCTCAAGAACAGGGTAGATGAAGCAGAAGAAAGAATCTCAGAGCTTGAAGATAACACCCTCCAATTAAATAAATCAGTCACAGAAATAGAGCAGAGAAACAAGAGAAAAGAGCAAAGCCTACAAGAGCTGTGGGATTATGTGAAGAAACCTAATGTGAGGGTCATAGGGTTACAGGAAGGGGAAGAAGACAACACTCAAGGGTTGGACAAGCTGTTTGAAGATATAATAGAGGAAAATTTCCCAGGCCTTGCTCAAAATCTTGATATACAAGTTCAAGAAGCTCAGAGGACCCCTGGGAGATTCAACGCAAACAGGAAGACGTCACGACATGCAGTCATCAGACTAACCAAAGTATCAACTAAAGAGGCCCTTCTAAGAGCTGTAAGACGAAAGAAGCAAGTCACATACAAGGGAAAGCCAATTCGAATAACATCAGACTTCTCTAATGAGACTTTACAAGCAAGGAGAGACTGGGGCCCCATTCTCACTCTTTTGAAACAAAACAATGCCCAGCCTAGAATATTATTCCCTGCAAAACTAAGCTTCGTATATGAAGGAGAAATAAAAACATTCTCAGACAAGCAAAGTCTCAGAGAATTCACCAAGACAAGACCAGCCCTACAAGAAGTACTTAAAACAGCGTTATGCACGGAACATCATAATAATAACCCACGAATATAAAAACAACCAAAACCCAAAGATATTAAAGGCCAGATATTACAATGGCTCAAGACAGAAATCATAGCAACAACATCCAACCCAACAGAATGATCAGTAATCTACCTTACCTATCAGTTCTCTCAATAAATGTGAATGGCTTAAACTCTCCACTCAAGAGACATAGGCTGGCTGAATGGATAAGAAAATACAGGCCAAGTATATGCTGTCTTCAGGAAACACATCTAACCTGCAAGGATGCATATAGACTAAAAATAAAAGGGTGGAGATCAATATTCCAAGCAAATAGAGGCCAAAAGAAGGCAGGTGTGGCACTTCTAATTTCAGACGATTTAGTTTTTAAACCAACAAAAGTAGTAAAAGACAAAGAGGGTCATTATATAATGGTGAAGGGCACAGTCCAACAAGAAGAGATAACAATTTTAAATATATATGCACCCAACTTAGGTGCACCCAGATTCATAAAGCAAACCTTACTGGAGCTAAGCAAATGGATTAATAGCAACTCCATAATCGCCGGAGATTTCAACACCCCACTGACGGCACGAGACAGATCCTCCAAACAGAAAATTAATAAAGAAATAATGGACTTAAACAAAACTGTAGAACAATTGGGTCTGACAGACATCTACAGAACATTCTACCCAAAATCCACTGAATATACGTTCTTCTCATCAGCTCGCAGGACATTCTCTAAGATTGACCATATCCTAGGACACAAAGAAAATCTCAAGAAATTTAAAAAAATAGAAATCATACCATGTACCTTCTCAGATCACAGTGGAATAAAACTAGAAATCAACCCTAACAGAAACTCACATTTCTACACAAAAACGTGGAAATTAAACAACCTCCTACTAAATGATTACTTCGTAAATGAAGAAATCAAGACAGAAATAAAAAACTTCTATGAAGAAAACGACAATGGAGAGACAAGTTATCAACTCCTCTGGGACACAGCTAAAGCAGTTCTGAGAGGAAAGTTTATCTCCATAAATGCCTATAACCAAAAGACAAGAAGATCACAAATAGACAATTTAATGAAACGACTCAAAGAGCTGGAAAAAGAAGAACAGACCAACCCCAAACCCAGCAGAAGAAGTGAAATCAACAAGATCAAATCAGAACTAAACGAAATTGAAAACAGGAAAGCTATTCAGGAGATTAATAAAACAAAAAGTTGGTTCTTTGAAAAAATAAACAAAATTGACACACCATTGGCTAAGCTAACGAAAAGCAGAAAAGAGAAATCTCTAATAAGCTCCATCAGGAATAAAAAAGGAGATATCACAACTGATCCCAAAGAGATACAAGATACAATTTATGAATACTACAAAAATCTTTATGCACACAAACTGGAAAATGTAGAGGAAATGGTCAAATTTCTAGAAACACACAGCCTCCCTAGGCTCAACCAGGAAGAAATAGATTCCCTGAACAGACCAATCTCAACAGCTGAAATAGAAACAGCAATTAAAAATCTCCCTAAAAAGAAAAGTCCCGGTCCAGATGGCTTCACACCCGAATTTTACCATACTTACAAAGAAGAACTAGTACCTGTCTTGCAGAAACTATTCCACAACATCGAGAAGAACGGAAACCTCCCCGACACCTTTTATGAAGCGAATATTACTCTGATAGCAAAACCAGGAAAGGATGCAACAAAAAAAGAAAACTACAGACCAATATCCCTAATGAATATAGATGCAAAAATTTTCAACAAAATCTTAGCTAACCGAATCCAGACACTTATCAAAAAAATAATCCACCACGACCAAGTGGGCTTCATCCCAGGGATGCAGGGATGGTTCAACATACGTAAATCTATAAATGCAATTCACCACATAAACAGAAGCAAAAACAAAGACCACATGATTCTTTCAATAGATGCAGAAAAAGCTTTTGACAAAATTCAACACCCTTTCATGATACGAACACTTAAGAAAATAGGCATAGAAGGGACATACCTAAAAATGATACAAGCCATATATGACAGACCCATAGCCAACATCATACTGAATGGGGAAAGATTGAAATCATTCCCACTTAGAACTGGAACCAGACAAGGCTGCCCACTATCTCCACTTATGTTCAACATAGTGCTGGAAGTCTTGGCTACAGCAATCAGACAGGAAAATGGAATCAAAGGTATCCAAATAGGGGCAGAAGAGATCAAACTTTCACTGTTTGCTGATGATATGATATTGTATCTAGAAAACCCCAAGGATTCAACCAAGAAACTCCTGGAACTGATCAATGAATTTAGTAAAGTCTCAGGATACAAAATCAATACACAGAAATCAGAGGCATTCATATACGCCAACAACAATCTAATTGAGAACCAAATCAAAGACTCAATTCCCTTCACAATAGCAACAAAGAAATTAAAGTACCTAGGAATATATTTAAAGAAAGAGGTAAAAGACCTCTACAGGGAGAACTATGAAACACTGAGGAAGGAAATAGCAGAGGATGTAAACAGATGGAAATCCATACCATTCTCGTGGATCGGCAGACTCAATATCATCAAAATGTCTATACTACCCAAACTGATCTACAGATTCAATGCAATACCTATTAAAATCCCATCAGCATTCTTCACAGATATAGAAAAAATAATTTTACGCTTCGTATGGAACCAAAGAAGACCCCGAATATCAAGAGCAATTCTAGGCAACAAAAACAAAATGGGAGGCATTAATATGCCAGATATCAAACTATACTACAAAGCTGTAGTAATTAAAACAATATGGTATTGGCACAAAAATAGGAATATTGACCAGTGGAACAGATGTGAGAATCCTGATATAAAACCATCCTCATATAGCCATCTCATCTTTGACAAAGCAGACAAAAACATACGCTGGGGAAAAGAATCTCTCTTCAATAAATGGTGCTGGGAAAACTGGATAGCCACCTGTAGAAGGCTAAAACAGGACCCACACCTTTCACCTCTCACAAAAACCAACTCACGCTGGATAACAGACTTAAACCTAAGATATGAAACTATTAGAACTCTAGAGGAAAAAGTTGGAAACACTCTCCTAGACATCGGCCTGGGCAAAGAGTTTATGAAGAAGTCCCCAAAGGCAATCACAGCAGCAACAAAAATAAATAAATGGGACATGATCAAACTACAAAGCTTCTGCACAGCCAAAGAAATAGTCATGAAAGTAAACAGACAACCTACAGAATGGGAGAAAATTTTTGCATCCTATGCATCCGATAAGGGACTGATAACTAGAATATACTTAGAACTCACGAAAATTAGGAAGAAAAAATCAAATAACCCCATTAAAAAGTGGGCAAAAGACTTGAACAGAAATTTTTCTAAAGAAGACAGAAGAATGGCCAACAAACATATGAAGAAATGCTCAACATCTCTAATCATCAGGGAAATGCAAATCAAAACCACAATGAGATATCACTTAACCCCAGTGAGAATGGCCTTTATCAAAAAATCTCCAAACAATAAATGCTGGCGTGGTTGCGGAGAGAGAGGAACACTCCTACACTGCTGGTGGTACTGCAAACTAGTTCAACCTCTGTGGAAAGCAATATGGAGATACCTTAAAGCGATACAACTGAATCTACCATTTGATCCAGCAATCCCATTGCTGGGCATCTACCCAAATGATCCAGTGACACTCTACAAAAAAGACACCTGCACTCGAATGTTTATAGCAGCACAATTCATAATTGCAAGGCTGTGGAAACAGCCCAAGTGGCCATCAATCCAAGAATGGATTAATAAAATGTGGTATATGTATACCATGGAGTACTATTCAGCTCTAAGAAACAATGGTGATATAGCACATCTTATATTTTCCTGGTTAGAGCTGGAACCCATACTACTAAGTGAAGTATCCCAAGAATGGAAAAACAAGCACCAGATATATTCTCCAGAAAACTGGTATTAACTGACTAGCACCTAAGTGGACACATAGGTACTACAGTAATAGGGTATTGGGCAGGGGGGAGGTGGGAGGGGGGTGTGTATATACATACATAATGAGTGAGATGTGCACCATCTGGGGGATGGTCATGATGGAGACTCAGACTTTTAGGGGGAGGGGGGGAAATGGGCATTTATTGAAACCTTAAAATCTGTACCCCCATAATATGCCAAAATAAAAAAAAAATAAATAAATAAAGAAAAAGCATTTAATAAATTCTAACACCCATTTTATAGGTTAAATTAACTCTTAGAAACTAGGAATACCAGTGTATATCTTTAGCTTGGTAACAGAAGTAGGAATAAAAGGACATGTCCTTAGGTTGGTAAAGATTATATATCAAAAAACCTCGGCAAAGATTATACTTAATAGAGGAACTTTAGATCCATTCCCTTTTAGTTTGCATAATACCTGACCAAGGAAGGCTTTCTCAAACACTTCCTTAGAGCATAAAGTTGTATATGTTTACAAGATAATAGTAAACAGAAGAATCTAAGATATCAACAAAACTTTAAGACAAATAATCAAGAAATAGAGATTATGATTGTATATAGGAGATAAAAAAGAGACTTCAGTTATGCCGTGCTGTTAATGATCTTGAAAGCCGGGTAAGTTATATATAAACTATAATGGGGGGGGGGGAGGTTTCATCCTAATAATCCAGAGTAACCAATTTTCAGAGAATATTTTCAAATCAGACAATACCATCAAGTTGATGGAATAGAAACTACATAAACAAATTTACCTGGCAGTCATTCTGCAAGTAATCATCATTTTCTTAGTTTCTCAATAAAGTATTCAATGTAGACAATTGGCAAATGTCTTGAGAAGAAAGAAATATGTGGATGTTTCCTGTTATATACATGAAATTACAATGGATTTGTAGGTGAGATATTGATATAAATGGAGCCGTGTCAACAGGTAACACCAATACTTGCATATTAAATGTGGAGAGTTTTCTTCTGTGTCCAGAGAACATTAGGGAGGCTATAGTTTTACACCTATAACTAAAACAAGTCAGTGGCTAAACATATTTTGAAAAAAGGCATAGAAAGAACCTAATTCTAATTGCACTAATACTGGAAAATACCATAATTTGAGAGTAAGGAGCTGTTGAGATATCATTTTTAACTGATGTTCTTTGTAAAAAATATCTTAATTGTTACTAAAGTACAGCACACCTTAAAAAGCCTGTTTGTGATATGCTATCTTATAATAAACTAATGCTATTTAATAATTTGCAACTTGTTAAAATTCTTACAGAGTTAAGAAAGAAGGTATAAGATTATGAAAGATAACATCCTGAGACATAACTCTTCTAGAAAAGTGACTCCTAATTGTGAAAGAATGCATTGCTCCAGAAAGTCCCTGAGAGACTCTGCTCTTGAGACATTGTTATCAAAACAACAGTAACATCTTTCTTGAAGCATTTATTTGCAAAACACTCAAACCCTAAACTATTCATGTTATAAGAAGAAAATTGAGGTATGAGCAACTTACAATCAGTTAATCAAGACTAGCTTTGGAAAACTTTTATAAATTAATATTGTTCACTGCTAAAGCTAGATATCTTACATGACCAATAAAAAAGGGTATTATACCTGCTCCACAAATGAATAGCTAAAAAAAGTTGGCTAAGTCCACCAGGGCAACTTTATTACACCCTTATAGATGCCACTACATTTTATAGAGTTTATAAAATTACAAGAGGCATTGTTCAGATTGTAGCAAAAACTGTGGCCACAGTAATATCTTCTGTAAACAGTTATTCCCGATCAGAATGAAAATGACATCACTGATAAAACTGTGGCACATACAAGAGATTTGCTCAGGAATCAACTGGTAAAGAAATTTCAAAACTGTGAATACTCACATTCACATTGTTTTGGTTTTATTTGGCCATAAGGATCTTCCGAGATCCTTATATCTATCTCAAGGATGGAGCTGATTCAGTAAGTAACCACAAGAAATAGGCTTAGGGATAATACCTATACTTGAAAGCCTAAACTGAAAACACTCATATTCAAAAAGAAACTGTACTTAAAAAGTTGAGTCTTGTTTGGGTATCAGATGCTACCATTAAAATAAGAATTATTATTAATATAACATTAGTATATATAATAAATTGTTTCAAGTGATGCATGAGTAAATGAGATCCATCATACATAGCTTTTGTCACTTTATGATATCTCTTTAAGATCACATTTAAGAAATTACATTAAGATTATCAAAGGATGTATTTATTTAAACTGAAAGTAAAGTGAGATTCCCTAACAGAAAATTTCATTTGACTGTTTTGCTAACAGGACTGGCTTTGCCTATTAGCTCACGTGTTCCATATTTTCTATAAACTGAAAGCTAAAGATGCAGTTCTAAGATACTTATAAAAATAATTTAAACATGTGAAAAGGTAAAATAATTTTATCAGTATAAATTGTAATTGTCAGGGATACTAAAATTAACATTTTCCAAATTCTTTTTAGTATATTGGCTTACACAAAATTCCTCTAAGTGAAAGAGTAATAAGTTTAAATAGTCATTTGATTAAGTCTCAGTAAAGACTTTTTGGTATAACTCCCAGAAATTGACGAAATAAATCACCAATTGGGTAACAAATAATTTTGCAAGCCTGTGTTTTCAATTCTTTGTTTTCGGCAAATTGAACCAAAACCTAAATTAGTGGTCAGCTTATATAATTAAAAATAATTTTCAATAATAGATTACTATATTTTTTGCCACATAACTTGAAAAGAGTTCAAAGAATTGAGTGAATTGATATAACCAAACTCTTTCTAATCACATTTAGTCATTAATGTGAACATATTTCCTCAGCACTTGCTACAATAATAACAAAAAAAGTAGAAATAGAATCGATGCTGAATTCTAAGTGGGTCTATAATAAGTAATATTTATCCATGGACTTATGAACAACTTTGAAAAAAGCAGTCTCTTCCATCTCATTAAGAAATAAATTTATAGTAACATTTTATTTTTAAAATTTATTAATTTAAAAATTCAATTATTTATTATTTATAAATTATTAATTAAAATTTTTATTTTTAATGTAAAATTTCATTTTACTATAAATTTATTTCTTACATTTAATAATTTATAATCAAAATGTATATTGTTATTTTAATCAATTATGTATTAATAATTATCATAATTAAACTCACTCCAGTAGAAATTTTTCAAAACTTTAAGCCCAATTGTCATTAAAATTTTTAAGTGTTTAATTTCTATCTATATACACATTTTGTTGAAATAGAGTCTAAAAGGGCGATTTTTTAAAAGATTTCTGGTAGGCCGGGCGCGGTGACTCACGCCTGTAATCCTAGCTCTCTGGGAGGCCGAGACGGGCGGATTGCTCAAGGTCAGGAGTTCAAAACCAGCCTGAGCAAGAGCGAGACTTCGTCTCTACTATAAATAGAAAGAAATTAATTGGCCAACTAATATATATAGAAAAAATTAGCCGGGCATGGTGGCGCATGCCTGTAGACCCAGCTACTTGGGAGGCTGAGGCAGGAGGATCGCTTGAGCCCAGGAGTTTGAGGTTGCTGTGAGCTAGGCTGACGCCACGGCACTCACTCTAGCCTGGGCAACAAGTGAGACTCTGTCTCAAAAAAAAAAAAAAAAAAAAATATTTCTGGTAAAAAATATATTACATGTGGATAAAATCCTGTGGGGAAGGTGGAATATAAATACAAATTCATTGTTCAGGAAAAATAAGGAAAGAAAATTTATAACTGTTAAAAAAAAAAAGAGTTTGTGCATGCATCTGTATGATTTTTAAGGCTATTGGAAGTTATTAAACTGTTATGCTAACTAGATTCCACTGGATACATTTTTAAAGAGACTATAACAGTTTTACTGTAAAATGTCAGTTTTGATAAATGCTAGAATTTGTACCCTTTGCAACAACTTAAACATACAATGAAATGTTAGATATCATCTTTAAAATATGTGAAGAGGTAAAAGGTTTTTAAGAATTAAATTAATGGTTCAAAATAAACACATTTCAAGATCAATGGATGAACTGCCATCTCAGCTACTGCTTATAACATTCGTATGCCCCTCCCCCAAGTCCCAGGAAAAGCAAGTTCCCCAGTCTACAACCATCTTACATTAAGCTAATGTGAACGATATTTTCTGAGCAGAGTCATGTAGACTATAAATCTCCATCCTTTACAAGAAGCTCTCTACAAGAAGCCTTGCCTACTGAGGCATTTTTTCTCTTCTCTACCAACTGAATGCCAAGAAGTCAGCAGGCATCTATGTTAAGTCAGCAAGGTTTATGCAATAATACCCACTAATATTCTATTTAACCATCACTTAGAAATTATTTCTGTGGGAAAATACATTTACAGCTCCAATTTGGCATGTTAAGCATATATTTCTTCCCCTCTTTTCTCGTCACTTCCCCACAATCTTAATAATAGTAACTATGCTAAAAGATAAAAATCTACATATTCCTGAACTCTAACAGAACGTTTACTTGCTATGTTGACATAAAACAATATTTATCAAAAACAATCATTTCCCATCCATTCTAAATTAAGGTACAAAGGGTAGATATGCTCTCTGGCTGGGGACAATGTTGATAATTATGAATCATTTCTTGCCTAACGGTTTAAGCCATGACTAACTGCACATAATTTTATTCTTCATGCATATTCTATCTCTGGAAATCCAGGATTCCTGACATGTTGATTTATGAGAGTGTTAACACTGGGAGAAAGGCAATGCTTCAAGTTTTAAAAGGAATGATCTTTAGAGTCAGAGAAAACAGTGATATCTAAATCTGACTATGCATTAGAATAATCTGAGTAACTATATAAAGATTCCTAGCCATCATCCTCAGTTATTCTAACTCAGTCCAGTGTGCATGGAAATATGTAATTTTTTAAAAAGCTTCCCCAGGTAATTCCGATAGAATCTGTCTAAGGATAAGCATTAAGGAATTTCTGAGATAAATCGTCCTAGATCTGACAGTTATTAACTGTGGGACTTTGGACAAATTATTTAATCTGATATATTTGAGACTGTTTTCTATATATAAAATGAAGATAATTGAGTTTCTTAAAGAAGAAAGACTGTGTCTTAATCAGTTCTGTAATCCTTGCACACAGCACCAGGTAGTTAGTAGCTTCTAAAGAAGTGCTATTGAGGCCGGGCGCGGTGGCTCACGCCTGTAATCCTAGCTCTCTGGGAGGCCGAGACGGGCGGATTGCTCAAGGTCAGGAGTTTGAAACCAGCCTGAGCAAGAGCGAGACCTCGTCTCTACTATAAAAAGAAAGAAATTAATTGGCCAACTAATATATATAGAAAAAAAAAATTAGCCGGGCATGGTGGCGCATGCCTGTAGTCCCAGCTACTCGGGAGGCTGAGGCAGGAGGATCGCTTGAGCCCAGGAGTTTGAGGTTGCTGTGAGCTAGGCTGACGCCACGGCACTCTAGCCTGGACAACAAGTGAGACTCTGTCTCAAAAAAAAAAAAAAAAAAAAGAAGTGCTATTGATATACTGTATGTTTAGGTATGTCTAAATACAAGTACATTCAATATGTTTATTATTTTCTATAAAAGAATATCTGCATATTCTTTGGGGATTTAAAATTGATAGGATAAAATTTTAAAACATAGCATAAAGTTCTCAGTTTACAAAAAATTGTTTCTCTGATGTTCTCACCTACCAATGCTTAACAACTGGCCCGTGAGCAGCAACAGCATGTGTGTTATATAAGCATAAGGGCTGTGGTAGTATTGATTATAATAGCTACACTATTAGGAACCCTAAAAATAAAAATACATCTTCTACTTTTAATAAAAACCACTAGAAAATGTTTTGATATATGAAATTCTGCTTTTAAGATAGTTTTTCAAGAACATAATCATCCTTCAGTATCCATAGGGAATTGGTTCCAGCACCTGTCAAGGATACCAAAATCCACAGATGCTCAAGTGCCTTATATTAGTATAAAATAGCATGGTATTTGCATATAACCTATGCACATTCCCCTTTATATTTTAAATCATCTCTAGGTTACCTATACAATATAAATTACATGTAAATAGTTATACTGGTTTTGTATTTGTGTTATTTTTATTGTTTTTTGTTTTTCCAAAGATTTTCCATCTGCAGTTGGTTGAATCTGTGGATGCAGAATTCGGCTGACTGTGTATCCTTTTTTATCTTTTCAGAAGTACTCATGTTATGCAATTTGAAAAAAGTATATCTTGGTATTAATACAATGTTAATATAGTAAATATGGAATATTCTTAAATATTCATTTTTATTAATTCCAAATTGCCCTTATTAAGCAAGAATGTGAAAAATACATAAAAATTCATATTCATATAGTATAAGACTATACTAAGTTTAAAGGGATTTTGGTAGTGGTATTTAAGGCAGAGACAATCTGACAAGTTTATGAATAAATTAGAAAATAATTTGGCTTCCTCACATCTGCTTTCTTGCTTAACATCTCCCATTCCTCAGAAAAGACTCACACCTAAATAAGGCCATACCTTCATCACCAAAGTTGGATGTATATATGGCATGATGAGGTAGTAATATGCTTATTTTGTTTTGATTTGTCTTTGTTCTTTTAGAGGCACAGTCTTGCTCTGTTACCCAGGCTGGAATCTCAAACTTCTGGGCTCAAGCGATCCTCCCGCCTCAGCCTCCCAAAGTCACTGGGATTGCAGATATGAGCTACCATATCTGGCTCTTATTCTGTTTTTTAATTGTGTAAGATGACTTTACTAATGGTCAAGTCAAAATAAGGATGGCAATATTAAACCTCTTTTCCTTACAGCTCCTATAGAACATAATCAGTTATGAAATAAGTAAACAGAAAAAGGAATTAAGAAATTAAAACTTTTTCCATTGAAGTAAAAAATATTATTTCTCTTAGCTTATTCCCCTCTATTAATTTTAAAACAATATTAAGGAAGAGGGACAATATCTTATACTTATTTAGGAGGACCAACAATCATACATAATCACTACAAAAAAAAGAAAAAAGGAAAAAAAGCTCTTGCCCATTTACCATTCATTCAGTCTACAAACATTGACTAAGCACCCAGAACTAATATACAGCCAGTACTTGAGGTATGGAATAGTAGCCAATGTCTATTCTAATTAGTCAGTTATATATTCTGATTGGTTGGTGCCTGCTGATTGTTAAATAGTTTGAACATCAAACATGTAAGTATATCTTATCTTTATGTTAGATGCCTATGATAAAGAAATTAATAAAATATACTTTCTGTCCTCAGGAAACCAACACTCAAGACATATAAGTAAACAAATCACAGTACAATCCGATAAGGACAGTAATGACAACACATAGAAGATACTAAGAAAGAGCTAACAGAGCCTCTTAGGGTTTCTGAAGGAAGGAATATCTAGGATGATTTGGAAGAATCTGTGTGAGTTTGTTAAATGGACAAAATAGAGAAGGGAACTGTGGACAGAGAAAATGATGGATGAAAACACAGAAGCATTAAAGAGAATAGGATCCCCTTGATAAAAGATGCAGTTCAAAAATGTTGAATTTTAAAATTTAAAAAGCAGAGTAGCAGGAAGTGAGGTAGAAAATTTGGTAAAAATCCCCTATATGCCAGGGTAACCAAATCCCAATAGCAAATAATAGCTTTCTCTTTACCCTGTCCTCTCCCCCAAAACAAATATATTTAATTAAGTCAATTATTCTTGCATTTTCATGGACTCTGTCTAGCTTTTGTATGGGCTACTTTCAGTACAACCCTAGTGAGCATTATCTTACTTTTAATTGGCCATTTCCCTGTTTTTTCAACATCACAAAAAATTTTAGTACTACGTTGTTAAGACCAACCTCACTTGGTACCTACCATCTTCTACTAAACAAGTTTACCTTCAATTCCAAGAACAATTAGCCACACAAACAACTCAGCAATTTCTGTTACGATAAATACTTAAAAATAAATTTTGGACAAAAAGTTAAGCCTGCTACCAATGCACATCCTCCCTAACAGACACAAGTCCCTGAGCAATTACTACCTATTCACTAAAATCCGAGGCCAGTTATCCTGTGAATGGCTGGAGCTAATGCAGAGCTATTCTTAGAGATCCAATTTGGTCAGCTCCCAGGTTGATTAAATCTAATGGGCTCTCAGATAGTTTGGATCCAGAGAGTCTGTTGTATGGAAACAATGAACCTGAATTTTTATTACAGGTTAAATTTACTTATATCTACTAGGAAGACTCCAGACTAAAGCATACCTTTCTCCCCTATGCACATTTTAATCTAGTTCCACCATCCAATATAATAAGAACAATCCTCAAAAGTGGAACAGATCCCAAGATATATGATGATGGCACTTAAAAACCTAGTCTACTACAACGAGTAAGATGTGCAATGTTTGGGGGATGGACATGCTTGAAGCTCTTACTCGAGGGGGGAGGGGGGCATGGGCAATATAAGTAACCTTAACACTTGTACCCCCATAATACGCTAATTTAAAAAAAAAAAAAACCTAGTCTATGTCATAAAGAAACAGACTTTGAGACAGTGAGCACTCTATTAGACTTAAGGAAAGTACTATATTTTGTTCCTAGAGATTATTGGTCCTTGAGACAGAAAAAGAAATCCCTTGGGATGCACAATAAGGAATGGGGAATATATGATAAAGAAACAATTGCCACAATATCTAATTGAACTATTCATTTTTATTTTAAAGTTCTCTTAATTCCGAATGACTGGGTCAAATATTAGAAACCTAATGTAAACAGAGGAAATATTACCTGACCTGACAGACAGTGTCATGAATATCTAAGTCTAAAAAAAATGCCTGACACAATTTTTTAAATTTTAAATAATATTGAAGTTTAAATCAAAGTGATTGAAATTTAAAATCTTTCCAAAAAAAATAGAATATTATAAAACCTTTCCACTTCAATTTTGATTTTATGATGCTGTTACTTCTTAGGAATAATAAAATAATGGTTTCATTTCATGTCTTTTTTTATTATTTTACCTGCTCATTTTGGGTTAAAGGCAAGGAATAAAATTAGTGATATCAGGAAATATCTATTTCATTCAATCAACTATTTACATATCCATAAATAATTATTTAACACATATTTCTATGTGCCAAGCCTTATCCTACTTACTAGAGTATTAAAGAAGACCGACAAGTTCTTGTTTTCATAGGACTTACTTTCTAGTGGGGAAGATAAACAATCAACAAGTAAATAGATACATAAACAAAATAATCACACAAGCATGCTTTGAAGAAAATTCATAGAGTGATATGATGACAGTAAGAGATGTTGAAAGAGTAACACCCTACAGAGAGTAGTCAGAGAAGGCCTCTGTAAAGTAAATGACATGTGAACTGATACCAAAGAGGAGAATGAGTCTGCCATGTAAAAACCTGGTGAAGTGCATTCCTGGTATAAGAAACAACATATGTAAACGCCTTTAGGTAGGAAAGGGCTTGGTTGCATCAAGGACAGATATGCCTGAAGAGTAATTTGTATGAGATGATGTTAGAGAGATAGTCAGAAGTCAGATTGTGTTTTGCCTTCCCTCTATGCCCCAGTAAGAAGTTATATGAAAAAGAGAAATGACACTAAACAGAGAAATGACACAATCTGGTTACATATTGAAAAAGTTCACCCTATCAGATGTATGAAGGGTTGGAGAAAGGAAGCAGAAAAACCAATTAGGAAGTTATTGCAAGAGTCCAACTGAGATATAATAGAGGTGAAGACTAGGGTAATAGCAACAGAAATGTAAAGAAATATATGTTTTGGAGAGAGAAGCCAACAGAACTTGACCATAAATTCAAATTGTTGAGTAAGGAAAGGGGCCTAGAAGTTTTAGGTTCAAGAAACAACGTATCCAATGATGCTATTTTGAAGATGCATATTAAATTTGAGATGCAAATTATATACCCAAGAAAAGATGTCAAGTAGAGACTTGGATATATTAATACGACTTCTATAGTGCAGGTCAGGACTAGAATATACCTTTAGAAAACATCAGCATACAGATGATATTTAAAGCCACGGTAGAGTCCCATATTCTATTCTTTTTCTTTTAAAACTTTCAAAAAAAACCAAAACAGATTGAAAGTAAAAGGCTGGAAAAAGATTTACCATGAAAACACTAAGCATAAGAAAGCTGATGTGGCTATATTAATATAAGCCAAAGTAGATGTCAAAAGAGTATTGAGCAAAGATATAAATTATCTTTGCTAAGAGTATTAGCAAAGATAAAGAGAGGCATTTCATAATAATAAAAAGGTAAACTCATTAAGAAAACAAAAAATCTTAAATGTGAGTGACTTAATAACAAAGTTCTCAAACAGAAAAGCAATTGAAAGTATTAAAGAGAAAAGTAGACAAATCCACAGAGTTAGAAGACTTTTAACACCCCTTCCCAAGTAACTGATAAAACAAGTGCACAAAAAAGTCAGTAAGGATATAGAACTCTTGAACCATGCCATTCACCAACTTGATCTAATTAACATATATGAAACAATACAATCAACATCAAAAAATCACATTATGCTCCAGTGCACGTGGAACATTCACCAGGAAAGACCACACACTATATCAATAAATTTCAACGAATCAAAATCTCACAGAGTATGTTCTCTGGCTGCAATGCCATTAAATTAGAAATCAATACAATATCTAGAAAATACGGAAATATTTGTAAGTAAAAAAACACATTTTTAAATAATGATAGATCAAATTTTTAAAATCACAAAGGGAAATGTTTAAATAGTTAAACTAGATGATAAAATTTAAGCACATGTATCAAAATTTATGTGATATAGCTAAAGCAGTCCTTAGTGGAAAATCTATAGCCTTAAACTCCTGTGTTAGAAAAGAAAAATAGTATAAAACTAATAATGTATGCTTCTACTACAAACTGCTAGAAAAACAAAATAAACTCAAAGTAAGTAGAAGGAAGGAGATAATGAAAATAAGATTATAAAAACCAACTAAAGTAAACAAAAGAGAAAACAATAAAACTGAAATTGTTTCACCCCTACCAAGACTGATCATGAAGAAAGACAGAGATATACAAAGGCAGAAAGAGAGAGAGAACATAAATTACCAGTATCAAGCAAGAAAAAGGGGACATCACTGAAGATTATAAGAACATTAATGGTTAATAAGTGGATATGACAAATAGCTTATGGCAATAAATTCGACAACTTAGATAAAATAGAAAAATTCATTCAAAACATAACATACAAAAAAACACAACAACTAATCTATATGGCCCTAAAAATGATTAAAAATTAGAACACAAAATTTTATAACTTCCCACAAAAAGAACTCTCAACCCAAATAGCCTCAGTAGTGAATTCTAGTATATGTTTAAGGAAGAAATAATACAAACCCTTTCAGAAAAATAAAGAAGAAATAAAACCACTCATTTTCTGAAGTCAGCATAACTTTGAAACCAAAACCAGAAAAGAACATCAGAAAAGTGGAAAATTATAGATCAATGTCCTTCACAAACACAGATTAGAAATATTTAACAAAATACTAGCAAACCACATTCAAATATATATATATATATATATATATATATATTTTTTTTTTTTTTTTTTTTTTTTCCTGAGACAGAATCTCACTTTGTTGCCCAGGCTAGAGTGCGTGCCGTGGCGTCAGCCTAGCTCACAGCAACCTCAAACTCCTAGGCTCAAGCAATCCTCCTGCCTCAGCCTTCCAAGTAGCTGGTACTACAGGCATGTGCCACCATGCCCAGCTAATTTTTTCTATATATATATTAGTTGTCCAATTAATTTCTTTCTATTTGTAGTAGAAACAGGGTCTTGCTCTTGCTCAGGCTGGTTTCGAACTCCTGACCTCAAGCAGTCTGCCCTCCTCAGCCTCCCAGAGTGCTAGGATTACAGGCATGAGCCACCGCACCTGGTCAAAAAAATATATATAGAATATATTATGACATATACTGTGTCATAACCAAGTGGGTTTTATCCTAAGTGTGCAAAGCTGCTTCTGCATTTAATTTACCACAATAACAGATTAAAGGAGAATATCATGTGATGATATCAATAAATAAAGAAAAAAAATACACAAATTCAACACTGCTTCATGACAAAAAAAAATCAACAATAGTATGGCATTATTGTGCAATAAATAACATACAGATAAGAACACTCAATACCATAAAGATGATATTTCTCTTTAAATTAATCTAAAAGGAAAATGCTTATGCAAACAAATCTCCACAGTTTTCTAAGAAACTTAACGAGCTAACCCTAAAATTCACAGAGAAGAGTAAGGACCATCAATAAAAATGACAATTTTGAAAGAAAACTATAAAAATGTCTTACATTGCCAGATATATATGAAATTTTATTCTTAAATAGTAGTAATTAAAACCATGTTATTTTATTAAAGAGATAAACAGACCAATGAAACTCAATAAAGTTCTCCAAAAACAAATCCATACATTTATGGTAGTTCAATATATGACAGATACAATCAGAAATCAGTAGGAAAAAGAATGATATATTCAATAAATAGTGCTCACACAATTTTTGATAGCCTCAATGGTGTATATAAATTAAAAAAGTAAAAGTTATATACTTATTTCATTACCATACACAAAAATGAATTCTAAGCAGATTTTGATAATGTGAAAGACAAAATTTAAAACTTTTTAAAGAAAACAGAATAATAGCTTCATAACAACATGGGGGAGGGGATTACAAAAAATAAAATAATAAATCCAACCATATTAGAATTTAAAACTTCTGAACAGCCGGGTGCAGTGGCTCACGCCTGTAATCCTAGCACTCTGGGAGGCTGAGGCGGGCGGATTGCTCAAGGTCAGGAGTTCAAAACCAGCCTGAGCGAGACCCCGTCTCTACCATAAAAATAGAAAGAAATTAATTGGCCAACTAATATATATAGAAAAAATTAGCCGGGCATGGTGGCGCATGCCTGTAGACCCAGCTACTTGGGAGGCTGAGGCAGGAGGATCGCTTGAGCCCAGGAGTTTGAGGTTGCTGTGAGCTAGGCTGACGCCACGGCACTCACTCTAGCCTAGGCAAGAAAGCAAGACTCTGTCTCAAAAAAAAAAAAAACTTCTGAACAATTAATTATAGCAAAAATCATTAATATATAAGTCACAGTCTGGGAAAAGACGTGCTAAAACTGAAAGGATTAGTTTCCAGAACATATGCAGAACTCTTACAGATCAATAAGAAAAGAGAAGGAACTTAATAAATGTTAGAATAATATCAGCAAGCAATTCACTGAAAAAATCAAAGAACAATAACTATAGAAAACAGCACTCAACTAACTCACCAATAATATGGAATACAAAAAAATACAAACAAAAATGACCATTTCACATCCATCAGACTGGCAAAGTATTAAAAACAGGTTATTAGACAATTGCTAGAGAAGATGATAGAAAATTAACTCTCATAAACTACTAGTGGGAGTATAAATTGGTACAAATACTTTGAAGGAAAATTTGGCAATATTTAGTGAAACTGAAGATGACCATAGCCTGTGATCCAGCAATTACACTTTTGTCTACCCTAGATAATACTCTGTAAACACACAAGGAGACATGTCCAAGAATATGCATTATAGTACTGTCTGTAACAACAAAAGAGTATATGTTAATCTCAATGTTCATCACTAAGAGAATGAGTGAATTAACTGTAGATAAGTCACATTATAGAATATTGTAGAATAGTTTAAAAAAGGTAGATCTTCATGTATCAACAAGGGAAAAAGATTCTTCATTTTAGCTGCTTTATACTATTTCTATCATCTTCTCTAGCAATTGTCTAATAACCTGTTTTTAATACTTATTTACATAAGTAAATATCTTTTTATTTCATATTATTCTAAAGATTCTAGGCTAATGCAATTAAACAAGAGAAATAAATGAGAAAAGAGGAGATAAAGTATTACTATTTTCAGATCATAGGGTTGCATATTATTAAAATTCAAGAGAAATAATTGAAAAACAATAATAAATAAATAATATCATTCAGGAAGATGGCTGGGTACATAAATAACATAAAAATCAATATCATTCCTACATAAAAATAAGTAGAAAAAGTAGTAAAAATATTTATAATTTTATAATAAAATTATTGAGAAATATGTACAATTATAAATAAGTAATGCTATTGAAGGACCTAAAGGAAGGTGAACAAATCAAAACACATATTCTAATTTTGAATATGAAGACTTACTATCACAAAGATCACAATTCTTCCCAAATTGATCCATAAATTAAATTTGATCTCAGTAAAAGATACCTATATGATTTGGAACTAAACAAATTGACTCTAAAATATAAAAGGAAAAATAAGCAAGGAAGCATAACCAAGAGAGTATCTTTGCATCCTTACAGTAGGGAAAGATTTTTTAGGCTACAAAAACACTAACCGTAAAAGAAAAAGTTAATAAATTAGACTTCAACAAAATTAAAATGTTCTGTTCCCCAAAATACATCATTAAGAAAATGAAAAGCCAATCCACAGACTGAGAGAAAATACTCTGAATATATATACAGATGCTCCTTAACTTACAATGGAGTTATGTCCTGAAAAACTCATCAATAAACTGAAAATATCTTAAGTCAAAAGTGCATTTCACACTTAAAATATTTTCATCATGCTTATGGGGTTATTCAGATGTAACCCCAACATAAGTTAAGGAGCATAATGAATGCATATCTCTTTCACACCATTGAAAAGTCAAAAAATCATAAGTTGAGCCACCATAAATTAGGGACATATATCTGCTATTTGTACAAAATATATCAATATGGTCATTAGCGAAATGGATATAAAAAACAAACCAATAACCACACCAAATGCAGGTAAAGTTATGGAGCAACAAGAATTTTCATATTTTGCTGATGAGAATATAGAATTGTACATGAGCTTTGGAAAACTGTTTGCAATAAAAGTTGAACTTAATTTTTTGACCCAGCAATTCTACATCTAGATATTTACTAAACAGAAATAAATATACCCACAAAAGACCTGTAACACAAATGTTTATAGCAGCTTTATTTATTATAGCCAAAAAAAAAAAAAAACTGGAAACAATCCACATATTTTACAACAAGAAAATGGATAAACAAATTTAGGAACATTCATACAATAAAGTAGTATCAGCAATAAAAAGGAACAAACTATGGATACAGGCAACATGATGGATTAATCTTATAGATCTTGAATAGAGAGAAAGAAGATAGTACTTACTATCTGATTCTATTTATATGAAGTTCAAAAACAGGCAAAACCATCAATCCAAGAATGGATTAATAAAATGTGGTATATGTATACCATGGAGTACTATTCAGCTCTAAGAAACAACGGTGATATAGCACATTTTTTTTTTTTTTTTTTTTGAGACAGAGTCTCACTTGTTGTCCAGGCTAGAGTGAGTGCCGTGGCGTCAGCCTAGCTCACAGTAACCTCAAACTCCTGGGCTCAAGCAATCCTACTGCCTCAGCCTCCCGAGTAGCTGGGACTACAGGCATGTGCCACCATGCCCGGCTAATTTTTTATATATATCAGTTGGCCAATTAATTTCTTTCTATTTATAGTAGAGACGGGGTCTTGCTCTTGCTCAGGCTGGTTTTGAACTCCTGACCTTGAGCAATCCGCCCGCCTCGGCCTCCCAGAGAGCTAGGATTACAGGCGTGAGCCACCGCGCCCGGCCAGCACATCTTATATTTTCCTGGTTAGAGCTGGAACCCATACTACTAAGTGAAGTATCCCAAGAATGGAAAAACAAGCACCACATATATTTACCAGCAAACTGGTATTAACTGAGCAGCACCTAAGTGGACACATAGGTACTACAGTAATAGGGTATTGGGCAGGGGGGAGGGGGGAGGGGGTGGGTATATACATACATAATGAGTGAGATGTGCACCATCTGGGGGATGGTCATGCTGGAAACTCAGACTTGTGGGGGGAGGGGGGAAGGGCATTTATTGAAATCTTAAAATCTGTACCCCCATAATCTGCCGAAAGAAAAAAAACAGGCAAAACTATCTATGGTAGTAGAAGTCACAAGGCTGATTGCCTCTTGTGAGAGGGAAGTAAGAAACTGACAGGGAAAGGGCATGCATAAATTTCATAGGATGATGTAAATAATATAAAACTTGATGTGGTAATACTTACATAGGAATATATGTATCTTTCAAAACTCATCAAACCTTAATTAAATCTGGTACATTTTATTATTAGGTTGTTAAGTATGAAATGTCTGATTTCCTTAGGTACTAAGTTTGAGTTGATATCTCTGTCATATATGGAAGCTATACTTCAATTATTTTAATTTTTTTTAGGTACAAATGTTTAGATTCATATATTTCCCTTCCCCACCCCACCTCCTGAAATACTTCAATTTTTTAAAAAAGGAAATAAAATAGTATACCCAGGAAATTTCTGAAAAGAAGAGTAATGTGAGGAAACTATAATAGCTTCAGTGCTATAACAAATATAGGGGTTGAGGAGATAGGATTTGATGTATCTGCCTCAGTGTCACTTTTACTATATTCATAATATTCTTTAGAGACAATTCACCCAGCCCACATTGCCCGTAGCTAGAGTGGTCCAATCCCACAGCCACTCCCTTAGCATGCCATTGAGCAATGCTACAAGGTACTAGTAACAGAAGTTAAAAAGGCACAGTCATTAAACTATGTGGTACTTGGTACTGGCACAAAAATAGACAAAACAATTGGCAGATTAAAGAGATCAGAAATGTACTATGATGGATGTGAGAATTCCATATATGAAAAAGGTAGCTATGAACATTAGTAGATAAAAAACAGATTACTCAATAAATAGTATTATGGCAAATGAATAAAAATATGAAATAAAGTTGGATCCATACCCTATATCCTACATAAGAATAAATTGTGAATAAACCAAAGCCTTAAATAGTTTTAAAAACTGAACAAAAAATGATAACATGGGAAATTTATTTTGATAATCTTAAAGTAAGAAACTTTTACTAGATGTAACAAAATTCAAATGCTAAATGTACTAATAAATTTGAAGGTAATTAATGTTTTTACATGTGAACAAGGCAAAGGAAAAAAGAAAACCTGGAATATTTGCAGCATATATCATAAAGAATTATATTCTGAAGCAAATAAACAACCCATATTAAAAATCAACAACAGTAATATAAATGAGCAAGGAATAGTATACAATAAGAAAAATGCAAAGTGATGTCAAGAAGATGGCAAAATAGGACTTTCCTGCCCTCATCCCCTCACAGAAATATCAATTTAACAAGCATCCATGCACAGAAATACATTCACAAGAACTAATGGATTAGGTTAGAGACTACAGTCCCTGGGTAGAATGCAGAAATAAGAATAGATGTATTGAAGGGGGTAGGAAAGACAGTTTCACACAATAGACATCATTCCTCCCTCAAGTCTGTGCAGTGCACAGAGAGAGAATGTCTGTGTATTGGCAAAAAAAGTGAAGTATGCACCCAATTTTATCATGTGGCCCAGTACCAGGCCTGCTCCAGTGAATGCCAGCACCAAGCCAGCCCTCACAGCCCCAGGCTCCAGGCTCACCCAGCGAACTCAGGCTCTAAGCTCATTGCAGGATGAGACCAGCACATGTAAACCAAAGTTCCTGTCTTGCTCCAGTACCAGGCCAGCTCCATGGCCCAAGATTCCAAGTCAGCACCTACAGCACCTACAGATCTAGACTTCAGGCCAATCCCAGGTTCTAGACCAGGACCTGCAGACACAAACTTCATGTCAGGACCTACAGCACCAGGTTCCAGATGCACCCCAGTTCCAGGGCAGCCCACAGAGCTGCATGCTCCAGGCCAGCCCTGTGACCCTACGAGTCAGGCTGACTCACCCACTGACACACGCACCAAGTCAAAATCTGAGAAAGCATCTTGCTTCAGTATAAGAATCATATATTAATAAAGTACTTCCTATGATTTCAGAACCTAAACACAACGTAGACCTTCGCTCTTTTTTGAAGACGTGAACAGATATTACAAAGAAAATTAAACACAAATAGCTTCTAAACATAAAAAGATATTCAACATCACTCATAGTAAGATGAACGCCAATTAAAATTACAATGTAACTGGTAAAAATGAAAAAGTTTATTATATTTTGTTGTTGAGACGTGGGAGGAAGCACTCTCATATCCTGTTAGTAGAGGTGTAAATTAATACAACCTTTAGAGAGGGCAATTTGGCATATTAATCAAAATGTGAAATGTCCAGCAATTCTACCTCAAGGATTTTATCCTATAGCTATACTTGCACATAAGCAATGGGACATATGTACAAAAATATTCATTGAAGCAATGTTTATAATAGCAAAAGATTAGATATAATCTAGTTAAATAAATTATAGCATATTCATATAAATAATACTGAATTTATTGAGATGAACATAACTATATATGTACCAACACAGAAAATTTTCTAAGATATTCGAGTAGGAGATATAATTAAGGTGCAAATCGTTTGTGTCAAACTTGTGTGTCACCTAACAGCTCTCAGAATATATTTAAAAAGTGATATTAATAATTTGCCTGTGGGGAACTAGAAAACTAGGGGACTGACAGCCAGGGATGAGAAAGAGATTTAGTTTTTGCTATACATATTTATGTACCTTTTGAATTTTGTATGATAGCTTTAAATTACTTATCCAAATATATATTAATATTCTTTAAAATAAGCATAAATATTTTCTATATACTATAACTTGGCAGTAATGAAGAACTGTATTACAGGATGACATAGGAATTGGAAGTAGGATAGGACCAGAAGAAGGAGTTAATGGAACTAAAAGTGTCATTTTGGTAAGAAGAACATTGAGAACAGAGACTTCTATAAAGGAAGAGAAGAAATGAGAGATAATAAGGAAAATAAGAAATGAGTTAATTCCACCAGGAATGAGAACTCACAAGCAGCTCCATACAAAAAAAAAAAAAAAAAAAAAAAAAGACCTAGCCCATAACAAGTTCTCCTCTGGCTCTGTCCTAGTCAGACAAATTAAGCCAAGACTCTGGAATATCCAGCAAAGCCAAAAGGAGAAAAGTAAAGGTATAACCTTTTAGATTATCACTGGACACAATGACTACAAATATCACCATCAAATCTCCAAAGCAAAACTATATATTATACTTTTCTATTTTATCTTTTCTGTTAAAATGTAAAAAAAAAAAAAAAATCTTCTGTTTATTTTTGAAACAAGATGGTGAGTCTTACCTTCCTTTTTGGCACTTAAGAAAGAGGGTCCTCAGAGTCCTGGGGAAGGAATCAATAATTGAACACAACAATCCTATGAGCTAGGATTACTACATTTGTTTATTTCCTCCACTTCACAGGTGAGGAAAGTGAGGCTTAAAGTGGTAATATAATTGGCCCAAATAATATAGTTAGCAAAGCAATAGAGTTTGGCTTCAAACTCAGGCATTCTGAGGGTAGAGTTTGTGTTCTTAACCATTTCATGGTGCATCCCACCTCAGCCCCCTTAGGCCTTCCCAAGGTTCACTGGTGCATAGAACTTGTCATGAGAATGAAATAAAACAGTGGTCTCTACACATAATGATTGTTTAATAAAGGTTAGCTGTTAATATTAACAGATATCTATTTCTTGGTTGCCTAAAAACTCTTCAAACTCAATTTCTCCATTAAATCACTGTATTCCCCCACTTCTCCCAATAGGATCCTCCATCATCCAAACACTGGCTTCAGCACAGTGAAGCACTTCTTCATTCAATGCAAAAATCTACTTGTCACCCTTTACTCCACTATCTTTTTATCCTCTTTATCCAACCACCAAACTTCTCAACTCTCAACTCTTACACCCAAGACCCTATATAGCCACTGACTTTTTCTCCTACTTTAGGAGTCCATAAACTCCCACCTATGGCATTTTATAGTTATAGGAATCCCATACAGAATAAGGAAATTGATCCCACTTTTACTTATAGATCAGACGGAATGGTAGGTCCCAATTGGAACAACTTGCTCAAAGCAAAAGTTATCTAAAAGATGGAAATGTACTAAATATATAAACAAAATGTATGACTAATGCCTGCTCACAAGAAGCTGGCTAGACTGCAATTGTAAATATTCTTTGTCATCTCTGCAACTTCCTGTGAACATTATCACAGCCACACTGAAAGTCACCTTAAATCAGTGCTCAGATAAAACCTCTTTGTCTCAAAAAAAAAAAAAAAAAAAAAAAAAGAGTCTCACTCTGTTGCCTGGGCTAGAGTGCCGTGGTGTCAGCCTAGTTGACAGCAACCTCAAACTCCTGGAGTCAAGCGATCATCCTGCCTCAGCCTCCCAAGTAGCTGGGACTACAGGTGTGTGCCACCACGCCTGGCCAATTTTTTTCTACTTTTAGTTGTCTGGCTAATTTCTTTTTATTTTTTTAGTAGAGATGGGGTCTCACTCTTGTTGAAGCTGGTCTTGAGCCCCCAACCTCAAACGATCCTCCTGCCTTGGCCAGCCAGAGTGCTAGGATTATAGGTGTGGGCCACCACGCCCGGCCTAAAACCTCAAAATATTCTCTTTGCCAGTATTTTCAGCTGTCATAAACATTTTTTCTTATTTACCTGTAGGATACTTTATTTCACAGATATTTTATTGCACAGAATTTTCACATCATGAGTTTTTAATCCCTTTTTATAAGAGACCTGAATCAGATTTTCAAAGTTCACTTGCCCATCTATTCTAAATATGTAAGCAATCAGGTAAATGGTCTATAAAATGATAAAATTTTTCTAAACTTAGAATGTATAATAGATTCAAACAAATATCCAGTAGCCCCTGTATGTCTCTTAATTTACTCCAAATTCTTCTAGCCTTCTATTAATAGATTCATTTTGTTATATGTTCCTTTTGAATGGTATGTTGTCTAAATAATACAGCCCAAAATACTTCTATATTGCTTATGGAAAACTCTGGATTTTTGTCTAGTTTCTCTGTTGAACAATATAATAATGCCATTCTTTGTCAGGCTTACACTATAATAAGAAGAATGGTAGTAATAAGATCTAAACTTATGATTTTATTAGAAGAGTTGGTCATAACAGAACTGTTATATTCAGTATCTAGAACAATTTTGGTAAGGTCATATACATGTTAATGTATTAATAAATAGAAATGCAGAAGCAACTAAAGTAATCTACTACTGTTAAGTCAGTATTTACTGGAATGCAGCTCCTTGCATCCACTGCCCAGATGAAATGGGATAATCAAAAATAATATAACTTGAAAAACACTTAAGTATATGCTAAATTGCAACTCCAAATAAAAATAATCAGCAACTAGAATAATACATAGGAATAGAGACATGAATAATGTGATTAAGTCAAGAAAAGTATCAGACTGCAGTGAAAACAAAGAGCACCTTCCTCTGAATATCACAGGAGAAGCTGCAACCCAACAGATAACCTGTATGCTTCTGAAATGTAACAAATACTGCAGGTCACATATCACCCTTCCTTTAATAACAGTAACTATTAGTAACATTTTTTTTATAATAAAGGTTAATAATCTCTTAATAACAAGTATAATTTATATTTATGTTGTCTCAAGAAATACTGATATCCAACGCCACGGCACTCACTCTAGCCTGGGCAACAAAGCAAGACTCTGTCTCAAAAAAAAAAAAAAAAAAAAAAAAAGAAATACTGATATCCTACAAAAACTAATAACTTTTGTAAAATGAGAAAAAGGAATAATTTAAGACCCATATTAAAGTGGTCTTTATATAAACAAATGAATCAATGATATATTATCTCTAGACAGTGGCATCATTTTGTTCCCCAAATTGTACTTTCATGATGCTTTCACTAGACATGCATACATCAGTATTTATTAATAGATAAAAAATCATATATATGCTCTGGCCTATAGGCAAATAATTTACCATGCATATTTGCTCTATGCATCCTAAAAAGTATGGGAAACATAAGATTACTTAAAAAATAATTCAATCTCCTTTACTTTGATTCTATGTGATACAGAATAAGTTCATAATTAAGAAAAAATTCAATCTCTAATACCAAGCATTTCATATTAATTTACTATTAATAGCCTGAGGTAACTTATGTATAATAAATGAGCAAATGTGTTAAATGGTCCTAATTCTTAAAGCATTTATAGAGGCAAGAACATATAGATAAGTATCTAAGTAATGATCAACACGTACTTTTTTTTTATTCCACTTCTATATTTCTGAGGAAAATCAAATCTAGATGTTTGGATGGGTTGCCTGCTGCACACTTCATCTCTACTAGTGTTTCCATTAGAAATAATTTTAAGTATAAGGAACAAAAAAGTTTGACTGTTCATGACAGAAACAAATTTGGGAAGGGGGTATTTTTCTCACATTGGAGAAAAGTATCTGATCAGTGGCTCGACAACATCAAGACTAGTGACTCCAATGCTCTTGGGCCTTTCCATCACCTTCACAAATGGCTGGTCAAGACATTACTTTTGCATTAAAAGGTTGTGCGAGCTACATCTTTTTTTTTATCATGACTTCTCAGAAGCCCTCAGATATTTTCTTATATCTCATTTGCTAGAACTGTGTCACACAGCCATTCCCAATTGCAAGGAAGCTAACAAAGTTTTATATTTTCCAGTCTCTCTAGTGGGGATTGCAAGAGAGAAGAAAGTTAAAAATGTCTGTTGGTGTAAACATTAAGCAGGGTCTCTAACAGTCACCTCTTTCAACTAACTACTCAACATTCTATACATACATTTTATGTGTAACACATTTGCCTCCACCCAGAGGAAGGTAATCCCAAAGTCTCCTCTAGTTATAAAATCTAACTCTCAATTCAAGATCTCTAAGGAAAAACCAATCTTTCCAGCATGGCCTAGTGTGGATCATTGTGAACCACTAACTTATATACTTAAAGACAAATTATCTGCTCTCAACACACCCAATATACAATGACTGAGAAAAAAACAGGTAACTGCAATAAAAACTCTCATTCAGAAACAGGAAGAATGAGAAATATACAGTAGCAATTTTCCATGGTACATAACAATCCCTATATGAATGATGGCTTAGTTTCCTTGTTTATCCTATTTGGATGACCCTGAAACAGCTATCTAGGAGATTTTCCCTTGACCACTGCCATTCATATCCCTTGGTTCAACCTTTTGGGAAGATGTCCCTTGTCCATTATCTTCCTTGGTCTTATATAGGATTGACACTGGCAGTACACCCTTCTTGGAAACTTGTATAGCTTTCACATCCACTGCTAGTATACACATCACACTGCTAGTATAAGTAAACAGGCTTGTATATTGCCTTAATGGTTAAATAGTCATAGAATATTTGCTATCTAGACTTAGGGTTTCTTTGGCCACTAGCCACACATAGCTATTTAGATTTAAATCAACTAAAATTAAATGAAATTAAAAACTCAATTTCTCAGTCACACTAGCAACTTTTCAAGTGTCCAATAGGTATATGTGACTAGAACCAACTGTATTGGATAGTGGAAATATGAAACATTTTCATTATTGCTGAAATATCTATTGAAGAGTGAGTATCATAAAAAAAGCCTGTTGAATTTTATTTGCCGTTTTCCAAATCTACACAAAATTAGTATACTTTTATCTGTTAGTCAATTATTAGTTTAAAATATAGACTGTTAAATTATGAAATCTGATCAGTACATCAAAGTCATTTCTGTAGTTGAGTAATCATCAAGTGCCTCATTGCTGGAATAGATCTCAAAATTCATCACAGAAAAAACAGACAATAATTAGACCATTGTACCTCCTATGTTAACTCTGGACACAAAAGCAGAACTAGAGATTCTAAAGGTTATAAACTGAATCATACTACTTGTGAATCAGCTAATAAAGTGGACTCGTAGAAAGCTGATAGGTTCTCTAGGGAACCTTCCTTGGATTAAAGATGATGCACAGTCTGGGATCTGTCTACAGAAATTGACCTGTATATCTTCAAAATGCCTCTAAAATCTGGTAGGATTCCTGGTAGGTTAAAACAAAAATGAAGAAAATTACACTATCTTTTCTTCTGTCAGAGATTTCATTCTAAATCCATATTCAATATTTGCCACAACCTACATCATCCCAAACTGAGTAACTGAAGACTGTAAGGGGGAAAAAGGCTCCAACTAACTAAAAAGGGGGGCGGGAGGGGCACAGTTTAGAAGATCTTGGCTATTATCTTTGGATTTTATGTCAATTGGAAATTGGAAAACTTGAAAAACACGTTTAAGTCTGACTCATCATAAAGAATCAGAACAGAAGGATTTTATCTGTATTTGCAAGGAGTCACCAGTCTCCAGAGCAGATCCAAATACAAATCAGACCACTAAAAGCAGACATTGGCACATTATTAAAATCTAGCCTATAATGTAGTCTTATCCACCTGAGTATTTTTAAATTATAACTATATCCAATATTCAACATGAGAATATAAGATAGACATTTTACCAATTTCTAAGATATATTAAGAAAAATAAAAATGTATTAAATACTTATAATTAACAGCAAAATATATACTTCAGAAAATCCATGTTCAGTGTTATTGTAATTCATTATTACAAAGATTTAATCTTTATACTTAAGAAAGATAAGATTTTAAAACCTTAGTACAATGAGTTTAGAATAACATAAGATTAAAGTAATTCTTGTCACAATAAGAAATGCTATGTGATCTCCTTGAAAATTCTAAAAAAGCAAGCCTCTTTAAAAAACAAATAATCAATTTTTATCTTTAATACAATAAAATGTAAATAATTTAATGTAAGTTTTTCAGTAAAATCAGATAACATGCTTAAATATGCCATAATGCTTAGCAATTATCATGCACTACAACTGTAACAAAACACTTTAAAATGTATTAATTAAATACAGTTATAAAATTAAAATTGGCAATAACAACAATAAGGAAAAAAATAATATTAGACAGAAAAAAGACTCTAACCACTTTGTCCTCCTGGGGTGAATATCCACGAAAGCAAGTTAGAAAAGACAGAAGAGACAAAACAAAAAAAAATAATTAATTCCATTCTTAAAACAATAAGAGCTTTTTAAAGTTTAAAGAGTATGCTATATATTAAAATATATTAAGATATATAAATAATTTTCGTAAAAGTAATTAAAGGAGAATGGCCTTTCTACAAATAAAATCCTAATTAAACCTGGAATTCAAAGGAAAAAAACTGAAAAATGTTTAGGAAAAAAGCTTCTATATACAAAGACAATAAAACATAGCATCACTGTTTATCTCAATTTCATCATATACTATCAAATGTAGACAAAATGTAATTCTACATGAATTATGCACATTGCTTTTAAAAGTTATTTCTGTCCCATTAATTTAGAAGTCTTTTAAATATTGTTACTAAAAAGAAAAAATTTAATTAGAAGAAGTCACTAAAGATAAGATATTATTGTTTATAATTAGTAATTTGGGGCCATAGTTTCCCAATATTATAAATGTTGAAAAAAATGGTAACATATATGATTTGGTCAAAAGAACACATTTCGATACACTGAAAGTAAACTCAATTGCTGCATCCCTCTGTTCTTTAACATAAAATACTGATAATAATAGTGATTACACAATAATAATGACCTGTTATATTATGAGAATTTACATAAATTAAAAATCAAAATCATATTTTTGAAGTATTGCTGTTTCTTTGAAGTATGGTGGTAATATAACATTTATGACTAAGAGGAAAGACAATCACACAGTCCTATCTTAAAATCATGCATTTTTAAACAACATCTCTAGCTGTATATCTTGTGCAATTTCCTTCAGCTTAGAGAGCTTTACTTTCTATCTGCAAATAGAGAATTAATACTTATTTTATAGGGCTTATTTTTAAGAATTAAATAAAATGACATGAACAGCTCTCAGTATAGTACCTGGCACACAGTTCTGTATCTTATATTCTAGCCTATTAAAACATAGGATATTATAGAAATGGGATTGGAATACACTGTTTACATCATTGTGTTCTTGACTACTTCCTTTGGTAAATGCTAAAGCTAAAGATGATATAAAAGCTATTGTACACAATCAAGGACAACTATTGCCAACCATTTATCAACAAAAATCATTTACAACACTCATCATACATATATCAGGTACTATACTAGATGCCTGAGACATAAAAATGAGTAAAGACAGTTTCCTCCCCAAATGAACCAAATGTATATGAGAGAAATAAATCATTGCACAACAGAGAGATGTTCTGAAAACAAGGGAATAAGAGAGCACTATGGAAACGTAAAAGATCATAGGACTTGGAGAAAGAAGTAAAAGAAGGTTTCTGAGATACGAGCAGGGTTTTGAAGAAAAATGAATAGAAACTCAGAAAGACCAGTGAAGGAGAGTATTTCATGCAAAGAACACAGCATATGCAAAAAGTGCAAAACCACAAACAAGACTGGCATATTTGGAACTGCAAGTAATCTGAAATGACTAGATTATAATGGATGTGTTTGAATTAACATCTCCATGCTTATAACTATATTAATATCTGTCAAAACCTCAGAAGCAAAACACTTTCACAAGACAACTCACATTGCAGAAAATAAAAACAAGAAAGAAAATGAGGTCATAATTAATGAGTCTACTAAAAGTTAACTAGTCTCAACAAAAACAACAAGCTCAATTTCAGCTATAACGAATACATAAAACACTTAGCTATAATATATATATGAAATATTACTGCTATATCTTTATTGTCTTTCAACAGAAAGAAAAAATCATAAAATCTACAATATGATTTCTAAATAAGATATTATTAGCTATTATAATTGAGTGTTCATTATGCTACAATGTACAGACTGAATTGGATGGAGGCAAGTCTAGCAACAGGGAGAACAATTAGGAAGTTGTTACAATATTTTGGTAAGAAAAACTGTGACAGTGGTAAGAACTATACTAGTAGCATGAAGAATAGAAAGAAGAATACTGATTTAGGAGATACTGAGAAGTAAACCTCCATAAAACGTGATGGAGAACTAGGAAAAAATGGAAAAGAAACTCCCAGAGTCTGATTTGGGCAAGTGGAAAGATAAGAGAACAATTACTTGAAAGATAAAATAAAAAAGAAGTAGGTTTAGGGGAAATAATGAATTGAGATATACAAGATAAATTTAAATTTATAAATGCCTATAATACATTTAAGCAGAGATCTTCACTAGGCAGCTATAAAGATGGATCTGGTGCTCAGAATAATATTCCTGGTGAAATCATGTTTGTAAATTATCAGCATATATAGAGTACAAACAACCCCTGATTTATAATGGTCGGACTTAAGAATTTTCAACTTTACAGTAGTGCAAAAGCAATACGCATTCAGTAGAAATTGTACTTCAAATTTTGAATTTTGGTATCTTCCCGGGATAGTGATATACAGCATGATAGTGTCTTGCAATGTTGGGCAGCAGCAACAAGCTCTCAAAAGTCAGAGACAAAGAAAGGATCCTAAAAGCCACAAGAGAATAAAAGCAAATAACATACAATGGAGCTCCACTATGCTTGGCAACAGATATCTCAGCAGAAACTTTATAGGTCAGGAGAAAGTGAGATGACATATTCAAAGCAAGGAATAAAACTTGGAACTGAGAATATTATATCTAACACAAAGCTATCCTTCAAACATGAAGGATAAATACTTTCCTAGACAAAAAAATCTCAAGGAATTCATCACCACCAGACCTGCCTTGCAAGAAATATCAAAGGGAATTATTCAGAATGAAAAAAAAAACACAATTGTATAAGAAATCATCTAAAGATATAAAACTCACTAATAAAAGTATTAATAACTACGCAAACAAATTCAAACTACACTAACACCGTGATTGTGGTATGTATCACACATATCTTGAATATGAAGACTAAAAGACAAATCTGTCAATAATAATAATAACTACAACAATTTTTTTTGTTAAGAGATGGAAAATATTAAAAGATACAAACCAAGACAATAAAAAGTCAAAAACTAGGGCAGTAAAGAGTTATAAAGTTTTTGGTTTTTTTCCTTGCTTGTTAATGTTTCTTTTCTTTTCTTTGTGATCAAAGTTAAGTATTCAGCAGTTCACAATAACTTATTATAACTATAAGACTTTTTTACAAGTTAATGATAACCACAAAGAAAAGCCCATAGTAGATACACTAAAAATAAAAAGCAAGGAATTAAAATATTTTACCAGAAAAAAAAATCACTTACCCAAAAAGGAAGACAATAAAAAAGAAAGGAAAAAAGGACTTACAAAACAACCAGGAAACAAATTTTTTAAATGGTAGTTTTAAATCCTTGCCTAGCAATAATAATGAATGTAAAAGGATTAAATTCTCAAATTAAAAGACAGAAAGGCAGAATGGATTAAAAAAAAATAAGAGCCAACTATATTCACAAGAAACTCACTTCCCCTATAAAGACACATAAAACTGAAAGTAAAAAGATGGAAAAAGACATTCCCTGAAAATTGAAAACAAAAACAATAGAAGTTATATTTATATACAATAAAACAGATAAGTTAAAAACTGTAAAAAGAGACCAAAAAAAGTCATTATATAATGACAAATGGGTCAATTCAACAAGAGATATAACAATAGAAATATATATGCAACCAACAGCATATAAACAGCAACCACACACATAAAGCAAATATTATTAGATCTAAAGGAACAGATAGTCTGTGATAGAAAAACAGCAGGCTATTTCGACACCCCATGTTCAGGAATGAGACAGAGGATCCAGACAAAGAAAACAATGAAATTAAACTAGACTAGAACAAATGGACCAAATTGACATGTACAGAACATTTCAATCAAATACTTCAGAATACACAATTTTCTTATTACACATGGAACATTCTCCAAGATAGACCACATCTTAGGCCCCAAAACAAGTTTCAAATTCAAAAAAGTAAAAATCACATCAAGTATCTCTTCTGACCAGAATGAAATAAAACTAGAAATCAATAACAAGAGAAACTTGGAAAACTATACATATACATGGAAATTAAACAATATGCTCATGAATGACCAATGGGTCAAAGAAGAAATTAAGATGGAAACTTAAAAATTTCTTGAAATAAATGTAAATGGAAACACAACATACCAAAACTAATATTATACAGAAAAAAAAAAAACAATAACATAATGATATACCTTAAAGAACTAGAAAAGCAAGAACCAACCTAACCCAAAATTAGTAAAAGGAAAAACAATAAAGATCAGAGCAGAAACAATTAAAATTGAGACAAAAAAATACAAAAGACCAACAAAACAAAAAGTTAGTTTTTTGAAAGGATAAACAAAATCGACAAACCTTTAGCTAGACTAAGTAAGAAAAAAAGAGACAACCAAATAAATAAAATCAGAGGCAAAAAAGAAGATATTACAGCAGATACCATAGAAATACAAAAGATCATTACAGGCAACTATATGCTAATATATTGGAAAATAAAGAAGAATGGATAAATTCCTAGTCACATAAAACCTACCAAGATTGAACCATGGAAAAAACAGAAAACCCAAACAGACCAATAATGAGTAATGAGATCAAAGCTGTAATAAAGTATTCCCCATAAAAGAGAATCCTAGGACCTGACAGATTAACTGCTGAATTCTACCAAATATTTAAAGAACTAATAATACCAATTCTACTCAAACTCCTCAAAAAAACTTGAAGAGGAGAAGAACACTTTCAACTCATTCTATGAGGTCAGTATTGCCCTGATAAAACAAGACAAGAACACAAAAACAACAAAAAGAAAATTACAGGCCAATGTTACTGATGAAGAAAGATACAGAAATACTCAACAAAATAATAGAAAACAGAATTAAGCAACAGATTAAAAGATCACTCACCATGATCAAGTGGGATTCATCTCAGGGATGTAAGGAATATGCAAATCAATACACATGATACACCACAGTAATAGAAACAAGAACAAAAGCCATATGATCATCTCAATGTACGCTGAAAAAGCATTTGATAGAATTCAACATCCCTGCATGATAAAAAACAAAAACCTCAAAAAATTAGATACAGAAGGAATGTACTTCAAAATAATAAGGACATATATGACAAACCCACAGCTAGCATGGTACCAAACACGGAAATATTGAAAGCCTTTCCTCTAAGATCTGGAAGACAAGGAAGCCCACTTTCACCACTTTCATTCAAGATAGTACTGGAAGTTCTAGCATGAGGAATTAGGTAAGAGAAAGAAATAAAGGACATCCAAATTGGAAAGTAAGAAGTCAAACTGTTCTTGTTTGCAGATGAAATTATCTTATACATAGAAAACCCTAAAAACTCTACCAAAAACTGTAAAAACTCATAAATGAACTCAGTAAAGTTACAGGATACAAAATCAACATACAAAGTCAGTAGCACTTCTATATGCCAAGAGCAAAAAATCTAAAAGGAAAAATCAAGAAAGCAATCTCATTTATAATACCTAATAAAATAAAAGGACTCGTGCCTGTAATCATAACACTTTGGAAGGTCAAGGCAGGATGATCACTTGAGCCTGAGCAACATAGTTAGACCCTTCCTCTACAAAAAATAAAAAAATCATCCAGGCATGGTTGCACACACCTGTAGTAGTCCGAGCTACTCAGGAGGCTGAAGCAAATGGATCACTTCAGAACAGGAGTTTGAGGTCACAGTGAGCTATGAAGACACCACTGCACTCTAGCCCAAGCAACAGAGTGAGACCCTATCTCAAAAACCAACAAAATTAATAAAATATCTAGGAATAAACTTAACTAAAGAGTAAAAATCTCTAAAACAAAAACTATAAAACATAGATAAAAGAAACAAAGAGAATACAAAAAGATTCAAAGATATCCCAATCACATAGATTGAAAGAATTAATACTGTTAAAATGTCCATACTACCGAAAGCAATCTATAGATTCAATCCCTATCAAAACACCAATGATATTCTTCACAGATATATAAAAAGCAATCCTAAAATTCATATGGAACCACAAACACCCTGAATAGCCAAAGCAATTCTGAACAAAAAAACAAAGCTGGAGGCCGGGCGCTGTGGCTCACGCCTGTAATCCTAGCTCTTGGGAGGCCGAGGCGGGCGGATTGCTCAAGATCAGGAGTTCAAAACCAGCCTGAGCAAGAGCGAGACCCCGTCTCTACTATAAATAGAAAGAAATTAATTGGCCAACTGATATATATATAGAAAAGTAGCCGGGCATGGTGGCGCATGCCTGTAGTCCCAGCTACTCAGGAGGCTGAGGCAAGAGGATTGCTTGAGCCCAGGAGTTTGAGGTTGCTGTGAGCTAGGCTGACGCCACGGCACTCACTCTAGCCTGGACAACAAAGTGAGACTCTGTCTCAAAAAAAAAAAAAATAAAAATAAAAAAACAAAGCTGGAGGCATCATATTACCTGACTTCAAAATACACTACAAAGTTATAGTAACCAAAATGGCATAGCACTGACATAAAAACAGACACATAGACCAAGGGAACAAGAATAGAGAACCCAGAAATAAATCCACATATTTATAGCCAACTTATTTTTGATAAAAGTGCCAAGAATATACATTAGAGAAAGGACAGTCTCTTCCATAAATGGTGCTAGGAAAACTGGATACCTAAATATAGAAGAATAAAACAGGACCTCTATCTTTCATCATATACAAAAATCAAACCAAAAGGGATTAAAGACTTAAATCTAACATTGGAAACTATAACACTACTACAAGAAAAAATATTGGAGAAATGTTTCAGAACATTGTTCTAGGCACATATTTCTTGAATAAGACCTCAAAAGCACAGGCAACCAAAGCAAAAATTGACAAGTGGTATTACATCAGGTAAAAAGCTTCTGCACAGCAAAAGAAACAATCAACAAAAGGAAGAGGCAACCCACAGAATGGGATAAAACACTTCCAAACTATCCATCCAAAACAAGGATGGTTAATAACCAGAATAAAGGAAACTCAAAACCACTCAAAAAAATAAATAATTAGATTTAAAAATGGGCAAAAGATCTGAATAGACATTTCTCAGTTATATGAAAAAATGTTCAGCATCATTAGTCATCACAGAAATGCAAATCAAAGCCACAATGATATATCAGCTCATCTCAATTAAAATCACAACTATCAAAATAAATGCTGGTCAGAATGGGGAGAAAGACGAACACTCATACACTATGTGTGGGAAAGTAAATTAGTACAGCCACTATGGGCAACAGTATGGAGGTTCCTCAAAAAACCAAAAATAGAACTACCATATGATCCAGCAATTCCAATGCTGGGTACATATCCAAAAAAAAGGCAATCAATACATCTAAGAGATATCTGCACTCCCATGTTTATTGCAACATATTCACAATAGGCAAGGTATGGAATCAACCTATGTGTCCATCAACAGATAAACACATAAAGAAGGCCGGGCGCGGTGGCTCACACCTGTAATCCTAGCTCTCTGGGAGGCTGAGACAGGTGGATTGCTCAAGGTCAGGAGTTCGAAACCAGCCTGAGCAAGAGCGAGATCCAATCTCTACTATAAACAGAAAGAAATTAATTGGCCAACTAATATATATAGAAAAAATTAGCTGGGCATGGTAGTACATGTCTGTAGTCCCAGCTACTCGGGAGGCTGAGGTAGTAGGATTGCTTGAGCCCAGGAGTTTGAGGTTGCTGTGAGCTAGGCTGACACCGTGGCACTCACTCTAGCCTGGGAAACAAAGTGAGACTCTGTCTCAAAAAAAAAAAAAAAAAGCCACATAAAGAAAATATGCTATAGATAAACAATGGAATATTAATCAGCCACAAAGAAGAATAAAATCCTATCATTTACAGCAACATGGATAGAACTGGAGAACACTATGTTAAGTGAAACAAACCAGGCATAGAAAGACAAATATCACAAATTCTCACTCATATATGAGATCTAAAAAAAAAAAAGATCTCATGAGAATGGTAGGTAACAGAGGCAGGCAAGGGTGGGGTTAAGAGGGGTTGAATAATGGGCACAAAAATACAGCCAGATAGAAGGAAAATTTTTTAGTGTTCAATAGTATAATAGGGTGACTGTAGTTAGCAATAATTTATTATATATTTCAAAATAACTAGAAGATTTGGAATACTCCCAACACAAAACATGATAAATGGTTGAAGTGATGGATACCACAATTATCCACATTTGATCATTACACATTGCATGTTTATCATTATCATATGTACCACATTATTAGGTACAACTATTATGTATCCATAAAAATGAAAAATGAAAAAAATTTTAATACTAAAAAAACCCCTGTCAAATTAGAGCCCTATATGCAGGAAAAATGTATTTTTTAAAAATGAAGGCAAAATTTTTAGTATAAAAACTTGAAAGCATTCATCACATACATCCTTGCAAAAAAAGAAATATTGAAGAAAATTTCAGACAGACAAAATACAATACCAGATATGAATACAGATCCACACAAGGAAATGACTGGTACCGGAAATGGTAACTACAAGAGTAAATATACATTTTCCCATATCATTTAAACTCATTAAAGATAAACTTTTTATAAAAAAATAACCATGTATTATGGGGTTAATAAGATAAAGTAAAATATGACGCCAATAAATAGAATTCAAAAAGGAAATATAAAAGTACACTATTGTAAGCTTCTTACAATGTAAGCTTCATTACAAATGAGATGGTGTAATATCAGTTGAAGCTTGACTATAATAATTTAAATATGTATTCTACAAATCCTGAAACAATTAATAAAATAACAAAACAGAATTATTGCTACTGAGCCAACAAAGGAGAAAATATGAATCATAAAAAATACTTGATAAATCCCCAAGAAGGCTGAAAAAGAAATATAAAAACAAACAAAAGACGAGACAAGTAAAAAATATGGAAAGCAAGATGATATCATCAAACCAAATATGTCAAAAAATCACAAGAAATGTAAATTGTATAAACACCCACTAAAAAGATTGTCAGGTTGCATAATGAAGCAAGACCCAACTATATGCTGCCTATAAGGAAAGTACTTTATTTATAAGACACAAATACATTTTAAGTAAAAGAATAATAAAGCATATACTATGTTAATGCCACCCAATGGTAATAGCTATATTAATATTAGACAAAGTGGATTTCAGAGCAAAGAATATTACCAAGAATCAAGAAGTCACTTAATTATGATGGAGTCGATTAAATAAGAGAACATAGCAATCCTAATGTTCATGCACCTAAAAACAGTGCCTAAAAATACATAAAATAAAAACTAATGGAACTTTAAGGAGAAATAGATAAACCCAAGTTCTGTTATATACTTCAATACCTTTCTCTTAATAATTGATTGAATAGGCAGAAAATCAACTAGTAAAATCATAGTAGATTTAAATAATTCTATCAATCAACTTGGCCTAATGGGCATTTAAAAATACTCTGGCCAAAATATAAATATTCTTCTATAAGTAGAAGAATATACATCTTTCTCAAGTGGACGTGGAATATTTACCAAAATAAACTATATTCTGGGCTATAAAATAAGTGTCAATAAATTTCGAAGGAGACAAGGCATGCAAAGTATATTCTGGGACTACCACAGAATTAAATTAGAAATCATTAACAGAAAGAGTCCTGATAATCACCTAATATTTGATAAGTAAATAACATACTTCTAAACTGTTCATTTATCAAAGAAGAAAAGAAAAATTAGAAGGTATTTTTATCTTATGAAATGAAAAGGCAACATATAAAAATTTGGGAGATGACACTGAAGTAGTACTTAGGGAAAATTTACAGCAGATGAAACCCATATTAGAAAAGAAGAAAACTCACAAAGAAATGACATTACTTTCTAACTTAAGAAATGAGAAAAATAGAAAATTAAACCCATGTAAGCAGAAGAAAAGAAGTAATAAAGACCAAAGCAAAAATCAACAATGAGAAAATTAATAAAACCAAAAGCTGGTTGTTTGAGAAGACCAATAAAATTAACAAAAATCTAGCCAGATTGAAAAGGGAAAAGAGAGAAAAGACTCAAATTATCAGTATCAGAAATTAAAGAGGTGGCATCACTAGATTCCACAGACATTAAAAGAATAATAACAGAATACTATGAACAACTTTATGCCAATAAATTTAACAACTTATGAGGAATTGTATAAATCCCTTGAAAGATATAACTATGAAACCTTATTCAAGAAAAAAATAGGTAACCCAAATAACCCTAGATCTGTTAAGGAAATTGAAACACTCCTTAAAAACCTTCCCAACAAATAAAACTGCATGCTTCACTGGTAAAGTATTCCAAACTTCACCAAATTATTAAAGGATAAAATAATACCAGTTCTTTATAAACTCCCAAAATACTGAAGAGGAGGAAGTACTTCCCAACTCATTTTATCAGACCAGATTTTCCTAACCAAAACCAAGGAAAAACATTACAAAAAATGAAAACTACAGAACTATGTCTCACGAACATAGAAGAAAAAAATTTTAAACAAAATTTTATCAAATCATCTGGGTGTGCTGGTAAGTGCCTGTAATTTCACCCAGCTACTCAGGAAGCTGAGGTGGAAGGATCACCCAAGCCCAAGAGTTCAAGTCCTGTCTGGGAAACATAGTAAGAGTTCTTCACTTAAAAATAATAATAATAATAATCATATCAAATCAAATTCATTAAAATATAAAATGGATAATCCACCATGAACAGATGGGATTTATCTGAGGAATACAAAGTGGGTTTAATATTCAAAAGTCAATCAATGTACTTTACCATATTAACAAAGAAAGAAAAACATAATTAATCTCAACAAATAGAGAAAAAGCATTTTACAAAATCCAACATCTATTCCTGATCTAAAAAAAAAAAACAAAAAAACCCCCAGCAAATTAGGAATAGATGGCATCTATGAAAATCTTATAGCTAACATTATACTTAACAGTGAAAGACTGAATGCTTTCCCTCTAAGATTACGAACAATACAAGGATGCCTGCTTTCACCATTTTTATTCAAAATTATACTGCAGTTTCTAGCCAATGCACTTACTCAAGAAGAAAAAATACATATATATAATCAGGTAAGCCAGAGGGAAAGATAAGAAATAAGTGATTAGTTCTGGGCAAAACAAAACAATGAAAAAAGAGAAAAAATGAGAAAATGAAAAAATGAAATCACACCAGGGCATTGATTTCCACAATTATGTTTAAGTAATGTATGTAAATATATCAGCTTCCCTAGCTAATTGAAAAACTACCTAAGATAATAACTAGGTGATAAAATATCGATAAGTAGATAAATGCAAATATGAAAGAACTTACTGAGACATTTTTAAATATTGCTTTTGCTAATTTCAACAAAGCATTCTTTGAGTAGCATTAATACATTCTCTAAAGTGGATGGAGAAACTACAGTAATCTCATATAAATATGAAACAAATCCTTAACATTTCCTCTTTAAATTCCATAGTCAAATGCTTATTCCATTAATGTTAAAAACAAAGGGGAATGTAGCTTCAAAAGTTATAAAATTATGAAACAGAAACTTAAACCTGAAAGAGCCTCTTTCAGAAAACGGGCAAAAGGAAGAGCAGATCTACAAAGTTTGTAAAAGTATGTGTGGTATATGGAAAGCTGCATCAAAACTCTGACATTAATCAGTTGTGTGGCTTTAAGAGTAAACTTTAGTCTTTCTGGATCTGAGATTTTTGCACCTATAAAATAAGAGTGAGACCAATTGAAGGTACAAGATCCTATGATTCTAAACAAAATCATAAGCTAACTGACACGAAATGAGACAAATATCTTTTTAATTCAGTGAAAAAATTTAAAACAACTTTTATCTAAAATAAAGACAATATAGAAGGTTTAGCTTTTTGGTTATTCTGAGTATCAATTTCAGTTATCTTTATTTTATTCACAATAAGCTTAATTATAAGAGAATCGTCACGTGTAATTTTCACTTCTGTACCTTGTTTGAGCGTAATGACACTCGACCTCCACAACGAGCACAGAACTTTGTTTGGCAATATGAACAGTTATGGCCACATCCATCAGCAAACTTTGTTTTGTGGCATATACCACAGGTTGGGGCATCACCCTTCTGTTCTTGCTGTTGTTGTGATTCTTCCCCCATCTTCTTTACCTGCTCCTTATACATTTCAAACTGCTGATGCAGTTTTCTGCAGAGAAAACAGATAAGAAAAAATTGGTTTCCTGATGTTATCTAAAAAAAAAAAAAAATTACCATAATCTATAGGCACAATTTTATAACCAAAAAATACTTAGGGTGAGAATAAAACAAGTAAAATTTAATTTTCTGATGACAGATTAACATCTTGCATGAAACATTACATCATAAAAGTGTTACAACTATTATAGTTCTACCTTCTGATATACATATCAACTTAAGAACCAATTAATGTGACATATGTTTATGGAGATATTTCTTTGAATTATAATTCTAAATTTCTATGTACCATTTGTCATATATTTTCAATCATATGCTATCAAATATTATTTTTCTATAATTCAGCTTTAGAAATACAGATAGCTAATTTGACTTACACAGTGAAACCAAAGCCTATAACTTCAAATCACTGAGACACAGTCTCAATTGGATTGATACAAAGAATCCAAACAGAGGGTAAAACACTGGATGAGTGCTCTCACTAATTATTTAAATCTGTTCAACAGTCTGGACATTAGTTGGCTGTAAAAACACTGAAATATTAGCTGCCTAGCAAATGAGGTTGTGCAAATAAAAGGCCAAGTTTTATTTTAAAAATAAAACAGCAGATTAAGAAAAAAAGATGCCTAGAAAAAGTATATTATTTGCTCTAATAAAAAATAAATATTGACAGGTGATCTGAAGTTATCTCAGTTGATGGTTCACAGTCTTATAGATCAAACTCTTTTTCTATTCATTCCCACCTTCTTAATACTGCTCTTGACTAATCTTAGATAGATACATAGATAGATAGATAGACAGATATTGATAAAACTTTTCTATTATTTTTAAGGAAATTTTTTAAAACTATAATTAGTTTAGCTTATGTTTAGAAAACCACAAATATACCTCCCATCCTAACAATGACAAAAGACTGAATAATCTAAAAAATCTTAGCTTTTCTGGAACTCATCAGAGACTTAAGGTTATAAGGCAAACAATCTAAATTGCAAAGAGTAATAAGCCTCTCCAAGGAAAAACAGAATACACTAACAGTTTCACCTTTGGCAGGACACAGGAGAATGAGGTGGCTACAGTCAAAATTTAAATAAATTGTTAAAGTCCAAGAGTGGGCAAGCGTGACAGTCTGAATAGCTTAAGGGACCCAGACTCAAAGGAAGTTTATATTCACTCATAAGGACTTTTCCATAGGCCTCCACTGGGTGATCATAAGGAAGACTATGAGCAAGGCATGAAAGCAAAGAAAGTCTCCCCTTTTGTTCTGGAAGAACACATGTGCAGGTATAAAAAAGGTAACTAGTGGCTTCTGGGACACAGGCACACAATTCCCCAGACCTTTTCTCCTAAAAAAAAAAAGCTTTAAAAAACTGAAAAAGAAAGTAAATTCTGTCATCCCCAGGGGAAGAGACAAAAATCTATTGCAGTTAGCAAAAAGGTTGAAGGAAAAAACCTCTACCCATGGAAAAGGGACAAGAAAGAACCTTGAGCCCAAAATCCTACCCAAATACAAATCAGAGGGTTTTTATCACTAGGACAGGGGAGGAAACTCCTGCTCCAAACCAATAAGGAAGATTTGCTTCCATGGGAAGGAGAGACTGAGATATCTGAGCAAGCCCCATTCTCAAGGCTCAGGGGGACAGGGCCTGTCAAAGACGGAGGGTGAAAAAAACATAACACCCTTGCTCCTATCACATGCCTAGTATTAAACAATAAGCACTAGTAATCTACTCCTGGGAAGGGACGAGAACATGGCACAGATGAGTGGAAATGGCCAAGAGAATAGCAAAAATACCAAAATAACTTCCGCTACACTAACATCCATCCTAAGCAAAACGCAACAGCAGCCCTCTGTTAGAAGAATTTGAAGGTTGTGATGCACTAAAGATTCACCACAGACCCAGCCTCCAGGATAACACCTGCAGATACAAGGTCCAGGCACACCCAGCACCAGGCCAGCCCCTGTGGCCCTAGGCTGTAGGCCCACCTCAGCTTTCAGACCAACCCAGTACCAAGTAGGCCCGTCCAACTCCAGGTTTCAGCCCAATACAGTAACAGGTTAGCACCCCTGACCACAGGCACCAGGTCAGCACCACAGAAATAGATTCCATGTGTGTCCATTGTCATGCTATTCCCCAGGACTCTGCAATCCAGGCCAGCCATTACAACCCCTCACTCCACCAGACCCAGGGTCCAGGACCATCAAAACAGCACCCATTGCCAGTATAACCTATTGGACAGATACTCCACATCCACCCCTGTAGACTCAAGACATAGGTCCACCCTGGTAGACTCGGGCCTCAGAACCAGCCAAGCATCAAACCATACCCCATGAACTCAAGTTTCAGGTGCATCCCAGTGGACCTGGGCACCAGGCCCATCTCAGCACTTGGTCAGCCCCTGAAGACACAGGCTTAAGGCCAACCTCAAAGCTAGGTCAGCCCCTGATGACCCAGGCTTACAGCCAGTTCCACAGATACAGGCTCTAGGACCAAACACACAGATACAGACCCAATCAATGGGTCCACCACAGTGGATCCAGGCTCAAGGCCCAACCCATTGAACCCAGAGACCAGGATATTGCACCTGATGGCCCAGGCACTAAGACAGCCTGCCTGAGGATTTTAGAAGCAAGCCCACCCACTAATCACTCCAAACAACCTGTGCAGAATTTCTGCATGGGTGACTGGTAAAGAAGGGCTTTCCCAAATAAAGACAGTCTGCAAAGACTGGAATAAGGCCCTACTACTCAAATCCACAAACTTTAACATAAGGAAAAAAGATTCATGAAAAACAAAGTAGCTATAACACCACCAAAAAACACAATAATTTCCCAGTAGCAAACCCCAGAGAAATGGAGCAACCTGAACTGCCTAATGAGGAATTCAGAACAAGGGTTTTTAAGTAAGCTCAGCAAAACTTACTAAAATAAAAAGAAACAAAATGAAATCAACAAAACATTAAAAAATGAAAAAAATATAAGAAAGATTAAAAATTATTTAAGAAATCAAACAGAAGGCCAGGTACAGTGGCTCATTCCTATAATCCTAGCACTCTGGGAGGCCAAGGCAGGAGGATTGCTTGAGATCAATCATTCAAGACCAGCTTGAGATCAATCATTCAAGACCAGCCTGAACAAGAGGCAAGACCCTGTCTCTACTAAAATATATATATATATATATATATATATATATATATATATATATATTAACTGGACATTGTGATGTGCACCTGTAGTCCCAACTACTTAGGAGACTGAGGCAGAAGAATCACTTGAGCCCAGGAGTTTGAGTTTGCTATAAGCTAGGCTGACTCCATGGCACTCTACTCAGGGTGAGGAAGTGAGACTCTGTCGAGAGAGAGAGAGAGAGAGAGAGAGAGAGAGAGAGAGAGAGAGAGAGAAATCAAACAGAAAGTCTGCAACTGAAAAATACAATAAATGAAGTAAAAGCTTCAGTAGAGGGCAGCAACAGCAAAATCAACAAAACAGAAGAAACATTCTATGAAATCAATCACAATCACAGGTTATTTGAAAATATACAGTCAGAGGATAAAAAAAGAATGAAAAGAAATGAAGAAAGCTTACAGGATTTATGGGATAACATCAAAAGAGCAAACTTTCAATTTAAAGGAGTTCAAGAAGGAAAAGAAAGAAAAAGGGGGGCAGAAAGTTTATTTAAAGAAATAATAGCAAAAAACTTTCCAAATTTGGGAAAAGATGTAAATAGCCAGGAACAGGAAGGTCAAAGTTTTCCAATCACATTCAATCCAAACAGGACAACATCAAGGCATATTATGACCAATCTATCTAAAATCAAAGACAAAGAAAGGATCCTGAAAACCGCAAGAAAAAATAAGCAAATCATATGTAAGGGAGTTGCAATAAGGCTAGCAGTGGACTGCTCAGCAGAAACATTACAGGCCAAGAGAGAGTAAGATAATATATTCAAAGTGCTGAAAGAATAAAAACTGTCCCGAACAAGAATACTTTACCTAACAAAGCTGTCCTAAGAAATAAAAAAAAAAAAGATAAAGAATTTCTGAGACAAATAAAAGCTGAGAGAGTTCATCATCACTAGATTCTTTTTATAAGAAATGCTAAAGGAAGTTTGTCAAGCTGAAAGAAAACAAAAAGTACTAAAGGGAGTTCTTCAAGTCAAAAGATGGATGTTAATTAGTAAACCAGACATCTGAAAGTATAAAAATCATTGGTAAAAGTACACAGTCAAATTCAGAATATTCTAATACTGTAAGGGTGGTGTGTAAATCACCTATTATCTGTAATGTGAAGAGTAAATGACAAAGCTATTGAAAATAAAAATAGCTACAATTATTTGTTAATAGATACACAATATAAAAATGTGAACTGTGACATCAAAACCACAAAATTTGGGTGCTGGAGTAAAAGTACAGTTTTTGTAATGATCAAAATTAGTTATCAGCTCAAAATGGCCCATTACAACTATGTAAGCCTCATAGTAAGCACAAAGCAAACCTGTAGTAAATATACAAAAGGAAAAATACAAGGAGCCGAAGCTTACCACTACAGAAAATCAACTAATCACAAAGGAAAACAGAAAAAGAGGAAGAAAGGAACACAGGATCTACAAAACAACCAGAAAAAAATATTACCAAAATGGTAGTAGTAAGTCCTTACTTATCAATAATTACCTTGAGTATAAATGGATTAAATTCTCTAATCAAAAGACATGGAATGGATAAATGGATTAAAGAAATACCAAACTATATGCTGCCCACAACAGACACAGTTCACATTCAAGGATACACATGACTGAAAATGAGGAGATAGAAAAAGATATTCCATGAAAATGTAAACACCATAGAGGGAAAGGGTAGCTAAACCAGATAAAATTGACTTTAAATCAAAAACTGTAAAATGACACAAAGAATGTCATTATATAATGATAAATAGATCAATTCATAAAGAAGATATAATAATTATAAATATAGATGCACCCAACATCAAAACACCTAACTATATAAAAACAAGTATTAATAGATCTGAAGAGAGAGATAGACAGCAATACAATACTGGGATACTGAAGAAGACTTCAGTATCCCACTTTCAATAACTAGACAAATCATCCAGACAGGAAATCAGTAAGAAAACAATGAACTTAAACTATACTTTAGACCAAATAGACCTAACAGACATATAAAGAACATTTCATCCAATAGCAACAGAATACATTCTTCTCAAGTATATGCAGAACATTCTCTAGGATAGATAATGTGTTAGCCCACAAAGTAAGTATTAATAAATTTTTAAATATTGTCATATCAAAGTATCTTTTTCAACTGCAATAGTATGAAACTAGAAATCAATAATAGAGGGAACTTTGGAAAATTCACAAAAATGTAAAAAATTAAACAACATACTCATGAACAACCAATAGGTCAAAGAAGAAATTAAAAGAGGATATTAGGCCAGGCGTGGTGACTCACGCCTGTAATCCTAGCACTCTGGGAGGCCCAGCAGGTGGATCCTTTGAGCTCAAGAGTTTGAGACCAGCCCCCGTCTCTACTAAAAAAAATAGAAAGAAATTAGCTGGACACCTAAAAATATATATATAAATGTGAACTGTGACATCAAAACCACAAAATTTGGGTGCTGGAGTAAAAGTACAGTTTTTGTAATGATCAAAATTAGTTATCAGCTCAAAATGGCCCATTACAACTATGTAAGCCTCATAGTAAGCACAAAGCAAACCTGTAGTAAATATACAAAAGGAAAAATACAAGGAGCCGAAGCTTACCACTACAGAAAATCAACTAATCACAAAGGAAAACAGAATTTTCCTGGAAAACACATTTATATATATATATATATATAAATTAGCTGGGGATGGTGGCGCATGCCTGTAGTCCCAGCTACTCAGGGGGCTGAGACAGGAGGATCGCTTGAGCCCAGGAGTTTGGGGTTGCTTCTAATGAAGTCCAGCCTGCTGGATTGCCCCTCCTATGTACTGCCTATTCATATCCTTTACCCAATACTCTGGAGTAAATTTTCCTACAGTTTTCTTCCTGATTTGCAAAAGTGCCCTATATATCCTAATGTTAATCCTTTATAAGTTAGACATAGGAAATATCTTCTCCCAGTTTGTTAACTCCTTATTTTGTACATGGTATATTTTGTTAAACAGAAGTTTTTAATTTTAAGATAGTCAAAACACATCAATTTTCCCGTCATTATTTGTGGCTTTGGTGGCTGGCTACTAAAAAATAAAAATTTTAAAAAAAAGAAAAAAAACCTTACCTATGCTAAATCAGTAACAAAAAATTCTACAGTGTCTTCTATTAGCTTTATAATTTTTTCTCTCACATTTAGGCTTTTAATACATCTTAAGTTTAATTTTAGATGTAATATGATGCAGGAATTTAATTTAAATCTTCTCCATATAGAAATTCCATTTTCCCAGCATCATTCTTCCACTGACTTATGATGTCAACCTATCATATACTAAGTTCCTACATGTACATAGGTCTGTTTATGGACTCTGAATTCTGTGTCATTGGTGTTTGTCTGGTTTTACTCCAGACTAAGACTGTCATAACCAAACTACAAATAAAATGAAAGATCCAAAAGTCTTTAAAATATATGAACTTGAATATATAACTTTCTAGTGATGTTAATTAGAGGTCAGCAAAGTTATTCTGTAAAGGATCAGACAGTAGCCATATAGTCTCTGTCAAAACTACTCAGTTCTGCTGCTGGGATGAGAGGGCAGCCATAAACAATAAACAAGCAAATGAGCTTGACAGTATTACAATAAAATTTTAGTACAAAAACAGACACCAGGCAGAATTTGGCCCACAGGCCATATTTTAAAGATCTCTAATGTAAATAAAAGAGATAAAAGATATACTCATAAAATTAATTTAAAATTTTTATTATAAATAAATATTTAAAAGACATATACAATATCAATTTTGAAGTATTGTTTTTTCCATTTTCTTATCCCATAAGCTATTTTATCCAAATTTTTCATGTATATCTTCTCCATCAATGTCACTATCATCACTAGAGAAACTCAATGAAGTCAATGTTTTCCAAAATAAATTTTTTTCACTTCTAGGTGAAGATAATGGAACTTTTTAAATCCATGTTTACAGCTGTTGTAGAAATTTTATCCCCAGCCACATAGTTTTATTTTTGTTGTTGTTTTCCCATTCATCTTATAGGTGTGTTTCTTTTTGGCGGGGGAGAACAGAGTGTCACCTGTTGCCCAGGCGAGGGTGCAGTGGTGTCAGCCTAGCTCACAGCAACCTCAAACTCCTGGGCTCAAGCAATCCTGCTGCCTCACCTCCAGAGTAGCTAGGACTACAGGCATGTGCCACGATGCTTGGCTAATTTTTTCTATATATTGTTAGTTGGCCAATTAATTTCTTTCTATTTATAGTAGAGATGGGGTCTCACTCTTGCTCAGGCTGGTTTTGAACTCTTGACCTTGAGCGATCCTCCCGCCTTGGCCTCCCAGAGTGCTAGGATTACAGGCATGAGCCATGGCACCTGGCCTACAGGTGTGTTTTCATGTTCTCCACAGGCTAATTACTTACATTACTCCTTTTCTTTAAAAGGTTTGTTTACTGGAATTTCCAGTGCTTGTCATTGTGAGGACTACCACTGCGTGAATTTCTAGATTAATGTTAAATTTCTTTTATCTTTATAGGTATAGCTATCCAAAACTAGAATTATTTGTTTAAGGTCCTTTCAGGATTAATATGTTTTCTCCAAGCAGTGCTTTATAGTTCAAAATAAAAAAATTGATAGCTCCTCATACAGTAAGATTAATAAGGACTCAAATAAAGGAACTTCCTTTTATTAGAGGGATATTTTCTTGAGGAAAAATCCATATATTTCAGGATATTTTGGCTTTGCAACTTGTTTTGATATCTGGTAAAATGGATTTGCCTCTTTGTTCTTCCTGTGGACGCTGTTTTACTATCTGTACAGCTTTTTTCTTCAATATAAATATCATAATCCTTTTATCCAACTTCCTTGAAAATCCTTTGGGGACTTTTTTGAAACTGCATTATATATGTAGACTAGTTTTAGGAGAATTGACATCTTTACAATGCTGAGTCTTACCACCTACAAACATGGTGAGAATCTCCATGTATTGCCAATCCTCAAAAAATAGTAACTACATGTACGACTTTATAGATGATTTTTTAAACTCAAACTTTTCTGCCTTAAATTGTGATTCACCCGCAAGTAGTACATGGATAGATCTGTATTTCAATTTTACTGGCTTCCTTTGTAATTGTTTGTATTATCTTTTATGCACTTAAAAATATTTTGAGAAACAGTCCTTAGGCATCACACCACACTGTCAAAGCGATCTATATAAAATCGGATTAAGGACCTCTGCAAGATATTTCCATGTTTTATATGTTGTTCCAAAAAAAAAAGAAAAAGCAAGATGCCCAACAATTTCATGAAACTAACATAACCATGATACTTTCTACTCTTGACTTCCATAACTCTTCACCATTCTCACTTCAAAATCACTTCCTTGGGAAGGTATTACTTAACGTCCTTGACTAGGTCAAATCTCTCCATCAAATATTCTCAAAGCACAACAGTATACTGCATTAACCACAGTTGCTCCTTTTGTTCATGTGTGTGATTATCTGATTAATCCCTGCATCTCTAATTAGAAAATCCACGAGGACTGCCTTATCTGTTTCTCCATTTATCCCAGTGACTAGCATAATACATGGCCCATAGCCAAGTTCTCAATATTTACTGAATGTTCAAATTATACTATTTGACAGGTGATGGAGAAAATATAAAGTTGAATATGACCCAGTTCTTGTAATCAGTAGACATATATGGACATGTATAGATATGAGACAGTTACAGAAATAAACTATAATTAAGTCAATTGAAACATATACTAAATAAATAAGCAAAAATGGTACTGGAGCACAAAGAAAAGAGGCATTAATTAATTGAATGGTGTTGTCATAACTTCATAGAAGAGGGGCCTTTTTTAGTTTTTAAACCGCCTGACCTTATAGGACATAAAAAACTCTGATAGGCATAATGTGAAGAATACATTTCAGCCTGAAATACTTCATATGCAAAGCCTGAAAGCAGATGGAGAATTCAGGAGGTTGAAAGTATTCTCATTTGTAATAAAGTATTCTGGGGGAACAGGAGAAAGGGAAATACAGTAGAAGAAGCTGGAAAGGCAACTTGAGGGAGAATACCTTGAATTCTATGCTAAGGATTATTTCTTACATTATCTGATATCCAACTTAGTTTTTGACATCACAAGTTATGGAAATCAGTAAGACAATGCTGAGAAATATTATAAAACTATCACAAATAAATCAGATATTTGGTTCATACTTTTTAAGCTAACAATATATCTCAAAACCATTTCTGAACTATTATCAAAACCATTTTTGAAATATTACCAAAAAAAAAGAAACACACTGAAAGACTGTATATTAAAGTCACATGAAATTCTCTAGCAATATTAACCCTTTACCTTTAATACATATCTTTATACATATGGTTTTGTTTCTCTGTTTTATAATGCCACCATAACAAACACTGTATCCAAAAGACAAACTGAGAAAGTCAATTTTATCAAAAAACATATATATAATATAATCAGATATAAAATCTTAGAATTGAAATTATTCCATTCACAAAATAAAACAATCTTGATGCTAGAGACTGAGATTAAAAATAAGTAAATATATAAGCACAGCATGTTATTGACACTACAGAATGATTCATCCTCAATATATAGATACTCTTTTCCTGACTCTGAGGGAAAATGTGTTCATTGCTTCTCTGAAATTTGCTTCTTGAAGAAAAGTATTTAACAAACTCAACTCTGAGAAAAAAGATAATGATAAATAGAAAAATCGTTAATTCCATTATCAACATTCTACCTTCAACTGTCTTCTGCTTAAAACCAAAATAAGTACTTCTTTGAAAAAACATTAGAGACTAAAACACTTTTATTCACTGTTGCTTGGGTAAAAGACCATGTGATCTTGATATAAAAAATATAAAAAGACCGCATTATTTGCATTTTTTATAAACTGTGTGAATTTAATTGTAGTTAATCTCAGCTGATGTAGTTAACTGTAAACTTTTAACTATTGCATAATGCACAGAGTTATAAGATACAAATCAAATCATATCACTCCTCTGTGGTGCTCCTCTGCTTAGAATGCCTTTTTCCTTTTTAGGCCAGATGCAGAGGCAACAAAATATCAAATGATAAGGCATGCTCAAGAAACAGTACCTGTAGCATTACCAAATAAATAAATGGGAAACCAGAGACATAGATACCCTGACATGGTAACTAGCTTTAATATTTTCAAATATTTTAATTAGCTGAAGTAGTTTACTTTCACAAATAACTACAAAATTCTCCTCCAAAGTAACAAGGAAAAAATAATACCATAGATTGTATACAGCAGTGTTATTCATAATGGCCAAAAATTGGAAACAAACCCAAACGCATATCAATAGTAAAATAGATAAATTAAATGTGGCATATTCAGACACTGGAATACCATACAACAATGAGAATAAATGTAATTATATAGATGAATCTCACAAACATTATGTTGAGCAAACAAACCCAACAGAATAGATATTGTATTATTCCATTTGTGTAACGTATAAATAAAAAAAGGCAAAAACAATGGTGGCACTAGGTAGTAAGTAATGGTGCTAGATAAAAACCAGGATAAAAGTTACCCTTGGGGATGGGAGGTAGTACTCCCTGGAGGCAAGCATGAGGAGATTCTAGAGGGCTGGTAATGTTCTGCTTCTTGACCCCAGTGCTAGTTCCAGGTATGTTCACTGTATGACAATTCAATAAGCTGCATATTTTCAATGTGTGCACTTTTCATTATATACATTATGTTTTAATAAAAACTTCCCTTAGCAAGAAGCACTTTGCTACTTTTATCAATTTTCTAAATATCATTTTCCTGATAGGCAATCTATTATTTGTAATATTTATTTATTTATTCATTCATTCATACATTCCTGGCTTGAGTCACAGAGAATTTAACATGGTTCTAAGGTATGTGAAAGATGCAGTCAATTTTAGATTATTCAGATTAAATACTATCTATGTTGGATCTATAAGCACATCTAAGTGCAGGAACTACCATCACCATTTCACAACTTTGTATCAACTGCTTTGACCAGTCAAGCACCAAAAGCTTACATAAAAACATCTTTTGTCCATATCATCCTCATTCTTTAGAAAAAGTAGAAATAACCAGTGGACTTTTAAAATTAAAGTTAAATTAAAAATATTCTCAAGGACTCTTCAATTTCCATTGCCATTAGCTTTCAAAACAAAAAGATCAAAACTTTTTGGGATCCAACGGATCTCTCCTTATGAATTAACAATAGGTTGCCATGAGAATTTTAAAATTTCACCTCTGATCCTAGAATCTGCTCTATTACAAGCCAACATGAGTAAACAGAACAAAAGAATCATGTGATACACTCAGTCTAATCATCAACAGGCAATCTTTCCGAAACACCCTTTCAAGCAACTCTCTATAACCTGAAACCTACAGATTTAGTCTTCTGGAATATATATGAGAGAAAAACTGCCCTGGACTCTGGATGAAAAAAAAGACTGCAATAAATCATGCTAACAATTAGCACTTCAGGAAAAGGTCCAAAATGTTGATCTTTGGATTCATGTTTCACAACAAAAAAGACAGACATCATTTTCCCTGGGCATGGACATCTGCTTCATCAGGAGACCTTAAACTGGAGAGTCTTATGACTCCTCCAGAAGTAGATGATCTTTGGAAAAAATAACTAACCAATCACTCCTAGATCAAGCAAATAACAAACCAAAGTATAAGGCTTCTATCAGAGAAGAGAAGAGGATTGATTTTCTGATATCTCCTTTCTAAAATTCTTTTGTTTTCTGTGCTTTCATATCCCTAGTGATCAACTAAGGTTTTCTCAGTGTGCTTTCACATATTTTCACTGTTAACCAGACTCTTAATTTCCTTTAGTATTTTCTTGTTACCTAAGAGAAGGCAAAAATCTGTAATCTCACTGACAAAACTTAATAGCTGCAAAGGCAAATTTCCTTCCTGAAGACATTTCTGTATTTGAATTACCTTCACATTATTAACCCTAACCTTCTGTCTTATAATAATTAGAACTTTATCTCAATCATTACAACAGTTTCTGTAGAACCAATAGTACCAGGGGTGAGGACTAATATTGCAGCTATTCTTGCTGTAGTAGCAATTATTTTGCCAAATATTTATAATTTGGCATCCTGAAATTTCCACCTCATTGCAATACATGAGAATCAAATGTAAACTAACTGTAGTAGATGTGACTAGTACTCATTATATAGAGGTTGACCCTCGTTCGGAGCACATGGGAAGACATTCTAGACTTCCTTGCAGTTAAGAGCCTTTTGACATGTTTAAGGCAATAAGCTGTGAGCTAAAGTGACCTTTATCACTTCTACCTTATACAATTAGAGTAAGTGTGAGTTCTCCATTCTGTCTCTTCTACTAATGCAGCAACCCTGGAAGCTATTGTGTTCCAGATGGCTTACCACTATGACAGTGACAGACTGAATCTCTGAGTTGCCACTTGGAAGAGAATCATCCTATAATCTCATGAGTCTCAGTCTTTTAGTGGACCTGTGCACCCAAGCTGTGACCTTACATGTGCTTCTCAGCTTCTTTTCCCCCTTAGGTGAGAAAGAAAGTCTAGAGAAGGCTGGAGTTAAGTATTTTCCTTCTCTCATGTTGGTTAGGCTCTGGTAAAGTCATTTCTTTTGAAGGAAGATAGAGAACAGAAAGTTCTGGGAGTATTTCAAAATGGTTACTTTCCCCTCTTCCTGCTGGAAGCATGAGGGTATTTTTCTCTGATCTTCACTTTGAAAACCTGATGGGGCTCCTGAAGATAAAACTCTCAAAACTATGGGGCTTGGACCTAAGGAATATTTAACTTTTAAGTTTGTACACACTCACCTTCCAGCAGTTCATCAATTACAGTTTACATTTTCCTAACAGATCCTGGTTCTAGTGGTTTCTGTTCCCAAATACAAAGTGTGATTCTTTGAATTTGCCTCTCTCTCCATTATTTAGGACTTAATTTGCCTGTGACTTCTCTCTGATGGATTTTCTGAAAGCTCTAATAAGAATTGTTGATTTTCAGTTCATTCAGCCTTTTCCTTGCTGTAAGGATGACGGTGACAACTTCCAGGCTTTTATATGTCAAAGAGCAAGCCAGAAGTCTTCACAATATTGTTTCTAATTGCCTATCAGCATATCTTTTTTCCCACTTGACTGTAAACTATTTGAAAGCAGGAACCATAGCTCTTTTATCTCAGAATTCCCAGGACCCAGCTCAGTATGAGAATTCTTCAGGGCTCAATCATAAATTTTATCTCCTCCTCATCACACCCTCTCTCTCTACCTTATTTTATGTATTTTTCTACCTTTATGTACCTCCCTGACAGCTCCCAAAAAGGTATCTCCAGCTTGTCCTTCAATGTTAGCTGATTTATAGACATCTTAAATCTAAAAAGTTCAAAACTTAAGTTTAGTTTCTACTCCAAACTTGTTCACCCTCTCCCCTTCTTGATCATATTTAATGATATCACCACCCAATTAGTTCTTCCAACCAGAAATCTAGAAATTATTTTTGGTTCTTTTTCTCTTCCTTAATAACTTCTTCTAAATCTCCACTGACAAATTATGTCATTTCAACCTCCAAATATATACCCAATCCAATTCATTCCATCTTTGTTGTAATCAACCTGGTCCAAGTTATCATGAGCACTAACGGTCCTAAAAAAAAAAAAAAAAAAAAAAAGCCTCCTCATTTCTATTCTTACTCACTCTACTCATAGAGCAGTAAGACGGATCTTTATACATAAGTTGAATTATGTCACTCTCATGTTTAAAACTCTTTAATATAACATCATCACTGTATACTGAGACTGAAATTCAAACTCCTTATCATCCTCTATAAAAGCACTGCCCTATCTGAATCCTACCTCTGAGAACTCATCTCCTGCCACATTCTCTTCTTCTCTACTATACTACAGTAACACTGATATTCCTTTTTATAGTTTTATATTTTTTATGTTTTAGAGACAGGGTCTCATTCTATCTATCACCTAAGCCAGAATGCAGTGGCACAATCATAGCCCACTGCAGCCTCAAACTCAGCCTGACGAGTAGCTGGGATTACAGGTGCAAGCCACCATACTCAGCTCCACACTGGTCTTCTCTGTGTCCATAAAACCCCTTGCTCCTTGAAGACTTTCATATATTATGTTTCCTATGCTTAAAACACTCTTCCCCTTGGCCGGGCGCGGTGGCTCACGCCTGTAATCCTAGCACTCTGGGAGGCCGAGGCGGGCGGATTGCTCGAGGTTGGGAGTTCGAAACCATCCTGAGCGAGACCCCGTCTCTACTAAAAATAGAAAGAAATTAATTGACCAACTAAAAATATATATACAAAAAAATAGCCGGGCATGGTGGCACATGCCTGTAGTCCCAGCTACTTGGGAGGCTGAGGCAGGAGGATCGTTTGAGCCCAGGAGTTTGAGGTTGCTGTGAGCTAGGCTGACGCCATGGCACTCACTCTAGCCTGGGCAACAAAAGTGAGACTCTGTCTCAAAAAAAAAATAAAAAAATAAAAAAAAAACACTCTTCCCCTTAACATTTTAATCCTATTAAAAGACCTCACAATCAAAGAAGATAACTATATTAGGTGATCATCTGATTCCAATGATTCAAATTTTAGATTTTCCTAGGATTTCAAAAATATATTTACTAATTATAGCATAACATAAATAAAACCATTACATGAAAATTCAAAACAAACCAATCCAATTGATTAGTGTATTTGCATTTAAAAATTTCTTACTTACCTTTGATATTATGCTAGGTATGAGAATGAAAATTTAAAATAATACTTGTATTACAAAGCATTTATCACTTTTTCCTAGTATCTCATCGTAAATTATGCAGAGGCTTATTCTGTACCTTACATATAACCTATATTGTTTTTGTAGACAACTTTCCTTCATTCTGATGCTAACACAAAAAAAAAGAAAAAGTAAAATTAAAATTATTTAATTTGTATATTAAACAGTTTCTACAAAGGTTGAATGAACTACAACTAAAACAAATGACTCAATCGATTTTCTATGCCTCAAAGTCAGAGTTAGATACAGTTTTCTACTTATACCTATAATTTCATGTCAATTGCCCAAATCAAAATTAGCAAATCTTTCTGATATGCTAAAGAATATGAAATAAACAAACTCCAATAATACAGACCTCAAGAAGCCTACATTATTAGAGATTTGGACAACTACAAAATGGGATTTATGTAAATTGATTAAAATGGAATTACTGTTCAAGAAATACAATAGATTTTTAATACTGGCTGTGATCGAATATTTATTGTTATTCTATGAAAATATTTCCACAGAAATGAAAAACACAAGTCTTAGTTTTTGACATTTAAATTTTAAAATGAATACCTGGAATTTAGTTCTCAGAACTAATTTTATGGATGAATAGTAGAAGGTAAGCATATAGGAAGTTATCCCACTCAAATGGTAGTCAGAATAAGAAACAAATGAGATGACCCAGAAAGAAGTCTTAGAATTCTGAACAAAAATAAAATGAATTAGAAGGAATTCAGAAGAACCCTGGTCTGTGCTTCAGAAAGATAAAAGGAAAGCTCCTAAAAAATGATATACCAGAAATCTTCAGTGTAGTAAGAACGTAAGATGAAGAAGATAACTATTAAGAGAATATATTGATTTGGAATTTTTAAAACTGCATAAATCACAGAGCAAGAAGAATGAATTAGTTGTCAAAGAAGCCTTAATGGAAATAATGTTTTAAAACATCCAAAAGTGCCCATCTTTTCTCCCACCATCTTCCTATCCAAAACTCAAAGCACATTGAATTATATTTATTATTGAAGTAAAGCTATTATATCTCTTTAAACTTGCCTTGATGTGTGTTTATGTTAATCAAATGTCACTATTGCAATAATCTAAAGCACTATTTAACATTACTCATGAAATATCTGTAATTTTATTTAATGGCCATTGTAATCTAATACATAATATGATACAATCTTATTGTGAGATAAGATTGCAAGATTTTTTTCTAAAATTCACATAAGATACATAAATGAAGTCATTTAAAACCAAGGCAAAATTAAATCTAGTTATATTTGTTACCAATTTCTCTATTTTATTTTAAACTTCAGTGCTTTAGAGAAAAATCAGTAAAGCAATAACATTGTGTAGTGTTTTAATATAATGCTTGCTGATTAGAAAAGGAATTATTAAATTTAATATTATTCCTTATGTCATAGTATTCTTATATTACAGAACATCTTTTATCTTATATCATAGAATATCACATTTCCTGTGTCAGGCATTCTGCTAGATGCCAGGAATGAAACAGTAAATAAGACAAACACGAGCTCTGACTTTAACTATCTTAAATACAGCAAAAGTTCCTTTTTTTTTTTTTTTTGAGACAGAGTCTTGCTTTGTTGTCCATGCTACTAGAGTGAGTGCCAAGGTGACAGTCTAGCTCACAGCAACCTCAAACTCCTGGGCTCAAGCAATCCTACTGCCTCAGCCTCCCCAGTAGCTGGGACTACAGGCATGAGCCACCATGCCTGGCTAATTTTATATATATATATTAGTTGGCCAATTAATTTCTTTCTATTTATAGTAGAGACAGGGTCTTGCTCTTGCTCAGGCTGGTTTCGAACTCCTGATCTTGAGCAATCTGCCCGCCTTGGCCTCCCAGAGTGCTAGGATTACAGGCGTGAGCCGCCGCGCCCGGCCAAAAGTTCCAATTTTAGAACTACATATTACCTATCACATTACAGTTTTACTTCAGTTGAAACTGAAACACTGACAAAATGTAAAATAAAATCCATGCAAGTAAGCATAAAATGGATGAAGGGATTATCTTCATCAACAGCAACAAGACCAAAAGACATTTACCTTTTAGTTTGCATTAAAAACAAAATGGGAATTTTTTCTGAGTGTTTCATCCTACTAATCATTCTCTTTTTCTCCTAAAATTTATGTGACTTCTCAATTTGCCCATTCTTACAACCAAACCATTTTCTCCATAGACATAATTACATCTTAAAAGAAGCCCAGAGGCTGAGTGGTTAGAACATTTCTGAGAACGATGACAATTGTCAAGGGAAGACTGGAGTTTAAATATATATGTCTTTCTTACATTCCCAGTTACTTCTACTTCACAACATAATTAATATTGTTTGCACAAAGTTAAAATGATACAAATGTGAACTTTTTAAACAATGCTTTTTAATCTGATAACAACTAAAAGAAATGGAATCACCACTTTTTCAAGGTTTCAGGTCAATGTGAGAATAAATTGTTTCATTTCCCAAATTATGTTTCAGAATCTAATGAAATATTCAGGGAACATAGGATTCAGTGGTCAAAGAAGGTTAGTAAACAATATATGTTTTAATATATGCTTTAATACCATATTTAGGCTCTCAGAATTATTACAATTAATAATTATAATATTTAGTAATTTATTACAATAAAGATAAAAATACAGTAATTTATTACAATAAAGAAACTTGTTTAACCTTTTTTAAAACAGCCTTTCCAAAATTATTAGAGCAAAGATTGAATTTGGGGATTAATACCTTTTGGTATCCTCTGAAACTACTGTTGAAAGAAATACACTCAATAGATATATTGCATTATTGGAGAGAGATATTTTAGTGGAAAAATGCGGCTTAAATTATTTATTCTAAAATTGGGAGGGGGAGAAAATCACTTCTTTTTTACTACCCTATTAATTATCCTTCTTTTCTTTTTAGATTTCCATGGGATGATTGATTAAAGGTAATAGTATCAAACCCTAACCTAACAATTTTCCTTTCTGAGGGCATACTAATCCAAGGGCAGTATTTTAATACATACTCTTCAGTATGTTATACTATTAGAGATAATATTTAGTCTATATAGATCAGCTTACTTACGTCTGGGGCTCCTTTTCATTTTGTTGTTTTTGCTGGGGCTGAAGAACGTTATTTACCAGTTCAGTGATCCCACTAAAGGGAAACCACCTGTTTAAATAAGCAAATAATGTGACTGAATAACAATGTAGGTTACATGTTTTCTTATCTATAATAATAGAAATACACAGGCACAAAAGCTACAGCCAATGGAAATGTGAGCTCCAATTACCATCCAGGCAGTCAGAATGTAGGGAAATTAAGTTTGAACACTTAACCAGTCCACAAGCAGGCAGTAAAAAACTACATCCAGTCACTATGTGGATGAAGTAAGAAGCTGCAGGCAGCTCTCTTACAAGCTAGAGAGTCAGAAAGCAGAAGACACACTAGTTGCAGCCTATCCAGTATTAGTGTAAGCTAATACCATCAAAGGTGCAGAAAGCAGAATGTGGCAAAGGTACAGAAGTCAAGCCTACTGCACTCTTAATACATTTACTTACTGTGTCGGTTGTGGTTTGTGTTCTTCTTTGAGCCTAAAAAGATAAGTTTGCACAACTGAGTGCACTGTACTTGGAAGAGGTTTCTATCTACAGATTTGTGGTCGCAGAAAATGGACACAAAAAATAAAGAATTGTTAAGCTTATTGCTTTGCCATATATTGGAATTATACATTTCAACCAATTTTACACACACAATAAAAGAAGTTGGATAATTTGTTCTCAACAGAGGACTTTACTTCTGTTTTAAAGCCATGATTTGGTTCTGAAGTTTTCTACATATTTTTATGATATTGATGCTTTTAAAATAATCACTTTAAGATACCATATTAAACAGTTACTTTTATTTAATTGAAAATAAATAAATTTCCTTTTTATTGTTTTAAGTTTATTTCTTAATATAAATTGAAGTAAATGCATATGTATTTTAAATAAAACATAGGGTTTTATTTATGTATTTTTAAACACCCTACATTTGAATTTCTTTATGCTTAAAGCAGATAAAGGAATTGAGGGATTATGTATTCAATCTTTCTAAAAATAGCTATTATAATAATGGTATATATTAAATTTTAAAATTTCATAAGTTAAAGTAAACTATTCATATAACTATTCCAGACTGAAAATGAAATAAATACTATATAAGTAACTATAATCAAGTCAGTGCTTCACTTCTAGTTCTTTAAGGTTCAATAAAGTCTTGTCTAAAGTCTTGTGTGTACAGAAAGAAATCCTACTTTCCAATTCTCTGAAATGAGAAGTTAATTTTTATATTACAAAAATCTATAAACTTACAGTCAGAAACTGATTTAAAAGTAAACAATCAATTCACGATGGATATAATGGTAAAGATTAGGTACACCCAACTAAAGCAAAAAAACAAAACCCCCCACCTCCTGTGGCACCCTTAGTGAGTCATTCTTGGGATCAGTATTATTCACTTCTCATTATATTCCTTTATTAAAATTAAATTATTTTTCTGCAGACTTATTAGTGCATATTGCTTTCATATATTCAGGAAATTAAAGAGAGACTGGCCCAACACAGATCACTGAATATCAAAATGAAATAAGAGTAGATATTTAAAAGGCAGAGAAAGATTAGACACAGGGTAGTGAAGGCCTTTGAAATCTGGCTTCTCACAGTTTGCCTAGGATTGATCCTGAGAGATAAATCTATGACTCAATGATCAGTTGATCAGGTTTTACTTTCTCAGAGGAAGGCTAAAAGATTGGTAACTAAAACTGGTCACCAAAATATAGGATTTTCATTAGAAAGTTATACCCAACACTGTAAATTAAATTCTGTTCAGATCAAATGGATTTACTTTTACTCTGTGTTTGTTTTTTAATGACATAAGTAATAAATGAAAAGCATAGTCTTAAACATTTTTGTGTCCAAATGAATGAATATAATTGGCAATTACATATATCTATAGTTAACCATAAAAGAATATCTTTTGTTCTCTACATAAACACAAAAGACTGTAATATCTTTATTTGATAGAACTAAAGCCACAATATTTAGTATTTAAATATAATGGATTAATATTTAAAGGATTATATTTTAACATCAAATATCACATAAACAATCAAACACAAGCAAAGTATAGTGACACTGGATTCTATATTAAAAACTTGTATTAATTTGAGAATAAGATAAAAATCTTTTTGGAACAAAACATTCACAAATAAAGGTGACAAGATTATCATATCAGTTCATCAATAAGGAGAACAATTAAAATGTTCACCAAATAATATTATGTTAAAAACAAATATTGAAATAAATATGTAAATGAGAAGATATTTGTTAAAGATGTCCTGAATGAGAATCTGTAACATATCATGTTACTCTTAATCAATGACAAAAGCTTTTATCATAAACATACTGATATTCATTTATAAATCAGTTTCCAATTTTAAAATCTTTACTTGAAAAAAATAGACATAAAAACCTGTATTACCAAAACAGGAATTATTTCTGGGCTTTGTAAAAATATCTGCATATGAAATATACAACATCTGTATCATCTTCCCAAATAAAATATGCATTCTATATACTGCAGTATAAATATTTAAAATATCTTTAAATACAATCAAAAGTATATAATTCTTCTCCTTTTTACTATTTTTTTAATTTTTTATTTTTTATTGTTATGGGTACATATTAGTTATATATCTTTATAGGGTACATCTGATGTTTTGATACAGGCATGCAACATGAATTAACCAAATCAGGGTAATTGGGGTACCATCACTTAAGGCATTTAACACTTCTTTGTGTTAGGAACATTCCAATTCCATTCTTTTAGTTATTTTTAAATATACCCTAACTTATTGTTGAGTATAGTCACTTTGTTGTGCTATCAAATATTATTCATTCCATCTAATTATCTAACTATATTTTTGTACCCATTAACCATCCCCACTTTATTGGCCTTCCTCATTATTCTTCCCAGCCTCTAGTAACTGTCATTCTACTCTCTGTCTCCATGAGATCAATGCTTTTAATATTTAGTTCCCATATATGACTGAGAACCTCTGAGATTTGTCTTCCTGTGCTTGGCTTATTTCACTTAACATAATGTCCTCCTGCTCTATCCATAGTATTGCAAATGGCAGGACTTCATTCTTTTTTGTTTGCCAATATTTTAGATAAAATTAAACTTCAAAGTATCTGACCAAAATTAAAATCCATGTTCAGATAATAAATTAAGAAATTGGTAATATGAAGAAGTAATTATATCACATATTTCTCTAACAATACTCTAACATTATTGATAGTAAATTCCTATGTTTGTACATTTCAAAAAGAGTATGAGGGGCTTCTGGTTTTCAGTCTGAGATGTAAAGAGCTTGGAAATTGTCACTCCCATCCTCAAAACAGGTAAAAAAGCTGAACAAACTGAAAATCATCAGAGAATTAAGGTGACAAGACAAATTGTTGTCACAAAAACTAGACAAACAGGCAAATACAGTTTCACAACTTACTGGGAGCAGAGGCCTAGGAGCAAAAGCCTGCAGGTGAAACTAGTAATTGCACAAATACTTTAAACTATAATTAATTGCTGGAGGCTCAGTATGGATTACCTTTTAAGTTTAAAATTCCAAATCTTAGGTCTCAGTCTTAGGGGTGCCACCACACTTTCATAAGTTTTATCTCCTGAAGTCTACCAGGTTTTCCTCTGAAAATCAGAGAAAAATCCTCTCCTACATCCAGCAGGGAGAGAGGAAAAGTAACCAGTTTTAGATAAACCCAGAGCTCTCTGTTCTCTTGAATAAGGCCTTCCCACAAGGGAGACTATTTTACCAAAGACTAACTGACTAGGGTTTCACCAAAATCTAACAGTCCTGGAGAAGATAAATGGCCAACTCCATCCTCCTCTAGCCTTGAATGTAGGAATGGAAAATACCCAACTCCATCCTTCTCTAGCCTTCAGAGTCAGGAAAGGGAAATACTCAACTCCAGCTCATTGAAAGACTGAGGCCAAATTATAGGACTATCAAAAGCTTCTAGTCCCTCTACACCTACCAACAAATTAATAGACTTCTTAGATAATAACATGCAAATACAATTAAAAGAACTGAAAGTCTCAGAAACTATTTAGTAAGGAGTTTCTAAGGAAATACAAAACAGCAAGGGAGACAAATACAAAGATAAATAGATGAAATTTTAGTCTCTGACACCACAGCTACACTTAACAGTAAACACAACCTAACTCTCAGCCACCTAAATACAAAATTTCGCATTAAAGGCTATCTACATAAGGTCCTTTTACTCAATAAACCATGTCCAGGTTTCAATAAAAAATTACATGGCACTCTAAAAGGCAAGAAAGAGTCTGAAGAGACAAAGCAAGCATCAGATATAACTCAGATATAGCAGAAATTTCAGAATTATCAAAACTCAGCAAAATAACAATGGTTAATATGCTAAGGGTTCCAATATAAAAAGCCAACAACATGCAAGAACAGATGGGTAATATGAGCAAAGAGAGGGAAACTCTAAGAAAGAATCAAAGGAAATGCTAAAAATCAAAAATAATGTAACAGAAATGAAGAATGCCTTTGATGGACTCATCAGTAAAATGGACTTGACCAAGGAAAAAATCAATGAGCTTGAAGATATGTCAATACAAACTACCAAAATTGGAAAACAAAGAAATGAAAAAGTGAAAAGGATGAAACAGAATACCCAAGAACCGTAGGACAATTACAAAAGCTATAACATATGTGTAATGGGAAGAGTAGAAGTAGAAGAAAGGAATGGAAGAAGTATTTTAAGTAATAATGAATAAGAATTTTCTAAAATTAATGATAGACCAAAGAACAGATCCAGGAAGCTCAGAGAATACCAAGCAGGATAAATATCCCCCAAAATTTATACCTGAGTATATCCCATTCAAACTGAGGAATACCAAAGACAAAGAGGAAATTCTGGAAGAAGCCAGGGGGAAAACAAATGCCTAATCTACAGAGAAACAGTATAAGAATTACATTACTTTATTTTAATGCAAGCAAGAAGAAAGCAGAGTGAGATATTTAAAGTGTTGAATGAAAAATCCACCAACCTATAATTCTACACCCAGTGAAATTATCCTTCAAGAGTGAATGAAAAGGAAATACTTTCTAAAACAAACAAAAAATTGAGAAAATTTGTCACTATTAGATCTGCCTTGCAAGAGATGTTAACAAGAAGTTCTCCTGAGACAAGGAAAGGATATAGTTCAGACCTACATTTTTAAAAAGGAAAAGCAATAGGGAAGGAACAAATGAGACTAAAATAAAATCTTTTTCATTTTGTAACTGATCTAAGATATCAGTTTGTCAAAATAATAATAGCAACACTGTATTCTACAATTATAGCTTATGGATAAGTGAAATGAATGACAACAATATTACAAGGTACAGGAGGGAAGAAATGGGAATACAGTGTTACATTACCTGTGAAGTAGTAGAGTGTTATTTAAAAGAGGACTTATATTAGTTGTAAACATACACTGCAAACTCTTAAGCAACCACTAAAAAAATATTTTGAAACAAAGTATAATTGATGTGCTAAAAGAAGAGAGAAAACAGAATTATATCAAATGCTAAAATAAAACCAGGGAAGAGAGACAAAAAATAGAAGACAAAAAATTAAAAGAACAGGGCAATGAACGGAATACAGTTACAAATATAATAGCCATTAATCCAACTATAAATAATCACTTTAACTGTGAATGGTCTAAATAAAACAATTAAAAGGCAGAAACTGTCACAATGGATTTTAAAAACAAGACCCAATGTCTTAATCCATTTGTATTACTATAAAGGAATACCTTAGGCTGGGTAATTTACAAAGAAAAGAAGTTTGGCTCACAGTTCTGCAGGCTACTCAAGAAGCGTGTCACCAGCATCTGCAACAGCTGAGGGCCTTAGGTTGCTTCCATTCATGGTGGAAAGTGAAGAGAAGCCAGAGTGTGCAGAAACACATGGCAAGGGAGGAAGCAGGGGGATGGGGGGGAGGTGCCTGGCTCTCTTAACAGCCAGGGAATTAACAGAGTAATAACTTACTCTGCCAAGGATGGCATTACTCTATTTATGAGATCCATCCTCATGACCCAAACACCTCACATTACGCCCCACATCCCAACACTGCCACACTGGGAATCAAATTTCAACATGAGATTTGGTAGAGGCAAACAAATCATATCCAAACTAGAATATCATGGGAGGGGGTGATGAAGAGAGGTTGATTAATGGGTACAAATATACAGTTTGATAGAAGAAATAAGACTTGGGTTTGGTAGATCAGTAGGGTAACTATAGTTTGCAATAATCCATTGTATATTTTGAAATAGCTGGAAGAGAATAATTCAAATGTTTCTAGCATAAAGATAATATTTAAGATGATGAATATCCCAATGACACTGATTTTATCTTTATAAAATATATGAATGTATTAAATTATCACATGTACCCTTAAAGTTTGTACATCTATCCTATATCAATTTTAAAAGAAAATTCAAAAATAAACTATAGCACCCAACAATGTGCTATCTGCAAGGAGCCTACTTTAAACATGAAGATACAAACAGGCTAAAAATAAAAGGATGAAGAAAGATATACCAGGCTTATACTAATAAAAAGAAAGCTCAAGTAGCTACATTAATTTCAAACAATGCCAACCTCAGAACAAGAAAAATTATTAGGGATAAAGAGAAGTATTTTGTAATGATAATCAGGTAAATTCCCCCAAGAAGACATAATGATCCTTAATGAATATGCACTTAACAACAAGTGTCAAAATACATGAGGCAATAATTGATAGCCTTGCAATAATAGATGAATCCTCTGTTACAGATGAACTCTTCACATCTCTATCAGTAATTGACATAGCTAGCTGGCAGAAAATATAGTTGTAATGAAAACAACATGATCAATAAAATCCATCTATTAGTATTCCATAATACTTCATCCAACAACAGCACAACAGACATTCTTCTCAAGTTCATGGGAAACACTGAGCAAAATAGACCACATTCTGTGTCATAAAACACACTTTACTAAATTTGAAAGAATCAAAATTATTTAAAGTATGTTCTGAGTTCACAATGGAATTAAACCAGAAATCAATAACAAAACTATAGTGGAAAATCCCAAAATATCTGGAGATTAAACAAATACTTTTAAATAATACATAGGCCAAAGAAGAAGTCTCAAAAGAAATTAAAAATATTTTGAACCAAGTGAAAATGAAAACACAACCTATCAAAATTTGTGAGATGCAGCTAAGGCAGTACTTAAATGAAAATTTCTAGCATTTGAATGCATATATTACAGAACAGATCTAAAAATCAATAAATTAAGCTTCTGCCTTACTAAACTAGGAAACAAAGAAACAGCTAAATCTAAAGAAGCAGAAGGAAATGAATAATAAAAAATTAGAGCAGAAATCAATGAAATTGAAAACAGAGAATCAATAGACAAAAATCAACAAAACCAAAAACAACAACTTTGAAAAGATCAATAAATTGATAAACCCCTACCTAGGATATTCAAGAAAAAAAGAGAAAAGATACAAATTACTAATATCAAAAATGAAAAACAGTCCATTGCTACTGATCCCATGACATTAAAAAGTTAATAAAGAAATATTAAGAACAACTCTAAGCCACAAATTCAATACCTTTGATGAAATGGACCATTACCTTGAGAGATACAATCTACCAAAGCTTAAAGGAAAAACAGATAATCTGAATATATCTACATCTATTAAATAAATCGAATCAATAATTAATACTGTCTCAAAACAGAAATCACCAGGCCCAGATGGTAAATTCCACCAAACAGAGGAAATACGAATCCTCTACAATCTTTTCCAGAAAAAGAATGTGAGGGATCACTTCCTAATTCATTCTATTAGAGCAGTATCACCTTAATACCAAAACCACATGAAGACATTAAAAGAAATGAAAATTACAGACAAACATGTCTCATGAACACAAATGCAAATATATTCAGCAAAATACTAGCAAATAAAATACAACAATGTATAAAAACAATTATACACCACAGCCAAGTCGGATTGATCCCAAGTATGCTAGGTCTAATATCTAAAAATCAATGTAATTCATCAAATCAACAGGTTAAGGAAGAAAAATCATGTGAAGAAAAGGTGTTTCACAAAATCCAACACCCATTCATGATAAAAACTATCAGCAAAAAGAAAGAGAGAAACTTCTTCAATTTGATAAACAAAAGAACTACAGCTAACATCATACTTAATGTGAGGAACTAGACGTTTTCCCCTCAAGGGAACAGCGCAGGGCACTCAGGTGGAAACAACCCACAACCACTGACCCACCAATCAGCTCCACTCTCATGTGTGCCATGACTGGTTCCTCTAGTGATGCTGCTATGAATCAACTGGTTCAACAGCTCAGGCTGGAGGCCAGGCTCAATCCCCTGAAAGTCTCCCAGCTGGAGATTGGAAACAATGTTGTCTACAGAATGAGCAACATGACCCCTGTTGACTAGGCAGGGTTTGAGGCAGTGTCCTCAAACTACTGCCCGCAGGCCACATGCGGGTGTTTTTGCCCATTTGTTTTTTTACTTCAAAATAAGATATGTGCAGTCTGCATAGGAATTTGTTCATAGTTTTTTTTAAATTATCGCCCAGCCCTCCAACAGTCTGAGGGACAGTGAACTGGCCCCCTGTTTAAAAAGTTTGAGGACCCCTGAGAGTATCCTCAAGTACAAACTCCTTCGGACCCCAGAAAGTCTGTTACTTTTTGTAGAAAAAGGAATCTTTCAAAAGTTTCCCAAACCACTTCTCATGAATCCGTGAATATTCACAGGAGAGCTAAATTTAAAGCCTGTACAAATGCTATCCCTATAACACAGGTGCCATGATATACTTTTGTCAGTCCTTAACATCTACCTCTCTGAATTTCCATGAATTTCTATTTGACAAGGGTAATTATTTTATATACATTGGTATCACCATACAATAAAATACCTAGTATTAAAAAAAATTAGTGGACAATGCAAGAATGTCTTCTCTCACAGCTCTTATTCAACATCATTTTGGAAGTAACACTACCTAATACAGTAAGGCAAGAACAGGAAATAAAAGGCATACAGAATGAGAAGGAAGAAAAAGAACAACTAACTTTGTTGACAAATAAGATGAATGTCTACATAAAAAATCCCTATGAATTGACTAAACTCTTGTGAAACTAATTAACACTTTTAGTAAAGTTGCAGGATAGAATTGCTTTCCTATATGCCAGCAATGAACAACAGCAATTTGTGATTTAAAACATAACACCATTTACATTAGCAACAAAAAATAGTATTATATGGTATAAATCTAACAAAATATATACAAAATCTATAAAAGAAAAACTACAAAACTTGATGAAAAAAATCAAAGAAGATCTAAATAAATAGAGAAGTATGTCATGTTCCTGATAAGAAGTCAATATTTTTAGATTGTCAGTTCTTACTGATTAGATCTATAGATTCAAATCAATCCCAATCAAAATCTCAACAAGTTCTTTTGTGGATGCTGACAATGATTCTAAAGATTATATAAAAAGGGGAAAGACCCACCAATTCTATGTCCTAGCTATTTAGTAGAATAAACTGAAAACTTATGTTCACACAAAAACCTATACATAAATGTTTATAGCAGCTTTATTCATAATTTTCTAAAAAAATGGAAACAAGCAGGATATTGTTAAACAGGTAAATTAATAACAAACTATGGAAAATCTATACAATAGGACACTACTCTGCAATAAAAAGGAATGAACTACTCACTGATGAACAGCATGGCTGAATCTTAAATATATTTAGCTAAAAGAAAGAAGTAAGAACTAAAAGGCTACATAACACTTGATTCAATTTATATGACATTCGAGGCAAAACTATAGGGACAGAAAACAGATTAGTAGCTCCCAGGCATCAGTGAAAGAGGGAGGTGTTGACTACAAAGAGGTCACACAATGGAATTTTTTAGGTGTTGGAACTCTTCTATATGATGCTTGTTGCTGGAACCTGACTATGTATTTGTTAAAATACAAATAATTATACATCACAAAAATTAAATCTTAATGTCTGCTAATTTTTTTAAAACCCTAGAATGGAATGCAGAATGTGACAAATTTATCTAACTGTATAAAAAATGTATAAAATAACCTCACTGACACGGCTAGGGAAAAAAAGGAGCTGCCATAAGGAACATTAGGAAAGAATATTTTAACTAGATAATTGTAATATAATACCAAAGACAAAAAAGAACTATACATAAACATTGTACTCTAATCGGTAAATTTGCTTTCACATTGTACAGATTGGCAATTCTGAAACTATTCTACTTGTATACTGGGGTTGAACAATAAGTAAATAAATTATAAATAATGAGAGCCAGGTTTCTCACTATCAGAGAAAGAAGTTACAAATAAGCAAACAGGGGAGGCTAGAATGAATGCTGCCTAGAGTGTTGGATTTACAATCAGAGATATCAGTCTGAAATCACACATATTTTAAAGATAGATGATAGATAAATAGGTAAAAATATAGAAATAAATATAGATATGTATCTCTACACAGGCATATATATCTATTAGGCTAGCACATATATTTCCATGGTTTGTCTACTGAGAGACCCTAGAAACAGTGACACCCCAGTAGCAATAAGCACATCTGGCAGACAGATCTTAGTTTCTAACTATCATTCTCCAATCAAAGGAAACAAAGCTACCTAGAGAAATGGCTGATATTCCAGCTAGGCAGCAAAAATACAAGCTGAACCTTTCTTGTAATGCCAGAAACTGAGGACATGCTTAAAAAAAAAAAAAGATGGAGCATATAAAAAAGACACAAAAATTAACCTAAAAGAGCTTCCAATAGCCAACACTGGAATAATTTAAGGGTGAAAAAAGTAATAGTATTTATATAATGCCCCCTCAAAACGATAAATATCCATGAATCCATATTGATAAAAATAAATAAATAATTAGAGAAGGGGCATACCTTCCTTACAGAAAAATTCCAAATGATATATGTAAAAAGTATGAGAGAAATAGAAAAACACCATTAGATCATCACAGTAATAACTGCTGCAGATAAGATACACTAATAAATGCTCACATTAGTGGTTAAAACTTAAATGAGAAACAGAATATTTGCATAGCTTCAAGTATCTCCCCCAAAATATCTGTTAATTAATGTGGTTTTCATATATGTCTAAAAACTATTTTATATCCTCTCTCCAAGTGGTAGAACTTGAGTATTCTCCCCTTAAATAGGGACTGGAATTAGTGACTTACTTGTAACCAACAAAGAATAGAAAGCAGAAAAAAATATAACTTTACAGTGGAGAAACCTGACAGACACCACCATAACCATGTGATCAAAATTAACGCCCTGATATGACATGATACCACTGTGGTATTCTGAAAAATTCATAACCTCCCCAGGCTAATCATGAGAAAACATCAAAACAAACTCAACTGAGAGACATTCTACAGAAACCCAAATTGAGGGGCATTCTCTTTCCTCATTTGCATGATTTTTACCAGTACTCTTCACAAGTGTCAAAATGATGAAAACAAGAAAAGCGAATGTCCCTCAATGTGGTATCCTAAATTGAATCCTGGAACAGAAAAAGGACATTAGTGGGAAAAGGTGATAAAATATGAATAAAGACCATAGTTTAGTTAACAATATTGTACCAATGCTATTTGCTATTTTCTTTGTTTTGATAAATACACCAGAGTTGTGTAAATTGTTTTGTTTTGGTTTGATTGGGTTTGGTTTTTTGAAGACACAGTCTCACTTTCTTACCCCAGGCTGGAGTGCAGTAGCACAATCAGCTCACTGCAGAATTCCTGGGCTCCAGTGATCCGCCTGTCTCAGCCTCCCAGGCTTGCACCACCATGCCTGGCTAATTTTTCTTATTCGTAAAGACAGGGTTCCCAGTATATTGCCCTAGCTGATCTCGAACTCCTGCCTCAAGCAATCCTCCCACCTCAGCCTCCCAAAGTGTGGGATTATAGGCATGCACCACCATGCCCAGCTGTAAATTGTTAACACTGCAGAAAGCCAAGTGAATGGGATATAGGACCTCCCTCTGTACCAACTTTGCAACTCTTCTATAAATCTAAAATTATTTCAAAATAAAAAATTTTAAAAAAGAACTTTCTACATAAAATACAGACTCCAGGCCTACATAGCTTCAATGGTGAATTCTATCAAACATTTAAGGAATAATTAATACTTTTCACAAACACTTCTCTTTCAAGAAAGATAAAATCACACTTATCTTTCAAAAAATAGAAGACAGACCACTTTCCAACTCATTTTGTGAAAAGAGCATTATTACTCTGATACCAAAACCAGAAAAAGTAAATTCAAGAAAATATCCCAATGAACAAAGATGCAAAAACCCTTAACACAACACTAGCAAACTGAATCCTAAAATACATAAAATAGATATACTACATCATGATTGTGGAAAACCAAAACTAAGATGTCCTACAACTTGAAAAAGAGAGCAACAAACTGAAAAATATGTACCATCTAAGCAGAATTCTGAAATAGGTAAGTTGTACAGTTATTAAGTTATTGTTTCTCAGCTCCAACCCTACCCTTCTACACTTGCCTCTCTGACTCCAGTGCTGGGATAATGCTGACCACATTTCTGCTTTGCCAGCTGGCGCTATATTAGGCTCTGCCAATATGAGGTGTTAGTTGGAGACTGTAAGGTTGGAGAACAAAAAAGGAACTTGCTCCTTATTGTTTGTTTCCTGGGGACTTTCTGATTGTTTTCTTCCTGTTTCATGTTCCTGCAACATACTAATAACATCTCTTCACCATGGCAGCAGCAGTTCCTCTCCCTGTCAGTATATGAATAGCTTCTGCAGTTTTTCCAACATTTGCAGGGGCACCAGCCCTAGCCAGTGCTCCTCTTCAGAGATCTGGATCCCAGTCACATGGGACCCATCCTCCAAACTCATAAATGCCAGTAATTCCAACTTCTCTTTATTTCCCCAGTCCTAGAGGTGGCAGCTATTTCCAATAATTGCTACTCCTGTAATAATTTAGTGTTCTTTCTTTGCATTCTCAATTACATACACTCCTATTTAATTTTTTACATTACTTTTTATGTTCATATTACTGGTGTGCTTTCTGTCTCCTGGCTGGACCCTTACTGATATAATGATTACGTTTTTTTAAATAATCATGATAAAAAATACTTACAGAAAGAAAACAAGATACTAGGAATACAAACCAAAAGCAAAAAGAAAAGGAACACATGGAAACATTAGATGAGAAAAACATAACAGCTAAAGAACAAATAAAATAGTATGAACAAATCAGTTTCATTGAAAATGTAGATTGAGCAACTCTCTCAGAAGTTGTCAGGAGAGAAAATAAAAAAGTAAAAGTGAAAATATTTGGCCAGTGAGAGTCCCAGAGGAGAGAAAATTTTAAAATGGAGAGGAAAAACATTTGAAGAAATAATGGGGATAAATTTACCAGAACAAAAGATGAACCTGGCCAGGCGTGATGGCTCAAGCCTATAATCCTAGCACTCTGGGAGGTCAAGGCAGGAGGATCCCTGGAGCTCAGGAGTTGGAGACCAGCCTGAGCAAGAGCAAGACCCTGTCTCTACTAAAAATAGAATAACAGCCCAGCGTGGTGGCACACGCTTATAGTCCCAATTACTTGGGAGGCTGAGGCAGAAGGATCACTTGAGCCCAAGAATTTGAGGTTGCTGTGAGCTAGGCTGAGGGGACACCATGCCACGTCACTCTCCTCAGGGCAATAGGGAAAAAAAAAAAAAAGAAGAAGAAGAAGAAGAAAGAAAAAGATGAACTATCTCAGATTTAAAGAATCTGTAGAATGCCAAACATGAGATAAAAAGCCAATACCAGGCCAAATTTTAATAAATTTAAAAGGATACAAAAGTCAGACAAAAATTCTGAATAAGATTATAACATAAAAGAACAGATAATCTGCAAAGAAAAAAATGATCAGACTGCCATCAGGCATCTTGAAAGCCAGAAGTCAAAAAGAATTTTTTTAAATATTGAAGAAAATACATTTTGAATCCAGAATATTTATAAATATCATTCAAATGGGAGTATATAACTAAAATATTCTAAATTATACAAGATGACAGAAGGGCTAATACACAAAGACTCATATGGAAAACAGCAAAAAAGCTCTCAAATAACAAGAGAACCAAAACCAGAAGATAATGGCAAGAAATATATGGAGTACCCATAACATTTTGAAATAAAATAAATAAAAATAAAATTTAATTTGGAAAAAATTAAAAATAATTTTTAGAAAAGAAATATTAGAGTAAGAGTGATCAAATATCTTAATAAAATTTATTATTGTCCATTTTGTAAAAACTGTAAAATGTAAATGTAAATTTATTATTGTCCATTTTGTAAAAACTGTAAAAACAATTTGGGAAAAAAAGCAAATTGTATTTGTTTTTAAAACTAGGCTAAAATTCTAGACAATATCAACATTGGTTGAAGGAGAAGGGGTTGTACACAAAAGGATCATGAAAATATATTAAAATATTTTTTAATTAGAAAGATTATATGGATACTGAGCAGGAAGGGTGGACATAAGAAAAAAAGATTATATATTGATATATTTAATAAGTCAAGAGATATAAGTAAACATGAGTTTACTCTTAGATTAAGGAAAAATACTCTAAGAACAAAATTAGAATATAACTTTTAAGCAGCAGGGAAAAAACTGATCCATCCAAGATTGATAAACAGTGGGGAAGAAAAGAAAGAGCAGTAAATTAAACAGAACTACAAAAGCGGAGGTGGGGGGCGAGGGTGCAAAGAAAACATCCCCTAGAGAAAGACTTAGTCTCTCAATTGTAAATGTAAACACAAACGGAAGATGGAACAAAAACCAAACACTTTCTCACTGTCTTTACCTCTACCATCGGTACTCAAAAGCTACTACTACAGCTTGCCCATAAGATTCTCCCTTTAATCTGTACTTTAGCAACTCTAGTTTTATCACAGTTCCTAAAAAGGGCCATGCACCTTTCTACCACAAGATCTATATACATATCTGGAAATGTTCACAGGGATAATATGAACATTTCTATGAAACAACCACGTAATTTTCTATATAATGCCAAATACTTTAATATTTGTGCACATCCGTAAATGGACTGATTTTTTAATTAAAGCCACAACAGACTAGTATTTTAGAGACTATTGGCCCTAAACTCTAGCTGTCACCACCTTTGCCTATGGGCATGAATGAATATATATACATACCTATGAATAATGGAAGAAAATACTTGTCAAACTGTCAGTCAGTGAAAAGTAGTCAATGAATGCTGAAATCCTTTCTATTAATATATTAAAAGTAGTCAATAAATGGTACAATAATCAATGCAAGTTACATATATGGCAACTCTCCAATGTCAAATTGTTTTCCCCCAGACACCAATGATGTTCCTTCGCAGCCAGATAATATTGGCTCAGGGAATGAAAGCTTAAATTTTTTCTAAGTTAAGCATATATACGACAATAAATATAGATACAAGACCAAATTCTTGTTTAATTATTGTTTTATATGAGTATGAGCAACTAAATACTGACTGTATCATGCAAAAACTATAATTTTTTATATATCTTTTCCCAAATTTCTTTGACTACTTACTAAAGTTTATCATTATTAGTTTGAGGTAAAAACCTGTTTTTTAACTATTTTCTCAGGGAAAACCCATAGCAACCTTTTAATGTAAAACTCAGCTGCAATTCCAAAGCATAAATTATGTGTAAGATAGCTGAGTGTAAAGAGAATGGACTCATAAGAATTTAGACAGATTTAATTCCTATTTTTAGTTATTTTATTTGGTATATATGTGATCATCATCAACTTATATTATTTCACCGAGCCTCTGTTGGTAATTAATAAAATTGTGATTAATACCAAACAAAGGGTATTAACTGGATTAAATAAAATATGGAAAGTTCCTGACACGTAGTAGTTACTCAATAAATAAGGATACTCTTTCAAAACTAAATTTTCTTTCCAAAATCAAATTTTAAAAAATTAATCATCCCTTAAAATTATTTACATTTCATTTCTGTGAACATATTCTCCTAAGGGAAAGAGAATAGGTAGATAGGAAAAAGGTGTGGAAATGGAACTTTTCACTGCATACTTTTCATTGCTTTTGAATGTATTACATATTTGAAAATAAATGAATGAAATTCAAATTAAAATAATAAATCCAAAAATATTAATCAAATAAATGTAGCACATGAAGTCCTAATAATTTTATGCTAAGTGAGCCCCCTGAAAGTAGGAATTATGTCTTATTCATCCTGGGACTCAAGAATTTTCAACAATGCTTGGCACATAGTAAACATTCAAAAATATCAGAAAGAATGGATGTATTGTTGAGACTTCTGTGTACATTTTGGCTATATATATATATATGTATATATATATATATACACATTTAAAAGAGGTAATTTTTTAAAATTTAGTTTGAAAAGAGTATTCATATTTATTAAGTAACTACTACATGCCAGGGCCAGGCACTTTCCATATTTTATTTAATCTGCTTAATATCCTTTACCTGGAATTGTCACAATTTTATTACCAACAAAGGCTCGTGTGTGTGTGTGTGTGTGTGTGTGTGTGTGTGTGTGTGTATGTGTGTGTGTGTGTGTGTATGTATGGCTATATATATACTTTTATGTACCTTTTGACCATATATATATATATATGGTAGGAAAAATAAGACTGAAAATGGCTCTCTCTACTTTCTAACTACCTAAATTATACAATGGAATATAAGTACAGTGATTTAATTAACTATACTAACAGGGCAACCAAAAATAACTGATCCCCAAATGACACATTTAGTGTCTGTATATATAGAGACAATCTAAGAAATATGGTGATTTTCCTCAATATAAAACATTTTTTATTATTAATTTCTAGAGATTTGTAAAAAAAAATACAATTCCAAAAAATCTAAAAATTGCTCACAAAGAATAGGGTCATTATTTTTCACAGTTGAGAAAATGAATTATAAAGAAAGAAAAACTATTTTTTCAACAGTCAATTACAAGAATTAATAATTCAAAGTGAATACAGCAACAAATTACTCATATTAGAGTTTCTATATAATTAAATAAATACACACAATGACACATATATACATACTTTGAAATTTTTTGGCATCAGCACTATAACTCATATAACCTTGGGTCCAGAAGAAATGTTAATATATCATCTGGAAGATTAACTTTAAGTTGTTTTTAAATTGCATAAGACTAAAAAAAAAGGAAAACACAAAATACATCAAAGTGTTAATAATATTTCCATTAGAATGTCAAGATTGTGGATAATTTTATCTTTCCTGCCTCTATGTTCTGAATTTACTCATAATTAAATACATATAATATTTTTAAGATGCTATCTGATTTAAAAAAGAAGAAATCATCCAGTGTACCCTATGATTATAGGCAGTTTATAAGATTAAGCAATCACACACATACAGATGTAAATTCCGTTTTTAAAGTCCCTAAAGGGATTTGCAATTAGCACCACCTATTCAGCAAGGGTAATATGGTTCAGTATACCTATCTCATTTGAGGAATCTAATTTGTTCTCCTATCTTCTTTTCCCTGCTATCAAATGAAGCACTGTCCACAGGCAGTTGGCCAGTGGCCAGGGAACTGCTCTAGTCACTCAGGCATTTGCACATGTCTAAAACATTTTATATCCTTTTATGATAAAATTACTCAAAACATAAAGAAAGGAAGTAGCAGCAATAAATCATGCTGGCATTGCACAAGTTATTTATTCTGAACAGGATGGCTGACAAAGGAACCTGCTGTCACAACATATGAGAGCATTTAAAATAATGAGGTTTTCTGAAATAACTTGAAAGGAATAAAGACACTAAGTGTCTGTATTTCATCCATAAGGTATTCTCAAAGAGAGTGGGGGTGATGAAAGATTTAATCTGATATATTATAGATTAATAAAGAAACAACATGATCCCCTAATTTTATTTTGTTAGTTTTATATGGAAAAGTATGGGCTTTGGAGTCAAGCAGACTGAGGTTTGAATACCGGCTCTGACATTCACTACCTGGTAAGTTACTTAAGCATTTTTATAACCCATTTGTAAAACTGGGGTCCAAAATAGCTACCTCAGAGAGTGGTAATTAAGATTAAGTAAAATAATTGATGAAAATGCACAACACATATTTTATTACTTTAAATTATTCTACATGTTTGAAACACTTTCTAATTATAAATATATGTAATACAAGCAGCACATAGTTGGTACTTGATAAATGTTGATTCATTTCCTTGTTACTGACTTGAAAATTAAACTACAGTTTTAGTTTAAAAAAAAAAAAAAGGAAGGAACAAGAGGTCAACAAGTATCAAGTTCAAACCTCTACCTCTAGGCAGATTTATCACATTAAATAAACATCATCTAATGACCTTCAGCACAAGGGTGGTAAGAGGGACTTTTCTCAATGCCTTACTGAAATGGGTCTTAAAAGGGAAAATAATGACCAATTAAATCCAGAATACACAAAGTTGATGCTAATCGCAAAAAGTAACTCATTTCCAAAGACCTCTCCAGTTAAGGCTTAAAAGCTACAAAGCCATAGTGATTAAAACAAACACACAAACAAAACCCATTCTGACAGTTAATTTTATGTGTCAACTTTACTGGCCAAAAGGGTGCCCAAATCACACATTAAATTAATGTGTGGGGGGTGTCTGTAAGGGTGTTTCAGGACAAGATTAGTATTTGAATGGGTGGACGAAATAAAGTAGATTGCCCTCCCCAGTGTGGGTGATCATTATACAATCAGTTAAAGAATAGTTAAAATAAAAAGTAGAGGAAGGAGGAAATCTCCCTTTTTGCTGCCTGCCTGCCTGCTTGCCTGCCTGCCTGCCTGCTCAAGCTAGGACATCTCATCTCATTTTCTCAGGCCCTCAGACTGAGATTTACACGATCCACTCCCCTAGTTCTCTGGCCTTTAATACTGAATTACACCACTAGATTTCCTAGGACTCCAGCTTGCAGATAGCAGATCTTGGGACTCCTCAGCCTCCATAATCTCGTGAACCAATTCCTCATAATAAATCTTCTTTTTTATATACGACAAGGCTCATTATCAGAATTTCTTTTCCTACCTATTATAAAAATTCTGGAAGGAATAATCTAACCCCTGGTATAAATGTGTATGTATAATATTACTAGTGGATGTGATTCGCTTGTGGGATTTTATTCTATTTAATACACAAATGTTTATATAATAATTTACTAAGTACCAGGCACTATTCTAATTTATTTATTTATTTATAATAAATATTAACACACTTAATCCTCTTAACTCTATAAGGTTAGAGGTACTATTATTATCCTCATTTAAAAGACAATACACTTGAGACAAAGCAAAAAGAATTATGGTACCATTTTTATTTCTACACTTAAAATACCATTTTAGGCCGGGCGTGGTGGCTCATGCCTGTAATCCTAGCATTCTGAGAGAGAGAGGCAGGTGGATTGTTTGAGCTCAGGAGTTCAAGACCCATCCTGAGCATGAGCCAGACTCCGTCTCTACTAAAAAAAATAGAAAGAAATTAGCTTAACAGCTAAAAATATATATATAAAAAACATTAGCCAGGCATGGTGGTGCATGCCTAAAGTTCCAGCTACTTGGGAGGCTGAGGAGGATTGCTTGAACCCAGGAGTTTGAGGTTGCTGTGAGTTAGGCTGACACCACGGCACTCCAGCCCAGGCAACAGAGTGAGACTCTGTCACAAAAAAAAAAAAAAAAAAAGACACCATTTTATATTCTTTCAGTCATTCTGGCCCAAGAAAGACATTATATGTAGTTATGAAATCTGTGAGGGAATAGGGTTAAAATTGGAGGTCAGACTTTAAAAATTCAGTCTGACAAAAATCAGGCTGAGAGGAAATAGAACTAAAATCTCAATAACTATTAAAAGAATGAACATAGAGAATAGACAACAAGGAAATTTTATTCAAGTTTAAGGAGATAAATTGAGGATAAACATAAAGAAGTACTACCTTATATGAAAAGATTTAAAAGTAACAAATAGGCACTGACTGCCCTATTGCAACCATATCCCATTGTGTGATAATTTTTTAGCAAGATTCTCCCCCTATTAACGGATAGGTCTTGAGACAAGTGAAAACAAGTTTCACATTAGAAAACCTAGGTATTCCTCCCACAAAATGTGATGTAAAATATTTTTTAAAGGATTTTAAAAGATGACTAATGCCTTGTAAGAAATGTTAACGACTGGAGAGGGAGGTGTCATCCCTTACTTTTTGAGATTAGCATTATGCAGGATAACGCTGAGCTCCAACAAATCATCCAAGGGTATCACTGTTAAAAGCAATGTTTTAGGCTCAGCAGAGATGGGACTGACTCAACATGGCAACTCTTCTGTTTTTCTCAAATATTGACCAATTAAGTAACATACACACAAATGAGTATTTCCAACTCCACTTAACGTAAATTGACGGAAATGAAGAAATTACATCACATGAGCAAGTGTGTTCTAGTATCCACTCACTCTATAATTCTGTTCTTCTAGTATCAATTAGAAAGAGGCAGTCTCAAGCGATCCTCCTGCCTCTGCTTCCTAAAGTGCTAGGATTATAGGCTTTAGCCACCACACCTGGCCACCTTTTTCAAAAAGGTATTGAACTGGCTTAAAATAAAAGTGCTTTGAAGTGCTTTACAATAAAATTTAATGGTAAGAATATATATAGGCTTTGAGATCTCTTAGTTACAAGAAGGAAGCCTACTGCCAATGCTTTCTAGCTGTGTGATCTTGGGCAAGAAATTTAACTTAGTTTCATCTTTCAAATGTAGGTACTAATATTGTCTGTGTGAAATGGTTGTAAGGAATAAAAATAACATATTATGTATTGTAGTATTGTGTCAAAACATAGAATTTGGAGTCAAAAAGACATGAATTCTAATACAGTCTCTGCCATTTCTAGGTCAAGTTACTTAACGTCTCTGAGCCTCAAGGAGTTTAACATAAAACAGGGATAATACCTGAGACTGTTATGAGAATTAAATGAGATAATGCAAGAAAAGTGCTTAGCACAGTGCCTATGATATAATAAGCAAGAGCTTTATTATGGTAACTATTAGCCAGGAAATGTAAATAATGTAAAATAAATTTTTAAAAATAGCTAATTATTATTTTATGTGAAAGAGATGCAATGAGATACCAGGTTCTCCAAATAATGCCAATTCACCTATAAAATCAAGAGTTTCTAATCTCTATTAAAAATTTGCCAAAAAGTTCTTCATTTAAAGGGCAAATGAGATATTAAGAAATATTCTCAATAACATTATCCCAAAACATGAAGAAATATGACACAGCTGTTAATTTTATGGGACTTTTGCAAGTTTTGTTTTGTTTGGACATAGGGTCTTACTCTGTTGCCTGGGCTAGAGTGCAGTGGCACCATCATAGCTCACTGCAGCCTCAAACTCCTGGGCTCAAGTGATCCTCCCACCTCAGCCTCCAAGGTGGCGGGGGCAACAGGCATGGGCCACCACATATGCTAATTTTTCTATTTTTTTGCATAGACAGGGTCTCACTATGTGGCTCAGGTAGATCTTGAAGTACTGGCCTCGAGCAGTCCTCCCATCTTGCCCTCCCAAAGTGCTAGGATTACAGGTGTGAGACACTGTACCAGGCAGAGACTTCTGCAATTGTTCAGAGCATAATATTGAATCATTTTTATGGAAATTAGAAAGATATACCTAGATACACAGCTTTCTGGTGATCTCTCTCATTATAAGAATCAATTTTGGAAACTTGAGAAGAAATGGGAGTTGCTGTAATCACCATGATTTAAGAATACAAGCTCTAGATCAAACATGCTAGATTTATGTCCTGATTTCACCACTAACTACCTGTGGTACCTTGGACAATTCCTTTCTCTTTCTGAGCCTGAATTTCCTCATTTGTAAAAATGGGAATTATTACAAAAAAAATATCTATCTCAAAAAGTTGAAATTTGAGTAAAATACAGATAGAAAGGTCCCTGGTTCACATATTAGGTACCCAATAACTATTAGTAATAGCAGTAGTAATTGTTATTCTTAAGAAGTGTGAAATAAAACTGTAAAATAAGACCCCAAACTCTCAGAGGAGATGGACTCCCTGTGGCCAACAGAGATAATCTAAATTTAAAAGCAGAACCAGGTGGCTATAGCAGGGTAAGAAAATGCAGCCATGCACCTTGGGTTCTCCAAAAAAAGCAGCTATAGACAAACATCCTGCTTTATACCCCTGACCCTGAACAGTTCCTATAACCAGAGCCAATATAATTTGCAACAGGAACCCCCACCCATTACCTGTCAGATAATTCTGGTTTGGGGCTTGGAAACCACCCAATGAGAGCTCAACTATTTTAAACAATTGGAAATTATGAATGCTTATTTGCATAAACAGACCTCATTGAGAACAGAGGTGACAACTTTCCCTATTTAAGCCACACCCTCCCTTTTTTCCACTGGAGAGCCCACTTAGAACTGGAGGCTGTGCCTCCCTAACCTGCAGATTCTTTTTTTATAGAAAACAAAGGTCTCCCTTTTTCCTCTGCAGAATTCTTGGTCTTTTGTTAACAGAAAAAATAACAATAAAGAGGAGGAAAAGAAGAGTTTTAATATGCCTTTAAGACAACTCTTGCATATCAGCTGTCTCCTAGCTCTGGGCAAAAATTGGGAGAACAAAATATTCAAAGTTGAGGTGGCTAAGAATAAGTCTTTCTATGTTAATTGAAAGATCAATACAATTTAGATATGGAGAGTAAGCATAATAACTTATTGTATAAAATAAAGATTCTATCTTGGTCAACCCATTTATGTATAGAAGCCATAGATCATAGAACTACATGTTGGCAAAGCCAGGACTTTTCTTAAAAAGAAGTTCTATCACCTTTTAAGTTTTAAAACAAGTATTTAGTTGAAACCTCAAAATTCTGTACCTTAAGACATTGACTGCTACCTAGAAAAAAATTTTTTTTCCTTGGGGCCACAGTGTTTTATTATGAAAATAGAATAAAAACTTTGAAAACAAAACAATCCTTTCTAATTTAATGAAAAACTTGTTACTGACTTCTATTCATTTAATCCACGTTTGTAGAATTGAATTGTCAATAATAATTCTAACACTAAGAACATCAACAAGTAAGATTTTCGTGAACCAACTGCAGAGTTTTGCCCAGGTTTTGCATCAAGAGGCCCTGGGCTCAAAACTAGCATGAGTTAAATACAATTCACATGGCAGTTAATGTGTTAAACTACAGGAAGAAATGCTTTTGGTCTGGGAGATTTTGAGAACAGGACTTTTTGCTGAAAATCATTCTATTAGAATGTCAAAGAACACTTCCCAATCAAACAGGTGACAAATAATGTCTCAGTACCCACATAGAGTATAAGTGTAAAGTTTTGCTTCTAACATTATTTGTTCTTGATTTGTTGGCAACTTGCTACCACCTGTATCAGCCAAATTTCTGGTCCTAACACAGTATACAATCTCCTACGGCATATTTTTCTGACAAAGAAAATCATTATCTCAGTGAATTCAGTTTTTATAAGATTATGAATAGGAAGATGAATAAGGATTTCAACATATTGGCGTCTTTCTATTTCTTCCTGTTTACCCTCTTAGCCTACTCACTTCTAAATGTAGCATAGGACCAAAGGAGTTACAACAGAACTTGAAATGTCCATGTATCACTGAATTACATGAAATCCCAGTTTTAACAGTGGTTTTACCAAATTAAGTACTGAGCTAAGCATTTCTGAGAGAGTAACATTTTGGGGGTCATGTAAAGGTTATGATAGAATTCAAGAGCTTCCATAGTAAATCTGATTTAGTATAGATATACTCTTCCAAAGCTTTATATGTATGTTTCTAGTCAATCACAACCATATGGAATAGTCTATTTGAATAAGTATATTTTGGAAGCAGCCAAGGCTAAAAGCGTAATGTTCTACACCATGACGTTCAAACTTTTTTGAACCTGACCAATAGTAAGGGATACATCTTACATATAGTATAGACATATACATAAATGCACATAACTAAAATAAAATGCCCTGAAACAATACTTATTAAGTGCAATACATAATGATATAAACTATTCTTTTCATTTTACATCTTTGTGTAAAGATGCGTATTGATTTCATGACCCACAGCTTTAAAAACACTACAATAACTACAGATAGATTATAACTTATAACCCTGGCCAAATCCACATCTTCTGAGTTCTTCATGACTTTCAGAATATTCCTAATGTTTTGAGAGCAGATTAAAACTGAAAAATAGCCAAATAACATGAGGTCCCTTTATATATACAGATATGGTAGGTTGTTGGGTCTCCCTACAGGTTTCACTCATTATAATTCTATGTGTAAAGGGGTCCATAGGAGAGAAGTTTATTAGGGACAGAAGGGAAGTATAAACATTGAGCAGAGAAAAGGAAATGAACATCAAATAGAAGAGAAGCAGGAGGTGTGAGACCTACTGGGCTGACAAAGGAAGCAGAGACTGGAAGATAAACACAGCCAGAGCCAGGAAAACAAGTCAAACCTGAAGCAGGAGGCTAAATGGAGCCAGAGCCAGAAGGAAACGCAGAAATAGGCATACAAGAGGAAACAAGGCCAACAGAAAATAATGTGCCATGCCAGGAAGGAAAAAAAGGCTGATGGCATTTGGCTGCCTTATGCATGAGAGCAGAAAGGCCTGGAACTATTATGTGTATTCTCTCAGGCTATCAGATTAATAGAACTTTATATTCAGCAAAAACTCACTGTAGTTAAAGAAAATGTGGTCATTGTTTATTATGCTCTATTAAATAGCACTTCTTTCCTACCAATAATTTTGGCCTATTTTTATTAGAATGCTCAACTGAGAAAATAAACATATGCTCTTTATCTATTTGATAATTTTCTACTGCCAGAATTTAGAATCAAATTTAATTTCTATGACATTGTTTTATAATTCTTTGCAGATCCAAACTGTTTTCTGGTTTCTTTCATACTTCATGCACACAACTAAGCAATGGAATAACTATGTTCTTTTAGTGAACAAAACATTAAGATTCATATTACATGGAAGCTATCGTTTCATTGTTTTCTTATTCTTTATTAATAAAAAAATAATTTCCAACAGAATTCAAGCAATTAGTGATTCAATTATTACAAAATAAGTGCTATCTGGCAAAATGCTTAAGTCATGTCTTTGAAAAATGGATACTTTTGGTTTTTTGCTTTCTTTTTAAATATTTTTTAGAAAAAAATAAGAATATTTATGTAACAAAGAATATTTATGTACATAAGAATATTTATGTAACAAATTAAAGTTTAAACTGAAGTCAAATTTAAAGGTATCAGAATCAACCAGACATTTATAATTATGAGCAGAGCTAATTCACCACTTGGTAATTCACTAAAGCCTATTTATTCCAGTTCATCATCAAGAAAATGTACTCCCTCAAACAAACTAATAAACAAACAAACGAAATGCCTATATAGCATTTGAGTATTTTTCTGTCAACTTAATTGATGAACACCTAAATTAACTGAAGTATTATTTGCAATTAATTTCAATAACAAGCAAGTTCACAACATGTAAACAAAAACTAATTTAGATAATCAAATATTTCATAAAATAAAACTTACATAGCACTAATAATATCTTTAAGACTTTTGAAATTTAAAAATTGTCTCTATTCAACTGACTTATTTAAGAAATACATAGTACAAATTTTTTGTAAAAGCAAAAATATGAAAATAAGTGCAATTAAAAAATAAATTTCAGAATAGCAATTTAGAAAAATCTAAAGGAGTAAACAGTACATAAATAAGCAATCACGTTCACTCCAATATGGTTTGTAAGACAGAAATATGGAAAGTAACCCATCAATAGAAGAATGGGTTACCCAAAACAACAAGAAGAACAAAAACATCCCATTGTTTATTCACGCTATAGTGGAAAAGGAAGATGGAAGATATTTTCTGATGGGATGAGACAGGAGATGACAAAGCCCTCATTTCTTCCTGAAATTATACTATGACTAAATAACATATTATTTGAAGGGTTGGGGTAAAGCACTAAAGTTAGCAGAGACTACATTTCTTCCTTTGAGATGCTCTATTTTTCCCCAAGAAGAACGAACTGACTGACCCAGCTGCTAAGTATAGAAATTACATCCTTCTATATTGCAGTTCCTAAATTGGAAGTTTGCCATGTCTATGCACAAATCCAAATGACTACCTGGATCTCCCCCCCTTGGAATCTCTCCTAGCCTCAATACTTCCCTTCCCTGATGAAGCATTGAGTCTATCCTTTTCTAAACTTTTTATTATTATTATTTCAGAATATTATGGGGGTACAAATATTTTGGTTACATAAATTCCTTTTGTACCATTTGAGTCAAAGTTATAGTGTGCCCATCCCCCAGATAGTGTGCATTGTACTTCTAAATCTTAACCCTTTTTACCTTCCCCTGCCAAGACTAAGATACCAAGGCTCCAGAGCCCATTATTACTATTAAACTTTCTTTCAGCTCATGAATCTGAATGAAAAACTTGAGGGTGAAGGACAAGAAACTGAATTTCTGGATATTGTGATGTAAGTATGGCAAATAAAATGAAGAAATTCTACCTTTTAATATATTTGTAAGGAAATATGCATAAACTTAGATATGTGCCTATGCGATGAGGACTAAATGTATAATAACAAATTTGTTAACATGGACACTTCAAATAAATATTCAAGATCAAAGGGGGAATAGAACAACCACAAAATTTTATTTGACAGTTTGAAAAGAATAAAAATTACTGTAGTCATGCATACAAGCCACTTCCAACCCAAAATGAATATATATATCAGACTTTTATAATTTTACTAATTTCAACACTAAATTCCAATTAAGCATATGCTGTCTTCATTACATATTTACATGGCATGGTCACCTACTCATAAAACATAATCTTATCACAACTTAAAAAAGAAATAAAAAGAATATGGTTAACTATTAACAGAAATTTGCTTCAGAATGAATAATCATGGCCTATTTTGTTCTCAAATCTCACTGAACTGTTCCCAGGTTTCCTGGACTTTCTCTCGTGTCTTATAGGGATGACAGCCAGGTGAAACATACTTAGCTAGGTTGTAAAGGAAGGTTAGTGCTAGAGATTTGAAGCCAAGAAATATTTTGTCTATATTTTCTTTCTTTGTTCTTGGGGTTAGGAACTTTTATCATTCATTAATTCACTCATTCCTATATTTCCATAAGTATCTATGGATATACCATTCAATCACAACCTGCATTCCCTTTTACCTGACAACATAAGTACAGTTGATTCTCATTATTCACAGAATAGTTATATGTTGTATAAAATAGCTGTAAACAGTGAATGAGTGAATACTAAACCATTGCTCCTGGGGAAATACAGAGTTAGCTTTGTACCAGCCTCTGTCACAGCATTTTCATCAACCAATCAATTCATAAGCTTGTTTTATGTGTGTTTCAGTTTAAACACACCTTACTTAATATATATTGTTGATTCATTAACATTGAACTCATGACCAACAGCACTATAACTCATGCCTGAATGAAACTTATGTAACAAACATATTTCTCTATAAGGCATATCTTGTCTTAGGAACACTAGCAAGCACTTCAGGACTACTTGGAGGTCATTTTAAACAGTAGAATCAACAAAAAGCACAAAAAATTTTTAATGTGGCACTAAATGGGCCACAAATTAGTGCTACATACTGTTAACAAGTGTCACTTGTTAAGAGTATGACAGCTGAAGCAAGAAGGCAACCTTAGCTGGGAACATCCACAGGGAATAATTCAAAATTTTCACTGCTCTATGCATGTACATGTCCATGAATAATCGTGAAAGTGCTGCAAGTATTGATTTTGAGTTTGCAAATATATTTCCACAAATACCAAATCTACAAAAAATGGGAATTTGACTATACATCTAAAATTCTTTGTCTTTCCTCTATTTCATAATTACTCAAACTTTTTTCTATCTCAGAACCCTTTAATATTATTAAAAATTATTTAGGATCCCAATGAGCTTTTGTTTAATGAGTTATATCTACTGCAATTTACCTTATTATAAATTAAAACTAAATTCTATAATATTGATTTCTAAATTATGTTTTAATTATTATTAATAATAAGTCCGTTACATGCTACCATAAATAATGTTCTTTGTTATTTGTTATTTATGTTAACATAAATTAATTAGTTAAAAGTAACTGTATGTCCCCCAAAATTTAGTGAGAATGGCCTTGTTTTACATTTTTGTAAAACTCTTTAATGTCTGGCTTAATAAAAGGCAGCTGGATTCTCATATCTGCTTCTGCATTCAATCTTTCACAACATACTCTTTTGGTTAAGGTAAATGAAGAAAACCCGAGTTCACACATTTAGTGGGAAACAATATTTTAATAGCACGTTCAGGTCATTGTAGATATTATTTTTTGATGCTATACCAAAATTCAGCAGGTAGTAGTTTCAGAAATGTTAATTGCATTTAAAAAACGAAACCATATTAATGAATTTTGTATTTTGTTTACTTAAAATCTTTTGGTCCATCCTGGAACTTGAGCAGATCTTTTACCCATGCACAATTTTGAAGACGCACACATTGGTCATTTGGAAGGAGTTCTTCAACTCTTGCAGATGTTAACAAATTACATTATACAACAACAAAAATCACATCATTAATATCACTACCCAGCCCATCAGAAAGTCTTCAAAACTTGAGAAACTGTCACGTTCATGGCACTGAACACAAACTTGAGAATTTTAATTTGGACTTGAAAGCTCAAATATTAACATTGGCAACAAATACTGTCAATTGTGTTCAAGTGATAGGCTTGCTTGATTTGGTTTCAAGAAAATGACTGCAAACACTCAAATCTGAGTAACCACAGTTTGGGCCTTCTTTCAAATAAAAATGGAGTTCCCTGAAAAAAGCAGCTAGCTCAGTTCATAATTCAAAAAACTACACAAGTATTTTTCCTTAAGACAAACATCATTCTTCAGTTTATACAAGAGTTCTATGTGTACTTCCCATTTCATCACACTGGATATTAAAATGATGTGTACTCAAAGGCCAAGATTTAATAAAGTTAATAATTTTTACTACTTCATAAAAGGCAACAAGTTAATTTTTTAATTTTTATTATCTGTGCCTGGTGGTGACAAATAAAATGACTACTAATAACATTTGATGTCAATAAATGGTTCTTTTTTTTGTTGTTTTTTTGAGACAGTCTCGCTTTGTTGCCCAGGCTAGAGTGAGTGCCGTGGGGTCAGCCTAGCTCGTAGCAACCTCAAACTCCTGGGCTCTAGCAATCCTCCTGCCTCAGCCTCCCGAGTAGCTGGGACTACAGACATGCACCACCATGCGTGGCTAAATTTTCTATATATTTTTACTTGGCCAATTCATTTCTTTCTATTTTTAATAGAGACGGGGGTCTCACTCTTGCTCAGGCTGGTTTTGAACTCCTGACCTTGAGCAATCCTCCCGCCTCGGCCTCCCAGAGAGCTAGGATTACAGGCATGAGCCACCGCACCCAGTCAGCTTTACTTTTTATAGATGTATCTTTTACAGTCCTATAGGCATGGCCCCAACATTTCTTTATCTCATGAAAGATGCATGGTTTGATAAATTAATTTTCAAAAACAAAATTAAGGGAGAAATGTGAACTTTATAATGTTAATTAGGTTAAAGATCAGACTTTGAGGAGATAATAATCACCTTTAAAATTATTAAGACCATCATGTGGAAGAAAGATTAGACATCTGTGTATACATATATGCTCATATACATACGTATTCATACATATAAAAAGAAAAGAGAGAGAGAGAAACTGGATAGAGTTACAGAAGATGAACTAGTAGAAATTAATGGCAGTAAGGGGGAAAACAGGCTTGGGGTCAATTTGAAGAAAAACAACTACAGAAAAGTACACAAATCACATGTGTGCAGTACAATTAAATTTCACAAAGTGAATGCACCTGTGTAATTAGCACTGAATTCAAGAAATATACTACTACCAGTATCCCAAAACACCTCTTTCAGTCCTTAACACTTCCTAAAGTCAATAATCTTACTGACTTCAACAACCATACGTCAATTCTGCTTGTTGTTGAACTTTATAGAAAGAGAATCACAAAGTATATATTCTTCTGTATCTAGCTACTTTAAAAAAACCTTTACATTTGTGAGTGGTTTATCCATGTTTCTGGGTTTAGCACTAGCTTTTTCATTTATATTAACATTATTGTTTATTATCCAATTATATAAATATACCATTGTGTATTTATCCATTCTATTCTAATGAACATATTGGTTGTTTCCAGTTTGGAAACAGACTAAATAATAACCCTAAAAGATGTCTACACCCCGCTGGGTGTGGTGGCTCACACCTGTAATACTAGCAACTCTGGGAGGCCGAGGTGGGTGGATTGCCTGAGCTCAGGAGTTCCAGACCAGCCTGAGCAAGAGTGAGACCTCATCTCTACTAAAAATAGAAAAATTAGCTGGGCAAGGATGGGTGAGCCTGTAGACCTAACTACTCGAGAGCTAAGGCAGAAAGATAACTTGAGCCCAGGAGTTTGAGACTGCAGTGAGCTATTATGACACCACTGCACGCTACCCAGGGCAATGTAGTGAGACTCTGTCTCAAAAAAAAAAGAAAGAAAGAAAGAAATGAAATTGAACCCCCCTCCTCACTCCCCCGCTTTCATATAAATAAAAGAAAAATTTTTAATGAAAAATAAAAAAGGGAGGGGGTGGAGCAAGATGGCAGACGAATAACACCGCCAGACAGAGTGTCTCTACAGAAAAGACAGATTCTAGCAGAAATTAGAGGAAAGAAGCAAGAAGATGAGCATACAGCGGACGAGGGCCGGAAGGAGGGGTACCACCGGAGGAGGCTGCGAAGGAGAACTGGAGGCTGAGACCACCAGAGCAGCCCGGAGACCAGCGGCAAGGGTAGATAGATTTGCTGTTTCCCCTCCCCTGCATTTGGAACTGCTGGTGGGCTACCCAGCGGGTGGAGAGACCTGCGGACACCAGCCCAGAGACCACCGCCGCCAGCCAGTGGTGAGCCTGTAGCAGACGTGGCACCAGGTTCCCAACTTCCTCCGGGCACCTCCGTGTGCACAGACCCGAGCCTCGCGGCAGGCGCCATATTGCCTCCTCCTCCCCTCCCCTGACCCTACCTGCGGCTGCCCAGAGAGACAATACAGCCACCAGCCAGAGGCACCTCCAGGGAATGGGACCTTCCATTTTGGGACCCTACAGCTGACTCAGGGGAACTCATACTGTGAGCTCCCTACCCGCCCGCCCTCCCAGGTGCTGCTGGCACAGTGTTCCCAGGAGAACGGTGCCTGTTACTCCAAGCAAACGCCACCTACTGACAGGGACGGCATCTTGCACAGCCTTTCTACGGCACCACTGACTCAATATACAGGGAGTGGTCCAATTTCACCCACAGACACCACCTAACGCCTCAGAAACTAAACAAGGTGTGTGAACACCCAAACAATAACTTAAGGAAAGAAACAACAACTGATTGCAATGGGAAGAAATCAGCGAAGGAACTCAGGAAATATGAAGAACCAAACGGAAAACACACCCCCAAAGAGGAGCACCAGCCCCCTAAAAATGGACACCAACCAAAATCAGGCAACCAATATGACAGAAGAGAAATTTCGTATGTGGATCATAAGAACACTCACCCAGCTGCAACAACAACTCAATAACCAACACAAAGAAACCACAAAAACCCTCCAGGATATGGAAAAAGAAATAGACATAATGAAAAAAAATGTAACCGAACTACTGGAAATGAAGAATCAATTCAAGGAACTACAAAATACAGTGGAAAGTCTCAGGAACAGGGTAGATGAAACAGAAGAAAGAATCTCAGAGATTGAAGATAACACCCTCCAATTAAATAAATCAGTCACAGAAATAGAGCAGAGAAACAAGAGAAAAGAGCAAAGCCTACAAGAGCTGTGGGATTATGTGAAGAAACCTAATATGAGGGTCATAGGGTTACCAGAAGGGGAAGAAGACAACACTCAAGGGTTGGACAAGCTGTTTGAAGATATAATAGAGGAAAATTTCCCAGGCCTTGCTCAAAATCTTGATATACAAGTTCAAGAAGCTCAGAGGACCCCTGGGAGATTCAATGCAAACAGGAAGACGTCACAACATGAAGTCATCAGACTGACCAAAGTATCAACTGAAGGGGCCCTTCTAAGAGCTGTAAGACAAAAGAAGCAAGTAACATACAAGGGAAAGCCAATTCGAATAACATCAGACTTCTCTAATGAGACTTTACAAGCAAGGAGAGACTGGGGCCCCATTCTCACTCTTTTGAAACAAAACAATGCCCAGCCTAGAATATTATTCCCTGCAAAACTAAGCTTCGTATATGAAAGAGAAATAAAAATATTCTCAGAAAAGCAAAGGCTCAGAGAATTCACCAAGACAAGACCAGCCCTACAAGAAGCACTTTAAACAGCGTTATGCACGGAACATCATAATAATAACCCACGAATATAAAAACAACCAAAACCCAAAGATATTAAAGGCCAGATATTACAATGGCTCAAGACAGAAATCATAGCAACAACATCCAACCCAACAGAATGATCAGTAATCTACCTTACCTATCAGTTCTCTCAATAAATGTGAATGGCTTAAACTCTCCACTCAAGAGACATAGGCTGGCTGAATGGATAAGAAAACACAGGCCAAGTATATGCTGTCTTCAGGAAACACATCTAACCTGCAAGGATGCATACAGACTAAAAATAAAAGGGTGGAGATCAATATTCCAAGCAAATAGAGGCCAAAAGAAGGCAGGTGTGGCACTTCTAATTTCAGACGATTTAGTTTTTAAACCAACAAAAGTAGTAAAAGACAAAGAGGGTCATTAGATAATGGTGAAGGGCACACTTCTTCAACAAGAAGAGATAACAATTTTAAATATATATGCACCCAACTTAGGTGCACCCAGATTCATAAAGCAAACCTTACTGGAGCTAAGCAAATGGATTAATAGCAACTCCATAATTGCCAGAGATTTCAACACCCCACTGACGGCACGAGACAGATCCTCCAAACAGAAAATTAATAAAGAAATAATGGACTTAAACAAAACTCTAGAATAATTGGGTCTGACTGACATTTACAGAACATTCTGCCCAAAATCCACTGAATATACGTTCTTCTCATCAGCTCACGGGACATTCTCTAAGATTGACCATGTCCTAGGACACAAAGAAAATCTCAAGAAATTTACAAAAATAGAAATCATACCATGTACCTTCTCAGATCACAGTGCAATAAAAGTAGAAATCAACCCTAACAGAAACTCACATTTCTACACAAAAACATGGAAATTAAACAACCTCCTACTAAATGATTACTTCATAAATGAAGAAATCAAGACGGAAATAAAAAAATTCTATAAAGAAAACGAAAATGGAGAGACAAGTTATCAACTCCTCTGGGACACAGCTAAAGCAGTTCTGAGAAGAAAGTTTATCTCCATAAATGCCTATAACCAAAAGACAAGAAGATCACAAATAGACAATCTAATGAAATGACTCAAAGAGCTGGAAAAAGAAGAACAGAACAACCCCAAACCAGGCAGAAGAAGTGAAATCAACAAGATCAAATCAGAACTAAACGAAATTGAAAACAGGGAAGCTATTCAGGAGATTAATAAAACAAAAAGTTTGTTCTTTGAAAAAATAAACAAAATTGACACACCATTGGCTAAGCTAACGAAAAGCAGAAAAGAGAAATCTCTAATAAGCTCCAACAGGAATAAAAAAGGAGATATCACAACTGATCCCAAAGAGATACAAGATACAATTTATGAATGCTACAAAAATCTTTATGCACACAAACTAGAAAATGTGGAGGAATGGACAAATTTCTAGAAACACACAGCCTCCCTAGGCTCAACCAGGAAGAAATAGATTCCCTGAACAGACCAATCTCAACAGCTGAAATAGAAACAGCAATTAAAAATCTCCCTAAAAAGAAAAGTCCCGGTCCAGATGGCTTCACACCTGAATTTTAACATACTTACAAAGAAGAACTAGTACTTGTCTTGCAGAAACTATTCCACAACATCGAGAAGAACAGAAACCTCCCCGACACCTTTTATGAAGCGAATATTACTCTGATAGCAAAACCAGGAAAGGATGCAACAAAAAAAGAAAACTACAGACCAATATCCCTAATGAATATAGATGCAAAAATTTTCAACAAAATCTTAGCTAACCAAATCCAGACACTTATCAAAAAAATAATCCACCACGACCAAGTGGGCTTCATCCCAGGGATGCAGGGATGGTTCAACATACGTAAATCTATAAATGCAATTCACCACATAAACAGAAGCAAAAACAAAGACCACATGATTCTTTCAATAGATGCAGAAAAAGCTTTTGACAAAATTCAACACCCTTTCATGATACAAACACTTAAGAAAATAGGCATAGAAGGGACATCCCTAAAAATGATACAAGCCATATATAACAGACCCATAGCCAACATCATACTGAATGGGGAAAAATTGAAATCATTCCCACTTAGAACTGGAACCAGACAAGGCTGCCAACTATCTCCACTTATGTTCAACATAGTGCTGGAAGTCTTGGCTACAGCAATCAGACAGGAAAATGGAATCAAAGGTATCCAAATAGGGGCAGAAGAGATCAAACTTTCACTGTTTGCTGATGATATGATATTGTATCTAGAAAACCCCAAAGATTCAACCAAGAAACTCCTGGAACTGATCAATGAATTTAGTAAAGTCTCAGGATACAAAATCAATACACAGAAATCAGAGGCATTCATATACGCCAACAACAATCTAATTGAGAACCAAATCAAAGACTCAATTCCCTTCACAATAGCAACAAAGAAATTAAAGTACCTAGGAATATACTTAACCAAGGACATAAAAGACCTCTACAGGGAGAACTATGAAACACTGAGGAAGGAAATAGCAGAGGATGTAAACAGATGGAAATCCATACCATGCTCGTGGATCGGCAGACTCAATATCATCAAAATGTCTATACTACTCAAACTGATCTACAGATTCAATGCAATACCTATTAAAATCCCATCAGCATTCTTCACAGATATAGAAAAAATAATTTTACACTTCGTATGGAACCAAAGAAGACCCCGAATATCAAGAGCAATTCTAGGCAACAAAAACAAAATGGGAGGCATTACTATGCCAGATATCAAACTATACTACAAAGCTGTAGTAATTAAAACAATATGGTATTGGCACAAAAATAGGAATATTGACCAGTGGAACAGATGTGAGAATCCTGATATAAAACCATCCTCATATAGCCATCTCATCTTTGACAAAGCAGACAAAAACATATGCTGGGGAAAAGAATCCCTTTTCAATAAATGGTGCTGGGAAAAAGGATAGCCACCTGTAGAAGGCTAAAACAGGACCCACACCTTTCACCTCTCACAAAAACCAACTCACGCTGGATAACAGACTTAAACCTAAGGTATGAAACTATTAGAACTCTAGAGGAAAAAGTTGGAAACACTCTCCTAGACATCGGCCTGGGCAAAGAGTTTATGAAGAAGTCCCCAAAGGCAATCACAGCAGCAACAAAAATAAATAAATGGGACATGATCAAACTACAAAGCTTCTGCACAGCCAAAGAAATAGTCATGAAAGTAAACAGACAACCTACAGAATGGGAGAAAATTTTGCATCCTATGCATCCGATAAGGGACTGATAACTAGAATATACTTAGAACTCACGAAAATCAGGAAGAAAAAATCAAATAACCCCATTAAAAAGCGGGCAAAGGACTTGAACAGAAACTTTTCTAAAGAAGACAGAAGAATGGCCAACAAACATATGAAAAAATGCTCAACATCTCTAATCATTAGGGAAATGCAAATCAAAACCACAATGAGATATCACTTAACCCCAGTGAGAATGGCCTTTATCAAAAATCTCCAAACAATAAATGTTGGCATGGTTGCGGAGAGAGAGGAACACTCCTACACTGATGGTGAGACTGCAAACTAGTTCAACCTCTGTGGAAAGCAATATGGAGATAACTTAAAGCGATACAAGTGAATCTACCATTTGATCCAGCAATCCCATTGCTGGGCATCTGCCCAAAAGATCCAATGACACTCTACAAAAAAGACACCTGCACTCGAATGTTTATAGCAGCACAATTCATAATTGCAAGGCTGTGGAAACAGCCCAAGTGGCCATCAATCCAAGAATGGATTAATAAAATGTGGTATATGTATACCATGGAGTACTATTCAGCTCTAAGAAACAATGGTGATATAGCACATCTTATATTTTCCTGGTTAGAGCTGGAACCCATACTACTAAGTGAAGTATCCCAAGAATGGAAAAACAAGCACTAGATATATTCTCCAGCAAGCTGGTATTAACTGAGTAACACCTAAGTGGACACATAGGTACTACAGTAATAGGATATTGGGCAGGTGGGAGGGGGAGGGGGGCGGGTATATACATACATAATGAGTGAGATGTGCACCATCTGGGGGATGGTCATGATGGAGACTCAGACTTTTGGGGGGAGGGGGGAAAATGGGCATTTATTGAAACCTTAAAATCTGTACCCCCATATTATGCCGAAATAAAAATAAATAAATAAATAAATAAATAAATAAAAAAGATCTCTACATCCTAATGATCAGAATCTGTGAATATATTACCTTAATTGGCAAAAGAAGACTTCCCTGATATAATTAAGGATCTTTACATGAGAAGATAAATCTAGAGTATCCAAGTGAGCCAATATAATCTAAAGGGCCTGTATTAAAGGGATGCAAGAAAGTCAGTGAAGGCGATATGTTGACAGAAGCAAAAGGAGAAAAGGCAATGTAATGCAAAGCCATAAGATAAGGAATGAAAACTAGAAAAAGCAAAAAAATAGATGCTCTGCTATAGCCTCCAAAAGGAAGCATCCCTACCGACAGCTTGATTTTAGCTCAAAGAGACCCATTTCAGATTTTGACCTCCAGAATTATAAGAGAATACATTTAGCCACTAAATATGTGGTAATTTGTGTTTTTTAATTTTTTTAAATTGCTACATCATAGATATAACAATTTTGGGGTACATGTAGTATATATTTAAATATATTCATACAACTTGAACAGATCAAATAAGTGCACTTGGCCGATCCACCACCTTTAATATTTGTCTTTTCTTTATGCTAGAAACATTCAAATTATTCTCTTCTAGCTATTTTGAAATATAGAAATATATAGTAGGTAACACTAGGTCTTATTTCTTCCATCAGACTGTATGTTTGTACTTTTTAATCACCCTCTCTTTATCCTTGCTCCCCACTACTATTCCCCGTTCTAGTCATCGCGAATTTACTTTCTCTTCTAATGAGATCATTTTTTAGCCCCCACATATAAGTGAGAATATGCCATAAATGTCTTTCTGTGGTTGGCTTATTTCACTTAACATAAATAAGTTCTATCCCTGTTGCTGCAAATGACAAGATTTCATTTGTTTGTATGGACGAATAATATTCCACTATGTATGTATACCACATTTTCCTTATCCATTCATCCATCAACAGGCACCTGCGCTGATTCCCAAGTTTTGGCTATTGTGAATAGTGCTGCAATAAACATGAGAGTACAGATATCTGATATACTGACTGCCTTTCTTTTGGATATATACCCACTAGTGAAATAGCTAAATCATATGATAGTTCTAGTTTTAGTCTTTTAAGAAAACTCCATAGTTTCTCTAGTGGTTGTACTAATTTACGTTCCCACAGTGTAAAGGGTTTCCCTTTATCCATATCCTTACAAGCATACATTATTCTCTTTTTGATAAAAGCCATTATAATTAAGGTAAGATATCTCATGTGGTTTTTATTTGCACTTCTCTGATGATTAGTGATATTGAGCATGTTTTAATGTATTTAAATGTTAGCCATTTGTATGTCTTCTTTTGAAGAATATTCAGATCTTTGGCCAATTTTTAATTGAATTTTGTTTTTGTTTTGTTTTGTTTGCTGTTGAGTTATTTGAACTATGTATATGTTGTGGCTATTAATCTCTTGTTTGCAAATATTTTCTCCCATACTACCTCTTTGCTTTGTTGGTTTTTTACTGTGTAGAATCTTTTTAGTTTGATGTAATCTCATTTTTCTACTTTTGGTTTGAATGCCTGTGTTTTTGAGGTCTTACACAAAAAAATATTTTCCCAGACCAATATCCTGGGGCATTACCCAATGTTTTCTTGTAGGAGTTTATAATTTCAGTTCTTAGATTTAAATCATTAATCCATTTTAACTTGATTTTTTTATATGGTGAGAGATAGGGGTCTACTTTCATTCTTCTGAATATAGATATTCAGCTTTCCCAGCAAAATTTATTGAAGAGACTGTCCTTTTCCCAATTTCTGTTCTTGGCACCTTTGCAGAAAATCAATTGGCTGTAAATGTACAGATTTATATCTGGGTTTTCTATTCCATTCCATTGGTCAGAATAGAATTGTGGTATGTTGTATTTCCATTTTCATTTGTTTCAAGAAATTTTAAATTTTCCTTCTTAATTTCTTCATTGAACGCTTGGTCATTCAGGAGCATGTTGTTTAATTTCCATGTGTTTGTCTGTTTTCCAAGGTTCTTCTTGTTATTGATCTCCACTTTCGTTCCATTGTGGTCAGAAAAGATACTTGATATGATTTCTACTTTTTTGAATTTGTTGAGGTTTGTTTTGTGGCCTAATATATGATCTATCTTGGAGAATGATGCTGTGCTGATGAAAAGAGTGTAAATTCTGCAATTATTGGGTGAAATGTTCTGTAAATGTCAGTTAGGCCTAAAATAGTCTAGTGTGTAAACTTCAATGTTTCTTTGTTGATTTTCTGTGTGGATAATCTGTCCATTACTGAGAGTGGGGAGTTGAAGTCCCCTACTATTACTATATTTCAGTCTATCTCTACCTTTAAATTGATTAATGTTTTCCTTAAATCCCTGGGAGCTCCAGTGTTGGGCATACAGAAATTTATAATTGTTATATCCTCTTACTGAATTGATTGACTCTTTTATCATTATGTAGTAAATTTCTTTGTGTCTTTTTACAGCCTTTGATTTATAGTCTATTTTCTATAGCTATTCCTGTTCTTTTTTGGTTTCCACTTGGATGGAATAGTTTTCTCTATCCTGCACTTTGAGTCTATGTCTGTCTTCATAGATGAGGTAGGTTTCTTCTAGGCAGGATATAGTTAGGTCTTGTTTCTTTATCCATTCAGCCACTCTGTGTTTTTTAACTAGAGAATTAAGTTGATTTACTTTCAATGTTATTATTGATAAGTAAGGACTTACAACTAGAATTTTGGTGCTTATTATCTGGTTGTTTTGTAACACCTCTCTTCCTTCCTTACTATCTTCCGTTAAGGTTAAGTGATTTTCTATGGTAGTATGTTTTAATTCACTGCTTTTTATTTATGGCAAATCTGTTACAGGTTTTTGCATTGTGGTTACTATAGGCTTACAAAAAATATCTTATAGATATAACAAGTTATTTTAAAGAGATGACAACCTATCTTAGAGCATAAAAGAATAGAAACAAACAAAAAGTTTTTAAAAACTCCATGCTTTAACTCTATTCTCTCACATTTGGTTTATGTTGTCTCAATTTACATATTTTTATATTGACTATCTCTTTAATAGGTTTGTGTGTCTAATATTATTTTTAATAGATTCATCTTTTAGGCTTCCTACTAGAGTTATGAGTGGACTATACAATAATTACAGTAGTATTTTGGGTTTGTCTGTGTACTTAATTATACCAGTGGGTTTTATACCTTCAAGTGTTTTCTTTTTGCACACTGGTGTTTCTTTCTTTCAGAATGAAGTACTCCCTTTAGCATTTCTTATAAGATGGGTCTGAAAGTGGTGAATTCTTCCAGCTTTTGTTTGTCTAAGAAAGATTTTATCTTTCCTTCATATTAGAAGGACATCTTTAGTGAATACAATATTCTTAAATGGCAGGGCTGTTTTTCTTTCAGTTCTTTGAAAATGTCATCACACTCCCTCATCTTGGCCTATGGTGGGTTTCTGTTGACAAGTTCTGTTGCCAAATTGTAGATTCTTCATATGTTATTTGCTTCTTTTCTCTTGATGCTTTTAGGATCTTCTCTTTGTCCTTGACCTTTGAGAATTTGACTATTATATACCTTGGCTTAGTCTTATTTTTTAAATACAGATGGACTCAGGTTTTGTTTTTTGGGTTTTTTTTGGTTTGTTTTTTAAGGCACAGAGTCTTACTCTGTCACCCAGGCTGGAGTGCAACAGTAGCGCAATCACAGCTCACTGCAGCTTTAAACTCCTGGACTCAAGTGATTCTCTTGCCTCAGCCTACAAAGTAACTAGGAATAGAAGTGTGCACCACCATTCCTAGCTAAGATTTTTATTTTTTATAGAGACAGAATCTTGCCATCTTGCCCAGGCTGGTCATGACCTCCTGACCTCAAGCGATCCTCCTGCCTTGGCCTCCCAAAGTGCTGAGATTACAGGCATGAGCTACCAAACCTGGCCAGTAGTCTCATATGAATCAAATCTGTTTGGTATTCTCTGACTTTTCTGTACCTCAAATCTGTTTTGTATTCTCTGACTTTTCTGTACCTGGATCTTTATTTCATTTCCAAGTTTTGGAAAGTTTTCTGTTATTCCCTTGGATAAACTTTTTACCCCTTGCTCTTGCTCAGCTCCCTCTTGAATATCAATAATTCTTAGAGTTGATCTTTTGAGGGTAATTTTCTATCTCTTATAGGCAATCTTCATTCCTTTTCATTCTATTTTTTTTCCTCCTCTGATTGTGTATTTTCAAATAGCCTGTCTTCAAGTTCACTGATTCTTTTTTTTCCCCTATGCTTGATCCATACTACCGTTGGGAGCCTCTAATGAATTTTTTCAGGTCAGCAAATGTATTTCTCAGTTCTAAGATTTCTGTTTGATTTTTTTATTATTATTTAAGTCTCCTTATTAAATTTCCATAATAAATTTCTGAATTGCTTTTCTGTGTTGTCTTGGAAATCAGAGTTTCCATAAATAGTTTCCTGCTATTTTGAACACTTGCTCAAAGAGTTAACATATTGCCATCTCATGAGGGTCAGTCACTAGGTTCCTTTCCTTGTCCGTTTAGGGAGGTCATGATTCCCTCGTTGCTGTTGTTTCTTATGGCGGTCCATCTATGTCTTTGCACTGAAAGATTAGTTATTTATTCCAGTCTTCTGTCTGGCTTGTTTTGGTTTTATTGAATATGTTTGCTTAGAGATTCCTTGTAATTTACCCGTTGAATTTCCTCTCCCCTCACCCCCACCAGATGGTACCTTAAGCTCAGGTTTGTCTCAGCTCCAGTAAATGATGGCATTGCTGCTCATCCTAAACGTTAAAGTTCCCAAAGGGGATATCCTAGCAGTGTGTGAAGACTATCTAGGTATTCATGCCCAAGGAACCTGTGGAATAAACATCCTACTGTGTCATGCTGCTCAATAGCCACTCTGATTTGGCATCTTCTTTGGCCAAGTTACAGAGTTTCTAGGGCTAGGGATGGTAGTCTCACCTCCCTACTTTGTTTCTAGCTGTCCTCAGAAATATTTTTCCCTTCAGGCATTCCTGATGCTTCCCATGCATTGAGGCAGGAACAGGTTTTCCTGCTTGGGAACCAAAGATGGTGAAGAAGTTGATAGTCTGACTCAATTTCACTTTTTCCAATGTAGAAACCATGAGTTGGGGGTACACTTGATACTGGGCAAATTGGAAGGAGGGGCATTGCTGATATGGAAGTCCGATTCTCTTACTGTCTGCTTGAGGCTTTTTCACTTCTTTGTGGCCCCAAGAACCATCTCATTCTCATATTTGAGTTCTTAGACATTGCTGGTGAGAAACTCAGTGCTATATATTTGTTTTTAATTTTTTTGTAAGGGGAAGTGAAGCCAGCTTGCTTCTATACTGCCATTTTGTTTTATTTTTTTTCCTTATTTTTATTTTTTCACCTCTGTCCTATGCTGCCATTTTGGAACTAGAATTTGTCATAGTTTGTTACAAAAACAATGCAAAGCAAATAGAGGATTATAAATAATATTGCAATGAACATTCTTGACTTTTCTTTTGGTGAGTGCATTCACTTCACTCATTTCTGTTGGATATAGACTTAGGAATGGAATTGCTGGGTTATAGAGTTATCATATGTTCATCTTTTTTTTTTTTTTTTTAAAGAGAAGGGGTCTTGCTCTGTCACCAGGCTGGAGTACAGTGGTACAATCATAGCTTTGTTCAGTTTTAGTAGATACTGCCAGTTTTCCAAAGTGGTTGAATTAACATTTAAACTGCCAAAAGTAGTGTATCAGAGTTGCAATTGTCCCATAGCCTCATAACATCTAGTATCATCTTTTTTTTTTAGCCACTCTAATGGGGGCACACTAGTGTTTTGTTGCAGTTTTAATCTGTATTCCCATTGTGACTAGTGATGTTGAGCACTTTTCAGATTTATTGATAATTTGAATAACCTATTTGATCTAGTACTTTCATAAGTGTCTTGCCCTTTTTTGAACTCCTGACTTTGAATGATCCTCCCGACTCAGCCTCCCAGAGTGCTAGGATTACAGGTGTGAGCCACCACATCCTTGCCCTTTATTTAATTGTGTCATTTGTTGCTTCACTGATCTGTGTGAGTTCTACATATTCTGGATATGAATCCATTAGCAGATAAATAAGGAGAGTAATAAAGAAAGCTTTCTGGTGGCTCTGTTCAGGATCCTTCCTCGTAAAAACAACTTTGATAGCTACAATGCTGATATTATGATTTGTTATAAGGATTCAGTGTTATATGGTTGAAAGTCTTTATTAAAAGGTACTTGGTAACAAGAGTGAGAAACACCCCTTCTGTATCTTCTACAGATCCTAAGCACTAAGTACACATTTAGTGAACACTAAGTTCACATTTAAATGAAACAGTGCCTTAAGGTAAAGAGAACCAGTTTATCTTCCAAAGTAAGGGTTTCTGGTAAACAGCCAGTTACAATTACTAAAGTTCATGAAAATATATAACAGCCAAATACCACTCATAAGGTTTAAACAATGTAGGGAGTCCCAGACACCAGAAAGGACCAAGAAGCATATTTATAAAGGGCAATCAAAGACATCTTAGAAAGACAGAATGAAATAGCAGTGAATCCCAACATTGTAGACATAGAATGACTTCATCAGAATAGTTACATATCAGAGAAGTAAAAAGAAGAAATAAACAGAGAAGTTACTCTCTAAAAATAGGAGAAAGTCAACCATAATAAACTAAGGCAAGGAGTTCAGGATAAGGCTATGAACAATATTAGGCTGTGAGCCATGCCTGCTTTTATGTGACAAAGCTTACAGCTAAGTTACACAAAGGAAGACTGGTATCAGGGAGTATTGTCTGAAGATTCACTGGTATAAGAAGAATGGCAAAAGCACTCCATGCCAGAATTGTTATGGTTTTTAGAAATTCCTTTTGTCCAAATATCTTTTTATTTATTAAATTGGGGGGTACAGGGCAAATATATCCAGTTTTTCTTTAAATAGCATCCAATATGTGTTGTCTCTCAGATAGCTCCAAATAGATTATAAGTAAGCAGTTCAACTTACAAAAGAATGAAGCATACATATACTAGTTAGATGAAAGACTTAGATGAGAGGGAAAAAACAGCTTACTGGAGTCAATGGCCAAAAGAGGAAAATGTAAGATATAAAAACCTGAAACATGTAAACACACTATTGACATCCCAGTGAAAATAATACAAATATCTAAAAACCTTTGTTTTTGCCTTTTATTTAAAGGCAAAAGACAAACTCTGCCTTAATCATTAATGTTATTAAAGTCATTTGCTTTAACAAGCTTGATCTTACCTAGATTAAATTTCAAGATTTTTTTAAAAAGTCTAAATAATATTTTTTGAAGTATCTTTTGTCATTATTTTATCTACTTCATTTTCCTTTGTTCCATTTAAGACTTTTTAAAATTATCGTAAATCAAATTTCTTTTAAAATATAAATGGCTTTCAAAGATTTTGAAACTGCACAAAGTGATTTGTTTTTAAAAGTTCATTAATTTAAGATTTGCATATTTTACCACTCAAACAATGTACTACTAACAAATGATCCCATCTAAGAAACACAACACATTTAATTAATCTATAATCAAAACTGATGATACTCTTAGCCTCTGACAGATACCACTGAGCTTTCAGTGTTTAATACGGAACTCTCTGTTGCTAAACAGTATGGTCAACAAAATGTTTATTTAGAATATACATGGGAGTTTTTCTCTTCCTTCTTCCTTCCCTTATTCCTTCTTCCCTCCCTCCCTCTTTCCTTCCTTTGTTCCTTCCTCCCTTCCTTCCTTTCTCCCTCTCTTCCATCTTCCTCTCTCCCTTCCTCTTTCCTTCCTTCCTCCATCCCTCCATCCCTTTTTTCCTTCCTTCTTTCTTCCTCTATCCCTCCCTTCCTTCTTCATCCCTACCCTTCTTTCTTCTTCTGTCCTTTGTTCCTTCCTCCCTCCCTCCCTCTTTCCTTCCTTCCTTGCTTCCTTCTTTCCTTTTTCCTTCCTCCTTTCTTCCTTCCTTACTTTCCTTCCTCCTCCTTTCTTCCTTCCTTACTTTCCTCCCTCCTCCTTTTCTCCCTCCCTCCTTTCTCCTTTCTTCCTTCCTTCCTCCTTCTCTGTGGGTTGTTTTTTTAATATGCCCAAGATTACTTTCTTTAGGGAAATACTCTCCTCCATGCCACGTGGTTCTAATAAGACTGCCAATGAGGCTAGGCAGATGACCTAGCCCTGGGTAAACATGGTACCATTACTTCCCTGCATAGAGTGACTGGTCTGAGAAAAGGCATGTGAAGTAGAGATGAGAAAAATTCTTCCTTGGGCAGACAATATGGCATAGTAGACACAGAGTCTCCCTAGATTTTAATTCTTGTCTCTATCACTAACTAGCTAAATGATCAAGCAAGTAATTTAATTGGTTCATATCTCTATTTTCTCTTTTAAAATGTAGCTACTGGGGGGTAGAGTAAAAAAAATGTAGCTACTAATAATAACTGCTTTACAGAGCTATTATGAAAATAAAATATAGTAAAACATATTTAGACTTAGCATAGTAATTGGCACATTAAAATCATTAAGTACATTTTAATACTAGCTATTAATACCTTTACTATTACTGTTCCATTGCTTTTGTTATTGGCATTATATATAGATAATGGAATTACTAAATTTGGATAATGCAGTCTAAATATGCAAGCAGGCTGCCTTTGCCAGTTGCAGAGCAGACAGAAGAAAATTTTTGAAGCCAACAAATAAAAGGAAGTAGAACCAAGAGACCAAGGGAGAAAATGAGTCCTAAAGACAGTTTTTGAGCCCCTGGAGCCAATCACCTCCTAAATTTCCCAAGTATGTGGACCAACAATATCTTTTTTAGATAGCACAAAATGAGAACCAAGATTTTGGTTCTACCACATCTCAGCCACCTTCCCAGATATTCTCTTAAGTATGACTCTTTTATAAAATGATTGAATGCATCTTTGAAAGAACAGATTCTTGAATTTTTGATGAGAAAAATACTTGATATTCAGAAAATCACTTCCCTTGAAGCTTCTGAGGAACACATTTATTCTGTATATTGAGAGATGTTTATCTGGTTGTTTGTCATTCCACAATTTGCTGCCAGAACCTTGTGTGTAGCACTACATTCATTCTTAGACATAGAAAAATCACTTCTGTTGCTAATATTGCAGTGCAGATCTATAACCGTGCCCACCTCCAAACCCATTCACGTATGGACGGTAAAGATACGAAGAATTTCTGACGAGCTAGATAGACCTTGTTGAAAGTGCACTCCTGAGCACAGATCTTTTCTACTTTCTGGAAAGCCTTTCCACTGTCTTTATTAACAAAATCTAAACGTTCTTTCCCACTTATTCATAGATCCTTTGTCCTTTGGCCACAGACCCTTGTCCCCAGGTTTCTAGGCCTTTGATCTGCATCTGATGCTTCAACCTTGAGATTGTTTATCTGAGACCTAAACCCCTGCCTATCTCTTTATATGGAGTCTGCCTTTTCTTAATCCTACACTGGATTGGTTGCCCACCCCCCCATGTCCCCCCCACCTGCGTCATCCATGTCCTGGCATCATATATGTCCCATTGTATATAAGATGGCTTGCTTTTTTTCAATAACATCTTCACATGTCATCTAAAAATTTCTGAAAGTATGAAAGTATACATAACTGCCCTATATACATCTTCTCCCTCCTTCCTTTACTTTAGTACCCTTTTAACTAACAAAGAACACTGAAGCTACAGAGTTGCTGGAGGGAGCTTTATGAAAATGTACTATTCTGTCACTAATCAGCACCCTGATAATATGTAGTTCTTACGCCAGGTGTAAATCTTAATGAGAAACAACAAACAACTGTACATATACATGTCTTTAGTCCATATGGTTTAACAAGTCTCATATGAGAGCACAAATAGGATCCAGCCAAAGTCCCCAATATGAGGCTTCTCTAAAGCTGTGGCTGAAAATCTGAAAACAGAGCTATGTCACATAACATTCAGGCTCTTTCCCCCTTACTCTCACTCTTACATAAAGATGACCATGCCAAATCCCTAAAAAAATGATAACTGCAGTGACAGGATAGTTGAGATAAACCCATAGTCTCCCAAGGTAACTACTTTAAAAGAGACAATATTGATACGAAGGTATATAATATGATGTGTTTTTTTAAAAATCAGTTAAATTTTTCCCTGTAAACCTATTTTAGATAAACACACAAAACACTTGAGATGACAACTGAATGGAGATATTAACTTTAATGCACTTGTTACAAAGTTATGTTCCTCCCTCAGGCAGGAGAATTAGGACCTAGAGTATGCCAACAGACCTAGACATTGTAGTGCCACAGTATGAACTGTGATTTAAGGCCATAAAAATAGAGACCAGGAAAAAAAAACTTGCCCATATAAAGATCCTGAGTAACCATTCAGGTAGGCACTAACTCATTTGTATGGTTGTCAAGTAACTAATATTTATTAACTCAAGATATAATGGGAGCATGCCTTTTTGTTTTGTTGCCGTAGTATTATTGCTGTTGCTAATGTGAGAAAGGAAGTAGGGTTGTGGGGTGTTTTTATGAGAAATGCCTTTCAATGGGTGAGGACTGATAATTTGTTAATGCATCTCTTGACTACCACCATAATCATACTAAATAAATAATTTTAATCATTACAGAAGCAATAAATCAGATGTTAAGACATAGTGATTAGGTTATACACCAAGTGTCAAAGTAGCTATTTCTAAATGAAAGTTCTTCTTTTGTATGCCTGAATTTTCTAAATTGATTCAATTACCATATTTTTCTTATTTTTAAAATACATAGTCATTTGGAATTCCTATGATTTTTATCTATCCAGATTAAAAGTGTCTAAAATAAAAACTATGAAAACTGCTCTTTGTAAAGCCTATACTAGATTGTTATTCTTAAATATGAACAATTGAGATAATCTGTTAAGATATATATATTTCAGATTCTTGATCACAGAGAGGAAAAAAGTGGCAGGAAGCTGCACTCTGTTAGATTAAGCCAGATAGTATAAAAAGCTCATGACCAATTATTTGGAACAGCTGCAACTGAGTCACTGAGCTAAATTTTAAAACCAACCTAACTTTGTCAAACAACTTCCAAAGAACACTTAGGAATTTAAAGATACAGATAGTAATTTGGGTTGTTGCTTTGTTTTCATTGGTCTCTGGTTTGCAGGTTTTGTTGTTGGTTTTTGTTGCGTGTTTGTTTACAAGCACTACTAGTCAAGTTGCTAACAATGCCTACTTAACATAAAAAGTACATCTATATTTACTAACACAACTTCAAAATAGCATAAATATGGTATCTGGGGCTTCCTTTTCATTAAGGAATTTGATAAAATGCAAGAAAGTCTTGAAATAAACTTACTCTTAAAATTTAAAAACACACATCTTAAATTTCAAATGATTGTACAGTATATGTTTACCTTGTGCTTTTGAATAATCTCTCAATCTCCAGACATTAACAAGCAGCCTAATTACTTTATATGTAAAATAAAACACTTGAATTATATGAGCTACCTTTCCAACCTTTCCTTGATTTGATGAGTAAGTGCAGTCAAATGTTTGCTCTGTATATTCAGCAAGATTCTAGAATTTACTTATGTGTCACATTCATAGTGTACTCCTTTCTGAACACTGTTTATATAAAAGGAATATGTTTATCAGTTTCTAATATTTTATTTGATAGAGATAGATAAGATTAAATCTAAACTTGCCCTTTTTGTTAGGAGACAGTTCATGGATATCTATTGTTTCTGCATGTATTGTGAGCAAGGGACTGACTTCTAATTGTTCTAAACTATCTTTTGGTTTATTTGTACAGAAAACAGACTTGGAAGATAGGCTCTGCCTCAAAAGGCAAGGTCAGATTTGCTGACAGCTTTGGAAAATATAGTGTCTCCTTCTAGAGCAAAGGGCAGGCATGCTTACTACATGTTATAAAAGATTTGGAGTCCCTAGGCTCAGAGTTCCTCTCCTCTGACTCAACCCACTGCATATGCAGGTATAATCTAGCCCTCTTCATGTCATGTCCATGTTTCCCTGTGGAAATAGGAGTTCAGAGAGTTGGCACAAATGATAACACTCTGGCTACTGCTATTGTTGTGAGTAATCAAGCATCCTTCATCTCTGACCCAGAGTCTCGTTCCTTCTACCAGCATCCTAAAACCAAGGCAGGCTAACTTGTTAGCTTGTAAATAAAGTAAAATCTCAGACCGTTCATACTTTTTGATAATCTAATGAATCGATATAATTTCAAGAAGTATTTATTGAATATCTTCTGGGTGCTTAGCACTATGCTAGGTGCTGAAGCTTTGAATTAGAATAAGGCTTGAATTCTGGATCCTCAATGGGTTGACAGTGTCATTAGGAAAAGAGCACATTTGATAGAGAAAGTACATTATATACCTTTCTTTAAAACTTTAGAAACACTGAAATTTTTACAGCACCTTGGAGACAACCCAGTCTTAAATGTTAATTTTACACATGGTTGGAAGAGTTTATGTAACCTGCCCAAGGTTGCACATTCAATTAGAAGAGAGCTGGAATCGGAGCAGAGATTACCTATTTTCAGTACTCTCTCTATAATACCAGAAACTATTATTATATTTAGTAATGACTGATTTATGTATATTTGCAAAATTGTGGCTGGCTAGACACTTAGTTATAACTAAAAAAAAATTATAATTCAGTTAGTTATAACTAAAAAAATATTGAATAAAAACAAAAATGTATATAAGCCAGAAGATCACTGCAGTCATTATTTATGGAAATAGCACTGATATGGAACTTCTCCTATACTTGTCCTGCATGGAATTTCTCCTGTATGGTAGAAATTATTAATGGGTTTATTTGATGGTTTTATTCACTGCAGTGTCCCAAATTTCTAGAATAGTGCTTGGACCACAGTAGGTGATAAATAGATATTTGTTGAATGATAAATAAATCATGTTGTTTTAAAATATCACCATGTCTAGCACCAATATACAACTATGTTTACGCTTAGTGTTTTGATTAAAGGTGGGAATGAATATAAGAAAATCAGAATGGACATTTTTCCTGACTGAGAATGCCAAGAAAGACAAATAAGGCTATAAAACTATTAGAAGTTAACAGCATATTCAAAGTGAGTAGAACATTCGATGTCAGCAGTTAGGTAGAGCTTTGAAAGAACTTGTGATAACATACTGGCTAGCAGTCTAGTGTTAAGATAAGGTAGTTCTATCCTAGCCAGGAGACAGAATGGAGATTACATTAAGTAGCGTTACTAATCATTAAGGATCAGTAATATGGATGAAAAGAAGAGAGGAAAGGAGCTATCATTTTTTGAGACTCTACTAGTATTTCTTGAGGTAACACTGTGTTAAAGTCTATTATATACCTTATTCCATTTAATTCTCACCAACCCTTTAAGGTAATATTTTCCCCTTTCTATAGATGATTTCTATTTACATGTATATTTCCTGTACTACTTATCCAAACTATAGTTATCCAGATCCAACTTCCAAATGGATCATATGCCAAAATTATCATTCTCAAATCACTTGTTTGTAATCTAGATAACCTAGAATGCATATTTCCATAAAAGTATCTTTAGGTCCCCAAGCTGATCCATAGAAGCTAAAATACAGCTGATACACTATATTTTTGCAATGAATGAAAGAGTGGAAATCCTCAAAAAAAAAAAAATACGTAGTTTGTTAGGTAAGGAATCTAACTTTTATCAATAACATTTTTTCCTGTAGAAATATGTGTGCAATATGTGAAGGAAACACAGAAATACTAAGGACAAATTCAACTCCCTGGTCGTGGCTTATCAACATCATAAAAAAAAGATGATAACTTGCAAAATATTCTTTGAGTTTTGTGGGTAAATTGATCTGAACATAGCATATGCTGGCCTTAGCTATTACCTAAACTTTCCTTCCTATGGAAAAGAGGTAGATATAAACTCAAAAGACTGACATCAAGTTCTGGCTATCTACCCCAGCATAACTTTGAATGTCACCTAACTTAAGTTTCAATTTCCTCATCTGTAATATAAGAATGATATTATTTCCTCTGCATTAAGGAATTATTGCAAGTATAAGATGAGATAATTTGCAAAAGTACTTTTGAGCTATAAATAACATCAGAAAGTGATATTATTTTACATTTGAATAGCTACTATTGATCATGTCTTACAAGAGTTTCATTTCTATTTATGTTTTAATTGATAAGTAGTATAAATTGTATACATTTATGGTGCACATGTTTTGATATATGTATATGTTATAGAATGGTTACACCCAGCTATATAACAAATGCATTATCTCACATACTTATTTCTTTATGGTGACAACACTTAAAATCTACTGTTAGTAATTTTCAAGTGTGAAATACATTGTTATTATCTATAGTAACCATGTTGTACAATAGACCTCTTGAACTTATTCCTCTGATCCAACTGAAATTTTGTGTCCTTGCATCAATGTCTCTCCAATCCTCTAATTCAACCCTACCCCAAAACACATGGTAAACTCAATTCTAGTCTCTGATTCTACAAATTCAACTTTTTTAGATAGCAGATAGGTAAGATTATGGTATTTGTCTTTCTGTGCCTGACTTATTTCACTTACCATAACATTCTCCAAGTTAAGGCATGTTGTACAAATGATGGGATTTCTTTATTAATAAAGGCTGAATAGTACTCCATTGTATGTGTCTGGCACATTTCTTTATCTATTTATCCAGCGATGGACACTTAAGTTGATTCCATAACTTGGCTATTATGAATAACATGGCAATGTACATAAGAGGAGAGATATCTATTTGACATACTGATTTCATATTCTTTGGTTATATACTCAGTAGTTGGATTGCTGTATCAAATGGTAATTCTCTTTAATTTTTTGAGAAACCTCCATGCTATTTTCCATAATAACTATACTAATGTACATTCCTGTGGACAGTGTTATAAGGGTTACCTTTTCTCTACATCCTCTCTAAAATATATCTTTTGTCTTTTTAGTCATAGCCATTCTAACAGGTGTGAGGTGATATCTCATATATTTAATTTGCATTTCTCTGATGATTAGTAAAGTTGAACATTTTTACATATACCTATTGGCCATTTGTATGTCTTCTTTTGAGAAATGTCAAAAGTCATTCAAGTCTTTTGCCATTTTTTAATCATGTTTTTTTGGTTTTGTTTTAGTTTGCTTTGGTTTATTTAAAGACAGAGTCTCATCCTGTCATCCAGGCTGCAGTGTTGGGGCGTGATCATAGCTCACTGTAACCTCAAATGCCATGGCTCAGGTGATCCTCCTGCCACAGCCTCTTGAGTAACTGGGACTACAGGTATGTGCCACCACACCCAGTTAATTTTTTTATATATTCTAGAGACAGGATCTCGCTATTGCCAGGCTGGTCTCGAATTCCTGGCCTCAAGCGATCCTCCCATCTTGGCCTCCCAAAGTGCTGGGATTATAGGCGTGAACCACTGCACCCAGCCACAAATTACACAGTTTTCTTGCTATTGAGTTGTTTAACTTCCTAATATATTTTGGATATTGACCTCTTATCAGATGTACAGCTTGCAAATATCTTCTCCCATCTCATAGATTGTCTATTGTCTATGTCTAAGCTTATTATTAATATTTCCTTTGCTATGCAGAAGCTTTTTAGTTTCATATAATGCCATTGGTCTACTTTTACTTTTGTTGCCTATACTTTTGGGGTCAAATCCAAAAAATCACTGCCTAGACCAATGTCATGGAGCTTTTCCCCTATGTTGTCTCCTAGTAGTTCAAGTCTTCTATTTAAGTCTTCAGTCAATTTTGAGTTAATTTTGGTATGTGATATCAGATAAGGATCTAATTTCATTCTTCTGCATGTGGATATCCAGTTTTCCCAACATTTATTGAAGAGACTATTCTTTCTCCATTGTGTATTCATGGCATCTTTGTCAATTTTTTTGTAAAGAAATTGCATGGATTTCATTCTGGGCTGTCTGTTCTATTCCATTGGTCTATATGTCTGTTCTTATGCCAATACCATGCTGTTTTGATACTACATCTTCGTGGTAGACTTTAAGATCAGGTAATGTGATGCCTTTGGCTTTGTTCTTTTTGCTAAAAACTACTTTAGTTATTCAGGGTCTTTTGTGGTTCCATACAAATTTTAGGATCATTTCTTCTATTTTTGTGAAAAATATTGAAATTTTCATAGCAATTGCATTAAAGCTATGAATAGTTTTGGATAGTATGGACATTTAAACAACATTAATTCTTCCAAATGATTAATATGGTACATCTTTCCATTTATTTGTATCAACTTCAATTTTGTTTATCAATGTTTTATATCTTTCAGTGTACAAATCTTTTACCTCCTCAGTTAAATTTATTCCTAGATATTTATTTTGTGTGTAGCTATTGTAAACAGAATGGTTTTCTTGATTTCTTCTCAGATACTTTGTTGTTAGTATATAGAAATGCGACTGATTTTTGTAAGTTGAATTTATATGTTTCAACTTTATTGATTCATTTGTTAGATTTAACAGTTTTTTGGTGGTCTTTAGGGTTTTCAATATATAGCATCATGTTGTCTGCAAACACAGGTAATTAGTTTCTTTTTTTCCAATCTCGATGCCTTTATTTCTTTCTTTTGCTTAACTGCTATAGAGAGGACTTCCAGAGCAGCTAGAGTGGGCATCTTTGTTTTGTTCCTGATCTGAGAGGAAAAGCTTTCAACTTTTCACCATTGGCATCATAATGTTTAGCTGTGGGTATGTCATATATGGCCTTTACTGTGTTTAGGTAAATTCCTTCTATACCAAATTTGTTAAAGAGTTTTTATCATGAAAGTATGTTGAATTTTGTCAAACGCTTTTTCTGCATCTATTGAGATAATCATATAGTTTTTGTCCTTCATTCTGTTAATGTGGTATATCACATTTATAAAATTGTGTATGTTGAACCATTCTTGCATCCCTGGGATGAATCTCACTTGATTATGATGGATGATCCTTTTAATATGCTGTTGAATTCAGTTTGCTAGTATTTGATTAAGGATTTCTGCATCTATGTTCATCAAGGATATTGGCCTGTAATTTTACTTTCTTATACTGTCCTTGTCTGGTTTGGGTATCAGGGTAATGCTGACCTTATAAAATGAGTTTAGCAGTGTTTTCCCCTCTTCACTATTTTGGTTGAGTTTGAGAAGGACTGGTATTAGTTTTTGTTTTGTTTTGTTTTTTGTTGTTGTTGTTGTTTTCTTTTTTTCTTTCTTTTTTTTTTTGAAGATACACAGTCACACTCTGTCACCAAAGCTGGACAGCAGTGGCATGATCATAGCTCACAGCAGCCTTTAATTCCTGGTCTCAAGCAATTCTCCTGCCTGAGCCTCCCAGAGTGCTAGGATGACAGGAGTGAGCCACCATGCCCAGGCTTAGTTCTTTAAGTGTTTGGGGAAATTCAGCAGTGAATCCATCAGGTCCTAGGTTTTGTTTCAATGAGAGACTTTTATTACTGATTCAATCTCCTTACTTATTATTGGTCTGTTTAGATTTTCTATTTCTTCATAATTCAGCGTTGGTAAATTGTATGTGTCAAAGAATTTACTTTTTATAGGTTATCTAGTTTTTGGTTGTGTAATTGTTCATAATAATCTCTTAAGATCCTTTATATATCTGTGATTTTCAGTTTTAATGACTCCTATTTAATTTCTGATTTTATTTATTGGAGTCTTCTCATTTTTCTTAGTCTAGCTAAAGGTTTTTTATTTTATATTTTACCTGTTTATCCATTCAGAAAACCAACTCTTACTTCATTGCTCTTTTCTACTTTTTTCTGTCTCTATTTCATTTATATTCTGCTCTGATCTTGTAAGACAAATGTGGTTGTAATGAACATTCTTAACTTTTATCTGGGAAAGTCTCTGTTGCATCTTCATTTCTGAAGAACAGATTTGCTAGGCAAAGTATCCTTGTTTGATAGGTTTGGGGTTTGTTTGTTTTTTTTTTAATTTAGCACATTAACTATACCATTGCACTCTCTCTTGGCCTGTAAGGTTACTGCTGAAAAGTCCACTGCTGGCCTAATTAGAACTCCCTTTTATGTGATTTCCTTCTTTTCTCTTGCTAATTTCAGAATCTTCTCTTTGTCTTTGAATTTTTGATAATTTGATCATAACATGTCTTGATGTAGTCTTGTTTGGATTGAATATGATTGGAAATTTGTCACCATACTGTACCTGAATATTTATATCTTTCCTCCTGCAATAGTGCTTGCTGGGTGGGGTACAGTGGTTCTGGCACCAGTGAAGGCACAGATGTGCAGTCTCTGTGCGGCCCCATCAGCTGAGTTTGGTGTTGATGAAGATCACAGGGATGCTCAGCAGCCAACATTTTCCATGTCTGCAGTGGTGGTGAGGGTTGAGGTCTTTGGTAGTGATGACTTATAATGTCCAACCAATCTCTTTTTCTCCCACTGAGGAAAGTTGTGGCTGAAAGGATCCTTCTTAGCATTGGGTTGGCTTGTGGACTCACTCAGTGGTGGCAGCATCAGTGCCTGATAAGTGGCACCTGTATAAGTGGCACCTCAAACCTGAAGCCTAAAGCAGGGGCACATGTGGAGTGCCTATGGCTCTGGGATCCAGGGTGGTAATGACACCAGTGCCTGGGGCACAGGTATGCCCCACTGCCATACTGGTAACAATATGTGAGGTGCGGATACTTGTGAAGCATCCAGGCAGACAAGAATGGTAGCACAGATGTTAACATGGCTCTGGGGTTGAGGCAGGCTCTAGTACTGTATGCCAAGTGAGCTAGTTCCTGGAACACTGGCATGCACAATGAGAGCCTGGCTTTGTGGCCTAGTATGCAAACTAGCTCACTATGGCAATGGCTTCAGTGTCTGAGATGTGAGTCCACAGTGCAGCCACAGAGCCCAAGTCTAGAGAATGGGCACTCTCAGGGCAACTGTACACCCACAACTCACAGTATGGAAGAGAGTACAGTTCCTTTCCTGAAGCAACTCAACAGTGGCTGCTACTTGGGCAGGGGAGGTATGTGCAGCAGCATCTCTCTTTAGGATTCCCTAAAGGTAATGGCCGTTAGTTACCACAGAGATAAAAGATGCTGGTATGCTCTGTGGAGCAGGCTACTGGAAACCATGGTGGTTCCTGCCATGTGGCTGATACCAATAGCCTCTGCCTTTTTTCCCTGCCCTTAGATATGTCCTGCATCTCAGATATATACTGATCTCACCTGTGATCCTTTCTATGTGGATACACTCCATGTTTTTCGCTCCACTTTGTTGCTTCAGATTCTATATTGGGCCCTTGAGCCCTCTCAGGGCTATTTTGGTTTATGCACAGCTATCCATACTTGGTGAAATGCAGGCTGGTGTCTCCTACTCTGCCATCTTGATGAGGCCTTAAATGATTTTAAAGTCCAGTCAGAAGTGTTTGAACGTTTTTATTTTCATTGAAGAATGATGAAGAGACATCAAGGATTTTTTAGTAGGAAAATAATATTATTTACTTTTTTTTTTAGAGACAAAGTCTCACTATGTTGCCCAGGCTGAAGTACAGTGGCTATTCATAGGCATAATCATAATATACTATAGCCCTGAACTCTTAGACTTAAGCAATCCTTTTGCCTCAGCCTCCGGAGGGACTACAGACACACACCACCATGCCCAGGTCATTTTTTAAAAAAAACAAACAAAACAAAAAGACTTTTAAGGAAAATTAACCTAAATGCAATATGTAAAGAATAAAAATTGTGGGGGTTGGGATCAAGATGGCGGACGAGAAACACCGCCAGACAGAGTGTCTCTGCAGAAAAGACAGATTCTAGCAGAAATTAGAAGAAAGAAGCAAAAAGACAAGCATACAGCGGATGAGGGTCAGAAGAAGGGGTACCTGAGACCACGGGAGACTCCACGGGAGGAGGTTGTGGAGGAGAACTGGAAGCTGAGACTGCCGGAGCAGCCTGGAGACCAGTGGGAAGGGTAGGTGGACCAGTCACCTTTCCCCTCCCCTGCATCTGGGACTGCTGGTGGGCTCCCTAGCGGGTGGAGAGACCTGAGGACACGAGCCCAGAGACGGCTGCCGCAAGTGAGCCAGTGAGCAGTAAGCCAGTAGCAGATGCGGCACCAGGCTCCCAAATCCCATGGGGCACCTCCATGTGCACAGACCTGAGCCACGGAGCAAGTGCCACATTGCCTCATTCTCCCCTCCGCCGACCCCACCCGCAGCTACCCAAAGAGACAATATAGCCACCAGCCGAAGGCACCTCCAGGGAACTGGACCTTTCCTTTTGGGGCCCTACAGCTGACTGAGGGGAATTCAGACTGTGAGCTCCCTACCCAACAGCCCTCCCAGGTGCTGCTGGCATGGTGATCCCAGGAGAACGGGGCAGACCCTGAGGCTGAGACACATAGACTCAGCTTGGGCTCCCTGTGGGTGAATTGGGACTGGAACTCCTCTCCCTGGTGGGCATATAGTTTGAACTCTGAGGCCCAGAGGTCAGACCTGCAGACCGGATCCCGTGCACCAAGGTCTCACATTGCCCGGGGCACAGAAGGGATATACATGAACAGCCTACTGAGGTGTGTGTGCCTTCAGGGGCAGATCAGTATCCTAGAGGGCAACCCTCCTCCCAAATGGAGGCTGTGCACCTAGCCCAGGTGGCGTTCCTGTGCAGGGAACCTCCCCGCCGGCATCACAGTCCGGGGATGCCTGGTAGCGTGTGGTCTGGCCTGCTGGCAGAGGCCCAGGAGTAGCTGCGGAGTTGGGGAGAGTGGAAAGAAGCGAGGCCCGTTCCAGACAGCGGGTCTCAGACAGCCCCACCCCGACACACAGATATTCTGATTTAGCGGGGCCATTCCAGCCCCTCCCTGACAGCTTCTCCTGGAAGCAGACAACAGAACTTTGACCCCTGACATTGGTGGTGCCTGAGGGCAGGCTTACCCAACCCAGCTCTGCTCAGACTCTCTCCTAGACCAGCCCTCACTGAAGGGGAGAAAAGGACACACCTGGAAGTCCCAGGGCCCCACCGACAACCTGAGGCACTGGAGTGCCTCTCTACAGGAACAAGAGCTGATAACAGGACACAAAAACAGCAGTGTAGCCTGTTCCTCCAAGCAAGCGCCATCTACTGACAGGGAGAACATCCTGCACACCCTTTTCACGGCACCTACTGACTCATTATACAGAGAGTGGTCAAATGTCACCCACAGACACCACCTAACGGCTCAGAAGCTAAACAAGGCATGTGAATCCCCAAACAAAAACCTAAACGAAAGAAACAACTGATTGACATGGGAAGAAATCAGTGAAGGAACTCAGGAAATATGAAGAACCAAACGGAAAACACACCCCCAAAGAGGAGCTCCAGCCCCTTAGAAACAGACACCAACCAAAATCAGGCAACCAAAATGACAGAAGAGGAATTTCGTATGTGGATCATAAGAAAATTCAATGACCTGCAAGAACAACTCAATAACCAACACAAAGAAACCACAAAAAGCCTCCAGGACCTAGAACAAAAGTTCACTAAAGAAATAGACACAATGAAGAAAAATTTAACCGAACTCCTGGAAATGAAGAATCAATTCAGGGAACTACAAAATACAGTGGAAAGTCTCAAGAACAGGGCAGATAAAACAGAAGAAACAATCTCAGAGATTGAAGATAAAACCCTCCAACTAAATAAAACCGTCACAGAGATAGAGCAGAGAAACAAGAGAAAAGAGCAAAGCCTACAAGAGCTGTGGGATTATGTGAAGAAACCTAATGTGAGGGTCATAGGGTTACCAGAAGGGGAAGAGGACAACACTCAAGGGTTGGACAAGCTATTTGAAGATATAATAGAGGAAAATTTCCCAGGCCTTGCTCAAAATCTCGATATACAAGTTCAAGAAGCTCAGAGGACCCCTGGGAGATTCAATGCAAACAGGAAGACGTCACGACATGCAGTCATCAGAATGACCAAAATATCAACTAAAGAGACCCTTCTAAGAGCTCCAAGACAAATGAAGCAAGTGACATACAAGGGAAAGCCAATTCGAATAACACCAGACTTCTCTAATGAGACATTACAAGCAAGGAGAGACTGGGGCCCCATTCTCACTCTTCTGAAACAAAACAATGCCCACCCTAGAATCTTATTCCCTGCAAAACTAAGCTTCATACATGAAGGAGAAATAAAGACATTCTCAGACAAGCAAAGTCTCAGAGAATTCACCAAGACAAGACCAGCCCTACAAGAAGTACTCAAAACAGTGTTATGCACAGAACACCATAATAAAAACTCACAAATATAAAAACAACCAAAACCCAAAGATTAAAGGCCAGATAATACAATGGCTCAAGAGAGAAATCAAAGCAACAACATCCAACCCAACAGAATGAACAGTAATCTACCTTACCTATCAGTTCTCTCAATAAATGTGAATGGCTTAAAGTCTCCACTCAAGAGACATAGGCTGGCCTAATGGATAAGAAAATACAGGCCAAGTATATACTGTCTTCAGGAAACACATCTAACCTGCAAGGACGCATATAGACTAAAAGTAAAAGGGTGGAGATCAGTATTCCAGGCAAGTGGAAGCCAAAAGAAGGCTGGCGTGGCAGTTTTAATTTCAGACGATTTAGTTTTTAAACCAACAAAAGTAGTAAAAGACAAAGAGGGTCATTAGATAATGGTGAAGGGCACACTTCTTCAACAAGAAGAGATAACAATTTTAAATATATATGCACCCAACTTAGGTGCACCCAGTTTCATAAAGCAAACCTTACTGGATCTAAGCAAATGGATTAATAGCAACTCCATAATCACTGGAGATTTCAACACCCCACTGACGGCACAAGACAGATCCTCCAAACAGATAATTAATAAAGAAATAATGGACTTAAACAAAACCTTGGATCCACTGGGACTGACTGACATTTACAGGACATTCTACCCAAAATCCACTGAATATATGTTCTTCTCATCAGCTCACGGGACATTCTCTAAGATTGACCATATCCTAGGACACAACGTAAATCTCATTTAAAAAAATAGAAATCATATCATGTACCTTCTCAGATCACAGTGGAATAAAAGTAGAAATCAACCCGAACAGAAACTCACATTTCTACACAAAAATGTGGAAATTAAACAACCTCCTACTAAATGATTACTTCATAAATGAAGAAATCAAGATGGAAATAAAAAAATTCTATGAACAAAATGACAATGGAGAGACAAGTTATTAAATCCTCTGGGACATAGCTAAAGCAGTTCTGAGAGGAAAGTTTATCTCCATAAAAGCCTATAACCAAAAGTCAAAAAGATCACAAATAGACAATCTAACGAAACAACTAAAAGAGCTGGAAAAAGAAGAACAGAACAACCCCAAACTCAGCAGAAGTGAAATCAACAAGATCAAATCAGAACTAAATGAAATTGAAAACAGGGAAGCTATTCAGGAGATTAATAAAACTAAACGCTGGTTCTTTGAAAAAATAAACAAAATTTACACGCCAGTGGCTAAGCTAACGAAAAGCAGAAAAGAGAAATCTCTAATAAGCTCCATCAGGAACAAAAAAGGAGATATCACAACTGATCCCAAAGAGATACAAGATATAATTTATGAGTACTACAAAAATCTTTATGCACACAAACTAGAAAATGTGGAGGAAATGGACAAATTTCTAGAAACACACAGCCTCCCTAGGCTCAACCAGGAAGAAATAGTTTCCCTGAACAGACCAATCTCAAGAGCTGAAATAGAAACAGCAATTAAATATCTCCCTAAAAAGAAAAGTCCCTGTCCAGATGGTTTCACACCCGAATTTTACCACACTTACAAAGAAGAACTAGTACCTATCTTGCAGAAACTATTCCACAACATTGAGAAGAACGGAAACCTCCCCGACACCTTTTATGAAGTGAATATTACTCTGATACCAAAACCAGGAAAGGATGCAACAAAAAAAGAAAACTACAGACCAATATCCCTAATGAATATAGATGCAACAAAATCTTAGCTAACTGAATCCAGACGCTTATCGAAAAAATAATCTATCACGACCAAGTGGGCTTCATCCCAGGGATGCAGGGATGGTTCAACATACGTAAATCTATAAATGCAATTCACCACATAAACAGAAGCAAAAACAAAGACCACATGATTCTTTCAATAGATGCAGAAAAAGCTTTTGACAAAATTCAACATCCTTTCATGATACAAACACTTAAGAAAATAGGCATAGAAGGGACATCCCTAAAAATGATACAAGCCATATATGACAGACCCATAGCCAACATCATACTGAATGGGGAAAAATTGAAATCATTCCCACTTAGAACTGGAACCAGACAAGGCTGCCCACTATCTCCACTTCTGTTCAACATAGTGCTGGAAGTCCTGGCTACAGCAATCAGACAGGAAAGTGGAATTAAAGGTATCCATATAGGGGCAGAAGAGATCAAACTTTCACTGTTTGCTGATGATATGATATTATGTTTAGAAAACCCCAAAGATTCAACCAACAAACTCCTGGAACTGATCAATGAATTTAGTAAAGTCTCAGGATACAAAATCAATACACAGAAATCAGAGGCATTCATATACGCCAACAACAATCTAATTGAGAACCAAATCAAAGACTCAATTCCCTTCACAATAGCAACAAAGAAATTAAAGTACCTAGGAATATACTTAGCCAAGGACATAAAAGACCTCTACAGGGAGAACTATGAAACACTGAGGAAGGAAATAGCAGAGGATGTAAACAGATGGAAATCCATACCATGCTCATGGATCAAAGGACTCAACATCATTAAAATGTCTATACTACCCAAATTGATCTACAGATTCAATGCACTACCTATTAAAATCCCATCAGCATTCTTCACAGATATAGAAAAAATAATTTTACGCTTCATATGGAACCAAAGAAGACCCCGAATATCAAAAGTGACTTTAGGCAACAAAAACAAAATGAGAGGCATTAATATGCCAGATATCAAACTATACTACAAAGCTATAGTAATTAAATCAATATGGTATTGGCACAAAAATAGAAATATTGACCAGTGGAACAGATCTGAGAATCCCGATATAAACCCATCTTCATATAGCCATCTAATCTTTGACAAAGCAGACAAAAACATACGCTGGGGAAAAGAATCCCTTTTCAATAAATGGTGCTGGGAAAATTGGATAGCCACCTGTAGAAGGCTAAAGCAGGACCCACACCTATCACCTCACAAAAATCAACTCACACTGGATAACAGACTTAAACCTAAGGTATGAAACTATTAGAATTCTAGAGGAAAATGTTGGAAACACTCTCCTTGACATCAGCCTAGGCAAAGAGTTTATGAAGAAGTCCCCAAAGGCAATCACAGCAGCAACTAAAATAAATAAATGGGACATGATCAAACTAAAAAGCTTCTGCACAGCCAAAGAAACAGTCATGAAAGTAAACAGACAACCTACAGAATGGGAGAAGATTTTTGCATCCTATGTATCCAATAAGGGACTGATAACTAGAATATACTTAGAACTCACGAAAATTAGGAAGAAAAAATCAAATAACCCCATTAAAAAGTGGGCAAAAGACTTGAACAGAAATTTTTCTAAAGAAGACAGAAGAATGGCCAACAAACATATGAAGAAATGCTCAACATCTCTAATCATCAGGGAAATGCAAATCAAAACCACAATGAGATATCACTTAACCCCAGTGAGAATGGCCTTTATCAAAAAATCTCCAAACAATAAATGCTGGCGTGGTTGCGGAGAGAGAGGAACACTCCTACACTGCTGGTGAGACTGCAAACTAGTTCAACCTCTGTGGATAGCAATATGGAGATACCTTAAAGCGATACAAGTGAATCTACCATTTGATCCAGCAATCCCATTGCTGGGCATGTACCCAAAAGATCCAATGACACTCTACAAAAAAGACACCTGCACTCGAATGTTCATAGCAGCACAATTCATAATTGCAAGGCTGTGGAAACAGCCCAAGTGCCCATCAATCCAAGAATGGATTAATAAAATGTGGTATATGTACACCATGGAGTACTATCCAGCTCTAAGGAACAATGGTGATATAGCACATCTTATATTTTCCTGGTTAGAGCTGGAACCCATACTACTAAGTGAAGTATCCCAAGAATGGAAAAACAAGCACCACATATACTCACCAGCAAACTGGTATTAACTGAGTAGCACCTAAGTGGACACATAGGTACTACAGTAATAGGGTATTGGGCAGGTGGGAGGGGGGCGGGGGGCAGGTATATACATACATAATGAGTGAGATGTGCACCATCTGGAGGATGATCATTCTGGAAACAGACTTGTGGGGGGAGGGGAGAATGGGCATTTATTGAAACCTTAAAACCTGTACCCCCATAATATGCCGAAATAAAAAACAAGAATAAAAATTGGATACAAGGAGATCTCTTAGAAGATAACTGCAATAATCCCACAATGAGATAAGACTGTTAATTAGAATATTAACAGAAGGAACAGAAAGAAAAGCAATATTACAGAAAGGAAGAAGCAACAGGACTTTGTAGTTAATTTGGTCTTGGTCCTTATCAAGTAACCTAATTATGCCATACAGATACACATTGTTTTAAAGACCACAGAAAATATTTTATATCAATTCTAGGATTATATCAGGAAATTCTACTTAATGTTTATCTTAAATGCCTCACACTACAAAAAACCTAATTCCATATATTCTTTATAAAATAGAAATTGGCCATGTTGGCCATAAACTTCCATAAAGTCATGTTTTTTTACAAATAACCAAAATATATCACATAGCCCTCCAGAGATCCACAGGGTTACCTATGTATTGGTAAACATCTCCCATACCCATCAATTGATAGAAAAAATATGCCACAAAAAACTAACTTTCTATTTTCTCCTTAGTTTGAAAGGTTAAAGAAAAAGGCCAAGGAAAAGACTATAATAAAGCAGCAATCCAGGAGTATTAGTCTACTACTAAGTACTATTACCATTATTAAAAATAATAATTAGAATTTCCTTTTACTGATCACTTACCATGTTAGGCATGGTAAGTACTACCCTATGAGGTAAGCACTGTTATCCCCATTTTTTATGAGCAGGCTGAGGCAAAAGAAATTGAGTAATTTCCTCAGGATCAGATGCTTAAAAACCAGGCTTCCCAAAGTCTCAAATTGCTGCACTAGTAGAGCAGAAAACTTGAAGAACTACTCCTTTATAAAAATATTAGCACTTACCAAAACTGTCATATCCTCAAGAAAATCTCTGAATAAAGTAGGAGTTTGGCAAGACACATTTTGAACTATTCTAAGTTTTCACTTCCAAAAATCAATTTTTTTCTAATTCTGTTCAGCTTTCTTCAAAATTCAATGCCATCTGCTCTGAAGAGTTATCTGTATACCATATGTATTAATACAAACTTTAATTACAATATAATCACTGTTAATTTCTCAGTCTCCTTAACCAGACTATTGTATTAATTGAGCTCCTACTATATAGTCAAGTGCTTTATAATAATTTAATGTATTCTCTTATTTAACTTCACAAACACAAAAAAATACTTTGAGTTAAGTATTATAAACTGATTTTATGGATGAGAAAACTGTGCTTACAATGATTAAGACAAAGACCATGTTTTGTTCATCTTTGTATTCACAGTGCCTGGCAATGATGCTGTCACAGAGTAGACTGAAAATCTGAACGGATCAGTAAATTATTTTATCAGTTGTTACTTTGGTTTTTGTTTTAAAGCCTACTGTCAACTTTTGAGGCTTTCCTTTGGTATATTTATTTGGTATTTTTATATTTATTTGGTATATTTATATATTTATATTTATTTGGTATATTTATATATATTTGGTCATCTTTTTTAAACTTTACAATCTAAAAATAGACATTACTCAAAGTAATAGACATTACTCAAAGTCTCAAATGTATACCTTAAGATTATTTTGGTATTTTGGTTTCTACACTCTATATTAACACTCTTTCTTTCTTATTGCTTCTTCTTAGATCCATGCAGAAACTTACAGTCTTCTTTACCATAAAGCATATTTATAAAAATATTTAAATAAACTTTAAATTTTTATTTTGTAAAATCTCTCTTCAGTCCCATACCCACAAAATTGCTTGTGTATTTCTTCCAAGACAAAGTCAAGAGAGCTTCTTCCTGAAGCTTAAGAACCAAATAGATTACCAGAATATCCCTGCAGGTCAATTCCCAGAAAAAAAGTCTGAACCAAACACAATTGGTTTCCCTAATAAAACTGAAGTCAGAAGTGATCCAAAATACTATTTTATTATTGGCTTTTTTTACTTTTCCTACAGTCTCTACTTTTGTCAACTGTATCATTAGAGTACAAGTACTAAAAACAAATGGACTTGCCTTTTTCTTTTTTTTTTAAGAGACAGAGTCTCACGGTTGCCCAGACTTGAGTGCAGTGAACTGATCAAAGCTCACTGTGCTCAAGCCATCCTCCTGCCTCAGTCTCCCCAGGAGCTAGGACTATAGGCACAAGCCACCTCACCCGGCTAATTTTTTTAATTTTTTTGTAGCAATGGGTTCTCACTATGTTGCCCAGGCTGGTCTCAAATTCCTGGCCTCAAGTGATCCTCCCACTTTGGCCTCCCAAAGTGCTGAGATTACAGGTGTGAGCCACCACCCCCGGCCAGACTCAGCTTTTAATGTACTACTTACTACTGTGAATTACTTGATCTCTGAGTATTATCTATAAAATAAGCATGGTAGTAGCTTCCTCCCATATTTTTTTGCTATAGTTTAATAAAATGATACATATAAAGTACCCAGCACAGTGCCTATTGCCTAAATTTTAGTCTCTTCTGAAATTTATTCCTTATGTGATTTCACATTCTCTTCATCACTACAAGTTTAGAGTACTCAGAAGCTTCTTAAATTGAGTCCTGCTCATCTTGTCACATTTAGCTACCTGAAATGCTAACCCATCATTCATTGCTAAACCTATCATTAATCAAAATGTGCCAAATTGTTGCCCCATTATTTGGCAAGAAGGAGAGGAAGCATACCAGATGCCAAAGTTCACCATTGGCTCTTGAAACCTAGCCGAAAGCTAATGTTGAATTCTGGCAAAGCTCCATAGGTATTCAAATCAGTTCTTTTGGCTATAATCAACTAAATAATGGTATTAAACATTATACTATTACAATCCTGGAGAAATATTTGAACCTGATCTGCCATTGTATGGAATGAATAATTATTCTGAGCAAGGCTTCTGGTAGTTCCTAATATCATAGTCAAAAGTTTAGAATATGGGTGGAAATAAGGCTTGTCTGGGAGCACAGCTCATTGCTAAACTATGGAGAAATAATTAAGGGCAACTGATATGCTGCATAGCAAGGGAAGAGAAAGTGCTTATACTATCCCTCCACACTTACTCTACTCCTGCTAGCCTAATCTCTACTACATCTAATTTCACTTGACTAGGATAAAATTTCACTGAAAGAAAGGAGTTCTGACATTCAAAGATGATGATGAAGGTAGTTGTTGAAAATAATCATATGTAACCACATTCTGAAGTTGTAAATAACAATGTATATTCAAAATTTCCTCAAAAAACATTTTTTTAGCCAGAAGAAGGCAATAGCAAACTGGATATTTCAAGCTAAAGAGAAATAAATTCCTCTTGATTATTCAAAGAAGAAAACCAATATAACATAGATTTCAGATTAAGTCTCCACTGGTATTTGTTTGGCCTAAAGCAAGTGTTGGCAAACTTTCTTTTCTGTAAAGAGCTAGATAGTAAATATTTCAGGCTTGTGGGGCAAAAGGCAAAATTAAGAATGGTAGGCAGTACTATTAGAACAAGAAAAAACTAATTTCCACAAAATTCTTATTGACAAAATTCAAATAATTGAATGTAATAACACAGATCTTCTAATGAGAATACTGGAATTCTTTTAGGGGGAATAGCATTTCACTTAACTGGGATTCAGAATTAGTATTCCAAATTATCCAAACCAATTACATATCTTCATTTGTTAATTCTGATATGTAATAGGACTTGATGTATTTCATCTTAGGAATACCTTTTCACACAGATAGGAAATACATACTGATATCGATCCATTAGAATATATTTTTAATTGACAATATTCATTGCTTAGAGGACTTTTATGGAATTGAACTTTAATCTTTTCTTGATATTTGCCTTTTGGCATGTCATTATATTGCTAATTAAAATTGTGTGGTAGCTCTTCAATTACACAGTAAAACAAATTTTGAAATATGTAAATTTCCTTTGTATTTGCCTCAAAGTCTGAAAAAATTCCATTTAAATCATAGTTTGAGCTGGGAAAAAATAGGCACTGAAAATGTATGTGGGAATTGAGACCTCACTACTTCTTGTAACTGCAGACAGCATGAGAAGCAAATAAAGTGGCTTGAAATTATTTGTGATAAACACTAGTTGCCACCAAAATGACTTTACCATAGTCATGCTATGGTAAATGGTAGAACTTACATGTTCCACATATAAGCACAGTTCTGCCTTATATGTGACTTACAGGTTGAACACAGAAACTTTACCAGTTCCACATCAACAGCAAACTTCCAAAGCCATTCCATGTTTAATAAAAGTGGCTAAGGGTGTTTTCCTCATTCAGAAATCATTCAATGTTTGGTCCTGAGCTCAAAAAAACTGTGAAAAAATTCTACCACTACTAAGCCATCAAACTTCTATGTGATAGAGTAAGTCATGATATTCAGTTTTCTATTTCAGACAAAAATGCCCAGAACTGATGATAGTTAAGTCTATAACAGGGAATGAAGTTCACTGTTGACACTACTTATATTTCATTAACACATGATGATTCAAATATTTTCTGCAGAATACCTACTCATAAACAACACAATGAATAATCATGAGCTTTAAACAGCTTACATTTTCACAAGCTTTGTAAATCTGTCCAACTAAGCCTTTTGTCTACTCCATACATATTTTTATCTTTATCAGTTTTAACACATCTTAGAAGGGTCTACTTCAGACTGTACTGAATTAATGTCTTCTGAAATTCTTTGAAAATGTTTTTGCCTCTAGCTGTTCCACACTGTTTATAGAAACTTATTTAAACTCAATACTAATTCCTCAAATAATCAACAACAGAAAAGTATTAACATCTCTTAACTCTGCAAAAGCCAAGTAAAACCACCCAAAATCACTTGCCTTCTTTTTAATTGCCTTTTTTAAAATTTAATCTATAGATATAACTCCCCACATCCTCAACTCTTTGAGAAATTTTTCTCACCAAAAGGCTTAATAATCTTAAGCAGGTTTATTTTCTCTAGACACATTTTTTTCAGCTGCTGCAATCAAATATGATTTAATTAACTCACCATGGTAAATGGATTTTCTTGCCTGGCTAACAAATGAACCATTCATAAACTTACTTTGGCTGCAGCCTCATTTTCATTTTTACTTGTGTAAAGAAATTTTGCTATAATGATATATTCCATTTTAAATTTTCTAATTTTCCTAGTTTAGAATATTGCAATGGATGCTTAGTCTGGTAATGTCAACTGCATTATATCCTTCTAGTAGAAGATAATAAATACACAATAAATCAATACATTATAAATACAATCTATATGTGGCTCAGCACTTTACTATGACTTAATGAGGAAGAATTGGAAATTAACACTAGAAGCACACAATAGTTATATCTGCATATTATTTTACTTTATTGTATATAGTGCCTAAATCAACTATAATTATTTAACATTTAAATAAATTAATTTATTTCATTATTAAACATTGCAGTGTGTTATTTCTTACTATTTTTCTTATCTTTATGTATGTAGCCTCATGTACAGAGCCCCTCTGGGATATTGTTAAATAGATAATAGGAGAGAAAATAAAGAATTAGAAACTGCAAATACTACGGTTACACACTGCACTATGCACCTCAGATATTTTCTCACTTAATTCTCACAATGCTATAAGTTAGATATTATTACCCCAAATTATAGTCCCTCAGAGCAAATAACTTATTAAAGGCTACATTAATAAATGGCAGAAGAAATATTCCAAGCCAATTTTGTCTGCTTCTAAAACTTATCCTGTTAATCTGAATCCAATAAAACTAACCAGCGTCATAGTAAATATGCTGTTATCTAAAGTGTTTTCTTAGAGTTTTTTACATAATTTTAAATGGCATTAAGTATTGATTCTAAATGTGTCATCTATAGCAGATACAATTTTAAAGTCATAATCGTGGAACAGAGAATATTACAATTATTAGCAAATATTGGACATGTACTGCTCCAGCTCTTCTTAAAAGTGCTATATTTCAATAATCATGTAAAATCTAAAGTAAAAAGGCATTTGCTTCATATGCAACAAGTGGATAAAAATTAAATGTTCTTCTTATAATAGAATAATAGCACATTAAAAGTGAGAAAAAGCCATAAAGAAAATGTAGCCCAGCCTCTTAATTTTTTTTTAATTTTTCTTTCTTTTTTTTTTTATTCCAGCATATTATGGAGGTACAAACGTTAAGGTTACTACATTGCCCTTGCCTCTTAATTTTACAAAGGTATGAAATTTTGTTAAAAAAACCACAGAACTAACAGATGGAAGAGGTTGATAAGCTGACTCCTAGCACGATGCTCACTTCTATTTTTCATTTACCATCAAATATAACTCTCAGGGGAGACAGAGAAAACCTTTCCTATTTTCTGACTTCATATTCACTGACTTTTATATATGAGTAAATTGAATTTGGTTAACCAGAAACGGCCCAGATTTCTCTTTTGTCACATCATAAATAATCTTGTGTTTATAGCTTACCACTAATGGTTATCATCAGCAATCAAAATAAGTAACATTCATTTATTCATTTACCCACCAAACAATAATGAATTCAAACTATATAATAGATATGATAGAGCAAATATCTAAAATAGCTCAGAACCAAATGGGGACACAGACACAAATCATTTCATTATAGTGTAATAAGCAGAATATAGATAAATGCACAGTCCCTGTGGACTAAATATATTAACTTACTTAAAATAATAATTAAATTACATCCTGTACATGCAAGCTGGATTGGAACTTTAGATGATCCTATGTAAGCAATCATATTAAAGAACACAAAAAAATAGCTCATTAGAGAAAGAATCTGCTACAATGCCTACTATATCTACAGAATGTTTATAGCAGCACAATTCATAATTGCAAGGCTGTGGAAACAGCCCAAGTGCCCATCAATCCAAGAATGGATTAATAAAATGTGGTATATGTACACCATGGAGTACTATCCAGCTCTAAGAAACAATGGTGATATAGCACATCTTATATTTTCCTGGTTAGAGGTGGAACCCATACTACTAAGTGAAGTATCCCATGAATGGAAAAACAAGCACCAGATATATTCTCCAGCAAACTGGTATTAACTGAGTAGCACCTAAGTGGACACATAGGTACTACAGTAATAGGGTATTGGGCAGGTGGGAGGGGGGAGGGGGCGGGGGGCGGGTATATACATACATAATGAGTGAGATGTGCACCATCTGGGGGATGGTCATGATGGAGACTCAGACTTTTGGGGGGAGGGGGAAAATGGGCATTTATTGAAACCTTAAAATCTATACCCCCATAATATGCCGAAATAACAAAAAAATAAATAAATAAATAAAAATAAAAAATAAAAAAAGATACTGTGAATGTATTTCTAGCCACATTATGATTTTCACCCAAATTCTCAAATATCTTCATCTCTCTTTGTGCTCTCTAAACAATATCTTTTGATGAACAGGAGTTTTTTTTTAATATAATTAATCATTTTCTAAATGGTTACTGCTTTTTCTGCTGTTTAAGAATTTTTTCCTTATTCCAAAAGTCACTAACATATTCTAAATTATCTTCTAGAAGCTTTATTAGCTTTCACATTTATTAATAGATCTGGAATTGATATTTGGTTATAGTGTAAGATAGGTGTTAAAATATAAATTTTTCCACAAGGACACCCAGTTGACCATGCACCATTTATTGAAAAGTCTCTCACCACTGCTCTACTGTATTCTTTTGTCATAAATCCAAATGACCATATTACAGTTTTGTTTCTGGATTCTCTATTCTGTACCACTGTCTATTTGCCTACCTTTCCACCATTACCTAAAATCTTAATTATAGTACAATCCTAGTAATTCTTAATATCTGGTAAAGCAATTTATTTCACTTTGTTCTTCTAAGACTACAGTCCCCAACCCCTGGCCATGGACCAATACCATTCATTCTGTCATCCCGGGCAGGGCTGCACAGCAGGAGATGCGTGGAGGGTGAGCAAGTAAAGCTTCATTTGCATTTACAGCCACTCCACATTGCTTGCATCACCGCCTAAGCTCTGCCTCCTGTCAGATCAGCAGTGGCATTAGATTCTCACAGGATAAGAATCCTACTGAAAACTGCCCCTACTGTAAACTGTTCTTGTGAGGGATCTAGGTTGTGTGCTCATGAGAATCTAATGCCTGATGATCTGAAGTGGAGCTGAGGAGGTGATGCTAGTGCTGGGAAGGGCCTGCAAATACAGATTACCATTAGCAGAAACCATAGCACTGTAATAATAATAGAAATAAACTGTACAATAAATGTAATGCACTTGAATCACCCTGAAACCATCCCCACCCCACCCTAGTCCATGGAAAAATTGTCTTCCATGAAACCGGTTCCTGAAGCCAAAAACGATGGGGAATGCAATATAATCTAAGAGAATGTCTTAACTATTTTGGGGTCTTTGTATTTCCATATAAATTTCAGAATTAGCCTATCGGTTTATTTAAAAATAAAAACAGAGTCAAGATGGCGGACGAATAACACCGCCAGACAGAGTGTCTCTGCAGAAAAGACAGATTCTAGCAGAAATTAGAGGAAAGAAGCAAGAAGATGAGCATACAGCGGACAAGGGCCATAAGGAGGGGTACCTGAGACCCCGGGAGACTCCACCGGAGGAGGCTGCAGAGGAGAATTAGACACTGAGACCACCAGAGCAGCCCAGAGACCAGCGGCAAGGGTAGGTGGATTTGCTGTTTCCCCTCCCCTGCATTTGGGACTGCTGGTGGGCTCTCCAGCGGGTGGAGAGACCTGCGGACACCAGCCCAGAGACCGCCGCCGCCAGCCAGCAGTGAGCCTGTAGCAGACATGGCACCAGGTTCCCAACTTCCTCCGGGCACCTCCGTGTGCACAGACCCGAGCCTTGCGGCAGGCACCATATTGCCGCCTCCTCCCCTCCGCCGACCCTACCCACGGCTGCCCAGAGAGACAATACAGCCACCAGCCAGAGGCACCTCCAGGTAACGGGACCTTCCCTTTTGGGACCCTACAGCTGACTCAGGGGAACTCATACTGTGAGCTCCCTACCCGCCTGCCCTCCCAGGTGCTGCTGGCACAGTGTTCCCAGGAGAACAGTGCCGACTCAGACGCTGAGAGACATAGACCCAGCTTGGGCTCCCTGTGGGTGAATTGGGACCGGAAATCCATTCCCTGGGGGGATACAGTTTGAACTCTGGGACCCAGAGGTCGGACCTGCAGACCAGATCCCCCACAACGAGGGCTAGCATTGCCCAGGGCACAGAAGGGTTATACCTGAACAGCCTACTGAGGTGTGTGTGCCTCCAGGGGCGGATCGGTGTCCTAGAGGACAACCCACCTCCCAGGAGGAGGCCATGTGCCCAACCCAGGTGGCGTTCCTGTGCAAGGAACCTCCCCGCCGACATCACAGACCCGGGAGGCCTGGTGGCTTGTGGTCAGGCCTGCTGGCAGAGGCCCAGGAGTAGCTGCGGACTTGGGGAGGGTGGAAAGAAGCGAGGCCCGCTCCAGACTGCGGGTCTCAGACATCCCCGCACCCAAACCAGGCTTTATGGCTGAGCGGGACCATTCGAGCCCCGCCCTGACAGCTTTACCTGGAAGCAGTGAACAGAACTTTGACCCATGCTAACGGCCTGAGGGCAGCCTTACACAAAATCAACAGCATAGCCTGGTCCTCCAAGCAAACGCCACCTACTGACAGGGACGGCATCCTGCACAGCCTTTTCACGGCACCCACTGACTCAATATACAGGGAGTGGTCGAATCTCACCCACAGACACCACCTAACGCCTCAGAAACTAAACAAGGTGTGTGAACACCCAAACAATAACTTAAGGAAAGAAACAACAACTGATCGACATGGGAACAAATCTGTGAAAGAACTCAGGAAATATGAAGAACCAAACGGAAAACACACCCCGAAAGAGAAGCACCAGCCCCCTAGAAACGGACACCAACCAAAATCAGGCAACCAACATGACAGAAGAGAAATTTCGTAAGTGGATCATAAGAACACTCACCGAGCTGAAACAACAACTCAATAGCCAACACAAAGAAACCACAAAAACCCTCCAGAATATAGGAAAAGAAATAAACACAATGAAGAAAAGTGTAACCGAACTCCTGGAAATGAAGAATCAATTCAAGGAACTACAAAATACAGTGGAAAGTCTCAGGAACAGGGTAGATCAAACAGAAGAAAGAATCTCAGAGATTGAAGATAAAACCCTCCAATTAAATAAATCAGTCACAGAAATAGAGCAGAGAAACAAGAGAAAAGAGCAAAGCCTACAAGAGATGTGGGATTATGTGAAGAAACCTAATGTGAGGGTCATAGGGTTACCAGAAGGGGAAGAAGACAACACTCAAGGGTTGGACAGGCTGTTTAAAGATATAATAGATGAAAATTTCCCAGGCCTTGCTCAAAATCTTGATATACAAGTTCAAGAAGCTCAGAGGACCCCTGGGAGATTCAATGCAAACAGGAAGACGTCACAAATTGCAGTCATCAGACTGACCAAAGTATCAACTAAAGAGGCCCTTCTAAGGGCTGTAAGACAAAAGAAGCAAGTAACATACAAGGGAAAGCCAATTCGAATAACATCAGACTTCTCTAATGAGACTTTCAAGCAAGGAGAGACTGGGGTCCCATTCTCACTCTTTTGAAAGAAAACAATGCCCAGCCTAGAATATTATTCCCTCAAAAACTAAGCTTCTTATATGAAAGAGAAATAAAAATATTCTCAGAAAAGCAAAGGCTCAGAGAATTCACCAAGACAAGACCAGCCCTACAAGAAGTACTTAAAACAGCGTTACACACGGAACATCATAATAATAACCCACGAATATAAAAACAACCAAAACCCAAAGATATTAAAGGCCAGATATTACAATGGCTCAAGACAGAAATCATAGCAACAACATCCAACCCAACAGAATGATCAGTAACCTACCTTACCTATCAGTTCTCTCAATAAATGTAAATGGCTTAAACTCTCCACTCAAGAGACATAGGCTGGCTGAATGGATAAGAAAACACAGGCCAAGTATATGCTGTCTTCAGGAAACACATCTAACCTGCAAGGATGCATACAGACTAAAAATAAAAGGGTGGAGATCAATATTCCAAGCAAATAGAGGCCAAAAGAAGGCAGGTGTGGCACTTCTAATTTCAGACGATTTAGTTTTTAAACCAACAAAAGTAGTAAAAGACAAAGAGGGTCATTAGATAATGGTGAAGGGCACACTTCTTCAACAAGAAGAGATAACAATTTTAAATATATATGCACCCAACTTAGGTGCACCCAGTTTCATAAAGCAAACCTTACTGGAGCTAAGCAAATGGATTAATAGCAACTCCATAATTGCAAGAGATTTCAACACCCCACTGACGGCACGAGACAGATCCTCCAAACAGAAAATTAATAAAGAAATAATGGACTTAAACAAAACTCTAGAACAACTGGGTCTGACTGACATTTACAGAACATTCTACCCAAAATCCACTGAATATACATTCTTCTCATCAGCTCACGGGACATTCTCTATGATTGAATATATCCTAGGACACAAAGAAAATCTCAAGAAATTTAAAAAAATAGAAATCATACCATGTACCTTCGCAGATCACAGTGGAATAAAAGTAGAAATCAACCCGAACAGAAACTCACATTTCTACACAAAAACATGGAAATTAAACAACCTCCTACTAAATGATTACTTCATAAATGAAGAAATCAAGACGGAAATAAAAAAATTCTATGAAGAAAACGACAATGGAGAGATAAGTTATCAACTCCTCTGAAAAACAGCTAAAGCAGTTCTGAGAGGAAAGTTTATCTCCATAAATGCCTATAACCAAAAGACAAGAAGATCACAAATAGACAATCTACTGAAACGACTCAAAGAGCTGGAAAAAGAAGAACAGAACAACCCCAAACCCAGCAGAAGAAGTGAAATCAATAAGATCAAATCAGAACTAAACGAAATTGAAAACAGGGAAGCTATTCAGGAGATTAATAAAACAAAAAGTTGGTTCTTTGAAAAAATAAACAAGATTGACACACCATTGGCTAAGCTAAAGAAAAGCAGAAAAGAGAAATCTCTAATAAGCTCCAACAGGAATAAAAAAGGAGATATCACAACTGATCTCAAAGAGATACAAGATACAATTTATGAATACTACAAAAATCTTTATGCACACAAACTAGAAAATGTGGAGAAAATGGACAGATTTCTAGAAACACACAGCCTCCCTAGGCTCAACCAGGAAGAAATAGATTCCCTGAACAGACCAATCTCAAGAGCTGAAATAGAAACAGCAATTAAAAATCTCCCTAAAAAGAAAAGTCCCGGTCCAGATGGCTTCACACCTGAACTTTACCATACTTACAAAGAAGAACTAGTACCTATCTTGCAAAAACTATTCCACAACATCGAGAAGAACAGACACCTCCCCGACACCTTTTATGAAGCGAATATTACTCTGATACCAAAACCAGGAAAGGATGCAACAAAAAAAGAAAATTACAGACCAATATCCCTAATGAATATAGATGCAAAAATTTTCAACAAAATCTTAGCTAACTGAATCCAGACACTTATCAAAAAAAAATCCACCAGGACCAAGTGGGCTTCATCCCAGGGATGCAGGGATGGTTCAACATACGTAAATCTATAAATGCAATTCACCACATAAACAGAAGCAAAAACAAAGACCACATGATTCTTTCAATAGATGCAGAAAAAGCTTTTGACAAAATTCAACATCCTTTCATGATACAAACACTTAAGAAAATAGGCATAGAAGGGACATCCTTAAAAATGATACAAGCCCTATATGACAGACCCATAGCCAACATCATACTGAATGGGGAAAAATTGAAATCATTCCCACTTAGAACTGGAACCAGACAAGGCTGCCCACTATCTCCACTTATGTTCAACATAGTGCTGGAAGTCTTGGCTACAGCAATCAGACAGGAAAATGGAATCAAAGGTATCCAAATAGGGGCAGAAGAGATCAAACTTTCACTGTTTGCTGATGATATGATATTGTATCTAGAAAACCCCAAAGATTCAACCAACAAACTCCTGGAACTGATCAATGAATTTAGTAAAGTCTCAGGATACAAAATCAATACACAGAAATCAGAGGCATTCATATACGCCAACAACAATCTAATTGAGAACCAAATCAAAGACTCAATTCCCTTCACAATAGCAACAAAGAATTTAAGTACCTAGGAATATACTTAGCCAAGGACATAAAAGACCTCTACAGGGAGAACTATGAAACACTGAGGAAGGAAATAGCAGAGGATGTAAACAGATGGAAATCCATACCATGCTCATGGATCGGCAGACTCAATATCATCAAAATGTCTATACTACCCAAACTGATCTACAGATTCAATGCAATACCTATTAAAATCCCATCAGCATTCTTCACAGATATAGAAAAAGTAATTTTACACTTCGTATGGAACCAAAGAAGACCCCGAATATCAAGAGCAATTCTAGGCAACAAAAACAAAATGGGAGGCATTACTATGCCAGATATCAAACTATACTACAAAGCTGTAGTAATTAAATCAATATGGTATTGGCACAAAAATAGGAATATTGACCAGTGGAACAGATGTGAGAATCCTGATATAAAACCATCCTCATATAGCCATCTAATCTTTGACAAAGCAGACAAAAACATACGCTGGGGAAAAGAATCCCTTTTCAATAAATGGTGCTGTAAAACTGGATAGCCACCTGTAGAAGGCTAAAACAGGACCCACACCTTTCACCTCTCACAAAAACCAACTCACGCTGGATAACAGACTTAAACCTAAGGTATGAAACTATTAGAACTCTAGAGGAAAAAGTTGGAAATACTCTCCTAGACATCGGCCTGGGCAAAGAGTTTATGAAGTCCCCAAAGGCAATCACAGCAGCAACAAAAATAAATAAATGGGACATGATCAAACTAAAAAGCTTCTGCACAGCCAAAGAAATAGTCATGAAAGTAAACAGACAACTTACAGAATGGGAGAAAATTTTTGCATCCTATGCATCCGATAAGGGACTGATAACTAGAATATACTTGGAACTCACGAAAATCAGGAAGAAAAAATCAAATAACCCCATTAAAAAGTGAGCAAAGGACTTGAACAGAAACTTTTCTAAAGAAGACAGAAGAATGGCCAACAAACATATGAAAAAATGCTCAACATCTCTAATCATCAGGGAAATGCAAATCAAAACCACAATGAGATATCACTTAACCCCAGTGAGAATGGCCTTTATCAAAAAATCTCCAAACAATAAATGCTGGCGTGGTTGCGGAGAGAGAGGAACACTCCTACACTGCTGGTGGGACTGCAAACTAGTTCAGCCTCTGTGGAAAGCAATATGGAGATACCTTAAAGCGATACAAGTGAATCTACCATTTGATCCAGCAATCCCATTGCTGGGCATGTACCCAAAAGATCCAATGACACTCTACAAAAAAGACACCTGCACTCGAATGTTTATAGCAGCACAATTCATAATTGCAAGGCTGTGGAAACAGCCCAAGTGGCCATCAATCCAAGAATGGATTAATAAAATGTGGTATATGTACACCATGGAGTACTACTATTCAGCTCTAAGAAACAATGGTGATATAGCACATCTTATATTTTCCTGGTTAGAGGTGGAACCCATACTACTAAGTGAAGTATCCCATGAATGGAAAAACAAGCACCAGGTATATTCTCCAGCAAACTGGTATTAACTGAGTAGCACCTAAGTGGACACATAGGTACTACAGTAATAGGGTATTGGGCAGGTGGGAGGGGGGCGGGGGGCGGGTATATACATACATAATGAGTGAGATGTGCACCATCTGGGGGATGGTCATGATGGAGACTCAGACTTTTGGGGGGAGGGGGGAAATGGGCATTTATTGAAACCTTAAAATCTGTACCCCCATAATATGCTGAAATAAAAAAAAATTAAAAAATAAAAAACAGCTGAAATTTTCATTGGGATGGCACTGAATCTATAGATCAACCTGGGCAGTGCTATGGTTTGGATATTTGACCCTCCAAACCTCATGCTGAAATTTGATCCCTATGTTGGAGGTGGGGCCTAGTGGGAGCTGTTTGAGTCAAGGGGGCATCCTTGTGGTAATGAGTGAGATGAGTGAATTCTTAATCTATTAGTCCCCTTGAGAGCTGGTTGTTAAAAAGAGCCTGGCACCTCCTTCCCGTATGGCTTGCTTACTGTCTCACCATGTTATCTCTGCACACCAGCTCCCCTTTGCCTTCTGCCTTCTGGCATGAGTGGAAGCAGCCTGAAGCCCTCACAAGATGCAGATGCTGGCACCATGTTTCTTGCACAACCTGCAGAATCATGAACCAAAAAACGTCTTTTCTTCATAAATAACCCACCATCAGGTATTCCTTTATAGCAACACAAAGACGGACTATGGGAGAATCAGCATTCACTAACATTGAGCCTTCCAACCTATCAATATTATTTAATTCTTCTTTAATTTCTCTAAATAATGTATCATAGTTCTCAGTGTAGCTGAACACTTGCACATCTTTCTTTAGATTTATTTATACTTATTTAATGCAAATCATGTCATATTTTAAATTTATTTTCAGGTATTGCTTTTATATGGAAATATGCTCTACTTCTATAATATATAGTCTATTAACTGTATCCAAAAATTTTACTAAAATCTTTATTAGTTCTAAAAGTATATCTACATTTTTTTTAATTCTCCACATATCAATACCCATAAATGATTAAAGGTTTTTCTTCCCAAACTCTATATAACATATTTCTTTTTCTTACTTTACTATACTGGCTAGGACTCAACAGAAGTGGTGAGATTCTAATATCTTTGCACCATTTTTTATCAAATTAACTATTTTCCTTTCAATTCTTAATTTGCCAAGATTTTTTAAAAGAAAAATGGATAATGGATTTTATCAAATACATTTTCTGCTTCTAATGACATTATCATAGCTTTTTTACACCTTTATTCTGTTAATGCTATGAATTACATTGATTTTCAAAAGCTTAGCTAACCTTATATTCCTGAAATATATACAATTTAGTCATGTTCTATTATACTTTTTATTTCTTGATATATTTCTGCTAATTCCTTTTTATAATTTTTGCATACCGAGTAAAATCTAGCCTGTAGGGGACTGACATATATTTTCCTAGTTTAAGAATTAAAGTTAGTGAGTAATGTACGTGTTCTGCCCAGAGCGTTTGAAAATAATGTGTTCCGGCCAGACTCCGGGTGATAAACAAAGGTGTTGCCTAGAGGCATAACAAAGGACCTGAGCTGCAACTAGCAAGAGCGGCCCCGCCCCACAGCATTGGGGGTCTGGAGGCCACACGATAAACACCCCATAAGATGGCTGGTTAGTCAATGACGGGTAAGACCCCTCAAGGGAGGGGCTACCTAAGCCAGGCACAGCCACCGGGGTTCAGCCAAAGATCTTAAGGAGTCACCCTAAGAGAAGCTGGGGATGAGAAATGCCCCCTGTGGCTCACCTTGCCCATCCTTGCTAATCTTGGTCCTTTATCTATGCCTAGCACCTAGAGCAACAACCCGGAAACCTTGAGCCAGGGGTATCTGCTTCCCTAAGGCTATGTATTCCAGAATTTATGGCCACTGCTGCAATGCCTGGGCGGTTACGTACAAGGAACTAACTTTAATCTTTTAGAGTATAAAAATAAATTGACCCGGTGTGCTATTACTCGAGTCAACCGTCTGTCTGTGTTTCTGCATTTTTCTTTGTGTTCTGCGTGTTTGTGTTTTGTGTTCTGTGTTCATCCTCTGGCCTGCAAATGGGCCATGACACTAGCCTATCATTTTTCTTTGTTGTAATTTCGGGTTTGGTATCAAAGTTTTGCTGATGTTATAAAATGAATTTTAAATTGTTCTCATTTTTTCTATTCTGGGTTAAAGATCAGCATTATTTCCTTCTTAAATGTTCAGTAAGCCATCTGGTCTTAAAATTTTCTCAGTGGGAAGAATTTTAAATTACAGATTTAATTTCATTAAGAGTTACAGGATAATTCAAGATTTCTATTTCTCCTTGTAGCAATTTGGGTAAGTAATACTTTTCTAGGAATTTGTCCACATCAATTAATTTCAAACACTAATATATACATTTATCTCTTCCTGGCAATGTAACTTAAAACCATTTAATTCTTTTTACCCTGTCCCAATGTATATGTTACTATCACACATTTTTAATTCATCACATATTTTCAACCCCATAATATATCAATTTATTTGTTTTACAGTCAACATTAATTTCCATTCATCTTTTTCACCTTTTTTCATTTCTTCTTCCACTTCTAGCCTTTCATCTGACCCCATTTTCTTTCTATCTAAAGAATATTCTTTAGTATAGTCAGCCCTCCATATCCATGAGTTCTGCTTCCATGGATTCAACCAACCACAGATCAAAAATATTTAAAAATATTAAAAATAATAATATAATAATAAAAATACTACACATTTTTAAATACAACTATTTACATATCACATTGTATTATATGTTAAAAGTAATCTAGAGATGACTTAAAATATTCAAGAAGATGGCATATATGCAATTTTATTAATATATAAGGAACTTGAACATTCACAAATTTGAGTATCCACATAGGGTAAAGGAACCAATTTCCACTCATACCAAAGGAAAGTTGAATTACCACTAAGTGTGAGAAGTTGATGACATATTTCAGTTTTTATATGTCTGCAATGTCCTTTATTTCTGAGAGATATTTTCACTGGACATAAAATTCTAAGTTATTTTTTCTTCAGTACTTTGAAGACATCAATCCATTGTCTTATGCCTTCCATTGTTTCTGTTGAGAATCAGCTATAAATGTTATTGGAGCTACTTTGAAAGTAGCTAGTTTTTTTCTCTGGATACTTTTAGGATTTTTATTGGTTTGGGTTTTTGGAAGTTATTGTGATATGCTTAGTTGTAGTTTTCTTTGTATTTATTTTTCCTGGGTTTTGTAGCACTTTTTGAATTTGTCTTGGTGTCTTTCATCAGTACTGGAAAAAATCTCAGCCGTTATCTCTTCAAATATTGTGTCTGTTCCACTGTCTTTCTCCTCTCCTTCTGAAACTCCAACTGTACCTATCTCCTATGTCTCTCATTCTTTATTTTCTTTTCTCCAGCCTGTCACATTTCTGTTTTATTACACATAATTTCTCCTAATCTATCTTCCAGTTAACTATTTCTTTCTTCATCTTTATCTAATGTTGTTAAATACATTAAATAAGTTCTTAATTTCATTTATTGCTTTTTTCAGTTCTATGCTTTTTACTTTGTATTTTTTATTTTTATGATGTCCTATTGTCTGCAGAAACCCTCACTTTTGCATTTTGCTACTTTCAACATACTCATTTTTTAAAGCAAGTGTCTGAAAACTCCACTGTTTGAATCCTCTGTGGGTCTGTTGCTATGGTCTGTTGTTTCTTTTGGTTTCAGTTATATGATCTTGTCTCCTGTATGCCTGATTATTTTGTGTGCAAGCAAGATATTCAAAGTAATAACTGTAGAAAGTATCTAAAGCCTAAGATGATACTATCTTCTGCCAGAAAGGATTTACTTTTGCTCTAACAGGTGGCTAGAATAATTAATAATCTTGAATGTCCTTAATGGAATCAATGACTAAGATGATTGTAAACTGGTTTTATTCTATAAGTAGACCATTTTATTTCTGACCCAACATCCCTTCAGGTCTCAACCCAAAGTCTGGGGGATTTAGCAGGCAATCTCCCTCCTTAGTAGACCCTGAACTCAAACTCTTGCTCCATTAGCCCCACCCCGTGAATGTGTCAATTTCTTCTTAACTTCTCAGCCTCTCAGTCACTTGTACAGGAAACAGTAGATTCCCTTAGAGGAAAGAAGCTTCAAATGCCCAGCTCATCTTTTGAGTTTCTTTCTTCTCCACAATGTTGTCCCCATGGTCTTCACTGATGTGTTAGCTCTCTGATACTTTGAAGCAGATGACTCTTATATTTTATCCAGCTTTTCCAGTTGTTCTCACTGGAGGGGTTAGTCCAAATTGCCTAATCTATCATCATCAGAAGTGTAGCTGTCAGATTTTCTCATCTGTAAAATGAGTATAATAATGACAACTTCCTCAAAGATATTATTATAAGAGATCAGAGTGCCTATTACATATTAAGTGCTCAAAAGCTTTTGACTATAGTTTTGACCTACCTACTGCTAATCCAAAACAAGCCTCAATTAATAGATATCTTGTGTGTTTTACCTGCCTGGTATCTATTCTCCTCTTGGATCTCAAAATTTCTTTGACAAACTAGTCTTCAATTATTGAATACAGTTTTAACGTAGTTGTCAATCAAGGTGCCATACCTTCATCTGTTCAAGGATGGGTAATTAACTCAAGCTAAGCCAGACTGCCTCTCTCCTGGTGATGTAATGTTAAGCGGCAAATAGTGAAGCTGATCCATACTAACTGCAGGCAACATATTAAATAGGCCATCTATTAGTTTCTGCAAACTAACTATCCAGAGCTAATCTAATTTCTATCTTTTCCAGGGACTAGTTATGCATCTTTTCTAAGTGCTATCCATTGGCTTTACACTAAATTTATTTTCTGCTTAAGTTCACCAGGCTCCATTTTTGTTGCTTGAAACAAAAATACCCTAAACAGGCCGGGCGCGGTGGCTCACGCTTGTAATCCTAGCACTCTGGGAGGCCGAGGCGGGCGGATTGCTCCAGGTCAGGAGTTCAAAACCAGCCTGAGCGAGACCCCGTCTCTACTATAAAAAATAGAAAGAAATTAATTGGCCAACTAATATATATATATATAAGAAATTAGCCGGGCATGGTGGCTCGTGCCTGTAGTCCCAGCTACTCGGGAGGCTGAGGCAGAAGGATTGCTTAAGCCCAGGAGTTTGAGGTTGCTGTGAGCTAGGCTGACGCCACGGCACTCACTCTAACCTAGGCAAGAAAGGGAGACTCTGTCTCAAAAAAAAAAAAAAAAAAAAAAAATACCCTAAACAATATCTCAGTGGAGAATTATCTCACTTTCAAAGTTTTTCCACCAGCCCTTATAACTTAATCATTTCTTTTACCCAGGGAAAAAAAAAATGAAAGGTCTTGATGATGTTCAGAAAAATTGCAAAAATTGTTTCAAGTTAAAAAATAAGTATTTTATAACTTCTCCCTGTGCTGGTTCTTTGTTGGCTCTCATCTCCATTCCTGCCCTTCCATATTCTCCTCTGTATTTCAGGGGGCTAGAAGCCTACAAACTACATTTTTCATATGCCTTTGAGAGTTGATTTCCAATTATGGTCTGCCACTGGGAAACACTGGTGAAAACTGGATGGCAGGAGAAGATAAATCATTTTATTTTCTTCCTCCTGTTTCTGGTTCCTGCAAGGGCAATAGCAGTGTCCCAAGAAACCCAGCAGAAGATTGCTTACGGGCTCTGGCTCTAGCAGCAGCAGTAGCACCAGATAACTACAATGCAAATGCTGGCTACTGCAATAGCAGTGCAGTTCTGGCAGGGGTAGCAGTGACTGCAGGCTCCAGCATCCTCTGAGGTGAGTCTAGCATCATCAACAGGACTACACACTTTCTGGATCAATAGAAGTGCAGGCTCCTGGCTTCCTGCAAAGCAACAGCAGCTTCAAGGACAGCAGAACTCCAACAACCTTAGCAACATAGCACTTACCAAAGCTTGATTTAACATTATTTTCCTTGGTTCTCTCCCAGCCTTAAGAGTTAATGACTTTCTATGGTTGCTGAACTTTTAATAAATTTATCATCCACTTTTTGTTTCTCCAGCCCTACCAATACTTTCTGTAATTAATTCACTACATTAAATTTTCTTTGCTTAAAATATTTAGTGTGGCTTTTGTTTTCCTAATTACACAACTTCTGGCGGCATGGACCTCTTCTTTTTCAATTTTGTCATTTTTGTGTTTCTCGTCCACTCTTCCTGTTTCTCATTCATCCAATGCAATTCTCTATATTCTCTCTTTTCAATTCCTTTTTCTTCTTGGCCTATTTCTCAAATATACCAATTATACCTATGCCATTATTTTAATGACACTAAGGGCAAAAAAGAAGTTGGACTAATTTCAATTTAAATAATCAGCAGTCCAAGTACAAAAACAAAAATCCCACAGTAACTATAACTCTATATTAAAAGAAAATCTGATTTTTATTATAATTACAATTGTCAGTATTTAGAAAATATTTTCCATAAACACTACTACAATTTACCACTTGAGTAGCAAAATCATATTAACTCCAAAGACTCAAGACAAGTAACAATTTTAATTAAAACAGAAATTATAATTCATACCTTTAGGTTATACCTCAGGTATCCTTTCAATTGTGATTTCTTTACTGGATTATTTAGAAGTGTATTTAGCGCACTGCAGCCTCAAACTCCTGGGCTCAGTAGATCCTCCTCCCTTAGTCTCTGAACAGCTTTGACTACAGGCATGCACCACCACACCTGGCTATACCATTTCCTATCCCATAAGCAAAAGGAGAAGCCTAGCAAATGTTTTGGAAGATAGCAGTAAGACAATGTCTAGATATCTTAACTCATCGGAAAATAGAAAAAACATCTGCTAGTTGAAGACACAACTTCATCTATTTACTGAGGACCACAAACAAAACTTCACATTTGTTCAAAACCGAACTGTTATTGAACCAGACCTGCTACCTCTCTTCTCCTACTCTAAAACACTCTCTACCACTACTTTCCCCCACACCATACCCCCACACTTGACCTGCCCCCTTAAATTGCCATTATAGCAACATAGCGAGAATAAAAAACGTTAGCCAGGTGTGTTGGCACACACCTGTAGTCCTAGCTGAGGCAGGAGGATCACTTGAGCCCACAAGCTCAAGGTTACAGTGAGCTATTAGCGTGCCACTACACTCCAGGCTAGGTGACAGAGTGAGACCCTGTCTTAAAAAAAAAAAAAAGAAAAACTATCATTATAAAAAGAATAAAACCAAACTCTGCCATGTCATAAAGCCTCTGCCTTATCTAGCCCCTACCTACTATGATCCATCTTCAACTTATTTACTTTCCTTACTCAAGACAGATACAACGAAAATAACCAATGGTCACAGAATGACTCGATCCTAACTCACCGTAAACACACACAGAAACACACAATCCCTTTCAGTCCTTGGGCAAGACCTTGTTATGCACCTATGTTCATCACATACTTTCCTGTCTTCTGTCTTCCTTCTTCCTCCAGAGACATGGCTGGAGTCAAAGCAAACCACATCTTTCCTAAGCAAATAATAAGTGGAAAGGGAGCTGATGTTCAATCCAAAAATGAAGGGATAAAATTGGCACAGTTTGGCAGGTAATACATTAACATAGAATGGATACTTAAGACTCAAGACATCCACTCTTTCTCCTGTATAGTCAAAAGTAAACGACCTCCTAATGCTTCTCCCATCTCTCTCTGTCTCTTCCTTCCTTCCTTCCTTCCTTCCTTCCTTCCTTCCTTCCTTCCTTCCTTCCTTCCTTCCTTTCTTTCTTTCTTTTCTTTCTCTCTCTCTCTCTCTCTCTCTCTCTCTCTCTCTCTCTCTCTCTCTCTCTCTCTCTCTCTGTCTCTCTCTCTCTCTCACACACACACACACACATACACAAGCACACACATCTCATCCTCATTCCTGGTCACACCAATATGAATAATTAGAGTTTACATTCACGGTCAACTTTTAAAGTATTTTAATATGATCCTAAAATTCCCTGTCATTGTACCTCTTCAGTTCTTCTATCAATCTCTTTAAACTATTTTTTTTTAATAGTGAAAGATTTTTTTTTTATTTCGGCATATTATGAGGGTACAGATTTTAAGGTTTCAATAAATGCCGATTTCCCTCCCTCCCCCCACAAGTCTGAGTCTCCAGTATGACCATCCCCTACATGGTGCACATCTCACTCATTATACATGTATATACCTGCCCCCCTACCCCTACCCAATACCCTATTACTGCAGTACCTATGTGACCACTTAGGTGCTGTTCAGTTAATACCAATTTGCTGGTGAGTATATGTGGTGCTTGTTTTTCCATTCTTGGGAAACTTCACTTAATAGTATGGGTTCCAGCTCTAACCAGGAAAATATAAGATGTGCTATATCACCGTTGTTTCTTAGAGCTGAATAGTACTCCATGGTATACATATACCACATTTTATTAATCTATTCTTGGATTGATGGGCACTTGTGCTGTTTCCACAGCCTTGCAATTATGAATTGTGCTGCTATAAACATTCGAGTGCAGGTGTCTTTTTTGTAGAGTGCCATTGGATCTTTTGGGTAGATGCCCAGAAATGGGATTGCTGGATCAAGTAGTAGATTCACTTGTATCGCTTTTAGGTATCTCCATATTGCTTTCCACAGAGGTTGAACTAATTTGCAGTCCCACCAGCAGTGTAGGAGCATAGAATTTTTTTATTTCCATCTTGATTTCCTCATTTATGAAGTAATCATTTAGTAGGAGGTTGTTTAATTTCCACATTTTTGTGTAGAAATGTGAGTTTCTGTTAGGGTTGATTTCTACTTTTATTCCACTGTGATCTGAGAAGGTACATGGTATGATTTCTATTTTTTTAAATTTCTTGAGATTTACTTTGTGTCCTAGGACATGGTCAATCTTAGAGAATGTCCCGTGAGCTGATGAGAAGAACATATATTCAGTGGATTTGGGGTAGAATGTCCTGTAAATGTCAGTCAGTCCCAGTGGATCCAAGGTTTTGTTTAAGTCCATTATTTCTTTATTAATTATCTGTTTGGAGGATCTGTCTTGTGCCGTCAGTGGGGTGTTGAAATCTCCAGTGATTATGGAGTTGCTATTAATCCATTTGCTTAGATCCAGTAAGGTTTGCTTTATGAAACTGGGTGCACCTAAGTTGGGTGCATATATATTTAAAATTGTTATCTCTTCTTGTTGAAGAAGTGTGCCCTTCACCATTATCTAATGACCCTCTTTGTCTTTTACTACTTTTGTTGGTTTAAAAACTAAATCGTCTGAAATTAAAACTGCCACGCCAGCCTTCTTTTGGCTTCCACTTGCCTGGAATACTGATCTCCACCCTTTTACTTTTAGTCTATATGCATCCTTGCAGGTTAGATGTGTTTCCTGAAGACAGCATATACTTGGCCTGTATTTTCTTATCCATTAGGCCAGCCTATGTCTCTTGAGTGGAGAGTTTAAGCCATTCACATTTATTGAGAGAACTGATAGGTAAGGTAGATTACTGTTCATTCTGTTGGGTTGGATGTTGTTGCTTTGATTTCTCTCTTGAGCCATTGTATTATCTGGCCTTTAATCTTTGGGTTTTGGTTGTTTTTATATTTGTGAGTTTTTATTATGGTGTTCTGTGCATAACACTGTTTTGAGTACTTCTTGTAGGGCTGGTCTTGTCTTGGTGAATTCTCTGAGACTTTGCTTGTCTGAGAATGTCTTTATTTCTCCTTCATGTATGAAGCTTAGTTTTGCAGGGAATAAGATTCTAGGGTGGGCATTGTTTTGTTTCAGAAGAGTGAGAATGGGGCCCCAGTCTCTCCTTGCTTGTAATGTCTCATTAGAGAAGTCTGGTGTTATTCGAATTGGCTTTCCCTTGTATGTCACTTGCTTCTTTTGTCTTACAGCTCTTAGAAGGGTCTCTTTAGTTGATATTTTGGTCATTCTGATGACTGCATGTCGTGACATCTTCCCGTTTGCATTGACTCTCCCAGGGGTCCTCTGAGCTTCTTGAACTTGTATATCGAGATTTTGAGCAAGGCCTGGGAAATTTTCCTCTATTATATCTTCAAATAGCTTGTCCAACCCTTGAGTGTTGTCTTCTTCCCCTTCTGGTAACCCTGTGACCCTCACATTAGGTTTCTTCACATAATCCCACATCTCTTGTAGGCTTTGCTCTTTTCTCTTGTATCTCTGCTCTATCTCTGTGACGGTTTTATTTAGTTGGAGGGTGTTATCTTCAATCTCTGAGATTCTTTCTTCTGTTTGATCTACCCTGTTCTTGAGGCTTTCCACTGTATTTTGTAGTTCCCTGAATTGATTCTTCATTTCCAGGAGTTCGGTTAAATTTTTCTTCATTGTGTCTATTTCTTTAGTGAACTTTTGTTCTAGGTCCTGGAGGCTTTTTGTCATTTCTTTGTGTTGGTTATTGAGTTGTTGTTGCAGCTCGGTGAGTGTTCTTATGATCCACATACGAAATTCCTCTTCTGTCATTTTGGTTGCCTGATTTGGGTTGGTGTCCGTTTCTAGGGGGCTAGTGCTCCTCTTTGGGGGTGTGTTTTCCGTTTGGTTCTTCATATTTCCTGAGTTCCTTCACTGATTTCTTCCCATGTCGATCAGTTGTTGTTTCTTCCCTTTAGGCTTTTGTTTGGGTATTCACACGCCTTGTTTAGTTTTTGAGCCCGTTAGGTGGTGTCTGTGGGTGAGATTCGACCACTACCTGTATATTGAGTCAGTGGGTGCCGTGAAAAGGCTGTGCAGGATGCTGTCCCTGTCAGTAGGTGGCGCTTGCTTGGAGGAACAGGCTATGCTGTTGTTTTTGTGTCCTGTTATCAGCTCTTGTTCTGGGCAGAGCTGGGTTGGGTAAGCCTACCCTCAGGCACCTCCAATGCCGTTAGCAGGGGTCAAAGTTCTGTTCTCTGCTTCCAGGAAAAGCTATCAGGGCAGGGCTGGAATGGTCCTGCTCAGCCAGAAAGTCTGGGTGTGGGGGTGGGGCTGTCTGAGACCCACAGTCTGGAGCAGGCCTCGCTTCTTTCCACCCTCCCCAACTCCACAGCTACTCCTGGGCCTCTGCCAGCAGGCCAGACCACACGCCACCAGGCCTCTCCGGATTGTGATGCCGGCGGGGAGGTTCTCTGCACAGAAACGCTGCCTGGCCTGGGTGCACAGCCTCCCTTTGGGGGACGGTTGCCCTCTAGGATGCTGATCTGCCCCTGGAGGCACACATACCTCAGCAGGCTGTTCACAGATATCCCTTCTGTGCCCCGGGCAATGCTAGACCTCGGTGCACGGGATCTGGTCTGCAGGTCCGACCTCTGGGACCCAAAGTTCAAACTGTATCCCCACCAGGGAGAGGAATTCCGGTCCCAGTTCACCCACAGGGAGCCCAAGCTGTGTCTATGTCTCTCAGCCTCTGAGTCGGCACCGTTCTCCTAGGAACACCGTGCCAGCAGCACCTGGGAGGGCGGGCGGGTAGGGAGCTCATAGTCTGAGTTCCCCTGAGTCAGCTGTAGGGTCCCAAAAAGGAAGGTCCCGTTCCCTGGAGGTGCTGGTAGCTATATTGTCTCTCTGGGCATCCGCGGGTAGGGTCGGTGGAGGGGAGAAGGAGGCAATATGGCGCCTGCCGCGCGGCTCGTGTCTGTGCACACGGAGGTGCCCCGAGGGATTTGGGAGTCTGGTGCCGTGTCCGCTACAGGCTCACCGCTAGCTGGCGGCGGCCGCCTCTGGGCTGGTGTCCGCAGGTCTCCTTGAAACTCTTTAAACAAGGTATTTTTAATTCCTTCATTAAGTCATTACTGAGCACATACAATGTGTCAGGCCTGGTGTTAAGCATTAAGGAGGAATAGAGCAACATATTACACATAATTCCTCCCCTCAGTCTCCACATAAATGTAAGTTATCAATAACTGGCTTCACTTTTAAATAAATATCTGTTTAAGGTTATAACTTTATTATTGGGCATTTGGAAAATTTAAGGCTATTGTATTATTATTTGCCATCTGAAAAAATTTATTTTTTAATGTGCTAGGGACTGAGGTGAGATTAAAGAGTAGGAGAACAGTAAATGACCAAAGAAAAAAGTCATTTGTAAGTGGTGAAAAGTTATCAAATGGGAAAACTAGGAAGAACACAAGATAGGTTCCACCAAGTTCACTACTTTACCTTGGCCCAGCCCTCTTTATCATCAAACTTGGGCATCAAACTACACTATCATTAGTAACATTCTCTTAGGGTCACAAGAATCAAAACAACCTTGTTTTACATGCCTAATGATTTTTTTTCTATTTTACTGAGGTTATTATATATAATAGGAATATATATATATATATATATACACACACACATACATATGGAACTATATATATATATGGAACTATATCCTTAAAGGATTTATTAACAAAAATGACTCTACTCTATATGAACTTAAGAAAAAAAATTGCTGAAATCTAATTGTTACATCAATCTAATCCTCCTTAACCTTTTTCTTAAGTAGATGCAGTAAAATCCTTATCCAAATTTTAATACTATTCAGGTCTACTTAGAACCTAAGTCTGAAGAAATCCCCTAAAGACCAACCAAACTCAATGGAACAACAGTTCATAGAAACCCTGTACAGCAGAATGGAGGGAAAATACTTTACCAAATGATATAAAAGATTTTTTTTTTAGAAAGAAATTGTGTTCATTTAGGAAAATACCTTGATAAGCTATTTCAGAGTTGAAGGGGAACTCCAACATGTAATAGATTGGAAAAAAATCGCTAAACTGGTATGTACAAAAATTAATATAATAGAAATTAGAGAGTAGAGAAGAAATAGAAGAGAGAAGGAAGGTAGAGCAAGAAGTAGGGGCTAACAACATGGCCACAGGTGAGCAGAAATGCTCAAAGAAATTTTTTTTAAGAATGGGAAAGCCTAATTTAATTTTGAATTATCCACTGTATGGAAAGCTCATAATCATTATCCCCAAATCTCCAGAGAAATGCTACAGTACTAACACAGCAGCCCAATACCAGTAAAATTTTAGAATCCAGGAAATATGGCTGTGTCCCATATTTGGCTTGACACCAGAGCAGAGATGAAGTCAAAACATATAGCAAAAATGAATAGTGTAATGTTGAACATTTTTAAAATTTTTCTGCAAGTATTGAAAACTAGAATGGAGGGGAATTAATTTATTTGAATATACCTGGCATGTGACAGATGCTGAGGTAGACTGTTGAGAAAACATATTCATGGAAAAAACATTTATGATATTCTATTAAGTAAAAAACACTTATAATAAATTAATAAGCAGAATATAAAACCATACATATACTATAACTGCATCTACATAAAATATGATACCTATAGATAAAAACTACAAGAAGTAAAAATGAATAGTTTTATAGGGTGGTAAGATTATACATAATTTTTTCATTTAAAAATGTCTATTATTAACAATAAAAATTGAAATAAAATAAATAGTCTTTGAACTTTCTATTTCTATATAATGTAATCAGAGCTGTAGGTGAAAATATTTGAAGAAAGTGATTTCAGTACATAGGATAGCCAGCAGAGAATATAAATTTAAGAATACTATTTGGATCAAATTTGAAAAAGTAATAAACAGCCTTGAAATATACACTTGTCAAACTGCATGATAAGGCCACAGCAAGGTTTACTTTAAGATAAGATTTGCAGAATTTTAAAAACAAATAATTTTTTATTTAATTATTACTGTTCTTAAATAGTTATAAAAAGACTTTTAAAATGTGATTGTGAGATTACTCATGGCAAGAGTAGAGCAAAGACAAGATTCTGTTAAACTATTTTCAGCATGTTGTTTATAAAAAAATTTTAAACAAACAAAAAAACACCTTCTGGCCTCAAGAGAGCAATTTGCTGTTAACAATCTCAAAAATGCTTTAGTAAAGAAAAGGTTCAAGGACAAATACCCAGATGAATTTCACCTGTGTTCTTCTTACTTCCTCTCACTTTAGTTTCATCTTCTAACCCTGAAGAGTGACCTTCACATAAACCAATGAATCTAACCTCAGATGAGGATGGAGAGCACAGAATGGCAGCAGAAAAAGTAGCCTAAAATGCATAGTGCCTATTTTCCTATTAACATTTATTACATGCCTTTTTGTGCGCCAGCTGCATTACATTTGCAACTCACCACGACTCTATGAAATAAGCATTAATATATACTCAGTTTATAGGTAAAGAGACACAGAGCCCAAGAGATTAAGTGACCTGCTCAAAGTCACCCAACTAATACCTGGCAAACTAAGATATGATCCAGAGTTGACTAATGTCAAAGCCTTTCCTTGGAATATGATGTTTATACACACTGTGCTGCCTTGCCTCCTTGAACCAGAAGAAAACATACAGTTAGGAGGAAATAACCAGAAAAACAACATTTGCAATCATAAAGATCCAGCTACTTATCTAAAGCCATCTTAACTGATTAGATTTAGACTACAGAAATTCCCCAAAGTTCTAACCAGATGAATACCAGGTTTAAATGAATGAATGAATGTAGATGAGTAAGAGGAAAATTTTTACTGGGACTGCTATATTATATTGTTATAGGAACTAGCCTGACTCTAAACCATGTTTCTGGCTCTGGTAAATTTAAACAGAGGTATAAAAGACAAGCCCAAAGCCCTAAAAACAAGTACTGAGATCAGAATGCAGAACCTAGGCCAGGAATCATGAGTTCTAAATTGAGGATTAAGCACTGCTTATCTTAATAGCCTAGAAAAGGGTCCCAAAAAGAGAACCAATATAGAACTAACTCCAAACTAGAAGGTTATAACAGAGATTATCTATGAATCAGGGAAATGAATAAGAATTGTGGGGTAAGAGCCAGGACAAAGCTGAGAAATGTGAACTGGAAGGGGTGGGAAAGAGAGGAGAGTGTTTGAAAACATTGGAAATATTGAAACATATGGTAAATTACGAGACAGTTTGAGCTATGGCATGATTATATAAATCCCTGCTGCAAAATCTGGTGGCAGATTGGAAGCATGTGTTCCAAAACAATCCCATAAGATTTCCTATTGAAGTTGAAGAAAATGAGTAATGAGAGTTTTATGTCTTTAATGATACATGAGTTTCTTCCAAAGGTGATTTTAATGTAACTCTTTAAATGAAAGCAACACTGATTTGTTCCCAATCTCAAATATTTTAGGATATATAATACATAAATTCAGTGACTTGTTTATTCCATATATATCCTCCTTATAAGAAGGTCCCCTTTTCTCCTTCAATGCTCCAAACAGTGAAAAAATTTATTATAGCTAAAAGAAAAGTTACATGAAAGGGAGAAGTGGAAGATGAAGCTGAAAAGATAGGTTAGAGAGGGACTGTGAAGGACACTGTATGCAAAATTAAGGAGTTTGAATTTTATTCAAAGCAATAGAAAGCCTAAAGAGATCTGTAAACCAGGGAATGAATGATTCAAATTTGATTTTTAACAAGCTACTCTGCAGTAATACAGAAGAAAAACCCAGGGTACAGACAAAAGATCCCAAAATACAAGGCAGTGGTGGTACCGGTGAAAACACACTGGCAAGAATTCTCACACTAGTGAGACTTTCTGACATTAAATCAATAGGATTTGTTGACACATTGTAACAGGCTCTGTCACACTCTCATTCCAAAACTTTTCACTGTAGATCAAACATGCCAATGAGATAAATTCAAATTTCTTAGTATGGCATACATACAAACATAGGTGATTTCAACTCATTATTTAACAACTGATACAGTAATATAAAATTAATGTACAAATCAATATATAAATTAACATTAAAAATAAATCTTTCTTTTTTCCAAATAAACTATAGATGTACATATATAGATATCTGCTTTCCATGCAACAAGCATTATAGCATAAATTATTTATGTAGTCATTCTAATAATTTATAATTTGAATTTTAGAAAATGTTGATTCAATCTCTTAAATAGGGTTATGATTTGATATTTAGAATTATATCAAGCTTTTCTTGACATCTTCTACATCTTCTTCATTAAAATGACAATGATTAGGTCCCTACTACCTACCACTTTGTTGCAACTATAAGGCAATTAGGCAGGCTGCCTACATGTCATAGTCATATAAGCACCTAGATGCTAGTGTTTCCCATGGGGCCTAAAACCCCTGTGCCTCAGGATAACCCTCTCTCCCAAAATGGAGATGCCATAAAACCACCTGTACTACATACAGCCTTTTCCGTTGCCTGCACCAACAGGACTCTTAAGAGTATCAGGCAGGAGGCACTGACACTCTAGCCAGTACGTGACTTCTAAGGACCATGTTAATATACACCACTAAAATATTTATATTATACACACACACACAGAGACATATATGTGTGTCTGTGTGTGTGTGTGTGTGTGTACACACATATTTTAGAGACACGGGTCTCGTTCTATGACCAGACTGTAGTGCAGTGACCTAATCATAGCTCACTGCAACCTCAAACACAAGTGATCGTCCTGCCTCAGCTTCCCAAGTAGCTGGGACAGGTGCATGCCACCATACCCAGCTAATTTTTTTATTTTTTGTAGAAACAGGGTCTCACTATGTTCCTCAGGCTGGTCTCAAACTTCTGGCCTCAAGCAATCCTCCTGCCTCAGCCTAACAAAGTGCTGGGATTACGGGCATGAGCCACCATGCCTGGCCAATGATTCAATATTTTAAAAACTAGTATCTCTGTGCTGGTTCATATCAGTTGAATACCAATCCCATATATGAGGCCCTTTACAACTGACTCTTACAAACTAGCTTCATCTTCCACCATCCCTTCTTTCCATCTTCCTTGCACCTAGCAATACAGGAATACTAGCCATTCCCCAAAGACACTATGCTCTTTGACAGTCCATGCTTTGCACATGTCTAAAATCCTTCTCCATATACTAAATTATAATTTTCCTGCAAGGCCAGTTTGAATATTATCTTTGGTTATTAAGCCTTCCTTAAATCCTCCATGTTCCTATACTCACCCATGTGTCTGTGTCTGTTCAATACTTGGTACATACTATTTTAAAGCATTTGTTATGTATTTGAATTATTTATTTACATGATTCTTTCCCACTAGATAGTGAGCACCTCAAGTGTAGAGACTATATCCTATTCCTGTTTCTGAATTAGTATAGTGGTATATAACAGACACTCAAAACACTTATTTAAAGGAAAAACAAATATACCTAAGCCAAAAACAATAACTGTCTTTGATTTTCTATACTGTATGCTTTACTGAAAAATTTTAGATGCAAACTTAAATATGTACAAAGGGATACATATTTTTTTAAATTCTTTTAGAGAGTATACACAGCTTTGTAGAAAAGCACCAGGTAGCACCACTCCCTGATGCTCTCACTGGATCATTTCATGTAGTATAATTATTACTTTTGTCACAACTGGGTTACTACCAGTGAAATTCTGTTTTATAGACACATGTAAAATATTTATTTTTAATTTAATTTGGCCATCCTTTCACATTTTCCTAACATATAAAGTGCATATGATTGCTACCATTATCCTCATCAGAGCAGCATCTAGTATTAGATGTCCCTAAATAGAACATAAATTATTATGTCAATTTTTTTGTTTGCCTTGCCTTCTTTCCTTCCATCTTTCCTACTTGCCTTCTTCCTTTCTTTCTTTTTTTCTTTTTATTGTTTTTTGATATTAACAAACAGCAAGAAACTCATTCATGACAGAATTTCAATAATGGGTTATTTTAATCTTAGAAATAAAAACTTTTATGTAATATAATTTAATTAAATAAATTCAGTAAAGGGACTGCAAACTTCTTTGAAAATATATTTAATCAAGCATGAATTGTAGCGAAATTTTCAAAACTTTATTGAAGTAAAAGTTTAAATCATTACTTAAGCAATAAGTTCCTCAAATTTGGATTCCTGTAATTCAGGGGTCCTCAAACTTTTTAAACAGGGGGCCAGTTCACTGTCCCTCAGACCATTGGAAGGCTGGACTATAGTTTAAAAAAAACTATGCACAAATTCCAATGCATACTGCACATATCTTATTTTGAAGTAAAAAAACAAACAGGCAAAAACACCCGCATGTGGCCTGCAGACCTGGCCATAGTTTGAGACCTGCAGTGTAATTCTTCTTCTCTTCCTCAAACTAAATGTCTTATTTTTATGAAAAAGGCATCACATAAAGCAATGAAGTCAAATAAATAGCATCTTACCACAAAGCAAGATTTTTTTGTTTTTTTGAGACAAGGTCTGTCCCTGCCATAAAGCAAGATTTTAACTTTTTAAACTGTCTGCAAGAGAAAAGCACAATACAGAACCTCTGGTTTACTGGTCTGTATGAAAACTGCCAATATTATACTTGAAATCAATGAACCAAAAAGAAGGAGAGACAGAAAGACTAAATGACACTTTCAAATATATTGGTAAGTATACTAATGGCACGTGAGAGGATAGAGACAACACTAATCAAGATTACTAACTAAAGTTGTCATTGCAGATCAATGAATCTACAGTTAGTAACAGAATTTAATTAATAACTGACATTACAGGCCCTGAGGAGGAATAATTTTAAAAAGATTATTTGTCCTGCAAGGATATGCCAATAACAAATAAAATATTAAAATTGATAAATTAAGATGTTGAAATATTATAGAAGACTATTTTGAAATATTAAGATTTATAAAAAATTCTAATATACCTTAAAATTGAAAGGCTCTACAACCTGAATTCATTCTGAAAAATCTGAAATTAAAGTAATACAATATTTTATTCCCAGAGCTCTTGAATGTAAAATTTTGCGTTTAATATGAATTCCACATGAAATAATGTTATCAAAATGAAGAATTTAATCAATCCCAAGCTGCTACAATCCCAACTACTTCAGCTTTATACAAAGACATGGGAGCAGAATACTATTCGTTGTCCCATACTTCGCATTATCTACTCAAAGGAAAAGCTTTTATTATAAAGTTTATGAGTTAAAGATATCATTGAAATTGTGAATGACTCTCACTTTATGTATTTGCTAAAATGTAGTTACTGACTGCAAAAAATATCTTATCTGATAGTTTTGAGCCTCTGAATGAATTTAATCAAAGATTTCCATGAACTGTGTGAAAGTATGTTAATGAGTATAATGAAGTTTATATATTCGAAGCAAAAAATTCAACTTCAGAAACAAAGGAGTTAAAGTGATTCACCAGTGATAGTCAGTGTCGTAATTTAAGTCCTAAAGAAATTATTAAGACTAGCAGAGCATTGTGTATGCTTGAGGAAGAATATCAACATATTTTTTAGTACTTGATATTTTTTAAAAGTTCAAATGGATTGAAAATCCATTCACGTTATCAGAAGAAACTTCAACATTACATGTGTCAATGGAAAAGAAAGGAAGAGCAGCTAAACAATATTACTACCGTTGAAGTAAAATTTAAAGAGGATAAATTTTCAAAATTCTAATAGCATAAAAGGACTTTCTATCAATCAGAGAAAAAGAAGTAAGTTATTTCCTGCAATTTTATGCCAACTACTTGTATAGAGTTTCTTGTCAATGGTGAAATGAACTTGAAGAGACCACCATTAAACAGTCTTGGTATTATGTGTATCTGTTTCAAAAATAAATAAATAAACCTGATACAAAAAAGATATGCTCACAGAAGTCAGCTAAGTATCTCATTGTAGATGTTGAAAAGATTTTATTTAAAAGTTTTTACAATTCATTTACTGTCTTCCATAATACCTTGCATTTTGTTTTGCTTATAAGTATATAATAAAAAAGTGATTAATTTTTTCACCAAGTCCTATATAGATGTCCCCAAATCTTTTCCAGTTTACCCCAACATGACATACACATCTATTATTGTTTCCTATGTATGGCATGACATGAAAAAAGTTAGGAAGCACTAGTTAAAGGACTGTAACTATTTAGCTAAAATATACAGTGAAAGGGAAGAAGTCTAAAAATGGTGAACAAATCGAGGAAGATCATGAAGGACCTTGTTTGTCATGCTAAGAATTTTATATTAATTTTTTTTCTAGCCTCTGTCAACCAAAGGTCTAGAAGAAAATTAAGCTCTAATGTTCTAAGGCATCCATTGTTGATAAATTATTTCTTATGCATCTAGAATGGTACTATTTATGTTCCCATTCCTGGCAGAAGTAAACTAATTACTTAATATTTTGTGTGTTCCATAGTTCAGAGGAGGGACTCCAGTCAAAGACTACACGCAGTTGGCAATAGGAAGCTACTCATATTTTAAACTAAAGTGTTATATCACCAGATTTTTTATGTTTAAGCTCTTTCCAGCAGCACCATAATTTAGTTAATTTAAATAAAAATTCAAATGATTTGGGATCAAAAGGACCCTAATATTGATCTATGTAAAATCCTACAGCAGCAAAATATGATTTTTCGATTCTTTCTTTTAAACATTATTTTAAATGGCTCGTGATAATGATAACATCCATGGCCATTAGGATTATGATAATTAACATATTACATCAACTTATAACTCACAGGCACTTTCATTTATATAGTGTCATTTTACCCCTATGATAAAGATACCACAGGTCCATAATTCCTTAATCATAATTACAAAATCCAAAAAGCTCTGAAAACAAGAACTTTTTTTGTAAGTCTGGGCCAAAATTCCTAACCTGAATTGGCACGAGGCTATATATAGCCTTTATTTAAGTCACTTGTAAATATTCATATGTTTCACTAAACAAATATTAATGTGTTTCATTAGGGGCTGCTGTCCTAACCCTGGTAAGAGTTACATACCCTACGGTATATGCACTTTTATATTTCTAAAGTCCAAAATACTTCAATTTCCAAACATCTGGCACCACAAGTTTCAGTTATGAGATTATGGACCTGTGTTTTAATCTTCATTTTATAGAATTTAAGGAATTTCATTGACTAACTACTTCAAGACAATGTAACTTGTAAATGATGAAAGTTGAACTCTCATCTAGATATCTAAATCTTGTTTTCTATCCCTTATCCAACACTGACCATAAATGAAAAACGTTTTTTTATCATAGACATTTCATATTTCATGTAATATCATGTAAGCATAAGTTAATGAAAAATTTTCAAAATGCAAAATTAAAAAATAAGTCTTATTTGTATATAACCTTTAAAAAATATTGCCTACTGCTTAAGTTTGTTCTCAGCTTCACTGTTTTACACAAGTGACTAAGCTCATTATCTAGTTTGAGTTCACTGACCCAGAAATTAAAAGCTATTTTTCACAAAATTCATAAAAACTACAAAACAAATAGGACAAAAATTTAAAGGGGGAATCATAAATAAGTATCCAGTTGGCAAATTTTCTAATGTCAATCCTATCAATCCTGGGGCAGTTATATTTTTCAACAAATATTTCTGGTTCTCCCTCATAGTTGGTAGGATTGCACTTCTCTACTCTGAGTTAGGCATGATCATGTAATTTGCTCTGGCCAATGAAATGCCCGCAGAAGTTGAATGTGTACTTCTAAGAGGAAACTTTAAGAGACAACTTGCGATCACCAGTCTCCCTTTTCACAGCTCACAATGTTCCGGACAGCAGCTTCTCTATCAGCCTGTGTCCTAGAATGAGGATAACATGGAGTAGAGACCCCAAGTGACCCAGAGAAAACATGTAGCATGAAAAAGAAATAAACTTTTATTGTTTTAAGATACTGATATTTGGGGACAGCACAGACTACTATAAATTTATACCTCTCAGCTCCAGGTCCACCCTTCTTTGTCCTGTGCTTTGTGATAACAGATCTGGATTCAACTGTTACCTTTTCCCTTTTGCCAGCTGGCACAATGTTAAGCTTTGTCAGTAGAGGGAGCCATAGTGACATCAAAGGAAGAAGGGGCTTCTCTTCCAGGTGCTGGGTGTTGTATTGTTTTTGCTATAATGCATGGCTGCCAGTGGTAGTCAACCTCCTATCATATTTCACCAGGACCCCAGGAGGCATCTATCCAGCAAGTTTCAGCAGCACTCCAGATAATTTCTCAAGAAGTATTGCTGGCTTCCCAATAGGTGACTTCCCAGTGAGTTTCCTGAGCACCCCAGCCAGTCCCACTAACACCCCCACAGATGATTTCCTGCTTGCCTGCCCCAGTCTGGCAGCTCTGTGGGCCACAGCCATAACCTGCAGTGAGGGCTGAATCTCAGCCACAGCCACAGAAGAAGGGACCTCTTGGGCCTCTTCCAAGTTTATTTCTTTTTTTTTTTTTTTTTTAAGAACTAGTATCTCACTCTGTCCCCCAGGCTAGAATGTAGTGACACAATTATAGCTCACTGTTGGAGCAGCCTCCAACTCCTGGGCTCAAGCTAAGCAATCCTTCTGCCTCAGCCTCTCAAGTAGCTGAGACTACAGGCACACACCAACATGCCTGGTTTAAGTTTGCTTCTTTTCTGAGTACTCTACCTCAGCCATAGAAGAGATGGCTGTGGCTGCTCCCTGCTAGAGGTTAATAATCCTTTACATTAAAATAGCCTTGTTCTTTCAATATATGAATGGGGGGGGGAATAAAATAAAATAATAAAATAAAACAAATAGACAAATCAATAAAAACTAAAAAAAGAAAAGAAAAAAATGTCCCTATGAAATTACTATCGTAGTTTCTGTCTCCTGGCAGAAGGAGTAGCAGTTTATCCTAACATATAAAACTATAAACTGCAACATAAATTTATATTAGTAGTTTTGAAGAACAACTTTGGATTCCTTTTTTTCTATCTTATTTCATAGTTACTTTTAATGTTTATATATCTAAGTTAAAACAATTGATTATATTTTAAACACTGTCATGATGCTTAAGTTGTAATACACACTTCTGTACATCTTTTCTTTAAACCAGACTAATGGCTAGAAATTACAAAAAGGAAAAATAATAGCTGAAAGTCCACATATTGTGGAATGGCTATTCAACCAAACATACCAAAAGAAATTATATTCTTGTAAAAAGATTAAATTCAAATATTTGCTTACTCATACTGCAATATAAAGTTTATGTGGAGTCTGTTAAAATGATAACGAAAATACTACATGTAGAAATATTTCAATGACTCTTCACTATAATTAGTCATATGTAAAATTATTTATTCATCCCTCTATAAAAATAAATTATTAACTAAAATGAATACTTAGGAATAGTACTTAATCTTTACACGCAAAGACAGAACAATTCATACTTCTTTCCTCCAATCCCTTCACCCTATCCCCAGTTAGACCAATATTTTAACTCAGGAGGAAATAAAAAGTGAAGAGTAGACTGGCAATAATTTGAGGGCAATATAGTATTATAAACCCATAGAAACATGCACAGTAAAATATTATTTCAGAGCGATTGTTCTGGAATTTGTGTCTCTGAATATAAAATACATTTAAAAGAAAAAGAGTAATACAGTGTCTACCTTATAAAAATACATATCCAAACTTATATATAAACATATATCCACTACTTTACTAAAGAAGGTAGCAATGTCCTTTCAATTGGTATTTTTAAATTGGGGTTTCATAAAAGTATTTATTGATGAAATTGATATTCTCTATAGTTATCAATGCTTTGCACCTAATTAACGTATTAACTTATCCTCCTAATTAACTTATTTATTTAACAAACGTGCTAGGTACTCTTCTAAGGGCTTTACAAGTATAAACTCAATTAATCCTCATAACAGCTTCTGATATTGGTATTATTATTATCCCCATTTTACAAAAAAACACACCAAGGTATATAACTACCAAATAACAACTACGGGTAAAACTAGGCTGTCAGATTCCAGGCACTTAAGCACTATGCTCTTACTGTTTTCCGTAAGAGTAAATGGCAATGTGATGAATTGAAGTTAGAAAGATGTAGGTACAAACCAGTGTTCCTCTACTTACAAGCTTTGTGACCTGGATCCTAGCACACAGCAAACACTGAACAAATGTTAGTTCCTTCATTCAATTCCTGCTTCAAGTCTACAAATACACTCAAATTCAAAATAAACCCCATGTGTGACAGGCTTAAGACATGAAAAGTAGTCTCATGCTCCTGAATTTCCACTTCTCTTTCTTCCATTTCCACATGTTCCTTCTCAGATCCTCAGCTGAGACAACCTTTGGTACCATAAGACTGTCTGTGCAGGCACTATAAGCTCTCATTATATCAACAAAAATAGACTAGAATTTTACTATCAGAACTTTATTAGGACACTAAGAGGAAAAAATTTTTAAAGAAATTAAACAGGAGGTATAAATGTTGCAAAGCATCTTTGCCTTAAGTAACCTTAGCCATAAATAACATCAGACAAAATAGTTTATTATACACACTGGTTCCTTTCTTTGGCTCCAAGTTGTTACCATGTTACGTTGTTATTGTTAACATATCTGAAGACCCATTTGCATATGGGTCAGTACCCATATGCAAATACTCTGTATATCCTTTATCACCCAGAAATTCAATTTTATCACCCTGTATTATATACATCAAACCAGATCTTAAAGCTTCGATGTCTTCAAAGGTACACACCCTCAGCACCAGCTAACCATTTAAATGTCTATACTTGAGTTTCTTGAATTTTAAATTTGTTCTCTTCTGAAGCTTACTTACAAGATGACCCAATTCCACACATTTCTCTCTGAAGATCCATTTAGCTTTCTACCCCTGCAATATCACCATTATTGTCCAGGGAATTTTGTTGTTGGTGTTGGTTTAGAAAATGCTAACAACTGCTATCTCAAATAGAATAATACTCCACACAGTAGCAAAACATAATAGTTACCACCAGCAAGATGGCTTAATCCCTCATATACTTAAACAAACAATAATTAAATGAAAAGTTTTTTAATAGAAATAATATTTATTAAATATATTTTGTTCATTTGTTGCCTACCACTTAATTGATAGTTTAATTAATATCATGCACCAAAACCAATAGCTCTCAGGCCCAGGAGAAGTAACAATGAAACTTCTTGTAAATATGACCATCAAATCCCAAAGATAAACATTTCTTGAAGTATTAGCAGATATCTGCTCTGTATTCAATAATGTTGGAGGAGGTGAACATGAAACAGAGAATATGTGTTTAGGAATGAATAGAGTAATTAAGCAAAATATAATAAAAGTATGAAACAAGGCAATGACAATGAAGATGGTGAGGAAACTAATTTCAAAAATATTTAGGAGACACAACAAACAATATTTTGTAATTGATTATATTTGAGGGCTGAATGAAAGGAAGGAAATTAGGATGACCCCCGTCACCAACAGGTTTTATTTATTTAACAAATGTTTATTGACTGACAATTAAGTGCCTGGTGCTACCCTGAGCATAAAAAAAACTGACTAAAACTTAATACCATCACAGAAACCAGATACACTAAGGAAAACACAGAGATTAGTAACTACAATTGAATATCAGAAACATTAAAGTAAGTATATACAAAATTCTATGGAAATTGAGAGAAGACACCCCCAACTGGAGAAAATGCATCAAAAAGAATCTCATCACAAGAATGGAGCTGCAGACAAAAGTGCTCATCAGGTAAACAGCAAGGCCATGTACATAATCAAAGAATGAAAGAAAATGATGTATAGAGGGACCAGTAAGAAGAGTACTGTGGTTGTATTGAAGAGTCCGTGGGGTGAAGTGGATCCTGAATATCTAAAATCATGATCTAGTCATACCCACAATCCCAGTAATTTTTTACTGAACCAGACTGCATATTCAAACTGAGGACTAAGGAGAGTTTAATAAAGGGATTATTTTACAAAAGTACAGGTAGGGATTCAGAAAACTAAGAAGGGGATGGTATGGTACCTCAGACTAGTAATAGTGGAAAGGAATTTCCAGAACCAGAAGAGAGTAGCTATATGAAGAGGCTCGCCTGTGGTTTTTAGCGCAGAGACACAGCCAACTGCCAACACCTCGTATGGAGGAGGCCTGGGAACAAATAATCTGACCTCATTCTCTTCCTTCTCTCCAATCTCCCAGTATCTCACACTGACAGAACCTAACTGGCAACTGGAGAATAAAGAAACCCCCCTGGTGCAATCCATAGAGGTCAGCCTCCCATAGTACATAGCAGAGTACAAAAAAGCAAAATAGATTTGGAAGAGTAAATGGAAAAATATATAATATGCAGTGATAAACTTCAACAACATTCAATTATATCTCCCTCTAGTCATATGAAATTCACCTTCACTGTCTATAAACCTTTCTAACTTCTATTTGGAGACGGAGTTTAATCATTAGCATTAAACCTGCTAAACTGACTGGGAATGGTGGCTCACGCTCGTAATCCTAGCATTCTGGGAGGCTGAGGCAGGAGGATTGCTTGAGCTCAGAAGTTCAAGACCAGCCTGAGCAAGAACAAGACCCCATCTTTAGAAAAAACAGAAAACTCAATTGGGTATGGCAGCACGAACCTGTAGTCCCAGCTACTTGGGAGGCTGAGGCAGGAGGATCACATGGGCCCAGGAGTTTGAGGTTGCAGTGAGCTAGGATGATGCCACTGCACTCTACCCAGGGCAATGGAGTGAGAACCTGTCTTAAAAAAAAAAAAAAAAAAAAAACCTTGCTGAATTTCTTACATGAGGCTTTAATTTGTCCTAAAATGGATCCTTAGAATTGCAAATTTTACTGTCTCACTCTTAAGTCTGTTTCCAAAGCAAATATCTCTGTCAATATTTAGTGTATGTACCTTCAACAACAAATCCCCAGCTGGAGTATGTTATAAACTGTTTGTGTACCCTCAGAATTCGTATGTTGAAATCTATTCCCCCAGTGTGATGGTATTTGGAGGCAGAGCCTTTGGGGGAGGCAGAGCTCTGCCCTCATGAATGAGATTACTGCCCTTATAAAAGAAATACTAGAGAACTCCTTTTCTCTTGACCACGTGAGGATATAGCCAAAAGACAAACACCTACAAACTAGGAAAAGGGCCCTTGCCAGAGACCAAATCTGCCACCACCTTGATCTTGGACTTCCCAGCCTCCAGAACTGTGAAAATAAACTTCTATTCTTTATAAGCCCTTCAGTTTATGGAAGTCTGTTACAGCAGCCCAAACAGACTAAGACAAGACAATGTACAGCCTATTTGTCACCAAGGAAATGGAAAAGACCCTTCCTGATAAATTCTGTTTTTAAGAATCTTATGTCTGAGTTAAGTTAGATTAGCTTAGACCAGATGATCACTGAAGAGAGATCAACCTGTAGTAATAAAATTCAGCATCATCAAAGTACTTCTGGAGCACAGATATGACTTTAAAAGCTTTTCTCAAAATCAAATAAATAACAGAAAATAATAAAAGAATTTGTATTAATTAAGGTGATGTAAGTCACAATAGCAGATATACCCCCCAAATCACAGTGATTTAACAAAGAATTAAGTATATCTTTTATTCATGTAAAGTCTAATGGGTGTGGGGGAGGGTAGTCATCAGCCAAAACTCAATTACATGGACCCATCTAGATACAAGGAGAGCTGGAAAAGGCAGTCCAAGGCCAGGCAGCTGCAGCCAAGCAACATCTCTATGAAAGAAGAATACAAAGCTTTGTTGAACACTTAGCCATCTCCACCACAAAATTCATTTTTGACACACAAAAACATTGTGCTAATGAAAGCATTAATTAATTCTTTCAGGCTAAAGACAGCTTTTGGTTAAAAAGAATTATGTGTGATAAAACAGATTTTTCATCTATGTGCCTGGGAAACAAACTATTAAAAAATGATAATAGACACCTCAAATACCAACAAAACAAGATGTATGTGGGCATCATCTCCATCTGTCAACTAAACAATACCAATGCACCAAACACCATTGTGGTTATTCTGCTATCTAGCTATAATGTTTATTCAGTGAATTCTTTTTTCCCAGTTTTAATAGCCTGGAATCCTAGTTATAGGATATAATGATCTGCCAAGCTATTTTCCCCTTCCAGCTGAACATAAGGTTAGTTGGAAGAAAAAGTGCTGAAGGGCATAGAGAATTCCATCTTCCTCTTGTGCCTAAAAGAGTATTTACCCAGACCCTCTTTTTAGTAGAGTCTACTAAATTATATGTGTGTTACATAAAACTACTAAATGTTTATAATGTATAAACTATTAATATATATAATTTGTTGATTCTAGATGCCTTTTAAAAAGCATTTAGCTAGCACTATGTTCTACAGAAAAAATAAATCAGTGCTTTTGACAAGTAAATATAACATAGATACAAGAAATGTTCACAATCCATAAACTGCATAAAAGTTGCTACTTCTTGGCCAGTTAACTAATTTATACTATCCAGTTGCCTTCAATTTTATAGGTACAAGTACTAGAAAGAAAGCAGGCAAAATAATATTGTATCACTCCTGGGTCTAAACCATTTCTTAACTTTTCCTTTTCCATAACCCTGCATCCAATCCTATTTTTGGAACTTCTCATCACAAAACCCAATAAAATTTATCTCCCTTTCATAACACAAACACTTTCTAAAATCCTGTAATAATTCAATAAGCAAATATAAAGAGGTACAGAATCTTCACAACTTTAACATGTCATTCCCATAGCTAATCTCCTTTCTATATTTTCCTAAAATATACTCACATTTCCAAAATTCCCTTAGAGGTGATGCAGGCATACAGGAAAGGAAATTTGTCCTAGTGAAGCCTAACATATAAAACAAAGATTGTGTGATAATTTAAAATACTCAAAGAATCAAACAAAACCAGAAGGTGAGAAATTCACTAAGTTATCAATGGGAGAAAGGAATGTTTGGTAAAAGGATGACAGATCAAGAGTTTTGAAAAAAAATCACATGGTTTGAATATATCCAGTAGAAAACATTTTGCAAGCTATTAAGTAGGATTCCTTCTAATTATGAATGTATTCAAAGATCCTTAGTCGTTCCCTTTTTCCCCCATTTTCTTTGTCCTCTCTTTTCTTCTTTCCCTTTTTGCCTGTTTTATTATAGCTCTATTATTTTCCACCCACCCCACTATATTCCAAGTTGTAGTCACTGCTAGTACTCATATTCATGTTATGAAACTCTCTGAAATAACTAAAACAATAAAAGAAACCACTTCACAACTACTCCTACAAAAGAACACTGGTCCTGAAACCAGATGAATTCAGAGATTACCATCAGTGAGATGAGGAGACACACACAGATATATATTACGTACAGCAGTTAGTGGAACAAGTAGTTAAGCAAGTTAGTTAAGTAAGTCAGACTTAAGAGCATACCTGACCTTTTACACACAGTTGTCAAACCCTGGCAATTTAGAGGCTTAAATTTTTCAAAAATCTGTCTTAACACTCCACCTCCACTGCCTTATTTCATATCTTCATCATTTATCACCTGGATTACTATAAGAATCTCCTAACCAGTGCCCTTGTCTCTATTATTACACCTTCTCATCAATCCATTATAATGTAAGAGTGCCCTTTTTTTCAACAAAATTCTGATTACATTTATGTCATGCTTAAAATCCCTCCATTACTTCCTATTGCCTTCAGGATTAAATCCAAATTCAAAGAATAGCATATAAGGTTTTCTAAACTTTAACCCTTGCCACCTCTCCAGTATCCTCTACTGGCTTCCTCCATTTAAACCCTATGGTATTCTGAACCACTTCAAATGAGTTTCTTGACCATTTCCTGCCTCTCTTTTATAAATGAAGGGTTTTGAGGGAAAGGTTGACTTGGGAGTTTTAGGATTTTTGCTTGAAACATCTGCCCAACTAATATCTACTCATCATTTGAGACTCAGCCTAAATGTCATCTCCCCAAGACTGGATCAAGTGCTCTGCTTGAATATACCTATGCTACACTGTACACAATGGTCTCCTAGTACTCATCATGCAATATTTTAATTGTGGTTTATCATGTTTCTTACAATGACCTCCTTAAGGGTTAGCTTATAATGGTTAAAAGTATTTCAACGCCCAGAGATATGTGCATTTCATTAGGAGACTAGAGAATACAAAAATCTTTAATATCTAGGATATTCCAGAGATTTTAACTTCCAGAGATTTTTTTTTTTTTTTTTTTTTGAGACAGAGTCTCACTTTGTTGCCCAGGCTAGAGTGAGTGCCATGGCGTCAGCCTAGCTCACAGCAACCTCAAACTCCTGAGCTCAAGCAATCCTTCTGCCTCAGCCTCCCGAGTAGCTGGGACTACAGGCATGCGCCACCATACCCAGCTAATTTTTTCTATGTATATTAGTTCACCAATTAATTTATTTCTATTTATAGTAGAGACGGGGTCTCGCTCTTGCTCAGGTTGGTTCAGAACTCCTGAGCTCAAAGCATCTGCCCACCTCGGCCTCCCAGAGAGCTAGGATTACAGGCATGAGCCACCGCGCCCGGCCACTTCCAGAGATTTTAACAGGATAGTTTGACACTGTCAAACAATACCACAGAGACAACAAAGTACTAATAATATTAGCCTGACATACTTTTACTATAGTTAAAATGTACTAAAAACACCTTTACAGTATTTTTTTCATGATACTTCACATTTTTATGTGTTCATAGGATTATGGTTGGCCTTAGATTGTCTACCCCCAGAGAATAGGAACTATTTCTATTAAAGGCATTCTGTGCACTACTTATCATTCAGTTCTGCTAAACACAAAGGAAATTTTTAAATGCTGTGAAAGTAATCATTTTTAATGAAAAATATTTAATTCCTAATATTCTATAAATTTTAAAATGATATAATGTCAAAATATTGTTATAGTTTCTAGTAAGAAAAGATATGGTCTTAGTCCAAAAGCAAGATGAATTGCAATCATACACAAATACTACAGTTTGCTTCTGGGTAAAATAAGCAAAGTTGGGTAATGTTTAAAAATTATATTTGATTTCAAAAATAAGGGCCCTACTACACAAGCAAACCTTTCTCTTTTGGATTATTGCATTTCACCTTAAAAGTAAGCACCACCTAAGTGAACATCGTATTTCATTCCCAATGTTTTATTCATTCACCCAACTAATATTTTTGAGTACTACTATGTGTAATGCATTATATTATTAATAAAGTAGAAGGTAAGTCTGCACTGATGAACAAGACAGACGTTGTATGTGCTCTCTTGGAGTTTATAATCTAGCAGGGTAGAACCCACCATAAACAAGTAAATAAACAAATCACTGTAAATTTTGATAAGCATAATTTGGTAAATACAAAAGATGTTATGATAAAGAATAAGGAGAAAGCCTACTTAAGAAAGCATGGTCAGGGCCAGGCGCTGTGGCTCACACCTGTAATCCTAGCTCTTGGGAGGCCGAGGCGGGCGGATTGCTCAAGATCAGGAGTTCAAAACCAGCCTGAGCAAGAGCGAGACCCCGTCTCTACTATAAATAGAAAGAAATTAATTGGCCAACTGATATATATATAAAAAATTAGCCGGGCATGGTGGCGCATGCCTGTAGTCCCAGCTACCTGGGAGGCTGAGGCAGTAGGATCACTCCAGCCCAGGAGTTTGAGGTTGCTGTGAGCTAGGCTGACGCCACGGCACTCACTCTAGCCTGGACAACAAAGCAAGACTCTGTCTCAAAAAAAAAAAAAAAAAAAAAAGAAAGCATGGTCAGAAAAAAGCTCTCTAATGATGCAAATTTGAAGCTAAGACCAGAGGACAAGAAAGAGACAGTCATATAAAGCTTGAGTATATCTGAGAGGCAATATGAAGATGAGCATATCTTCAGAATTAGCTTAACCTAATAATGTTCTCTAGGTTCTCAGATATGGTATGTATAAGACAAATAAGTAAATTTGTATTTAGGTTCAATAATAGAGTGAAAAACTGATCCCAAGCAAATCTTTGTAAGGATAATTACAAAGTAATTTCCACAAATTAATCCCCTCACATTGACCTGTGACAAGTGATTGTCACCTGTGACAATCAATATTATGCCAGTAACCAATAATTTGGTGTCAGTGATTATTTTTTACTGCTATGCCTTAGTTATGAGACTCCCTAAGAATAGTTTGTGTTGAGGAAACTGCTCCTAAGTCCTTACCCTCTATCTCCCCATCCCTAGTCTTCTAGACAAATAATGAAGTCATTAAAAAGCCATCTGGACATATTTTGGCTTTCTAGTAGACAAGGGAAAAAAATCGCTCAATGTTTAGAAAGTGAGAAGAAGATGTCACCCAGGAATGCTATGATAATATTATGGTTTAAAAAGTGCTGTCTATAAGCAGGTAACAGTAACAATCACTTATTAAACAACTACTTGTGCCAGGACACTTAATCTGCAATATCACAACAATCCTTAGAGATAGGTGTTATTACTCAGATAGTATAGATGAGAAAACTGAAAGAGTTTAACAACATAAGCAAGATACTACAGTTATTAATTAGTAAAGTAAGTTTTCACATCCAAATTAATCTGGTCCATCACATTTGCTTCCACTACCTCTTTCTTCATCACATAATATAATTAATTAGTGCTTTATCAAAATGTATCATCAAAAAAAAAGATATTTAATTATCCCTATTTACTTTAAAATATAGTATATATATAAAGAATGTATTAAGAAATGTATGACATTTCTCATGAAATGTCAATTAATTTTTTAGAATGCATTTTGAATCCAAAAAAGTCACATTTATGTTGATCTACATGTACAATAATCACTTTTGTTGAAAAGTATTCATGATTCAAATTGCATCATTTATCTGACATGCCAGGTAAAAAGAAAATATGGTAGGTATTTTTTGAATATTAGAATGGGGAAGTTCATTCTAAGTAGATCACAAATCCAAAAACCATAAAACAAAAATATAATAAATGCAAATACATTTTTTTCAAAATCCTGACCAGTAAAAAAGGCATAAGCAAGGTTCTAAAACAAATAACATATAAAGAACCTCTACAAACCACTAAAAATTACTAACCAAAAAGGAAATACAAATGGCTCTAAACAAATGTAAAAAGCTCTAAATCTCACCAATAAGAAAATTGCAAATTAAGTCTACAGCAATATAGTTTTCACTGAAAAATTGGCAAAGATTACCACACACTTAGTTGACAAATATGTTGAAAAATCTCCTCTTAATACACGCTACTTATACATACTTCCTCTACAAAGAAAATTTGGCAATATTTATTAAACTGTAAACTATGCGAACTCTTTGATCCAACAATTTTGTTTCCAGAAATTTGTCTAAGATCTATCTATTCATACATATCAGAAATGATATCTGTACAAAGATATTTATCACAGTATTGTTTCTAATGACAAAATATTTAGAAACAACTTACATATCCATAAATGTGATACTAAAGAAATTATGGAACATTCATCAAATGGGATAGGAAATAGCCATTAAAGTGAATTAAGCAGCTATATATTAACAGATGTGGAACTGATCTTCTAAAAAGCAAACTGCAGGGTACATTTGTGTTTTTATGTTTACATCCATACATTCATACATGTATGTGCACACACACACATGTGTTTACAGGCACATACAATATTGGATATCTATTCTTATGTACAGACTATTTCTGAAGGAGTATACAATATACTGGTAACAGTAGTTGCCACTGGGTAGGGGAAATAGGACCTAAGAAATTTTGTACCGTGTGTGGGTGTGGGTGTGTGTGTCTGTGTGTGTCTATAAAATGTGTTAAATAAAAAATTTTATAAATTGACTTTGGAAACTACTTTTAAAATTGAATTATTAAAAAAATTTAGAACTGTTCATCTATATGTTAATACAAGCTAATTGTTACCTTAATCTATCATGGAAATTTGTACTTAATTCCTTCCTTTATTTGGGGAGCAAATTATCCCCTTAACAAAAACTCTAAACTGAGAATGAAAAGTTAATATATATATCAAGAAACATATAATTTTTAATTTGTACTATAAAAACAGTCTATATGTACATAGTAGAAACTCAATAAATATTTATTAAATGGGCCGGGCGCGGTGGCTCACGCCTGTAATCCTAGCACTCTGGGAGGCCGAGGCGGGTGGATTGCTCGAGGTCAGGAGTTCAAAACCAGCCTGAACAAGAGCGAGACCCCGTCTCTACTATAAATAGAAAGAAAATTAATTGGCCAACTAATACATACAGAAAAAATTAGCCAGGCATGGTGGCGCATGCCTGTAGTCCCAGCTACTCGGGAGGCTGAGGCAGTAGGATCGCTTGAGCCCAGGAGTGTGAGGTTGCTGTGAGCTAGGCTGCTGCCATGGCACTCACTCTAGCCTGGGCAACAAAGTGAGACTCTGTCTCAAAAAAAAAAAAAAAAAAAGAAAAAAAAAATATTTATTAAATGAATGCATTTTATTGATTTCAATGGGTTTGCTTTCCTCATACATTTTTTCACAATACATACACAAAAACCCACTAGAAATTCAACTTTTAATAAATTGTTTTTCTTTCAAAAAGAGTCACACAAAATTGATAAACTACCTCACTAATATTACCACAATTCAAATCAACATTATTTATTAGTTATCTATTATGTGCAGGTGCAAAACATAAACTAAAAAAGAGAGTAAATTTTGATTCTTGTCCTCAAGAAGTTTACAGTCTTGAGAGATAAGGCTTAAATCAACAATCACCAAAATGACTTTACAAATTTTCTGACTGAATTAGACAAATTAAAACTTTTACAAAAATTCATGTAAGGATAAAAAAATTAATTACTGACCTGGTATCTAATGAGATGTAAAAATGCTTCCAAAATTATAGTATCTCACTTACATGTAAAATGGTATAATCTGATGATGACAGAAGACTTCCTGACTCTGTGGATGTTCAGCTGGCTTTGAAGAAATTACTAATAATTAAGTATAAATAGTTATTAACTAATCAGGCTCCTAAGGAGAGAGATTAGTGGTTCACTCTGTTTTGATAGTTCTCATTAAAAATATCTCAGACATCAATCTTTTAATATAAGCATATTTATTTATAAATTATATGCACTGTAGTATTGTTAATCTACATATTATTAATAAATTTTCTTTCATTTTCTAAAAATAGAAATATATAAGTTTTAATATTTTCTTCCTATATCCCAATATATCATCTTGTGATGCTATTGAGCATGCACACTCCACTTTGCATAAATATTTATATAAACACTGAAACTCACAGATCATGCAAAAGTATTTTTATTCAATTGTTTCAACCTTTTCACATATCAAACTTACTGTTTTAACATAGGTGTTAAAAGGCAGCAGACATGAATTTAAATTTAAATTTATTTCTCTCTATCCATGACCTTCTCTCAGAATAGAAGTTAACATGCAATTAAATGGACATCACTAAAGAGAAACAAAGGATAGCACAGTCATAAACAGAGAAATGGGCCCTAAAACTTTATGGGAAGTAGTATTTATTGAAGAATATTAGTATTTTCCTAAATGTTACATGTGTTATTTAATAACCTTATTGATAACATATTATTTAATAAACTATCAAATTCTTCAAATGGTCTGTCTCTCATTACTATAATTCTATTATAAAGTCTATTCTTTTCTTCATTTTCCTTGCCTACTCGTAACCTATTAAAAAAATTTTAAAGAATACCTAAAACTAAATTTCCAAATATATTATGTTTTAACCTCCATATAACTTCTTGTTAGAATGAATATAAAAATAATTCTGAAACCATGTAAGCCATTTTCAGGTAAGACTCCTCTCTAAGACTAAGTTAGGGAAAAATGCAAATAAATATTTAAAATAATCTGGATATATACTTTTCATCAATGTAATCTTTAGATGCATGAATCAATGTTTAAAAAATGTTTGTTTCTACCTAACCTATGCAAATATAAATACAAAAATATCACATGTATTTGAATAGTATGTAGATTTATGTATAGATGTAATATATACACATGTAGCTATCTGAAAAACCCTTTTACATTTTCCTAATAAAATATACTGTTCATTTTGAGTAATCCTAATTCAATACTCAAAATTTCTACTTAAATTTCCATGTAGTACAACAGTAAATAGACTATATTTACTATAATCTATTTATAAACTATATAAACTATAGTGAACTAGCCAATAGACTATGATTAACATATTATTTAAAAAATTATATTTAAATATGTAGGTCAAAGAAATAAAACTACAATTTATTTGAGCATCATTTTGGCAACACTGATTTAGCAATTATAGTAAAAATTATAAATTCATATATGTAAATATCAAACTGTAAGTCATCAAAAGCTATTATGTGCTGTCACACATAATAAAATTAAGCAGAGTTAGGAATCTGCTCAAAAAGCTTTTTAAAATAATGCTTTCTTCTTCCATTAGTTAGAATAAACTGCTTAAATCTCTTAATTTTTTTCATGCCCCAAGCCTATTAATAAATAACATTCCCAAATAAGTACTGAAACCCAGAAATGAGTTTTGAAGAAGAAATTCTTCATTTCAGTTACTATGTCAGGAATACATTTGCTATTTTAGTCCTTCAATATTTTGTAAGTAGTAGTATACTTCTCTAAGATTTATAGATATTTGATATGTTTGTCACCATAAATTATTTAAAGTAGTATTTTTCATTAAAGTATGAAAACATATAGCTATAACAGAGAAAACTGTTTCTTTATAAGTGCATGAAAGAATACTAAATTCAACAACCTGTTTTTAAAATTTACCTAAGTAGGTGTCAGTGTGTTAGTTCCTTCATAAAGGAACTCTATGCTTTCAATTGTGTATTTCTATGGAGAATATAGGAAAAGTATATTTGAAGATATGCAAAAGAATGTCCCCACTTTTTCAATATAAACTGTAACAAGTTAATCACTCAGCGAATAACTCATTTCAAGTAAACAGAAAAAAGTTGAGTTGGACAAACAATAAGGTTATACATCTTCTGCACAATCTCTTTCAAGCAGTAACTGAGAAATGAAGTAACCATAAAACATTTAAAAGCAAAACCTGTAGAAACAAATCTCCTTGCTACACTGACGAGAAAAGGATCTTCTAAGCTAAATAAAACCTCGTCTGGACAGTTCCCTGGTGCTGAAGTTACACAGGCGCTAAACCGATGCTTGGGTGCTGCTTTCACTCCTCCCACCCTTGGAAAAACCCCAGTTGCCTAGACTGTGTGCACGAACAGTAGAACTTCACAAGGCAGGGAGGATCCCAAACTGCAGTAATGATAGGAACCGGAGTCTCTTCAGGATTAAACAGATTTACTATTATAGTTGCAAACAGGAAGAGCAGCAGAGTGCGGGGTGTTAGCACCCGCCTAGGGGGAGGGGCTGGAAGATGGCGGCGGCCGCACACCCACCCGAGACGCGACAGAGCTTAGGCGCCTCGCCCGCGCCGCCGCCCGCCTGCCCGCGGCGACCGTGGGCAGCTCTGCCGTTCCCAGCGTCGAGGGAAGAGCCTCCCTGCGAAGGCGCCGGACTAGGAGCCCCTGGCGGCGTCCGCAACCCAGACCGGCGCGCCTTCGCCCAGGTCCGGCCAGGGAGCACCTGTGCACGGCCATATTGGATTCCTTGCCCCAGTCACTGCCTCCGCACGGGGGCGGCGGGAAAAGAGAAGGGACGCGCAGACCCTGGGTTCAGCCCCAGCCCCGCCGGGGTCCCGGAGCCGAGCCGACTCGCGGGGAAAGCCCGGGGGGCGCCGGGGAAAATTACACCGACCAAAGGTTCGCCATCCTCACCTCAGCCGGCCTGGGCGCCCTCCCTCCCTGACACACACCCCCGCGCTCAAACACCCAGAAAACAGCCCCGGCGGCCGGCGCTGGCCGCAGCCCTCGTGGCCCTGGCGCCGCCGGCGGAGAGGGAGGGCGGCGATCCGGGGTGTGCAGGCGGCCGCAAGGCAGCGGCCGAGGGGGCGGAGGGCAGGGAGAGAGGCGGGAATATGGAGCCGTGTCCTTACTTGAGCACGGACTGCTCCTTCTCCTCTTCTTTCTTCTGCCGATCCATGACGGCCAGTATGATTTTCCTCTCCTCCTCCGTGAGGTGGCTGAGGTCCGGCATCTCGGGCTGCAGGGGCGGCTGACAGGCCGCCGGGGTGGGAGCCGGGCGGCCCCGGGGCCCGACAGGAGCCGACATGTTTGGTGGAGCCGAACCACCCTAGGGAAGCAGGGAGGCAACTCCACTGGCAGCGACGGCACCGGCGCGGGCGGCTGGGGCAGCCTCCGGCGCCGGGACAAATACATACAAATCAATGGCCTTCAATCCGAGGCGACAGCCCCCCTCCCCCAAGAAAGAGCGGGGGGAGGGGAGGGCGAGCGCGCGGGGAGGGAGGGCTGAGGAGTGCGCTCCGGGAAATGTTTCTTCTTCCCGGGGGCGAAGGGCTGGCAAGTGAGCGGTTCAGGGGAGAGGGGAGCAGGAGGCCCGGACGCGGAGTGCGCGGAGCGGCAGAGGAGGGTGGTGGAGTAAGGTGGCGGGGACAGCTAAGGGTGGGGTGACTGGAGGGAGCAGGCGGGAGGGCGGCGCGCGGGCCGGGGCGCGAGTGTGTCCGGCAGGGTGGGGGCGCGCGCCGTTCTGAGGGAACGGGGTGCCCGCGAGCCAGGCCCCGGAGGAGTCCGGGGAACTCGCTTGGAGCGCCCGGAGGCGGCGTCCAGCTGGCCGGAGGGGCACCCAGGCGGGAACGGGGAGGGTAGTGGGGAAGCAGGGGCGACTTCCCAGACAAGCAGCTCGGCGGTCCCGCCAGCTGACGCGTCACAGGGCTCCCGCGTGCCGCGGATGGAGGACCCCTGGAAAAACGCCCGGGTCGCGGGGCCGGGGACTGCCGCGGGAGACCCCGCTCCCACCCCCACCCGGGGCTAGAGTGGGGAAGCGAAAGCCGGGAAGGAATGACAGGGACTAGTGGCGGAGAGCCCCGGGGCCAGGGCGCCTCGGCTGCCAACGCCCGCGATCCAAGCGAGCTCTGACCCGTAGCAGGGTCGAGTGCCGGCCCCTCCTCATCACGCGCCCGCCCGGGGTCGCTCAGCCACCGCCCCTTGGGTCCTTGGAGTCTGTGCTCCCCGCGCCGCCGCCGCCGCCGCTCGGTGCCGCTGCCCGCGCCTCCTCCGCCCCTCCGCCTCCCCGGCTCTTCCCGCGGGGACCGCGTCACCTCCCAGCTGCCCAGGCCGGGCACGGCGGGCGCCCCGTGAGCGGCTGCCAGCCCTCCGGAGCGCGGTCTGAGGGCCGGGGCCGGGCGGGGCGTGGGGAAATGGAAGCGTGGGGGGAGGGGCGCCCGAGTTTCCCGGGACGAAGGTGTGGAGAATGTGGGCGTGTGAGGGGGCGCCCGAGGGGTCGGGAAAAGGGAAAAGGCGGCGGGGAGTGGCAGGGGGTAGGTAAAGGAGTGTGAGTGTGGGGGCGCCTGAGGTATTGGGGGCGGGGCGAGGAGCCTGTGAGAACGGTGAAGCGCCGGAGTGTCAGGTCTGGAGACTGAGGAGTGTGAGGGGGGAGGCAGGGGAAGGTCAAGTCCCGAGGTGACAGAGTGAGCGCACGGTGGGCAGAGAGGGGACCGGGGAAGGGGACGTGAGCGAGCGTGGGGGCGGGGTCCCCTGGGGGTCAGGGATGGGGGTCCAGGAAGGGGAGAAGCGTGGAGGGGCCTCAAGGGATTGTCTGAGGGGGAAGGGAGCTGTGAGCGAGTGGGGAGCGCAGGTGGTCGGTCCAGCCTGCTGGGACCAGGCTAGGGCCCCGGAGTGAGGAAGTTCTGGAAGACCGTGCTGGTGGCAGAGAATGCGGAGAGGTGCTGAGGGGAGGACGGAAGAGAGACTGGGAGAGTTAGGCTTGTACGGGGAGGGGTGTGAAAATGAAAAGCCTACGACGAGAGGCAGTGAGGGTGAAAGGACTCAGTATCATCCGGAGAGCCATCCGCTTGGGCAGAGGGCCAAGGCCAAGACCTCTCCTTTAGGTCCTTTCTGGCGCTCGCTCTAGTCTAGAAAGAAGAGGCAGAGAAGCTAAGAGAACGGCTTAGAGTCAGGGTAGACAAAAAACAGCTCCAGTGAGAACAGAGGTAGCGGCCGCCGGCTTCTCCTGTGCGTGGTGCTGGGCGCCGCCCAGACAGCCCTCGGCGCGGGGCGGGGCGGGGAGCGGGCGGGAGGCTTAGAGGTGAGGCCGGGGCGGCCGGAGCTGGGGGTGGATCGCCGGGGATCTCCCCTTCTTCCGGGCTCTCTGGGCGAGCACTGCGGTGACGGGGGGGCGGGGAGGAGCTGTGTGTACACACCCCTACCCAGCCTTCCACTCTCAGGCTGTTCAGTACCAAGCCAGATTACAGTCTGATGAGTAATGTAAAGCCTTTGGGGTTTGTATTGTATTTACCTTCTTGGTGTGTAGTAAACTCTCTCCCTCCTCCCTCTGTTCCCCAGGTACCATCTGACTAACTCCCAATTTAAGAGGTCTGGGGACAGAGAAAGCAGCCCCAGAAGTCTCTTGTTATTTCTAAGCTTAAATTTCTATTTTTCTTTTCTCCCATGCCTTGTAATTGGGTAGAGAAAAAAGTTTACTCAAGTGCTTTTGTTATTATTATTACTTACCTGTTTCAGACAAGACTCATACTCCAAATAATTGGGTTTTCATCTCTTTGGAACTGAGCAAACCAGGTGAGATCATAGGAATCCCCATTTAGTTAATTTCACTTTAGAGTTAAAGAATTTAACTCTAAGTTTAAGAATTTAAATCTCTAATCCAGCTCATCATCCTGTGGGAAATCGAAGAGGAAGAACAGCTAGCTAGTAAACTGCAGAGCTTAAACTATTAATAGAACCTAGATATTTTTATTCCAATTTTAAAGCATAATGGTTTTTAACCCTAGCTGCACATTAAATTTACCTGGGCCACGTTTGTAAAATACTACCAGGGGGCTGGGTACGGTGGCCCACGCGTGTAATCCTAGCACTCTGGGAGGCCAAGGCAGGAGATTCGCTGGAGGTCAGGAGTTCAAGACCAGCCTGAGCAAGAGTGAGACCCGTCTCTACTATAAATAGAAAGAAATTAATCGAAAACTAAAAATACATAGAAAAAATAAGCTGGACATGGTGGCGCATACCTGCAGTCCCAGCTACTCAGGAGGCTGAGGCAGAAGGATCACTTGAGCTCAGGAGTTTAAGGTTGCTGTGAGCCAGGCTGACGCCACAGCACTCTAGCCCGGGCAACAGAGTGAGACTCTGTCTCCAAAAAAAAATACTACCTGGGCCCAACTCTAGATCAAATGAATCAGTCTCTGGGGTTAGGACCCTGGTTGTGGATGTAGCTTGAAAGTTCTTCAAGTGACTAAAGTAAAGGTTGAGAACTACACCATGTGCATTGCAAAATAGATAATAGAGTAGGGAAAAAAATCACAACTAATAAGTAGAAAACAAGCAAAAAGAACACTTCTAAAGAGAACTGATTTTTTAAGCTAAAATTAAAATGTTGCATTTTACCATACACACTTTCATATGTAATGACAGGTACCAGTAAATACAGATATCTTCAACTTTACCTTAGGAAACCCTAGTGTTACTAAAATACACTAAGCGCCCCTTTAAATGAGAGGAGAGCAGAACTAAAAATAATCAAAAGGAATAAGTGGAACACTCTACCTTATTCAACTATTTCTGAGCCAGATTTGAAAATAATACCACCTCCCACCCCCAGCCATCAACCCAAGCAGAACCAGAAGCCAGAATACACACACTGCTTTGAGGTTGAAACTTCAATGTTAAAATAGCTCAGTTATTTTGAGTTATAAAATGTGAATTTAAAAATATTTGCCCAAATTGGACAATTTTGGCTTCCTTTACAGTAAAAGGTCACCTCCTGGGCCCTGCATAGCATGCTGGGCACCCAAGGCTGTTTCTCCCTGCAAAGCCTGCTCTCCCCATCCCCTGCCTCTCACCTGCCTGGAGACAGTGCCAGCTAATGAAATATAATGGACATGAGCCCTATTACTGGGACACCTGACTTTTTATAGGATTGAGGCAGAAGTGAGTGGGCTTACTGTGTTTCCTTTTTACAGTCTACTACAACTAGATGTGTTTTTCCTGTTAAAGAGAATTCTTAGGAGTAGAAGTATATTAAAATCATCTTCCATGGTTATTCACACACTTTTATGAAATAAAAATTTGTCACAGTATATATCATATAGATTTAACATATATTATATTGAATTTTTAAGTGGACCTTAGCCTAAATTAGCTACTTTTAAAAATACTTGCCCCAGTTTAACATAGCATTGCTAGGCTCAGAACTAAAGAAAGTAAAATATCTTCACAAGATCTCTATCTTTTGGTCCATCTACAATATGGATCTTAGAGGTGTTCTGTTTTGTTTGTTCTGGTTTGGTGTCTTACTTAAAATGTTTATCACATCTCACTGTGTCCTGTATGGCATATTTTTCTTGGGCATGTTCCTCAGTGTATGAACACATTTGAAGTTGAGTCAAAACAATAATATCATGTTTAACTTTAGAAGTAACCGACCATCTTCATCATTAAATTTTCAAAGTCTTTACAGTCCATAAACTAATCCCAAAATGCAAGTCCTTTCTGCAGTCCTATGGGCTTGTGAAGCCTATGAGTTTATGGACTTCAATTTTTTTTTTTTTTTTTTTTTTGAGAGAGTCTCACTTTGTTGCCCAGGCTAGAGTGAGTGCCGTGGCATCAGCCTGGCTCACAGCAACCTCAAACTCCTGGGCTCAAGCGATCCTTCTGCCTCAGCCTCCCGAGTAGCTGGGACTACAGGCATGCGCCACCATGCCCGGCTAATTTTTTCTATATATATTAGTTGGCCAATTAATTTCTTTCTATTTATAGTAGAGACGGGGGTCTCGCTCTTGCTCAGGTTGGTTTCGAACTCCTGAGCTCAAAGGATCCGCCCGCCTCAGCCTCCCAGAGAGCTAGGATTACAGGCGTGAGCCACCGCGCCCAGCTTATGGGCTTCAATTTTAACGTGTGAAAAAAGGGCTACTTGTAATCTATGAAACATATCTAAAGTCATAAACTAAAATAGTCACCTCACTAGAATTTACTGGGGACTTAGTACTTTGCTAAGAAAGGTGACTGCTTCACAATCCTCAGAATCTTTGCAGCACTCCTACTATACACAAATATACTTACGTGGTTGGCATTTCTACAGTTTCTCCTAACAGATCTCTATGTTTCTATACTTGTGGTTCTATAGTCTTTTCTCAGCACAGCATTAAGATCAAGCCTTGGCCAGGCACAGTGGCTCATGTCTGTAATCTTTATCCTTTGGGAGACTGAAGCAGGAGGATTGCTTGATGCCAGGAGTTTGAGAACAGCCTGAGCAACATAGCAAGACCCCGTGTCTACACAGAAAAACTAAAAAATTAGGCAGACGTGGTGGCCTGCGCCTCTAGTGGAGGCTGAGGCAGGAGGATCTCTTGAGCCCAGGAATTTGAGGTTGCAGTAAACTATGATGACAACACTGTACTCTATAGAACCCAGGAACAGAGTGAAATCCTATCTCAAAAAAAAAAAAAAGAAAAAAAAAAGAGCAAGCCTCCTAAAACATTAGTCAGATCATACCACTCCACTGGTCAAAATACTGAGGTGGCTTCCTACTTTATTCATATGAGTTAAACTCATTTGGGGCTTACAAGTCCCACATGATCTCTACTTTCTTTTAGGCTTTCTTCGAGTTGTTCTCTCTGCCTAGAACATGCTTCACTAAGATATTTGCTTGGCTAACTTCCTCTTCTTCAAATTTTTGCTCAATTTTCTATTTAGTACTCTAGCCTGCCCCACATCCTCCCTGGTTACTGCAATCTCCTTTACCCTACCTTACTTTCTTTTTTCCCCATAGCACTTGCCACTCTCTGACAACTATATTTTTACTTCAAAGTAAATAATATACCAGTTTATTATGTTTACCATTGATCATCTATTTCCCCCTACTAGAATATAAGCACAAGGACAGAGTAGAAATTTTACTCATGTATCCCAAGTACCTAAAACAGTGCACAGCGCCAGTGAATTTCTTAGAAGAGGATTTGTCATTACTGGTTTAAGTTGGATAGGAGAAAGGGAAAGGCATTCTCAAAAGAGGGAAAAAGTGGGTACAAAAAGTAAGATCTAAACTGTTTTGCAAGCTAAACAGATTCCTTTAGCATTCAGCTCTTGTCTACTTCTCTAGCCTTGCCTCCAACCTAGCCTACAAATACATCCCTCTCTTCAGCCATGACAATCTGCTTGTGCTTTACTGAATATGTAGAGTTTCTCATCTCTGTGACTTAATATTCCCTCAGCTTGGATCACCTTTCTACTTTCTCCTATAACCTTCTTTTCAGTCAGTTAACTTCTTCATTGTCTTCACCATATGCTCATCCTTCCCTTTTTCCCCCTTCTACCTGTTTGCTGCAGGCTCTTTTACCACTGTTCATACTTTACTCACAGATAGCACTTGTCACAGTGTGTTGTAGCTATTTATTTCTTTGTCTCCTCAACTGGATTACAAATTATTTAAGATCAAGGAATGACAGCTCTAAGAAACAATGGTGATATAGCACATCTTATATTTTCCTGGTTAGAGCTGGAACCCATACTACTAAGTGAGGTATCCCAAGAATGGAAAAACAAGCACCAGATATATTCTCCAGCAAACTGGTATTAACTGAGTAGCACCTAAGTGGACACATAGGTGCTACAGTAATAGGGTATTGGGCAGGTGGGAGGGGGGAGGGGGGCGGGTATATACATACATAATGAGTGAGATGTGCACCATCTGGGGGATGGTCATGATGGAGACTCAGACTTTTGGGGGGAGGGGGGGGAAATGGGCATTTATTGAAACCTTAAAATCTGTACCCCCATAATATGCCAAAATAAAAAAAATAAAAATAATAATAATAAAAAAAAAAGATCAAGGAATGTGCCTTTCACTACAATTTCCCTAGGGCCTATCAGGTGCTTAATAAATATATACTGACTATACGAGCAGTCACAAAATAATGGGAAAAACACTTATGATTATGAAGTATGAAGTATAAAGAAAGGGTATTTATGAAGAAAGAGAGACAGGGAATTGTAGCAAAAAATAAAGCTAGAGAAATGGGTTGTGGCAAGATTATACTACACATTATATGCTGTGCTAAAGAATTTGCATTTGTCTCATAATCTTTAGGCAGGCAGTGAAGAGTTTTTAGCCAGAGAACTGACATGATTGGCTTTGATATTCAGGAGGATATCCTGCCTTCAGTTCATCCATGTCTAAAACACCTGCTAATAGAATTACTCAAAGGACATAGATGCACTGGGGTTTGTGTCTTGAAGACACAAATAGCAGGATTTTTTACTTCCTGTTTTCAGAATTTATTTTTGTAGCTGTTTTGCTCAGTAGATTATAACAGCATGATAATGAGGCCAAGGTCATGATTTAAATCCCTGAGTGAGTCAGTCGGTGCAGTGGCCACAGCTGACTGTTAATCTTTGCCAGTTGTCAGATGACAGCATGTTATTTCTTGACCAGGAATTGGGTGGGAGAATATGACTGGTTCATCACAAGTTAATCAGCATTATTGTAGAAGCAAATCAAAGTGCATGGTTATAGGACCATAATTTCATTTTAAAATAATAGTATTATATTAGTGATGACCAAAGAGCACAGCATCAGAGAAAGAATACATTGTTTGTTCCTGGAAAATAAGCTAGATATTAGTACAATTTAATTATTGGAATTCAAGGCCAAGAAGTAATGAAAAATCTAGTGGATGTTAGTCTAGATAAGCTTTATTACTCTTTGAATATTTAGCAATATAGGAGGTTATTTGTTAATTATTATGTCATAAAACTCAGAGAGGTATTTATATTAAAAGGACCTGGGAAAATAATATTCTAATTGTCATTCATTTATATCATTATAATGTTTATATTTTGCTCCCTCCTAGCAAATGATAAGCACATCTGTAATGTGAAATCGCACAGTGTTAGAGGTTGTAACATGTAGGCATAACTGATGTAACTCCTTTCTTAATTACGTCTTTATCTTAACTATAACTCTGACCACTTACAGAACTTAAAAAGGTGAATTTTATGTGATCAGAAATAAATTTTAAACCCTAATAAGCAAATAAATCTAGACATTGAATGCCTGTTAAATAACAACACCTGTTAATGTCATAATTAAAGTTTTTACAAGGAGAATAAGTCTTTAACTTCCATTCTGGTTGCCTTTCATTAAACTGGCATATCAGCAAACTCATATAACCCTTTATCAAGCATTCATTATTTGACAGATACTATGCTAGGTGCTTTCTCATTTTATTTTCAGGGACAGAGTCTTGCTATGTTGCCCACACTGGTGTCGAACTCCTGGGCTGAAGTGATCCTCCTGCCCTCGGCATCCCAAGTAGTGGGTACTATAGGGAAGGGCCGCCACTCCCAGCTTTACATTTGTTACCACCTTCTTGCACTATCCTATGAAGAATTAATAGGCCGGGCGCTGTGGCTCACGCCTGTAATCCTAGCTCTTGGGAGGCCGAGGTGGGCGGATTGCTCAAGGTCAGGAGTTCAAAACCAGCCTGAGCAAGAGCGAGACCCCGTCTCTACTATAAATAGAAAGAAATTAATTGGCCAACTGATATATATATAAAAAAATTAGCCGGGCATGGTGGCGCATGCCTGTAGTCCCAGCTACCCGGGAGGCTGAGGCAGAAGGATCACTTGAGCCCAGGAGTGTGAGGTTGCTGTGAGCTAGGCTGACGCCACGGCACTCACTCTAGCCTGGGCAACAAAGCGAGACTCTGTCTCAAAAAAAAAAAAATTAATATCCTTCCATTTTACAGGTAAGAAAACTGAGCCTCAGGGAGGTTAAATGATTTGATCAAAGAGAGTGATTGAATTTCAAGGCTAATTTTTTCATTTTTTTTTTTATTTTTTGAGACAGAGTCTCACTCTGTTGCCCTGGCTAGAGTGTCGTGGCATCAGCCTAGCTCACAGCAATCTCAAATTCCTGGGCTCAAGTGATCCTCCTGCCTCAGCCTCCCAGGTAGCTGGGACTACAGGCACGTGCCACCATACCCGGCTAATGTTTTCTATTTTTAATTGTTTGGCTAATTTCTTTCTATTTATAGTAGAGATGGGGACTCACTCTTGCTCAGGCTGATCTCGAACTCCTGAGCTCAAGCAGTCCTCCTGCCTTGGCCTCCCAGTGTGCTAGGATTACAGGCGTGAGCCACCTCGACTGGCCTCAAGGCTTTTTTAATCTAGGTCTCCTGGCTCTCAGTCCAGTATTCATTCCACTATACATATTTGTTTAATATAATTATACATACATATTCTGTTTTCCTAACTAAATTCTGACCACACATTTATTGTAGTACCTGACATATAATAGGCATCATAAAATAGTTATATTTAACCCAATGTGCTCCCTAATTACTATCATACTTACAAATGTGAAAATACAAGTATAACAGAAAGTGCTATTTAATTAAGGTGACCATATGTTCCAGTTTGCCTGACATTATTCTAGTTTTCCCAGGACAGTCCTTGTTTAACCTGTTGATCAGGTATGATAAATTACAACCCCTTTCAGTACCCAAAGTATCCCAGTTTGCACCTGACATTATATGGTCATACTAAATTTAGTGTAACATGAATTAGGCTCAGATGTGTAATATGTAATGGGTATAGAAAACCTTTAAAATTTAACCCATGTTCCTAAAGTGAAGGCCTATCATAACCATCCTGTAATTGCAATCCTACATATTAGACATTTAATAAGTGTTGGTCAAAATTAAGTTAATGGATTCCCCAATAGAAAAGAATAAATCACTCTGATTATATTATATTCTTCCCTTGAACAAGATTTTGACCACAGCTGGAATCCAGAAATAATTAAAAGAAATACTAAGCCCATCTTCTAATTAAAATTCATGGCAAAAAAAAAAAAATGGATCAAACCGCTCAGTGATGTGTATGACAAGTATTGTAATTGATGTAGAAGTCATCAACATAGATCTGAAATATAGTACAAGAAGATAAAATCATAGCAAGCTTCCCAAATGGAAGAAAAGTTAATATCTATTTATTTTAAAGCATGTAGAAGGTGACTGTAGAAGTTTTGGCCCAAATCTAGAAAATTAGAAATAGCCTGCAATCCAAGATTTCCCACAAAATTGTGGCTTTCAAAGACAAAGGGTGGGTGAGACAAAGGGTGGATTTATTTTCCATGATGTCACTGGCTGCTGTATACTTCAAATGTTTCCCTCTACATAGGAGGATTGCTTTAGTCTTATCTAGATGGTGCCTGATCCAACTGCTTTCTTCCACATTCTTTACTCTGCCAGACACTGAAATTCAAGAAACCACATCCTAGATCTGATGAAAGGAGATGCAAAGCTCACTATCAGCTGTGTACTGATGGCACTGCATCCCTAATTACTTCACTATCTTCCTGATTAGCATCATATAACATTAAACTGAAAGGAAGATAGAAAAGAGCCCTGTCATTTCCCACAAGGGAAAGGTGAAGAAAGGATTAGCAGAAGAAATCAAGGATAACCCAAGTTTATTAAAGTCTTTACCTTGCTAGTAGAGGGAAATTTAGTTCAGCTCAATACCTGAGAGAGAAAAATAAGTATACCATGCTTATTAGCTGCATATTTTATGGGTTGCCTAGTGCATATTGAGAAAATGTTACCATGCCAAGAATTCTGGAAAAGTCATTCAACTTTGGAGGCTTCAGTTTTCCTCTTGTACTTGTAAATAAAAATCCTCCACGAGGTCATCAGTAAGATTCTTTTTACCTTTCAAATGTAATGATTTTATGAAATATTGCCATTATCTAATATGCACTTTTGAAACATATCATTCATCTAGCAAGCATGTATTGGAAACTATTGAGAACTACACCACTGTATAAGAAATAATGCCTCTCCTCAAAAAGTTCACAGTCTAGTATAAAGAGACACACAAAGACTTACGATCTATTGTTACATGCTATAAGAGCAGTATCCATAAAAGTCTATGGAAGTACAAAGAGGATATACTTAAGTCTTGTGAAGAAATGTAGAATATAAGTTTTCAATTGGGTCTTGATGACCTGGGAAAAAGGTTATTTAGACAGAGGAACAAAAATGGATACACAGAATTGCAAATTATTTTGTATGACTTGGAGTATAGGTTTTAAGAGGTTCAGAAAAGGCAGATGCTGGAGATGAGGCTGGAAACTGAGCTGGACCAAATCATGTAGACTCTCCAAGATATGCTAAGGAGTTTGGGTTTCATCCTGCAACAGTGCTTCTCAAACTCAGATGTGCATAAAAATTTTGCCTTTGTATATCTCATTAAATAAAGTGCAGATTCTGATTTAGTTTGGGATGAGGCCTGAGATTCTGCATTTCTAATGAGCTCGAAGTGATGCCTATAAGACTAGTCATGGTCCACATTTTTTGTGGGAAGTGTATTGTACAGCAGGGAAGTGATATGGTGAGATTCTTTTTAGGAAGGTCACTCTATGAACGGGTAGAAAGTAAAATAGAAAGAAGCAAGAGTGGTAATAAAGAGGAAAATTAGGAAGCTATTAAAATAATAAAAGTCAAATAAGACCTAAACAGTGGTAATAGAGATGGAAAGGAGGGGATATCTTTAAGATATATTTAAAAGGTAGGATGAATAACCTACTTGGTGACCATTTAGCTGTGATGAGTTAGGGGGAGAGAAGAATCCACACAATAATCCCATAAGGCGAGGTACAGTGGCTCATACCCATAATCCCAGCACTTTGGAAGTGTGATGATGCATACCCATAGTCCTAACTACTTGGAAAGCTTGGAGGATCCCTTTAGCCCAGGCAAGCTTACAGTGAGCTATGAACATGCTCCTATACTCCAGCCTGGGCAACAGAGTGAGGCCCTGTCTCGGAAAAAAAAAAGAGAAAATACAGTAGTCTCAATTAAATTTAAATGAATAAAATCTCATTAAATAAACTGGCTACACTGCCCATTTATAGTCCCAGATGCTTGGGAAGCTGAGGCAGGAAGATCACTCCAGTCCAGCCTGGGCAACATGGTGAGACTCCATCTCTTAAAAAAAGAAATTCATTAAATAAATGTTGAACTACATCCCAAGGATAACAAAAGACTATAAAAGTACACTTGTTAGGTTAAAGCATTTTTTTTTTGCCATTTGTTCTATTTAACCTATAATATTCTGAGGTTGATCTACTGCTGTGTTGTCTAATATGGTAACACTAGCCAGATGTGGCTATTTGAATTTAAATTTACATTAGTTTATTATATTAATTAAGATTAACATTAAAAATTCAGTTCCTTAGTTACACTAGTCACATTTCAAGTGCTCAATAGCTATATGTGGCTACCAGCTACCAGTTTGTACGGTGTGAATATAGAACATTTCTACCTTGAAAGAAATTACTATTGGACAGCACTAATAGAGGATCAATCTGTTTGGTATCTGTTTTACAAGCAACCAACATTATGAAAAACATCCTATTGCCTTTTTTTCTTTGTTTACTTCTTTTAAAATGTATATTTTTCTTTCTTTCTGTAAGATATTTTAAGACTTTTAAAAAATGTGCTGATCAATGAATTAAGAAATGGGAATGTTTGTAAACCAGATTGAAAGTGGGATATTTTGGCAGGCTCAACAACATCATTTTCCTTCAAGAAACAACAGCAAGGTTTGGAAATCCCAGACGGTCATAACATCCCTAAGAAAATGAGCTCATTTGTAAGAAAGTCTATGAGAATGATAACAGACACTCCTTGCATGTAAGCAATGGATAAATAAGGCTCAATTTCAAAGCCTTGTGCAACTTCCATGAGTAGTTTAGTCAAGAAGGCAGAGCTGTGTACACAGGTGTAAAGATGTTACTTTTCCCTGTAAGCTTTTCCCTGTTAGCTTACCAATAGAGAAAGAAAGCTCTACCTCTTAGGATATCTACAGTAATATATAAAGGAAAACTCAACACAGAAAGACAAAGAATAAGGAAATTTATTGGCTCATGTAAGTAGAAAATTCAGAAATAGATAAGATTTCAGGATTGGTTTATCTAGCAGCCTAGTTTTGTCAGGGACTCAGTTTCATTCTGGACTTGGGCTTCACTGTCCATGGTGTTGACTTAATAATAATTTCTTTCACGGACATAATATGGCTTACAAAAACAATCAGGGCCTTTCCATATCTGAGCTGGTCTCCTCATATATGCATTCAACAGAAGTCCTGAATTATGCACTGATTAGAGTACCTTTTATTCATCACTGTGGCTGCTGCCAGGGCAGGCCATGCTCTGGTGACTTAGGTCTGATTAACCTGAACCTATCACTGTACCAGGAGAGTGGGATTACCTAATAGGCTCGGCCCAACAAAACCACATAGTTGCCACATAATGCGATGTGGGTGAAACAGATGTAGGGAAATAACCATAACATTTACTATGTGAGCAAAAAAAGAATGTTGACTATTCTCTAGTTTTCATTAATGTCAACTATATTTTGAAATCTTTACATTTTAAATGACTTTTTCATGATAAATATACTGTGAAATGAAAAAGTGAGCAAATAATGATTTCCAATTCACAGATGAAAATCACATAGAGATAGCATAAGGAAGAAAATGGTGGCATGAAAATAGTAAATTTTACATTTTCAGTGTAGCCATAAAAAGTGAGAGTAAATAGAGTAAAAAATAATTGATGTTATAAAGAGATGATTGGGATATACCTAGATTTTACCCTAAAACTACAGATGAGAATCTTTGATAAAATGGAAGCAGTACCAAAAGTGATATAGAAGAAATTTGGCAACCCCATTGTTAAAATATACACACACAAGAATTAATTACTTTATAAATAGAGTTCCTAGTACAAAAATGTGTCTTGAATTGATGACCATAATTAAGTGTAACTTTAAACATATTATTTCTTATCTTTTCTTCAATCATTGGAGTTTATTAGAGAATTTTTATCCAAGTCCAAGCATTACAAAAGTTTTTACAAGTGACTGAAAATGTATCCCCCTGAAGTTTTTTCAAGTAACTAAAAGGACTCCAGGTGGATGCAATAAATTTAAAAAGTAATAATAATGATGCCTTCACTTTGTTTTATTCTAAGATTAATGATAAAACTATGGTTTCAACTATCACTGCAATGAAACTATTATCTAAACTGTATGTCCAGTTTTATTGCTTCATTCCCAGCTGTCTATATAGCATTTATACTTGAGGGTTTTGCTATCACCTCAAACTGAATATATCTAAAACAGAGTTTATCCACCATCTGCTTCTCCAACAACAAAAAAGCAATTCTTTCTCCACCTTTCATTTTTTTGTCATTGGTGTCATCATTTCCCACAAATCTTCCAGGGCAGGAATGTCAAAAACATCTATGATTATTCCTTATGTTTTTCTTACTTCTAATCAGCCCCTACATACTATCAATCATCAAATATCAATACCATCAATTATTTCTTTACAATATCTCAGACATACTAAAATGTTGTGCTAGAACTATTTTCCTTTGCTTCACTCTTCCCCTCTAAATCATTCTGTACATTGCTACCAGATTAACCTCTTTATTAGCACCATGCTCTAACCAATTTAGCTAACTGGCCACCTCAGATTAACCTTTTTAAAACATCACTTTTATGATGATATGAAGAAGGCAGACTAAAGCATTAGTTAAGAGTGCCCTTCTCTGAGATCAGAATGCAAGGGTTTTAATCTCAGCTCTGCCACTTACTAACCATGTTACTTAAGCATGTTTCTCATCTGTGAAACAGGAAAAATGATAGTACTTGGTTAAATGTTTTAATAATTGAATGAAATAATACATGTATAATGCCAGTAAATAATAAGTGCTCAATAAATGTTTGTTATTATCCTTATATTCATCAGTCAAAACCCATTTATTGACCATGCCTACAAAAAGTCCAAAATCCATGGCCTAAGTTTTAAATTTTTCTACATCTCTGAACCATTTTTTTTATACTTGCACTCCTACTACATTATATACACTCTCCACCCCCAAAGTATTGGTCTACTATTTATCTTCCGGGGGCGTCTGACTTATTTGCATCTCTTCAGTGTCACTTGTGTTTGGAACACCCTAGCCTCTTTATTTCTTTGAAATGTACTCATCTAAATCAGAAGCCTTCAGCCAAATGAAACACACACACACACACACACAAAAACTTAATCTAGGTTAAACGGTAAGAATATGCATTAGTCTAGCAGTAAGACAGGCTTCACATTGACTTGATCTAGTGGCTCTACCTCTGTTTCTTTGTAGATGTCTTGGCAGTACCCTCCTCTGTATATTGTATTGGCCCTTAGGCTTAATATCTGGCAAAATGACTCTAGTGGTGCCAGGCTTCACATCCATGCAACATGATGTTGGAGGAAGAGAGAGACTCTTCCCAGCATTCCAAACAAGAATCCTGAAATTCACCCTTATTGGGTCATAACCTCCCCTTCTATCCTCAAACTCACATCCCCAATTGAACGGGGAAATGGAATGTACCAATGGTTGGATTAATCTAACCATGGTTTCCCCCAAAGTACTTGAGCTTGTATTGAGGGATATATGTAATTCGAGTTAAAGACTATATGCTGGCCGGGTATGTTGGCTTACACCTGTACTCCTAGCACTCTAGGAGGCTGAGGTGGGCAGATCGCTCAAGGTCAGAAGTTCGAAACCAGCCTGAGAAGAGTGAGACCCCGTCTCTACTAAAAACAGAAAGAGAATTAATTGGCCAACTAAAACATCTATGTAAAAAATTAGCCAGGCATGGTGGCACATGTCTGTAGTCCCAGCTACTCAGGAGGCTGAGGCAGGAGGATTGCTTGAGCCCAGGAGTTTGAGGTTGCTGTGAGCTAGACACATGGCACTCTAGCCCCGGCAACAGAGTAAGACTCTGTCTCAAAAAAAAAACAAAAAAAAGACTGTATGCTGTTAGTAATGAGAAAGCAGGTAATGAATGCTGGCTACTGAGCCAACAGCATCTACTCCATTGTCCTCAAGGCCCAACTAAAGACAATCTCTTTGACAACATCAGTTTCTATAAACATGACCTTGACTTGCCTTACATTGTATTTTTTATGCATGTATGTCTTTCCTACCTACTAAATTATAAGCTCTTTGAAGTTAAAGACATTGTATTCCTACTTAGCACTGATCTGCATACAGAGAGCACTCAATGAAGGATAAAATACTTTTATCATGTATTCAGTGCTATATATTTCAAAAGTAGAACTAGGTGGTTGAAAGAAGTGTGGTGGGTGGAAAAAAATGTCACATCTCTTAGAACTGCCCTAGGGAGAGAGTAACAAGTTAAGCAATGAATCCCTGGGTTTACTCAAGGAACTTCACTCCCTACAACAGGAGCCCACAGAACCCCATTTCTGTTTTCAGAATGAGTTTGAAACCAGTATCATTTTCTAATAGCTGTGTTTGATGATTATATTTATGCCTCTACAAGTGGCTTTCTCAACCTTGACAATCTCAATTTCAGTTTCTTATTTCTTTTGGATCTATCGAAGTGTTTTCCTCTCAGGTGGCACCTGAGAAAACATATTCTATTCATGTCTTTCATAACTGTTCCTTTGAACTCTTTATTGCTTCCCTAATTATTACAACCCAAGATGCTCTTACAAACAGACTTAATATTGACAGTCTTCATCTTTTTCAAATGGATGTGATGACAGACCCAATACTTTGTATAAAAATATTCCATTTCTATTCAAAATATTTTATTAATGGAAACCAAACATTATGTATTTTACTGAAATGTTATGACTTGAAATTGGGATATCTGATATTTCTCTAATAATAAAGGCTTCACAGTGCAACTGTTGTTTGTAGATTTGCAGCTGACTAGCATTTTAATTCTTTAATTCACATTTTTTAATTCAAATATGATTGATCTGAAATATTAAGAAAAATTTATCTTGAATCATTGCACTGCAAAAGGAGAAAACAAAACCAGCTACCTATGGCAATCTTTTATTTATAAATCAAGATCATTAGTACTCACCTATTGCTTTTTTCTCTCTACTAAATGTACTCCTAATAATGCTAAATAAGAGGAAGGCTCTTTATAAAGTTAAATTCATTAGCACAGCATAGCAAAGTATAGAGATGAGAATTATTAACATGTTAAGGGAAAAACTCATTTCTAAAAAGAGATTCAATAAACAATATGTAAGCACATAATTACTGCAGTTTCACTTTCTCAGACCTTAAAAAATGCATTTCTAGGTAATAGTTCTAATAGTTGTTCTGTCTTCTCCACTGGATTATGAACTTCTTGAAAGTATGTGAAATGGCTTATTCTTCTTTATATTCACCTATTCTCTAATATAATGTCTTCTACCTCACTGACTATTTTCTGAATTTAATTTAAAATCAATAAGCCAACAATTGACAGAAAATGTTTTGACTCTAAAATCTTGACACTAGAAAGAAAAATGTCTAAGTTTAAGAATATGATTTTCTTCATTTAAAATGTTTAGGAATATTTTTCCTTTTGCTTTTTAGCTTTTATTGTTAACATACGTGTTGAAAAATGTTTGAATTTATCTGGTTAGGTGAATCAAGGAAACATTACTTCACATACTAGCTCACCTGCAAACAAACATTTTAATTTTATTTTATTTGGAAAAAATGCAAAATGATTAATTACTTTTCTAACTTAGACAGTAGGAGGTAATGACTTTCTACCCCAGGATTGATGACATTTTTTTCCTTCTTCATTCTCTGTGTGTTTCTATGAAAAGGCTAGTCTGTTGTTACTGTGTATATGTTATGACAATAATATTAAATAATGTGGTTCAAGATATTTTGTCATGGTGATAATGATGATAGTCCTTCAGGTCACTGTCTCTCAGAATGCTCAAAAAGTTGACAGATCTGTTAACCTCAGTGACAAAATTTTTGGTAACTTGTTGTGTCAATTTTCATAATTTTAGTAATTCACTGTGTTGATGTATATTCTTCAGGCTAGAAACCTGAACTGGGTGAGAAGACCCTAGTTAGTCTGAGAAGTTTAAACCAGGATCCTAAACCAAGAATGAATCAGTATGTCAAGAGGACAGGAGTACCTTTTGTGATGGTACAGGAGTTGCCCTGTCATATGGAAGCTGGGAAAGGAAAGAGAAGGAGGCCATGCTTAGAACATTGAACTAATCCTTTTGGTTTGCTGTATGGTTATAATTATCTCATCATCAAATATTTGCATATTGTATGCTTTTTCTACTTTTTAAAATTTTTGTTCCGTTTTAATATTTAGTAAAGTCTTCAAAATAACCACCTATTTCTTCTAAGGGGAGCCAATGAAGAGAATACTGTTCATATTTGGACCAGAGATTAGTACCCAATATAATTCAAAGTGGGACAGCACAGATCTTCCCAAGGGAAGATGAATAAAGGTGAAAAAATTAGGGTAATTTAGTCAGCTTCTCCTCCTAGAGATTTTCCTTTCAGAATTTTCACCGAATAAACTTCAGGAGGTGTTATGTGTTAGCTTGTATAAGAAAAGGACATTGCTTTGTGGCTCAGCATATAATACTTTTACAAAGTTTATAAGATAATTCTTAAGCATATCAACTGATTTGGTTTCCCTAAGAGACAGAGGTGGCAGAAATAGGAAAAACAAGACATCTCAGAAAAACAAGACAAAAGATGTGGGGACATCTTTGACTATTATCATCATTATCAATTTAATTATAGATCCCCATGGTGCCTGATGATTAACTTCTCCTCCACATGGTGCTGTGCTGGGTTGGTACAAAGATAACTTCCTAATGGCTTCAAGTATTTTGTAATAATTGGGAGTATGAGATTTAACAGAGTTAAAATAATATCAGGAAATAGAAAAAGAAGATATAAAAATGTAATTAGGGGAAAGTTTAGAGAAGTTAAAAACATAAGAGAAACAGCACTGAGATCTGGAGGAATCTGGTGTTGGTTCTTTACAAATATAAATGAGAAAATAAATGGCTAGGGGGAAAAAATCCTAATGTATATAAAATGTTCTTGAATTTGAAGGGAAGAGGATACCCAGCAGATACATATAGGGTGGAGAATTATGGTTCTCATTAGCTTCAATCAATCAATTAACAGTGTCTTGTAGAGCATGGGTTCCCAACCTATGGTGAGTTGTATAATTATTTCATTATATATATTATAATGTAATAATAGAAATAAAGTGCACAATAAATGTAATGCGCTTGAATCATCCTGAAACCATCCCCACCTCCCACCCCCCCTACCACTGGTCCATGGAAATATTGTCTTTCATTAAAACAGTCCCTAGTGCCAAAAAGGTTGGGGACCACTGTTATAGAGCATTATCAAGTTTATCAATTATTTTAGGCTTGTAGGCTAGAAAATCAGAGAGGCACCTTTGACTATGTCCTCCACTTCATCCCCCTACATTGTTCCTAAGTCTTTCTGTTTTAACCATTTTCTCTACTTTCACCTTTTTTCTTCCCTTCTCCACTGTTACTACTCCAGTACAGGTCACATACTCTATTCTATTTTATATATGCTTATCAGATTAATCTTTCTAATAATTAAGAAAGATATAATTTTCAGCATATCACTACTCATTGTGCTCAAGAATCTACATCGCTTAGAATATCAAAGCCAAGCTTTTCTTTCTGAGAATCTAGATCTCTACACAATCCAACTTCATTCTACTTGTATAAATTTTAGCTCCCATTACTTCCTAGAACATGCTTTTAATTCAGACAGAGACATCTACCTAGGCACTTTCCCACAATACCAAGCACACTCTTGCATTAATAACTATACAAGTGCCAGGATATTCCTGAAAGGACCTTAATTCCCTCTTCTTTAAATTCTCACATCTTCAAAGTTGGCCCAGTGGCTCACGCCTGCCTGTAAGCCCCGCACTCTGGGAGGTCGAGGCAGGAAGATCACTTGAGGTCTCTACAAAAAAAGTAAAAAAAAAAAAAAAAAATTAGCCATGGTGGCACATAATTGTACTCCTAGCTACTCTGGAGGCTGAGATAGGAGGATTGCTTGAGCCCAGGAGTTCTGTCTGGACAACAGAGCAAGATCCTGCCTCTTAAAAAATAAAATAAAAATTTTTTAAAATTTAAGTTCACTTCAAGTCCCATTGCCCAGAATGAGGCTTTTTCCAGTTACTCGAACTTTTGAAACAACACAGATGCCTTCTATTTCCGAAATCATTCTGGCCCTAAAGTTAGTGCAGAGAACTACTTTTTTTAATGCTTTTGCTAGGAAGACTATAAGCTACTTGATGACATGGGCCATATTTTTAACTTCTTTTTTCTCCAATAGTGTGCAAAACATGGTGGGCCTCTGTTTATTCTTAGTGCTTTGACTAGCAGAAAAACACCTGAAATTTAAATTTGAAGACTATGACTTAGGAAAAATCTTTAGGGATTTGTGCAAATTTAGAAATATACATGGTGTAAGTTTTTACCATTTATATAAAATAGATTTTTAAAAAATAAACTATTATATGGCTCAATCTGCACTCTGCATGCCTGTAATCCTTGCACTCTGGGAGGCCGAGAGGGGCAGATTGCTCGAGGTCAGGAGTTCGAAACTAGCCTGAGCAAGAGCGAGAGCCCGTCTCTACTATAAATAGAAAGAAATTAATTGGCCAACTAATATATATAGAAAAAAATTAGCCAGGCATGGTGGCGCATGCCTGTAGTCCCAGCTACTCAGGAGGCTGAGGCAGCAGGATTGCTTGAGCCCAGGAGTTTGAGGTTGCTGTGAGGTAGGCTGATGCCACGGCACTCACTCTAGCCTGGGCAATAAAGTGAGACACTGTCTCAATAATAATAATAATAATAATAATAAAATATTCTCAATGGCAAAAAAACAATTCAGAAGTTTTCCTCTTTATCCCCAGCAACTCTATCCCAGGTCCCACTCTCCAAAGGTAACCATTGTTAATAGTTTCTTCCAAAATCATTCAGAAATTTGCCATTTATATACAACATGTAATTTTTAAGTCAAATGAGATGATAATATACATACTCTTCTACCAATTTGCATTTTTACTTTAAAATATATCTTGGAACTCTTTCAAATATTAGTACTATAGGATTACATCACTCTTAATGTTTTACATACTTTCCCATTTATATCATTGTACCATAATTTATTTAACCAATCCCCTATTGATAGTCATTAAAGGTGTTTCCAGTTTCCTTCCTATTACAAATAATGCTACAATGAACATTTTATTTTATAATCAATTCAAACATTTATTTGGCAAGTGATGATTGAATTCAGTCATTAATTGGTTGCTTTAAGGTTAAGTAGTTGTTGGACAAATTTTAACTCTATTGTTTAGGTTTGTAATGGTGTAGGGATATCCCAGTAGTACATATTCTTATGCAGCTAAATTTTAGTGACTATTTTATGATATCTATTGGTGAGAAAGCTTTCTCTCTCAACCCTCATCTAATTTATCAGCAAGACCTGCCAGCTCTTATCTTCAAAATATGTTCTGGGGCAGGTATATACATACATAATGAGTGAGATGTGCACCATCTGGGGGATGGTCATGCTGGAAGGTCAGACTTGGGGAGGGATGGGGGAGGGGCATATTTGAAACCTTAAAATTTGTAACCCCATAATATGCTGAAATTAAAAAAATATATATGCTCTGAATCCAATCACTTTTTGCCATTTCCACAACTTCCACGTTGGCCTAGGGGCTATTGTCATCACTTGCCTGGACTATAGCAACAGCCTCCTGACTGATCTTCCTCCAAAATGTTGTCTCCCATAGGCTCTCTTCCCAACACAGATGCCAGAGTGTTGTTTTAAAAATGTAGCCCGAATCATGTTGCTTTTCTGGTCCAAAGGCTCTAAAAGCTTTCTGAAACTTTCAGAATACAATCTGAACTACAAAACCATTTCTACATGATTTGTGTTCTGACTACAGCTCTTCCCATCTCTTACTTTCTCCAACCATGCTTGACTTCTCACTGTTCCTCATATATACTGTATGAAGCTAGCTGTGTCTCAGGAATATTGTATGCATTCCATCCTGTGCATGGAAGCTCCTTGCCTTGTAGAGTCATGTGTCTTGGGTGTTCAATGTTACCTCCTTTGAGAGACCTTCTTTTTCTGTATTTTCTAATTAGGTCACCTACCTTTTGTCATTTTCAATATCTTTAATCTGCTTCTTTATTCTTTGTGGAACTTTTCACTACCTGAATTTATATTATCCCTTATCTGAAATGCTTGAGACCAGAAATGTTGAAAATTTCAGATTTTTTCAGGTTTTGGAATATCTACATATACATAATGAGATATCTTGGGGACAAGGCCAAAGACTAAACACAAAATTCATTTATGTTTCCTATACACCTTATATGTATAGCCTAAAGGTAATTTTATACAATATTTTAAATACTTTTGTGAATGAAACAAAGTTTTGGCTATGTTTTGACTGTGTGTGAGGTCCAGTGTGGAATTTTCCACTTGTCACTTCATGTTGCCCTGCAAAACATTTCAGATTTTAGAGTGTTTTGAATTTTGGATTTTCAGAATAGGGATGGTCAACCTGTATGTTAATACTTCTATTTATAGCTTGTTATCTGTCTCAGCTAGCAGCATGTAATCTTCATGACAAAAAGAATTTTTTTTGTCTTATGAATTGATGTATCCCCAGCACTTTAATTGATCTGGCATATAGTATGTACTTGATAAATATCTTTTCACTTAAAAAATGCCTCCAGGTTGACTAATATAGGACCTTGGCTCTCTAGATTTATATCATTCCATTATACTGCTCTGAGTTTGAAAAATTACCATAGAAACATATATACATTCTTAGAAGCACACTTATCAGCAAATAATGTTTCTTGAAGAAACCACTTAAAGAAGTCTGCATAATATTAGAAGTTGAATTAGATCATCACCAGGTGATCAATTACCTGATTTTTTTTTCAGCTGTGATGATCATTTCTGCCAGGTGACCTATACATGGGTCCTGTTGGCTTACAGAATGTCTGGAGTCAGATGTCCTATCCATGGAATGTGACTTGGACACTCACTGTGTTACTAGGGCTTGTTTTCCTTTCCCTCTTGGTTCACCTCACATTGAATATTCTATGTCATGGAATTTCCTATGTTGTTTTTAGTTAATATTTTTAATTGGAAAATCATAATTGTATACATGTATAGGGTACTATGTGATATTTTTATATATGTATACAATGTAGAATGATTAAATCAAGCTAATTAACATGTTTGTCACCTCACTTACCTATCATTTTTTATGGTGAAACATTTGAAATTCACTCTTAGTTATATTGGAATATACAATACACTATTATTGACTATAGTGCAATAGATCTCACAACTTACTCCTTCTGTATGTCTGAAATTTTGTACCCTGGAGCAAAATGAACAAAGCTAGAGGCATCACACCCCCTGATTTCCAGACACATTATAAAGCAATTCTAATGAAAATAGCACAGTACTGGCATAAAAACATATACATCAACCAGTGTAACAGGAAAGCCCAGAATAAATCCACACATTTACAGTCAATTGATCTTTGAAAAAGGTGCCAAGAACACACAGTGGAGAAAGGAGAAAGGACAGTTTCCTCAATAAATGGTGTTGGGACAACTGGATACCTACATGCAGAAGAATGAAAGTGAATCCTTATCTCACACCATATACAAAAATCAAATCAAAACGGATTGAAGACTTAAATATAAAACTGAAACTGTAATACTACTAGACAAAAACATAGGGAAAAAGCTCCATGACATTGGTCTGGGCAGTGACTTTTTGGATATGCCCCCGAAAGCACAGGCAACAAAAGCAAAAAAGGACAAATGAGATCACATCAAACTACAGCAAGGGAAACAATTAAAAATTGAAGAAACAACCCAAAGGATGGTAGAAAATATTTTCAAACCATACATGTGATAAGAGGTTAATATCCAAAATATCTAAGGAACTCAAATAACTCAACAGTAAGAAAACAATAACCCTGATTAAAATATGGGCAAAAGAGCTGAATAGACATTTCCCAAAAGGAGACATAGAAATGGCTAACAGGCACATGAAAAAGTGCTCCGGCATCCTTAATAATTAGGAAAATGCAAACTAAAACCACAATGAAATATCACCTAAACATGTTAGAATGGCTTTTATGAAAAATATGAAAGATAACAAGTGTTGACAAAGATGTGGAAAAAAGAGAACTCTTACACAATGGGAATGTAAATTAGTATAGCCATTATGGAAAATAGTATGGAAGTTACTAAAAAAACCAAAAAATAGAAATATCATATGATCCAGTAATCCCACTTCTGGTTTATATCCCCCAAAATTGAAATCAATATGTCAAAGGGATATCTGCACCCGTTTGTTCATTGTAGCATTAATCACAATAGCCAGGATATGGAATCAACCTAAGTGTCCATCAACAGATGAATAGATAAAGAAAATGTGGTATATATACCAAATGAAATCCTGTCCTTTGTGACAAAATGGGTGGATCTAGAAGACATTAGGCTAAGTTAAATAAGTCAGACACCGAAAAACGAATACCACATGATCTCACTTATATGTGGAATCTAAAACAGTTGAACTCACATAAGTAGAGAGTAGAATGGTAGTTATCAAAGGCTGCGGGTAGGAGAGGAAGGAAATGGGGAGTTGCTTTTCAAATGAATGTCTTTCTACATCTTCATGTACTCATGTAAGCATATTCCAGAAGAGAAATTGCTAGGTCAAATGGTAGATGAATTTCACATTTTTAAATGAGTGCCAAATACTATCCTCTAATAAAGGTTTACACAATCTTAACCTCCCACCAACTATGCAAGAGCTCTATTTCCCACACCCTTACCAGCATGGATATTATAACTATTTTAGTTTCCAATCTAATAGAGGAAAAATAGTATCTTCTTGCTATTTTAATGTTCAGTTATTTAATTATAAATGACAAATATTTATTGGCCATTTTTGGGGAAAAGAGATTACTGCAAAATATCTGTTTCTGTCCTCTATTGCCTTTTTCTTACTGATTTCAAAAAGTTCTTTGTATTTGATGGAAATTGGTCTTTTGTCTGTTACATGTGTTGAGAATATATTTTCCAGTTCACTCTTTTTTAAAATTTTTTACCATTTTTATGGTGTATCTTTCCATATAAATGTTTAAATTTTTTATGTTGTCAACTTTATCATTATTCTTTTGCTTTGTAGGGTCTGCAATTTGTACCATACTTTAAAAGGCCTTCTCATCTCCAAAAGCATTTTTAAAAATTTATCTATTTTCCCATTGGCCTGTTCATGGTTTCATTTCTTTTTTATCATTAAATATTTTATACACCTGAATTGGAGAGGGAAACATTGTAAAAAATGAGGTAGAGAGGTAGAGTTTTTCCTAAATACCTAGCCAGTTTTTCCAAAATGATTTCTTGATTAATCCAACTTTTCCTGGTTTATTTAAGATGTATATATAGATTAACAACCTTTGTTATTAGCTGTTTTGTTATTGTCAAGCACAAAGCAAGTGCTCACAGACAGATTTGGCCAATAAAGAAACAAGAAGTCCTTTTTAGATTCAGACAGTTTGTTACTTACATAGATGACAAAAGGTGCCAGAGCATCCAAAGGTACCAGCTCCCTGTGGCCCTTGGGCATGACAACACCAAAAGATAAGGGGTCAGATGGCTGCCATACAAATGATAGGACAACCTATTGCTGAGAAGCCAATGCCACACTGCAGCTGAGCAGTTTTACAAGCTGCAGCTGTACCCTAAAGGGGTGAGGACAAGGTAGAAACCATCATACTTTATCAGAACCCGGGAGGTGATGAGAAACTGTTTTAAGACACCCTTTTTGGTATATAAGTAGGGAGGCAAGTGGGAAGTGGCCTTGTAAAAACTCATAAGCCTTCCATCATCCCATGTTCTGGAAAAAATCACAAGCATTCTGTCAAGTGAGCTGCAGTTCAATCTTGCCTACTTGGCCTATGTGGATTCGTGCCAGCATGGAGCTCTTCCTGTCCAACTCTTAGTCTATTCCTACTGTGGGCATATGAAACCCAAAGCCCCAATATATAGAATTAATGAACCCATAATAGGCAACTAAAATTTGTTTGAGAGAGATTTGTATAATATGATCAAATAAGAGTATTATTTGCCTAAACAGAGAGAAGGAAAGAGAGAAATGAGGAAGGATGGAAAAAGAGTAACAGAATTAACAGACTGGATTAAACCAAAACTTAAGTCCTTTTTGGAGGTGAAGCTGAAGGGGAATATTAAAGAAAAGGAAGGCAGACTTGACCCAAGAATCATGGAAAGACTTCACCTTGAAGCCCCAAGGTACATCAAATGGCAAAGGTGAGGTTTGGAGCTGAAAGAAGGAGTGGATGGAAAATCTGGACAGAGAAGGATTAGATCCCCAGGTTCTCTTCTCAACCCCATACACTTTGTGATTTCACATCCATCACTCCCCACCATCTACCCCAGTGATATACCAGAACACTTTCATCAAGACAGTATAGATATATGGGGACCCTAACCAGAAAGGCTGTGAATTTGAGTTCCCAAGCCTGGCAGTGAAGACAAAAGGTCAAAGAGGAGATTAAGAAAATCTAATGAACCTCTTCTTCTGCCCTGGTTCCAGAACATAGGCATTGATATCTGTTGTAGTGAAAAAGTATCCTTCAAAAATTTGTATCCACTCATAATCTCATAAAATGACCTTATTTGGAAATAGAATCTTTGCAGACATAATTAAATTAAGACATCATATTATTGATAGAGATTAGAAAAGAAATATAAAAGATAAATGTCTTTGACATCAAAGGTTTCCTACAAAGCTTTAGCTAGACTAAGAAAAAAAGGAAGAAGACTCAAATAAATAAAATCAGAAATTGAAGAGACATTTCAACTGTTACCACAGAAATACAAAGGATCATATACTTTGTATTATAAATACAAATAATTATACACTTATAATTATACTATAAATAATTATACACCAAGAAACTGGATAAGCTAGAAGAAATGAATAAATTTCTAGACATATACCTAACCAAGACTGAATCAGGAAGAAATAGAAAATTTGAACATTCCAGTAATGAGAAAGGAGATTGAAAGAGTAATAAAAACCTCCCATCAAAGAAAAGCTCACAACCTAATGGCTTCACTACTGAATTCTATCAAACTTTTAAAGACAAAAGTAAACCAATCATAGCAATAATTCTCAAAGTTTTCCAAAAAATTGAAGAAGAAGAAACACTTTCAAACTCATTTTATGAGGCCAGCATTACCCCGATACTGATGCCAGTCAAGGACACTATAGGAAAAGAAGATTATAGGCCAATATCCCTGATAAACATAGATGTAGAAATCCTCAACAGAATACTAGCAAAGCAAAATCAATTACACGTTAAAAGTATTGTTCATGATTAAGTGGAATTTATCCCGGGGATGCAAGGTTGGCTCAACATATACAAACCAATAAATGTGAAACACCACATTAACCTAATGAAAGACAAAAGCCATATGGTAATCTCAATAGCTGTAAAAAAAAAATTGACAAAATTCAATATCCTTTCATGATAAAAAAAGAAAACTCTCAGGCCGGGGGTGGTGGCTCACGCCTGTAGGCCGAGGCAGGCAGATTGCTCAAGGTCAGGAGTTTGAAACCAGCCTGAACAAGACCCTGTCTCTACTAAAAATAGAAAGAAATTAATTGACCAACTAAAAATATATATACAAAAAATTAGCCGGGCATGGTGGCACATGCCTGTAGTCCCAGCTACTCAGGAGGCTAAGGCAGCTTGAGCCCAGGAGTTTGAGGTTGCTGGGAGCTAGACTGATGCCATGGCACTCACTCTAGCCGGAGCAACAAAGTCAGACTCTGTCTCAAAAAAAAAAAAAACCTCTCATTAGGTATTGAAGTAATGTACTTCAGCACAATAAAGGACATATATGACAAACACATGTATCATCATAGTCAACTGAAAAGTGGAATGCTTTTCCTCTAAGATCTGGAATAAGATAAGGAAGCCCAATCTGACCACTACTATTCAACATAGTATTGGAAGTCTTAGAGCAATTAGGCAAGAGAAAGAAATAAAGGCATCCTAATTGCATAAAAAGAAGTTAAATTGTCTCTGTTAGTAGACAATATGATCTTATATATAGAAAACCCTAAAGACTTCACCCAAAAAACTGTTAAAACTAGTAAAAAGATTAAGTAAAGTTGTAGGATACAAAATAAACATATAAAAATCAGCATTTCTATACACTAACACTGAACTATCTGAAAAAGAAATCAAGAAAACAATTCCATTCACAGTAGCTAAAATAAATAAGTGAATAAATTATTTAGGAATAAATTTAACCAGTGAAAGACCTGTACACTGGAAACTATAAAACATTGATAGAAGAAATTAAAGATACAAATAAATGAAAAGATATACCATATTCATGGATTGGAAGAATTATTAAAATTTCCATACTACCCAAAGCAATCTATAAGTTCAATGTAATTCCTATCAAAATTCCAATGACATTTTTCACAGCAATAGTAAAAACAATTCTAAAATTGTATGGAACCATAAAAGACTCTCAATAGTAAAGCAGTCTTGAGCAAAAAGAACACAGTTGGAGGTATCACACTACCTGACTTCAAAATATACAAAGCTATGGTAATCAAAATAGCATGATATTGGCATAAAAACAGATACCTAGACCAATACTGCTCCATAGTATAGACAGCCCAGAAATAAATCTATGCATTTATAGTGAGGTGATTTTTGACAATGGTGTCAAGAACACACACAAAAAGGACAGCCTCTTCAATAAATGGGACAACTTGATAGCCACATTTGGAAGAATGAAATTAGACTCTTATCTCACACCATATACAAAAATAAACTCAAAATGGACTAAAGACTTAACAGGATCTGAAACTCTAAAACTACTAGAAGACAACATAGGAAAAAAGCTCCATGACATTGATCTGGGTGACAATGTTTTGGATATGATCCTAAAGGCATAGGTAACAAAAGACTAACAGGATTATGTCAAACTAAAAGCTTCTTCAGGACAAAGGAAATAATCAATGGAGTGAAAAGACAACTTACAGAATGGGAGAAAATATTTGCAAACCATATACATGATAAAGGGTTAATAACTAAAATATACAAGAAACTCACAAGCAGATGAATAAATAACCCAATTAAAATATGGGAAAAGGACCTGAATAGACATATCTCAAAAGAAAACATACAAATGACCAACAGATACATGAAAAAAAAATCTCACATCACTAATCATTAGGAAATTGCAAATTAAAACTACATTGATATATCACCTCACACCATTAGAATAGCTATTATCCAAAAGACGAAAGAGTAAGTGTTGGTGAGGATGTGGAAAAAGGATACCCTTGCATCTTATTGGAGAGAATGTAAGTTAGAATAGCAATTATAGAAAATAGTGGGGAGTTTCCTCAAAAAATCAAAAATGAAACTACCATATAATCCAGCAATCCCACTTCTGGGTATATAACCAAAGAAAATAAAACTAGTATGTTGAAGAAATATCTACACTCCCATATTCATTGCAGCATTGTTCACAACAGCCAAGGTATATAATAAACTTAAGTGATGATGAATGGATAAATGAATGGATTTAAAAAATTAGCAAGAGGCTGAGGTGGGAGGATGACTTAGCCAGGGAGTTCAAGGCTGCAGTGAGCACTGTACTCCAGCCTGGGCAACAGAGCCAGACCCTGTCTCAAAAAAAAAAAAAAAAAAGAAAGAAAGAAAGAGGGCTGGGCATGGTGGCTCTCACCTGTAATACTAGCACTCTGGGAGACTGTGGTGGGGGGATCACTTGAGGTTGGGAGTTTGAGACCAGCCTGAGCAAGAGCAAGACCCTGTCTCTACTAAAAATAGAAAAATTAGCCGGGTGTAAGAGTGCGCGCCTATAGTCCCAGCTACTCAGGAGGCTAAGGCAGGAGACTCACTTGAGCCCAGGAGTTTGAGGTTGCTATGAGCTAGGCTGATGCCACAGCACTCTAGCCCAGGTGACAGAGCAAGACTCTGTCAAAGAGAAAGACAGAGAGAGAGAGAGAGAGAGAGAGAGAGAGAGAGAGAGAGAGAGAGAGAGAGAGAGAGAGAGGAGAGAGAGAGAGAAAGAAAGAAAGAAAGGAAGGAAGGAAGGAAGGAAGGAAGGAAGGAAGGAAGGAAGGAAGGAAGGAAGGAAGGAAGGAAGGAAGGAAGGAAGGAAGGAAGGAAGGAAGAAAGAAAGAAAGAAAGAAAGAAAGAAAGAAAGAAAGAAAGAAAGAAAGAAAGAAAGAAAGAAAGAAAGAAAGAAAGTGTGGCGTATGTACACAATGGTACTATTCAGCCTTAAGAAAGAAGGAAATCAGGCCGGGTGTGGTGGCTCACATCTGTAATCCTAGCTCTCTGGGAGGCCGAGGCGGGTGGATTGCTCGAGGTCAGGAGTTGGAAACCAGCCTGAGCAAAAGAGAGACCTTGTCTCTACTATAAATAGAAAGAAATTAATTGGCCAACTAATATATATAGAAAAAAAAAATTAGCCGGGCATGGTGGCGCATGCCTGTAGTCCCAGCTACTTGGGAGGCTAAGGCAGAAGGATTGCTTGAGCCCAGGAGTTTGAGGTTGCTGTGAGCTAGGCTGACGTCACAGCACTCACTCTAGCCTGGGCAACAAAGCGAGACTCTGTCTCAAAAAAAAAAAAAAAAGAAAGAAGGAAATCCTGTTATTTGCAACATGTCCCATAGGGGGACATTATGCTAAGTGAAATAAGCCAGACAAATGTCCCACAGTCTCACTAAATGTGGAATCTAAAAATGCTGAACTCTACTAGAGAGTAGAGTGGTGTTTACCAGGGACTGGGGATGTCAGGTGGGGGAAATGTTGGTCAAAGAATACAAAGTTTCATTTAGGAGGAATTTCTATTATCAACTATGGTGACTATAGTTAATAACAATATATTCTTGAAAATGGCTACGAGTAGATTTTAAGGGTTCTCACCACAAAAAATGATAAGTATGTAAGGTAATATATATATATTAATTTGCTCAATTTACCCATTCCACAATGTATACATATTTCAAGACATCATGTTGTACATAATAAATATATATAATGTTTACTTGTCAATTAAAATAAATAAATCAATTTTATTAAGACATAATATTAGATTAGGGCAGGCCTTAAATCCAGTGATTAGTGTCCTTATACAAGGAAAGGACACACAGGGACACACAAAGAAGGCCATGCAAAGATGGAGGCAGAGCTCTGAGTGATGGCAACAACAAGCAAGGAGTGTCAAGGGTTGCTGGGGGCCGTAGAAGCTAGGAAGAGGTGAGGGAGTCTACAGCCTCACAGCATGGCCTTGCCAACATCTTGATTTCAGACTTCTGGTCTCCAGAATTGTGAGAGAACAAATTTCTGATGTTTCAAGCCATACAATTTGTGGTACTTTGTTACAGCAGCCCTAGGAAAATAATATCCTTGTCCTTAGGTAGAATCTGGAAAAACTTCACAGTCCCAGAAAAAAGATCTATGAATATTGACATTCAGGAATTTCACACATATGATGAAAAAACTGTCAAATTGAGCCAATGGGGAAGACTGATTCTCCTCAAATTAGTCTTCAGATTAGTTTCTTAGTGCCTCATTAGTAAATAAAACTCCATAGCCAAGAATCATCAGATGTTTGAGGAAAGCCTTTAAGTACCCGAGAGAAAGATTATTAGTTGCCTCCAATACACATTCTTCTGTTTTTCCTTTTGATAATAAAACCTCTGAAATTTTTGCTGGCGTGTGGCTGTTCAGCTAAAGACTGCATTTCCCAACCTCTCTTCTAGCTAAAATGGTCAGTAAGATGTGAAAAGAAAAGTGTTGATGCTTCCAATTTAAATTCTTAAAAGGAAGCTGCTCAGTGTTCATTTCCTCTTCCTTCAGCCTGGAATATGGGTTAATTGGTGGTAACTGGTAATCCAGTTTCAACAAGGGTGAAACGGAAAACAGTTTGGGGACGTGGGAGTAACATAATAGATATAATGGGGTCCCCGGATGACCCTTTGGAGCAGAGCTGTCCGTTCTCCTGGATTGTTAGATGAGAGAATAAATGTCTATTTCACTTGAGTCATTGTACTTGGGGGTATCTTTGTTACCATAGCTTGACTTCTGTCCTACTAATCTAGTACTATTTGGTTTTTTAAAATAACTTTAATAGAAATAAAACTTATTTTTAAAACCAAATACTGACTTAAAAATTTTTAATAAAAGATGTCTCTCCTATCTTCAAGGAGTAATGTGTCCTTTCAGTTTCCAGATAATAATATCTGAGTTTTTAATATGTTTGATTATAGGAAATTTTATCTTTAATAGATTACTCTCTCTGGCATTTCCAGAAGTCCTTAAGGATGCTTATATCTTCTACCATAACTGGAACATAGTAGAGGATCAATAAACATTTGTTAACTAAATAAAAAAAATTAATTGATTCACAAAAATTGACTTGGCATCATGCATAACTTTCTTTTTAAAAAATAAATTTTATTTTTCAGTACTGTTTTAGGTTCAGGGTTACATGAACAGAAAGTACACAGAATTGCCATACACCACTGCCACTACCACTGCCCCCACAATGTCTACATCCCAGACCAGAGTGGTTTGCTTGTTACAATCAATGACTCTACATTGACACGTCATTATTACCTAAAGTCCATAGTTTACATTAGGGTTCACTCTTGGTATTGTACATTCTCTGAGTTTGGACAAATGTATAATGACATGTATCCACCACTATGGTATCATATAGAATAGTTTCATTGCACTAAAAACCCTCTGTGCTACACCTATTGATCTCTTCTTTCTCCCAACTCCTGCATACAACTTTTTAATATTATGAATTTTGGGAAAATTAAATTCACCTGATTTTTTTCCCTATTCTATTTCCAACATATTCTCTTTCTCAATTTCAGTGTTAAGAAAATAAGACACAGTTACAATTCTGATGATTTTGTACTGTATCCTGGGAAACAAAAAAAGGCATTTTATCGTATTTTTAAAAATAAATTTAATATTTTGTATTTCCATTTAAATATTACTTGGATTAATGCAATGTAATGAAAAATGTGTTTACCAAGTATTTTTCCACTTAAGCAATTTATTTAATTTAGTTGAATTACATCATACATGGGCATTAAGATCTAAAGTCAGCACAAAACTCAAAATTTTTAATTAAGTTTTTAATTAAAATGACTCTGAAGTTGCCACTTTCAAGACTGTGGAAAAGATTGCTAGTTGTCCCCCAATCCCAACATCCATTTTTCTTGTTTAAAGGTCATTAGAATATTCAGCTAGGGCATGTAGCCTCGCAGAATAAAAACTACGTTTTCCATCCTTATTTGCACCTTCTGTGGCCAGTGTGGCTAGGTTCTAGGCAACAAAATGTAAGTGGAAATGTTGCATGGCAGCTTCTGGGAACTTTTCTTAAAAGAGAGAGCTGGAGCTTGCCTGTGGCTTTTTCCTAAAAGCCTTCCTGTATCCTGCTGTGTGAAATATGAATACCCCTTAGACCCTGAGGATGAGGGGCTACAGCTACATCTTAGGTTGGCCAAGCTTCGAGCCATAAACAGACTGGATCTGCAGGGTTTTCATAGAAAAGAGCTGGTCTACCCACCCTGGACCTCACACCTCTCTACTTCTTACATGGAGAAAAATAAACTTTCTATCTTAAGTCAGTATTATTTGGGGTTTCTCTGTTCCAGCTGAGACTAGTCCTATCTAAAACAGAGACCAACATCTTTTGTCCATCTCTTGTCCAAAGAAAACTGCCTGCTTTTGTTCTCCAATGTTTCTTTGTTTGAGAATCAAATGAAATAGTTGGTTTGGATAGGGATCACCTTGTACCAAAAAAAAAAAAATCTCTTCAAACACCAAGCATAGAGGCATGCACTACAGGAGGCACATGGAAACTGAGATGGACTACTGAGACAGCAGATTCACATCTCCTGTCAGGTGTACTTTCTGAGGCCTACCTCAGAAAGTACATTTCATCAAATGGTGGATAGAATTTCCAATTCTTTATATTTACTTCTTTCACTCTCACTTTTGTCTGTTCTTCTTTTGTTTTTTGCTAGTGTTTTGTTAATATATGTAAAATAAACATACAAATGATGTGCTTTCAGTGATAATTCATCATATTAAAATAATTCAATTCTTCTTACTAGCATCTCAGTATATTCATAATCCTATTTATTATACAACTCAAACACAATTTAAAATATTTCAATTTTTCAGTTGAAATTATTTAATGGTGTTCCTTAGGTATTTGGGATTTAAAATTTGTTGGGAACTTACATGGTGATAATACTAGATCTATTTATTTAATCATTCATATGTTCAACAAATATTAATGAAGTATCTACTATATCCAAGTTCACTTAAGCTAAAAAGTAAATGCCTTGTCTTCAAAGAATTCACTATTAGAATTGTGGTAGTATTGATAAATTTACATGATAACCACTATCCCAAGAGAAAATTTTAATATACTTTCCATCTCTTATTTTTTAAAACCTCATTAATATCTTTAAAATTATTATAAAATATTAAAATTTTATATTTATAGATTATATTGTAAAGTATAATCTATATGAATATTTCAAGCTGACCATGAGTTTGGTAAATGCATTAATAAATATATTACAAATCAACATAGATTATTCAATCCAGTACCCTACAGTAGTAAACCAGCAAAACACTTGACTATGTAAAACCTTTAGAGAAATCTTTTATAATAAGCCAAAAACTCCTGTGACAATGCCTTGTAGACCTTTATTCTTCTCATGAGAAACAAATGGGATAAGCAGACCCTGTGACTATTGTTACCTACTATTTAGCAAACATGATTAATTCAATTTTCTGTGCCCCTTCCCGAAAAAGAATAAGCTATATATCTGACTGAGACAGACAAACAGGTAAGACCTACAAATTTCTTAAATCTTCTTTGTTTACAAATCCTGCTTAGTCTTTTGATATACATATTTCTTGGTAAATAAATTGAGAACTGGATGGGAGTGTGTGCTCCAAGCTGTCCCTTGCAGCACCAGCACTTACAGCAACAACCTGGCAGTGGGACCTGTCAGTATGTCATTGGTTGCCAATATATGCCAACAATTTCTGCCGTAGGAGAAGCAATAAAGGACAGAGGGGCTACCACCATACCACTTCCTATTTATGTGACTATCCCACAGGTCATGGCAGTGGCAGCCAAAAAACACCTTTATCCGCCCTGTTGACAAGGAAGCCCTGCCAAATGGATCCAGAACTTTGGTATTATCAAGAGTCTCACTTTTAGCAAAGGGTTGAAAGCATTGCAGGCAAAGGATCAAAGTACGATTTAATGGAGAGAGATGAGTAGACTCTTTAATTTCATAAAAAATACCTACCTTGTACTTTAAAATTATATATTTAATTTTTTGTTTCATTCATAAGATATATGAGCAATCAATAACGTGGGAAGAGTGTTAAAGCTAGTGTGATGTGAGAAGAATGTAAAATCTTGGATTCTGAAGCAAAACTGTTCAAATTCCAACTCTACCGTTTACTGACTGTGTGGCCTTGGGCACTAGGTCTCAGTTTCCTCATCTATGAAGTGGGTACAATAATAGTACTGATATCCTAGGGCTTTTCTGAGAAAGACATAAGTTAACATGTGCACTTAGAAAAGTAGTTGGCACAGAGTAAGGATTATAAAAATATCTCCTGCTATTTTAAATGCTATAGCATTATTTGGGGAGTGTGATGTGCTGTTCTGTGCTAGCCTGTCCTAAGTTAAGATAGATTAGAATTCCATCAAATTTAAAAACTCCCAGCAAAGGATTTATGGCCTTCTTCTCTCCCTACAGTTTTTCTAGTATCTAGTCATCTTCTATATTACAGTTAGGCAGTGGGAATAAATGAACAGGAATACAAGGAATTTCTAGTAAGGATTCTCTTCTTAGGAACTCTGAGAGCAAGGTGACATGTTTCAGGCAGTGTTCTACACATTCCTGCTGCTCCCACCTCACTGCAATTGCTACTGGAGCTCTTAGGGAGCCACAGCCATCAGAGCACAATCAGTAATAGTAATAATAATAATAATATCTGAGTGTATGGCAGGCACTGGGCTAGGTGCTTTAAATACCTTTTCCCATTTAATTCTCAAAGAACTCTTAACATGTAGGTACTGTTACTGAGAGAGGATATAGCATAATGCTTATGATTGTGGGCTTTAGAACTAAACTTGCCTGGGATTGTATCCCAGCACTACCATTAGTTAGCTATGGAATCTTGCTCAAATTATCTAACCTCTCTCACCTATAGAATGGGGATAATGATAGTATTTGTCTCATAGGGCTTATTTGATGATTTAATATATGTGAAGTCCTCTGAATAGGACTGGTTTAAAATGTGGACAGACTGCTTGAGTTTTTTTTTTTATCTTAAAATATTCTAAGCCTTTAGACAAAGACTGCTTGAGTTTATACCCGAGGTCTGACACTAACTAGCTGTGTGGCCCTGGGCGAGTTTCTTAATCTGTAAAATGTGTGGCAAGAATAGTACCTACCTCAGAGAGTTTTTATGAGGATTAAATGACATATATCTGTAAAGTACTTAGAGTTGTGTCTGGCAAATAATAAGCTTCTCTGCATTCTTTCTCATCTCCTTCTGGGACTCCAGCCACACATGTGTTAAATACATTCACTGCGTCCCATTTATCTTTTACTTTCTTTTCTGTGTTTCCCATCCCATCTTCTGCTTAAGTCTAATATTTCCTTCTGACTCATCTTCTAATTTGTTAAATCAACAATACATGAATGAACACTCTGGGCATTTATATGTTCACTGAATATTAGCTGTGATTATTAATCTTACATTAAAGGAAACTGAAACTTCGGGGAATCAAATACCTCTTCAAGGTTTATATAGCTAGCGGGTGGTACAGCAGGATTTAAACTCAGAGTCCATATCCTTAATTACCTTAATTATCACACTATGCTACTATTGTCAGAAAACTAGTTGGACACTGCAGATGTTTGGTGATTTACTTTGTTCCTGAAGGTAGATACTGGCTTTGTTATCTATATGTGTGTGTGTGTGTGTGTGTGTGTTCATATTTTAAAGGCTTTGTCAGAATGGGGATTATTTTAACCTAATCTGCCCTTCCCACACCATCCTTACTTTGCTCAAAATACCTAACTTCCAAATAGAAAGTCTAATTCTAATCTGCTATTCTTCAAATGCAATCAGTGGGAGCTGTCTACCCAAAGGAGATGAGCAGTGAAGCTAACAGTTCTCAAGCAAGCAGCCTAAGATTCCAGAATTAACCTCCTGCTGCCATCCTGAACCCTTAGGCTGAGATGTGGCTCTGGTGCAGGAAATGAGTGAATCACCATTTGGTTTTTTTAATTGGTTTTTAGCTATTTGGAGCAGCACCACTTTAAATAATTAAAGGAATTTGAAAGAAAAAATAAAAGAAATAGTAATTTCTTTCTTTGCTGATAAAGCCAGGATGCATCAATATTAACTTGCTGAGGAATAAGAGAGGAAAAACTTTCAGATGATTCTCTAGAAATAGTTCTGCTTAACTAAAAGGCGCAGGTATCAGGAAATCAGATATAAAATTGGGATGAGAGCAGACTATAAGGAAATATAATTATTATTTGTCCAACTATCCATTTCCCATCAAACACACAATACACACAAATATTACTCTCATTTACAGTAAGTTCAATGTTTTAATTCTGAATCTCCAACCATCAGTTCTTTTTATTTTATTTTTTTCCTAAAATATTTTCTATTCTATCTGCTTTAATGATCACATCTACAGATGACACCTGAATTTTTATATCTTTTGTCTCACTTGTGCAGCTATTTCTTAGAAATATCCACTTACTTGCTTATCCTGCCATGAGCCAAAATCAATTCTATTGATACTTAAAAGTGAACATAATTCCACTTGCATCTTGAATATATAAAGCTGGAAAAAAAATGTTGCTTCCATCCCAACAAAATGAAAAAGCAGATAATCTACATAATCATAACTTTCTTATACCCATGAAGGAGCTGACATCATAGGGCAACAAAGTTTACTGAACTCCAAATAAAGACGGAAACTTCCAAGGAATGATAAATTTGGAATATTGACTCAGTTGTGTCCAAGCATAGGAGGAAGAAAGCCCAGGTTTTATGCAAGCAGGTAAGAGGAACATCACTAATTTTTTAATGAATTGCTAAAAGATGATTGTGGGCTAGTGAGAGTTTGGAGTGCCTGGAAGCTGCAGACACAAGGGGAAATCATACCCACTTGCAGGCTCTTCTCTATGAATATCCACTGGGTGTGTGTAATAGCTGCTCAAAATATACATAGTGGAGAGCATTCCATTCCATAGGGATAGGGCTATTCTACAGGGGCAGGAAACATTTACAAACGAACATCAGGGAACCTTCGCGGGGGAAAAAAGTCACAGAGGACTACATACAGTATGAACATCATAGGCACATATGTGTTTGGGAAAGAAGATGAAGGAGGCAGTTGGGAAACATAAATTTTCACTTAATTTCCCTAGGAGATGAAGAGTTTTAGGTGTCAACCATAGTGTATCTCTTCTTCAACAATTTTCCAACACTGAGACATGGCAGTTGTTAATGCCATAATGAGAAGATGTAGAGGAAGCAGTGTGAAATCAAGACTGAGAAATGGTAGGGAAGGAAGACAAAGTGTGGTAGCTTTCCTATGTGGTTGTTCCTTTCTCAGAAAAACTTTTATTTATCACCCTCAGCCACCCCACTTGCCTCTCCAGGCTTGCATGTGCAAATGCAAATTCTGCCTACACTCTGACACCAAGTTGACATTTAAGAAATTCTCATATTATCACCTACAATTTGGATCATTTCTTTCTCCCCTTGCCTGAATGCCTCCCCCAAGTTTTTACCCCATAGCAGTGCATGGGGTCAGAGCACAAAATAGAGAGCCCAGGAAAGTATCTCTAGGTTTATCTTATCTGGGTGATGGCTCTCCCTGAGCCAGAAACAAGCTATTCCTAACACTTGACACGGGTCTCTCATTTCTAAGATAGCACAGTGTCATATGCCATGTTTTCCTTTGTTGTTAGAGGTCTGATTCCACCTTCCAGGTCATTTCATGTTTTAATAAACTTTCCACATTCCACATCAACATTTTGTGCTGCCTACATTAACCACTGGGATCAAGTAGCATTTTGGTTTTAAAAACTAGAAGAAAAAAACCCTGTTGTACAATATAATTGATCTTTTTGGGAGAAAGATGTGAAAAAATGTTTGGAATTTTATCAAATACAAAATAAAACAAGTTAAAAGTAGCAAATCATATGCAATCAAAAGCATATCATTGCTCGTTGAACTTAAATAATAACATAAATCTTTGCCTATAGGGAAGAATAAAGCAATTGTGGTAGAAAATAAAGACTAAAGAATTTAGCCATGTGTTTCATTGATTAACTTCTAATATAGGTAAAATTCGATTTGAATGAAAATGTGTATTGAAGTATTTCACTTATGTTTTGGTTATACATTGATTGGATTTCTGTGTGCGGGGGCAGGGGGGGGTGTTAAAGTGCATTTTGACCTACCTCAATTCATTCTCAGAACTAGACATGCCATGATTTGAAGGGTACTAGAAATATCTCACACCCCAGAATAATTATTTTTATGCTTGGGACAAAAATGTATCAGAGCAACACCTAGAGAGAATCTTCCTGGAATTCTATCACTGGGAAGTTTCCCCATCACCCACCATGTGGACTGTGGCCTTTTCCTTTTATCATCCCTCACTTTCTGGTTCCTGTTATCTCAGCCCAGTTAGTGAGTCACTAAGGTTTCAATGTGACATTGTTCTGAAGTGAGAAAATTTCAGAATCTCCAAAGTGGCAGGAATATAGTTAAACAAGCTGTCTACTTAAACCAACTTGATGCTCATTAAACCCAATTTTAACATATTTTTACTCAAAATTCACTACCGGGTCAGCTGGTAATTTAGCTTGGTCCTAGCCATCAGATAGTGTCCTTGGACCCAATTGAAGACAGCTTCTTTTCTGCAACCTCCAGATACTGCTTGCACTTGGGCAGTTATATTTGGATTCCATCCTAAATCTCTTTATCAAATGTATCATCCCAAGATCACTTCAGTCTGTTTAGATGAAGTCATCTAAGCTGCTGCTTCTTCTTTTCAAGGGTTTTCTAAATAACTTATATGTGTAAAGCTAATGTACTTCTCTTACTGGACTCTCTGAGCACACTTATAACCTACTATCCCTTTTCTAGTTTCCCATGCATCCTGAACTTTCCCCAAGTGTTTCTCTAAGAAACATCTATATTTAATTTTATCTATCTTTTTTTCTCACAGTTACACTTCTGGTCTTCTCCCTACAGTACTTCCAGAACTTTCTTTCCCTCTTGATACAAAATAAAGCCCATTTATATTTCAATTATTCCTGTTTACATATAGACAGGAGTACTATATCCTTAAATCCACACATTTATTGAGGAAGAGTTATCTTTTTTATTTTTATTTCTTAGAGACAGGGTCTCACTCTGGCACCCAGAATGGAGTGCAGTGGCACAATCACAGCTCTCTGTTAACCTTGAACTCCAGGGCTCAAGTGATCCTCCTGCCTTGGCTTCCCAAGTAGCTGGGACTACAGGCATGAGCCACCATGCCTAGCCAATTTTTTTTTATTTTTGTAGAAACAAGTTCCTGCTATGTTGCCCAGGCTGGTCTCGAACTTCTGAGCTCAAGCAGTCCTCCTGCCTCAGTCTCCAAAAATGCTGGGATTACAGGAATAAGCCACTGCACCCGGCCCTGAGTTATCTTTTTTTAATCAACCAAAACCTGATTAGCAACAACCAGCAACAACAATAACTTTACAATTGGGCACCTGATTGAGGTAGAGAGGTCTTACCGTAGAGCACAGACTAGTGCCTGGAAACAGACATGCTGAGGAATTGCACGCAAGAATGCAGGAATTCATTAAAGCTCCTAATAGAATATAGCTCCAACATCTGAGGATGAGGTCAAGGAAAAGTTAACTTCAGACATTAAAACTAATAAAACTTAGATAAGACTGCATCTGCAGAAATAACTCAATTAGGTGGATTATAAACAAGTCCAACTGAAGCAACTATTTCTTAGGCCAATTAAGAAAGTCACTGGGTTTCTTAAAAAACTGTAGCCTACTCAGTGGTATTGTCAAATGCTTCCTATTATTGTTTTGCTGTCACATAGAAGGATTGGAAGTTTGCCTTGGTCCTAAGAAAAGCAAAGCAAGAGAGCAAGCTGATACTAGTTTTTATTCCGCCTCCCCAGATGGAAGGACACTTTCACTTTGGAAGACCAATGTCAATTATTTAGTTAGGATATACCTAGAATAGAGCAGGGACAAGCTACACTTAATTTTGTAAAAATAGCCAGTAATTACATCTGAATCTTTTGTGTTGTAATTATTTTCATCAAGTGTTGCAGCAGGCAGAAAGAACTAGGAAGAGGAGTGGATAGGAATGTCATGGATGAGGAAAATAATGTACATTTAGTGCCAGATAGAAACATAAATTGCCAAATGGAAGTTTCAAGAGAGATACAGCTCAGGAGTGGGTGAACAGAAAGAAAGGATAGGAAGAAGGCAAGGCTGACCCTGCTGATAAGAGAAAGTTAGGATGAGGCATAATCACAAGTGCATTTATAGGTAAATGCTGAATCTGAATGCTCGAATGAAGAGGAAAATTGAGAGAAGACTCCTGTGTTGAGGTTGCCATAGTAAGCATTTTAGCAAATGAAGCTGATACTTTGTAACATCAAGGGATAGACTGGTAAGCATTTATAACCAGACAAATAAATTAGAAGATAGGGAATAGAATGTGATTAGTTGGATGTGTCAAATCAGGTATTAAGACATATTGTATAAATGCTGCTAAAACTTTTGTTACTTAAGACGAGAAATAAATCTAGTAGTTCCCAAATTTTAGTCTTGGAATATCACTTTCATCATCTTTGCCATATCCTCATACCACCTATCTCTTATCTGCTCACTGTAGTTCTTTAAAACAATTTTTAAAAATCTTCACACTTTAGCTTCATCCTAAGCAATAGTATCTTATGACATCATGAGTTTAATAATCTAGTTAGATCATTTTTCTAAAACATATATATGCATAACCTTAAAAATAAAAGCTCTTTATATGGATAATAGCTGAAATCAATCTATGTACTACAGATGTGATACACAGATCCCATTCTGAGAAACCCTGAGATAGATAATGTTTGTCCACAGTAAAGTTGTTTAGAGAGCATGAGGGAAGTGCTAAATGCACTTAGGACCCACTGTTTCTTCAGGCACCTTGCTTTTTAAGAGAAAAAAAGCAGGAGAAAATAAAGTATCATTAACTTCCTCCTACTTGGGTGGCTCAGGGGCTTATTGTAAATTATTGAAACTACTGGATTATTGGAAGTGTAAGCCAGAGGAGTAGCCATTTGGTAAGAGGACTTCAGACTAAGAGAAGAGCAAGATCTTCTCTGGTATGGAGCTGTAGGTCCCCTGATAGATTCTGGAGACTCTGAATGGACTTTTATCCAGGCTATAAAACAGAGTGGCTGTATATGGGAACGAATAATGTTGTACTTGTTGAAAGATAGAACCTCTTTGGGGAAGATCAACTAATATTTATGCAAGTACCCTCATACTCTGTGTGAAGAAGGGCAGATGAAGATCCATACTACCTGGACCCGTCACACATACTTTTACTGAGTTTCTACCATATTGTAGCACCAAGAATTTGTTCTCCCAAGTGAATTTACCACTAAGGCAGAGAAGTTGAAGCAAATAGCCAATGCTGGCATCTGGGCAGATATAAATTTTGTCCACTATAAATTCTGAAATTGGCCTACTAACTTATAAAGCAGCCTCTTGTGAGTTAAGTTATTATAGAGTGAATGAGTTCCTTCTAAACTTGAATACTTTCTAAGAAATAAAAAAAGAAATAATTTTCAACCTGAAAAGCTAAAAATCAATGATTACTCTGCCAAGAAAATCCCTTATATTTGGTGCCCAGCTTAGTCAAAGGGTTGTCCTTTTTCTTTTTCTTTTTTTTTTGAAACTTTTGTAGGTATAACAGTGTGTGCTATAGACAAATTTAATCTCTACTTTTCCAAAGGCTGGCCTTGTTTGTTGGGTAGCATTATGAGGGTGTCCTGCTACTCATTTCAAAGTATGTTTAAGATCTTACTGGTGGAGGCGCTGCCTTTGATATTCAGTGAAAGATATTCACTAATGGAGGTGTTTACAAAATAAATGAGTTTATGTGGTAGGTAGAGTATTTCCAACTGTAGCAAAGATAGATTTATGCTACAGGTCTTCATTTGGTAAGAAGCTTGGCATCTTGTCACTGAACCATCTGCCTGTTTTCCAAGGGTTATGCTGACCTTCTTGTTAAATTGTCTTTTTCTCTCTTAGCTCATTAGTTAACAATCTCTGTTAATTAGATGGTAAGAGGACAATGTGGCGTTTAGGTAGCAGAATGCAGGACCAACATCTAATTATGCAGCACTAAAAACAAAAAGCACTAGATAAGCTCTTTCTGGAGCAAGTTAGTGCATAAACTATATTCCTTCTTCACTTTTCTTTTCCGTCAGTGTGTTGTGCTAACTTCACAAAAATACTGATGCCATAAAACTCTTAGAAGAAAACATAATGATAAATCTTTGTGACCTTGGATTTGGCAGTGGATTCTTAGATATGACACCAAAATCATGAGCAATGAAGAGAAAAAAATTAATTGGACTTTATCAAAATCTAAAACTTTTGTGCCTCAAGGGACATTATCATGAAATTGAAAAGTCAGCCCACATAGTAGGAGAGAATATTTGCAAACCATGTATCTGATAAGGGACTTATATCCAGAATATACAAGGAACTCAACAACAGAAAGATAAACAACCTAATTAAAAATAGGCAAAGAATTTGTATAGACATTTCTCTACTAGATTTGCAAATGGCCAACAAACATGAAAAGATGCTCAGCCTTATTAGTTATTATGGAAATGCAAGTCAAAACCATAGTAAGATGCGACTTTATACTTACTAGGATGGCTATAGTTTTTTTTAAAAAGAAAAATAAGTTTTGGTAAGGATGTGAACAAATTGGAACACTTATACATTGCTGGTGGGAATGTAAAATAGTGCAGCTGCTGTGGAAAGCAGTGTAGTGGTTCCTCAAAAAGCTAAACATAAAATTACCATATGACCCAACAATTCCATTCCTGGGTATATAGCCAAAAGAATTTGAAGCAAATAATACTCAAACAAATACATGTATATGCATGTCTACAACAATACTATACACAATAACTCCAAATGAAAATCACCCAAATGTCCATGAATGGAGAAACAAACTCTAGTATATAAATACAATGGAATATTATTCAGCCATAAAAACAAATGAAGTACTGATACATGCTATGACATCGATGAACCTCAAACACATTATGCTATGGAAAAGAAACCAAACACAAAATGTTACATATTGTACAATTCCATTCATATGAGATATCCAGAATAGGTAAATCCATAGAGACAGAATGCAGATCAGTGGTTCCTCTAGGCTGGAGGGAGAGGAGAACAGTAAGTGACTGCTTAATAGGTGTGGGGTTTTCTTTTGGGGTGATGAAATATTTTGAAACTTGGTAAGGTGGTGGTAGAACATTGTGAATGTATGAAATGCCATTGACTTGTATACTTTAAACTGGACGATTTTATGTTATGTGAATTTAATCTCAGTTTAAATCAAAAAGCAGTTGATGATTGTTATTGAATGATCTGATGTACGAATTTGAAGCCAGAATCAGTGAAGCATCTGATGGAGAATTGGTTTAGAACAGGTGACATTAACTTAAATGTGACTGGCTATCTGAAGTGACTGCAAGATCCTAGGGAACTTGATAGTGTCAGATGATGAAGCAGATAGATACACAGCATTGCAGCTGACAGTTTAGAAACTATAGACGTACATCTACTGTTCTGTGGAGTGCTAATTAGGACCAGGCGGAGTCCACAGGAGAAGTGCTTTGAGTTGTATGTCGTTCTACTAAAAACAGATGAGTCTGTCAGGAGAGCAAGTTCTATTTCTGGAGACACAAAACTTAAGTAGAAGAACTAAGAATCCTTATGGGGATAGGGGGGTGCTTTCCACTTTATGGAAGTTAGTTTCATTAACTTCCACAGAAAATGCCTTGATATGATAGGCTACCTTGAACCCTGATTAAAAGGGATTGAACTTTAAATTTGCCGCTTTGTAGTCTGTAATTGGCCTCATTTCCAAACTGGTTAAAATTTATTATCACCCTAAGGATGATTCTTGAACTCTATTACATGCACATCTTTGATGAGGTGCTGATGTTTGCATAACACCAAACTCATTTCTCTTCCACCCTTTGGAAGGTCTAGCTTACTTACTGAATCAAAAAAGAAATTTATAATGATTATTACAGATGGAAAAATCTCACCTAAAATAGATAAGAAATAAAATAGAAAATATTCACCTATCCTTTGGGGTGGGGAGTGGTTTTTAGACTGAAGCTTAAACCAAGTCTTGTATCCATTAGGATGTTTTCTTGGCTGTAAATATTCAGAAAATAAAATTAGCAGTGGCTTAAGCCAAAATGAATTTATTTGTCTCAATTAGAAGACAGGAGACAGGAGGCTGGAGCTCCTGTTGAATAATACCATCAAAGACCTTGGCCTTCTCTATTTTTTCATTCCACCATCCTTAGGCTTATGCTTTTGGATTCATGGTCACACTATGGCCACCATGGTACCTACCAATATCATGTTCATATTTAAGGTATTAATAATAAGTGGGAGAAGGGAACGAGGTGGCACCAAGCATATCTGTCACTTTATTAGGAAAGAAAAACTTTCCCAGAAACCTCACAGTAGACTTCTGTTTATGCCACATTGGCCAGGACAAGTTCACATGGCCACCCCTAGCTGCAAGGGAGGTAGAAATAAAATAGTCAGCATTTCCAGCCTCTCCACTGGAAGTCTGGGAATGGAGAAGAGGGTTGGGAATGGGCTTCAGGCTAGCCGGCTTTCACTGTTTGCCACACTTTTCCTTCTCCAAACGTAAAAGAGATTCTTAGATGAAGAAATAAAATAATTGATTTTATGCCTAATAAGCATGCACATGAAAAATATAAGACTTTTCTTTCTGTTCTTTTAACCTAGGAAATGTGTAGTGGCTTAAGTTTCAATACATTGCAGGAAAAAAAAAAAAAAACATTCTACCCTTAATGATTTGTGGCCTTTCTTTTCAGGTCCTAAAAGATCTTGATACATATTGACTCATTCAGTTTTACTACATTAAGAGAAAGACATTGGAGGTTGAGGATATGGGGAAGATGGGAAACAAGCTACACGATCGTTTAGTCACCCAAATTTAGAACTTTAAGAGGTCATGGTTTAGAGTTCAGGACACCTGGCAAAGTACTTTTTCTCTACTCTTCTCCCTCCTTTTAAATGCCCAATTAAACACATACTCTCACACATACACACACACTCTGGCATGCACACAAAATGATACAAATATAAATAGCCACCACCAGCATAGGGGAAGGAAGCAATTATCTCAACCTTGGCCTGGGCAAGGGAAGGTCGTGACTGAATCCCCAATGCCAGGAAAAGAGGGAATTATTATTTCCCTGCGGAATACAAATCTCTTTTAAGTTATCGCGCCTAAAAAATAGATTTATGCAGCAATATTTCAGGGAACAGTGGTCAGATTTACGATGACATAAAATTCATTCAATTTACAAAAAACCCCAGCTTCCTCTTTGTTATCCGCAGAACCTATCTTACCCAACCAGACAAAATAAGCTTAACCTTGACAAATTTTCTCCCTGCAGCAAATGCTTGCATCAACTGGCAGATTTTCCCAGCTGTGTATTTGCAATTACTTTCGGAATTTTAAAGAACAGATTAAATGACTACATAAGGATCTGAATATTACCATCCACAAATCTTTCTGCTAACTGATTACTATGAGTTATTATTAAATGGGTTTTCCATGTTTCATAAGCGGTTCCTGTGCTGGTGCATCTTTTGAGATACTACATATTGCCTCTGACAAATGATTCAAAAAATAAAATATGAGCTTTAACGAAAATGAAGCCAACCACATAGTAGAATAGATTTCAAGGAAGATTTTTATAATATCCTAGGGGGATGAACTTTAAAAACACATTTTCCAAGGCAAAAAGATAGCACATAAATATTAAAGCAAGTTTTACCAAAAGAACAAAAGTTTTCATAAAGTTCTATGTTTATAGGTTTAACATTTGAGCTTTAATAACTGGGGTTACAACTGTGACAGAAATAATCTGTAAATATCACTTGTAGGCAAAATACATTCTCTTATAATAGGTTGAAATGGACTTCTAATCTACTAGCCAAAGGGCATAGTTTAACTATCTCTATGGCAACCATCTTTTTCATTTATCACAGCATCTGAAGAAAGAACATAATGTGTACAGCTGGGTAATGTCCTAGACCTAGATTTTAATAAATTTGCTTTTACATGCTATTTACAGATTTCTATCATATCTATAATCTTAGTCATTAAAGTTGAGATATACACAGGGTCTTCATAAAATTCTTGTACAGATACGTGGTAATATTAATCCCCTTTGGCAAACTCCTATAGTACAATATTTTATGTTTGGAAAGTACATTCTAATCATTTCCCATTTATCTGCTCAATATCCGTAAGGATGGAATAACCTCTGGACAGGGAAAGTGTTGGTTAATATGGAAGGCAGAGGAGCCTGCTGCCTTTCATAGAGATTTTATAACAATGATTGAGAAGACAGAGTATCTTGTTGCAAATGCATTAATAAAGGGGACAGCCAAGGTGGCAGAACTGAGAACCTAATATTGGAATCTGGGGAAACAGTCCTACTAACTTCCAAATTCAGAGACTAATAATAGCCCACAGCTGGTGAGCTTAATGTGCTGGGCACTGGCATAAGTAGTTTACATACTTTATTGTCACTAAAAATCTCACAACAGTCCTGTAAGATATTATTACCCCCATTTTTCAGGACAGGAAGTTTACGTACATTTCTTAATAAGGGTTAGGGACCTTTTCTACTGTTTTCCACTATGATATGATGTTTAATAAGTGATGATCATTCAGTCATCCTTGTATTCATGCTACAAATATTTAATGTACGACTACTTAGTGCTAGGCACTGTGCGAGTCATTGAGCAAACCAAAACAAACAACACCAACATAAGCCCACCCTCACAGAATTAACTTTTCTAGTCTATGTGGCACGGAGTCCATGTTCAAGAAATAATAGTAAATACTTGCATAGCATGCATTATATACAGGCACTGTTTAGTTTGTCCTATGTTAATTCATTTAATTCTCCCTACAACCCTATAAGGCAAGTATTACTACTATTTTTTAAATGAGGAAAGTCTGTTGGGGCTAGATGTTGAGCAATTTACCCAAAGTAACACTCCTTGTCATTGGCAAAGCCAGGATGTGAACCTAAGGTCTAACTTGAGGGACCATGATCTTAACCACTACACTGATCTGCCTCTCTGAAATGGCTTGTTAAAATAGGTTGATCAGAGACCTCTATTATTGACTCCCAGGTCTGTAGGATGTTAAATGTGGGATACATTTCTCCAAGAAAGAATTTGAAATGAGAAAAGAATGGCACAACAACATCTACTTCTCAGGGTACAGGGAAAGGGGGAGTTTGGGCGGGTGTGACAAAGCAGAGAGGTCAGGGGATGAAGAGTACAGATGGGATAAGACATGGATGGTTCGCGTCCTCTTAGAGCTTGCAGTTAGCAGAGAAGTGCTGTGGGATTATGTAACAAGGGACCTGCCTGGACTGTGAGGATGAAAGTTTTCTCTGAGGAAATGATGCTTGAGCAAATCTGAAGGATGTGGGACAAACTCGGAGGGCAAAATAGACAATTTGTGGGAGGTCTCTGGACAGGAGAAAGTACAATGTGATCAGAGAACTGAGAGAAGCCCACCTTTGGCTGAGCCTAGAGATGGAGGAGGAGCATGGCCTGAGACAGAGCCGAATGATGTTGATGTCTGGAGAGGAGAGGGTAGAGCCTTGTAAGACACGTTAAGAACTTTAGACTTTATTCTACTAACAATAGCAAGCCAATGAAAAGTCTCTTGGCACAGAAGAATTGTGGTGAAATTTGTTTTTTTAAAAAGATCACCGGCCAGGCGCGGTGGCTCACACCTGTAATCCTAGCACTCTGGGAGGCCAAGGCAGGCGGATTGCTCGAGGTCAGGAGTTCGAAACCAGCCTGAGCAAGAGTGAGACCCCGTCTCTACTATAAATAGAAAGAAATTAATTGGCCAACTAATATATATAGAAAAAATTAGCCGGGCATGGTGGCGCATTCCTCTAGTCCCAGTTACTCGGGAGGCTGAGGCAGGAGGATTGCTTGAGCCCAGGAGATTGAGGTTGCTGTGAGGTAGGCTGATGCCACGGCACTCACTCTAGCCTAGGCAACAAAGCGAGACACTGTCTCAAAAAAAAAAAAAAAAAAAAGATCACTTTGACTAAAGAATGGAGAACAAATTAAAGGGGGGGAAATGTACATGAAGAGACCCACTAGGAGGCCATTGCTGTCATGTGAGTGAGAGATGATAGTGAGCTAGATTGAGGTGTTGGCCCTGGTGGTGAAGAGGGAAGATTCGAAGATAATTAGGAAACATTTAGGACTTCATGACTGATGGAAGGATGGCCAAGAACATCCAAAGGTAGAAGTCTAGTGTCTGGATAGTGACCAAAAGGATTAGTGGAGCAATGCTGTGTGGTTGCAGGGCAGGTAGGAGACGCCAAGCAGTGGGATGTAGAATGTGGTGGCTAGAGGAGAAGGCAGGGATTGAGGGCCTGGAATGACAGCAGGGAGGAGAGTTGGTGGTTGTAGCCAGAGTCTGCAAACTGGGGAGGCCCCAGAAGCTTCATTGGCATTTTCAAAAATATTCCTTAAATGTTTTACTAAAATTCATTTCAGCTATCTGGTGCAGATTTACTGCTCAAGACAGAATATGAGCAAATATTTTTAAATGGAGAACAGTTATCAGTAAATTAATGTCAACTCAAATCAGCTTTAAGCTGGAGTCTTCTTTACTTATTAAGACATCACTGCCAACATAAGCTCTCTCCACTTGACTTCCTCTGGAAGGGCAGTCCCCAGCCTATCTGAAACTGCCTTACACAAGTTTATTCATAAGACTGTTTCACTCCTGGAATATATTTTCTAATAGAAAAGTTATAAATTGTGGATAAATTCCCAAATTAGCTCATAAGAACTTATTTTAAGCCTTAATGTAGCTAGAATAGGAATTTATATAAATCATGTTGAAGAGATCCATCACAACTATTCAGTAAACTCAATTGAGCACCTATGATGTGGTAGATACTGTTTATGTGCTGAGAAATTAACAATAAGCAACACTGTCCCTTGCAGTCTAGTGGAAAATAGGGGACTGAGGGTAGAATGTTGTGACAAAGTGGTTTTCTTTCGTCTTCAGCTTTCCTCCCTTTCTCATTTCTCTATCCCAAGAGTGGAAAGCAGAAACGGGGCAGGGAATATAGGAGAGTGAAATTTACTAAAATAAAAATGCAATAGGCTTTTGTTCCTGCCCCTTCTCCCCTTCCCAGATGACAACTGAAGTTCTACCTTCCTTTGCAATCCTTCTCCCTGCAGAATCTTCCTTCCTTGACCAACTGAGGCTAACCAGCACATCAGTGTTAGGAATGTGGGAGAGGGGTTGGGAGATGAGACAAAATAATCTTGAGAAGAGCAAGGCAGGGTTACAAAAGAAAAGAGAGAAGGAAATGTACAGCCCTAATAGGAGAAAACAATTCTATCGAAACCAGAAGAGGAGGCAGATCATATGCAAAATACCCAGATAGATCAACAAATTGTACAGGACCTACCATTTTCTGTGGGGTTCTTCATCAATTATATTTTTTAAAGGAAAATAATTCTCAGGAAGGCAAGATTTATTTAAGAAAAGCTGATAAATTAGAATCCTTTCTAATGTAACTACTAAAAGGTAGGTTTCTAATTAATTAATTGGCCAAGGGATATATGCTTGCTCTTGGTTACAGCAACAGAAACTGACTTTTGTTAACTTCAGCAGAAATGAATTTGTTGGAAAGGCATAGGATGGCTCACAGATTGGATAGCAAGGCTGGATTCCAAGGCTGGATATTTGAAAGGAGCCAAGGGGGATTAGGGAGCAGGAACCAGGCCAAAGTCCCACTGCAGGAATGGTCTGTTTGGAATGTCTCAGTGGACATGATTGCCACTGCTGTACCCAGCTGCTGCTAGATGCACCTCCATATGTCACTTCAAAACGGTCGCTGCACAATAGCTTCACTAACCCCAGCCTCAAAGTCCTAGGCAGGAGCACTCAAGTAGTTTTGCCCATAAGGGAGTGGGGAGAGGGAGTCTCTGGTTCCACCACTTCCAAGAATCATGTAGTCTATCAAAATAGATGCTGGGCAGCCATGAAAAGGACAAATGTCCACTGCACATGGCTTAGGATAATTTATTAAAGTGTTATTGTAATAAAGGGCTAGAATTTCAGCCAGGGATTTCAGAAATATATGTAAAGCCAGCAAAAGAACTCTGTCCAAGACATCTCCATTGGCCAACTCAAAAAACAAACACCACTCAGGCCTACCTTTGACTTTAATTCTCAGATCTTGAAGCAGATGTCTTTGTCAAGATTGTTACTTGCCTATGGTATGGCATTGTCTCAGAAATCCTGAGTTCTGTGAAGGTGTAGGTATACCCACTTCAATATACTCATTTCACATATGACAAGACAATCTCAAAGAAGGTAAGTGTTTTGGCCTACAATCACATGCTATAGGCATAATTGGTTATTATGGAGTATAGATTTGGAGCAATTAATTTCTTCTGACTTATTTATTCTAGCTTAAGCAAATCATGATTAGTAAAATTATTTAAAAATATATATTTCCTTTAGAAAATATTTCAGATTTTTTCCTCATACAATGAATGATAGTGATTTGAAAGTCCCAGATGAATAAATAGGAAATTTCTTTTTTACAACAGAATTCACTATAAATCAGATTGGATAATACTATTCAAAGCTTCACATTTCACCTGGAAGAGATCTAATTAACAAGATTGCATTTACAAATTAATTTCCTGACCTATTTCCTTATAGAATTGAAACTAGACTCAAATATATTTGTTCTAGTTACTTAGCAGTTACATTTGAGTTTGAAACTTTTATATTTGGGATTCTATATACTATGCTAGCACATATAAATCCAAATGAATTTTTAAATTAAAATTAGAAATATTGTGAATAACTTTGAGGAACATGTGTTACATCATACCAAACTCAATATTTAGGCTTATATTCCCTCCAAATTCTAATTGTTTAAGGGAAACTTTTAATATATGTAATGTTGTGATATTTTGATTAAAAAATCCTTGGGGGAAATAAGTTTCTTCATGAGAAAGTTCAAGGTGTTAAAGCCAACAAAAACCTTCATAAATGATGCAAAACAAGGCTTCCTGAATGTGTTAGCCGGACAACAACACCTTTATATAGAACTTCTATTTTATTCCTGCTAAGGTGGTAAGATTCCTTTGAGATAATTATAAAGTCTGCAAAATTTGTGTTCTTCTTGGGTGCAAAGCATGCTGGGGCAACATCTCTTGCCTGTTCAAATAAGGGCTGCAGTCATTGGGAATGGCTGCAGTGCTCTCCGCAGCACTCTGGGTTAGCAAGCCTGGGCAGAATTCAGGGGTGCATCATAGGCTGGCCAGAGCCCAAAGGGAGGGTTTCTGTGTGGCGGTTCAGTTTAGGAGCCAGACAAGGTATGTACCCAAGTGTCCATTATGCTTGTAAGCAGGGCATGGGTAGCAGCTATGGGGAAGCAGATTTGGTAGGCGCTAGTTAGGGTTCCATGGCACTACTCACCAACGGGTGTTCAGGGTGGAGTCACATGGGAAAAGGATGGCAATGGGGGTCTATATCCACACTGAGGGGTCTACAGAGCTCAACTGAAGCCCAAGACTCCATTATACTTTCCACTTCAGTCAGGAGCAACAGAGGTAAGACTGAGCCTAGGAGGGTTTTGGGGAGACCCCAGGATAAGGAGCTAGGAAAACAGGCAGTCAAAATGAATTCAGTTTGACATTTTACCTCCTCTTCCCAGGCCCTTTCATTGACTTAGGAGCAATGTGTCCCAAATCCTTCCTGTTTTTTTCACCTCCTTCCCCATATCAAAATACTGATATGACATTGCTCTTTATTTTGATTAACTGAAATGTACTCAGCATTGTAGGGGTTTTCCTACCCACAGCTCATTCTGAAGACACCCTACCTCCAGCCCATGCTAAGCCACTGGTCAAGGGCAGACATCCAAAAGCTACTAACCAGGGCCTCTGATGGGACACTGCTACAAAAGACCCTGCACCTAAACAGATGATGCCAGAGAGGAGTTTTCCTCTCTCGGGAACCAATATTGAAAGACAGAGAAGTGGCCAGTTGATGGGGCACTAGAACTGCAGTCATAAACCAGGCCAGGGCAGCCATTTTAAGACATGAAGAGCTGAAGTTATGGAAGAACAGACATTATGAGCAAAGAGAAGCCAGTTGGTAGAGAATGGACAGAGCAGAGGCACAAGAAGTCTCATTTTTTGGTGGCCATCTAAAACCCCACTCCAGAGCCCTAGATATCTGGCTCAACTGTACTGGGTGTCCTGTACTTGGGTTTCTGTGACTTCTCCCCACAAATTTTCTTTCTTTTCTTTTCTTTTCTTTTTTTTTTTTTTGAGACGGAGTCTCACTCTGTTGCCCGGGCTAGAGTGCCGTGGTGTCAGCCTAGCTCACAGCAACCTCAAACACCTGGGCTCAAGCAATCCTTCTGCCTCAGCCTCCTGAGTTGCTGGGACTATAGGCATGCACCACCATGCCTGGCTAATTTTTTTCTATATATTTTTAGTTGGCCAATTAATTTCTTTCTATTTTTAGTAGAGATGGCTCTTACTCTTGCTCAGGCTGGTTTCAAACTCCTGACCTTGAGCAATCCTCCCGCCTCGGCCTCCCAGAGTGCTAGGATTACAGACATGAGCCACTGCGCCCAGCCCCCACAAATTTCTTGAACTGCCTTGAGGAACATAATGTTCCCTGCAAAAAAATGATCCTCAATCAATAACAAAATATAATGTGTTTAAATCAATGTATTAACTCTATCAACAATTATATTTTTAATCTTTGTGTTTAGCTGCAGTAAAGATGTTTTATTTAGTGGGGGCAGGAGAAGTGAGAATCATATCACTCAGGCTTATTTTTAAAGCTGGCCCTGAAAGTAAAACTGATTTTTCTCCTTTGGTTGGGTGAATTATGGGGTACAAGATCAGAGGGATGTCTTTTCTTTTCTTTTTTTGATGCTAGCTTTCTCTCTGCTTCTTTGTGTAAGCACAAGCGTGTGTGCACCTGCTGGAAGCTTATTTCCTGTTGCTTCTGGTTGATCTTGTGGGCCCATCCATCCACCAGGATCTGCAGCACCCCCAGCTCTGGCGCTATGCCTCCACTTCTCACACCCACCGTCACTTTTACCTAATACTTGCCCTTTCTGCCCTAAGACCCCTAGATATATACTTGGTGCTTTCTGATCAATTAGTTGTTAGTACCCTAATGAAACACCTATCCCATAACTCTCTTATCTCTCTGGTGAATATTAGCTCAAACCTTGTACAGTTGACTCTTGAATAACACGGGTTTGAATTGCACAGGTTCACTTATATGCAGATCGAAAATACAATATTTGCAGGATACCAGACCCGAGTATACTGAGGGGTGATTTTTCTTATACATGGGTTCCACAGGGCTGACTGTGGGGACTTGAATATGTGAGGATTTGGGCATGAGTGGGGGTCCTGGAATGAATCCCCCATGTATAACCTAGGAAAGACTGTATATTATTTGTCCTAGAGTAATAAGTTTGTGGTAATACAGCAAAGCTGGAATGGTTTCTTTCATTTATAGTACTATATCTGATTGAGGGATCACAGATTTGTTTTGAAAACAGTTCTACTGTACTTCTAGGAGTTACTCGTGCAATATGCTGGAACCAAATAGCATTTGATAAATACTGTTCATCTCTAAAGGGCTCCTTTCGCCACCAGGAAGTTAGGCTTTTCCTCTTGGGTGCTACTATAGTATCCAGCTAAGACATCATAATGTACTTCACTTACTTGTTTTCGTGTTTATTTCCTTTGACATTGAACTCCTTTAGAATCTTTTATAGATTGAATACAGAGTACAGAGACTAAATATGGATTGTAATAGGGCCCTCCTTTTGGGGTTCTTAAGAAAATTAAAAGTACATAAACATAAGTGTGTGCAAAACATTTGCAGTGCTGTGAGTGTTCAATAAACATTAGCTGCTATTATTACTAGTATTAATTTAATAAAATGTGTGCCCTTAAACCCAGGGTTCTGTCCTGGGTATCTCTGTGGGTGTTGTGACATTCAGAGATAAGGAATAAAGGAGTTGAAATTTGGGGATTGGACCAAATAATGAGTTTATTTCTGGACATTGGCTTCAGTGCTTGTGGAAGATCCAGGCATAAAGCTGGTACTATCTTTGACTTAAGAAAAAGTACACACATAGCTAGGAATCAATACACGTTGACTAAAAGAAACAATGCTCATTCAATAAATCGTTCATTTATTTCTTTGATCAGTGAAAGAGTTCTTGGCCTTGACTTAACTCTAGCTATTTAATAACTTTAAAGGAAGGGATCAGACCAAACTTAGATATTTACTTTAAAATGTATGTACCATTAGCACTATTAGGAGTATCATGATACCAAAAAAACTGGAAAACACTGACCTAACAGGTTTCAAAATCCCTGTCATCCTAATCAAATGCTTATTTGGTACTTTCTAATATAGGACTGTGAGGCTCTGTATGAATCACCAATGTTTGCTGGATTGCAACCAATTTTGGATTCACTGCTCAAACATCCAAGCTGACCAAAGCTTGACATAAAAGTCAAGATGTCTTGATTTTCTGATTATCGCTTCTTGCCCATGGCAGTTCTGAAGTCTTTTCCTCTCCTTTTTTTCTGATAATAAGATGATGAATGGGGATTATGAAAGAATAGACTGAATAGCAATCTACTTTCTCTGGTTCCATCAAAGAAAAGGGTCATAACAGGGACCAAGTGGCAAGACTTAATAGCAAGGCATTTGATGCCACTTTTCTTCCCTGAGGGGCTACGATAAGTCGTTTATATTTACTTATGTTTCTTTATCTCCTTAAGTAACCCTTTCACATTGCCACCATTCTTATTTCCTTCCTCAGGGTTCTGCCCTAACAACCTCAGTTCTTAAAACACATCTGTGCATTTTATTTCATAAAATTTTGACTGGTAAAGTTACATTTCAAAATGGTCAAAAACATGCTCCCATTTCTAGATAAGTAAAGGGCTCAAATTATAGAAAATTGCTCATGTCTTTAACCAGTTAGGTTCTATTGTGTGCGACTCACTGAGACATCACTATGGAAACCACAGGTTGTAGCAGGAGGTAGTACCAGTGACTCAGCAGGTGGCACTTATCAAGGCAGTACTACCAAATGCCATGACAAGATGCCAGGCAAATACCATACTATGGTTGTTTCATTTTTTAGGTGGTACATAAACTGATAGTTCACTGGGCTAAGGGTGCAACCAGATTTTATTTTATTTACTTATTTATTCATTTATTTTTGAGACAAAGTCTCACTCTGTTGTTTGGGCTAGAGTGCCATGGCGTCAGCCTAGCTCACAGCAACCTCAAACTCCTGGACTCAAGCAATCCTCCTGCCTCACCCTCAGGTAGAAAAGACAATGGCTGCAGGAAAGCACAGCTGACAGTCCTAGCTGCCACCCCTCTGTATTCACCACTGCATTCACAGCAAGGCCAGGATGCTCCCTATCCCTGACTGAGCACAGTGAAGGTGGTAATGCTGGCCCATCCTTGCACAACATGTGGCTTCTCTGACTGGCAACTTTGGCTTGAGGGCTCCCATCAGCCTGGCCTAAATTTTTCTAGAAATGCACTGCAGTCTAAGATTCTTCCTGCCCAACCCTCCTTCCTTCCCTTTTGTTGCAGGCATCAGCCCTATAGCACAGTCTGAAGACTCTCCCTGCCTACTCCCACTCCCTTCCACTTATCCTTCACAAGCAATTCCCTCCAATAAATGTCTCGCATGTCTAATGCCACCTAGGCATCTGCTTCTTGAAGGACTCAAACTGATATAAAAGCTCATGTTTATGGACCATGTATTTGCGTATTTTCTTTGAAACCATACCCAAACTAACAGCAATATAGGAGCACAAGAGAACTTGGTTCACCTTAAAAATCAAGTAATTTGAGGCCTGCAGTAAATCATTAGAATTAAGATAGATGGTTGATCTCTTACCAGAACTGCAAAATATGATGATGTCACCTCAAGTCAGATTCCAGGAATTCACTTCTAATTCAAGTTATGCTACTCAAAAATCCATGTTTGTAAAAATCCAGCCATTTAAAAAAATCCAAGATTAAAAAACATTCATCTGAGGTAATAATGTTTTTTTTTTTTTTTTTTTTTTTTTTTTTTGAGACAGAGTCTCGCTTTGTTGCACAAGCTAGAGTGAGTGCCGTGGCGTCAGCCTAGCTCACAGCAACCTCAAACTCCTGGGCTCAAGCAATCCTTCTACCTCAGCCTCCCGAGTAGCTGGGACTACAGGCATGCGCCACCACACCCGGCTAATTTTATATATATATATTAGTTGGCCAATTAATTTCTTTCTATTTATAGTAGAGACGGGGTCTCACTCTTGCTCAGGCTAGTTTTGAACTCCTGACCTCGAGCAATCCGCCCGCCTCAGCCTCCCAGAGTGCTAGGATTACAGGCTTGAGCCACCGCGCCCGGCTGGTAATAATGTTTTGATAACCAAGACTATTAATATCTCAACTATAAATGGCTTTCATAACTTATTAATTATAACGTTCTCATCAAAATCATTTACTTAAAAAATTTCCTTTTAATGCTAATTGCTATCTTGGGAATACCAGTAAGTATTGATTTAGGAGAAAATATATAAAGCCATTTTACTGAGGGCTGAGGGAAATATGTTCCTTATATTGTTTTAACGCTATTTAATCCCACATTGGGCTATAGTGTTTGACAAGAGCCTCTTGTCTTAAAGGATCCTGGGCTGTTGTTTGAACAGAAATCAACAGAATCTGGCTAGCCAGAATTTAGATGTGCTGTAAAAGTAAAATACACATCAGATTTTAAAGACTCAGTATGCAAAAAAAGAATGTAAAATATCTCAACAATAATTTTTATATAAATTATATGTTGAAATTATAAAATTTTGGATATATGGGGTTAAATAACCAATTACTGAAATAAAGAAAAAGAAAAATATGATAAAATATTTCAGATATCTAAGAAAACATAAAAAATAGAATGGATACACAGCTTAAGAAATAAAATGTTACCAAAATAGTTGAAATCTCCTAAGTACCCCACCCTGACTGCATCTTACTCCCTCCCATCAGATTTTAATTTACATCATTCCTGAGAATACTATATTTTACTACAAATATTATGTACAGTTAGTCTTCTGTATCTGTGGGTTCCTCATTCATGGATTCAACCAACCATGGACCAAAAATATTTGGAAAAAAGAAACTGCATCTGTACTCAACAGATAAGACTCTTTTTTGTCATTATTCCCAACAACTATTTACATAGTATTTACATTGTTTTAGGCATTACAAGTAATCTAGAGATGATTTAACATATATGGGAGCATGTGCATAGGTTATATGCAATATCATGCCATTTTATATCAAGAACTTGAGCATCCTTGGATTTTGGTATCTGTGGGAGTTCCTGAAACCAATTACCCATGGACACAGAGGGATGACTATATTTTAAATACATATTCTTTTTTTTGGATTTTCAAATCTCTACTTAAAATATTTAAAAAAAAACAACCTAGAAATAAATTCAGTAAAAAATAGCTCTGACATAGTTCTTCTAAATGTTATGTGGAATCATAGGAATAAACATTATTGCAATCATTATCCAAAGTAGTATTAAAGATAACACAAAAATATTTGGTCTTATAATATGTATTTAATAAATTCAAATGTACAGAGTCTATAATAGGTCACAGAGAAAGTATATCTGTAATTTCTAACAGGAAACTATAAGTTAGTTGTAAATATTGTATTCTTCAATAAAAGAAGAAAATAGATCAAGGATAAAACAGTCTTATCAACCAGGCCACCTTTATGGATAATTTTTCATGGTAGGTAAAATGAGGAACAATAAAGCTCTACACATATAATTGAAATGTTTGCAATTAAACTGGACCCAGTACTTTTATTTGTAGAATTCTCAAAAGTAGCAAATAATTATATATCAGAATTGTGAGGAATATCAAATATTATTTCACAACTGCCACTACGTGTTTCTTCTTCTCTGACACAACTGGTACAGATCCAGGTTTGCTGTGTTTAAGACGATTTATTTCCCTAGAAATAAGCAAAACATATAAAATATAAGCAAGTTTATGAGAAATCACCTTAACCAAAGAAACTGTCTCAGAAAAATTAAAGCATTTTCTTTCACTAGAAAAACACCTATTGAAAAAAATATTTTCACAATGAGACTAGGTATTAATAAAAGGTGGCCAGTAACTAGAAATCAACTTTAGTTACTTATTTAACTGCTTCCTGTCCTATTACCTATCAGTGTCTTTTACTAACTTTAAATACCTGTCACAGTTATTAAAATATTTAAAAGTGATTCTACCCCAACATCTACCCAAAGACAGCAAAGTAATAGTCATTTGTAATGTCTAATTGAAAATTTAAGAAAGAGTCTTCTGACTTAGCATTTCACGCATGAATTCAAGTGTCCCAAAGAGAAGTATATTTCCATAAGGGAAATGGTGGTGTGGGGAGCTCTGCTCTAGATCTAAAATGTTAGATCTCAAATGTTATCATAAAGCATATTAGAAAAATTTTTACTGAAGAAATGAGCACTACTGATGAGTTCTTTGCATTCTTTAACTTGGAAAATGCATAGTATGTCTTCCAGCTACATCAAAAATCATTTTTAAACATTATCTATTTATAATAGTTTTAAAAAATGAGCATAAGTGTTTTATTTTGATAATTTATCATCATTTTTTGTCCTTTAAATATATTCTCAAAAATAGGTAATGGAAATTCTCATTCTCAGATGATCATTGCTTCCCCCATTACTGAGAAAAAGGGGGAAAAAAGCCCTCTGGAGAAGTCTTCAAACACATCTCTAATGTACAATAGCAACACATAAACTACTTCCCTGAATGGCAGTTTTTTGTTTGTTTTTGGTGAGATGAGAGAAGTCAGGAAAGAGTACTGAGATAGAGTCAAATGTCTCAAAACATACTTTCGTCGACGAGCTTCTTTCATGATGCGCTGTTCCTGAATCTGGCTGTAGATAGATTTTGGTAGATGCCGATGACGAGCTATACGTTTTATGTGAGGATGATGGCGAAATTTCTCCTTCAACTTCTGGTTATAATCCTTGGCTGCTTTTTCTCGTGATGTAAGCTGAAAATATGCATTTTGGTATCTTAATGAATAGCATATTGTTTTGTTTCAGTATAACAAAGCTGGAAAGCACACTTTCCCTCCAAAACTAAACTTTCATGACATGTAACCAAAATTGCCAATGTCATTCTGCCCTGTACAAGATCATTATATATTATTAACATTAGCTCTGGAAGCACAAAGTTTCCTTTTAGGTGGCATACCCACCATGTAGATAGATGCCACCACATAGAAAACAGCAGTGCTGAAGGAGTGGGGTTATGTAGACCACTGAGTTGGACTTTCCCTAGGCATAAGTAACATAGAAAAAGCACCTAAAACAATCACATAAATTTTGGGGGATAAAAATAACCAAAATTTTAAAACATATTCGATTCCCTAAGAACTAGCCTTTGTCTAACAAATGTTAAGGATGATATGACTTAGAGGAACAGTTAATAATGAACCTAGGCATATGCAATACTTCTCCATCATTAAACTTAAAATAGAATTGCCTTTAATTACTGCTTATTATACCTTGATTTTCCTACCAGGATTAAGTGGAAAATAATGCACACTTACCCTTTCCTTCTTAAACTTGATATTTGTTTCTGATATAAACATTTATATGTTTTTTATAAAAAAATGGGACATTTAGAAAAACATGAAGAATAAAATAAAAATCAACCATAATCCTACATCCCAGAAGTAGTTAGACAATAATGGTATTTGCTATATTTTCACTGAATCTGTTTTAGTCTGAAGTTTCCTGTATTTATTTTTTATTTAAGTGTTTTACTGTGTCTTTGATAATAAAGGACCTCACAGGGACTTGTAGCCTTTGATCTACCCAAGGGCTATTTCTCTAATAGAAGAGGTAAGCGTTCTAAGTTCTAAGCTTCTTGTCCCTGCATCTTCTGTTCCTACCTCAAGGGAAACACGAAGAACCAATAAAGCTGAAATATTATCAAACATCTGAATTAACAAAGGCATTCTGAAGGTACTCTCAACATGAAACAAATAATTATCAATACAGCCTTGTCTGTTTTGCTAATTTATTTCTTTTTATCACATCTATATCCATTTGATCAAAATACCTAAAAGCGCGTCAAATAAATGTTTATGACATAATGATATTCAATAAAATTAGAAACTAGAAAGAATAACAATGAAAGAAAATGGGTTCTCTTACCACACCCAATTTTTCAGAAGCATTAGCCTTCCACAGACGAATGTTCATTTCATCAGATCCACACATAATGTACTTGCTGTCAGAAGTCCATTTTACACAGATAACATGTTGCATTCGCTTTGTGTGATAGACTTCCCTACAGAACAGGAACTAAGTTAAAACTCTTTGGATTTTGGTACAGATTTTCTTTAACTAGCCAATGTCTATTAATTATTAGGATAGCATTTCTTTTAGTCCTAAGGGACTATAATAGGGAAATCCAAAGTCATGTCAATGTATTTTTATTAAACCCAACTAACAAGGTTCTATGTTAAGTGCTGGGGAATTAAAAAAAAAATCCTGCCCTCAGAGAACTTACTATCCAGTAAGAAAAATAAATGTAAACAAACTAAACAAAACCAGATATATAAAAAAGTTCACAAAATAACTGAAAGCATAAAATGCAAATAAAATACAATGTTAAAACTGGAGTAACTTTATAACAGTAAGAAATGGCTTGCTCTTAAGAAGCCCCTTTCCTCACCCCCAAATCAATACAGGTCAACACACTTTTTTCCACTTTATTTTACTGGGAAATAAACACAACAAGCTTAAAAGATCACATCCTGATATGTTGTTCCTACGGTCTGATTTTTGTTTTGGCCAAATAGTTTAAAAAGCTTAATTAATTGAAGTGAGAGTTGATGACTTACATGTGTGAAAATAAAGGGAGGGCTACAGAAGTGTCTGATAAGTTGAGGTAAGAATCATTTAATAAATGGAGATGTCAAATATCATACCTATTTGGAAAGGCTGTGAAACACGCTAAGTGAATTCACAGAAGATACTATATTGGGAAGCGTTAAGAAAAGGCATTAAAAAGCAAGTAAAACACAAGGTTAGAAAAACTAAGAAGATGAAACTTCTGGAGAAATAAATTTTCCACATCTGGATTAAATGATTCAAAATGCTTAATCTGTTGCGGGATAAAAAAGAAAAAAAACAAAAACAAAACGCAGACTACATGAGAGAAAGGAAACAGGCTCAAGAAACTATGCACAATAATAGAAAACCCATACAGGATGACTAAATCATATAATTCATATCTATAAAAACTATCTCTACAATATACTCACAAAACTAGTCTTTTATATTGTTTCTGACAGATATGCTTTAAGCACTTAGACAAACCATAAGAAATTTATTTTTAACCCTTTGCACTTGGATGTCGAGTGTGACTCGACACGGTCAGCAAAAATTATAGAGATTAAAATTACTCTTTGAATGTATCAATAATTTGAAATATTAAAAAATCCAAATAAGTAAGTTTATATGAAAAGAAACTCCAGTTTTTTATTCTACTGCCACGCTCTATAAAATCTGGGGTATTTAAAAAATTAAATCCTGAGTAGAATAAAGGAATCGAGAAAAAGCAAGCGAGTGCAAAGGGTTAAAAGAGGATGATTAGAAATAACATCCTATTAAAAGGAAAACTAGATAAGATAGATTGCTTCTTCTCCGTTTCAATGCTTCCTTTTAAAGACTCGTTTCTTATAATCTCTACATGCTTAAGAGGCCCTTTCCCCAAAACAATATAATGAGTTTAAATGTAAAGATTTCAATCAGGCTTCCATAACCATGAAAAATAACCTGTTCATGCAGTAGACCAGTCAAATTCAATGGTTAGTCACTTAACAAACTTAGAATCCTCCTTAATGATAAACTATGCAAAGTTCTTAACTTCTAGTTATGTTTATGTTCACATGCATGCTAGATTTATAAAGCTCACTAAAAGTCATACAATTAGGAGAGAAATACATTTTAAAAACTTAAATTCTTTATATACATAGTCAAACTAATTTTCCCACATGAATATTATTTACTTGTTTGCTTAATATTGAATGAAACTCCAATAGAAGCCTATTTTCAAATACTGAATTAACTGTAGTTTTAAAAGGAAAATATTTTTAAAATACCAATTATTTAAAGCACTGTCCAAGCATGGGAAACTAGAAAAAACCATGGAAACAACCAGAACTAGTTCTCAAGCAGATGAAAGCAAAGGTCAGAGGGAATACCATTTATATCTAAATACAACAGGAAGTAACACAAAACCTCTAAAAGACATCAGGAGACAATTCCCTGAAAATGAAATGTAAGAACTCCTTTATACAATTTTGAAATAACTTGAGCTCTCTAGCTCCTGCATCTAGTTGTTCACGCTGGCTTTGGGACAATTCAGCCTGAACTCAGTTGCTGGGCTCTTGGGATCACAGGTACCTATACATTCCCATTTCTTTTCTTTTCTCTTTGTTTTCTTCTCATTGTTTGTGCCTGCTTATGCACCATGTTAAGAAAGGACTGTCCTACTACCTTTGGAAGTTCTTGTGTCAAGAAATAATGGAGGGTCATATTCTCTTGATTCTCCATGTTTTCCAGAGGTGTGAGAAAAATGGAAACTATCAGCCTTTCCTTGAGTTTGCCTGAATAATCTCAATAATCTATTCATGACAATTTGTAGAATATCAAGGCAGCTGGAAAGAAAGCAACACCCACATAGGAACAAACACTAGTTCTACAATAGCAATGATGGAATAAAGATGAAAGTCATCAGAACACTCCTGTCAGTATGTTTCTGATGCAAGCACCTTCGTATTCAGGCGGTGATGATGACAATTATCTGCTGGCAATCAGTGAAGATACAATGTTTAGGAATCAATATGGCTTCCTTAAATTAGAGTGGAGAAAGATGCAATATTACAACTAAAAACACTGAAGAGATAAGCAGACTGGCTGTGACCATAATCTTTTAATTAGCATAATTTTTATGAGAAAAATTACTTCAATTTTGCATTATGGATTTGCATTATGCATGCTTCTAGGAACACATCTAAGGAACAATGAGAAAGTGCTCTGTAAATCACAACACACTAAACATAACCATAGCACACTAAAACATAACACACACAGGAGTTAGGTTTTAAAGGCAGTTTATAAAGCAAAAAATCAAGTACAAAATTACCCTTGAAAAACCCCTTAAAATGCTATGGTTTTCTATAAACTATCTCAATAAAAAACGTAGGACATAATATAATAAAATACAGATGTATAGCTATATACTATATTTAGTAACATGGTATTAGAGTGCCAAGCTGTACGAAACAACATAAATCTTAAACACTAGAATCACATTCATTGTGCTTATAGAATGAAAGAAACACAAATGAGACTATGGGACAGGTAAGAATTCAAATCTCCTATGTCCCAATCAACTAGGGCATATACCTATTAAAATGGAACGGAGGGAGAATGGTCATTACAATCGAAACTTATTTTTCTCTTTTTTTTCTTTTTGCCTTGATGCAGAGTTGCACTTGAATAAGTAAAAAATAACAAATGTGAGGTATATTACTGTCCTTAAACTGTAAGAGGGCAAAAAGCTTATCAAAGTTTTTTATTATCAAATTTAAAAAATTTTAAAGTATATTATAAAACATTAAAAAATAATTCTAAAATTAAAAGGCCTTGCTGTTAGGCAAACACTGAGATTTCACACCAACAAATTATATAAATATCCTGGTCAATGAAAGAAACCTTCTGGTAGGCTAATGCTTTGCCCATACATGCATGATACAGTGAAAGTATTCCAAGTAACAATATCTAAATGTGAATCCTATCATACACACATAACCAGCCACCCTCCCAGAAAATATAAATAATGATCAGGACAAAGAAAAATCAAACAAAAATACAGGCATGCACCATATAAAGATATTTCAGTCAATAATGACCACATATACAATAGTAGTCCCATAAGATTACAACACTGTATTTTTATTGTGCCTTTTCTATGTATAGATATGTTTTCAGTACAACAATATGCTGTACAGTTTTGTAGTCTAGAACAGTAGCCTATACCATAGAGAATAAGTACACTCTATGATTGATGTTCGCACAATGACAAAACTGCCTAACAAGCCAGTTTTCAGAATGTACCCCCATGGTGAAGCAATGCATGACTATAAATGGCTTACTGGTCACATACCTGCTTCGACTCTTGTCCACAGGAAAGATTCGAATAGATTTATCAAAACTAGCAGACACAAACTCTTTCCCAGTGGGAGAGTAATCCACATCAAGTACTGCAGACACATGATCCTTATGAACCACTACAGGAGTGTCCAGCGCACGCATGTCAAAAGTATATAAGCTATAAAAGAATTTTTAAATATTTGATACAAATTTCTAGAAAAAGGCCATATGCAGTACTAAAAGATATTAGTGAAAATGAGATCCACAACCTAAGTAATGCTAAATTAAACATGTAAATAAACATCAACTCTATACATAGGCAGGTGAGGGATAGGGAAAAAATCAAGTTTTTATTATTCCTTAAGATTATACTTACATATACACATACTTTCCTTCTTATAAATGTAAATATCATTACAGAAGATGTAGAAATTTCAAAAAAGTACAAGGAGTACAAAAATTACCTTTAATTCAACTACCGGAGAATGTCACTTAGTACAGTGTAATTAAAAAAAACCTTTTCACCTTGCTATTTAAATATACTTTTAATAAAATTGAAATACTATATAACCTTTATGTTCTGATATTTCATATAGCATATTATGAGCACTTACCCATATCATTACACAATCTTTGAAAAGATTTTAATGGCTTTGTATTTAAAAATGAGTTCCAAAATTTATTTTCTAGTTCTTTAATAGTTTCTAACATTTTATTATTATAAATAATGCTTAAATAAAATCTGAATATTTGAATTTTTGACATTCACTCTTGAATTGAATAGGACAGATTCCTACAAGTAGGATTGTTAGGTTTAAAAGCATAAGCATTTTTGGTTGGGTGGTTCATCCCAGCACTTTGAGAGGCTGAGGCAAGGAGGATTACTTGAGGCCAGGAGTTTGAGACCAGCCTGGGAAACACAGTGAGACCCTGTCTCTACAAATCATTAAAAAAATATTAGCCAGGTGTGGTGGTGCGCACCTGCAGTCCCACTACTGGGAAGGCTGAGGTGGGAGTATTGCTTAAGCCCAGGAATTCAAGGTTACAGTGAGCTATGATTATGCCACTGCACTTCAGCCTGGGTGACAGAGAGAGAGACCCTCTTAAAAACAAAACACTCCAAAGGCACGAGCATTTTTTTCTTTTTTGAGACAGAGTCTCACTTTGTTGCCCAGGCTAGAGTGAGTGCGGTGACATCAGCCTAGCTCATAGCAACCGTAATCTCCTGGGCTCAAGTGATCCTCCTGCCTCAGCCTCCCAGGTAGCTGGGACTACAGGCAAGTGCCACCATGCCTGGATAATTTTTTCTATGTATTTTTAGTTGGCCAATTAATTTCTTTCTATTTTTAATAGAGACAAGGTCTTGCTCTTGCTCAAGCTGGTTTCAAACTCCTGACCTTGAACCACCCTCCCCGCCTTGGCCTCCCAGAGTGCTAGGATTACAGGCGTGAGCCAACCGCACCCGGCCTAAAAGTCACCTCTTACAAGAGATATGCTCAGGTGCCATATGTAATTATGCCCAAAGCAAGAAATGGGAAATTCCAGGGACACTTTGAAAAAAGTTATCTTGCTAAAATAGCTGATTAGAAGGTACTTTAGAAACTTTAGTAAGGTTGATCACAATAATGCTTTATTACTCTTTTCTTTTATTGCCTTTAACTGGACAATGCTATTTAATTTCAAAACATACATCAATAAAGGCAAAAAGGCTTCAATTAATGCGGTTTAATATTGCTAGTTAATGAGAATCCAACTGAGCTTCTTTTTAGTACGGAAAGTTATAAGAGATGCCTTTAGTTGGTACCACTAAAACATCATATAATCCCATTATGAGCTAAGACTACTACTATATGCTTTCAGATCTATATAGTGGAAAACAGAACTTATACACGGAAAATCTAAAGTTCAATCTATCAACAAACTTCTGCCTTCTCAAAAAAACATGTATTAAGAATCTATCATATGGATAGCACTATAAAAAATGCTTTGGATAAAAAAAGATGAATAAGACACTCTTTCCTCACTGGGAGATTAATCTCCCTGCTTTAGCATCTTAAAAAGGGGATAAACGTACACATCCTACCCACCTTATAAGGATACTGAAAAGATAACTATAATTTTCCTTTTGTCTTAATGAAGCAATAGTGATAGCTGATAACATGACTACATGAGTATCAGCTACCTGAAAAGCCACAAATATGGTAGGCAGATATTTTCATTTCCATTAAAACACGTACATATGGTTCAGCCATTATTTAAAAGATTTACATTAGAGATCAGCCAACTTTTGTAAACGGCCAAACAGTAAATATTTTTGGCCAAGTGGGCTATAAGGTCTTTGCTGCAACTATTCAACTTAGTAATAGTTATAGCACAAAAGCGGCCATATCCAATATATTAATAAATGGGTGTGGTCATATTCCAATAAAACTTTATAAAAACAGAGAGCAGACAAGATTTGACCCACTGGTTGTCATTTACTGTCTCTGGTCTACATCACTCTGAAAACTGCGAAAATAAGTACTTTCTAAGATGTTCTTCTCTAATTTGGAAAACTTTTTAAAGCTACAAATGACAATTTTCTTACTTATATATAATAAGGTATACTGACCTAGTGATACATATTTTATTAGTAAGACTTATACAATTAAGCCATCCTGATAGAAATAAGTTTTTAAAAGAGGGAAACATACTTATAATCTTCATTTGCTGCAGTAAAAATGAAAGCTTCCATAGGGTTCCAACAGATTGTATTTGTTCTCATATCTAAGATAACCTGAGAAAGGAAGCATATACCATGAAATTACCATAAAATGAATTACCGCTAAAATGGGTAAATTTCCCACTTCCTTTTCTTTCCTTTCCTTTTCATTGATTTAAGCAAATATTTAGTAACCACCTATCATGTCCATAGTGCTTAGCTCAGGGCAATGGGAAGAGAAATCAATCAGTGTTTCCTGAATATACAGGCACAGTGGTAAATATGACAAATAGGAAAATGCTTAGTTACTGGTCCCTTGACGATAAATAACTTATAGTTTGGTCAGAAAAATAAGACATACATAAGAAAATTGGAAATACAAACAATAAAGTTATAAAAGACTAAGTATCAAAGTAGGGTTAAAATTAATAGTGAACTTAACGTTAAAGTAGAGAAGAATGTTTCAAAAGACAAGCATGGTTTGAACTTATCTGTGAAGGGTCAGTAATTTAGTGTTTCTCAAAAGGAACATTATTGATATTTGGGTAGGGTAATCTTTTGTTATATGCAATTGTCCATTGTAGGATGTTTGGCCTCTCAGGCACCTCCACACTAAATGTCCCTTTTATATTCCCAAAACTGCACTGGTGGGGGAGTACGACCCCTGATTGAGAACTACTATATTTAGGAGAGAAAAGATAGAAAAAACACTGACAGTCTAGTAGACAGAACAAAAAAACAACAGGAAGTAGCAGTGTCTAATAATCTCTTTGTCTATCAAAGTGACCTGTATGTAATAAACCCCAATTAACACATTGACTACCACACTAGAAAAAAAATTTTTTCCCTAGGGCCATCGTGTTTCAATAAAACAAAATGATTCTTTCTAATGTGTTATTTTTTACTGTTTTCTGTTCGTGAGTTATACATAATGCAATTCATGTTTTTAGCATTAAATTGTCATAGTAATTATAACAAAAAGACCATCAACCAAGTAAGATTTTCATGAACCAACTGCAGGGCTTTGCTTCACAAGGCCCCAAGCTCAAAACTAGCCTGAGTTAAATACAACTCACAGGGCAGTCAATGTGTTAAATGTTATTTTACTGACTGAAACAAATAAATAAATAGATTGCAAACTGGAACCAGATTTGGAGGGCCTTGAAAGCTTAGCTATAGTTCTTTTCTTCAACCTAAAAGTAACAGAATACCATTAAAAGTGAGAAGGGGGGGTTGGTAGGTGGTAAGGGGCAGATTACCATTTATTAAAATAGTACTTCATGTTAGCATTCTGTTAAATGCTTAAAGTATCATGTTTTATTCTCATCAATGTGCTGAAAAGTAGTTATTACCATAACCACTTTATATGAGAAAAACAGATTAAGTTACTTGCTTAAAGTCTAAGACCAAAGTTCATGTAGGACCTTCCCACTGTATCACATGAATGAATGCAATGATTAAAGTTGTACTTTGGAAAGATTATCATATTTATTTATTTCAAACTTCAATGAATGTACTCTTACTTCTAATATTTCTCAGTTTATTACATGTTATAAAAAATGACTTAGGAATAACAAAAGCAAGTATTAAAAGCATTTCTTTTATATGTGGATTATGACAATGGACTGGTGGCACCTGAATAATGTCTGGCCCTTCCTATGCCCTTTATACTCAACTTTATACTCTTTTACTTAAAATATAATAGCACTCCTCCCCTTTACCTACACACAATATTTCTTTCCCTCTAGAGTGTCAGCTTGATTTAGCTTTGACATCTAAGTCCTAGACTGACAATGACCACTTTAGAACTGTTGAGAAATTTGTTACCTTGAACAGGACAGTGTTTCTATAAACAAACGTCAAACTAGTACCTATCAGCATGTAACAAAACAAATAAAGCTGGTCATGTGAATGAGTTCTAAAGTTTTCTGGAATAAAATACTGTACGTGCTATATGATAATCATAGGGCCTAAAGTATTATTACACTGTTAAGTGGTAGGATGTAATACTTTTAATTTAAGAACTTTCAATTCATTAAGTACTAATTAGATGCCTAAAATTTACTAGTATCATGAAGACACAAAGATGACTAGGACATAATACCTAGTGAAAACTTAGGGTCTCTAAAAAGCAACAGGGAGCTGAGAGAACGCCACTATCACACTTTGGGCTTGAAGAATATCTCTATGAAAAAAATATCTTTAATTCTGAAAAACATTTATTCCACATTTTCAGTTACTTGATTTACAGAGGAATGTATTATCAATTGTATAAAGCAAATTATAAAACTGAAACTCACCTTTTTCAGAGGAGTAGATTGCCTCATATCGTAGAGTACTATATTCCTGTCAGAAGCACAGCTTCCCAAAAGAAATGTCTAAAATTAAGTATAATAATCATCAGTTAAAAGCCAGGCTTGGCAGCAAACCATGTCCATATTCAGTGAACAAATGACTTAATTACCCTTAATATGTATGTTAAAAAACAAAGTTGTACCATTAAAGTTCATTTTAAGAGGGTACAATAATCCATAATCTCAGCAACCCAAATCAAGTCTGTTCACTGTTAAATCCCCATGCACGTATTTTAGATGCCAGTGATGACAGATAGATAATACTGTCTTCTAATTCATAATAAAACATACTTTATTTATCCTTTCTTGAACTTAGACTTGTTTCCTGTTTTTTACTATTATAATACTTCAATGAACATTTTCATACACTTAGCTCTTCTTCTTTTGAATTCATTTCCTTAGGAGAAAATTTCATGAGTGATATTACTAAATTAAAAGGTACGAACAATTTTACAGCTTCTGATATTTAGGGCAAACTATTTTCCAAAGAGTTGTACCAATATATACTGGAATGTGTCAATTTTAATGCAATTGGGCAGCACTAGGTAATGTCATTTAAAAGTTAGTATCTGTGTGACAGTAGTTTCTAATTACACAATTTATTGCTTTATATATTTATTTTTAAATAAACATCCATTTTATTTTATTTTTTAAAAAATTTAATTTAATTAATTAATTAATTAATTTTTGAGACAGTCTCACTCTGTTGCCCTGGGTAGAGTGCAGTGGCGTCAACTTAGCTCACTGCAGCCTCAAACTCCTGGGCTCAAGAGACCCTCCTGCCTCAGCCTCCCAAGTAGCTGGGACTACAGGAGTGTACCATGACACTCGGCTAATTTTTCTATATTTAGTAGAGACACGGTCACGCTCTTGCTCAGGCTGGTCTTGAACACCTGAGCTCAAGCAATTGTCCTGCCTTGGCCTCCCAGAGTGCTAGGATTACAGGCATGAACCACTGCATCTGGCCAATTTATTGCTTTATTAATAGTTAAACATTTGCTTATGTTTGTTAACTCTGTATAAATCAGGCCTGTCCTTTGTCCAGCTGTTTTAAGGTGCTTAAAATATTTATTTGTAAGTCAGTTAGTTATACATTTGCGAGGAACTTACATAACCCTTAGCATTAAGTGAAAATAAACCCTCTACCATCCAGTGGATCTCTGAATCCCATTCTTTGTAGCACCATTCCTCCTAACTCTTGGTTTCTGACACTCACAACTCTTGGCTTCTGGCTACTATTACTTTCTTTTGTAAGTATAGGAGGAACAAGAAGAAATATTTACTAAATAGCTGCATGGCCAGCTAACTCCTACTAGTAGTTGTATACAGTTCAAATAAAACATCATAAAGTGAATGTTACCATCATGACCTCTTCTCAGGCCTTTCTGAAAGCCTACTGTCTTAATTGCTGCCTCTCAGACTTCCCTAGTGATGCCTCTCAATCTTTCTTGGCTCATTATGTCACCCCAGGGTCTAACCAGGTTCCATTTTTAAAAACAAACACTTTGATCTGAGCAAAGCAAAAAATTCTACCTAGACCAAATGCCAACTTTCACACTGTAAAATATGGCAATGGTCAGCATAAACTTTTGCCTTTACCAGAATTATAGGGTTCAATATTTTAACATAAAATTAATTATTAATGATTAGAGGAGACAATTATACTACATTTCTTCAACATGCTTTCCATTAAGTTTAATATAGGATAAGAGACATGCACACCATTTGCTTTTACCACTAAGTCAGTTCATAAGGGTAATAATAATAGTAGTGATAATAATAAAACTACATCCAAACAAATATAGCTGTTATACAGGCAAGTTTGACAAATATGTTCACTAGGTCATCACTAGTAATTAATTATGATTTTAGAATTGGCCATCAGCTCTTCTTCTTTTTTTTTTTTTTTTTTGAGACAGAGTCTCACTTTGTTGCCCAGGCTAGAGTGAGTGCCGTGGCATCAGCCTGGCTCACAGCAACCTCAATCTCCGGGGCTCAGTGATCCTACTGCCTCAGCCTCCCGAGTAGCTGGGACTACAGGCATGCGCCACCATGCCCAGCTAATTTTTTATATATATATTTTTAGTTGGTCAATTAATTTATTTCTATTTTTGGTAGAGACGGGGTCTCGCTCAGGCTGGTTTCGAACTCCTGACCTTGAGCAATCCGCCCGCCTCGGCCTCCCAAAGTGCTAGGATTACAGGCGTGAGCCACCACGCCCGGCCCATCAGCTCTTCTGACACATGTGTTCACCAAAGTAGAGAAACAAAAGATTATGTTGGTTCCTTAAAAACACAGGAATCAATATCTGCCTGGGTTCTTTTTTAATATTTATAGTAATAATATCACCATCTTGAATTTGGGTAGTACTTTTTAAAAATGCTCACATATACTTTACAATTGCTACAAACCTATGCAGTACACAGAGAGATATAATTAATCTCATTTAAAAAGTAAGCAAATATAGAATAACTATGGCTATCTGACTTCTTGGCAATACCTCAAGGCCAACCTCATGTCACAATGCAGCACTTCATCTTCCAATACATCATACAAACATTTTTTATACCCTGCTACTTTGACTTCATCTTTCTGTCTTCCTTCTATCAGGTTGGATCTGAAAGTATAAAACTTGCATATTATGATTTTCTCTTATACCATCTAAAATGACAGCCTCCTGATAACTTCTAAAATCTGCTTATACATGCAGTGATTTCCTTTTCTTTCTGCAGGGAAGGGCATCTCTATTGAGTCTTCTGGACAATGAGTTTATCTATTGTTATGAATTCAGAAAAAGCTCAGAGAAAGGTCTGGAGTCTAAGGAGTAGCTTGGCCTTTAGGACAGCCTCCATTCCTAAGTTCAGACCTGACTAGACAACAGTAGTGGCCAATCTCCAACTCTTCCCTTAGACCTGGAAGGAATCAGGAATCACAATTCAGATTCTGAGCAACAAAAAATATAACTGTAACTACCATGCAGTAAAATAATCACACGTTATCACGAAGCATTGGCACACTTATCAATTACAAATAGACAAAACAATGCTCAATGCTCCTTCTTCTGGCCTCCAAGGGGGTTAAGAAAAATTAATGTCTTCCTAAATGTACAATAATATAATGTGTGGAACATGAGTGTTGAAAGCATGAGTAAAACTGAAGTTAAATAGCTCTGTATTTTACGTGGATTCTACCTCCATGGGTACACGCACGCACCCCTCCTGTAATGATGCTTAACACAGGTACTGGGACTAAACTGCTGCCAGACATGTTGAGATTCGACCAAGGGTATGAGAACTCAGATATAACATGGAAAATTGATGAAATGCCATGAAAATTCAGAAAATTCCTATATCACACATTCAAGGGTTTCCTAAACAGAGAGTATTAAACAATAAGGAAACAATACGCAGAATATATTTTAAAAATAAATATTACCTCAATTGGGTTAAATTTAACACTACTTATACTGTCAAATCCCCAGGTCATTGAACATATAGGACTGGTTCTTTGCTCATCCCAAATATCTACTTGCTGTCCACATGTAGCAAAAACAGCTTCTTTCCAGTGATGATCAATTCCCGTATACACTGTCTGTAAAAGCAAAAAGGTTGTTATAGATAGGTCTTTTCATTACTACCTCAAATCTGCAGAATAATATTTTAAATATATTTATCTACATTCTCTTTTTTGAGAAAATCCTGTTCACAAAGAAACTTCTTTGCAGCCCTTATTTAACTGGGAAAACAGTACCATAAAGAGACATTTTACACAAATGAAAGCAAATTTTGGGGGTTTCCTTCTAAATATATATGTACCTAAATATATACTAACCATAATATTGAAATGACAAAGTAATTTTTTAAATGCATGTTTAGTTTAAAGATTAAATCTAACTTTAGAATTCTGTCTGCTTAATATAAAAATATAAGCATTATAAAACATGGGTAGGCCAAATGCTCTGAATTATACTTAGGCTATAACTAAGCCATATCATCTGATTTGCAGAATAATTTGGCTGATGGCCAATTCTAGAAACGTAAATAAGCTTTATATAAGAAGCATCAATTATTACATTTCTTCCTTTCCTAAAGGATTCTTTCAATTAAGAAATTCTGAGTTCTGTGTATGATGATATAAACTACACAGAAGCTGAAACATTATTTTTTCTGAACTTCTACTTATAGATTTACTTCCATGGCCTTGCTATAAGAAATGTTTCATTGCATCCTCTAGCTAAAAACAGAAATCAAACCTCCTAAAATGAACATCAAAAAATTGTTAAAATTCTTTAGTTTTGAAAGACCTTAATTGCATTAAATACTGCTTAAATAGGTTAATAATTACCAGTCTGAAGTCTTTCACTTTTTATTTACACCCCTTTTTTTTTTGAAATTATAACTGTGAAATAATTTTATGTAAAGCAAAGAATTTTAACAGGCAAAGTATGAGTCAATGTATTTTTATACCTTTCCTAATATTGTATGCAGTGGCTCTTCTTCTTCTCCATAGGCCGGTGCATCCATTTTCCACTGCTTCACTGTTTTGTCATCACCAACCTAGAAATATTTGTTTTATTATTGTGATGATAATAAATAACAGTTATAAATTAAAACTTGCCAACAAATATATCAAATTATAAGCATCTTGCCAAAAAAAAATCACATACTATATTCTAACATTATATTAATATTTAATGATGCATATATATCTCACCTTGTTATAATAAAGATTTGTGATAAATACATAAAGCACATAAAATTAAAAATAAAATAGTATGAGTAGAGCAAAAGAAAAACAACAGGAGCAAAGTCAGGTCATGCACATTGTGATAAGGATGATGTTTCAAACTAGGGAGAAAGATGGATCATAATAAAATGGTATTGTAACATCAGGTTAGGCATCTGAAAAGTTTGAGCCAATCTGATATCTTACGTGATAATAAAATTTTAGATAGTTTTAAATGTAAAAAATAAAATAAAAAACATAAAAATACTAGAGAGGAATCATTTAAAATACTAGAATAGATAAAGCCCTTCTCTGCATGCCACAGAACTCCAGAAACAGTTATTCAGTCAGTGGTTTCAAACCATGAACTACAGGCTGCTAGAGAACCCTGATGACTTTTTGGATATCCACAAGGTCAAAACTATTTTCATAGTGTTAGTAAAGACATAAGTTTGTGTTCTCACTGTGCTGACAGGTGCACAGATAGTAAAAGAGCAATGATGAGTAGAACTGTTCACACATTAGCACAAATCAAGGAGAAGCAACAAACTATAGTAATTTAGATAAGAGTATTTCGCAGATGTATCCAAGGCATCATGTGAAATAAACTGCAAAACAGGAATGTATAATATAACATAAAATAGTCATACATGTGGTACTGCGTAATTGCATACTACTACTAGTTTTTTTTTTTTTGAGACAGGGTCTCGCTCTGCTGCCCAGGCTAGAGTGCCGTGGCATCAGCCTAGTTCACAGCAACCTCAAACTCCTGGGCTCAAGCAATCCTTCTGCCTCAGCCTCCCAAGTAGCTGGGACTACAGGCATGTGCCACCATGTCCGGCTAATTTTTTCTATATATTTTTAGTTGGCCAGCTAATTTCTTTCTATTTTTTAGTAGAGATTAGGTCACACTCTTGCTCTGGCTGGTCTTGAACTCCTGACCTCGAGCAATCCTCCCACCTCGGCCTCCCAGAGTGCTTGGATTACAGGCGTGAGCCACCACGCCCAGCCAAACTGCTAGTTTTAATTTTACATTTCTATATTAGATAGAAATCCAAATCCACTTTTTAATAAAAACATTAACAAAGACATATCTATGGGAGGAGTATGAATTTCACTCTTTTCTTGCAGCAAATTCAAAAAGAGAAACACGTCCTGCAAAATACCTCACAGTGTTCATGAGATTAGAATAGATAAGCCATTAGAAGTGAAGTTTTAGTGCTAAGATCAGATAGGATTTTCTTTTGTTGAGAATGCTAATCAATAGAATTTTTAATATCCTTAAGACAGACAAAAAGGGCTACATCTTATCAACAACTCTGAAGCTGAGCTACTGGCACTATACCAAAAATCAATTCTAGAAACCCAATCCTACTGGAGCTAGTAAGATGTAATCTCAGTACCCAGGTCTTGGCCCATCTGGCTTGACCCAATCAGATATTTTAGCATTCATAGAAAACAGGATAAACTGTGTCCTGAGCACCCCCTCCCTCAAGACAGTTTCTTTCAATCAAGCTTCTGATAAATAGTGTCTGCAAACTCAAGAATGAACTTCCTAATAAATGACTAAGCTGCTCTACACAGTCCACTGAGTACAAGCCTCAGCTGACCATCGACCTTGAGAAAAGTTTAACATTTTATAGAAATGAGAAGCCAAACAAGAATATGTGTCTGGCTAAAATAACACCTCATCTTCGGGCTGGTTAAGCTGAAGAAGGACCTGTTGATATTACAAATTGGGATTGTTTTACATACTGTAAAATTTAAGAAATTAAAGTTTATCTTTTACAACATTGTGTACTAAAATTTTTTAAAGATTAAGTGCTAAAATTTATGCCAGTAAGTAGTTTTCATGTGTCTTATCTCTGACAAAGCAAACATCATAAAATATCTTTAAAAGGGGGGAGAAATGAGTTGTGAATATAAACATTTTCAGTCTTTATTCATTTAAAAAATTTTAATTATTTAATTTTTTAAGTGACAAAAATTGCATATATTTATGGTGTACAACATGGTGTTTTGATGTACATATGCCTTGTGGAATGACTAAATCAAGTCAATTAACATATCTATTACCTCACATACTTATTTTTTGTGGTGAGAACATTTAATCTGCTCTCTTGGCAATTTTCAACAATATGGTACATTGTTATTAACTGTAATCACCATGTTGTACAACAGATCTCTTGAACTTATTCCTCCTATAAGAAATTTTGTTATCTTTTAATCAATATTTCCTCAATCCTCCTCCCCCAAACCCCCTGGTAACCACCATTCTACTCTCTGTTTCTATGGGTTTGACTTTTTTAGATTCCAAATGTAAGTGAGATCATGAAGTATTTGTCTTTCTGTGTCTGGCTTATTTCACTTAGCATAATGTTCTCCAAGTTCATCCATGTTGTCACAAATGACAGGATTTGCTTCTTACTGAAGGCTGAATAGTGTATTTCATAGTGTATATATAACACGTTTTCTTTATCCATTCATCTATTGCTGGACACTTAGGTTGACTCCGTATCTTGGCCGTTGTGAATAATGCTGAAAATCAGCGGTTATTTTAAGCATTTTAAAAAACATACAATAAATCATCTGGCTAGGATATTAAATGAATCAGCATATCCAGAGGAATAACCAACTGGAAGAAACCTTAGTTGATGTTTGCTCCAACTTGCCACCCAATTTCTTCTACAACATATGGTTAAAAAGGATCATGTAGCTTATCTGTGCCCTTCTAGTGAAAAGTAACTAAACGCTTTGCAAGGTAGCCTATTCAGATTTTTTGATAGCAAGTTAAGTTCTTCCTTACATCAAAACCAAACCTTTTAACATTAACACTTATTCCTATTGCTCCTTTATAGAGAAACAGATAAGTCTATTTCTTCTTTCACATGACAATCTTTCAAATATTTAAATGTTTCCCAGAAGTCATCTTTTCCCTTTATTATTCCCTTGCAAACTGGCTTTTGTACCCAGGCAACCTGGGTTTTCTACCTAACTAAACCTGTTTTTTAAAAAGCCACCAGCAAGGCTGGGCGCGGTGGCTCACACCTGTAATCCTAGCACTCTGGGAGGCCAAGGCAGGCAGATGGCTCAAGGTCAGGAGTTCAAGACCAGCGTGACCAGGAGCAAGACCCTATCTCTACTACAAATAGAAAGAAATTAATTAGCCAACTAAAAATATATAGAAAAAAATTAGCCAGGCATGGTGGCACATGCCCATAGTCCCAGCTACTCAGGAGACTGAGGCAGGATTGCTTGAGCCCAGGAGTCTGAGGTTGCTGTGAGCTAGGCTGACGCCATGGCACTCTAGCCCGGGAAACAGAGTGAGACTCTGACTCAAAAAAAAAAAAAAAAAGTCACCAGCAAATATAGAATAAGGAAAATCTATCTGGTTGATTTGTATGTACACACAAACTATTGTATATATAGGTCAAAACATTTGAAAAGATATACACCAAATTAACAGTGTTAGAAGTGAAAGAGCAGAATTACAGGATCTTTAACTTTCTACTTTTTACATGTCTACATTTCTAAAATGTTTTTTTCAATCTTCATCTTTACCATCCTTTGCAGTAGTTCATACAACTGACTATCTCTTCTTCCTGGAACACTGTGCTCTTCACAGGCTCTTTGAGCTACTGTCAGAGTTTTCCCACTTCCTAGAGGTGGGCATTCCCCAGCTTTCTTCCCTGACATCCTTGTATTTCTATATTTTTCCCTTTCACTTCCTCCCAATAATGCCATACTATGGCTTCAATCATTAATTCTACATTGATGATGCCAAGTTGAGCTCTGACTTCCCTCTTGAGCTCCAGACCTGCACCTGTAAAGGTCTGAAAGACATCTTCACTTGCATAAGCCATTAGCAGTCCAGCTCATCACACCCTATCCTCCCCATTCCCATCCTCCTCCGAACTTGCTGATACTCCTGACTTTCCCATTTCTGTAACAGAAACCAACATCTTCCTAGGCACTTCTCAGTTGTCAAGCATGTCAAGCAACCAAAATGTTTCTGAATCAACCACTACTTTCTACTGTTTTCACTCCCAGTGTAGCCTCTTATTATTGCCTACCCAGACTACTAAAACAGCCTCCAAAGTGATCACTCATTGCTGTCAAATTAATCAATTCAAAGCACAGCTCAGATTCTGTTGATCCCATTTAAAAACCTTCAAGGAACCTGAACTCATATCTGTACACCAATGTTCATAGCAGCAGTATTCACAATAGCCAAAAGGTAGAAAATCCAATGTCTATTGAATGAATGGATAAACAAAACATGGTCTATATTGCCTTGGCAATGTGGCAAAACCCATCTCTACAAAACCAATTATTAATACATACAATGGAATGTTATTCAGCCTTAACAAGGAAGGAAATTCAAACATGTGCTACAACATGGATGAACCTTGAAGACATTATGCCAAGTGAAATAAGCCAGATATGAAAGGTTTATTTCAAAAAAAATTTTAGGCCGGGTGTGGTGGCTCATGCCCTATAATCCTTGCATTTTGGTAGACCAAATTTAAAAGGCTAATTTCACATGCAAAAAAATACAGAATTTTACTTATATGAGGTACCCAGAATAGTCAAATTCATAGAGGCGGAAAATAGAATAGTGGTTACCAGAGGCTGAGAGGAATGAGGAGGTATTGTTTAATGAAAACAATTTCAGTTTGGGAAGATGAAAATGTTCTAGAGAGGATGGTGGTGACGGTTGTACAGTGACGTGAATGTACTTAATGCCACCCAACTGTATAATTAAAAACAGTTAAATGGTAAATTTTATGTTATGTATATTTTAACACCCCCCCCCACAAAACTTCAACGATTCCTTATTATCTGACAAATGAAGTACAATTACTGATTTTACTGATTTTACCACTGAAAAATCCTCCAGAGTAAGCCAAACTACCCTTCTAGCTTGACTTCCATTAATCCCACTTCTCAGTGTAGAATGCTGGTTCAATAATGTTAAGTCATTATTCATAAAAAGTCAAAAAGTATGAGGAAGGCTGGATTACATAAAGAAAAGTAGGGCTTTTCAAGGTCTAATAAGCTATTTTACATTGTGAAACTCCAAAAGGGCTTGGGAACAAATAAATGAACTTGAAAATAATTTCTTCAATTAGATCATTCTCACACATGTTAATAAAACTTAATGATCTAAAGTTTAATGGCATTATACTTACAGTAAAAAAAGAAGTCCCACAAAAGCGAGTACACATTCCTCGTACAAAACCTTCATGTGCTTGTATTGCACGGATACATTTTTGTTTAGTCAGGTTCCAAATTCTAACCTATGATAAAACATACCAGGAAATTTCAGTGAACTATAAATGTAAAATGATCAGACATAGGGGTACTACATTTGAAGAAAAATAAATTTAACATTGAAAAGGCCATGAATCACTCTACCAGGCAGCTAAAACCAAAATACTTTGGATGAAAACAAGGCAATGCATATGGGTAAGTATATCAACAAGCAGAAAATTCAATCTGTAAAATACTCTGTTGATTGTAGCTTAAAGAATTTCAAAACTTTTTTCCTTGCCAGAGTAAAAATCATGTTGAATTGTTAATAACATCCTCTGTGAAAATACTCACACTTAATATTTTAATTATAAACATGATTTATTATTTTATTTACTGTCAAATTGATCCTGAAGCTACTGCATTAATTGTTTCTTAGGTTTAGATAATAAACTATTAAACTTACTATTTCAAACAGAATTTAGTCTTGAGAATCAAATTAAAATCAAAGCAAAAGCTACAGTAACTAAAAACTAAAGGAAAAACATTTGTAATATAATAATTTTTAGTTCAAAATATTAATGTGTAGAGTGACACTTGCCTCTCCATCACATGCCCCAGAAAGGACAGTAGCCAGGCTCTTTGGATGCTTTGCCAAGCAATTGACTCCATCTCGGTGACCATCCAGGGAAGCAAGGAATGGTTTTGCAAATACCCGTTCCAGTTTGGTAGCATTTAAAGCTCTTACATATTCTCGTGGGACCTCAAAAGGATGTAAGGTAGGATCATAGTTTCTTGGAACTGAAATAAGAATGATTCCTCTTAATGAAATAATTCACATTTAATATTTCCTGTAGTCTTCCTCAGCTAATCACTCAACTAGATATTCAATAAACATTTAGTTAGGGACATTGTTGTACGCCTAGTACTATGTATTTGGTGGCAGTTTATACTAGCATCAGATCAATCATCCTAAAACAGAGTTTTTTACACGTCATGCCCATGCTCAAAACTTTCAAAGGCTCCCTTACAGTAGTAGTCTTCAAACTCTTTTGATTGTGTGCCCCATTAGTAACAGAGTTTTTGAGCAGGTCACTTCCCCTTAATATATGTCTATTTATTTAGTAGGAGTATGTAATTAAATATGCTTGGTTGTTGTTGTTTTTTTTAATCTTGATTTAACTCCGTGATATAGAGATTTTCAAAGGTTCTAATTTCAGTTTAATTCAACTATTGGTTTTAATGGCCACTGGAAAAGATTCAGGCAGTGCTCACTTTTGCATGGTACTGTGTAAACAGGATCACATGCATACTGGAACCAATTCCTCATTTTGCACAGTTCTGTGGTACATGTGACTTTAGTCACTGTGAACCTCTAAAAGAGTGAGTGAGATTGGTTCAGTTACTAAGGTACTGTGCAAAGTGAGGACTGCCTATACCTCACAAAGACAAGCAGATTCAAAGAGATAATGTGTATAGTTAGCTACATTTATTTAGTATATTTTATTTTCAGTCCCATTTACCAGTTTTACAAAGGTTATTTTTGAAAAATGTTTGAAGTATATCTAGAAAAGTTCCATCTACTCTGATGTCAACAGCTGTTACAATTAAAATTAGCATTTTAATAATTTTAACAGTAAAAAAAAATCCAATGATGTAAAAATCATTCTGTATCTAAATCTTTTCATGTAGGCAAATATGAGTTTTTATAAATGTCAGACACTTTTATCATTTTCAATACAAAAATTTTTAAATGACAGAACAGTTCCAAGCACACATTTTCAGAACAATCTCTTTAGTAATCACTTCCTCATTCATCATTAAAATAGACTTTGAAGGAACAGGTTATGTGGTTTATTTTTTCTAAAAAAAGAAAAAATCAAAACCAAAAACTCCTGGTTAATATCCATAGCCACAGAAGTCTGGCAAATTTTAAAAATGTTTAATTCACTGTTAAGTAAGTTCCACAGCTCTTCTAAGAACTTTGCCATGACATAACCAAGGAACTTCTGCATGAAAAAAGACTTTCATGGTCCTCTCCATCACTTCGCAAATAATTATAAAGATTCTGTTATATAGGATAATATAAGTCCCCAATAACTGTAAAGTATAATGTGTTGCAATATTCCAAAGGTAGAAGCAAGTACACCTCTGCCAATCCTTCATTCTTTTCTTGGGATACTTAAATTACCACATATAGCATGTGACCAATATATGGCTAAAATGAGGATGTCAGTCTCAATCCAAGTATTATATAAATATTAATTTGTTAAGATAAACAACATAAATTGAAGTTCTAATTGTTTTTTCAACATTGCAATGGACAGCCTGGCACACCCATTTTAGAGACCTCTGACTTAAAGAATGAAATTCAAGCTCCTTTCTGGTCTTCCACAATCTAGTCCCAACCTACCTCTTCAGCTTCAAGTTTTTTTTGAAATTCAGCTCCAGCCAAATTGGTTTATTTGCTGTCACGGAAAACTGCCTTGCACTTTTCTTCTCTTGAGTCCCTGCACACGTGCCATTTCTTCCACTAAGAACGTATGGCAACTTTCATCCTAAACTATCTAAACCCTATGTATCCCTTAAAAATACTCAGTTTAAAATGTATGTCTTTCTATAAAGTTTTTCAAATCGCCATGATCATGCCCACCTCTAAATTCACACATCCAGTCAACAATAAACACTCAACAAATATTGATGAAGTACCTGCCATATACCACAAGCACTGAGGATATCATACTTCATAAATACATGGCATGTATTTACATAAGGTGTTTTCAAATATCTGTATGTTAACCAGCTGCATCAGAATTACCAAGAGAAGTTTAAAACTACAGATTCCTGGGTGCCCACCCCAGCAATTGAACACTGCACAAAATTTACAAGGAAATAACACACAATATAAAAACAAATGAATAAAGGAGGATAACGAATGTCTTCCTTATTTCATGTTATACAGAGCTCCAAAACGTCTATTTTTCCATTTTGCTATCTATTAACACGTACTTCAGACAGTATAATGAAATGGGGAGATGTGGTAGAAAAAACACCTTAGTAACAAGATCAGATGACTAATAACCTTCTAACCAGTCAGTCATCCACTCATTCAGGTGCTGTCTAAACACAGGGCATACACAAACATGATTCTTTTCCTCTCTGCAAGCTAAGACTTCTGAAGGGAAAGACTGTTAATCAAAATAATAATCAGGACACAATGAGATAAACACTCTGATAGAAGTATAAAAATATACGATAGAAGCATAGAAGAGGGGTGCTGGGGAGGTATATGCAAGGGATAAATATGGAAAGATTATTGTTAGTGAAAGCTTTCCAGAGGAAGCGCTACATTGTGTAAGGGTCCGTGCCAAGGAAGCCTGAAAGAGGATGCGTGAAATGCACTTAGGTTGGCCAGGGTGAATGGTAAGCTACTTCTGGGAAAAGTAGAGACAGGCAAAAATGGAGATGAAGATGGAACCAGAGGTTCAAGGGTAGGAATGATGTGAAGTCCAAGTGACAAATTTAATTGGCATTTTAGAAACATTACTGCCTTGTTACTTAACGTGTAAACATCTTGTGAGCAGAGACCCATTTACCTTTCTAGTAGTGCTCATATATATGTTGATAATTTCTACTACTCAATCAAAATAGTGAAGTATTGCTCCAGCCTCATCTTGTGTTGCTTACCCCTCATTCAAACTTTGATGGCACAGGCATTCTCTCTATGCCTAGGTTTACTGCTGCTGAAGGCCTTTCCACCTGTTATTCTCTTCACTTAGAAAAATCTGTTCACACCTGTTGGTCCCTTGTCATTTAGGTATCACGAACTGTAATAACTATATAACTATTATCCATAAACAGACACGTAAAGATAAATAAAATTCATTAATTTTATTTTAACCATTCTCCCATCGAACTTCACAAGAGTTAATAAAAGAAAACTGATGGCTTTAAATTTCATCTTTGTTTCTCCTTACATCCAGAAGTACGTAATATAAAGTAGTAAAGTGGCCAGAAGTTACAGCAGCAGGAAGGTTTAAAAAGTCTGTTTAGGTTTTAAACCCTTCAACCCACGAGTATGGCTCATTCAAGTTTCACTTTTCCACTGTAAGAACCTAAGGACAATCCAAGAGCAGCGGCTGGAAGGGGTAAGGTGGAAGAGCCATTATCTGCTACCCAGTTCCGCAACGACCCCATCTGCACAAAGTTTGCCTTGGCGAAACGGAGCTGGGAAAGAACCAGACTGGAACACAAGGCTCCCCACAGCTTTCCTCCGTGAAGTCCAGGCTAGACCGAAGGACTCGGGAAGGCGTCCCTTTCTCCCCACCAAGCTGTCTTACCTCTCTGTAAGTCCAACTTGGTTTCGCGGACATAGTTGTCCGGATTCCGGCTCAGCATCTTCACTTTCATTTTGGCGGCTCTTCCAGACTCCACGATCTTTCCTCAGACTAGGTTCGCCGCCTCCTTCTTCCGCACAAGCGACTTCCGCCTCTCGCAGACTACTTCCTGTCACGTGACCCACGGGGTGGCAGCCGCCAGCTCGGTTAGATCTTGTGGCGCTCCATAGTTTTGCAGGCAAAGCCTGGCAGGGGGCGTTTCTTCAGCTGTGGGGTCTCTCCAGGTCGTTTGGTCGGAACCGGCGGTAGTTGTGGGCCGGGCAAGGCGGAGAATCGGCGGAGGCGGGCAACCCGCCCCCAGCGCGCTTTCAGCACACGTGTCGTTTGGCTGCGGCCCCTCTCACGCCCCTTGTGCGCCGGCATCTCTCGGCTGCGCTCCCGCGTCCAGGGCGTCAGTCTTATCGCCGGTCCCGGAAGTGAGCTCGCGCCCTGAGGTTCGTGCTGCTGGGTGGCGACCGTCGCCACGGTGGCGGCCACTGCATCTCGTCCCACCTCCACGGCTCTGGGCGCCGTGGTGTCGGCGGGCCCGGAGCCTATGACCACCCAGGGTCAGTCGCAGCCGGGGTCGCTGTGGAGCACGGTTTTCCACCACGTCCGGTATGAGAACCTGGTAGCGGGTGTGAGCGGAGGGGTCTTGTCCAACCTCGCGCTGCACCCGCTCGACCTCGTGAAGATCCGCTTCGCCGGTAAGAGTAGGCCAGATACCCGGCCGCTTCCTTTCACTGTCAGCCCGCACTGGGTGGTAAAGACTCAAAAAGAAGCTTTGGTCTCCATACTCTGAGGAGAGCGTTGAACGATATGCTGCCTGCCTTGGCTCATCCGGAACTAGATTGGAGGAAGGGGGCCTGGTAAAAGGGTCTGGTCTTTCCCGCTCCCCAAGACAAAGGGATGGAGCGTGGGGGTAGAAAAGTCTGAGAAAAAAAATTGTCATTGGAGTAAGTGGGATTCAAAGCCTAATTTGTGAACTAAAGAAGGGATTGTCACTTTTCGGGTCTTAGTCCTAACACGTGCAAGTCATTCACCTTGGAGGTACTTTGAAATCTTAGAGTAGCCACGTGTTCGGCTGCGCCACTGGAAGGAAAATGCAGGTTCTTGGGATAGTGCCATAATCCTCAACGGATCGTTGGGAGTAGGTTGAAATAGAATTCTCTTGAAGATTTCCTTGTTTTTTTGACATTGTAGTGTGGCACAAAGTCCTGTGAAAGAATAGGTAGTTAGAATCTACGATTTTAAGTGTATTGACTGAATTAAGTATGTTGAACTTAAATCACTTTAGAAGTTAAACTCAACACCAAAGTCAGGAAACAGAGTTTCAAAGATGACCTTTGATAACTTTGGGAACTTTTTTGGCATTTCAGTTATCTCATTACAAGTTCGGCCTTGAGAATTAAATCTGCAGAATTGGTTTATCTTAGATGATTCTATTGAATTCACTTGATATATGTTCTCAATATTTGTAGACTGCTGTATGGGCTACAGAAGTATCTAACAAAATTCTTGCACTTGGAAAACTTACAATCTAATTGTAGACCTGAGACTTAGTCATATAAAAAATAATTTTAGACAGCATAAAATGAAGGGCAAAGTGGAATAAATCCAAATACAAAATATAAATGATAGAGACTATCAAGAAAATTATAGATTGCTGATGGACTTATGTACTGTAAAGGTTATACAGAAGATTAGATCTTGAGGTTCCTTATAGAAGGAATATTTTGACAACCATAGAGGAGGCAAGAAGCCATTCTATGAAAGAAAATCATTGAAAATTGTGGCTTATTATCCCTAAGAAAGCACTACAAAGGCATGTGTTTTCAGGAACTTTATGATGTATGCACAAATAATTATGATTACAATTGACAAGTAACATTTATTGAGCATTTACTAGGACCACAGCAATGAGCTAAGAACTCAGATGCATTGTCTCATTCTCTCTCCTGTGAATTTATGATCCCAACTATACAGATGGGGATAACAGAAGTTGACTAACTTACCCAAGTCACAAGTTTATAAAGATGGATCTGGGATTTGAACCCAGGCAGTCTAATTCCAGAATCCTCTGGCACTTAACTACTCACTACTTCCACGGGTCACTGGTATCCAGTGGCTCAACATGAAGGGAAGAATTTTGGACTTTGCTGTAGGTACAGGCCTGTGTGACTTGTCTCTCTTCGGCAACATTTTGTCTAGGAGTGGAAGATGTGACAGTTGAGATGAAGATTGAGGAGTAGCATGGTTGGCCTGGTGAATTTACGGCAGTGCTGTGAAGCACATCATGCCTGAAGAAAGGGAATTCTTGGTACCTGAGAAGATTGATAGTGTTGATGAAATGAGAGTATTGGGAGACTAGTAGGGTTGAGGTGACAGTCTAAAGGCATTGACATTGAATGGGAGGTCTAAATTAAAGATCTAGGAGTCAAAGCAGGACTTTGTAATAATAATATCTAGTGATTGGGGTAGGGGGAGACTTAGTCCTGAATGCATGTACTATTAAGCCAAACCTGGAATTTTTCAGTGAGTTGAAGTGTAAATTGGAACTCAAAGGTGTTCAGAGTAGTAGAAGGATTAGAAATCATTTCGCATGAGAAATAACTAGAGGAACCAGATTAGCTTGGAGGGGAAACAAAAAACCTTAAAGATATTTAGAGAACTTCCATGTAGGAAAGGGAGCTGCCTTGTGGTTTGATCTGAGGTCAGACATAGGATGAGGTTAGAGGGAAGCAGATTTTGGCCTGGCAAAGTGCCGTGGTGCTCAGAAATAAAACTGGTGATGACTGGAAGTGGTTGGATGACAGAGCTTAGAAGATATTCTTATCTTGGGGTGGAAAGGTTGGATTAGATGATCACTGGGGACCCCTTCTTACTTTATGATACAATTTTAAATCTTCAAGAATAATAAAGAGCCCCACCAAAGAAGAATGTGAATGAGGTGTAAAAATAATAGTTTTCTAAAATAACCCAAAAGCCTAATAATCTACAAGTTAAAGATATGTGTGAGTTTTTGTAAAGAAGGTAGAAAGAAGAGAGTATGACTACATCTGAAATATTAATCAAGGAACCAAAATGATGAATTCATTAAGAAGAATGACACACAGTATCATATGTATTTGGTACTGCAGGACCCAGTAGCATAAATAAGCTAATACTTAGTGAGTGTTTGCAATATGCCAGGTATGATTCTAAGGGCTTTACATGTATTGACTCATTGAATCTTTTATAATTTTTAGAGATAGGTTCTAATATTTTTCCTGTTTTATAGATGAGAAAACTCAGGCACAGTAATAAAGGGACTTATTGAGGGTCACACAGTAATTGTTAGAATTGGGATTTTTCAAACCCAATAAATCTGATTCCATATCATATGTTGTTAGTGTGAAATCATGAGTGGGTAGCTTGGTAAATTAAAATGCTAGAGATGAAAATAAAGAGTGATTCCAGAAAGTTAAGAAGCGGCCATATTGACATAACTTCTATGCCATGTAGAAACGAAAGTCAGGTCTGGTTGTTAGGAATGAGATCAGAACTGGAGATAGAGAAACTGTAGCACAGGAATGGCAGTTGAAGCCGCTTAGTAGTTGAGAGACCACCCCAGCTGGGTGGAAAGAATGCCTATAAAACTCAATATTTAAGGATGGGTAGAAGAAAAGGTGGCCAAAGAAGTTTTGTGGCAAAGAAGTAAGAGGAAAATATGAAGGTGTTAAAAAGAAGAGACTTTTAGGAGGCAAACAGTGTCATGTGACAATAGGGAGTCATAAGAAAGCGGACTCCTCAAGTGCTTTTGGAAGTCTTTGACTAGCATACTCTAAGCAGTGGGTTAGGCCTAAACCAGATTGCAGTGGAGGTGAGAAAGCCCTGCTGAGATTGTTGACTTTATCTCATTGTAGAAGTTTAACTGATAGGGAGGCACTGGAATCAAAGAGGAGACAATCTTAAGTCTATTTAAATTCTGATGGGAAATAGCTGAAAGCAAGGGAGAGATTGGAGATGGGGGCAGGAAGGTAATAATGAGTGAGGTTACTAAAGGGGGCCAAGGGACCAGGAACTTTTTTGACCAGAACCCTTACTAGGAAATAAATTCAACCTTTGCCATCCAGTGTATACATATATATAAACATTACTGAAACACATATTTCATCAAACAATACTTATCTTTACTACTTGTGATGTCATTTATAAATTTCTATTCCAGTCTGTTGTTTTCTTTTTTAAAGAAATGATACTAGCAATCTGCTGAATCTATTTCTTAGCTTATCTGCAGTTTTAAAAATACCAATATAGAGCATAGGTAGAGTTTTATTTAGTTTTATTAAGTTTATTAAGTTTTAGTTTTAATTTGATTAGTTTTATTAAGAGAGACAAACTTTTCAGTTGTGACACAGGAAAGGAGAGGTAAAATTAATATCCAGCAAATGAAGCAGATTATATTAGTGTGATAGTGCTAGGTGGTGATTTTTTAAAAAGTCTTTATGTGTCTTTCCTCAAAAATAAAATTAGCATTCTTGTCTTGGCTTCCTCCCATACACGAAACTTCATCTTCAGCTTATGCCTACTGGCATTAGTGCTGTCACAGGCTGTATAACAGTTATTTGAGAGTTACTTCAATCTGTATATTAATTCTTTTTTTTTTTTTTTTTTTTTTTTTGAGACAGAGTCTCGCTTTGTTGCCCGGGCTAGAGTGAGTGCCGTGGCGTCAGCCTAGCTCACAGCAACCTCAAACTCCTGGGCTCGAGTGATCCTTCTGCCTCAGCCTCCCAGGTAGCTGGGACTACAGGCATGTGCCACCATGCCCGGCTAATTTTTTATATATATATATCAGTTGGCCAATTAATTTCTTTCTATTTATAGTAGAGACGGGGTCTCGCTCAGGCTGGTTTTGAACTCCTGACCTTGAGCAATCCGCCCGCCTCGGCCTCCCAAGAGCTAGGATTACAGGCGTGAGCCACAGCGCCCGGCCTTGTATATTAATTCTTAAATGGCAAATGTTTTTAAGACAATTGCCAGGTCATTTAGACCAAAAAAAGTTACTGTATTTTATCTAAATAGCAATTTTTTTTTTTCCTGAGACAGGGTCTCCCTCTGTTAGCTTGGCTAGAGTGCATTGGCATCATTGATAGTGCGCTGCAACCTCAAACTCCTAAGCTCAAGCATTCCTCCTGCTTCAGCCTGCTGAGTATCTGGGACTGTTTTTTGTGGAGCTGGGTCTCGTTCTTCCACAGGCTGGTCTGAAAGTCCTGGCCTCAAGCAATCCTCCTGCCTCAGCCTCCCAAAGGTCTAGGATTACAGGTGTGAGCCACAGTACCCACCCTATGTAGCAATTTTAATTTGACATTAGGGAGGCTCTAGTTCAGGTCCTCTTCATCTCAATAACTTTGTAATAATCTCTCAACTTTCATTGCTTCCAGGTTTTCTACCTCCAAAGTCACTCTCCTTGGGGCCACTAGAATTTCCTTTCTAAAATACATATTTGATTATCTTAGATACACTTAGACCCAAGTTTGAGAAATTTGAGGCTTTGAGATCATAGCCAAACTGTTACATGTGATTTTTAAGAACCTTTGCAGTTATGCTTGCCATAACAAAAAACCACGGTGTGCTTTAAACATCAGGAATTTATTTTCTCACTGTTCTAGGGTCTGGGAAGTCCAAGATAAAGGTTCTGACAGTTTACTTCTGATGAGGCCTCTCTCCTTGGCTTACAGGTGGCCTTTTCTCTGTGCTTGTGGTCTCCTGGTGTCTCTTCCTCTTCTTATAGTCACACCAATCCTATATGATCTAGGGCCCCGCGTGACCTTATTTAACCTTAAAGGCTTGTCTGTAGGTAGTCACATTGGGAGTTCTTACTTCAAGATAAGAATTTTGGGAGAGGCAATTCAGTCCATGTAACAGGTCTCTGCCCTTCTTTCCAGCCTAATTCCCTACCATCTCTTCCCTCCAGCAGCCTGGTACTTCAGTTATACCCATTCCCCAGTGCTGCCTCCAGCCTGTGCCAGAGGCTATGATACTGCCATGTGGACAGCACCACCTGTTTCGCCTATCTAGAGATAAACTCTCTCCCCTTGTGAAGATGTGCTCCTAATCATTCTTGCCTATTTCTGAGATACTTAATACTCTTATAAGATTAAGTGACTTCTCAAAACAATAAAGAAAGCATTGATTTATGCCTATGAATAGCAAAGGTGGTGTTTTTGTGGTTTGTTTTGCTTTTTACCTCAAGAGAGAAATTATGTCATGAGTTTATTATTGAGAAGAAAGTGGAAAGATACTTAGAAGAAATTTATACAGGAGAATGAGAGATGCAGAATTCAAGGGAAGCATCAGAAAGATTGTAAAGTACATAGGAAAACATTTCTGAAGAACCCATTACTCTGCTACCTGCTTTTAAATTTGTTATCTTTTATAAACCCTGCAAAGTAGATGATATTTATCTCCATTTTATAAATGAGGATGCTGAAGCTCAGAAAGGTTAAGACCATCTAGCTAACGTCCCTAAGTTGGATATCAAACCCAGGTCTTTTGACAAACCTAGTGTACTTTAATCTCACTTCGTGCTGTAACATTGGCAGGCTAACGATGAAAGAAATTGACTTTCCCCTCTTTGCCTTGCATGTTAAACAGTCAGTGCTTGTTCTTTGTCAGGCTTCATTGTACACAATCAGCAGTGGCAAGGGGCCAGTGAACTGGGCCTGCTCATGTGTGGCTGGTGCACTCCTCAGGTCTTGCCAGCACTCCTGATGTCATTGAGGCGCCTGGCTAGTTTATTTTTTGAGTAATATTTTTGAACATTTGAATCCTTAATCTTGGAGCTAAAACAAAACTTAAGTGTTGAAACCTATTTACCTAAGGGACTTTTGGATTATTTAAGAGCCAGTCTAACACTTCCTAAAATATTATTTGAGTGCTTAGTATGCCCTCCATAAATGCTTGGATTAATTCATGAATATATTAATTTTTAAGTATTAGGTAATCCTGGAAAATAATTTTCTCTACCTTCTAAATTTCTCTCCTTTGTATAACTGATAGTGTGATATCTATGTTTATATGTGATTCAGAGCTGGAACTTTGTTTTCACCTAACTTTGTGTATTCTATAATGCAGTGAGTGATGGATTGGAACTGAGACCGAAATATAAAGGAATTTTACATTGCTTGACTACCATTTGGAAACTTGATGGACTACGAGGACTTTATCAAGGAGTAACCCCAAATGTCTGGGGTGCAGGTTTATCCTGGGGACTGTACTTTTTCTTGTGAGTAGAACTGGGAGATTTTACAATATTAAGTAAAAAGGAATTTTTGTTTTTAGTGATTTTTACATATCAGATAATAAAACAAGATGAATCATTTAATCGGTTTCTCTGAATTGGATCAGAAAGAGCAAAATGGCTTATTTAGTTTCATTTCCCATCAGCTATTATCAGAGGCATTTTTTCTGGAAGAAAGTTCTTAATAGGAAAAAGGTGAAGGGGTGAAATGGAGAAATACTCTAACAGAAGGCATTTCTGTGAGGTGAATTGAGGAAGGTAAAATGTTTAACTGATTACTTTTGTAAGGTGAATACTCACATGTTAGAAAAAAGCTTTTTATTTTAGTTAAAGCCATTTAAAAAACAGCTACCTCTAGATAATTCTCAATGAAATTATAGAGCTCCTTCAGTTTTTATTTTTGAGGTGTTTTGACATATGAGTGTGTATTCTTGAGCATTTCTAACAGTCAAAATAGATTGGAAAAAGTTGGATTGGCCAGTTTGTTATTTATATAGTAGTAGTTTTGTAAACTATTGTAGAGACTGGAGGAGCCTGAAATTGTTGTCTAAAATGAATCCTATGAATTTCAGTTCTCTTTGTATCCAGTTTTGATAAAGGAAGATTGTTTAAACAAGTAAGTTATTTTCTCCATTTATGGAGATTGGCTCCAGAATGCCCCCAAAATAGAAAATTTCATAAATGCTGAAGTATCATTAGATAGTTGTTAATTAATCTCAACCAGATTTCCAAAATATTTGAGATGGCTTATATGAATACGTTTGATTCATAATGAAGTTGGAAAGCAGGAGAAGACAGACCTTGGGGTCCTCCTGTGAACATGTACCACAGGAGATCCCTATTGAGAACAGAAAGCAAAAGCTAGTGCATGGCTGAAAGGGTTTGAAGCACATTGCTTCTTATGTTTTATTTGACCTACCATCATCTTCCCAGCTTAATCATGTCCTTACTCCTTCCCTTGTCAGATATCATCACCCCATTTGAAATAACTGCTCTCACATGCCTCCTGAAGAAGCCACAGAAAGTGCCTATGGCATGCACATTCAGCTTATTGAGTGTACAACAGCATGTAACAAAGCTCATGGCACTGCGTTGGAGGAGCATGTGCTGCTCTAAGCATGCCTCTGATACTTGAAACTGAAGCCATGAATGGGGAAGATTTTTTTTTTGTTTTAGCAGATAACATTTTTAGGAAAACATCAATACCTAGTGTATTTTCCCTTTTTCCCTTTGTGTCATTAAAGTATCTTTTAAGTGAAAGCAAAATAAAATTCAGACTTAGTATTGTTTAAATATTATTTTCAGTCCTAAAATGTACTCACACACATATATATGTGTGTGTCCATATGTATGTGTATATACACACACACACACATATATAAATGCTTTATGAATTTGAGTTGAATAGATTTTCCAAGAGAGTTTCTAAGGACAAACCATATGAATATAAGGTTTATGTGCAGAATTTCTTACAATAAAAGAGTTTACTTGTTTCATGTTAGAATGGTATTGATAAAATTTGAGAAGATATATTCAGCTGAAGTCTTCCAAGAGGAAGGTAGAATTTGTTCTTAGAGATAATAGGCTAATTTGACTCCCCTGTTCAAAAACATTTAGTGGCTATTTTCTGCTAAAGAAAATCAGTCTCAGTCTGTTGCTCAAGTGTGACTCAGTTTGCCCTATCTTCCCATCCACCCTCATTATTTTTCCTCATGCTCATCTCTTTCCCTATTGAAAGTATGTCTGTCTCTCAATATCCAGCTCAGTGCCACCTGCTACACAAAGGCTTTTGTGGTCTCAGTCATAGTTTCTGAATGTCTATGTTACTGTCTGTGTTGTCTTTTATTATGATTATTTGTGTACCTCTTAAGGTCCTTGTTAGTCTGTTAAGAAAAATCCATCATGTGTTTATCTTTTTTAGCTATCAGGATGGTACCTGATCATAAGTGCTCAGCACATAGTTGTTAGGTGCCCCTTCTTTGTTCTCTTGTGCCTTTTCAACCCAGTCTCTGCACTACCATACACCTTTCCTTCCCTTCTCCCCAGTTTTCCTGTCGCTTGTTATTAATTGATTAAAACATTTTACATATGTGTTTCTAGCCATATACATTAGGAGGGAGGGGTGGTATGAGCGTTCAATGAACCATTTCTAGCAAATCCATTCTTGAAAAAGTTCTCATTTTGTGGTTGCATTATGCACTTTTACTTGTGGGGTACTGTTGTTATACACACTTTAAAACATACTTTACTCTTTTGACACCTATTCAAATGAAACTGCTTATGTTGAATTCTTTTAGTTACAATGCCATCAAATCATATAAGACAGAAGGAAGAGCTGAACGGTTAGAGGCAACAGAATACCTCATCTCAGCTGCTGAAGCTGGTAAGAGAATGTATGAAATAGAAAATATCACCTTCCAAACTTAATTTTCGTTTTTGTTTTTTATTTTATTTGCCTTTTTTCCTTTCAACACCAGAGTTTAAACGTGCTCATCTAACTATTAGTCAGTTATTACATGGGATTTATTAGAAAGCAGGTATTCTAATTGATTAATATATAATTTCAGCTTTCAAATTATACGATTTAGTGGCCATGTTTGATTAGATTATGTATGTATACTATCCAGAAGGAAAAACAAAGTAAGACCCATAAGTCTTCATAAGGGGCCTACTTTGATACCTTGCATACATTAGTTTCTTAATATTTACTGACTGTTTCTTAAGGCAAGAACTATGTTACTCATTTTTGAATACCTAGTCACTAGCAGAGATTGGAATCATAACAGTAAATATTTGTTGAATGAAGGACTACTTAGGAAACTCAGCAAATGAGAAACTTAACCAGATGAAATTTTTTACAAAATTGTCACTTTCTATAAAGGATGTAAAATGTGACTTACTGCATTACATAGTAGTTATTTAATTTTTGAGGGGTATTTGCTACTTTGGATTTGAGGAAGATTGCGATAAAGTTGGGGCAGCTGTACATGTGCACATGCACAGGTTATTGAGGTGTGTTAGGTTCCTGGTCCTTTTCTTCTAATCCTTACCCCCTTTGGTTTATACTGTCTCCTACTTCTAACATCTGTGTCTCCTTACCAACTATTCTCTACACCAGGCCACATTATTAGGAGTCAGGATATCTTTGCTGTCCTTATACCTCAAAGGGAAAGTGTTTGACATTTTCATTTCCTTTTTAATTTACTTCTCACTAACTGCATGAGGAACTTTTTACAAATACCAAAAACTGTGTCTACTCTTTCACCCTAAGACTCTTCCTCAAAGCTCACATTTCACAATAAATACTCAACCACAATAAATATTTTATAGTCTAATGCCATGTAAATGTTAAAAATAGAACCCCTTAAAGATCGATTTAAATGTTTTTTCTATATAATTTTTACTTGTATATAATTTTTTAAAATCCTGTTTCAGATACAGTTCCTGTGCAATCTCATTCTTTATATAAATAGACTGTTCTTAATTTGGATTGTCATAAGTGAGAAAGTACCTATATGCGGAGTAATATTATCGAAATCTCATTTTAGGAGCCATGACCCTCTGCATTACAAACCCATTATGGGTAACAAAAACTCGCCTGATGTTACAGTATGATGGTGTTGTTAACTCTCCACAGCGGCAATATAAAGGAATGTTTGACACACTTGTGAAAATATATAAATATGAAGGTGTGCGTGGATTGTATAAGGTAACAAATTATCAATATATTTTGAATAACTGAAACTTGTAATTTCTGTTGGCTCTGTTGTCTTGGTTCTGAATGATCTATAGTCAATCCTAAAAAGAAGCCAAACTTAGGCAAGAAGGAATTTAATGAAAACTGAAATCTAGTTTATAATATTGAAAATATATTTACCCTCATTGCCCTAAAATATATCATCATGATAGTGATGATGTGAGAACCATTTAAAACTTTTGTCAAGTATCTTTTGGATAAGTCACACAACCAGGTTGCCTATTTCTTACTCCACTCCTTGGAAGCTCATCTTTTGGAAACTTGGGATAATATAGTATGGAGAAGAAATTAGCAGGTCTAACAGAATCTTATTTTATTGAGATTTAAACACAGCCCCTTGCCTATTGTAGTATTTAAAAAATTTCTTCCTTGTGGCAATAAGATAGATCAGTTTTCTGGTTATATAACTCCTTTTCTCTTTATTTCCCACCTCTTGTTTATCCCCATGAAATTTTTTTTGGCATACATAGTTTAAAATCAAAATTAGGTACATGGAATTTTAGTTTGTTTTTTAAGAATTGTGTAATAGCTTTTAAAATCATAACATTATAAGGTTGATGTGGATTACTGACCTATGGGCAAAAATTTTAGAAATATATCATTCAATTCTATGTTCTTTTTCATCACTTCTTACCTTATTAATTTAGAATATCTATGCTCAGTTTGTTGAATTACTATTACCTTTACTTTCATAACTTTCCAGAATTTAATCTCCCATTCACACCCCAGTTCTTGATAGTGTAGGTCTTTTTTATGTTTATATGTATGGTATTTATAAGAAAACTATAAACCTTAACCATTCCCTTTTAGGGATTTATTCCTGGATTGTTTGGAACATCCCATGGTGCCCTTCAGTTTATGGCATATGAATTGCTAAAGTTGAAGTACAACCAGCATGTTAATAGATTACCAGACGCCCAGTTGGTAAGATAATTCTTATAAAAATGTTATCATTTGCTTTTATGTGCATTTAACAGGTGGAAATTTTGTTAGGCTTATTTTGTTAGTATTGCTATGATGATGAGTACTGACTGCCACTAATTTAAATAGTTGAATATTTTTTGGGCTAATGCCATGCAAATATTAAAAATAGAGCCCCTTAAAGATCCATTAAAATGTTTTCTATATAATTTTACTACTATATTTTTAAAGAATCCTGTCTAAAGAAAAATATAAATGTTTTGTGTTATCATTTTAGAGCACAGTAGAATATATATCCGTTGCAGCACTATCCAAAATATTTGCTGTATCAGCAACATACCCATATCAAGTTGTGAGAGCTCGTCTTCAGGATCAACACATATTTTATAGTGGTGTAATGGATGTAATCACAAAAACATGGAGGTGAGAACATGGGATATTTCAAAATTGCTCGGATGAGGTGCCTTGCATATCTTAGATTGTCTAGCTTTATTAGTTTTATAGCAAAGGCCAGTTTGCTGTGGTGAAAGCATGGCTGGTGGTCTCTGCTTTCCCATTCACTTCATATATGACTGTGGACTTAAATCTTTCTGAAGCTTGATTTCTTTATTTGTAAAATTAGACTCTCTGGGCTAACAAAGTTGTTATAAACATTAAATGAATTGTGAAAATGTTTTGAAAAATTAATTAAACAAAATTTAGGTGTTATAAAATATTTGAATGGCATCAAATATAAGAAGTTATAAACCTAGTTTAATACATTTGAGAAGGCCTTACACCTGCTAGTGACACAATAACTTTTGCAAATACTTGTCTCCATGTGTGGAAGAAATGCTTGTTCTTCAGTAGGAGACTAGTTAAACTGTTACAGCTGGACATCACTATATATCCCTTTAATTTTCATAAGCCAAAGCAGAATATTTAGAATTTTAAATCTAGTTCAATTCAATATTTAATGAAAACCTAAGTGACAACTTTCTAGGTAGTATCTCCTATTCTAGTCATTTTAAGGAAATAAAGTTTTCTTTTTGTGTGTGCTATAGTTAGTGTTGTCAAGCATATAAGCAATGCAATTTTTATTTCATTTTATTTTTAGAGATGGGGTCTTCTTCTTTTGCACAGGCTGGAGTTTAGTGGTGCAAGCATAGCTTACTGTAACCTCAGACTCTTGGGCTCAAGTGATCCTCTCACCCTCAGCCTCTTGAGTAGCTGGGACTACAAGCTCACACCACTAAGCCTGGCTAATTTAAAACAATTTTTTTTTTTTTTTTTTTTTGGTAGAGACAAGGTCTCAGTATGTTGCTCAGGTTGGTCCGAACTCCTGGTTTCAGGCGATCCTCCTGCCTCAGCCTCCCAAAGTGCTGGGATTACAGACATGAGCCACTGTGCCCAGCCAACTATAAGATTGTCAGTGCCTACATGAAATTATTTAAAACTCCTGTATGTTCATACATTGAAAGATGGTTAATTTAAAGCACTTTTTGGTTGTTTTGAGGTGTTTCTACTCTTTCTTCCTCAGTCAGTCCATAAAAGGAATGTAAACCCCTGTTAGTAAACTACATTTTTCAGGACATTGAAAACATGGACTTAGAGGGAGGTTTGACTGCTCACTCCATGCCTTGTGTTAGTTAAATGTTTGTGTTTTCAAGCTATTTAGGAAATTAAGCATATGTCTATGTTTCTCTATAGGAAAGAAGGCATCGGTGGATTTTACAAAGGAATTGCCCCCAATTTGATTAGAGTGACTCCAGCCTGCTGTATTACCTTTGTGGTGTATGAAAATGTCTCACATTTTTTACTGGACCTGAGAGAAAAGAGAAAGTAAGCTAAGAGAAGATAATTCCAATGTATCTGCTCAAGGTGGCAACAAGCTCTTTTGTGTTTGAGGCGTAAACTCAGAAGAATGCTGCATAGCAACTTGGCTCATAATCGAAATTGGTCTGTAATTTTTATAAGTCAAAAAACTGCTAAGTCTTTGCAATGTTATTCTGCTTTTTGCCTTCCCCATATGTATGGGATTTGGCTACCTCTGCCTGAAGTGACTGCTGTCAGCACAATGCTAAAACTGACAACAAATGTAGAGTTTCACAAATTTCTCCATTTCACTGTTCAAGTAGAAGCTGATTTGCAACATTTGATAAATGGATTAAATCAATGTGCTGCTTTTTCTGAACTTATTTGCCTGAATTGGCTTTAAAATTAACCTTTGTGCAATAGCTAGAAAATGGCTTCTTACAAGAATGTCATTGTGTGTTTCCATGTTAAATTATACTTTATGGATGTACTGGATAAGATGTTGCCCATCCAGACCATTTTAGAATTGAGAGTTTTTAGTGAGAAAAAAATTCACTTTAAATATGCTTTAATTTTAATTCAGTTGGGATGCACTAACTAGTAAAATTTGAGAAGTTATGTACTTCTCTGAGAAATATGACATCTGTTGTCATTATGGCTAATTTTTTCCCCCAGAGACTTCCATAATTTAAAATATAACCTTGGATCCAGTATTTTTTGGAGGGTGAGGGAGAGAATAGGTACTTAGTTGTTTTCAATTTTTAAAATCCTAACTTCTAGGATCCAGCTGTGTCAGCTTTTATTTAACATATGGCTATAAATCAATTATTGGAGATGCTAAATAGATCACCTTTTAGAGATGCTGGAATATTTGGGATGTGTTTGTTGAAAAACTGAGTGGAAATGAGAAACTTTAACTTTCTACTTAAATTTTTGGATGTGGGCCTAGATACCAAATGAATGGTTGATCTGCATTGGTTGCTCAAATTCAGGTTGAAATACCAGTTACATTAATGGCCATTATTGATTTCATCTTTAAGAATCATTGTAGATATCTATAACTTATAAAGGCCTACCCCAGGGATGCCAGAATAATACTAGTATTTTTATTTATCAGAAGCATCTATGAAAGCTGTTATGCTATCTATTTGATGTAAATAAAACATTGTGGTTTTCAAGGCCCTATTTAAATAGGTCTTTGAAAATAGGTCTATTTTTTATATTTTGGAAATGGCATTGTTTTTAAAATAAAGATGAAATGATAAGTACCTAATTGCATTTACTGTAATATCTTGGAACATTCGTAGGAATGCCTTATATTTAATGTGATGTATTTTTTTCATACTTCCAGATTATACTATAATTCATATGAAATCCTGATATTAGTCCCAATATGTACACACAAACTGCTGTTGATATTTGGAGTTTTAGAGATAGCAACATTATTTGAATGCCTCCTATATACTCCCAAATTAGTAATTCATTATTCTTGTTCTCTAAGAGCATACAAGCTTGCATAATAAATAAATATGCATTAAATAACCACAGTTCTATATTAAGAGCATGCAAAGAAACTTCTACAGAGCCCTGTAAATTCTGAGTAAAGAGAACTCATTTCACTCATTTAACAACAAATAGTAACTAGACTCCTGCTCTATGCCAAGTGTGTCACCAAGCATTGAGGATATAGCAGTAAATAAGCCAGACAACATTCCTGCCCTCAGGGAATTTTCATTTTAATGTGAGTGACAGAAAAATATACGTATATTATAGTTTCAGGCATTAAATGCTATGAATAAAACTAAAGCAGAGTTGGGGACAGTGTTGCAGAACAAAGTCCCCGAGGCAGGAATTAACTTGGCTAGAGGGGATGAGTCGGGGGCAGAGATTGGTGAAGTGGCCATTACAATGTATGGTGGGAAAGAGCTCAGGTTGGACAGCCAGACTGCCTGGCTTCAAATTTCAGCTCTCTCACTTTCTCTTTGATGTTAGGCAAATCATTTCACCTCTCTTTGTCTTAAGTTTCTTCATCTGTAAAATGGTGTCTTGAATCAGTTCCTGTGTAGCAATGCTTGAGATGGGGATTCTTAGGCAAGTGATTAAGAGAGTCCTCTTAGGAGAAATCTGGAATGGAGTATAAAAAACAGGGTAAGGCAGGGGAAGAAGAGTTTCAGGAGTAGTGTAGCCTCACCCTGACCCCACAGGACACTCTACAGAATGAATTGGACTAGAGTGGTTTTCCTGCCCGGAGGTGAGGAGGGTGGGCCATTAGGTTCCCACATCAGTGAAGTCGTTGACTACTGGCTATGGGAATAAGGGCTAGAGGAGTGGCTTGGTGCCTCTCCTCAGCCAAGGGCAATCTTCTAAACAAGGGTGGAGTTGTGAGCTGTTAGCAGCCAACACCTAGAGCAGCTAGGGTATGGGTGCACTAGCTCTGTAAAAGGGATCTGGCTGGGTGAGTCACCAACAGCATCTAATGAAAATGAGGATATTAAAAGTACATAGCTGTAGGGTTATTAAGAGGATTAAATGAGTTAATTTAAATAAAATGCTTAGCACAGTACCTGGGCCAAAGATTAGCAGAAGCCAGATCTTGTCATGCCTTAGAGTCCATGGTGAGGAGTGTAGATTGTGTGAGAGATCATTTTGGTGATTGTATGGAGAAACAAATAGGAAACAGGAAGCAGGGATACTAGTTAAGCAGTTTTTATTATACAAAAGAGTAGTCAAGAGCTAATGGTAGCTTGGACCTGGTTGATGGAGTTGGAATTCGTGACTTACAACTTGAGGGGAACAAGAACAGTGTTCCTGGAGGGGAAAACATTTAAGCTGGGTCTTTTTTTAATTTATTTTAATTTTTAAACAAATTAAACAATTTTATAATTTTTCTCTTTTTCCTTCTGCACATATTCTTGATATTAAGCTGGGTCTTGAAGGAAGAGATTCCAAAGGGAACCTTGAGGGGACCATGAAAAAAAAAGAAAGCACAGGTGACCTGTCTTGAGCAGTGAGTTTTCAATCAATGTGGTAAGGAAAGGATGAAATGGAAGAGAAAGCTGAAAGGTTGGGGCCAGGACAACAGAGCCTTACTAAACTTTTCTGGGTTTTATTGGGTAGAAGAGAGGTGAGAGTGATTAGAATAGAAAGACATGGCTACTTATTAGGGGTGACAGAGGAAGACCAATCAGATAAGAGGAGCAAACTCACAAAAGAGGTTGTTATCAACCATGTGAATATTTCAGTAGGATGAAGATTGATGCCACTGATAACTTGAAGCAGATTCAAATTATAGTGGTTGAAGACAGATTGCAGACAGCTTAGGAGGTGGGGTGACTAAAAGTATTCATTTCACTATGGGCTCTTCTTTCTGGATTTTGGCAGATAAAAGAAAGATAAAGAACTTCAGCTAGAAAAAATACTGCAAGCCTAGGAAGTGGTAGAGGTGGGGGAGGTTGGCAAAAGGAAACCCAGAACTGTAAGGAGACCTCTTAAAAGATAAAGTCCAAAAAACAAAAACAAAATAAACAAACCAAAAACCCAAAAAGTCGTGACTTGGTGAAGGTGTGCACCAACGAACATGATCACACAGACAATGATGAGTGCTACGCCTTGTGAAAAGAAGACTGACATTTCAATAGTGCTTTTGTGGTCTGACAATATTTAGGAAGTCATGTTTTTTAAACACCACAATAAAAAAGGGACATCAACTAAAAAGTATGCTTGAGTTTGAGTCATCAGAGTTAGGATTTTCTTTTGAATGTGAACATCTTACTGAATAAAATCTTCCAGATAAAGCATGTATTATTACCACTTTCATAGCAAGGTCTCCTTAGTGAGACAAAATAACAGAAATAAAAATACTGTGAAATGACTTAACCCTTATGTCTGTTTTTTAAAAATGTGTCAGGTAACAGCAGAAAATGTGTGAAGTTTTGGGTTAATGTCTTAAATTTCTTTCTAAAGAAGCAGGATATAGATTCTTGAAATATCTGCAATGAATACCTATTACTGGTTGCCTAGTGTCCATTTTTTCTTCCTTCTTGAAGTAGTAGCCAGAATTTCTTTGCGGAACCCACCCCCTCCCTCCATGCTTGGCTTTGTGATTTAGTTGGGATCAACCTCACCTGCCCTAGAGATGGGCTCTGATTAGCAGAGCCCATCTGAATACACCATCTATGTTCATAATGAATAGTTTGGGATTGGCACAGTTAAGCTGGTCTGAAGTGACTCTAAAGTCTTTGTTTGTTTGTTTTTTGGAAACCGAGTCTTGCTCTTTTGCCCAGGTGAGCTCGAAGTTTCCATGCCTCCTGAGTAGTTGGGACTAACAGGTATGTGCCACCATGCCTGGCACAACATTTTTTTTCTTTAATATACTAACTTGCATTCTCGCTTTGCTGTTCATGAATGTGGATTCATGTAACTGTTAGAGCTCCTCAAAGCCAATTTAAGATCATGAAATGGGTGGAGTTCATCCAAAATGCAATCAACTCAAAGGAAATAGCAATCAGAAATTGAAGAGAAAGAAATGAGGTTCTAAGTCACCTTATTTGGAATTCTGATCAACCGTTACCCCTAGCAACATGTGTATCTGGGGTTTTCAACTGGGTGAACCAATAAATTTCCTTTATTTGTTAAGCCAGTCTTAGTTTTATTTTTCTATTAACTTGCAACTGAAAGCTTCCTGAATGACAGGATCCGTGGTATGGACCCTAAATTCAGTATGTCACTTGCCCATCAACTGTCATGATGTTGGTGGACTCTTGTTTCTATGGCACTTAATGTCACCTTTATGAAAAGTGAGCATTTGGGGACCATAGTTTCTTTAAAATATTTCTAGTTTTATAGAAAAACATTAAGTTATTTAATATTCATATAAACTAAAGACATTATTCAATTCATGAAAAGTATGAAGGAAAAAGGTTGGTAGACTTAGAAAAAAATGACTAAAAATCTGCTTATAGTGGAAGGCCCAATGAATGTATAGAGGTTGTATGATTCGAAACTTCTCCCTAGTGTATTTTCTGAGTGCAAATATTACAGGATTGTGTGTTTAGTGTTAAATTTCAGTATATGTTAATTATGACATTAGACTTGTTCTACTCAAGGCTAGAAAGTTATAAAATCAGTTCACACTTAACATATCAAAAGGAAAATCAACAATCTGCTTTTGTTAAGTGACTCACATCTCTTTCCCACCCAAGTTCTAAACTAATTCAGACATAGACGAGGTAAATGGAGCATGGAATGTTTTCATTAATCGTAAGGCTGAAATTAGAGAATGAAGCTTATGTTGACATAAAAGTGGGTTTCCTTATTCCAAGCCTTAGAACAATACTGACATGCCCATCTAACTACAGACAACACTGGACCAAGACAATTTTACAGCCTGCTCTTGTGAAACCGTGGCAAGGAGGCACAGGGCAGAATGCATGCTCTCTGTGAGCAACTTATTCCCAAAGAGAGAGGAGGGGGGAAAATAGTGCCATTCATGCTCACTTCCTTATCCCAAACTTATCAATCAAGTAATCATTCCTTGTCAATATAAGTCCAGGCAAAGTTTAAAGAATTGTTATGCCATGATAGAATAATATAAATATGTTAAGAGAACTCTAAATGGTACTCTAGGGCTGAGGGAGAGTACCCCAGGAAGGACAAACTTGGAAGAGGGCCCTCCGCTGGCATTCAGACTTCATTGGAGAAGTTGTGGTTGCAGACCGCTGGGTGGTGAGGAAGTTTGCTGGCTTGCCAGAGCTGGTTTAGAATTGTCTGTTGTTACACAGGGAGTTTGGATGTTCTGTAGGTGCAAAGCCAGGGGCAGGCCTTGTTCACATTGAAAAGGTCTCAGGAAGGCCAGGTGTGATGGCTCACGCCTGTAATCCTAGCACTTTGGGAGGCCAAGGCAGGAGGATTGCTCAAGGTCAGTAGTTTGAAACCAGCCTGAGCAAGAGCGAGACCCCGTCTCTACTAAAAATAGAAAGAAATTAATTGGACAACTAAAAAAAAAAATATATATATATATACAAAAAACTAGCCGGGCATGCTGGCGCATGCCTGTAGTTCCAGCTACTTGGGAGACTGAGGCAATAGGATCGCTTGAGCCCAGGAGATAAAGGTTGCTGTGAGCCAGGTGGACACCATGGCACTCACTCTAAATTGGGCAACAAAGTGAGACTCTGCCTCAAAAAAAAAAAAAAAAAGAAAAGTTCTCAGGAACAAACCTGTAGAAGAGCAGAAAGCCAAGGTTCAGAGAGAGTCGGGGCACTGCTACAGGCATGAGGCCAGGAACATGTAGTGTCCATGTCAAGAGGGCTGCAACCAGGTGGGCACCAGGCAAGTCAGACTGCATTCTGCGTGCGACTGGAGCAAAGCACCACAAGATACAAACCCACCACCCACCCCCACTAACAGACCAGACAGCAGGAGTAAGAAAAAGCAAATTTCAGCACACTGAAACCAGGAAGAGAAACTCCTTTCCTCCTGCAATGTCCCTCTACTTAGAGATACTGAAGGATGAATTTAGAGCTGAGAAGTGGCTCAGCCACTCCCTTTGACTACTCAGCTTCCACTTGCACCCTCCTGCACAAATTTGAACTGCCCAACAACAAAGCAACTAACTAATTTTGGCCTAGCAAAATACAGTTACCCTCAGGAAAAGTGAAGTTCTTACCTTTCCCCAAAAGGAGAAGACACAAAGTCTCAACAGTCGTTGAATCCATTGCTAGCTATATTAATTACTCCTCAAATTCAATCATTGTCCCACCTAATACTCTGTTAACTAAATTATGAAGTTGACCTTCAACAACTTGTATATAAAATAAAAATAAGAAGGAAAGGAAAATAGAATTAAACATGCATGTAACAAGCAAAGAGAAAATATGCAGAGTTTGTACAGTCCTTGTTTCTGTAATTGATCACAAGGTCATAGTTGGTATCTACAGCTTCCACCTCGAACTACCCATTCCATATTTCCATTCCTCACAGCCAGAATCTCAGCTGCTCTGGGTTCTTTACCTGGTGGCGTGATCCAAACCTTCCTTCCTGAAGGGTCTGAATCCTCAATCCTGCCCTTTTCTGATTCTTGTGGTTTCCCATTAACTTTTCCTGTTTGACGTGGAAATACTAAGGGACACCTCAGAGAGTCTCCTGGGTTCTAGACATAGTTCCCCTTGCTTCTGTTGCAGCAGCAAACCAATTTCCCTTGGAATTGGGATCAATCACTATGGCCAATAAATTAATTCACCTTTTTCACCTGTTGGCTAAGTGGTGTAAGGAGTATAAAAAGGCCAGGTGGCAGTCTATGATAGGCAGAATGCTAAAATGGACCCCATGATTCCTTCCTCCTGTTGTACACACCCTGCATAATTTCCCCTTGAACATGGTTGAGACCTGTAAATATAACTGAATATCACCTCCATGATTATGCTGTATGGCAAAAGGGATTTTACAGGTGTAATTAAGGTTCCTAATCCACTGACTATAATCCAAAGGGAGATTATCCCGGGTGGGTGTGACCTAATCAGGCAAGTCTTTTTAAAAGCAGAAGAGTTTTGCTGGTCTGGAAGAAAAATGGCCTTGTTGTGAGAGTAGGTGCCATGGGTATCCTCTAGGAGCTGAGTCCTCAACTGACAAGAAGATGGAGCGAAGTTTAATCACACAGCTGCTGGGAATTGAATTTGGCTAACAATCACATGGTCTAGGAATAGGATCCTAAGTCTCAGATGAGATCACAGCCCCATCCAACACTCCGATTTCAGCCTGGTGACACCCTGAGCAGAGGACTCAGCTAACCTGCACTTTCAGACCCTCAACCCACAGAAACTGTGAGTTAAATTTGTATTGTTTTAAGTTACTAAATGTGTGGTAATTTGTTATGCAGCCAGTAGAAAACGAATACACCTTGTACTGCAGCCTGAATTTGCTTCAGAGACTCCTCTTGCTTTGGTTCTCACTACAAACTGGCAGCTATAGGGGTGACTAGATACATAGATTGAAGTAACACACTCAAATGTGTTATATATTGCCCCTAAAATCCGTGAAGGCCTACCAAGTGTTAATTAGGCCTTTTTATCATCGTAGGTAGCAAAAGGTACAACAATCTTTCATCTTGGAGAACATTTATCGACATGCTTCAGATTAATAACTCCCTAGAAATTTCATTGAGGTGGCAGTCCCCCCCTGAATTTTTGTGGGATTTATTTCCCATCCTCTAGTTCACAGTATGTCTATAACTATCTATTCATGTTTTTTGTACATTTTTCTGTTGGGTTTCTTGATTTCTGGAGTTCTTTACAAATGAAAGAGATGAGCCCTTGGGCTGCGATATGAATTGCAAATATTGTGACAGTTTTTCATTTGTATTTCAACTTTGCTTATCATCTTTTCCACCTTACAGCATTTATTTTTATGTACTTGATGTAGTTGGTTGATCACATTTCTCTTTAATGACTTCTAGATTTTGAGTTATAATTAGAAATGCCTTCTCCACTTCCCCCAGGTGATTGTGATATAATATATAGCTAAGGCTTAGAAGCACTAGATTAGGAGAAGCAATTATAAACTCAAGGAGAGGACTAGAATTGCCACTGTGGAATGTCTTCTGGTGGTAAAGCATGACATGATGAAGTTGGTCATGGTGAATCCATAATGAATTTTAAGTCAGTGTGATTCATACCTGCTGCTGTAGGTTGGTGGCAGCAGTGAAGAAAGCAACTAGTGTGGATTATTCAAGGCTAGAAATTTCTGTAACAGGCTGAATATAATGAATGAAGTCACTTATTTATTCATCTATTCATTCAACAAATGCCAGAGTCCTGCCATTAACTGACCAACAGTGTTGTCCAGTGGTGTGTCGGTAAATGTTTAACAATTAGCTGCTGGTGGGGTTTCACAGTCAGCTCTATAGTGTTTGTTGATTTCTAATTTCCATAGTGTGACTATTCCCATCACAGTCTATTTCAAGCCACCAATGTGATGTCACTGAGTGTGAAGTTGGGAAGAGATATGCACAATCAGCTTTAATCAGCTGGTACCAGCCAGCTGTAACACATCACTGGTTGTTGTCTCAGTCTTCAAACTCTTCAACATTTGTACAGTATCTAATATTGTTAACCATCCCTTTCTCATGAAATTCCTACATCATTGACTTCAGTGATATTTTCCTGTCTTTGGATTCCTTTACTTCTATTCACTAAGCTTCCTTAATATAAAATTTTCTTTCCTTCTCATGCACTTGTCTTTATCTTCTCTTTCTTTGTTTGCAATCTGATCTCTTATAGCTTTAACTATCACTTCTATGCTAAAAACTTGCAAATATCCATGTCCATCCCCAAACTTTCCTCTGAGCCTCCAGACTTTCAATTCCAACCTCCTGTTGGGCAGCTCTGCTAGAATGTCCTATAAATAATGCAAACTCAGCATGTTCAAAGCCACCATCTTGTCTACAAATCTCCTCCCAACTTTCCTACTTCTGTTTCTCCTAATGTCCCAGGATGAAAATCTTAAAATGATATTTGATTCTTTTTCTACTCCATTGTCCCATATCCAGTTGGAAGTCCTTTTTTTTTTTTTTTTCCTTTTGATTTTCCTTTGACATTTCTCAAATCTGTTCTCTTTTATTCCTGTGGTTATCACCAAAGCTCATACCATTCCAGTAGCTTCTTTTTTTATTGTGGGCAATATACATAACATAAATTTGCCACTTTAAAGTGCAGAATTCAGTGGCATTTAGTGTGTTCACAGTGTTTTGCAACCATCGCTACTATAATAATTCTAGAATATTTTCATTGCTCCAAAAGGAAACCTCGTATCTAATGAGCAATCACTTCCCATTCTTCCCCTAGCAACCATTAATCTACTTTATGTTTCTATGATTGTGCCTTGTCTGTATATTTCATATAAATGAACTCATAACATGTAGTCTTTTGTGTCTGGGTTCTTTCACTTAGTATAATATTTTCAAGGTTTATCCATGTTATAAGAATGTATCAGCACTTCATTCCTTTTTATGGCTAAATAGTATTCCATCGTATTCATATACTACATTTAAAAAATTTTTTTTTCAGTTTGGACATTTGGCTTGTTTAAATCTTCTGGCTATTGTAAATAGTGCTGCTATGAACATTAATGTTCAAGATTTCATTTGTACAGTTGTTTTCAGGTCTTTTTGGATACTGTGGCTGTACCAGTTTATATTCCCAGTAGCAATATATCAGAGTTGCAGTTTCTCCACACCCTTGCCAACACTTGTTATGTTCCTTTTTTGATTATAGCTATCCTGGGGGATATAAAGTAGTATCTCATTGTGGTTTTAATTTGCATTTTCCAAATGGCTAATGATATTGAGCATCTTTTCATGTGTTTGTGGGATATTTGTATGTCTTCTTTGGAGAAATGCCTATTCATTTCTTTTGCCCATTTTTTGATTAGGTGGTTTGTCTTTTTGTTGTCTTAGCCTCTTAACCCAGCTTTCCTCCACTATTTGCACCTCTCGTTTTTGATTTTTCGCTCAGTTGTCAGGATGAGTTTTTGTTATGATGATCTTCTGCCCTAAACTGTCAACAGCTCTCCACTGTTCTACAGATAACCCTGGTATTTGTGACCTCCACAGTATTTTTTCAACCTCCTTTACTAGGTTTGTTTCTTATTGTTCCTACACACTTGCCTTAAGCTTGACCCACCTATTCTCTAAACATGATTTCTTTTCTACCCTAGAGTCTTAACTAATGTTCTAGCCCCCACCCAAAATGTTCTTAACACCTGTACCCATTTGTCAAAAATTTTAACCATAGGACCTTCAGTATTATTTCATCTAGACCAGGTGTCCTCAAACTAGGGCCCGCGGATCACATGTGGCCCACCGAGGACATTTATCCGGCCTGCCAGGTGTTTTTGCTGCCGCTGCCTGTCCTGCTTAGCAGCCGACTCTTCCTGGGCCCACAGTACACATGTGTGGAATGTGTGCTGGACTCTCCAATGGCCCTCCAGTGGTCTGAGGGACAGTGAACTGGCCCCCCCCACCCCGTTTAAAAAGTTTGAGGACCCCTGATCTAGAACCTCCCCACCCACTTCCCATTTCCAGATTATTCTGAAGCAATCTCAAGACATCATATTACTTTATTGTAAATATTTCAGTATCTCTAAAAGATAAGCACTATTTAAAAACAACCATAATACCATTACCACATCTAAATAATGATTATTTAATATAATCAAATATCCAATGTTCGAATGTCCCCAACTATCTTAAGGAAGTTTTGTTTTTGTGTTTATAGTTTGCTTGAATCAGTGCCCAAATAAAGTCTAAACATTGCAATTGTTTGATATGATCTTAAGTCTCTTTTAATCCATACAATTTTTTCTCTATCTTTTTTTTTGCAATTTGTATGTTAAAGAAATCAAACTGTCTTCCAAGTTTCTTACAGTCTGGATTTTGCTGATTATATCCGATTATATCCCTGTGGTGTCAATGAATATGTTCTTCTATCCTCTATGTTTCCTACAAATTAATGGTTAGGAGGCTAAATCAGATCCAGGTTTGATTATTTCTTGGCAAAACTACTTCTTGGATGGTGTTATATATTTTCATTAGGAAACACATAGTCTGGTCTGTCTCTTTTTTTTTTTTTTTTTGAGACAGAGTCTTGCTTTGTTGCATGGGCTAGAGTGAGTGCTGTGCGGTCAGCCTAGCTCACAACAACCTCAAAATGCTGGCCTCAAGCAATCCTTCTGCCTCAGCCTCTCGATTAGCTGGGACTACAGGCATGTGCCACCATGCCCGGCTAATTTTTTTTTTATATATATATTAGTTGGCCAATGAATTTCTTTCTATTTATAGTAGAGATGGGTCTCGCTCTTGCTCAGGCTGGTTTTGAACTCCTGACCTCGAGTAATCTGCCCACCTTGGCCTCCCAGAGTGCTAGGATTACAAGCATGAGCCACCCTGCCCAGCTTGGTTTGTCTCTTTTAAGAATCTTATCAGTCATTGATGATCATTGCTAAATCTTTAATTCATGAGAAGCTGAAAAAAGGTGATATGCTATTACTCTTTCTTCATTTGTAAGCTATACCAATATATGATGTTACTATAAGATACATAATATTATGTGTATATATACTTTTATAAAGAGAAATTTCCCTTCATCAATAATTTGGTTACCCAGAGATACAGTTCATATAGGGAGAGCAAAAGAAGTGCCTGGGTCTTTTTGTTTACCAATTTTCAAACTAACAAGTTGGTTCACTGGCATCCTGTAAGTTGACTAATGAATTTTATTTTAATATATTATGAATTCATGCATTTAAACATATTTGATGTGTTTCAAACCATTGTAGTTTTTGTCTTTATCAGTGTTTAAATTGTATCATTTTTGCCAGTGGGAACCAGTTCAACTTGGGTCTTAGATCCTTTTGAGTTGTCCTTCACAGTTGCCTTGTTTTCCAGTATGACAAAATGTTCCATGCTTGAATTGTACATTTCCTGCCTCATAGTTGAAATTGTCCGTTTCTTCTAAGATTCTTAGTTCCTTTTAGTAGGAAATGGTATGTAGAGATCACAATCTGGGCATTACTGGACTGGTCATTGTTTCCAGGCCTTTTCAGAAAACAAAGCAAGGAGATTTTATTGTTGCTTTGTAGCTTTATTTAAAATAAAGTACTTTATGAATTCATATTGATATTTCCAATTCAAGCCCAGAATTTAACTTCGATCTTCCATGTATATTGCCTTCATGAATTTTTTCTGATCATCTCAGCCCAAAGTGATCAGTCTTTGTTTAATTCCACCAACCTCTTCAATATTTTTATAGTAATCAACATATTAATTGTTGATTTACTGTTATTTTTATATATGTCTGATCCTCTCTACCAAATGATAAGCAGTTTGAGACCAGAATCTACATGTTTTTACTCTTTCTTAAATAAAAATAAAATTTCTAAAGTGCTGGTATATTGGTATATTTCCTGACACATAAATACCACTTTCTCTTTGTATTCCTCAAAATATGGAGCCATACTATATATGTACTAAAAACTAATATATGATTGTTAACTGAATAAATACAAAATTAGATTTATACTCAACTTTTCAGATATAAAGTACTAGAAACTCCAATTTTGGTGCCAATTAAAGATATTAAAATTCTTGGAAATAAATTTTATTTAACAGATATAAAACAATTTTGAACATTTACAACGTGTACAAAGACTGGTAGCTTTTATATTTAAAAAAAATACTATACTAAGAGAATAAGAAACTAAAGACCATGATATTGCAAATTACAGGTTCAAAGAATGTGAATATGATGAAGGTATTCTAATCAATGGAAAAATCCTGAAACAATTTTTGATTGAAGTACAATGAATAATACTAGATTTTAAAACAGTGTGAAATCACACTTTGGTCTGTAAACATGTTTAGCTTTTCCATTCAGATGTATACATAAAAATTATTAAAAATGTCATTTAAATGAACCATTCAAAGGTATAATAAAAAAAGAGGTAGGAAATGAAAAGTAAAGGATTTATTTTGGTAATTCTTCAATAATGATGCGAGACACTGAATTCCATCCAGTAGAAGCATCTCCTTTTGGGTAATCTGAACAAGTTCCAACCCAGATAGCAACATCCACTAATCCAGCACCAATTCCTTCACAAAGTCCTTCCACTGTAAAATAAAGATGAAAGTTACATCTTTCTCTGGAACATAGAGCAAAACCTTTAGCTAAATGTTATTACTTTAGAAAGCTAGATTATAATTCTAATTTATTATTAGATTAAAAGTTCTAATACTTGATAAGGGTTTCATAATAAAGTCCTATAAATTGGTACATAAGTACTTACATCAATGAATGTGTATACATATTTTTTAAGCTTAACAGGCAGTTTTCTTACAGGTTTCAACCACAAAATCAAAATTTGTTTAGTTATAAAGATAGGTTAAAATAAAACAGTAATTTATTTGATTAAACAAAGAAAGCCTATATATACTTTTAAAAGCCAAACATTTGATTTGATATGAAAATCTTTTTTTAAAAAAGAAAGCCCTTTTCAACACTAATCTGTTGGTAAGAGATGCCATTCAAGTAGAAGAAAGGACTTTTAGAACATTAAAAGAAATTCTAACATAATCACGATACCAGTCCTTCAATCTGGGAATCCCATTTTATAAAGGATTTCTTCGTAGTGAAAAGAACAAAAACAATCCTCCCTCCCCGTGCTTTTCTTCTGTGTTCCAATGCTTTATAATTATGCACCTTTTCACATGTCCTCTGGATTTTCACATACTAACATATAACTTGTATTCCATTTTACCAAAGTCTTTTATTACATTAAAAAAAAATTCCCCAGTGGTTATTTTAACAGGCAAAAACACATGGTGTTTTATATATACATCAAAACCTTTGATGTATGTGTAAAGAGGGCAAAGGAATTGTAATTTGGCAGATTCTTTTATGAAAATGAATCCTGACATATAAGTAGTGTGTGGGTGACCTCATGTGACTGGTTGGGTTTCCTATTTGGTTGAGGTTGGTGCGTTCCAGCTGAGCCCTAGGGATGTTGATACGAAGCAATCTGCTTCCATTAGCTCTCGCATCAGTAAATCTAGGGCATGTCCCTCAGAATCCAGGGACCTGGCTCTGATTCAGGCTCCTTCCAAAGTTGGGAGATTGTAAGCAGTCAGCCCACAATCCATTTAATCTGATATTCTTAGTATCATAACAAGTGAAAATGCCCAGAAATACTCATGTTTTCCCAAAGTGGTGACATCTATAACCTAGAAATTTGTTCATTTCACCCCACAACCTCAGGCTGTCAGACAAGCTTGGGTCTAGCATCAGTTTCATAGGAGCAGAGTCACTTCTTTGTCTTTAACAAATGAAAATAATAGCTGTTGAATGAATGAACTTTAAATTTTGCTGTGACAAATGTAGTAGAACAGCTGAAGTGCAAAAGATATGTTGGATTAGGAGTTCTCAACCTGTTTTCCTCTGAGACCCATGTAACAGATGACATTCAAAGGTTTGTCAAACTCCCATGGGCATAGCCAAGGCTTGAAGTCATCCTCTGATGTGCTATTAGTGCATCCCTTTCCTTTCCTTCCAGAAAGAGTATCAGTGTGTAAGAGAAGTGATGTTAATGTAGAGGTGACCTTTAATTCACAACAATACAAAAACAACTAATAACAAATTACTTGTGACACTCCACCCAAATGATCGCACCAAATGAGTTTCCACATCATGGTTGGGAAATCCTGAGCCTAGCAAGATATTAGCACACACATTCAAGATAATATGATAGAATGTGAGTTGCTCATATCAACTACAGTCTAAACATACCACTTCCTAATCAAATTTTATATTTTATAGCTAGATTCTTCTTATTTTAGAGATGGCACTTCTTCCTTTCCAGCACATGTATCTAAGGACTGTATCTGTATCTAAGGACTTAGTTTTTGAAATTGATTAACGAGGTTTGGGGAGGCAGGAGAAAAACAGGACCTTGGCTTCTGCTCTCCTGAACGCTGATTCTACTGTCGTGGATAAAACGCTGTATTTCCGGCCGGGCGCGGTGGCTCACGCCTGTAATCCTAGCACTATGGGAGGCCAAGGCGGGAGGATCGCTTGAGGTCAGGAGTTCGAAACCAGCCTGAGCAAGAGCAAGACCCCATGTCTACTAAAAATAGAAAGAAATTAATTGGCCAACAAAAATAATAATATATGTATATAAATTAGCCAGGCATGGTGGCGCATGCCTGTAGTCCCAGCTATTCGGGGGGCTGAGGTGGGAGGATTGCTTGAGCCCAGGAGTCTGAGGTTGCTGTGAGCTAGGCTGACACCACAGCACTCATTCTAGCCTGGGCAACAAAGTGAGACTCTGTCTCAAAAAAAAAAAACCAGGGAAATGATGCTAGCAATATGTATATTTTCTGATTCTACCAGGCTTGTGCTGTCATGTGTGCTACCCCCACAGTAACTCAAGAAGCCAAAAGGACTGACAGCCAAATATTGATAATGATGTCTCTGGGTGAAGAGATTAGTAGATGGTTTTTTACCCTTCTACTTTTTAGTATTTTCTAAACTTTCTTTAATGAACCTTAAAATAGAACAAACTAACCAATAATATTTTTCTGACAGCATAAGTGACCACTGGTTTAATTGAATGTCTTTTCTCTCATACTAGGTAGAAACAGAGAATGCAGAAACAATACAGAAATTTGCTATTTTACAAATTCAGCAGACAGTATTTACCCTCTTAAAAGACAAGGCAGAGAAATCAGGCAGCCTCTTTATCAATCTAAGCTAGTGGTTTTCAACCTTGGCTGAACATTAGAACAACCAGGAGAACAGAAGTGGTGAAAGCGTGCATCCTTGTCTTGTTCCAGTTCTTAGAGGAAATGCTTGTGATGAAAACTAAAAATGGAACCACCATCAAATTCAGCAATCCCACTACTGGGTATCTACCCAAAGGAAAAGAAATCTATATAAAAAAAGATGCCTACATGCAAATGTTTATCACAGTACTATTCGCAATAGCAAATATATGGAATCAACCTAAGTGTCCATCAGTGATGAATGGATAAAGAAAATGTGGCATATATACAAAATGGAATACTATTTAGCTAAGAAAAAGAATGAAATCATATCTTCTGTAGCAACATCAATGAAGCTGGAGGCCATTATCTTAATGAAACAAACCAAGCACATAAAGTGAAATATTGTGTGTTCTTATACATAAGTGGATTCTAAAAAATGTGTACACACATATGGAGAGAGTGGAATGATAGTCAATGGCGAATTGGAAGAGTAAGGGGGTGTAGGGGGATGGATAATGACAAATTAGTTAATGGATACAATGCATGTCATTCAGGTAATGTATATCCTAAAAGCCCTGACTTGGCCACTATGCATATAACAAAATTGAACTTATACCCCATAAATTTGTATAAATTGGAAAAAAAAAAAAAGAATAGTCAAGAGATATTTTTTAAGTCCCATTGCCTAGGCTGCACCCAGATCCATTAAATCTGACTCCCTGCACAGGTATTTTTAGAAGTTCCCAAATTTCTCTAAGTGAGCCCAATATGTAGCCAAGGTTGAGAACACCTGCTCTGTGGTATTACTGGCTGTTCTGCCATTTTATCCACCTCATTGATTTTCAACCCTGGGGCACATAAGAGTCATCAGAGGATCTTTTAAAAAATCCAGATGCCAGGGTCTTACCCCTAGAGATTCTGAGTCAGTTGGTCAGAGATGGGGCCCAGGTATCCATATATTTTTTAAAAGATCTATAGGTAATGGTGAAGTGCAACTCAAGGAGGAGAATCACATGCTGAAAGCTTGTTAAAGGTCATTTTATATTGGGCTAGTGACCCAACATGATAGTGGGACTCAAAACTAATCTTATTTAGATCTGAGGCACATTCTGCAATGTCACTATTTTACATACCAGAAGAAGTGCGATGAATATTAATTGTTGAATTCAGTTCGGGGCTTCCTTGGTCCAAATAAATTATGGCTTCAATGGGAAGAGGCCCTGAACATTCAGCTCCATTGAATGTGAAATACCAACGCTGACAGCATGCATTTCTGCATTTTAGCCGAAGTGATCCACTGAACAAAACTCTTAGAGCACTGTTGGAACGCATCTTTGTAAATGTACATTCCTGCCACAAACACGAAAATAGGGTTGAATTAACATTTTCTATTTTAATTCACAAGAGGCTTTGAAATTAGCCAGGGGTCATGGCACACACCTGTAGTCCCAGCTACTCTGGAGGCTGAGGCAGGAGGATCACCTGAGCCCAGGAGTTGGAGGCTGCAGTGAGCTATGATCACACCACTGCACATTACTCAGGGAGACAGAGCCTGAGGCTTTGAGATTGTATTGTGAATTTTACTTAACCATCATTTTCCCCAAACTGTATTGATAAAGCTTAACTTTGATAGGAGAGATTTTCTGTAAAACAGATAAGAGATTTTGATATAGGAACTGTATCAAATTATGACTTTCTTAGAATTATTTGTCTAAGGGTATCTTTCAATTTTGCCAAAAAACAAAACAAAATAAAATAAAACTAGTCTTCAGTACTCTTGACCAAAGCAATCTATATCTTTCCTTTTTTTCATTAAAAAAATATTTACTGACCCCAACTATGTGCTAGATAGTACAGCTACAATAGTTAACAAAACAGAATCCCTGCCCTTGTGGAACTTACAGTCTAGCCTAGTGCTGTCTAAACATGTTTGCTCTTGACCTGTTTCTTTTCAAGTAATAGCAAACAGTATGAGGGAGCAAAGCACTGGCAGAGTTTTTAGTCTTTACCTGTATGACACAATGAAAAGGCCCAGGTTTCTTGTGTTTCTTGTGTTTGTTTTTTTCCCCCTATTTGGTCTTTACAAAATTGATTATTGGCTCATGGTCCTACTATCTATTACTTGCACAAGTTTCCCATACTCATTCTGACCACTGCTAAAAAGAACTTGAAAACATAGTAATAATTCAGAATCTGTAAGGATAGTTTTTAGAAGAATTCAGCAACTTTTAATGAACAACCATAAATAATCAACCAGTGTCTATCAATGTCAGATGTTTAAATAAGTAGGCAGCATTTTAACAAAATGCTTTCTAAGAAATCACATATGAACATAGAAAAGGTCACGGTCACCAAAACTATGGAAGCTATATGAAAATTCTGTCACATGAAAATCAAATCAAGACAGTCTCAAACTCTTTTATAGATAATAGAGCAGAAAGAGCTGAGAAGAGGAGCAGGAATAATACACAAAAGTGCATCTTAAAACTTCAGAGTTTTAGGCCGGGCGCGGTGGCTCACGCCTGTAATCCTAGCACTCTGGGAGGCCGAGGCGGGCGGATTGCTCGAGGTTGGGAGTTCGAAACCATCCTGAGCGAGACCCCGTCTCTACTAAAAAAAAATAGAAAGAAATTAATTGACCAACTAAAAATATATATACAAAAAACTAGCCGGGCATGGTGGCACATGCCTGTAGTCCCAGCTACTTGGGAGGCTGAGGCAGGAGGATCGTTTGAGCCCAGGAGTTTGAGGTTGCTGTGAGCTAGGCTGACGCCATGGCACTCACTCTAGCCTGGGCAACAAAAGTGAGACTCTGTCTCAAAAAAAAAATAAAAAAAAAAAACAAAAAAAAAAACTTCAGAGTTTTATGAAAATAAAATCTCTTCTATTTGCCTGGTGGTGGTGGTAGTTAAAATCATGGAGTACTATTAATATGTTGTGGCCATGGAACCATGTACAGAGTTGGTTAACCAGGGGTAAGGGGCTTATAAATAGCACCAACTTCTTTAGCTCTCACCAATTCTAGTGGACTTGCCAATTACCTTTGAAGCAAACACTAATAAAGGTGAAATGAATTATTAGTCAAAATACATTACCAGACCAGGCTTTTTTGAGTAATTTCCCCCACTGAATGCTGCAGAATAATTTAAAACAATCACTGTAGTACACTTCTCTGAGGCTTAGCAATTTTAAGTTGGGCATGCTAGCCAGGATAGGGACAAATATTCTTATCCTAGGATAAGGACTTCCCATTTCCAGATAATTGCTATGGTGTGGTGATTTCTTGGAAATTTCTTTCCACCTTTATGCCTGAAGCCAGAGAAGAATTTCTTAGACTATTTTAAATTTAAATTTACTTTCGGGCAACACTGCAAAGTTGCTACCGTCCAACACAGACACTATGTTCTCCTTTTTGGTTTGCATTTAAAATATGAATACGTTATTTTACATACTGTAGTTAAAATGATGTGGCAATTTGTCTTAGAAATATCTTTATGAAAGTTAACTCTGAAATGTTACCGTTTTCATTAATTTTAAGTTGAAAGTCACATACCACCTACTCCTCTTTTTTTTTTCCCTTCTCTTTTGGTTTTTTAAAAAATAAATAAAATTCCACCTAAAAATTAACACTCAAATATGAAAACCCTTAAATTTTGCTTCAATTTAAAAATAATTCAGAGTTTACTTACTGCAATTTTTCCAAGATCTATGCCATAATTGAGGGAACTCCATGAACACTGCTTGTAGTTGGGTGTCCAAGACTCCTCAAAGCTTTCCCTCAGGCATTCCCCCTTTTCTCCTTTGAATCCATCCCGACCGGGGATGCCAGGGGTACCAGGGATGCCATTGGCCCCAGGGCTCCCATCTCGACCAGGCACCCCAGCTGGCCCTTGTAAGCACATTCCATTGTACTACAGTAAGAAAGCAAAGGGGAAGAAACTCTCACTTAATATGATTAGAATTGCATTTATTTTGAGCCCTTAGAGTCAAGAATCCCTTCATACCACTCGTCCATGTTTTGGATGCGTTATTATAGAGAATTCATTTTAAAATTACTTCTAAAACATTGTGATTTCTTTCATCTTTTTTATCTCACAAACTTTACACACACACAAATCAAAGAGAAGGTCAAAATATTTTCATGTGCCTGCTCCTTTCTACTGCTCATTATTATCAACACATATGATTTTTAACAGCTGTATTCCAAGGAGGACATATATTTTGCTTTCTTCTTGTAAAGGGACTTGGATTTCATAATTATACTTTTCACAATTTATGCAAACATTCCACTAATTTGGGTGCTTAGTTTATTTCTATATTTTCTATTATTAATACTATAATGAAAATCTTTATCCTCATAGCCTTTTTCTTCTTTTTAATTATTTCCCTAAGTTAAATTCCAAGGGACATAATTATCAAATAAAATCTCAACAGTCAATAATTATCTTGTGTTTGCAATATCTCTAACTTGGATATACATGTCTCTGCTTCTTTTCCTCCCTGTTTTTAAGTGAGGGAAGTGGCCCTAGGGTACTGTACTACTTTTGGCCTTCAATCCCAACTCTCTTCCCCAAAGAAAAGGAGTAAGTGTCCTAGTTCTGGGTGACCATCAGTCCTCAATAGAGGGCAATAATCTATCAAACCTTCTGCAAGGGCTAGTATTCTCTATGTTTGTTTTGGGGGAGGGTACCTTGCAGAGTTTAAACACATGGCTTCTATAGCTAGTTTCTCTGGATTTTATTCCTGCTCCACCCCTTATTACCTCTGTGAGATGGGGCAAGTTACTCAACATTTTGGTGCCTGTTTCCTTATCTGTAAAATGGAGATAACAATAAAGATTCTAACCTTATAGGGTCTGTATGAGATTTAAGTGAATAACATGCAAAACGTGAACAATGCCTGGAACATAGCAAACACTGCATATGTCAGCCATTATTCTTATCATTCCCTCAAGACCAGTGTGAGGGAGTGACTCTGGGCAAGTGTGTCCACTCCCTTGGGGGTGGACCTTACAGGGTCTAGACCTGGAGAAGAGAGCATTAGCAAACCCACCGGCTAGCACATGTAGCCTATACACACCAATGTTGTCTGATCAGTGGTAAAGGTAATATTTTGAGCTCCATCTGTCCAACCCCTGTGTCTATTGAGTTGGTTACATTTATTATACCTTTCAAAGGTTCCTCCAAACCCCAATACAATCCACTTAAATTTTCACTCTAATATTTCCCCTTTTGTGTAAATTGCCCAGTACTATAATTCTATATAAATATCCTTTCCGGTGAGGAAAAAAACCAAGGTTCCTTATATATTAAAATGACTTCAAAGCTTATCTTTTGACTTTACTATCTGAGATTGAACACGATCAGATTATAAAACCCAATAACAACAGTCTAGGAAGGATCCTAAGTAATTAATGTTTGTCAATCAATTTGCTTCTCACATCACCAGTTTGATCTTTGTTTTGATAAATGATTTTTTACAACTCTGACATTGCCATTTTCCTGAATGTAAGAAACAAAAAACCTACTATTTTATTTACTGTCAGAGAAATAGTAAGAAAAAAATTAACAATTGCAAAAGTATTCAAAGATGTGCTAAAGTACAAGATATTTTAAAATAGTTCTGTGCATTTTAGACTTATTTTCATTTTAGTAACTTCATTTACTTTCACTAGCAGAGGTATGCAATGTTTGGACATATATTTCAAGTGAGAAGATTTATTCTGGTATTCTTCGATCCCCCCCCCCCAGCTATTATTCCTCTTAGGACAAGATGATACACAGACTAAGTTTCATTTTCCTATATATCAGTGGTTCTCAAAGGGGGACAATTTTGTCCCTTGGGGGATACTTGGCAATGTCTGTAGACATTTTTCGTATCACAACTTGGGAGGGAGGAGTGCTACTGGCATCTAGGGGTTAGCCACTGGGGACACTGCTAAACATGCTACAATGCACAGGATAGTCCCCACAACAAAGAGTTATCTGGCCCCAAATACCACTAGTGCCATGGTTGAGAATTTTTATTTACTTTTTCGTCTAAAAGCTGCATTCCAGAGACCACATAACTTGATTGTATTTGGTTCAACAGGTGTTAGATCTGCCTTCTTCCACTTTAAAATGCTAACTCAACACATGCTTTGTACCCCCAATAAATGTGGAATGAACAAAAAAGTGAATGGAAGCTCAAACTTTTCTTCAGTCGTTCCTTTCACCGGCCACCAGGGGGCAGAGCTCGGTGGAAACTTGAAAGGAACGCTTTGAAAGATCCTATACAAAGAAGTTGCTTTATAGAATCTGTTGAAACCTCCTTAATGGCTATGTGGACTTTCTCTGTCAGCAAAACCAAATCCAATGTACAGGATGCACCTGAGCCTGGCTGCACATGAAGCTTTTCCAAGTCTGGCTAGAGTCGTAGGAAACCACAGGTACTGTAAATCCTTGGAAGGTGAAAAATGGCCAGCTTTATAGGGAAAAGGGGTATTTGGTGTATCATAATTACAAATTCATAAAATGCAAACTGCACATGAACCACACACATTTGGTACAATTTAAACAATTTAGATACTTAAAATAGAACTGTAGCCCTTAACACATAATCTGTTGTGGAGCAAAATTACACAGCATATCACTAAAAAGTGGCTCTCTGAAATGGGAGAATTTTTTTCCCCCAGCGCTTTGGAATCCAGCATAGAGCTAGCTGCCAAGGAGTTTGGTTTATTGACTAAGTTCAGAATGTCAGCTTAACAAATTTAAAACTTTTTTTAAATGAAAAATGCCCCCTGTCTTATGTTCTGCAATGCCTGTAAACTATGTTTGTCTGCAAATGAGATCGGCTTAAGAACTGAAGTTTACCACCATGTGCCAAGGACTATGGTAGCTGTAAAAGGCTCACTCTTGCCACAGGGCAGAGAACCTCTTGTCCTCCACTGGGTTTGTTGACTTTCAGAGGGGAAGAGTTTGAAGCAAACAGACCTTCCCTAGCCCCTGGGAAAGCACTTGGGCTATTTATTTACTCTCCTGGAAACTGTCTTCTCCCTTAGCTTGACTGTGATACTCCGACCTAGTGGCCACAGGCTAACGACCCAGGGTGTCTATAAGGACTGACTGGCCATTTGGTCTAAACACAACAAACGAAAACGGGTCCTTGGAAGGTTAGTGCTGGGCCCTTCATTTCCCTTTCCGGCCTTAAACCCTCTGAACCATTCCTGGCCCCAGCTGTGGTTGTCCAACAAAGTAAATTGCAGCCCATACTCCCTAGGAAGATGACCCAACGTGACTCATAGTCTTCAAGTGACAAAGAGTTGGACGGATGCTCTGTGGGGGTGGTTATTCTCTCTCGCAGGCAGACGTGGCCATCGGCCCCCACAAAGGACACGTTGCATGGCCCTGGCCCAGGCCCAGGCGATTAGGGAGTCTAAGGTCTTTCCCAGGCCCACGTTTTGACCCACCCAAGCTCCTCCCTGCCGCCCGAACCCTCTCCACCCCGCCCAAGGGGTCTCCCTGAAGCCAGAAATTGTTGGGTGACTCTTTGTACTTCGGGGAGTCCTACCCGACCCACGCCACATCTCCGCTCCACGACAGTCTCCCCTCTGCGTCCCAAGACTCCACTGCACGCTTAACCCAGGTCCTTCTTTACACGTAAACAAAGCGTGACTGACACCCGGGCACAGCAAGACACAGGACACACAGCTGTACAGACTTATCCCCTCCCCCACAACAGCTGGACTGATGCCCTCCCCGTGCGGCTCGCGGCTCTGTCCCCTCCGGCTCTGCCCCCTCCGCCAGCGCAGCGGACCCGGCTCGGCGCCCCGACTCACCAGGTCCACCACCTCCCTCGGCCGGAGCTGCGCCTTTTGCTTCCCCTTGGGGGTCTCGGAGGCGCTCGACGGCGCCGGCAGCTGCAGCAGCAGAAGCAGCAGGAGGCCGAGGAGCCACAGCGGGGAGACTGTGGGGCCCTGGGGGCGCATGGCGGGGTTGGCTGGGGACGCGGAGCAGGAGGCGGAGGAGGAGACGGAGCCGGGACGTGGTCAGCGTCTGGCCCCGCCGCGCTCCTAGGCCGCCGTGGGCTGCATCAATGCGCCTTTCAGCCGCGCCTCCCTCCCTCCCCCTTCCCCTCCCGCCCCCCTGGACACCCAGAGCTTTCATCCCTTAATAGGCCGGAGCCCCCACCCCGAGCCGGCGGGCGGGCCGACAGCCGGGCCCGCCCCTACCGCGGCCGCAGCACCGCCGGCCCCTGGAGGGTCTGGCAGAGCCCGCGGAGAGCCGGCCGCAGAGTGGGGGTGGGGTGGCAGCGGTCGCCAGCCGCAGGTGGAGGCTTCGCGGAGGGAAGTGGAGCGAGCACAGCTTAAATGAACAGGGTAGAGGCACGTGTCTTAACTTGGGTCCAGGAACCGCCTTCGAGGGTCGTCAATTCATGGCATGGGTCGCCGAGCCTTTTGAGGGGAGGTAACATTTTCGAGGACTAGGAGGGGAACCACAGGTGTCATCAGGTTCTCCAAGAGTCCCATGACCCAAATGATTAATAAATGCTATTTTAATAAGTGCTAACACTTACTAAGCTCTGGGACCACGCAAAGCCTTGCGCACGTAGTCCTCTTGGCAGTCCTTTTGGGTTAGATACCTCCTGTGCTTGCCCCATTCGCGGATGAGGAAACTGAGGCTCAAGGAAGCTAGCCAATGTGCAGTGGTAGTGGTAGAAGTTCATTATTGAGTACTCGTCACCTCTGATTGTTATTATCTTTTTCTGACCCACTCTGTTCTCCTTTTGTTTGTACTCTTTTGCCCATTCTGGAAGAAAGCATCCTTAGGGACCAGGCTGCCCACCGGGTAGGGCCAGATTGGAGCAGGAGCTGCTTTATACACCACTGGCTGGAATCGGGCAGAACAGTAGTCTTGCCACGCTCCAACAACACGGGGTTGTGACGGATGGCCGTGCTGCTGACGTCAAATCCCACTGGGCAAAGTTCTCTCTAGAGACCCAGCCAGGTTCCCCAGGGGAGCAGGTCAGGGCAGTTCCAGGAATGCTCGCTCCTGGGCTAGTGCCTAACTACAAGTCAATTTCATTCCCGTTTTTCAGAAGCAACAAAAATCCAAATGAGCTGTAATGCCAGGACTGGCTCCATAATATGCCACGCCTAGTGCAAAATGAAAATGCAGGGCCTTTTGTTAAAAAGAAAATCAAGAATTGCAAAATGGTGTCAACAGAGCAATAAACCACATGTGGGGTCCTTCTGAGTGCTCCGCACGGAAGACTGCACAGGTCACACCCAGCGTCACTGGCCCTGTATAAAGCTGACTGAAGTCCCAGCTGACGCCTGTTGGCAGTCAAACCACCGTGGTGGCAGCAGTCTACGGGCTGGAAAGGAGAGCAGAGGATCACCAGAGTCTGTCTTCTATCCAATTCCAATTCCTGCTGCTGTTCTGTCACCCAATGACTTCACATGGTCCCTCTCTGTGTAAATCTGTGGTCCAGACTGAGGTTTCAGCAAAGAGCTAATCCTGCGTTAACAACCAGGCATTTTAAAGCTATATGTTCACAGAATTAATCAAATCACACCATAAGATAAGCCAGGTATCATACTTATATTTAAAGATAATAAATAATAGTGTATAAGGTCTTTACAGTGTTAAGGAGGACTTTCAGTTATCCTATCTCGCAGGTCCTAAAATTAGCACAAAAGTACTACCACTATGAGTTTGATTGACGTCATCTCTGGAATCTACTTAGTCCAGCTGAGTTTTCTTGGTCTAAAACTTAGGCCCATTCTACCATTATAGATTTTAGTTCCATTTAAAGATTATGAATTAGTTTAGGGTCCTGAGAGCTATTTTTGGAGTGATCCTTCCCCAGCCACAGATTAACAAACTGAGCCTTTTGCAGATTCCAATTTTGAAGCCAATATTAGGAATTAGTCTTGTAACAATTATGATGATGTGTTTTAGTTAATTAGATATTAACATTTGAATGTTATTGAAACATTTAAGAAAATTTAACACATTAGATTTCTGATATTAATTTTAAATTAATAAATTTTAATCAAGTTTATAATGGTTTTAAATGTTTAATAAAACATTTATAAGCTTCATTTATTAGATTTAAGAGGAATTCTGGGGTGCTTTAAGAGATTCTTCTTATTAGGTTTTTAAGTTTGCCCTGATAGGTATTTGGCATTTGAAGGAAATCAGATATATTAAATTTGTAAATGTAGTTTGAAGTATGTAAAATAATTTAACTCAGTTTTTTAATGGAGCTAAATTTTAGGTAAATTAAATATCTTAAATTTATGAGTCTTCCATGTCAAGCTTAAAAACTTAAGAAAAACTTGATTTTTAAATTTAATACTTAAGTATTTAATAATTAATATAGAAGTAGCTGCAAATAGTATTTTCCATACACATACAACATGCATTCTCAAACAACTCTACTGAAAGAAATTAGGAAGGGAAGTGAATGTGTTAATATTGTTGGTCCCACTTAGTTTATGTGATGCAAGTTCTAATATAACACCATTGATCTTTTCAGCAGAGTGGAACCATAGACTTTTTTTTTTAATTTTAGCATATTATGGGGGTACAAGTGTTAAGGTTACATATATTGCCCATGTCCCCCTCCCCCCTCGAGTAAGAGCTTCAAGCATATCCATCCCCCAAACATTGCACATCTTACTTGTTGTGGAACCATAGACTTTTAAAGTTGGCAAGAATTTTAGAAATCATCTAAATCAATCCAGGTGTTGTATGATTGAGGCACATAATTAAAACCAACTCAGAGAGCTCAAGGTACTTTCCAAAGGCCATGTAGCAAGTAGGTGTCAAAGCAGAGTTGTACTGAGGTTGGAGAATTCTTAGTCTATGTATAGTTTTTAATAATATTCCTCTTGAGTATTCTAGCCTTCCACAGCCTAGCTACTGTAAATTGAGGAAAGAACTATCTATGCTTCAGCCAGAGGTTTAAAGGCAGAGAAGTGCTGTTAGGAGTAGGTGTCCTAAGGGCAGAAAGGGATGATAGTGAGAGGACCCCAATGGTAAAAAAGCCAGAGTCAGGAATCTTGACCAGCAAGCTGCACTTTGAAGGTTGCTTGTTTGTAATTAACCAAGGAAACTGTTCCCTTAAGTAACTCCATGTAGTTTTGATGGAGAGTGCTTAAGACATATTAGCTATTACTATTTTGATTAGATAATTAGGGATTCCATATACAATGAAAGGAAGTCATGATTCAACAGATGGCCCCTAACCTATACATCAGTTGTATCATGCAGGGTCCAAGTGGGAAACAGAAACAACTCTGAGTATTTAAATTAGAGGTAATTTAATATAATAATATAATAAATAATGTAATTTAATAAATTACCTTACCCACCTAGGCTGTAAGCTAAACAGAGGAAAGTTAGACTTCCGCTGTAAACTGCTATCACCCTTATGCTGAAGAGACTTAAGGTGTCTAATCAAAGCTGGAACCATGTTGGGCTTGTCCATTGGAAGCTGGAGTCATGAAAGAAATGAAGCCACTGCCAGAAGAACTGCCTGCAGCAGAGAAGGAAGATGAGCAGTACCCTGGCTTCTCTCTTATTCCCACCCTCTTATCTCTGATTGGCCAAACCCAACTGGAGGCCCCTGAAACAGGATCCTGGGAAACAGCCTGCAGAGGTCAGAGCAGGGCTGGGGAAGCATAAAGAATGAATCTGAGGGCAAACAGCATCAATCAGCCCTGAATTCCTCCCCGCACCACTCCGGCTCGTGCTCACATGCACACACATGGCCCTAAGCTCCAACAGTGTGGTGGCTGCATCCACATTCCTTAGTATCTAGGTCACCAAGCTGTTTAGATTGGAATTAAGTGGTTAATCTACCCACACTCTGTACTGATAGACCTTAAGTATATAACACCTTTACTGGCTCATAAGTGATTGGAATTTTTATAATCTTAAGAGAATACAAGTGGATAGAAAATTATAGAACTTAAATTATTGGTGAAAGATGATCATAAGTCCCCGGCCTGTAATTGTGGTGTTCTACATGCATCCTTTTTTATTTCTGTGTATTTATACAACTGGAAGCTGTCAACCGTTGCAGTGCTTGAGGGCAAGCACTGGTCTGTTAGACTTGAGAGAATTCCATTTCATTTATTCTGAATCATAACATGCTACATGCTTTCAACTTGGGTAGTCTTTCATTTCCAGACAAATTTTCTTCCTTTTTATTAAGTTACCCAAAGCTGTGCACTTTCTCCCCCTCCTCATTATGCCTTGTGGATGGAGGTATTAAAATCAACATGCTCTCAACAGACTCTGCATTGTAAGAATTCCTCAGAAAATTGTTCACCGTGGAGCTCTGTGTTTGAAAATGGTCAAGATTAAAGACATTTCTGGGCAGTTCAGATGACTCTTTGCAGCCTGTGTGTCTCTTTCAAGGTACAAAGAACCGACTGTTTTGTGATAAAAGGAAGCCAAGGTAAGCAGGATTTTTGGAATTGCATCTCAAAACATTTAGGTTTACAAAATACATCCAGTTCTGTAGTCTCCCTCCACAAATCTCCCACCCTATCAACTGAACCCTGGTTTCTTATAATTCTTCCCCCAGGTCCCCAGTTAAAGATATGATTGCTTTGTTGATAAAAAGTCAGGCCATTATAATGGAAATTGAAACAAGCCAATAATATTAATCTCCCTCACCTTGAAGAGTTTTTAGCAAATGACAAAAGAAGCTGAATGCAGTTTCACCTCTCCCTAAACTGTCACATAGAGAATGACAAAAAGTGGGCTGTGAGCAGTGGCACACGCCTGTAATTCCAGCACTTTGGGAGGCCAAGATGGGAGTAATCCTTTGAGCCCAGAAGTTTGAGACCAGCCTCAGCAAGAGCGAGACCCCATCTCTACAAAAAATAGAAAAATTACCCAAGTGTGGTGGCGTGCATCTGTAGTCCCAGCTACTCAGGAGGCTGAGGCAGGAGGATTGCTTGAGTCCAGGAGTTTGAGGTTACAGTGAGCTCTGATGACATCACTGCACTCTAGCTGGGGTGACAGAGCAAGACTCTGCCTCAAAAAAAAAAAAAAAAAAAAAAAAACGGAAAAGAATATGCTGAAAAGTGACAAAACGGGAATTGACTGGTGACAAGAGGGAGAGAGATCAAGAGATTTGGCTATACACAAGAAATGAGTAATTATCCAAAGAAAAAAAACAAGAATTAATGGAATTCATCGTTGTCATCAATTATAGCAAAGAGATTACCGGTTGTAATATTTGCTAACCACTGTGTAGAAAATTATAATTAAGTCTAGGCAAACTCCCTTCCCATGTTTCTCTCATGATTTGAAAATAACCTTTTGGGCTATATTATCAGATACTTTGGCAGTATTATCAGAAATATCCTCATAACACCTCTTCCTTCTAACTCTTGGCTAGACTAATGATTCCTATTTTTATGGACACCATCAACCCCTCATTTATGAATTCTATAGAACCATGCTTCAAAATTTATAGATGGCCCAAAGCTGGAAGAGGCAGCTGATACAATGCCCAAGCTGCTTGCAACAGAGGAAGAAAAAGGTCAGGTGGATAGGGAGGGGGTGGGGAAGAGAAGCAGCATGGGGAATGAATCAGTCACTTGCTAAATGAAAACCAATGAGTTGTTAGACAGAAGAAAGTCACCTGGAATTGAGTAAGGAGAGATAGTAAACAGATATAAACATCCATTAAACAGATATAAACATCCATGGGTCACAACTATATACAAATTTTCTTTTGGAATTTAAATGCACTGGGCTACATGCTACCGCTGGTTGTATGTGACTCTCATACTAGAGCTATCAAGGGATGACCTGAAGCTTGACCCTTTCATGGTTTCATAATGAAATCTCTTCATCAGGTAACTGGAGTCCTTAGCATGGGCCCTAATTTTCAAGGTAATTTCTCCCTTGGGAATCATGGGAGATTTGCAACCTTGTCTTACTCCCTCCTACCCTTTCTTGTAGGTAGAATTCTTCTAAAAGCCAGACTGCATCCTCAGTACCTGCTTAAACAATGTCTCCAGGACATTCTGCTTCTTGTAACCCTTTACTAAGTGTCTGATGACATTTCAAGGTTATGGCTGGAATATTACATTCCTGGGCTATCTCCATGTCACCCTGCCTTGCCACCCCGTATTAATGAACATAGACAAAGGCAAAGTCCTGTGTTTCTACTCTGATTATAATTATGTTGCTCCATATTTCACAATTTCCAAGGTTGGGATGATATGGCTACTTAAATTCAAGGTTATCATAGTGGCATTATAACCACTATAAGAAATAAATACCCTGACAGACTAAACTGTTCTGCATGCTTATGAACAGTGCTGGAGTACTGGATTCTACTCCAGGCCATATGGTTTAAGAGGAATGTTTGTGAATACAGCACTGGAATGTTTTGAAGTCAAGTGAGCATGGTTGTGAAGGGGTTTAGAAACCATCTCAAAAGAAGGAACATTGAAAAATTGGGGAAGGCTAGATAAAGGAAGCAAGATGCAAAAATCTGAAGGACTGTCACAAAGAGGAGAGAAGGGCCTTGGTCTATTGTGCTCAAGAGGGTCTTGTAAACATCCCTGAGATGATTTTCTGCCTCCCAGGAAGTGTCAAGAGTAGAAGTGATCATTTGGGCCTGATGTTTGCATTGCAACAAAAGTCCAGTTGCCCTGGTGGTAAGTAGGCAGGAGCACAGATATTGTCTGAATGTGCAGTGGTACTGCTGTGAGGCCTCCTATTTGGGAATAGTTTGCATAGGACAATTGCAGTTGATCTTAGAAGACAAAGGTTACATTCTGGAAATAAGATATGAATTGACACTTTCTAAATCCCTGAAACTAAGCTTAGTAGGTAGTGTATCTTTCAGAAATTGGATGCCTATTCTCAAAACAGTCTTGAAGCTTAGTCAATTTAAGAGAGGCAGACTGTAGGGGATGGACACCATGCTTTAAAAAGCAGGGTTTAGGCACACCATTTTTTTTCTCAACTTTATTTCAGGACTTTTCATTGTGAGAATATCCCACCCAGCCCCGACTTCCCTAGCAATTATGTTCACCATCTTGTGCCCTTTGACTTCTCTCTGACATATGGTCCCCTGCTGACTCTGCCATGTGGAGGTGTCTCCATTATTCCTAGAAGTCATTCATTCTTTCACTAACCTAACGGTTATGGAGCATCTACTGTGAATTAGGATCCTGTGCTAGGCATTGAGGATATAAACATAGTCTCTGTCCTCAAAGGGCTCTGAGCTTAGTGAAAAAGATTTCTAAAGAGATGAGTGCAGAGTGGGGTGGTTAATGCCATGGTAGAGGTGAGTACAGGTTGCCTAAGATGGGGAGATTGAAGAAAGGAAGAGATCACGGAAGGCTTCCTGAAGGAGGTGATACCTTGCTGCTATAAAGAGCAGTTTGGAGTTAGCCAGGCAAAGGGTAGACACTGGGATTTGGAGGATTCAACATGGAGAGTAATGAAAGGAAGGGCATTTGGTTAAGGTGGCAGCATGAGGACAGGCATAGAGGTAAGGAAAGGCCCATGTTCAGGGAACTGTATAGTTGGGGTTGCCACAGCTTATGGTGCAAGGCAGAGAGTGTCCAAAGATGAGGCTGGAGAGGCTAGCAGAGTTATAGCACAGTGAAGTCTGTGTTTCCTGTGAAGGTGACTGGGTTTTTGTCCTGTAGTCTGTGGGAAGTTTTGGATGGTTTGTAACCAAGACTGGCCTGGGTAAGTTTGTTTAGGCAGAGACTTCTGGCTGCATGTGGATGCTGGACTTGAGGGAGTCAGGCTATATCTAGGAAAATTGTTTAGAAAGCTATTGCTGTCATGCAAGCTAGGGTGCTACAGTGCTAGTGCTGACTTGGAGCACTAGGACAGTCTCTAGGGATCTGAGGCCCATTTTACCAATGCTGCAAGCCCATGGCCATAGGAAGTCTACACACACCTGCTGTGATTGTGCATGAATATTTGTTTCTCAGGAGCAAAAAGATTAGGCCCACTGGTATAGGTAAGAGATGATGAGGGTCTGAGTGGAGTGATGAGAAAAATCTAGGAACGCAATCAGAGAATTTAATGATTGAATTTAGGTTATGGTGCAAGAGGGTGAGAAAACCACAATGATCTTCTTCCCCCTCTAGATTTCTAGCTTATGTGACAATTCGTGGATTATGATATTATAAACTAGGATATAAAGCATAGCAGAAGGAATCATTTTCAGGGCATATATAAACAAATGGAATTTTGGACCTGTTGGGTTTCAGCTGCCTGAGGGCTATCCTGGTAGACTTGTCCCGTAGGCAGTTGGAAACACAACTGTGACACTTGGTGGAGGATTCATCAGCATAGAGGTGATTGTTAAGCCATAAAGAGAAAGATGACTGAGGAAGACAGGCCAGAAGGGACACTGAGGCTACGGAGCCTGATTAGATGCCTCATCCCAGAGGGTGGAGGCCCAAGCATGGAAGTACACCATTTTGGTATGAATATAAGCCACCATGCAAATTATGCCATAGATCTGGGATGATGGAAATTTAATAAATGCATTTACAGATGCGATGGCTAATGGGAATTGGGAGCTCAGAAGGGGTGACAGAAACCTTTGGGTTTCAAGGCCTGATCCTTTCTGGGAATGCACGTGTCATACAAAGTCCAACTCCATCCTACAACTGTGGTCCAGGGAGACGTGAAGGACCCAGTTCAATCATCTTTTGTGGAGAAGGAGAATGGAGGAGCAAGAGAGGAGTAGACTGTCCATGGGGAAGCCTTCCTAAGGCTGTGATGATGTAGCAGAGATGGCGAGGATGTGGGCTTGTCTATTGGGCTTCTGTCACTGTCATTTCCAGTGGGTTTGGCCAGTTGTCTGGTGTGCTAGGGCTTGGGTGGTCAGCAGTGTTTGGGGGCAAAAGGCTTTGGGAGGCTGGCTTTTGTCCAACCTGCATTCTCCAATCCTGCTTTACTATTAATAAGCTGACATTTTGCTCCCATTAGTTTTAGAATCTGGGAGCAGTTTGATTATGCCCCCGCCATCTGCAGTAAGAGCTGTGATTGTATATAACAGTCACTCACCCCTCCACCTCTCCTTCTGAACACCTACTGTATCAGTTCATTATGTGCCCAATCTCACATCCCCTCCCCTCTGTGGAAACAATTGGAAAACCCAAGCCAACTGCCCTCATCGCTGCCCTTTCTCCCGCGCCACAGTGATCTAGCCAATGAGCCCAAATAGTCCCTTTGAGGTTTTCCTGCCTCCCCCTCAGGGATCCCCTCCATAGAGTCCATGCAGTCTCTCTACCCATTCCCGAATTGCCATCGCAAATTACTGGCTTTATTCTACTTTCCAGCTCACATCAAGCCCTAATTCCTAGCTCCTTAGCCACAATCTCAGGCAGAGAGAAGGCAACGCGATTGTATTAGAAAGGCAGCTGGGGCTAATCCTTCCCAGCAACAGTGGTATTTGAACACAGCGAACTGTAAACTTAAGTGCTCTGTGACTGGAGATGAGATTTCTGAGCAGGGTGTCTCTAGAGCCTGTGTAGTTTCCCAGATGTTCCTCCATGCATAGCAAACAAAAAAAATGGTGTTCACGGTTAGGTGCTTTTATGGGCTGATTTCTCTCCCCTCCCCTTGTCTCCAATTCGTATGTTGAAGTCCTAACCCCCAGTACCTCAGAATGTGACTGTATTTGGAGATAGGGCCTTTAAAGCGGTGATTAAGTCAAAATGAGGCCACTGGGGTGGGGCCCTAGTCTAACATGACAAGTGTCCTTATAAGAAGAGCAAATCTGGACACACAAAAAGACACCAGAGATGCGTGTGTACAGAGAAAAGACCATGTGAGGACGCAACAAGAAGGTGGCCATCTGCAAGCCAAGGAGAGAGGCCTCAGGAGAAACCAAACCTACTGACACCTAGACCTCGGACTTCTAGACTCCAGATCTGTAAGAAAAGACATTTCTGATGTTTAAGCCACACAGTCTGAAGTATTTTGTTATGGCAGCCCCGGCATTCTAACACATGTGTATAACCCAGAACAAAGCCACAACTTCTCCAGGCCTTGTGTTCAGAAGACTTGGGAATGTGTTTCTGCTCACCTCAGGGAGATGATAGGGCATCGATGTTTACAGCAGTGGCCCTCAGACTTCCACGTGCTTGAGCATCAGCTGGGGGCTTGTCAAACAGAATCGCTGGGCCCCCTAGGGCCTCTGAGTCAGTAGGTCTGCGGAGGGGCCTGAGAACCTGCATTCCTAATAAGCTCTGATGCTGCTGGTCCAGGAACCATACATTAGAAATTGAAACTGAAAAGTTTAAAAAATATTTGTATTAGTTCATTTCAAAATAGGATTAATTAAGCCATTATGTTAGAATAAATAGCATATTTTAAAGAAAAATAGCTATAGTTTCCAAAAGAAAAAATTTAGTGAGAAAAGTGGCATTGTTTTTCATTTTTATAAATCTTTAATGCTTGGCTTGATAGAAAGTAGTAGAATTCTCGTATCTGCTTCTATAATCAATCTGTTGCCATTTCACATATCATGTAGCCTCTTGGAAACTCTACCATGCATATGTGAGAGAATGAGAGTGAAAACATCAAATAACATCTTAGTATTATTATGAAAATAGCTTAAATTTCACATTCTTCCTGAAAGTGTCTAAGGAACCCCCCAGGGTCCCTGGACTACACTTTGAGAACAGATGACAGTGGGATGGGCAGAAGAAGGAAGGAGCTCCATAGAGGAGGCCAGAGAAGTAGGAGAAAAACCAAGAGAGGGCCCTGTAATAGGAGCAGGACCTTGATCTGTGATGTAATCAGGATTCCCCCACCTAGGTAGGACTCAGATTCTCTCTTACACATGCACACAGATAAGCACACACATACCTGTGCAGTGAAGTTAAAATCATGGCAGAGAGCAAATATCCTTAGTATGAGATCAGAAGTTCCACCCTACTGAAGCACCTGGTGGTCTTCCTAGATTCTTGGACCATTAATTCTGTTCCTCAGTCCAGGATTCTGGCACAGCATCCTCCTCTGAATCTTTGGTGATCTCTTAGGCTTTGGAGTAAGTTGGTTTTCTGGGAACCCTGGTGCTGTTCTCCTTCCTAGCTCGTTGCCTCTCAGCCTTTGTCCATAGCATGAACTTCCTCCTTCCTGACCTTCTTAAAACATGAAATGACTCTGCTGTGCATCCCCTTTTAAGAGTGAAAAAATTCTTCCCAGAATCATCGCTGCAGACTTCTCTCCTGTCTCATTGGCCAGGATTGTCTCACATGCCTCTTGCCCAAAATAAATCACTTGCCAAGGGACATTAGCTCCATGGGGCTAGAAAGAGACAGTGGTGGCGAGTGGCGTCATGGTGGTTGACTGCTAGACACACAACTGAGAGCATCTGCCACAAAATGCAGTATTAGCAGTGACCATCTTACCATTTCCCCCTTGCTGTCAACCACAGGAAAGTCTTTGGTTTGTTAATCCAACCTCCCATCAGTTATTTCAGTTCTAGGTATCTTTTGGAAATGGGAGACCTCTTGGAGGCGGGCTTTGGCTAAAGCACCAGTCCCTAAGTTCAATGGATGTATCACAAAGTGCCCTTCATAGATGTTAACCCAGGCACCCACTCTCTTCTGGTGCCGGTAGTTTTTCTAGTACACAAAAGCTAATTGGAGAACTCAGCTCTGCTTTTAGCTAAGTAACCTTGGCTTATTTGTGCTTATAATGGAATGTTCCAGAGAAGATCCATTTTTATGCATTTTTTATGCCAAGTCCAAGAAGCTTGCATAAATTTCTCCACTTACTCAGTGTCTTGTCCATGATATGCTTGTTTCCTGCCTCCCCAGGATTCTAGTCTTGATGGAATGGGCTTTTGTTCCTCCGAGGATGATCACATGTGGGGCCCCACTTACAGAGAAACCTTGTGTACATCTGGAAAATGTTACTGGCAGGTTGGATTTTCTGGTCAGTCATTCCACAAGCATTTTGTTATCTCTTGTTAATTCCTCAGATGAACTTAGGCTCTCTCACCATGCTCATAGTCTTTCCTAGCCTCATGGTAATCTTCAAATTCCCAAAGTATTGTTCTGTTAGCAGAAACTCAATTATTAGGTTATTAAGTATGATTTCCTTAAGTACTAAGTTTGATAGTTGATATCTCTGACCTTTAAGCATTTGCTTTCAAATTGCTATTCATGATTGCTACTGTACCTCTATTATAATAATCATTATTGCACTGTAGCTCATGGGTTGTTTGTTTCCACACTGGCCTTTATTTCCAATGGTGTGGTCTTTATTTCCATACTAAAGATGAAAATGTGAGACTCTGTAATAACTCTTCTCTACATACATGGTCCTTCACCAGATTATCTGTTTGGAAGAAGTGTAAGGTGATTGTTCCATCCTTTCTTATATTCTTCCTGCTGCAATTTAGTATACCAGTAAAAATGAAATGTATATGCAATTTATAAGTTTATAGATCAATGGCTCTAGAGAATATCTTAGTGGTTTATCTAATTGCTCATCATCTGTCATAAAAATAACTTTTAAAACATATGTGTGCAGAAAATTTGTGTTTTAAATAGGTTTAAAGCAGTTTTGTGGTAAATACTTGAAAGGGCTATAACACATTTGACAACAAAATTTTTATGTCCTTTAATGAATAATTTTTCTTCATTGCGATATTGTCATTTTCCCCATAGATTGCCAAGATGGCAATCTATGACATTTCTTTGTGTCTTTTAAAATAAATAAAACAATGTGCTGGGCATATAATAGATATTAAATGATATGTATTGCATTGAACTGAAATTCTAGCCCTGTCTTTATAGATGTTTCAGAGCATCTAGAACAGATGGGTAGAATCAGGATAGAAAGAAGTCAATCTCTTGAAATCTGTCACCAAAATGAAGTTAAAAGTTTGGCTCAACAATAAGAAAATAAACAACCTTATTAAAAAATGGGCAAAAAATTTGAATGGTTCCTTATCAAAGAAGGTATACTGGTAGCAAATCAGCATATAAAATGTGCTCAATATCTTATGTCATTATGGAATTAAAAATTAAAACAATGAAAAAATTAGCCAGACATAGTGATGCACACCTGTAGTACCAGCTACTCGGGAGGCTGAGGCACGAGAATCGCTTGAGCACAGGAGTTTGAGGTTACAGAGAGCTATAATTAGGCCACTGCACTCCAGCCTAGGTGACAGAGCAAGACCCTGCAAGACCCCCGGATTTTTCTGTGAACCTAAAACTGCTCTAAAAATAAAGTCTATTTAAAAACAGTGGGTATAGGCCGGGCGCGGTGGCTCACGCCTGTAATCCTAGCACTCTGGGAGGCCGAGGCGGGCGGATTGCTCAAGGTCAGGAGTTCAAAACCAGCCTGAGCGAGACCCTGTCTCTACCATAAAAATAGAAAGAAATTAATTGGCCAACTAATATATATAATATAAAAATCAGCCGGGCATGGTGGCTCGTGCCTGTAGTCCCAGCTACTCGGGAGGCTGAGGCAGGAGGATTGCTTGAGCCCAGGAGTTTGAGGTTGCTGTGAGCTAGGCTGACGCCACGGCACTCACTCTAGCCTGGGCAAGAAAGCGAGACTCTGTCTCAAAAAAAAAAAAAATAAAAATAAAAATAAAAACAAAAACAGTGGGTATAATTGGATTTAGTGGCAGAGTACAGTGATGACTAAGGTCCCCATGAAACCATAGCTCTGGGTTATCTTCTGAAAAGACTTCCTGAAATTGCCGTTTCCCCCATCGCAAAAACTACTTTGGCGGTATGCAAAGCAGATGGCGGCATTTCTCTAAGCAGCAAAGAGTAGAGGAACTCAGGGCACAACAAAAAAGCTCTCAACCTTTTGTTTCAGAGGCTCAGTGTCTGTTTCATTGTCTTCACCAGCCCTCAGATTGGGAAAAGCTTTCAGCTTACCACTTACACCCTGCTCTGCCATTGTTCCTTATATTTATAGCAGAATTTTCCAGGATTTCATATGGAGGGTTGAAGTTCCTGTAGGTATAAATCATGTTTCCCCAGCCAGGTGGCTACTGTTGCATTCCCTGCTACTCTTGACCTCCCCAGATGTCTTCACTCCACATAAATCCTACCATGTCCTTTTACTCTGCTACTCATCTTGCAGTATAAATAAGCCGGCATCCAGGCTTGCTTGATGGAATGATGCTCCTGTACTTGAGGTCATCAGAAGGTCTGATATATACATTCTTATACTATTTCAACAAACATTGATTGTCTTTTATGTGATTGACACTCTGCTCTGTATCAGGGGATGTGTATTGCCTTCAAGGAGCTGATTATTAATTCAGTTAAGATGCCTTCAACAGCAAGTAATAGAAAATCCAACTCAATGTGGCTTAAACAATAAGGAAATTTATTTTCTCTCTTAACAAGAAGTGCAGAAGGAGGGTTGCTCCCCTATCTTTATGTTCTGCCATTGTTAGGGTTTGGCCTTTGTCCCCACATCATCATCCCATCTGGGGAGACAGCCAGTCCAAATGTCCCTGCTGGATGCAATAACGTCCATCTCTTGCATTGTCTCTTTCATAGGAGCAAGAGAATCTTTCCCAGAAGCCTCCTGCCCTCTTCACATATTATCGGCAAGAAGGTGATCACATACTCGACTTTAAAATAATCCTTAACTAGGGGAATGAGAGAACCAGATAGACTTAGGCAAATCAAGAAGAAACTCCAGGGGGCGATTTCCACATGTAGAATAGAATTGCTACTTGAGTAAACTGGGGCTTTGCAATGGAAAAGGATGTGGGAATGGGTGTTGAGTTGGCAATCAACAGCTTCTGGTTGAGGACACAGATAGATGACTGTTCCTTTTTCCTCAGAATTGTGGATGAAGCCCACATAGGTGATACATACACACACATTTTACATAGAGATGCTAGACATGCCTATACAACCGCTGGACCCTCAGCAGGCCTGCCCATGACTCACCCACTTCTAGACCATGTACTTTGTGTGTACTTGTTTGTGTCTGGTTTCATGTGCTTAGCATAATATTTTTAAGATTCATCCATTATTGCACATATCAGTAGTTTGTTTCTTTTTATCACTTAGCAAGATTCCATAGTTTGTTTATCCGTGTATCTGAGAAGATTACACCCTATCAGCATTTACAGTTTAAGGTAAGTGAGCATATCAGCTCCTTTCCAGAGAGTAGGGCTTGGCCTTGGGGGCCTGGAACTCTGCAGTGCTCCCACTGCAGAGCAGTGACTCCTACGGTCAGGAAATGCTGAGACAAAATGACAGTGTGTAGTGTGCAGCTTCCACTGCTGGGAGGAGGCCCAGTTACAAGTTGGATTGTCCTGAGGAGTCTTGGGGATTCCCTAAGAAGGCAAGGAAGTGCAGCTTTTTCTCCCCTTATGACTTGTCATCAAGATTCTTTTATTTATTTATTTTTTTGGAGACAGGGTCTCACTCTGTTTCCCAGGCTGGAGTGCAGTGGCTATTCACAGGTGCGATCATTGTGCACTGCAGCCTCCAACTCATGGCCAAAAGCAATCCTCATGCTCTGGCCTCCAAAGTAGTTGGGACTACAGGTGTGCACCACTGAGCCTGGCTAAGGGCTTCTTTTGTTCTGAGATTTTTAGACTTTTTATCTGAAGTAAGAGTCCAAATCACATCATGGGCTGCTGCAAAGATATTTTCCCCTCCTGTCTGACAGAGTCCTGGAAAACAGAAGGCAGAGGGAGACGGGGAGGTTCCCTTCCTGTCTGAGCCCTACAGGGTGCATTATTAGCAAAATCTTGGCCTTGAAGTTAGGAGTCAGGTCCAGTATATCCAATTCAATCCCAATTTTCTGCTGGAATTACAGTAATCCTAGACTTCAGCACACCCAGAACTATGAGCTAAACACTTAATTCCTCAGTATATTTAACTCATGTGGTTATGAGTCATTGCTAATACGTTCAACAGATATGCTGGTTTCCAAGCTGCCTATCCAAAGTAAGGGTTTTAATTATTTTTCTTAGTGATTTGCTCATGTCTGCATACCAGCAGTCAGGCTTGGCTGAACAAAACCATCTTGAAATATTTAACTTAGAATTCAGTATAGGTCTAAAATATGTCAAAAATTTCTAAGATCTCTATCCAGAGACATAGGGCACTCATCAAAGTTAACTTCTAAACCAAGTTACAGTAGAAGGTAAAACCAGCTATGTATTTTGTACATTAAGATCATATATGGAATTAATGAAATTTTACATGTCATGTTCCAGCAACAATTTTATCTTTTATAAAACTGAAAAACATTGAAATGTTTATCTGGTAAGAAATAATTTTGAAAATTCTGGAATAATATTGAAGATAATAAAATTCATAAAGCTGCTTATGTTCATTAATATCTCAATATATATCTTGAACTGCACTATGTCTTGATTTACTTGAAAGGTCAAATTAAATAATAGAAGTTTGCAGAACTGGCTGTTCTTTCTCACCACTTTGAACTACTACACTCCTTCTTTGCCCCCATTTTGGGGGTGGGTGGGGAACCGCATATGCTCATTTTGAAATCAAACAACATAAAAATGTATAAGGCAGAAAGTAAAAGTTTTCCCTGCTATAAACTTCTACCATAATCCTACTTCTCTAAAATAATAATTGTCAACATAGTTTGGTGTATATATATTTCTAGTCATTATATATACACACATACACACACGACAGTATTTGAATATATAAATTAAATGGGATTATCATATACATATTATACCATAACCTTTTATTCACTGACAATGCATCCTGGACACCTTTCCCTATTAATACTTATGATTTCTCCTTGTGTTTTTATAATATTTTCACAGTATTCCATTGAATGGAATAAATCATATAATTAGTCACATATTTTAGATGCTTCCATTAATACCAATTAATGATATTCTAGTATAATGCTAATCCCTATCTGAATTTATCTTGCTTGTTTATTCAGTAACTTGTTTATTGCTGGACATCACCTGGACTACAAACTTCATGAAAGCACAGGACAGCAGCACCTGTCCTGTGCTCCCCATTATATCCTTAGCCTGGGAACAGTGCCTGGCAGACACTGTCATTTGTTGTCATTACTGGGAGCACTTGGGTATTTCTAGATCCTGTCAATGATGCAGGGAGTCAAGGGGTACTTTGCAGGACGGGGCTGCTTCTGGCCTCGTCCCCTCATCCCCTCGCTCAGTCCTTAGAGCTCCTTCCTGCCTAAGCAGGTCCCATTGGAGTGTCTGCTTCTCAGATGCCCTGGAATCTTCCCAGGCTGAACGCTAGGAGCCATTCAGGTCTTAGGAATTCCCCCACCCTGGCTCCTTTTCTCTTGCAATTTCTCTGGCTGTGTGGGGTGGGTGGAGAGCCAGGACACATTTGGTCACTGGCTCCCCCTGACCCCTTTGCTCTTGGCTGTATCTGATATTCCCCTGAGGGGATGAATGTCCTTGATTGATCCAATGTGTTGGGAGCTGCACAGCAAGAACTACTTGATAAAAAATATTTTAAAATAGTCATTTTCCTTTTAGGTAAGAGTAGCAAAGATTCTTTAACTTTAACAAAGATTCTTTAACTAACTTAAAACAGCCATGCCCAGTGCTTTTTACCTACATAGTGGTAGAAAGCAAGGAAAGTTCTGAGGCCTAAGCTGACATCCTGGCTGCCTTCTTCCCTCACCCCATCCGAGACGCCCTCGTCCGCGGCCAGGCCTTCATCGGCTTGCAGCTTTTTTCATAGGTGGGGTCATTCCTACCTGATTGGGTTCTTGGTGGCCCTGACTTTATTGGGTTGCCACAGTTTTCCTATGACGGGACTATTGAATAACAGATTCCTCTTATTAGATATTTTGTATGTTCCATTATTTGGGGTATTTTCTTTGGGGATTCTAGTTATGCAAATGCTAATTTCCTTTGTCATCTATAACTGTCAAGTTCTCTTTCAACTCTTTCAGCTTTTATTTATTTTTATTTTACTTACTATTTTCAGTGCTGCTCTCTGTGTCTTTTACTGTGTTATGGGCAGCATTTGTTATCCCTGTGCTGCTTCTAGGTTTTATTTTTTCCTATTTCTTTCCTGAGTTTTGGCAGCAATTCATGTTTTGTCTCCTTGTATCTTTCTTCCGAGCTTTTCTGAAAAAAAATCTCTTTTGTGTATTTCCTTTATAGTTCTGTTTCACTGATTTTTAAAACTTGTAAAAATGATACATTTGGTCAAAAATTTTATTTGCTCTGTAGCAATGTTTTCTGGGGAATATTCTATGTCTGCCATTTGTCTTGTTTCTTTCTTTCTTTTTTTCTTATAGCTTCAGTCTATAGCTCTGCTTTAAAATTGCTACTCATGTTTTGATGAGGTGAATAGTTTCTGGACCAACTATTTGTAAGAGTTCATATGAGTGGGAAGCCACAATATGGTTTCAGGTTAACAGGAATTCTTTTTTTGTTTTCTTTTGTTTTATGAGACAGAGTCTTACTCTGTTGCCTGGGATAATCATAGCTCACAGCAACCTCAAACTCCTGGGCTGAAGCTATCCTCCTGCCTCAGCCTCCCGAGTAGCTGGGACTACAGGCGCGCACCACCACGTCCAGCTAATTTTTAAATTTTTTGTAAAGATCAGGCCTTGCTCTTGCTCAGGCTGGTCTTGAACTCTTGACCTCAAGCGATCCTCCGGCCTCGGCCTCCCAAAGTGCTAAGATTATAGGCTTGAGCCACCACGCCTAGCCAGGAATTCTTATGTTGACACAACATTGTGGGTGTGAACTCTTTCAGTCTTTACTTTTCCCCAACTAACTGTGGTTAGCAACACAGGGTGGAGAAGAAGGCATAACTTCTCTTTTTGATTTACCAATAGGTTTACCAAATACCTCTATGGCTTGTCTGAATGAGTCCTAATTTAGTTACTCCCCTGACTTTTGAGACTGTATGTTAAATGTTTATGTTTGAGAGTCCCTGATAAATGACACTCATGTTTGAAAGCCTTTGAGAGATTGACATAGGAGTCAGACAGATGCAGATAAAAATCTTACTTTTGTTGATGTTAAACCTCTTACTGGAGAATGTGGCTACTCTGAGAGTCCAGTGGACTTGCTTGTGCTGCTGGCCTCCTAATCTCCCTATGTTTAGACCTTAGATTAGGTCATGTATGGGAAAATCTGGTCTGCAGAACAGACCAATTTACTTGGGTGTGTATTACAGAGGCTTGATGTGGGGTTTTCTTAGAGGTTCTTAAGCGGTGTTCCAAAAGTTTAACTAACACACACGCACACAAATATGCACTTGATATTTATCAATTTTAAAACCTAGGATGCCAATTACAGCTTTCAGGTTATCTTGGTAAATAGGCCTTTATAACTAGGAAATAGCCCTGTTTCCAAGTCCAAAGCAATATGGCATTAAGCATCTTAGTAAAATATGAAAAAAATCCATAAGATTGTATTATTCCCATGGGCCTCTGTTTTCCTATGGGACATGTTATTTTAACTCCTTGGTATATCTCGAGTTCCATGCCTATGGCTTGAAGTACAGACAAAAGCTAACTTTATCATCTCTTCCCACCTCTAAAAAACAATGAGAAGGGATCATAGTACATCCTTTAGCTCACAGGAGGAAGACAATCCAATTTGAACCCTAGCCTCTAGTGCTGCAGAAACTGTAAAACCAACCCAAACCCAAAATATGCCAAAAGAAAAAAAAAGTATTGAGAAACACTAAGTCCAAGGTCCATAGTGTGTATGTTATCTTGACAAAATATAATGTACGTTTTCTTCTTGGCTTATTATAGAGGTTGAATGGCAGATCGAGCAGTGCTAGGAGAATTTCTTTGGGAGGCTCTAGTAGTTTCCTAGGCCGCAACTGGGCCTTGTCTTTGGCTGATGTATAGATAGCATTCATATTGGAACATTTTGTCTTCTTGGTTAAAAATAATAACTTTTTGGTTTAAATGTCAGGTGGTTAAGAATGTTATTTTTGCTCTTGGCAAACATTTAAGAGGAAAAATTGACTCACTTGGTCTGGTGGAAAAGGACCAGGTCAAATTCTAGAATCAAATCCTAATCTCCTGACAGCTTAGGCGGCAGGCAGGTACAGACAAGAAGTTTACTCCCTTCACGGTTCAGCAGTTCAGTTTATGTTTGGAACTATCCAGCAAGTTGGGAACTGCTGATCAAAACTGAGTTGTCGGCCGGGCGCGGTGGCTCACGCCTGTAATCCTAGCTCTCTGGGAGGCCGAGGCGGGCGGATTGCTCAAGGTCAGGAGTTCAAAACCAGCCTGAGCAAGAGCGAGACCCCGTCTCTACTATAAATAGAAAGAAATTAATTGGCCAAATAATATATATAGAAAAAAAAAAAAATTAGCCGGGCATGGTGGCGCATGCCTGTAGTCCCAGCCACTTGGGAGGCTGAGGCAGAAGGATTACTTGAGCCCAGGAGTTTGAGGTTGCTGTGAGCTAGGCTGATGCCACGGCACTCACTCTAGCCTAGGCAACAAAACGAGACTCTGTCAAAAAAAAAAAAAAAAAAAAACTGAGTTGTCCCCAAGAACACCCAGCATGGCTACAGGGAGAGAGCCAACTGTAAACAGCTAATTTTCTTCTTAGCTCCTTGGGTTGCCCTCATCCAGAACTGAAGGGCCTGGACCAACTGCATGGCTCTAAGGAGTGTGAGTGAACATGCTGGTGGAGTTTCTAGAGAACAGTGGTCTGCCTTCTGCAGAAAGGTATGAATGCCTTAGGCCAGGGGTCCTCAAAGTTTTTCAACAGGGGTCAGTTCACTGTCCCTTAGACTATTGGAGAGCATGCACTGTGGGCCCCGGATGAGTCGGCTGCTAAGCAGGACAGGCAGTTGTGGCAGGGCTGGATAAATGTCCTAGATGGGTGGCATGTGGCCCGCGGGCTGTAGTTTGAGGACACCTGCCTTAGATGCTCCCTGACTTCAGATCTTAGACCCTTGCATTCACTTTTGAGCAGTTTCTCAACTTAAGGTTGCAGAATATAGAAGCAAATTGAGATATTGCTAGTATGGGGTGGTAGGATGGATAGGAAGAATTTGCCATTGCTGGTGTTCTGCTGAATGCAGCCTATTGTGGCCTTGCTTTCTTTGCTTGAGTCCCCAATGTTACAACCTGGGAGGCTCCTTTGTCCTCCTTGTGCTGAGATAAAGTCAGCAGGTGTAGGCTTTATTTGTAGTGATGGGAGTGGAGTCTGGGGAAGGGACTAGCCACCAAAGTTTATAGTAAACATGTGGTGATTGCCAGCTGAAGAGAATGTGGTTTCAGGGGAGGACGAGAAGCGCAGGAACAAGAACCAAGAGCAGTTTGAATGGGACGAACTGGTGTCGCTTCCTGGCCTAGGTGGTGTGGGCTGCTGCTCCCTGGCCCCCAGGCGTGGGGCTCACACCACTGACGCCATGACCGCATTCAGGCCCAGCCTCTCTCAGACAGACGTGGCCGGATCCAAAGTGTCACCATTAACTAGATAGGCACTTAGCAGATTTTCTTTTTTAAAAAAAGATTTCTTAATTACATCATGTGATATATTAATAGATTCTCCTTATAAAAAATTAAATATGACAGATCAGGCTAAAGTGTGCTTTGATCACCTACAATGCTGATGCCCTCAACAGAGATAATCAATGCTCCTGCATTTTCTTCTCCTTTGCATTTGCATACATATATGTAACCACAGAAAACATGTATTGTTCTGTGGGGTGTTAACACACATGGTATTATTGTGCATTTAGATACATGTATATGTAACAGAAAATACATGGTATGATTCTGTGGGGTGGGGGGTGTTTACATATGTGTTGATGTGTTGTTATTCTGTAAGTATAATTTTGCAACTTTTTTTATTTTTTTGCACTTAAAAATCCCTTGGAAGGCCATCATTCAGTGCAAGATTTCATACTGTTTAACTGCTAATTCCTTAAATGTACTTACTCTTTGTAAGTGTGAATTCAGGATCTTCTATCACCCTATAATTTGTGGATTAGAGACAAGATGTTTTTACATTGTGTTTGGTCTCTTCAGAGGGTCTAGCTTCTGTCCTGCCTCAAATCCCTGAGACACCCTCCTCGCAGTTTTAGATGTGTTGAACACCACTTCTGTGATCTTTGCTTTCATAAAAGAACACTTTTGAGGGGCTCGGTGTCTGTGCGGTAAGTCTGGAAAGCCCAGAATCTGAGAACCTTCGACAAAGAGGCAGTGATGGCTGTCCGTCAAGGAAACACAGTCCTCCTGTTTTGTCTTACTGTATTTTTTATTTGCCCACAGCCAGCCAACATGGCCAGCTCTAGAAACACAGAGGGCCATTCTTCTTCATGTGGAGCTGTACTAATGGAGGTGGCAGTTAAGAGGCTGGAAATGCCAGCAGGGGTTTTGCCAGTGGTCAACTGTGTTTACATGCCTAGAGGTTTCTGTTTTAGGAACGTTTTCATGGGGGCCACTGGACTGGCCATTAGGAAGGACTAAAACCACTAGGGAAGCCCTTAGTTTGCTGCTGAATTTTTCTAGATAGTGTGGAGTCTATATACTCATATTTATTTATTTCCTGGCAGCAAAACTAATTAGATCCTGGAATAGGCCCCTAAGGAAATAAACTCACAAACTAGGCAGTTTTACCCTAGTTAGCACTTTGGAAAAAAGATGAAGACGATATTAATATATTTCATTTCCTTCTGACTTTAGAAATTTTTTTTCTTAATCTCTATTGATTTTTTGTCTTTCCTCTCAACATATTCTAAATGTAATAGTATAATAGTATATTTATAAATACAGGTGTTAAATGTAGGGTTTAACAGACTTTTTACACTAGTTATGTTAAAACACAGTATAAGTGAAAACAAAAATGTAGGAAATATTTTAAGTGTGTCTAATGTATTTAATAAATGATGAACTATGACATGCTTTTGGAAAATAATTTATTCAAAAAGCTGAGAGGTTTCTATCAAGACTTAAGTAGGTTCACTCTCCCTCACATTTTCCTTTTATGGTAGAAAATTAGAAAACCTACTCTTCAAAATTTTTCCTTGTTTTCCCTTTTTTCCTTCTAGGGATGGAAAATAAAAACCTCAGAATTGGGCTACTAAATTTACTCATCTTGGCAATAATTTTCCATTTATTTTTACTTCTAAGTAGTATTTACCACTAGACGTTTTTCTTTCCTTTCACTTCACTGTATTTCTTTTCATAGTGCTCCCTTTGGGTTCCCCCCTCCAGTAATATTCACAGTGAACTTTACTATAGCACTGCCCACTGCCTTTTAGCTCCGGGACCCAGTGTCTTTGATAATTTTGGATTAGCTTTTTAATCTTTTCTTGCTTCCTTTGTGGACACATTGCAACTGTGAGTTAAAGTTTCTTTTGCACTTGACAGATCACAGAGACCACTATCCAAGCCTTTGGCATCTGGAATTTAAGTCTTTGACTTGTGCTGTGTGGGCAGTGAGGTATTAAAGATTATGCTTTCCATGCAGAAAAGTAACAGTGGGGCTTCTTGTGGTTACTGCAAATTACACCTTTCATTTCCTGAGAGCACCAGCCCTGCCTTGGCAATGTTCAAACTTTCCAGCATAGTACCTGGAAGTGCACACCATCAGTCCATTTCTGAGAAGATGAGAGTAAGGAAGCACAGAAACTGTGATTTTGATGATGGGTGGCAATTAGGATCCATTTTTGGTCTTGTTTTACCAGGAAAGTTTAGGGAGGATCCCTTTAGAACCATGAATAGCAAAGCAGTGATGGATTCCAACCGGTACTCTGCGTCTTTTTGAAAGAAGGCATTCCATAAAATTCTGTTGAGTGTAGCAGACTTTCAAAGTGAGAGTTTGTGGCAGACTTTACTGCTGTTGGGTTTAGCTGCACACTGCTCAAAACAACCTTGTTACTGTAAATGTAAATATATTCTGTAATTTAAGTCAATTTTCTTAGTTGAAAAATGCTATGTAATTCTTAAGAAAATTAATGTCACCTCTTCTGAGACAGCAGGCTGCTGTTTTATTTTGAATTAGATGATGCTTTTGAAGTTTGCTATTGAAAATACTTCTAAAATTCACATTTACTGATTACAAATATTATGTCCAGGGTAGACAAATCATTTAGAATATGTAGACAAAAATATAAATTTTTATCCTAAAACACTAACAAATCAAATCTAGCAGTACATTAAATGATACATCATGATCCAGTCAAGTTATTCAAAGAACTAAAGGATGGTATTGTATTAGGAAAGTTATTTAACACATCACATTAGTAGACTGAAATGCTGGCCCATGGCTCACTAAACCATTTTAGTTTCTTCTCCCTGCCGGCAGACATCTAGACTACATTTCTCAGCCTCCCTTGCTGTTAGGTATGGATTTGTGCCTGAGTTCTGGCAAATGGAATGTAGCTGGAAATGTGTGTCACTTCCAACTCTGGCCCATGAAACTTTTTCCTGTGCAATAATGTACTCTGTCTCTTTCTCTATGAGAGACATGACAGCGCTACAAGATGGAACTGGTGGTTGCTTCAACTTGGAAGACTACCTCAAGAACATTTGCACCTGTCACACAAATGATAAGTTTCTTAAGCTATCAAGATTTAGAGGATTGTTACAGCAATTAGCCGCATACTAATCCTGATTGCAAAAGGCATTTGATAATACCTTTTGATAATTCTTAAAAAATTAATTAATACCTTTTGATAATTCTTAAAAAATTATAAAATGGAATAGGATTCTTTTTTTTTTTTTTTTTTGAGACAGTGTCTCACTTTGCCCAGGCTAGAGTGAGTGCCATGGCATCAGCCTAGCTCACAGCAACCTCAAACTCCTGGGTTCAAGTGATCCTACTGCCTCAGCCTCCTGAGTAGCTGGGACTACAGGCATGGGCCACCATGCCCGGTTAATTTTTTCTATATATATTAGTTGGCCAATTAATTTCTTTCTATTTGAGGATTCTTTATTAATTAAAAATACCTATCTTATATCAAATACCAACATTGTTCTTCCAATGAAGTACTATAGGATTTTTTTTTTTTTAGACAGATCCTCCTGCCTCAAATAGGGCCCAGCATGATGGCTCATGCCTGTGGGAGGCTGAGGCAGGAGGACTGCTTGAGCCTAGGAGTTTGAGGCTGCAGAGAACTATGATCATGCCATTGCACTATAGCCTGGGTGACAGAAAAAAAAAATTGTTCTCTCTCTCTCTCTCTCTCTCTCTCACACACACACACACACACACACACACACACACACACACACACACAAAATAACTGGCTAGAAGTTCTAGCTAATAGATGAGAAATGAAATTACCATTATTTAAGATAAAAAGATCACCTACCTAGAAAATCTAGGAAAAATCAATTGCAAATTATTAGAGTGACTAAGGGACTTTAATAAACTCATCTGCTACAAAATAGCAGAAAACTACAAAAACTAATGTTTTATATATGACCTTTAAAATATAAATGATATATTTTCAAATACAATATATATAAAAGAATCATAGGACAGACTATAACAAAGACATAAAAATTGCTCTGTGAAATTAAAAAATGATAGGCAAAACAAAAATTCAATAGAAATTTAAAAAATAAGTTTGATAAATTTTCTAAAAGAAGAAAAATTCAAAGACAGGAGAGCTGAGAAAATTAAAGGATCCATCCAGGAAGTTCAATATCTAACTAAAAGGAGTTGTAGTGAGAAAAAGCAAGCAGGAGGAAAAAAATTACTACACATAATTAAAGAGCACTGAATTGAATGACTGAACTAAACGATTAAACTTAAGCCCATGCTTTATTCAGATCTCCTTAGTTTTTATTGAATGTGCTTTTTCTTTTCCATGATACTACATTACATTTAGTTGTCATATTTTCTTCGGCTCCTCTTGCTGTGACACTTTCTCAGACTTTCCTTGTTTTTGATGATTTTTGACTACTTTTGAGGAATACTGGGGAGGTATTTTGTATGTTTATCTGTTGGGATTTACCTGGTATTTCCCTCCGACTAGAGTGAGGTTGAGTTTGGGGAAGATCACATAGGTAATCTGTCATCTTCATCATATCATACCAAAGGTGCATAATCTCAACACACACTGTTGATGTTGACCTTGATTGCCTTCTGAGTAGTGAGTTAACTCAGGCTGAGGTAGTATCTGTCAGACTTCTCCACACACCCTTATACTGTATTCGTTGTAAGAAAGCCTCTATGTGCTGCCCAGAAATATGAAGTGGAGTTTTGCTCCACATTGAGAGCAGATTATCTACATAAACCAATTGGATAAATACCTAGGAGTGCGATTGCTGGGTCATATGGTAAGGCGTTTAGCTGTGTAAGAAACTGCCAAACTGTCTTCTAAAGTGGCTGTACCATTGTGCATTCCTACCAGCAGTGAATGAGTTCCTGTTGCTCTGCATTCTCACTGAAAATTGGTGTTGTTTGCTTTTTGGATTTTAACTATTTTAATAGGTGTGTAGTACCTTATTGTTTTGCTTGCAGATATTGTTAAATTATATGATGTGTGTCTGGTAATTCAGGAGTAGCTGTGGATCTTTTTCTCTTCATTTATTTTTTTTTATTTCAGCACATTATGGGGGTACAAATGTTTAGGTTACCCGTGCCTTATCTCCTCTTTTCCCCCCGGAGTCAGAGCTTCAAGCGTGTCCATCCCTCAGTGTGCATCGTACTCATTATGTATGTACACATCCATCTCCTCCTCCCTCTTCATCTGCTCGATGCCCAATAAATGTTATTCGTATATGTCCACTTAGGTGCCGATCAGTTAATACCAATTTGCTGGTGAGTATATGTGGTGCTTATTTTTCCATGCTTGTGATACTTCACTTAGTAGAATGGGTTCCAGCTCTATTCAGGAAACTACAAGAAGTGCTTTATCACTGTTGTTTCTTATAGCTGAATAGTACTCCATGGTATACCACATTTTATTAATCCACTCATGTATTGATGGGCACTTGGGTTGTTTTCAGATCTTTGCAATTGTGAATTGTGCTGCTATAAACATTTGAGTGCAGGTGTCTTTTTTTATAGAGTGTCCTTTGTTCTTTTGGGTAGATGCCCAATAATGGGATTACTGGATCAAATGGTAGACCTTGTTCATTTTTTGATGAGCAAAAAAGTTGTCTTTTTGGCATGTCTGAGTGTTTGATTATATGATTGGCACTGTATTTTAAAAAGTACTTGTAGAGTATATAAAATAACATTTTCTTCCTCGGAGAGTTTCATTTGCCTCTGTCTGGTGCCTGAGCGTATCACTACTAGTCCACATCTACCTTCATCGAATTTCAAGGTTTGAGCTTTTTCTAGTCCACCTAGATAACTTGAAGCAGGGTTGCTTTATTTACAGTTCAAACTTACTCCTAGGATTCAACCCTTTGAGGTAACAATTCTAAGGGTAGGATGGTTGCAGACTTCCCTCCCCTTATCCTCCAGACCTTTGAGGCTATGAATAGCACTGGTCAACTTCTCAGCTGCCTTTTCCAAATAATCAAATGCTCCAGGAGCAAAAGAGTTTCCAAATGCTGAGCTTAGCAGTATGAATTTCTGTCTTCTTTCAAATCTCAACCTGCCAATTCCTCCCTATAAAAAAATGTTTAGGAGATGATATTGTTTCATTTCATCCATGTATTTCAGTTTAATTTTGGGGGAGGTTTGTCTAAATTACCTAGTCCACTGTCAGGAGTCAAAGCAGGATCCTGGGTTCCCTTTGCTTCACTGTCCACCCCTCAAACCCGAGGTCTTCCAGTGGCTTTAAAAAGGTATAGTAAATATGGCTGTATAATTTATACTTTTAAGAAACTGTGACAAAAAACAAAGTCCTAGCCGGGCGCGGTGGCTCACGCCTGTAATCCTAGCACTCTGGGAGGCTGAGGCGGGTGGATTGCTCAAGGTCAGGAGTTCAAAACCAGCCTGAGCGAGACCCCGTCTCTACCATAAAAATAGAAAGAAATTAATTGGCCAACTAATATAAATCAGCCGGGCATGGTGGCTCGTGCCTGTAGTCCCAGCTACTTGGGAGGCTGAGGCAGGAGGATCGCTAGAGCCCAGGAGTTTGAGGTTGCTGTGAGCTAGGCTGACGCCACGGCACTCACTCTAGCCTAGGCAAGAAAGTGAGACTCTGTCTCAAAAAAAAAAAAACAACACAAAGTCCTATCTTCTCCTTCCCTAGTTAAAGAGAAGCTCCTTACTTTTTAGTCATGAAATTACTTATCTGAAAAATTATACTACTACTTGGGCCAAGACTACTATAACTAACCACATAATACTCCAAAATCTTTTATACAAAGAAAATTTTATTAATGAAAACATAACACAAAACAGTTTTTATATATAAAGTTATCTGCTTAAAAATGTGGAAAAGTTAATATTTACAACATTTTCCATACAGTACATGATAATTTTCTTTTTACGCTGTAACAGAAAGTAGAAAAAAAAAACAAAAACAAAAAGCAAGATACTAGATAGAGAAAAAGCCCAAAGTGTCAAAAGACCTTGTTCAAGGAATAATACTTAATGGGAAACAAAATTAAGAAAATTCATTAATATTTAAAAGTATGCTGTACAAAATACATACTGTTTTGTTTATCAGGACTACATTTTTTTTTCTATTTCATTGGCACTAATATTGGTATCACACTTTTGAATGTTCAGCAAAATCCTATTGAGCTGCAGAAATAAATTCTACATAATGTTTGAGAAAGATATTGTATAATACAAAGTGTTGTAGTATTATTCTAAAAAAAAAAAGTCAAAACAAAGGAAAAGTATAATAAACTGTAAGTGGTTATAATACAATCTTGGGTGGTTATGAAACATTAAAAAAAGGAAATCAATTGCACTTGGCTTAATTTACAAAAGACTAACATTTCATCTACTAATCCTTCAGGACATTTTATTTTTAAAATGCAGAAGAATCAGTGAGCAGCACAATAACATTCGACATTGGACACTTCCAGTAAGCACCTTTTTTCAGCTGCATAATCTGTGAAATTCCTAAAACATTAAGACTTTATAAAATTCACACATGTTGGATGGTAAGGTAGGAGTAAAAAGGATTTTAAAATTGAATTCCTATTATACAATCTTTTGGTGTGTCAAATATTTTTTATACTTATCAAAGAATACTATTTTCCAATTTTCTTAGAAATTCAGTGTAAAAGCCAACAAAGCAGGGTAAAATATCAGAGTAACATAATAAAAATATTTGAGATTTTCCAGGATTTCCCCAAAAAGTTCAAATACATATAAGCTTATTTTCAAATATATAAAAAAAGATATAATGATAAGTTTTAAATACTTCAGCAAAGAAAAATCTTGATTTTATATCAAAAAAGTAAAATAGTATAGTATATCTTAAAATACTTTTAACAAGAGCAGAATTTTCATAAATAGAAAAAATTCCTCTAAGTGTCTCATCCCACACAATTTAAAAAATATTATTAACCTACACATTTCTGTTTTCAGGTATGCTGCTGTCATTAACCTTTGTGTGAAATCAATGGTATTATTCATGAAATCTATTTTTCCAGTATAATAGTAGGCCATGCAGCTTTAAGTGCAAAAGAAGGTAACAGTGATTCTTACAACACAGTGCATTGGTCATCTCCAGTGTAACGCAAATTTGATTCTAAGCAACAGGATAAAATGTTTTTCAAGTATCTGAATGACTACCACCTCCCTGTTCTTTTCTCACTCCTGAAACTGAGTGGACAAGCAGAGATGTGGAACCTTTGAGGCTGCTTGGCTCTGAAGAACTGGGAACCTGCAAATTGTTGTTCTGCACCAGACCAGTTTCAGCAATGTTACTCTTCGGACTTACCCTAGGCAAAAGAAAAAAAGTTGACATACATACATCCACAAGCACAAATATACCAGTTGTCCTTAGAATTACTACCCATTTTTCATGAGTTTTACCCCCAACCAGTGTCCACCTTTATCAGAGGATAATTAAGCAAAACTCTTTTGGTATACTTAACACTTCAAAGACAATTTTTTTAAACACAATTTTTGCTGACTTCAGAAAATTCATCAAGCACTACCCATTGTTGGGCTAAGTAAGCATGGTATCTTGTGAGGAATACAATTAATAAGGCAGGATTTCTGCCCTCAGTTTAGCAAATATTTTATTGATTTTCCACCATGGTGTATAAGAGGTTGGGAACACAAATGTAGTGGAGGATAAAAGCATGTATCTAATTAAAATCCAGATATATGAAAGCTGACAAAGGAACACACATAGAGGGTACACTTAGCCTAATTTGAGAGGGCTAGGTAAGATAGCCTTTGGACCTTAATCATTTCACAGCATTCTGGTTAATTTGATGTTTACATGTATTTTGGTTACCTATGAGCACTTGGGAAAATTCATTAAAGATAATGTCAATATCCTTTCATGTTCAGAAAATAGAATAATTTTAGGCCGGGCACAGTGGCTCACGCCTATAATCCTAGCACTCTGGGAGGCCAAGGCAGGTGGATCGTTTGAGCTAGGGAGTTCGAGACAAGCCTGAGCAAGAGCAAGACCTTTCTCTACTAAAAATAGGAAGAAATTGGCTGGACGACTAACAATATATATATAAAAAAAATTAGCCGGGCATGGTGGCACATGCCTGTAGTCCCAGCTACTTGGGAGGCTGAGGCAGGGTGATTGCTTGAGCCCAGGAGTTTGAGGTTGCTGTGAGCTAGGCTGATGCCACAACACCCTAGTCTGGGCAACAGAGTGAGACTCTTGTCTCCAAAAAATAAAAAAAAGAAAAGAATTTTATACTTATTTGTTTAAAATGACACTTTTTAGACAGTATCATAATTTAGTATTAATTAAAACTTAGCCCATATTTCAGATGAATCGCAAACATTTACCTAAATGTACAAGCAACTCTTTACAATTACCATAGACATGAACATTACTTTCGTACTTGAACAATGTATATTAAGGCTCGTTTCAAAGCTAAGAATGAAACTATTAAATAGCACATTTATAGGATGAACCCAAACTCCCTTGGGTTAAACGTATAGATATATCATAAAATGCTCTCTTTCCAGATGTTATGCTTTAATAAGAAATGCATAATGCAGTATTTAAAATAGTGATTTTTAGATGACAAAGTTAAATCTTACCTTCCTTCGCTCTGAGCACTTTCAGACATGCTGTTCCTGTCGTTCACACTGCCTGCCTGGCCTTTCCTGTCGGCCTGTTCCCCAGAGAGTTTGGAGCTGGATGCTGCTGGGAAGGCAGGTTCACCACAGTCCTGTTCTCTTAACTTGGGCGTGCTGGCTCTGTCTGCTCTCACCTCTCTCACTGACGTTTCTGGAGAGGTTTGGATTTCTGTCATAGTTTCTTGTCCTAAGTAATCATGGTTAGTGATTGCTACTGCAGAAGTGCCGTGATTTGTGGTAGCTCCGGTGCTGGTCCCCATGGATTTGGAAATGACCTTCAGCTTGTGTGAACTTGGTTTGTAGTGCTTCTTTTTGTGCTTAACTTTAGAATTGTGCTTTAAGAAAAACTCACATGACTCCTGTAGCACTCTTCGACTTTCACTGATTGGACTGTAACAAAAATCCAAGAGAGGATTTGATCAATACATTTTAAGTGTTGTAGCAGAAACCATAACAAAATCACATATCTTTTGCCAAAAATCCTCATTCATTAAAGTTAAAAATTCTATGACTTATATTATTTATAAAATCTGGGATTATAAATACCATGATACAAGTAGATATCCATAAAGTAAAATCTTTTATACATATACACTCTTAGTTGCTTTTGTCAGCATAAATAGTAAACTGGTAATAAATAGGCAAAAATCAAAGGATAAGGACAAGGAAAGTCAAATCAGCTTAGAGTAAGGGACTAGGTGTATTTGTATCATATGTAAATATGTCAAATAGAAAAGTAAACCAGAAGAAAAATATAGAATATAATTATTTTTGTTTAAATGTATTAATAATTGTTTTCTAACATTAAAGTTAGCAGTTACATTGATGTTAGCATGAGTATATAAATATAGGATAGACACACAATAATAGTACAAAATAAAGTCCTGTTAAATGCAATTCTTCAGACTTCAAAAACTTATTTGTGAAAAGGTCTACAGTTCTGAAATTTGTACCACAAAGAGTTCACTAATCAAATCAATGGGAAACAATTTTTAAAAACTCTATAGTACATTGTATCCAATATATATAACTAAAATGAACTATTCATTCATAAATATAAATCTTTATTGTTATAGAATACTCCATAAGTTTGAATTTTTACCATCTCAGGCAAGGCAAATAAGTGAAATTTTAGGTCAGACTGTATGTAATAAAATTTAAACATAGAAAATAACAACACATCACTTACATTTGAATCACACTTTTAGATTTCCTTACATATATTTGATCTCATTTCATCTTTTATCATTGATAAAAAGGATAAAATTTTTTAAAAAAAGGATAAAATTATTTAAAATTTTGCACCCAAAATAATGAACCCAATGGTAGCAGTAATAATATTGGATATATAATAAATCATGGAAATAAAATGTACATTTCACAAATCTTTCATTCTTATTTCAAATAGAATAGTATATGTCAAAGACTATTACAGCAAATGCCAAAATAAAGCAAGTTTCTTCATAAAAAGATTTCCAAACTTCACTTGGCTCATCAAATTGAAATAATAGTTGATATAATGAAACTCCAATACAGTGATGACTTGAATAGGTGCTTGGTATTTTGATCTATTTATTTTAAAACAATGTCAGATAATTCAATAGGTTCTTACTCTCTCTTGCGATTTCGTTTAAAAAATCCAGCCCATTCTGTACATGTCTTTTTGCTTCCAACCCAGAAGACAGCAGAGATACCAACAATTAAAGTCATAAGGTATTTTATCATAAATAAAGCCAATTCTGGTCGAGCATCTGTTTTTGCCTACAAAGAAAGAGTGAATTTTCAGTGAGACATTTAAATGGAAAGAAAAGTCTGTATTGCCTATGTATAATTTGAGCAAAAATGATAAATCTTCAACTGTTTTATCATAAAAGATTTGAAATATCATAATAAAATGAATATTGCTTTAAGTGAAACACTTTTTCCCCCCTAAGTTCTAAACAAAGAGACTTTATCTGTATATCAAAATGTCTAGAAAGGGAAAAGTACTGAACTATTAAATATATTTAGAAACAATCTCCTAAATCTTCACAATTTCCTGGTATTTTTTCCATATAGGTACAGCAGCCTCTAACAACTGGTATTAATAAAATATTTGCCTCCAAATATTTACCTATTTTCCTTCCCTATAATCTACCACAAAAATACATTTAAACTCATAAAAATGACACATATTTTACAGTCTTTATGCACTATTAATGTTTATATGTTATAAAAACTTGGCTGGTTAGAGTAAAATAAATATCAGTAAAATGTGAAAATGTAGAAATTTCATAAAAATTCAATTATACTTTTCTTTTAAGCATGAAGTTTCAAATAACTATTTTTAAAAGCTGCACAAGTGTCAAAATATTATATATTCTGCATATCTTGCTTTTTGCACTTACTGTTTCTTCGAGACCATTCTCTATCAATACAAATAGAGCTCTTCATTATTCTTAAAAGGCTGTTCCATTGTGTGGATGAACCATAACTTATTCAACCACTCCTATTAATAGATTTACTTCCAACGTATTGCCATTTGCAAATAATGCTGCAGTGACCATCTTTCTCACATTTGTGAGCAGATCTGTCTATAAATTCCCAGAAGGGCAGGATCAATAGGTATGTGCATTTTAAATTTGATATGTATTGTCAAATTGCTTTCCACAGAAGGTTGAACTAGTTGAAACTCTTAACAGCAAAGTCTGAGAATGTGTATTTTGCCAGTTTCACCAATGCAGTGGTTATAAAACCTTTAGATGTTTGCCATGTCATAAACAGAAATATTTTAATTTATATTTTCTTACTGTAACATTTTCCACATTTAAGAACAGTATTTTTATTTTCTGTGAACCCTCTTTCTTTCCTTTTCTCATTTTTATATCAGATTGTTTGGTTTTGTTCCTACTGGTCTGTAGAAACTCTTTATAAAGAAATTAGCCCTTCAACTATGATGTGACATGCAAATAAACGTTCCCAGTTGGTCTTTGACTTTGATTATGGGTTTTTTTGCTTTACCATGCAGAATCTTGAAAAAAAATTTTAATCAAATTAGAAATATTTTCTTACATATTTACTGAATTTTATATCATACTTATAAAGTCCTTCTCTACTTGAAGATTATAGTTTTCTCATTCTATCGTCTAATATTTTATAGTTTCTTACATGATTACATGCAATATAATTTTTAAAAACCATAGATCTTCAGCTTTTTAGCAGTATGTAACAGTTGTCCCCTGCCCCCTTGCCAAAAAGACTGAGTATTGTAGAAGACATTTAATATAACAGGATCATGTTAAGACACAGCTCTTTTATTAAGTGGTTAGTAAAAATAAGACTATGGATAATAGACTATGGACAATGTGTAAGGCAAGTAGAACTATTACTTGCCCCACATATCAGTATAAAAAATAGGTTCCACCATGTTATACAGCAGTAACTTTCTAGAATATAAATTATGTAAAATAATTGAGTCCTCAGTTGCTTGATTTGATAACACTGATGGTAGCACTCATGTTCCATACAGTTAAAACATATTTCCAATTAAAAAAACTTCAACTAAAATGCTTTAAATTTTATTTTCAGAAGTTTACCATTATATTGATCATAAACATCAGAAACAAAGAAACTATATTTTGTTTCAATAGTCTCTTTTTCAGTTAAAAAATTACAGAATGAGTTAGCAAAAAATCAATTCTGTTTTTATAAGTATAGTTTATACAAAATGTTATATGATCAAATTAAATATACTCAAATAAGGGTTTTTTCCTACTACCTGAAGAATTAAAAACAATCACCAGTTCAGTAGAAATTACTTCTCTTTTTCTCCCTATGAGAAGGCTGTTCATCTGACTCTGTTTTTCATTACTACTAATCTGCTTTTGCAACTCAATTTAATTTTTACAAGAATAAAGGAGGTACTTTACTATTGTAACTGAAGCTAAAGCTTGAGGAAAAAACTCTTGGGACATTTATGCCAGTTTCAACTGATGTGTAGGAAATAATTCCCTATGTCTGTTGGATTTTCTCACCTGAAATCTAATTTTATGTCTATGACTAATGCAAGTATATTTCTAGGGAACATTTTCTATGTTAAAAGTAGTGACATAATCCAAATGATAACTTTTACCTGATAAGGACATGGGATATGGTACTGACGACAATGATCAGAGACCCACGTTATCTCCCAGGTAATCCTGTTCACTTGCTCATAGACGTAACATCCAAGAAGTATCACTAATGGCACAAGATACAGGCCACTGAAGACTCCAATTCGAATCATAAATTTCTTTAGTTTTTCTTGGTTCCGGCCATCATGTTGTATGACTTGTCGAACGTGATTTAAGGAAATAATGCCAGCTAAAAGAAGAGACAGCCCAACAAACACACAAAGGCACAGTGGCAAGAGTACAAAGTATCGAGAAGCATCTAGGTCATAAAGGCCAACAAAGCAAACTCCACTAATGTTGTCTCCTTCAACTTTGTTCATAGCAAGAAGCATAACAGTCAGAAAGCCTGGTATTCCCCATGCCACAGCATGAAACCACACTGCTTTTTGTTCAATGGCTTCACAACTCCATTTTCTTCCTGCAGCTAAGAACCAAGTAATGGTAAGAATCACCCACCACACAGTGCCAGCCATTGTAAAAAAATACAAAAACATAAACAAAACAGTGCAAGCCTTATTTTGAGAACCTAGAACAACTGTGTCACCAAGTTCTAGCTTATCATCTGCCTTATTGCAGGCTGTGCTATTGCCTAGCAAAAATCCAATAAAGTACATAAGTGATACAATGCTGTAACAGACAGAGTAATATATAATGGGTCTCTCTGGGTATCTGAATCTTTTAACATCAATTAAAAAAGTAAGGAATGTGAAAAGAGTTGCACAAAGACAAAATATTGAAACTATTCCAATAAAACTTTTTGCAAACTCTAGCTCATCACTTTTAAAATACATGTTGGGGCATGGAGGTGCACATTGATCAATTCCCAGAAACTTATAGCCTTGTCCCCCAGAAGTCTTAAGATGCCTTGGACACCAAAATCCAATGTCTCTTTGGACTTGTTCTGTTTTCTTCTGAGGACCAAGAAACTCTGTGTGTGGATCAAAAGTTACAGGAACAGTCTCATCACAGTTTTGTAATCTGTAAAGATTATAAAAATTAAATATATGAAGTTAACACTTTTGATTCACTATTTTAATACTATGCTTTCTAACTATAAAATATTACCCTATGCATTCATACCTGATGGGAAGACATACAAACCTAAATGGATTACAGGTTAGAGATGAGTAGAAATTTTTGAAGTTGACTAAAAACTTGTGGCTGTTAATGAACCCTAACACAATAATGTATATTAATTACAAGGCAGGTAAACATGAAAATTCACTTATTTGGAAAACAATCAATTAATGATTTCAAAATAGTTTCTGCTTTTAAGACTCAATATTTAAGAATGAATTTATCTTAATTGGCAGCCTCCAGACAAAAAAGTGCTGGCTTGTCTGTTTATAGTACATGAAATATAAGTCTTAGAGAATTTTTATTTTCTAATGCCCATAAGAAAAATAAAAACATATGACTAAGGTGATAGCAGTTACAACAAGTGGAATGAGATCCTTCTTGATTAATAGGGTACAGTTCAAGTTTTTAAAGAAGGGCAACAATACCACCCAAGAGGTGGGCTAACAATCAGCTGAACACACATCACCATTGTGTTTCAGTGTGGCTGGTTGCCTCCCTTGTTCATGGATAGACCTGAGTGGTACACAGGTATGTTTCTGTCTTGTGCAGAACTTTATCACTCAGTTGAGTTTGAATATACCAGTATTGTACCAGAATATACCAGGAGGATCTACATGGTTTATAAAGTAGTAGAAGTTTTTAAGAAAGCATTTTAAATATACCTTAGATAACAACAGAGAATATATGTCCATAAAATGAAATATGCAAAATCATGTATCTACCAGCTTTATTAAAACATAGTATTATGTCAGTTTTGCTTTATATCTTTTAAAGTAAAGCAACAGAACATTACAAATACATGTGGAACCCCTTTCTGGTCTTATTCCTTTTCCTCTCCTCAGAAGTATTCATTATTATAAATTCAGTTTTTATTCTCAAGCATTTAAAAAATATTTTTACTATCGTTTTTTAATAACCATAACCTTACATATCATTGTTTCACAGGTTTTGAACTTTATATAAATGACACCATGCTGTATATATCATGTTGTAACTTCCATTTTTAACTCAACACTATGTTTTTTAGATTTATCCATGTTGGCAGATGTGGGTCAACTGCATTCATTTTATCAACTGTATGGTAGTATGCCAGAGTGTAAGTATATCACGATTTATTAATTGTTCTTCTATGATGGGCTTTTAGACTTTTTCCCATTTAAAATTAGAAATAATCTACAATCAATATTCTTGTACATGACTCCTTGTTTGTATAAGTTTCTACACAAAGGGATCGTAGGGTAGGATTGTAGGATATACATATTAGCATCTGCATCTTTATTACATTTCACTCAATTTATTATATATCTTTATTATATGTCACTCAATTTATTATATATAACTCAAGTCTTCCTAAAAATGATCATGCATCTACCAGAAGCATGTGAATTCCACAAAGGTTCTATAGTTTCTCCAGCCTAGAAATAAAAAAATCAAAAAGCTAGCCAGCTTCCTCTCCCCATTACTATATGAGGTCTCACTGTATCAGCAGACTATTTAAAATTACAAACCCCCATAATATAAAGAATGAGGGGGAAAGTAATCAAGACTGATGTGCAAAAGGTGAGTGAACTGATAATGTTCATTCATGAGTCAACTGTGCCTAAAATCCTATTTTCTCCAAATATACTCTAACTGCAAATGATCTAGCCAACCAGTATTTACCATGTTTATTCGCTATCACAGAAAGATCCAGATGGAAAAAATATTTCTTTTAAGAGAAAATAAGTATATGCCTGAGACTTATCTTTTCCCCTATGGAGATGGGGGTCTCCCTATGTTACTCAGGCTAGTATCAAACTCCTGGGCTTAAGAGATCTAGCTGGATCTACAGACATGTGCCACTGAATAGCTGGATCTACAGACATGTGCCACTGCACCTAGCTTACACCTGAGATTTTTATATCCAATAAAGACCAGTTACTTTGCCGAAATATTACACTAACATTGGTCTGAAGGTATATGTAAAAAGTATAATTAGCATTTTGGCCTCACCACAGAATATTTCATGTTATAAAAACATCTGTTAAGCACTTTTGCATCATTTTTATTTTGAACTGCACTTATTAATGTAAAAATCTGTCACAGTTGAGAGGGTGAGGTGTGGAAAGGCCTGATGATAAATCATATCAGTTTTATACACGGATACAAATTTAATATAGGAATACAGTTTAATACAGGACTTAAATAATTTTTTAAAAGATTTTACTTCCCAATTCAATGTATCAAGCATTCTTAAACATGAAATAAATTTGACTTAATTATTAAAAAAGTAAAAGTATGCTTTCATGAAAGCAAGGCAGGTGTACCTTTGAAGGGAAAAAGTTGGACTATCATAATAAATACAGGAAAATGAGTAAAAGAAAAACAGTATAACAGAAGACAATAAGATTCCATAGATGCTCAGGTGGCATAGTGGATAGGTACTGCCATGGGAAAAGAGTAAGAAAAGGAAAGGGAAGAAGTGCAACTGGTCATTATAAGAGGGATTAATCTAGTGGCAAGCTACCAGAGGATGGCTGGAGCCAGAGCTGAAGAGAAAGCCCAGTTTGCCACAAAACTCCTCACCTACAAAAGTGTGCCTGTGCTCTGACAAGCTGAGGAACCTATAGGCCTCAAAGAATGAATGCACCTTTTTACTTTACTTTCAAAGCAAAGGCAGTGCCGCCCTAATGTATGCCATAACCACACCAGAATTATTATTTTTTAAAGATGGGGTCTCACTATGTTGCCTACGTTGACCTCAAAATCTGGGCTTAAGCAATCCTCCTCCTCAGCCTCTCGAGTAGCTGGAACTACAGGTGTGAACCACTACACCCGGCCCAGAATTATTCTCATGTGCAATTGAATCAATTAACATTTTACAAAGGGATGTTTATGGATTTGCTTTATATCAGTGAGATTCAGTTTAATACGCAGTTTAAATAATTTAAAACAATAGATTCTACTCCCCAATTCCATGTATTGAGCATTCTCAAACATGAAATAAATGTGATTTATTATTAAAAAAAAGTATTATTTTACCAAAAAAAAAAAAAATCAAACTACAAAGATCAAACTCCAAATGAGCTGGGAATTACTGCATAGTTGCTAGTGTAAATTTTTTTGAGTTATAACCTCCTCTGCTCTGACACTGAGTAGGCAATTCCATAAGAAGGAGCACATATTTCTCCACAGGTCTTACCATCTTCTAATACAAATATAACTTATTTATTTCATCTTCTTGTTCTTCCCACTATAAGATCCACAACAGCGGGAATTTTTGCCTGTTATAGCTCTAGTGTCTAGAACAGTCCTGGCACATGGTAAGAGTGCAATAAAAATTTGTTAAATGAGTCACCAGTTTTTGCTATCACCTTCCTTGGTGAGTTGGCCAAAGACAAGCCATTGATACTCTGGCTTCTCAGCTCCTTAACATCCTCATCTCCAATGACTATCCCCCACATAACTCTGGTCACCTGTAACCCTGCCACAACTTGCCACAACCTGTAAGTGTACAAAAATAACTCAGGGCCAGGTGCAGAGGCTCATATCTGTAATCCCAGCACACTGGGAGGCTGAGGTAGGAAGAGAGGCCAGTAGTTAGAGACCAGCCTGATCATTAAAAAAAAAAAAAAAAAAAAAAAAAAAAAATCAAGCATTCTGCTCTTGGTCTGCTAACTCCTATCTTTGTGGCTCACTTATTAAAACATTCTCAGTATGCTTTTTTTTTTTTTTTTTTTTTTTTTTTAAAGAGACAGGGTCTTGCTCTATTGACCAGGCTAGAGTGCAGTGGCCCGATCAAAGCTCACTGTAATCATGAACTCCTGAGCTCAAGCGATCCCTGTGCCTCTGCCTCCTGAGGAGCTGGCATGCTCCACCATACCTATTTCTTTTTTTTAGAGACAGGGTCTTGTTATGTTGCCCAGGCTGGTCTCAAACTCCTAGGCTCAAGGGAACCTCCTCCTTTGGCAACACCTGACACATTCTCTGACTTGACACACGTCTCTTCTGGACACAAATTTCCAATTTTCTTAGTTCAGTTGTGACCACATAACTGACAATCTTGCCAACGGGAATGAAAATGCAAAAGGTATGATACTTCCAGTTTGAGGTAGTCAAGAAAAGGTGTGGGGGGTTCTCTACCATCTCTCCCCCCCATCTGCACAGCTGTCAGAGTTGCACAAGCAGCGTGGACTCCTAAAAGGAACTGCCAAGGAGCACTGCCCCACCTCAGTAGACTGAGATGTGAGTGCCAAGCTCCATACAGAAGCTGACAGGATCATGCTACCCATTCCTATCTTAAATACCTGAAGACCTTCTCATTGCTTTTAGCATAAAAACATGCAAGATGAGCCCTGAATGGTCTGCTGCTTCTCTCTCCTTATCTTACACCACATTCTTTCTTACTCTCATTACTCCAGCCACATGGGCTTTTTAATTCTGTGAATATGCCAACTGCCCTCATGTCACATGGTCTCCGAATAAGCTATTCCCATTACCAAAAATCTCTTCCCTCCTCTCCTTGCCTAATTATCTCTGTCTTACCCTTCACACTTTAGCTCAATAGCCATTTCCTTCCCTTTCCTCCACTTTAGGTCAAAGGCACCATACCTCCCCTTTGTTGTATCTACCACAGTGGTAATTCTGCATTTATTTGATGAGTATCTGTCTGTCCCACCTTACTGTAAGTTCCCTGAGAGCAAGAACCACATCTCTTTTTTGCTCACCTTTGTGTCGGCAATAATTTACCACCACAATGCCTGGCACAAATTAAGTATGCAATAAAAATTTACTGAATTAAATAATGAAAGCCTGTTGCTAATATTCTGAAGAGCTAATGCCAATATTAAAATACCACGAATAGCTTTCTGTGAGAAACATAATTTACCTGTCACATTCAAGTTCCTCAGGCCATTGGATCCCAAAAGTGTCAACTATTTCCTTGCAATCAGAATATACTTTCTCACAAAATTTACGACAAGGTTGAACCACATGAATTTGCTCTGTGCAGGTTGGTACAAAAGCTTTGCAAAGGAAAGTTTCAACATTTGGTGAACATTCCAGATTTGCAAGAGGAAGAAAATGCTATTAAGAAAAAATAGAAAGATAAGGTTAGAAAACATTTTAATAACAAATGAATAAAATTAGTTCACTTAATGCTTTTATACTCTAAAAGAATCTTTAAATCTCCCTCTATCAGACTAATGAACCCTTCATACACAGTGAAATACCATTATTTTATGCAATTATACATTTTTCCAGAAGCCATGGATCGCTCCAGTGAAATAACTCGTCAGAGTCACCAATAAACTCCACACTGTCACATCTGATGGTATATTCTAAGTCTTCCTTCTACCTAACTTTTAACAAACCACTGACACAGTGAATCCTATCTTCCTCTTTAGGTATTTTTTACACTTGTCTTCTAGGACATGAATTCTCCTGGATTTTTATCTAGCTCACTGGCTGTTCCTTTTCTGATGCTCTTCCGTTTCCCAATTCAAAGTATTGAAATGCTCCAGAGCTCAGGCCCCAGACCTCTTCTCTATCTACACTCACTGCTCAGAGGAAACTTGTCCGACCCTAATGCTCCAGTGACTCCTAGACTTGAATGAACATCTGCTTCCTGGCATCTCAAACCAACGTATCCAAAACACAACTCAGTTCCACTGCATCCCTATCCCCAAACACCCTCTCAGTCTTCCCGATCTCAGTAAATGATGCCATCCTCACCAAGTTGCTCAGCACAAGAATCTTAAGATTCATGCTTTACTCCTGCCTTCTTCCACCCCATTTCCAATCCATTAGCAAATCCTGTTGGCTTTCCCTTCAGAATATATTCCAAATCTGACCATTTCCCACTATTACCACTCAGTCTAAGCCACTGTATCTCTCGCCTAGACTACTGAAATGGTCTCCTAACAGGTCTATTTCCCACTCTTGCTAATCTTACAGTCAATTTTCCATATCAATCTATACTCTTTCCAATGTGATTCTTTAAAATGTAAGTTTATCCTTGTTCAAAGACTTCAATAAAATAAATTCCAAAGTCTTTACCAACTTCTGGGAGGCCTTAAATTTCTTGGCCCCTGACTATGTCTCCAATTTCATTTCCTACACTCTTTCTCTTTTTCACTCCATTGCCACTAAAGGGGACTTTTGCTTCTCATCATTCCACATATATTTCTGCCTCAAAATCTTTGCATTTGCTGTTCCCCTCAGCTTTACTCCCAGACAGCCAACATGGCTTATGTCCTCATTTACTTGTGTCTCCATTCAACCATCACATCAGAGAGGCAATCTCTGCTCACCCTGTCCAAAAATTATCCTGTCATTCTCTATCCCATTACTCTGGTTTATATTTCTTTTAAGCCCTTATCACTATCTGACATTATACATTAGTTTATTTAGTTTCTGCCTTTACCACTAGAATGTAAATTCCATGACAGAAGTGACTTTGTCTATTTTGTTCACTGTTATATCACCGGTGCCTAAAACAGTGTCTGCTACACAGCAATTTCTCTATAAATATTTATAGAATAAATGAATGACTTTCCAAAACAATGAATGAACAATGACACGTCAATAAAAAATTTCAAAGTGTAAAGATAACACAAATGTTTCCAGAGGAGGGAAAAAAAACTCTGGACATCTGCAAAGATAAAATATGTGATAATATCAGATGCTAGAAGACAATGAAAAAATAACTATAAAATTCTGAAGGAAAATTACTTACTTTTTTTTTTGAGACAGAGTCTTGTTCTGTTGCCTGGGATAGAGTGCCATGGAGTGAGCCTAGCTCACAGCAACCTCCAACTCCTCAAGCAATCCTCCTGCCTCAGCCTCCCAAGTAGCTAGGACTACAGGCATATGCCACCATGCCTGGCTAACTTTTTATATGTATTTTTAGTTGTCCAGTTAATTTCTTTCTATTTTTAGTAGAAATTAATTGCTCAGGTTGGTCTCGAACTCTTGACCTTGAGTGATCCGCCCGCCTCGGCCTCCCACTATTTTTTTTTAAACAATTGTTTAATTTTTTATTTTTTAGAGTCTCTGTCACCCAGGCTGGAAAAGCACAGTGACATGATCATAGCTCAATGCAGCCTTGAACTGCCGGGCTCAAGGGAAGTCATCCTCCTGACTTAGCCTCCCTAGTAGCTAGACTACAGGCACCCACCACCACACACAGCTGATGAACAAAAATTACTCTCAACCTAGGAGTCTATACCCAGCCAAACATTTAATTGAGGGTAAAATAATGACATTTGGGGCCCTGTAAAGAATAAGAAAGTTTAACTTTCGAGCATCCCTTTTTAGGAAGCAACTAGAAGATACACTATTCCTGAAACATACTGAAGGAATATATAAATAAGCCAGAAAGGGAAATTATATGGGACCCTGGAATTAGTTGACTCAATACTGGAGGATGGCAAGAGAAATCCTCAGCATGACAACTAAGAATCTAGTCCAGAAAGCAATCAGAACATACTTGACAGAAGGACAAATGGCTGAAAGAGAAAGTTCTCCAGAAGACGGAAGTGAGGGATCAGAATTTATGGAATATGATACTTTGATCATCTGGGAAAATTGCTGCTAGTTGTCTGAAAAGTCTGTTAGCACATCTGAAAAAAGCTATAGGTACATAAAAAACAAATCAAATGGGGAAAATGCAATTAACTGCACTAACTGTTGGGGGGGAAGGTATTATAGAATAAATATGATCAAAGTACACCACTTCACTCAGCAGTGAGCAATATTTAATAATCCTAGCAATGCTACCACCGACTACTGATTTAACCAAAAATTGTATTAGGAGGTAAAATTGTATTAGGAAAAGTAGTAAAGTGGCAGAGTAAGAGAAATGAATGGATCAACTACCAGGATAACAGGAAAAACTAAACAGATACTGCCTGAAGTTCAAATTGATGAATCAATAAATGACAGAATAAGCATATTAGAATACGGTTTACATACATACCAGAAGAACACCTAAAAGAGTTCAAAGTGGCAGCCTCTGAGGAGCAGGACTGGGATGGCAATGCAGGTTGGGCAAGGACTATTGTGTTTCTGTTATAAGCCTTCTAGTACTAAGGGCCTTTTTTTCTCAGCTTTATTCAGGTAAGACTGACATCTGTCAAACTGAATTATGTACAAAACGTACATTTTGGTAAGTTTTGAAATCATTACCACAATTAAGGTAATATCCATCACCACCAAAAGTTTCCTCTTGCTTCTTTGTAATTCCTCCCTCTTCCACCCTCTTCTTCATCTCCTCAGTAACCTCTGACCACCGATCTGCTTTCTGTCACTACAGAGTAGTATTTTCTATAATTTTATATAAGTGGAAAGCAGAAGCCAGAATGAAAGAATCACTCAACATTATTATTTTGGGATTCATCCATATTATTCCACATATCAATAGTTAGTTCCTTTTAATTGCTGAGTAGTATCTGTTTATCTATTCACTAGTTAATGGACAGTCTGAACAGCTCATGGGACATCTTAGTGCAAATATCTACTACTAGGAGATTAAATAAACAAAGCTATGCAGGTGAGAGACCTTAGGTTAAGGATATGAATTAGAAAGTCATCAGTATAAGAATGGTTATTGAAATAACTGATTGAAATAACCTGAAGAAAACGTAGGAGCATAAGAGAAGAAAATTCTGATTCAAGGGGAATGAGCTGAATCTACACAGCTGTGGTCCATGCCTATTAGGGATCTGGCTGCAAAGCTTTGCCACCACACCCCATAACCCTCATCCCATAACCCTCACCCCCACCCCACCCATGGAAAAATTATCTTCCATGAAACTCAGGAAGCAGGGAGGTGGGGGCGGGGGCACACAGCAGGAGGTGAGCAGTGGGCCAGCGAAGCTTCATCAGCATTTACAACTGCTACCCACTGCAGGTATCACTGCCTGAGCTTGTCCTCCCTCCACCCCCTTCAATGAAACTGGTCCCTGGTGCCAAAAAGGCGAGGGACTGCTACTATATATATTAGCATCTCCTTCCTTTCCAGATGCCATTGAAATGAGAGAAAAGGTTTAAAAATTAAAAAAAAAAAATCCATAGAAGCATTTAAAAAAAAAAAAACAAGGGAAATTTTCATGAGTGAACTATCAACTTTCAGAAATTTCTGGAAGAAGGAATGAGTTCTTTCAGCAGTATGGCCAACTAAGTATCTCCTGCCACAACACATTCAGGTTCTGGATAAATTGCAACAAACATACTTTAAAATGCATTGCTGAGCACTGTATATGCTGCATAAAATCACCTTAAAATATATAAAGCAAAAAGCAACAAAACTACAAGGAGAAATGTATGATTCCGTGGTAATGAGAAATATCAATACATCTTTCTTAGTAAATGAAAGGTCAAGCAGACAAATTAATAAGTAAATATAAGATTTGATTAAAGCACTGCAATGAATAAGTCCTATTTAAAGGGCACACACAGAAACCACACCCAACAATTAGATGGTAGCTTTGGAGGATGTTGGGCCAGTGGAAAGTTCACCCTGTCCTGATGGGGCACAATGTGACTGAGCGAAGACAGGGCTGCCACAGTTGGTACACTGTATCTCTCTTATTTGAATGATGTCTGACCCTCTGCCACCTAACAGGAATTTGTTGGAGAGCAAACAGCACAGTATTTTAAAAATTTCCTCTATCCTGAGAAGAATGCCCAGACAGTGGGAGAATCCTCCTGTGAGACTAAGGTGAGAGAAGGGGAGTCATGGACAACTGGTAGCATTTACTTCTTTGTTGATTTTCCCCCAAAAAACCTAGTTCCTAAATTTTTTGAGTGTCAGGTAATCAGATCCTTTCAGGGAAAGAATTAAAATGCACTGTGTTGCCGGGCGCGGTGGCTCACGCCTGTAATCCTAGCACTCTGGGAGGCTGAGGCGGGCGGATTGCTCAAGGTCAGGAGTTCAAAACCAGCCTGAGTGAGACCCCCCGTCTCTACCATAAAAACAGAAAGAAATTAATTGGCCAGCCAATATATATATCATATAAAAATCAGCCGGGCATGGTGACTCATGCCTGCAGTCCCAGCTACTCGTGAGGCTGAGGCAGGAGGATCGCTTGAGCCCAGGAGTTTGAGGTTGCTGTGAGCTAGGCTGACGCCACGGCACTCACTCTAGCCTAGGCAAGAAAGCGGAAAAAAAAAAAAAAATGCACTGTGTTTAGCTGTAACTCAGAAGCCATTCTGCAATAGCCATGATAAACTGATGGTCAGCACTTAAGAACTAATGGTCCAGTTCAAAGGCAGGCAAAATGAAAATAATACATGTACTTTTGCTATACAAAAACAATTTTCTTTTCTTACAGGGCAAACATGACAAGTCACTTCCCTCGTTTAATTCTTCTACAGTGCCAACGATGCTTAATGCAATAATGCTGATGTTCCTGTACTGTGTAAAGGATAAACTGAATGGTGAAAACTCAAATACTTTCAGAGGCCAGAGAAGTAAATTCAAGACAATAGGAAGTAGTTGGGTAGTAGCTGCTACTCAATTCCAGCAGACTATTATTTGCAAATATGGACAAAGAATTATCAAGTATATCAATTTTTCACAAGAAAAAACCTAGATTTTTGTGTGAACTCACCCAAATTTTAGATTGTAACACTTTAATATATACATTTAAAACACTGTGTAGGACAAACAAACAAACATCTTCAGGTCAGATCTAGCATGGGCCACCAACTTCAAGTTCTGTTACAGCCTAACAGACTTAAAGAATTTCAGGTTCCGAAGGGACCTGAGAGAACCTTTAAGTTAATTATTTTCAAGTGCCTGTGCATACACCTATGTACATTTTGCCAAGCAACATTTTCTTTAGATAGGAGGTTACAAAGAAGCTCAATATACTAAAAAATAAAGGCATGGCCTATCTGGTGGAAAAGGAAGCCCTCCCTGCTGAGATACCTCGCATAGCTCCCTTTAACTACCATGACCTCAATATACCTCCAGAGATCACAGTTTGACAACCACTGACCTGATACAAACTCTCAGCTCACACATGAGAAAATTGATGCCAATTTCTTATATAAATTGTTACTGAAATTCTAAAATCTGTCCTCGATTAGAATCTAGGTGTTCTTATTCTTAATCAAATGCTACTCTTACCAATATTACAGCTACTGATAATAAATCAGAGTTCTGATTTATTCAGCACTTACCATAAGCTAGGCACTGGGCTCTTTCATATACCATTGACCTTTACAACAACCCTGTTCTCATTTCTACCTTACAGACGAGGTAACTGAGGCTTTGAGAGATTAAGCAATTTGTATAGTCACAATAGTAGTAAGAAGCAGAACTAGAATATGAACCTGGGTCCCTGTGACTCCAGAGTGTGTCCTCATTAGCCTTTATATCATGCTGCTATCCAATTCTCCCTGAAAATTACCATTTCCCAAAGCAGTAAGACAGGCAAAAATGCTGACCTGTATAAAAGGAAGAAAAGATATCAAAAGAGGACTGGGACTCTTCTACATGAAAGAAACCCATCAGTTTGAAAAAAAAAAAAATGTTCACAGGACACGTATCAAAGACTGTAAAACCTCAAGCTATGTTTATCAAATTCCAGATGATGTATGTACCTCCAGAAGCAGGTAATTTTAGAACAAATAATAGCACTTTAAATAATGGGTAGTCAGTGAGGCATGGTGGCTCATGCCTGTAATCCAAGTACTTTGGGAAGCTGAGGACAGGAGTTGGACATCAGCCTGGGCAATATAGTGAGACCCCATCTCTAAAAAAAAAAATAATAGCCTATTAATGAACTCATAACCAACAGTTGAGAACATAAATAGGATGAGTATATTTGCTTCATCTTATGAAATAAAAATCTTGATAGGAATCTTTTATGTTCTTCTACAAAATGTCCTGGGTACCATTCCCAGACACCAAACCTTGAGATGGAAACACTACTAACCTGATGCACTATGATATTTCTTATATCCTTAATTTTATACTCTAAATCCCATCACATTATTAAACTAATAACTAATATGAAGTGCAGTAAGTACCAAATCTGTGAATTAAAATCGAATTAAAGTGTAAAGCCGTGTATTGCGCAAATATTCAAACTTCCTGGTCTGTTCAGTCTGTTCCCTTTCCTCCCCTTAGTGACACACTTTACTTAAACCTCTTAGTAACCGAGTGCCTTCATGATCTCATTGTTAATTTCTCCTTTTGAAATTTCATTCCCAAAAACCCATCTAATAACCACAACATAGTATCAATAATGCTTTTGAGATTCTACCATTCAATAATAATCAAAATAATTAATCACAGTTTTAACACTCGGAGAAATACAAGGTAGGGTCCTTAAAGGAAATAGTCTCTGGCAAAAATCCCTAGAACTATTATTAGCAGTATATTAGTACTGGAAGAAGAGGACAATTAAGAAGCCAATTCATATCTCTATTCAGAAAAACATCCTGAGCCAAACTGTAAGATACATGGATAATGGGAACAAAAATACATGTAGAATTTTATATAATCCTTTGCTGGAAATGCTGCCAGCATTTTAATTCTAACTAAATTATAACTACTATTTAATTCTAATAGTTTAATTCTATTCAATTAACTACCTGTGCCACCTCTGCCTCTGAGTCTATCCATCATTAAAATGAAAGCAATGAACTATTGGATGATCTCTAAGGACACTTATGGCTCAAAAAAAAAAAAAGTTTCTAAAGAGGATAACAAAGACTTGAATAGCAGATCTGGAGATAAATTTCAAAACTATAGCTAGTAAAGTGAAATTTTCTCCTGGGTAGGTAACTCTGTCTTGCAATGAGCTCTACAGTGAATATTTACTGTTTTCGTCTACTCAGGAGTCCTATTTTTGGGAATCCCAAAGTAAGTGACATGCTACAGAAGCTAAGGAGGGATGCAGGGATGCAACCTGGCAACAAAAACATGGGCACCTAATCTAAGCTTGGCCATTTGGATGTTCCAAGTAATGTGATTCTTGGGGAGAGGGTTGTGCAAAAGAACAAATATAACCAGAATATCTGAGGCAATTGCAGTGGGATCAACAATCCTTGTAGTGCCAAATTAAGTCTCCATTGACAATGGTTCAGGAAGTGTCCAATGGCATCAGCATTGGTAACATACTGATCCTGTGACATGATCTTAGCTATGCCCTGGTCGCCTTTGCTCCTCCCTCTATTCTGAACCTGGTTCTCTAGCCTCCCCATTGATTCTACATGTTGTCCAATATCCACACATTTTCTGCTTAGTCAGGGTTAGTTTCTGTTGTTTATAACCAAGAAGACTGACTAGAACAGAAATGACACAAAAAAAGGGTTGCAAGTGACCTAAGCAAAATGGGAGGAATTCTGGAACTAGGTTCCTGGCCAAAAGCAGTGAATATCCTGTTAGTATTTGGAGATGGAAATCTGGCAATCCATGGCATATAGCAGCAAAACAGTGAGTGGAGTTATCCTTGTAATCACTTAGACACTAAGTATATCTCACAAAGATGTATCCAGCAAAGGTATGGAGAGATAAAATGGATGTTGCCAGACAACAACAACAACAACAAAAAATAGTATGAAGGGCATGAATTATTCAAAGATTGTGGGGTAAGGTGAGGGTTTCTAATAGCACTTTTGGTTTAGAAACAGAATAACAGCCATCTCTGAATTCTTGACTCAAGATGTGGAGTGAAACACAGGACCAAAAGGACTTATGGCTCAAGAAGTTGAAAACCAAAGTTTGATCCTGTAAATTGTCAAATTATACCAGTTTAATTCACTTCCCTTTCATATAAGAGACTTGGTGATACCATTAGGAAGCAGTGAGACCCAGAGCTCTGATGTGGGGATATCTGATGAGATTCAAAGTATTCACGCAGTGCTCTGAACCAGCAGCCCTCAAGACAGATCCTCCTCATCTCAGAGATTTACTTTTTAAGAAGAAAATAAATAGCCTCATGCTCTATCCCCGCCACTCTTCAATGTCGCACCCTACAACTAGAGTTTCACCCCAGCATGCCCTGGGAAGGTCAAGTCAAAATCAAATGTGGAAAAAAGGCTTTTAAATTAGTTCCACAACACCTTTAATTTACATTAGATTCTGAGGGTTCTAGATTAAGGAGAAAATAACACAATTTTAGATGGGGCTAAGGAAACTGATAGGGGATTATTTCTCAAGAGATTCTAGATTCAGTGCCAGCTGCAGAGATTGGGCTTTTGGACATCAGATGATAAATGAGCTTTTGATGGGTGAGACCCCAAACCCAACCCACTGTAACTTCCCAAGTCTATGTGCATAATATACTTAAAATAACTGTATTTAGCAAAAGCACAATCACCATACTGACTTCCTGAATAAACCTTATTATGGTAGGAGGGGCCAAACAAAAACTATTAGAGGTTTCTCTCCCTACAGGGACAAAATATCAAAAGCACTACTACAGATCAAGGGCATTTTCAGAGATCTGTGACACATCAAAAACATATTCAGCAGTAGTAATTCCTACCACTTTCCCATTTTAACTTTCCAGTGCAACTGGATGTGTTTTCTGTTTGTTTGTTTTTTGAGACAGAGTCTCGCTCTGTCGTCTGGACTAGGGTGCTGTGGCGTCACCACAGCTCACTGCAACCTCAAACTCCTAGGCTCAAGAGATTCTCCTCCCTTAGCCTCCCCAGTAGCTGGGACTACAGATGCTTGCCACTATGCCCAGCTAATTTTTTTCTATTTTTTGTAGAGATAGGGTCTTGCTGTTGTTCAGGCTGGTCTCAAACTCTGGCCTAAGCAATCCCCCCGCCTCGGCCTCTCAGAGTGCTAGGATTACTGGCATTAGCCACTGTACCTGGCCTGGATGTGTTTTTTTTTTTTTTTTTTTTTTTTGAGACAGAGTCTCACTCTGTTGCCCGGGCTAGAGTGCCATGGCATCAGCCTAGCTCACAGCAACCTCAAACTCCTGGGCTCAAGCAATCCTACCGCCTCAGCCTCCCGAGTAGCTGGGACTACAGGCATGCGCCACCATGCCCGGCTAATTTTTTCTATATATAGTAATTTGCAAATTAATTTCTTTTTTTATTTATAGTAGAGACCGGGTCTCGCTCTTGCTCAGGCTGGTTTTGAACTCCTGACCTTGAGCAATCCACGTGCCTCGGCCTCCCAGAGTGCTAGGATTACAGGCATGAGCCACCATGCCCGGCTTGGATGTGTTTTTAATAGATTGTCTTAAGCAACCTTCATCAAATGGTTAAAGTACTTTTCAAGATGTGCTTTCTTTGCTGCAGCATATCAGCACAGCCCCAGCACCTGGTATGTAGCTCTAGTCTGGTCAATTCTTTTTTCTCCAAAAGCAATTTGCTTTTACCCAGCAGAGACAGAAGCACATCTTCACCAACCACTCTCAAAGAGTGGTTCCTGAATCAGCAGCATCAGCATTCCTTAGGAACTTGTTAGAAATGAAAATTCTCTATCTCATCCCAGACCTATTGATTCAGGAACTCTGGGGTGAGGCCAGTGATCTGTGTTTTATTAAGCCTTTCAGATGATTCTGGTGCACACCAAAGTGTGAGAAAAGTTACCTTACAGCAATATCAGCTCTTCAGATCTGTGCCTCAATTTCACTGTCAGAGACTCCAACCATGTCACCATCTCACAAGACATCACAGTGCTCCATCATACTGAGGACATAAAGCTGATGAAGCCATATACCTGTACCCTAGATGCCATGGTAAAACACAAGTGCAAATGAAATTAACCCTACATAAAAAAATGAAAGGGACCTTTGACCTTGGTTTTGCTACTAGCTCTAGGTAGAGACTGAATGTAAGGACGGAACATCTAGAGATCAACAACCCAAACTTCCTCACATGAACTGAGTGTTATCAAACTCACCTACTCATGAAGTCAGGTGAACCCAATAGCATTCCATCTTCAAGTTGCCTGAGCAGATCTTAAAGACATGGGAAAGTAGTATGAGCATATTACTCTCTTAAAATGCCTACCTCTGCCATATTACTATCCTTTCCTTAAAACACACCCAAGGCTTGATGGAGAGTTCCCTCTGACCAAATGACTCCTGAGGAAACAATTATAGCCTGGTTTACATGAGCTAGTCTTAGCCAAGAGTGAAATGCTATAGGATTATAACTCCACTCAGGGGTGGCCCTAGTAGGCAGAACTTTAATCACTACGTCTCGTCTAGGTTATCAATAGAAAAGATGGTCCGAGGTTACATTGAGTCATTGAGTATAGCTAATGATATAACCAGATAGGAACCTATAAGGAGCAATACTGGAGAAATGGCAATTAAGAATCTGAAAAAGGAGTATGTGGCTGGACTTCTCCAAAATGAGCCCATAATGTGAAAACATCTGATGTATGTAAATGCAACCAAAAGGCCCCAGTACAGAGGAAGCTCTTAAACATGTGGACTAAATAATCCACTGTGTGGATGTCAATCGGCCTTTTCTCTACCTACACCAGTATTTGCTTAATAGGCTCAGAAACAAAAGGGCCATGGTGGCAGAAAGGAGTGCGCAGATTCAACAGCATTGACCTTTACTCCCTGAGGCTGATCTGACTGTTGCTGAGTAGTTAATTTGCCGAAATCAGCAATCAACCTTAAGCCCTAAATATGGTACTATATCCCAGAAGGATCATCCATCTTGTGTCAGGTTAAGTACCCCAGATCCCTTGCATCCAAGATTTGTCCTCGCTGAAATTCCCTGTTTACAATGCTCCCATGTAGATTCATTCCTATGCCATGGTCTTAGCTGTAGCTTGCTTCCTTAGAGGCTGAGCTTGAATTCCAGCCTACCTGTTGATTCTGTGAGCTACCTGATACTCTTCTAATCAATTTCTTTTCAGTTTAACCAGTCTGGGTGCTCTAAATGAGGTGGAAAGGACACAGAAAAAGAAGAAAATTAGTCTGAAAAAGGAATCTCCTTTTCAGAGTTAAAAAAATTAAAGAACTATATAAGATAAATGGAGGAATGTACAAAGAAAAATAATATTAAGATAGGTCTAAAAGTGTTTTTTGGAAATGAGTAGACAAGGGCAAAAAAGTAATCTAAGAAAACAAGCCTTTGTGCCAAAACCTAGAAAAGTGAAATGACAAAAGCAGATGGGTTGTCTTATATTTCTACACCAGAATATAAATTCCATGAGGGCACAAAATTCTGTTTGGTTCATTATTGTATGCTTAGTACCTGAATAGTGCCTCAAATATCTAATTATTTAGGTACCAAAATACTTGTAGAATAAACAAACACTTGTTGGTCTCAGTAAGATATGTAGGGAAAGAACCAGCTAGCTTTTCATGCTAAAATGATAAGATAATGAAAGGAACCATGATATGGGCCTGAGGCTGATGGCACTGTAAGATCCTGAAGAGAATGTCTGGGCTAGAATTTTAATTGAGAGAGATCAAAAGAAGAAAGGTATTTGATTTTTTTTTATAAATATATAAAGCTAAGCCTAAGCAGAGTGGTCCTATAGCAATATGTTGGCTGTGCCTTGCTTCCTTTAGTACTGAAAATACAGAATATATAAACACTTGGCACTTTTATGAAGCATGAATCACAATCTCATCGGTACAGGGAAGTAAGCTACTTTACCAGTGTAAAAGACCAAGTGACTGCCAAGCATCTGATTCTCAACTCAGGATTTGTGCTTTCTACTCATGGTAACATCCACAGTAACTCCCATGAAGTGATACAAATTTTATTTCTTGCTTTAAAATGGCACCAAAAAGAAACTCGACTTCTAGTGATGGTGATGAAAACTGAGTGAAAGTCAAGAAATCTAAAAAGTGATTGAAAAAAAAAGTGATAGACTTTAGTAAAATAAGACTCACTAAAGGCTAAAGGGCTCCATAAATGTTTGCAATTACAGTTTGAAAAGCAAATACTGTCAAAGTGGTTACAAAGGTCTTGAGTAAATTCTTTGAGAACGTCACTGGACTACTGTATAAGAAAGTGGTGCAAATTTTACTACTTAGTTTCACAAATATGATCAATCTCAGGCAAGTAAGCTTCTTTAAAAAATGTAAAGTGAAGCCTGGAATACAAGAGAAGAATAAAAAGCAGGAATTTGAATTATTTCCATAATGGAAAACTTGTTATTTTTAAACTATGTTTTGGCAGTAGACATGAGAAATTTTAAACTATTTCTCCAAAACAGCTTTCCTTTGGAAATTATACAAATGTACATACTAACTGGTTGATACTACAAAGGATCTGTATAGTAAAGAATTAATTAATCTTTTAATTTAAAACTTAGTAACTTTAACCACAAATGATAAATTCAGTAAACTTGCAGGATACAAAATCAACATACAAAAATGAGTAGCATTTCTATATGCCAACAGTAAATGACCTAAAAAAAAAAAAGAACCAAGAAAGTAATCCCCTTTTTAATAGCTACAAATAAAATACCTAGGAATAAATTTAACCAAAGAAGTGAAAGATCTCATAATGAAAACTATAGAATATTGATGAAAGAAATCAAATAGGACACAAAAAATGGAAAGATATTCCATGCTCATGGATTAGAAGAATAAATATTGTTAAAATGCCCATAATACCCCAAACAATCTACAGATTAAATGCAATCTCTTCACGAAAATAGAAAAAATAATCCTAAAATGTATATGGAACCACAAAAGATCCAGAATAGCCTGAGCAAAAAGAACAAAACTGGAGGAATCACCTGACTTCAATTTATATTACAGAGCTGTAGTAACCAAAACGGCATGGTACTGGCATAAAAACAGACACACAGACCAATGGAACAGAACATAGAATCCAGAAACAAATCCATACATCTATAGTGAACTTATCTTCAACAAAGGTGCCAAGAACATACAGTGAGGAAAGGACAGTCTCTTCAATAAAGGGTGCTATGAAAACTGGACATATATGTACAGAAGAATGAAACTAGGCCCACATCTCTCACCACATACAAAAATCAAATCAAAATGGATTAAAGACTTAAAACTAAGACCTTAAACTACAATACTACTAAAAGAAAACACTGGGGAAATGCTTCAGGGCATTGGAATTGGCAAGGATTTCTTCAGTAATATCCCCAAAGCACAGGCAATCAAAGCAAACGTGGACAAATGGGATCACATCAAGCTAAAAAGCTTCTGCACAGCAAAGGAAACAATCAACAAAGTGAAGAGACAACCCATAGAATGGGAGAAAATATTTGCAAACTACCCATCTGATAAAGAATTAAATAACTAGAATATATAAGGAACTCCAATAACTCAATAGAAAAAAAATCAAATAATCCGATTAAAAAATTGGCAAAAGATCTGAATAGATATTTCTCAAAAGAAGACACACAAAAGGCCAACAGATATATGAAAAAATGCTCAAATCATTAGTCATCAGAGAAATGTAAATCAAAACTATTATAAGATATTATCTCAACCCAATTAAAATGGCTTTTATCAAAAAGACAGGCAATAACGAATGCTGGCAAGAATGTGGAGAAAGGGGAACCCTTGTACACTGTTGGTGGGAATGTAAATTAGTGCAACCACTGTGGAGATTAATATGGAGTTTCCAAAAAAAACTAAAAATAGAACTACCATACAACCCAGTAATCCCACGGCTGGATATATATCCAAAGGAGAGTAATCAGTATGTGGAAAAGATACCTGCACTCCCACGTTTACTGCAGCACTACTCACAACAGCCAAGATTTGGAATCAGTCTAAGTGTCCATCAATGGATGAATGGCTAAAGAAATTGCGGGACATATACACTATGGTATATTATATAGTCACAAAAAGAATGGAATCCTGGCATTTGCAACAACATGGATAGAACTGGAGAACATTATGTTAAGTGAAGGAAGCTACATGTAGAAAGACAAGTCTCACATATCCTCACTCATACATGGGAGCAAAATATTAAAAACAATTGATCTCACGGAGACAGGATGATGGTTATCAGAGGCTGGGTAGGGCAGCAGGGAGGGAGGGACAAAGTGAGAATGGTTAATGGGTACAAGAATATAGTTAGATAGAATGAACACTATTTCATAGCACAACAAAGTGACTATAATCAACAATACATTAGGGCAGCAGTATCCAACCTTTTTGGCACCAGGGACTGATTTCATGGAAGACAATTTTTCCACAGACCGGGGCCAGGGAGTGCATGTGGGATGGTTTCAGGGTGATTTAAGTGCATTACATTTATTGTGCAGTCAAATCTCTCTGCTAATGGTTTGAGAGTGGCTGTATTTGCAGCCACTACCCAATGCTAGCATCACCACCTCAGCTCCACCTCAGATCATCAGGCATTAGATTCTCATAAAGAGCATGCAACCTAGATCCTTCACGTGTGCAGTTTACAAGTAGGGTTTGCACTCCTATGAGAATCTAATGCCCCAGCTGCTCTAATAGGAGGCGGAGCTTATGCTGTGATTCTAGTGATGGGGAACAGCTGTAAATACAGATGAAGCTGTCTTTGCTTGCCAGCTGCTCACCTCCTGCTGTGCAGCCAGCTCTTAACAGGCTATGGAACCCCAGTCTGCAGCCTGGTGGTTCGGAACTGTAGTCTTAACACAAAGAAATGATAAATGCCTGAGGTGATGGATACCCCAATCATCTTGATTTGATTAATTCACATAGTATGCCTGTATCAAAAAACATCACATGTACCCTGGAAAGATATATAACTATTATGTTTATAATAATTAAAAAGAAAACTTATAACTTTAAAAACTGTAATTCTGGGAAAGATACACATTTGAAAAACATTCACGAATGGACACATGACAAATATACAAATTAAAGTAAGAATGCTTCATTATCTACATGCCACATTTTCAAGAAAAAAATAATTACAAGTTTTCCTATGGTCTGAAAGAACCATGTCCCTTGTGGACAGGCTCTTCTGAGAGCATAACTAATAACGTCCTAGACTGTGGAATACCAAGGAATGGAATAGGAACTTTGTGCCTATCAGCAGAGCCTCCCAGGAGAAATATTATTCTTTCTGTTCAAAAACAAGTCTGCTTTTATTCTACAGATCCAGAAGCAGTCAAGGTACTTTCTCTATTTCAAGACAACATCACAAAGGAAGGTAAGTTTGCAGTTTTCACATGTAAAACACAATAGTAGCCATTATACTTGGAACTTGGAACACTTTTCAGTATGTATTTCATTGTATATGATTAATATCTGACTTTCAGATAGTCTTCCCTGAAAAACAAAAAGGTTAATCACACTAAACATTTTCTTTCCTTGTGTATGAGGGATAAAAGGCAGAGAATATGGAGGAAATGTGATAGCAGGAAGGGGTCCATTGAATTCTTCTAAAAGCAGAAAAATGAAAATATTTAACACATTGACTGCCACACTAGAATTTTTTTTTCTTGGGGCCACAGTATTTTATTATGAAAAAAGAAAAACTTCAAAAACAAAATGATCCTTCTAATTTAATGAAAAATTTAGTGAAAAACAAATTACTGACTTCTCATCTAATCCACGTTTTTAGAAATAAATTACCAATATTAATTACAACAATAAGAACATCAACAAGATTTTTACAGTTTTGCTCAGGTTTTTTTGCTTCACGAGGCCCCAGGCTCAAGACTAGCATGAATTGAATATAATTCATGTTAATATGTTAAAAACCACTGCATAATAGAAATAGATTTTTTTCTTAATAGTCTGTTTATACAGTTTTTCTCCATTCCATTATTTTTAATTGAATACAGACATTTTAATAGTACATATTAACAGGTGGAAAGGAAAGGGTTTTTTTTGGCTCACTTCCCTTTAGACAGTTTAAAAGTGGAATGACTACATGCTGTTCCAAACACAATATATGATTTTGCCTTTGCCTAGACCTCAATGAAGGCAATTCAAAAAGAAAAATACAATATTCCTGTTTCCATTTTCCCTAGATCAGTCTCAGCTCTTTCTGGATGAAATCAGTCTCTCAAGGGACATCAACTTCACAATTTGAGAAACAATGCTTTGATATGAAACAAAAGGAACACAATGGAAAACCAGCAGCCATTCGTGGTTTTTTTTCCACTTGGGAGAGTTAGACTGTACAACATTTTTTCCATTATAAAGCCAAGTTACTGTTTAGAATTGTAAATTAACTCTTTGTAATACAAATGACTTCAGGTTCAGATAATAAAATAAGGAAAAAACTGAAGTTCCTTATTTTAGGCAATCTCTGAGACAAAATTAAAAACCAGGATATCCCAGTTAGATCCTTTTGGTTTGTACAAATTTGACTTTTAAAAAGTATATGGAAAGTAAATAACATATAACTCAAGTAACATATTAAGAAGAATGCACAATGTTTATTATATGCTATACTGTCCCTAAAACACTTTCAAGTACTTTAAACCAAGGTTCTGCAAATGACAGTCCATGGGCCAAATATGACCCACTGCCTGTTTTTGTAAATAAAGTTTTATTGAAACACAGCCACACTCATTTGTTGACATATTATCTATGATGGCTTTTGTGCTATGATTGTAGAGTTCAATATCTGTGACAGAGACCGTAGGGTCTGCAAAGCCAAAAATATTTGGCCCTTTACAGAAAAAGTTTGTAATTCCTGCTCTAAACCAGGTCTTAAACTTTAACATTCATAAAAAACACCTGGACAACTTGTTAACCACTTCGGTACTCGCTCATGGGCCGGGAAACCTTGCCCACAGCCGGCACTCATAGTCCACTCGATAGTTTGTGCTGTGCATTGATGATGAATCCATTTTGCTCTGTGTGATGAGGAAAGCTTTAAAGCACTGAAAGCTTGTTTTACTTTACAGGCAGCTTTACTTGTAACGTAAATCAGAATAGGTAACATATACATGTATGTTTTCATTATGTTATTTTTAAATGTTCACAATTTTATTTTCATAGATGAAAAATTAGAAAAGTCATATCATGGCTGTCGGCTAAAGTTGCTGTGCGCTCAACTGCGTGCGTTCATCTGTGGCTATCGATTATAGTCGATGCTGGTACCGAAGTGGTTAAAACACAACTGAGTTCTTTCTTCAGAGATGATGATTCAGTAGGTTGGGGTGAGAGGTCCACAAATTTGCATTTCTCACAAACTCATAAGCTGGTGGTCTATGAACTAAACTTTGAGAACCACTACTCTAAATCATTTCATGTAATCACAGATTGACAATGACCATAAATGCCTAAATTCTATAAAACAGGCTAGCTGTCATAAAATAAAAACTGAGGCACAAATGAGGAGATAGATTTCTTGACTTACACGGAATTCTTGATGGCTAAGAAAGTATAATTAGTTGCCATAATTATCAGGCAATTCTTCTCATCCTAACACTTCAATTCAGTGAACTCTGGAAACTCAACAGGGACCAGCAGAAACCAATGGCAACTGGGTTGAAGTATAAAACCCAATCTGTTCTTTAGAGAAGCTATAAAACACGTTTTTAGTAAAAGGCAAGGTACATGCAGCTTAATTTAGTGCTTGACTGGACTATAAACTTAAGTACTAAATTATGTTAGAAAAAAATATGACAGGTATAGCTTATAATCCAGCAGCCCAATCAAAAGAATCTATTCACTTCATATAAATAGAATGGTTAAAAATCAAATTCTTTAAACACATTCTCACAAATATGTGTAGAGCTAATATGGGAAAGAAAATAGAGGACGTCAACTGATACATTTCTACTTAGGTAGAACAAAAGAGGATGCTCTGTAAACCACCTAAAAATATTAGAATGCCTTTCACTTGGACACTGTAGAAGATAGAGATGGAATGTAAAGATTGGAAGGGAAAATTCTCTTTGCTGATTTATTGGGACAGGAAACATCACTTTTTCCTTTATTTAGTCTTTATTGAGCATCTACTATGCTCAGAGGCACTGTACAAGGTATTAGGAATACAGATGAATAAACACCATCTCTACCTTCAAAAAGTTCACAACCTAGTTAGAAAAACATGTAAATAACACAATACAGAATAAGTGTAAGAACAGTTATATATATTAAGTACTATAAGAGTGTAGAGAGTGAGCTGATTAAATATGCTTGGAAGCAAGGTGAAAGAGATTTTCACTAAAAACAAGAGTTATTGCTTGAACTGATACCTGTAGGAATTGAGCAGGTACAGAAAAGTAGTAGAGGGCCCACCAGAGAATATAACATATGCAAAGGTACACAGGTGAGAAACAGTAATATGGATTTGAGTTCTACAAACAGGTCAGCTGGCTGAAGCAGACTATACAATGTGGGAAGGGACAAGATGGGAGGCCGGAAGACAGGGTCCCACATAAAGAGCTTTGGGTGCTACTCTAGAATCAGGTCTCCAGCTTCAGGGAAATGGTGAAGAATTTTAACCCTAAGGTAGACTGCACGGATTTGCACTTTAATAAAATCCTTTGGCACGACTAGATGGGAGAGATTGAAAGTTAGGGATTTTATTTTTGATCTAGCAAAACTCTGTATTCAAGGCACTGATGAGGGGAAAAAAGAGAGGTAGAGCTAAACAGGGGTTTAAAAAATCACCAATTTAGTTTTATCTAAGTGAAGTTTACAAAGAGGTAGCAAGGGACTGAAATGTACATGTTGTCTTCCAAATCATAGGAAATATTATCTTGTTCATCCAGTAAGGTCAAGGGCCTTAAATAAATGTTTTTTTTAAAAAGTCTTCTCTGTCTACATGATGGTCCGTGTAGACAGAGAAGACTCTGTCAGATCACAGTTTTCAAACCTTGGACAAATCATAACTTGTCTGGGCTTCAGTTTCTTCACCTGTATAATGACGGGTTCAGGGGTTCTTAACCTGAGCAATACACAGAATTATCTTTCAATATCAGTGGTTTCCTTTGTAATCTTACCCACTTTATTTACTTAAATTTTAAAATGTTTCTCTTATTCTGAGAAGGGGTTAATGGCACAAAAATGGTTAGGAAACTAGGCATGACCTTTAGGGTCACTAACAACTCTCAAATTACAAGATTTTGAATATTCAAATCCAGGAACTAATAGAGAATGTTGCTTAGCCACAAGGGCAAATAGGATTGGGGTGGTAGGAAAAGCACAATACTATAGACTAAAAAAAATTATATATAGAGAGTAAAAGTCTGACCCAGGTTGATATTATTTTTGTCTTTCCATTTCCCCTTCCTTCCCTTTTTCCTTTTTGTAGACTTAGGGTAATGCTGGCATTATGCAACTGCTTGATGGCTCCCTTCTTTTGTATCCTTAAACTTACTGAAGTATGATTTATAGAACAAAACTTCATTAGTAAAGGCTATGAGAAAGTTTAGTATACAAGAAAGATATATAATGAAGAGACTGGTAAAATTAGCAATCAAATGGTAAGAACAAAAAACCTTCTTGATAATATCCAGACACAAACTACCTAGGAAACAAGCTAAGGTAAGTAAAAAAAAAAAATTTTTTTTTAGTCAGAAACAATTGGTTTTAAAAGGATGTGTGTGGAACAAAGTTAGTTGTTACCATCTTACAATTACAGGCATTTAATAGCAGGGATGCATTTCTCACCTACATTTATAATAACAGTCTATGATAAAGAACTCAAGTCTAAATAATATGAATTTATAAGGTCATTGTTAGCATTCAAACTTAAAATGTATTTAGCTACTATACAGAAAGGAAACCAGATTTTTTAAAAAAAATAAGAACACTATTAAAACATGAGTTATACAACAAACCATCAGAGAAAATGTAGATGAATGATGTAATTATTCCTTGATGATATTCTCACTATATATTTTAATCAGATTAAACCATCAAAATGATTCTGATTAAACAATGAAAATGTTACTGCATCATTTGTTCAGTGTTCAATCTTGCATTGGTTTGAAAACCACTGAAAGATTACAATAATATAATTTGTAATATCCTTTTAAATTATATCTACTGAGTATTTAAAAGTTTTTCTATTCTAGACATGAGTCCAGAATGAGGCAGGCAACTATTCAACTGAAAAACAATGGAAGACTTTCAAAGCTAAAAAATCAAATCTAATCATTTAAAAAACTGTATGTATATTAAATTTGTTGGGGTTTCATCGCGTAACAACAATCTGAGGGAAAAAAGCTTTTATCATCTTCAGACAGTTTTCTGGAGAAAAACTACAAAAAACAACACATTTGCCTTCTTTCCCTCAAGAAACTTATCAATCTGACAAATCTTATGGGAAGGCAGGTTCCTGTCTCTACAGGTAGCTATTTCTTCCCACACCTCCCTAGCAATTTGCGTATCTCTAAACCAAGGCAGGTAACTGAGGCACCTAAGGCAATCTTTAGTGTCAGTCTACTCCTCCCTTGACAAGTGGTTTCTTTTAACAAGTATAAAGAATATTGAGGTGCTATGCTTAAAAAACAAAGTCCCTTTTTAGTACAACACTGTCTATAGCCCCCAAATTTTCCATTAACTTATTTTTTTTTTTCTTTTAGGTATCATGCAATAGTGGACAACCATTAACTTATTTGTTTCAGGAGAACTATGCCAAATGAAAACATTACAACTACTTACAAAAACATGCAGATTTCTTCACTTTTAGTCCAGGCAATATAGATTATATGTTTCGTGAATTTAAAAAAAATCAGAATTTCTAAGGGGACTACTATACTTGATTCAGAAAAATAAAATATTTTCCAGGTACAAGATATTTAGAAATCATGTGTAACCATACTCCATTATAAGACAAACCCTATCTTAAGCAAATCCACTAAACGTGGCCCCAAATTTCCACAAAACATAGGTCAGTGGGGAGGAGGGGGTTAATTTTCAAAAGGATTTTTCAAAATATGACTATATACAACTTAAATCTCCTGCTGTGTTTAAAAATAAAGGTCATATTTACAGTTTATTCTAGAACAGAGCATAAACTATTTTTCAATAAAGGTATGAAGCATTACCTCCATTTCCACAGCAGCAATACCCTGATCATAGTGACCCATCAGATTAGGGAAAAATGTCATGTTGTAGGCCATTTTCATACATCTGGGAACAGTAATTGGCTCACAGGTGAAGAGACTGTGCCCTCTTATGAGGGGCAGAAAAATACATGTCAACAAAAATGAAAACAGTTCCATGTTCTTCAAATTCCTGATTTTACCACATGGCTTGTTTTAATCCCTCTTTTCATGCTCAGAAGATTCTCATCCAAAGATAAAATGTTCAAATTCCTCATTTCATTATTTTATCATTTTGAAGGAAGCTGTTTTCCTGAATATGGGTCCTGGGTCAATTACTGTAAAAACAATCAAGAGGGTGTATCAGCAACATTTGTTATAAACTGAAACGCAGACGTCAAAGTGCAGAGTTAAGATTTTCACCCTAGGTAACTAACACTGGAAAAACAATGGAAAATTCTGTCCTAGCGGGATACTCTTCACCTGCCTTGGCATAGAATATATCGCTTGCTGAGGAAGTCTCATCTCTAGTGAACTCATGATAGAAGGCAGGTGCTGAATGGAACGCAGTGTTAAAAGGGGGCCTAGGACTGCGGCCCCCAAATCCCAGGCCGCCACTCACCCCCACTAACCCCCCACGTCCGTGGAAAAATTGTCTTCCAAGAAACCGGTCCCTGGAGCCAAAAAGGTTGGGGACCGCTGGCATAAGATGAGTAAAATGGAGGATAAATAGGAATGTTGGTGCTTAGGAATAAGTTAAAAACGACTGATACAATCTGAAAATCTAAGGGCCCTTGTTGGAAAGCTTATTTCTCACAGAATACTGAGGCCCTGGGAAATTCCTTAAGATCTAAAGAGTTCTTAAACAAGACTCTCAAGAGCTGGTTTTTGTTGCAGTCTTCTGGGGATATACTTTTCCTGTTTTTCAAAAGGCCAACTAGAGAGAGACTTTTAGGATTTCCTCCAGCGGAGGACAAAACTGTAGTTCTCACGGGCTGGAAGGAGTAGGGATGCCGTCGAAAGGGAAAATGAACGAATCTGTCCCGGGAAGGCGACGGAGGTCCTCTGCGGGGGGAAGGCTTTTACAATTACAATACAATAACCCCCCCGCCGCCCAAGCCCACACCGGCGCCCACTCTTCTCCCAGCGCCCGACACCCCGGCACCTGCCCCAGGCCTAGATCCCGGCAGCGGCGTCCCTGGCCTACTCGGCGCCGCGGGGACCCGGCATCGCCTTTCAGGAGCTGGCTCCCACTCCAGAGGAAACTTCGGCTGGTGCGGACCGTCCCGACGCCGCCTGCCCGCACCTGTGGCGACGGCGCGCGGCCCCAGCACGCCCGGCGCCCGCTCCGCTACCCCCGGGGCCCACCCGGCCGCCTGCCCAGTCGGGGCCGCGGGAGCCTCACCTTGGGCGACGGTCGAAGGCCACTTTACCTCCCCGTCCCTGTTCAGCCTACGGTACCCCCCGCGACCTCAGACGGCTCCGGGGGGAGTCCCGGCCTCGAGCCACCGCCGGAGCCGCACGGGGAGCGAGAGCTGAGCGATCCCGCGAGACTGCGCCGCCAGGTCGGGCGGGCAGGTCCGGGCTCGCGGCGGCGGCGGCGGCGGCGGTGGGACTGGCCCTCTGCCCGGCCCCGCCCGTGCTCCGTCGGCCCAGCCTGGCTCCGCCGCGGGTCAGGACCCGCCCGGTGAACCGTGTGGGGGTGCCGAGGTCCGGCCGTGGGCCGGGGCCTCACTTTGCAGTCTGTTAAGGCACCTGAGGCACAGGGCTGTGCCCTGTGTCGCTCTCCAGGTTCGGAGGGGTTCACCCTGGAAGGATTTTTTGAAGCTCTGGGTGATCCTCAAAATAAAGCTCACTTTAAAAAGAACCCATTTCATTGCGGATTTCAGGAGGCAAGAACCCTAAAACGGGCCCAGTTTGCTCTGTGAACTTATATTGCCCAAGAGATCTGAGTTAGAAAGGGGATAACTTCCTTGATAACTGTTTTAAAAACCCCTTTTATTAATTCGGGGAATCTGGTCGCCGACTTGAAGCGCAGGTGGAAGTGGGATTTCGGCCCTGGCGGGTCCTACAGTTTTATTGATGCAAACTCTTAACAGGTTGAACTGCTCTGGTAGTCAACCTAATTTTTAGTATCAACTCTACCACGCATCTCAGATAAATTACCGAATCTTTCAGGGGCTTAGTTTCTTCACAGTACAGCAATGATAATAGTTACAATGATGGTAAACGCTTTATTGAGCAGGGGCTGTGAGTCAGATAGTGCCAAATTCTTTACGTGCATTTACATCTAATCTGTAGAACCTTCCTATGAGGTAGACAGAATTATATGAGAAGCAAATGAACTTGGAGAAGCACAGGTTTCTTGTTGCATTTGAAAAATGCAAAGTGACTTTTAAATGGAGATATTCTTGTTAGATAAATCATTCTGTTGAAGAAAATGAATGTCAGCTTTCAGTACCTGGGATGAAGGATACCACTGAATAACCCGAGTAAGAATACTGAAATCTGTGGGGAAAGGGTTGAATTTGGAGAGGGGAATGCCTTCCCAGTTTTATCAAAAGCTTAGGACCGATGTTGGGGGAGAGGTAGTGATGAAGAAATACTAACATCATTAGCAGCTGGACAATTTCTGTATTGCAGAATAAGTTTCTATATACGAAGTTTCCGTGTAGGAAGAATATTTTCCCCTAAATTTCTAAGTTTCTACGTAGGAAGATTGTTTCTCTCCAGTTCTTACAAACTTAATGAACCTTTCTATGATCAGGCTTGAATACCAAGCAGTGACATTTTAAAATGATGCTTTTGACATTCAAATGAACACATGTTATGTGATTTGGAGGGAAAATAGTATGAGTTGATTTATAGAGAAGTAAAGCCTATTTGATTTTTAATTGCATTTAATTATATAGTGAACAGTGATGAACTAGAATGATTTTTTTGTCAGGGTAGATTTGGAACATTTAGGCAATTATCTATGTCATCACTTGTCTTTCAATATAAAAAGTTCAACCCAATGGTATGAGATTAAGAACACAAACTTTGGAGTTCAAAATCCCAGAGTTCAAAGCCTAGCTCCAGCATTTACTAGCTATGTGAACTTTAGCAAATTACTCAGCCCCTCTTTACCTTAGATTTACTTATTTCCCATCTCCTTCTTTTTCCGTTTTTTCTCTGGGATTATGCTAGTGGAGAATGGTAACCCAAAGTAGAAGAAGCAGACTTTCACTTTTACTTTTGAAGGATAATTTTGCAAGGCACAGAATTCTAGGTTGGTAGTTTTTCTCTCAACACAAATATTTCACTACACTCTCTTCTTGTTTGCAAGGTTTTGAGAAGCAGTTGGATATAATTCTTATCTTTGTTCCTCTAGAGATAAGTTTCTCACCATTTAAGTATGATGTTACCTGTAGGTTTTTTGTAGATGTTGTTTAGCAAGTGAGGAAGTTCTTCTGTATTTCTAGTTTGCTGAGAGTTTTTATCATGAATGGATGTTGGATTTTGTCAAATGGTTTTTTGGCATCTATTGATGTGATTGTGTGATTTTCTTCTTTAGAAGAAAAATATTTTATTTTTTTTTTTCAGACACAGTCTCTCTCACTCTGTTGCCCTGGATAGAGTGCCGTGGTGTCAGCCTAGCTCACAGCAACCTCAGTCTCGTGGGCTCAAGCAATCCTTCTGCATCAGCCTCCCTAGTAGCTAGGACTACAGGCATGCACCATGCCCAGCTAATTTTTTCTATATCTTTTTAGTTGGCCGATTAATTTCTTTCTATTTATAGTAGAGATGGAATCTCACTCTTGCTCAGGCTGGTTTTGAACTCCTGACCTTGAGCTATCCGCCACCTCGTTCTCCCAGAGTGCTAGGATTATAGGAGTGAGCCACCTCGCCTGGCCAGAAAAATGTTTTCTTTAGAGGAAATATATGCTGTATGAATTGATATGGCAGATGACATGAATTGATTTTGATGTGGTGGATTTGATTTTCAAATGTTGAACCAGCTTTGCATATCTGGGATAAATCTTAGTCATGGTGTACAATTCTTTTTATACATTGTTGGATTTAATTTGCTAATATTTTGTTGAGGATTTTTATATTTTTGTTCATGAGAGATATTTGTTCTGTAGTTTTCTTGTAATGTTTTTGTCTGCTTTTGGCTTTAGAGCAATGCGCTAGGAAGTATTCCCTCTGCTTCTGTCTTCTGGAAGAGATTTTAGAGAATTTATCTAACATTGTTGATGTCTGATGTTAATTTAGGGAAATTCTCAGTCATTGCTTCAAATATTTCTTCTGTTCCTTTTCTTTCTTCTTGTAGTATTCCTATTACATATATGTTATACTTTTGTAATTGTCCCATGGTTCTTGTATATTATATTCCATTTTTTTTCCTGTATTTTTTCTCTTTGCTTTTAGGTTTTGGAAGCTTCTATTGATATATCCTTAAGCTCAGAGATTCTTTTCTCAACAATGTCCAATAATGAACCCATCAAAGGCATTTTTCATTTCTGTTACAGTGTTTTTGATCTCTAGCAATTATTATTTATTATTCCTTAGAATTTCCATCTCTCTGCTTACATTACCCATCTTTTTTTGCATGCTGTCTACTTTTCCCTTTGCATATTAATCATAGTTATTTTAAGCTTCTGGTATGATAATTCCACCCCTGCCATATGTAAGTCTGTTTCTGATGCTTGCTCTGTCTCTTCAAACTGTGTTTTTTGCTTTATGGTGTGTCTTGTAATTTTTTGTTGAAAGCCAGACATGATATACCAGGTGGAATACGCTGGGGTAAATAGGGCTTTAGCAAGTGCTGTTAAAATGTGGCAGGAAGGAGAACATTCTGTAAATCTGTGATTAGGCCTCAGTTTTAGTGAGCCTGTGCTCCTGGGCTATGAACTTTACAAGTGCCTCTCAGTTTTTACCCCCGCTTAGGTAGGACAGGATGGCTAGAGGGGACTGGAGTTAGGTATTTCCCTTCCCCCAGTTTGGTTAGGTTCTGGTAAAACCCCAACAGGCTATGCTCTGGTAAAGTAGTTTCTCTTGAGGGCAAGCCTTATTAAGAAGAACAGAATGTTTTGATAATTTCACAATGGTTACTTTCCCCCTCTCCCTGCTGGATGTAGGAGATGATTTTTCTTAATCTTTATTTAGAGAACCTGGAAGAGCTCCTGGAGGTAAAACTCACAAAAATGTGGGTGTGTCCCCAAAATTCCAGACCTCCTGTAACTTTAACCTCTCAGACTTCTCCACATTGAGCCTCCAGGAATCATCGTCATAGTTCTGGTTTTCCTAATCTGTACTAATTTCCCTGGAGAATTCTGCTGGTGAATTTTTGGTCTGGTAAATTGTGAATCTCTGTATCTGTTTGTTTGTCTCCAATTTTGGGACAATGGCTTGCCCTGTGACCTCACTTCTCTAACAGATCCAAGAAGAGTTGTTGATTTTCAGTTTGTTCAACTTTTTACTTGTTAGGACAGAGTAACAATTTCTAAACTCCTTACATACCAGACTGGAAACCTTAATTTCACATTTTTTTTTTTTTTTTTTTTGAGACAGAGTCTCACTTTGTTGCCTAGGCTAGAGTGAGTGCCATGGCGTCAGCCTAGCTCACAGCAACCTCAAACTCCTGGGCTCAAGCGATCCTTCTGTCTCAGCCTCCCAAGTAGCTGGGACTACAGGCATTCGCCCCCATGCCCGGCTAATTTTTTCTATATATATTAGTTGGCCAATTAGTTTCTTTCTATTTATAGTAGAGACGGGGTCTCGCTCTTGCTCAGGCTGGTTTCGAACTCCCGACCTCGAGCAATCCGCCCGCCTCGGCCTCCCAGAGAGCTAGGATTACAGGCGTGAGCCACCGCACCCGGCCTTTTTTTTTTTTTTGAGACAGATTCTCACTCTGTTGCCCGGGCTAGAGTACCGTGGTGTCAGCCTAGCTCACAGCAACCTCGAACTCCTGGGTTCAAGCAATCCTTCTGCCTCAGCCTCCCGAATAGCTGGGACTACAGGCATGCACCACCATGCCTAGCTAATTTTTTCTATATATATTTTTAGTTGGCCAATTAATTTCTGTTTTTTTTCAGTAGAGATGGGGGGCTCAGGCTTGCTCAGGCTGCTTTCCAACTCCTGACCTTGAGTGATCCTCCCACCTCGCCCTCTCAGAGTGCTAGGATTACAGGCGTGAGCCACCGTGCCCGGCTGTAATTTCTCATTTTTAAAAATAGGTATTACTTTAAGAATTTAATTAACAATTTCAGTTGCTATTGCCTTAGTAGAACAAAGTTTTTCCAAGTTAAAATCAAACTGAAAAATCCCAAGAGCTGCAATACCTCAGGAAAGTTATGGAATTCACCATATTATTCATTAAATACTGATTATATGAAAATTTTGATTCCAACAACATAATTAAATGATTTTGCTGACATGAAGGGAAGAAAATAAATTTTATAGACTAAATATATAGTTTATATGTTAAGTTTTTATTTTATTGCTTATCTAAACATCTCCAGCCCATCACCAGACTAGGCAGACATGCAATTATAATTGAATTGATTCATTTTTTACATTTTGCCTACTCATTAAAACATGGCTTTACACATTTAAAAATGTTTTTTGTTTTTATAAAGATTTTTTTTTTCAAGGCAGGAGGATAGAGCATATTTTATGTAACAGTTGGTTAGTTTGATATATGACTTTTAATTATGTAGACATACAGTATGGTGTCCTCCTTTCTACTTTTACTTCAGTCTTGCACACATACTGGGGGTAGGCCTGCATCTCTGTCCTGATACTGAGACATTAGGGGCTTGAAGGACAAACAGTAAGGAGACCCCAACTGGAGTAGGCTGGGCTGGGCAGAGGCATAGATGAGAATAGAGGGAAAGAGAGGCATTTGGGAGGAAAGCAGTTAGAACAGCAGCATGGGCCCCTTTGCTCCTGAAGTTCGCTGTCAAATCCTTCTTTCCCTAGCCCTTAAAAGCTCTACTCATGGCTACAGTCCCTCCAAGTGACACTTGCGAATTTGATCACAGATTGACTTAATTTAGGGGAGTCTGTGAACATGACATAGAGGATAGCCTTTACTTAAAAATTAACTTTCACTTGAAGTACATTACCTGTCACTCCCTGCTCTAAAAGCTAATTGCTTCAGTGATTGTGGCATAGCAATTAACCTTTGGGTTGTGTCCATTATAGTTCATATCTATTATGGCCGGCCAGAAATAATAGACCTTCTGATTATTATCTCCAGTATTACTGGAAAAATAAAATTTTCAGTGCAGTAGTAACATGACACTGCAGGAAAGAGCCACATACTTTAATGACAGTTTGATGTATAAGATTGCCTCTTTGGAGCTCTGGTATTATCATTGCAAATAAAGAGATTCATAATGTTAAAGAAAAACAGCCTCATCTCTACTAATGTTTTAAGTTACATTTTGTGCCAATGAATCTATCCTGCTGAGTTTTGTTTTTAGTGGCTTCATTACTTACCATCTGGTCATTTTTCATATTTAATATCCCTTATTTCTAGCAAAGTGGCTGTTTTAAGTCAAATATTGGAAGTAGGATTTTTTTCTAAAGCTTTTAGCTTAGCATCTAGAAAAGGGTTTCTTGCCAGAAATGTAGTGATTTAGACAATAACTAAATTAATTCCCTTTGATGTACAAAGCTAATTTTATATCAAATTGTACATCATGAGCTGCTAATGACACCATGTGATTTTAAAAATTGTATTAAAAACAAATGAGATAAGTTTGTGGGTTAGAAGAATTAATATTATTGAAATGTCCATACTACTCAAAGCAATCTATAGATTCAATATAATTTATATCAAAATTCCAGTGACATTTTTCATAGAAATAGAAAAAAATAATCTTAAAAGTTATATGGAACCACAGAAGACCCTGAAGAACTAAAGCAATCCTGAGAAAAAAGAATGAAATTGGAGGCATCACACTTCCTGATTTCAAACTGAATTGCAAAGCTATTGTAATCAAAGCAGAATTATACTTGTATAAAAACAGATACACAGACCAAGGGAACAATAGAGAGAGCCCAGAAATGGCCTACCCATATACAGTCAACTAAACTTTGACAATGGCACTAAGAAAATACAATGGTGAAAGGATAGTTTTTTTCAATAAATGATGTTGGAAAAACTGGATATCCACATGCAGAAGAATAAAACTGGACCCTTATACCATATAAAAATGAACTTGAAAAATTTTTTTTCATGGAGACAATGGTCTTACTATGTTGCTCAGGCTGATCTCTAACTCCTGGCCTCAAGCAATCCTCCCAAGTTGCTAGGATTACAGTAAAAATTAACTTCAAATTGATTAAAGACTTAAATATAAGTCTGTAAAAATTCTAAAAGAAAATATAGGGAAAAAGCTCCTTGATATTGGTCTTGGCAATGATTTTTTTGGATTTGACACCAAAAGCTCAGGCAACAAAAGCAAAAATAAATAAGTGAGACTATGTCAAACTAAAAAGCTTCTGCACAGCAAAGGAAACAATCAACACAGTAGAATGGCAACCTACAGATAACGAGAAAATATTTGCAAACTATATGTCTAATAAGGAGTTAATATCCAAAATATATAAAGTATTCATACAACTTAATAACAAAAACAAGCAAACAAACAATCAAACCCAAATAACCCAAATTAAAAATGGACAAAGGGGCCAGGCGTGGTGGGTCACGCCTGTAATCCTAGCACTCTGGGAGGCCGAGGTGGGCGGATCAATCAAGGTCAGGAGTTCGAAACCAGCCTGAGCAAGAGCGAGATCCCATGTCTACTAAAAATAGAAAGAAATTAATTGACTGACTAAAAATATATATAGAAAAAATTAGCCAGGCTTGGTGGCACATGCCTGTAGTCCCAGCTACTCGGGAGGCTGAGGCAGAAGGATTGCTTAAACCCAGGAGTTTGAGGTTGCTGTGAGCTAGGCTGACGCCACAGCACTCACTCTAGCCTGGTCAACAAAGTGAGACTCTGTCTCAAAAAAAAAAAAAAAAAAAAAAATGGGCAAAGGACCTAAATAGACTTTTTTCCAAAGAATACATATAAATGGCCAACAGATACACAAAAAGGTACTTAACATCATCAGTCATCTGGGAAATGCAAATCAAAAACCACAATGAGATACCACCTTATACCTTTTAGGTATACGTTTATACCTTTTAGGATGGTTTTAATCACAAGACAAGATATAAATGTGGACAAAAGGGAACCTTGCAAACTGTTGGTGGGAATGTAAATTAGTACAGGCATATCTCATTTTATTGCACGTTGTTTTATCATGCTTTTCAGATACTGTGCTTTTTACAAATTGAAGGTTTGTGGCAATTCTGCACTGAGCAAGTCTGTTGGTGCCATTTTCCAACAATCTGTGCTCTCTTTGTGTCTCTGTGTCACATTTTGTTAATTCTCATGATATTTCAAACTTTTAAATTATTATTATATCTGTTATGGTAATCTGTGATCAGTGATCTTTGTTGTTACTATTCAATTGTTTTGGGGCACCCTGAACCGTGCCCAGAGAAAGTGGCAACTTAACTGATAAATGTTGAGTGTATTCTGACTGCTCCATTGACTGGCCATTCCCCCATCTCTCTCTCTTTCCTAGGGCCTCCCTATTCCCTGAGACACAACAATATTGAAATTAAGCCAATTAATAACCCTACAGTGGCCTCTAAGTGTTCAAGGGAAAGGAAGAGGGAAAGTGTCTCTCACTTTAAATCAAAAGCTAGAAATGATTAAGCTTAGTGAGCAAGGCATGTTGAAAGCCAAGGTAGGTTGAATGTTAGGCCTCTTGCACCAAATGGTTAACCAAATTGTGAATACAAAGGAAAAGTTCTTGAAGGAAATTAAAAGTACCACTCCAGTGAACACACAAATAATAAGAGAGCAAAACAACTTTATTGTTGATATGAAGAAAATTTTAGTGGTTTGGATAGAAGATCAAATCCAGCCACAACATTCCCTTAAGCCAAAGCCTAATCCAGAGCAACTCCCTAATTCACTTTAATTCATGGGAGGCTGAGAGAAGTGAGGAAGCTGCAGAAGAAAAGTGGAAGCTAGCAGAGATTGGTTCATGAGGTTTAAGAAAAGAAGCTGTCTCCCTAGCATAAAAGTACAAGGTAAAGCAGCAAGTGCTGATGGAGAACCTGCAGCAAGTTATCCAGAAGATCCAGCTAGAATCACTGACAAAATTGGCTATACTAAACAACAGATTTTCAATGGAGATGAAACAACTTTATGCTGGAAGAAGAAGCCATCTAGGACTTTCATAGCTAGAAAAGAGAAGTCAATGCTTAATTTCAAAGCTTCAAAGGACAGGTTGAGTCTCTTGTCAGGGGCTAATACAGCTAGTGTCTTCAAGTTAAAGCCAATGCTCATTGACCATTCTGAAAATCCTAGGATTCATAAGAATTATGCTAAATCTACTCTGCCTATGCTCTATAAATGGAACAACAAAGTCTGAGTGACTGCATGTCTGTTTACAGCATGGTTTACTGAGTATTTTTAAATACCCTTTTTTGTTTTGAGACACAGTCTCACTCTCTTGCCTGGGCTAGAGTGCTGTGGCATCAACCTAGCTCACAACAACCTCAAACTCCTGGGCTCAAGCAATCCACCTGCCTTAGCTTCCCAGGTAGCTGGGACTACAGGCACGTGCCACTGTGCCCGGCTAATTTTTTCCATTTTTAGTTGTTTGGATAATTTCTTTCTATTTTTAGTAGAGATGGGGTCTCACTCTTGCTCAGGCTGGTTCAAACTCCTGAGCTCAAGCAATCCTCCTTCTTGACTCAGCCTCCCAGAGTGCTAGGATTACAGGCATGAGCCACTGAGCCTGGCCAGTTTACTGAATATTTTAAGGCCACTGTTGAGACCTACTGCTCAGAAAAAAAGATTCCTTTCAAAATATTACTGCACATTGACAATTCACCTGGTCACCTAAGAGCTCTGATGGAGATGTACAAGGAGATTAATGTTGTTTTCATGCCTACTAACACAACAGCTTATTGCAGCACGTTAAGATGTAATTTTGACTTTCAAGTCTTATTATTTAAGAAATGCATTTTGTAAGGCTGTAGCTGCCATAAATAGTGATTCTTCTGATGGATCTGGGCAAAGTCAGTTGAAAACCTTCTGGAAAGGATTCACCATTCTAGAAGCCATTAAGACTATACATGATTTATGGGAGGTCAAACTTCAACATTAATGAAAGTTTGGAAGAAGTTGATTCCAACCCTTATGGATGACTTTGAGAAGTTCAAGACTTCAGTGGAGGTAGTAACAGCAGATGTGGTGGAAATAGTAAGAGAACTAGAATTAGAAATGGACCCTGAAGATGTGACTGAATTGCTGCAATCTCATAATCAAACTTGAACAGATGAGAAGTTATTTCTTAACCGATGAGCAAAGAAAGTGGTTCTTAAGATGGAATCTATTCATGGTAAAGATGCTGTGATGTTGTTGAAATGACAACAAAAGATTTGGAATTTTCCATAAACTTAGTTAATAAAGTAGTGTCAGGGTTTTAGAGATCAACTCCAATTTTGAAAGAAGTTCCACTGTGGGTAAAATGCTATCAAATAGCATTGCATGCTACAGAGATATCTTTCATGAAAGGAAGTCAATAGAGGCAGCACACTTCATTGTTGTCTTAGTTTGAAAAATTGCCACAGCCACCCAAACCTTCAGCAAACACCACCTTGATCAGTCAGCAGCTATCCACATCAAGGCAAGAACCTCGCTTAGCAAAAAGATTATGACTCGGTAAAGGCTCAGATAGCAATAAGGTATTTTAAAATTAAGGTATGTAACCTTGTTTTTTAGCCATAATTCTGTGGTACACTTAATAGACAACAGGATAGTATAAACATAACTTTTATATGCATTGGGAAACCAAAAAATTCATATGACTTGCTATATTTCAAAATTCACTTTATTGTGATGATCTGGAACAATACCCCCAATATCTCTAAGGTATGCCTGTACAGCCGTATGGAAAATAGTGTGGAGGTTCTTCAAAAAATTAAAAACAGAGCTACCATATAATCTAGCAATCCCACTTCCAGGTATATATACAAAGGAAATAAAATCAGTATGTTGAAAAGATAATGCACTCTCATGTTCATAGCAGCATTATTCACACAAGTCAAAGTATGGAAACAACCTAATCATTTATGGATGGATGAATGGATAAAAAAATGTGTGGTATAGGTATATAATGGAAAAATATGCATTCAGGTCTTTGCCCATTTTTATTGGGTTATTTGGGTTTGTTTGCTTGCTTGTTTTTGCTATTAAGTTTTATGAGTTCATTTCTACTATCTGCTTCAATGAGTTTGACTTTGTTAGATTACAAATATAAGTGAGATTACACTGAATAATGCTGCCTACTCTAATGGGAAAATTAGATAAGGCAGAAGAAATTTCTAGAAAAAATGTGGTCATGTTTCGTACAGTTTGGCAAATGGAATTCCCATCTAAGAGCTCTCATAGCAGAAAGCTCTATACTACCAGCCTGTGCAGAAAATCTTAGACTAGACACATTCCTTGGCTTTTTTCCTGTTGGACTGGTTTATGGTTTAAGTGTTGGCAGTCCCTTGTATTAAATAAGAAAAACAGTGATTTTAGACGTTTTGTAACTATCTTGAGCTGTAGGAAAACTATAATCTAGGAGAAAAAAAACTGATCCGTCTTGGACATTAGGCATGATTATTAAATCTGCTTTTATCATTTTATTTAACGTTTGATTCCCTGCTTAAGCCTTTTGCATAAACCCATGCCATATGTTTTTCTGAACCTGATTTACAGATATTTCCAATTTTGTATAGAATGGAAACTCATACTGGAGAATTGGTTCTCTTTTGGAAAAGGAGTGTTTCTTCTACTTTTTCCCAAGTTTTTGGTAATGAGTTTTTAAAAACATTTCTCCTAATTATAGGTTCTAAGTTTCAAGTTTAATAGTGAGAGTCTCCAGAAACAGGCAGTAAGAAAAATGACTTTCAGGTGGGAGAAACATGGAAAATGAATGAGGTATTTGGTGACATCCCAGGCTCTGTAAAATGAGCCAGGTGAAAATCATCAGTAAATACTTATAACTACCTGGTTTTGTGCCTATAAAGTCCCAGCACACAGTCTTCCCTTTTAGGTGAGACAGCGGGAGGTATTATAGTGTGGCTAACAGCAAGTACTGTAGCTTTAGACTTTTGGGGTTCCAATCCTGGGTTGGACATTTACCAACTCTTTACCTTAGGTAAGTTTCTTAAGTTCTCTGCCAAGTGTCAATGGAAAAGAAACCAAACTTTATAAAATAATTTAAAGAGGTTTATTCTGAGCTAAATATGGGTAACCATGGCCTGGAGAGCCACACCCAAGAAACCTTGAGCAAGTGGTCCTGCTGTGGTTCTGTTACAGTTTGGTTTTATACATTTTAGGGAGATGGGAATTACATGTAAAATCATCAATGAAGACATGGAAGACATATATCAGTTTGGCCCAAAAAGGCAGGACATCTCGAAGCAGGAGCTTACAGGTTATGGATAGGTTTAAAGATTCTTTGATTTGCAATTGGTTAACAAAATGAAGGACTGGAATGTTTTAAGATGAGGAGGTCTGTTAATCAAAGACAAGCCACCAGACATATACCTTGACTCAAGTGATCTATTAAGTAAATTGATGACCTGCAGGTGTGGTTTAACCTTTGTCTTACTTGGCCTTAGGCCTGCTAATGACTTTCTATCTTATTATTAGAAAGAATAACTTCGTAAGGGACAGGGCACAACTAGATGTGTCTGATATCCCTTCTCATGGCCCTGGCAACTCAGCTTTAAGTTTTTTGGAGGATCCCCTTGGCCAAGAGAGAGTCCATTCAGTTGGCTGAGGGGCTTAAGATTTTATTTTAGTTTACACATGGTTTCTATGTCTGTCAAATCAGTTCGGTAATAATAATACATTTCTCACTGGTTGTTGTGAGGTTTAAGAATTAATTTATGTAAAGCATTAAGACTATTGCCTGGCAAGTAGTAAGAAGCTCAATTAATGTTGGCCGTTACTATGTCCATTGAGGAAAGTTCTGGAGGCCTTCTAGGATACAGGCAGATGACAGTGACATTATTCTGACTGGGACATCAGGCATACACTATCTCTACCCTCAGAGGTGCTTTTGAAGATCACATGGCAACCATTTATTATTGCCTGTGAGCTTACAGTCCAACTGGTTGATTCTTCTGGTCTCTGCTGAGCTCTCTTATGAATCTGTGGTCAGCTACAGGTCAGCTAGGGGGCTCTGCTTCTAGAAATTGGCTGGCTTTTGGCTGGGGCACTTCTCTTCTTCTCCATGTTGTTTCTCATCCTCCAGCAGACTGGTCTAGCTAGGGTTCACTTGGCAGTCTCAAGGTTTCTGGAAGGAGATTCAAACTACACAAGGCCTTTTGAAACCTAGACTCATAACTGGGGTAATATTACTTCTGCTGCATTGTTTTGGCCAAAGCAAGTCACCAGCCTGGCCCAGATTCAAGTGGTGGGGGAATGCCACCTCTCAATGGGAGGAGCTTCAAAGTCATTTTGCAAAGGGGAATGGATAAAGGGAAGGGAATAATAAGTGCAGCCATTTTTGCAAACAATCTTCTACACTACCAATTTAATAATTGCTTCTGCAGCATTCCCAGCATGTGGTCATATACCTGGAACATTTTAAAAAACAGGCAGGTCATTGTTTTGCTAGGCAACTCTCATTGTGGGAATGTTCTTCCTTATTGTGCCTCTATGGAGACACCAACTCTCATAGAATCTTTGAATCACAGAACTGAAGGTCATTCAGGCAATGGACTTTTTGAAGCCAGATTCCTGTACAGGAAGCCACAGGAAGTCTGCAATTTCCACTGATTTGTCCCAGTTCTACCTTTCGGAGCAAAACAAAACATTATGTATTTGTTATTCATTTGGTGTTTTTATTTTTGTTCACTTTTAACAAAGTATTTTTCTTTACCTTTTTTCCCCATTTATTTTTTACTTGTATATATTTATGTAGTACAAGTATAATTTTGATGCATTGATATATTGCATTGTGATGAAGTCAGGGCCTTCAGGCATCCATCACTGAAGCAATACACATTGTACCCACCAAGCAACCTCCCATAATCCACCTCTCCTGCCCACTCCAACCCCTCTGAGTCTCCATTGTCCATTGTTCCATATTCTGCTTTCATGTGTACACATTAGTTAACTCCAACTTTTTCTAGGTTGTTCCCTTATTCCTTTTATCAGAAAAGGAATTATGTAAGAGTGTTGGAGTCACTATGTAATGTTCATGAAAATGAAATTCAAGGCCTTTCCAGATTAAATAATCCCTTAATTATGAGAGTCTCAGCTCCCCAAAAATGTGCCAGGCCACTCTGTCCTGGATGATCAAGTATGACTATCTGGAAAGTTGAAGTTGGGGAGAAATTGCCCTCTTTGTCCAGGTATTACGTCAGGAGTTTTACATGGTGTTAGAGTATGAGACTTTATAGCAGCTGTAACTGACAGGATAGGCAACTAGATAGTCTGTTTTTGAAAGCACTAACTCATGACTCGGGCTTATTTCCTTTCACCCACATACATATTGTTCCGGAGTGGAAAGGAAGATTGGAGAAAATTATTCACTTCCATGTTCTAGTGCCTTAGAATGTTTTTTAAAAAATTAATTCAAATCTTGGCAAATGATTCCCTTAAAGATAACTCCCCAGACATGAGTAGATCTGAGAGGAAAAGGATTGCAGAATAATTATAGGCCTTATGTATTTGGCTTTTTGTTTCTTTAATGTAAAGAGCTCCCACTAGTGTTAATAACATATCCACAGGAAAAATTCAGAGCAATGCACGACATTGTCTGGCTTTGGTGGAAGATTTGATGTGCCATCACATATTACTAACAGCAGCCCATTGTAGCTACGTGCAGGCTCATCTTGTTATTGTCATGTTCTGTTTAGGACTCAGCATTTTTTTTTTTTTTTTTTGAGACAGTCTCACTCTGTCATCCAGGCTGGAGTGCAGTGGTATCATCATAGCTCACTGCAGCCTCAAACTCCTGAGCTCAAGCGATTCTCCTGGCTCAGCCTCCTGAGTAGCTGGAACTACAAGCACACATCACCATGCCTGGCTAATTTTTACTATTTTTGGTAGAAGACAGGGGTCTCACTCTTAGTCAGGCTGGCCTTGAACTCCGGACTTCAAGAGATCCTCCCACCTCAGCTTCCCAGAGTGAGGCCATGATTCCAGGGATAAGCCACTGCGCTTGCCCTCAGCATTTCTTTTATATTTACACTTTCCTCTAAAGGCTCCCTTATAAGTTATCTAAGAAATGTGCCTTGTTCAACAATGTAGTTAAGCAATGAAAATATCTGGTTGTTGTTTTTGTTTTTGTTTTTTTTTTATCCCCATGAGAGAATTATTTCACTCCCAGGTGTGTCTCATTAGCAGTTTCTGACTTGAACCTAGATAAGATGCTCCTGCAATGCAGTTGCAAGAATGGTTCTGTCTTGTGAAATTTCTGTCATTTCAATTGGAATATTGTTCTTTAAGCAGCCAACAATATATAGGCTGTATCAACATTATATGTGTAAGAGATAAGTCTCCAGATGCTAGTTTGCTCTTCTAAACCATCGAGGCAGCAGATGAGATTGTGAGAGAGATGGCAAGTTTGGCACAAAATATTACATTTCATAATAAATCAAGCCTCTGCATTGTATTACAAGTATTATAAAATATTTGTAAACATTTATAAATCTTTCTTATCTTTAAGAATATGATAAGGAAAAGTCAGACATAAACATATAGTGCAATATGTTATGGTTGAGGCCTCTTAGCATGTCAAAGTGATATCAGAAAAATCACCCTGAGAACAAAACAGTAAATAGCAAAAAAAAAAAAAAAAAAAAACTTGTATCACAGCATAAGGTCGAACAAACATTATTTTGACATAATTGAACTTACATAGTGTATAATAATTAAGTCTTCCATAATGGTATGACTATAACAGTATGATAGTTAAGTCAAGTAAAAAAAAATAGTCTGTCCTATGTGAAGACTAAAGAGACACTGAAATCACTTGCTAGACAAAGAGACAAAGAATAACATAGAAAAAAGGGAGAAAGAAAATTCTTGGCAAATATATTCACAGAAATGTAGCTAAAAGAAACAAATCGGACTACAATTTCTCCATAGACTTCTTACATCTTATTCCTCCCCCCACAAAGTTTTGAAAATATTTATTTTAGTTGATAATGATAATGAACATTTATTGAACACTTAACAATGAGTCAGGGATTTTCTGAATGTTTGCATCATCTCATTTAGTTCTGCCAATAACTCTATAATCCTAGGAGGGTAAGTTTTCTTACCATTGTCATTTTTACATATGGCTTCCAGAGATAGAATAACTAGCTCAAGGTGACACAGCTGGTGAGTGACAGAGCTAGGGTAGGAAGTCTGTCTGAGCATTGATCATCTACCAGTCTGCTTGAGGATTGCCTGCTTGCTTTTAGCTCCAATCTAGCCCTTTTATGATCTGCTATTCATTGTAGGTGCTAAATCTCTCTCTCCAATATGGAAACAACTAGATACATGTGTATCTTCAAATTAAACTAATTTAAAATTAAATAAATTTACAATTCATTTGCTAGTCATCCCAGATTCATTTCAAATACTCAATAGTCCCCATGTAACTAATGGCTATTATATCAGATGACACAAATTATAGAAAATTCCCATCATTGCAGAAAATTCCACTGGACAGGGCTGAATTCTAGATCCTGTAAACAACATTTTCTTTCAATAAACTCCAGTGCCACTGGGAACCATTGATGGAACAACAAAAAATTATGAGACATACAAAGACACAGGAAAATGTTACCCATACACAGGGGAAAAAATAGCAGAAATAGAAACTGCCTTTGAAGGGACCGAGATGATAGACTAAACAAAAACTTCAAAGCAGCTACTATACATATGTCAAAGTGCTAAAGGAAAACATACCTTTAAAGAATTAAAGGAAGGTATAATGACAATGTCTTATCAAATAGAGAATATCAGTAAAAATATAGACATTATTAAGAAGAACTAACTGGAAATTTTGGAGTTGAAAATTACAATAACTGAAATAAAAAATTTACTAGAGGAGTTCAACAGTAGCTTTGAGCTAGTAGAAGAAAGAATCATTTAACTGAAAAATATATCTTTTGAGAGTATACAATCTGAAGAATGGAGAGAATAAAGAATAAAGAAAAAGAAATAGAACCTCAGAAAAATGTGGGACAAAATTAAGGACACCCACATATACATTAATGTGAGTACAAGAATGAGATGTGAGAAAGAAAAGGACAGAAAAAATATTTTAAAAAATAATGGCTGAAAATATCCCAAATGTGATGGAAACCATTCACATTCAAGAAGGTCAATGAATTTCAAGTAGGATAAACACAATCACTTTCCACTTTTAAAATGTGGAGAGACAAAGAGAAAATCATACAAACAGCATGAGAAAAATAACTCATCACATACAAGGAAATTCTAATAAGATTAACAGGCAACTTTTCACTCAAACAATGGATGCCATAAGGCAATGGGACAACATTATTGAAAATGCTGAAAGTAAAAACAAGCAAACAAACAAAAAACACCCCACAACAACAACAAAAAAATCTCCTGTCAACCAAAAATCTTATATCAGCTAAAACTATTATTCAAAAATTAAGATGAAATAAAGACATTCCAGATAAGCAAAATCTTAGAGAATTTGTTACTAGTACATTTGCCATACAAGAAATAAGTAATTTCTTCAGGCTAGAATCAAGTGACACAAGACAATAATTCAAATCCACATGAAAAAAACCCCAAAAGCCTCCAGTAAAGGTAAGTATGTAGTCAATTACAAAAGGTAGTATAATTGCATATTTTATCTCCTCTTTTTTTCTTGACTGACTTAAAAAGAAAAATTGCATAAAATAATTTGTATGTAATTCCATTTGGGAGACTATAATATTCATAAATGTAATATAATGGAAATTACAGGACAGAGAAGGCAGGTGAGAACAAATCTGTATTGGAGTAAGACAATGGCACCAGATAGTAACTCAAATACACAGGAAAAAAATGAAGAGAATCAGACAGGGCAATAAGAAAGTTAAGGTAGCAAACTCTATAAAGGTACACTTGTTTTCTTTTCATCTCTCAGCTTCTTTAAAATACATAAAGTTAAAATAGTAATAATTATGCCCATTTATTGTTTTTTTTAAGGGGTAGGTGGCTGTGAGGAGGGGTGTTCAGTTGCCTTGTTTGTTTTTGTTGAGACAGAGTCTCCCTCTGTTGCCCTGGGTAGAGTGCCGTGGTGTCATTATAGCTCACTGCAACCTCCAACCCCTGGACTCAAACAATCCTCTGCCTCAGCCTCCCGGGGTAGCTGGGACTACAAGCACTAGCCACAATGTATGGCTGGGTGTTTTTTTCCTTTCTTTTGAGTAGAGACCGAGTTTCACTGTGCTCAGGTTAGTCTCAAACTGCTGAGCTCAAACAATCCTCCCTCCTCAGCCTCCTGGAGTGCTAGGATTACAGTGTGAGCCACTGCACCTGGCCCCCATTTGTTGTTGAGTTTGTAGCATATGTAGACATAATAGTTATAACAGTAATAGCATAAAAATATGGAGAAGGATTAGAGCTATATCTGAGTAAAGTTTCTGTATTTTCTTAGAATTAAATCAGTATAAATTTAAAGTAGATTCTGATAAGATGTATATTGTAAGCCACAAAGCAACCACTGAAAACACATCTTTAGAAAAAAACTAAAAAAATTATTAAAGAAATTAAAACACGAATGTATTAAAGAATACAAACAAAAAAACAAAAGGCAAAAATTGGCAGATCGAATACAAACAATATATAGCTATATTCTATCTACAGGAGACACGCACACTAGATTCAAAGATACAAATAGCTAAAAGTATGATGATAAAAATATACATAAAAGCAACCATAAAGGAACTGGAGTAACTGCCTATACTATTATTAGACAAAATAGACTTTAAAACAAAAAAGTATTGCTAGAGAAAAAGGGAGGCATTACATAAAATGTAAAAAAGGGGGGCCATTACATGTTAAAAGGGTCAATCTATTAAGAAGCTACAATAGGCCAGTGCGGTGGCTCATGCCTGTAATCCTAGCACTCTGGGAGGCTGAGCCAGGTGGATCGTTTGAGCTCAGGAGTTCGAGACCAGCCTGAGCAAGAGAGAGACCCCGTCTCTGCTAAAAATAGAAAGAAAATTAGCTGGACAACTAAAAAATATATAGAAAATTTAGCTGGGCATGGTGACACATGCCTGTAATCCCAGCTAATCGGGAGGCTGAGGCACAAGGATTGCTTGAGCCCAGGAGTTTGAGGTTGCTGTGAGCTAGGCTGATGCCATGGCACTCTAGCCCAGGCAACAGAGTAAGACTCTGTCTCAGAAAAAAAAAGAAGCTACAATAGTTATGAACATACCCAACCAAAAACAAAATATCAAAATACATACAGCAAAATCTGACAACTGGATATTCACATGCAAAAGAGTGGCTTTGGACCCCTATTCACATCACACATAAAAATTAACTGAAAATGGATCAAAGACCTAAGTATTAGAACTAAAGACATAAAACTCTTAGAAGAAAGTATTGGCATAAATCTTTATGAACTCGGGTTAGGCGATGGTTTCTTAGATGCGACACCTAAAGCACAAGAAACCAAAGGAAAAAACTGGTGAATATTTTGCCTTTGTTTCCTTTAAGCTTATGTTATCTTTATCTAAAGCAGTTGTTCTCAAGAGTGGTCCCTGGAAGAGTAGCATCAGCAGCACCTGGGAACTTGTTAGAAATTCATGTTCTCAGACCCTGCCAGGACCTTCTGAGTGAGAAACTCTGGGGCTGGAGCCCACCAAGCTGTGTTTTAAGAGGTCTCCCAGACCCCAAGTGATTTTGACATACACTAAAGTTTGAGAACCACTCATATAAAGGTAACTTTCATTACACATACCTGTAAGTCTCCACTACAGTTCTGTAAGTAGGGTTCAAAAATTTCAGTCATGTAAAGCGCAGGATTGCATTATCGTGGGTTAGTAAACTGATGGGGGTGAGTCTGCTGAGGAAGATGAAAGCTCATCACAGTTGTCTTATGTCTGAATTCATCATGGAGCAAATTATGTTGGGGCTTTATCATAAATACACTCTATATTGAAATGTATGGTGCATTTAATAGACAGAAGGCTGTACTACATTGAATCTGATGATCATGGAGACCACTTGACACTCTTGATGTTTCACAGGATTGGAGAAAGCTTGGTTTTCTTTATTTCTATATCTACTTGCCTGATGACTTCACTTTCACAAGTTTGATTTTTCTTCAGAATTCTCCCCTCTCCTCCACTTCTGCAAAGAGGGTAGATTTCAGTATTTTGTTGAAAAGTCCACTATCTCTGGATTTGAGATGCCCCTGCTGAGCTTCCCCATGAGGCTTTTGTTTTCCAATGCATTACATTTGGTTGAATCTGTCTTCTCCCCCACCAAATGGAGGACCCAGACCCCTTGCAAGCAGGGATAGTGACTGACACCTCCTTGTGTGCCTGGTTCTTAGCACAGGGCCTGGCAGACAGTAGGAGCTCAAAACATATTGGTTGAAGAAATAAATGAATGAATTCATGAAACACATTAATTTATTCAGCGTTATAATATTTTACATAGCAAATTTTAACAGAGGAAATGCATGCCAGGAACTTTACCTACATTAATTTCAATAAATGCTGAACATATATACTTAGAATACATGTACTTTAAATACAATGTGCTATGTGTTTATCATTTTGTTCATCTTAACCTCATTAATTTTTCAGGAACTTCCAGCAGATGGCACCAATTAATACTGTCATGGGACTGAATTAGAAATTGGTTAGTATTTTTGAACATGAGCTTAAAAGTTAAAATGAATAAAACTTCCTTAGTTCAATTCATAATAATAACTGGAATTTATTTGGCATTTTTTTCATTAACAAAGTGCTTTTAAATCCTTTTCTCAATTGTGTTTAAAATTCTGTTAACACATTGAGAACATTGTACTTTAGACTTTTGTTGACATGTTTAGTCACAGTAACCAAATCATTTATGCTAGTTAATGGTAGTGCTGTAATTTTATATTTTTAATACACCAATCTTTTATGTTTATAATACACCAATCTTTCAAAGACCAAAATTCTCTATGGAAACTTTGGGCATGATCCTACACGTGAGAACTGAACAGTAACTCAGATAACTAATAATTTAATGAACTGCTTCTCTGGCTCATGAAACAGTAATGATTCCTCTCATTTGTATGGTGTACTATGGATACAAAGCACTTGCACAGACACAACATCCTTTGATCCTTGCAATAGCCCTATGATGCAGGCCAAACAAGTTATTATTTTGTGGATGAAGAGAAAGTGGTTCTTCTCCTTTCCTTCTTTTTCATTCTTCATCCCTCCTCCTGGGCCCCATCACCACCCTTCCCAGCTTGGTTGACTCAGGCTTAATATCTCATAAATCTTAACAAAACTGTAGTGACACATGAATGGCAATTAACAGTAGTTTCACTTAGCAAGTTACACAGGAATACTTAGAAAGGTTAAAAATCATTTCTAAGGGCATAGATGTATTCTGATAATAGGGTCCCAGACAAGAATGTCTTTTTCTTCTTCCCAGCTAAGCAGAGTCATGAGCCAGGAAAAGTTTGTGTCCCATTCTTTGCCCATTCTCTGAGGACTAAACCCTCTCACATGAAGGAGTTAGAGATTTTGTGAGGCAATTACCCTCAAAGCAATTGATATATGTTTTAAAAGAGGACACGGGGACATGGCAATATTTAATATAAAGAAATGAATTGATAATGGAGCAACATCAGGCATTTTGAAGGATACATGGAACATTTCTAGGTAATTCACAAGTGATATAGCTAAAGGGGGATTAAGACACAAAATTACTGACTCTTAATATAATTTTTATTAATTGAGATTGAATTCATATACCATAAAATTCACCCCTTTTAAACTTTACAATTTAGGTAGTTTTAGTATATTTCGAATGTTGTGCAAACATCACCATTATCAAATTCCAGAACATTTTTATCACCCCTGAGAACAACCCTACACCCATAAGCAGTCACTCCCCATTTCTCCCTTTCCATAGCTAATCTACTTCCTGTCTCTATAGATTTGTCTGTTTTGAACAATTTATATAAATGGAATCATACAATATGTGATATTTTTGTGGTTAATTTATTTCACTTAGCATAGTATTTTCAAGGTTCATCCATGTCTCTTAGGTCTAGTTGGTTAACAGTGTTATTCAAGTACTCTGTTTCCTTGTTGATTTTATGCCTCGTCATTCTATAATTAAAAGTGGGGTATTGAAGTCTCCAACTATTATTGTTAAATTATTTTTGTTTCTTTTCAATTCTGATGGTTTTTGCTTCATTTATTTGGGAGTCTGTTCTTTGGTGCATATAAATTTATATTGTTATAGCTTTTTGCTGGGTTAACTATTTTACCATTATATACTGTTCTTCTTTGTCTCTGGTAACAATTCTTGTTTTAAAGTTTATTTTGTGTAATATTAGTACAGCTACTTCAGCTCTCTTTTTGTTACTGTTTACATGGTATATCTTTTCCCATTTTTTTTCTACTTTCAACTTATTTGTATCTTTGAATCTAAGTGAGTCCCTTGTGAGAACAAAATCAAAGACTCAATTCCCTTCAAAATAGCAACAAAGAAAATAAAGTACCTTGGAATATATTTAACTAAGGAGGTAAAAGACCTCTACAGGGAGAACTATGAAACACTGAAGAAGGAAATAGCAGAGGACATAAACAGATGGAAGAATATATCATGCTCATGGGTCAGTAGAATCAACATTGTTAAAATGTCTATACTATCCAAAGTGACCTACAGAGTCAACACAATCCTTATCAAAATACTATCATTTTTCACAGATACAGAAAAACTAATTTTATGCTTTGTATGGAACCAGAGAAGACCCTGTATAGCAAAATTAATCCTGAGCAATAAAAACAAAATAGGAGGTATCAATTTACCAGACTTCAAACTATACTACAAGGCTATAGTAATTAAAACAGCTTAGGACTGGCACAAGAACAGGGCCATTAGGCCGGGCACGGTGGCTCACGCCTGCAATCCTAGCACTCTGGGAGGCTGAGGCGGGCAGATTGCTCAAGGTCAGGAGTTTGAAACCAGCCTGAGCAAGAGCACGAGACCCTGTCTCTACTATAAATAGAAAGAAATTAATTGGCCAACTAATATATATAGAAAAACATTAGCCGGGCATGGTGGCACATGCCTGTAGTCCCAGCTACTTGGGAGGCTGAGGCAGTAGGATTGCTTGAGCCCAGAAGTTTGAAGTTGCTGTGAGCTAGGCTGACGCCACGGCACTCACTCTAGCCTGGGCAACAAAGTGAGACTCTGTGTTAAAAAAAAAAGAACAGGGCCATTGACCTGTGGAACAGAACAGAGAACCCAGATATAAAACCATCCTCATATAGCCAACTAATCTTCAACAAAGCAGAAAAAAAACATACACCAGGGAAAAGAATCCTTATTCAATAAATGATGCTGGGAAAACTGGATAGCCACATGTAGAAAACTGAAACAAAACCCACACCTGTCACCTCTCACAAAATCAACTCACGTTGGGTAACTTGACTTGAACCTTAGGTATGAAACTATTAGAATTCTAGAGGAAAATGTTGGAAATACTCTTCTAGACATTGGCCTAGGCAAAGAATTTATGAAGAAGACCCCAAAGGCAATCACAACAGCAACAAAAATAAACAAATAGGACCTGATCAAATAAAAATGCTTCTGCACAGCCATAGAAACTGTCAAGAGAGCAAGCAGACAACCCACAGAATGGGAGAAAATTTTTGCAAACAACACATCTGATAAAGGACTGATAACTAGAATATATTTAGAACTCAGGAAAATCAGCAAGAAAAAAGTCAAACAACCCTATCAAAAAATGTGCAAAGGACATGAACAGAAACTTCTCAAAAGAAGACAGAATAATGGCCAACAAACATGAAAAAATGTTCAACATCTCTAATCATCAGGGAAATGCAAATCAAAACCACAATGAGATATCACTTATCTCCAGTGAGACTGGCCTTTATCAAAAAGTACCCCAAACAATAAATGCTGGTGTGGATGCAGAAAGAGAGGAACACTCCTACACTGCTGGTGGGACTGCAAACCAGTTAAACCTCTGTGTAAAGCAATATGGAGATACCTCAAAGTGATACAAGTAGATCTACCATTTGATCCAGCAATTCCACTACTGGGCATCTACCCAAAAGATCAAAAGTCACTTTATGAAAAAGACACCCGCACTTGAATGTTTATAGCAGCACAATTCACAATTGCAAAGCTGTGGAAACAACTCAACTGCCCATCAATTCATGAGTGGATTAATAAAATGTGGTATATGTATACCATGGAGTACTACTCAGCTTTAAGAAACAATGGTGATATAGCACCTCTTGTATATTCCTGGATAGAGCTGGAACCCATTCTACTAAGTGAAGTATCTCAAGAATGGAAAAACAAGCACTACATATACTCCCCAGCAAATTGGTATTAACTGATCAACACCTAAGTGGACATATAGGAGTAACATTTATCGGGTGTTGGGAGGGTGGGAGGGGGGAGGACGGGATGGGTATATACAACCACAATGAATAAGATGTGCAACGTTTGGAGGATGGGCATGCTTGAAGCTCTTACTTGAGGAGGGAGGGGGGCATGGGCAATATATGTAACCTTAAGACTTGTACCCCCAAAACATGCTAAAATAAAAAAATAAAATAAAATAAAGTCCCTTATACACAGCATAAGGCTGGATTATGTTTTTTTTGTTTTTTTTTTGAGACAGAGTCTCACTTTGTTGCCCAGGCTAGAATGAGTGCCGTGGCGTCAGCCTGGCTCACAGCAACCTCAAACTCCTAGGCTCAAGCAATCCTCCTGCCTCAGCCTCCCGAGTAGCTGGGACTACAGGCATGCACCACCATGCCCAGCTAATTTTTTGTATATATATTTTAGTTGGTCAATTAATTTATTTCTATTTTTGGTAGAGACGGGGTCTTGCTCAGGCTGGTTTCGAACTCCTGACCTTGAGCAATCCGCCCGCCTCAGCCTCCCAAAGTGCTAGGATTACAGGCGTGAGCCACCACGCCCGGCCTTGGATTATGTTTTTTTAAAAACATATATTCTGTCAAGTTCTTTTAATTGAGATGTTCAATTGATTTACATTCAATGTAATTACTGATAAGGTAAAATTTATGTCTGACATTTTGCTGTTTGTTTTCTATATGTCTTATGGTTTTTTTTATTCCTTTATCTATCCATTAATGCCTTTTGGGTATTAAATAAATATTTTCTGGTGCACAATTTTAATTCACTTATTTATTTTACTATACATATTTTTATTACATTCATAATAGTTATTCTGGGTATTAAAATTAATATCTTAATTTATAACAATATAGTTAGGATCAATACCAACTTGATTTTAATAGTATACACAAATTTGCTCCTATATAGCTCTGCCTCCTCCACTCCTTTGTGCTATTATTATCATACAAATTACATCTATATATGTGGTTTGTCTGTCAAAACAAATTTATATTGCTGTTTCATATAGTTACATTTTAAATCAGATAGAAAGAAAAAAGTTACAAACAAAAAATACATTTATACTGCCTCTTATATTAATTAACATAGTTACTTTTACCAGAGCTCTTTATTTCTTCATGTGTATTTGAATTACTGTCTAGTTTTTACTCATTTCAGTTTGAAAAACTCCATTTAGTGTCTTTAGTAGTTTAGGTCTGCTAGTGACAATTTTTTTCAGGTTTTTAAAATCTTAATTTCTCCTTCATTTTTGAAGATTTGTTTTGCTGGCTATAGATTCTTGGTTGACAGGATGTTTTCCTCCAGTATCTGAATATTCTATCCCTCTGCTTTCTGGCTACCATAGTTTCTGATGAGAAATTACCTGTTAATCTTATTGAAGTTACCTTGTATATTATGAATCACTTCTCTCTTGTTGCTTTTGAAATTATGTCTTTGTCCATTGACAAACTGTCTATAATATGTCTAAGTGTGGATATCTTTGAGTTTTATTCTGCCTGGAGATTCTTGGATTGCAATGTTTTTATCAAATTTGGGAAGTTTTCAGTTATTATTTCTGCAAATATTCTTTCTTTCTGCTCTTGTTTTTTTTTTTTTTTTCCCCTCTCCTCTGGGACTCCCATTATGAGTATGTTGACATGCTTGATGTGTCCCATAAGTCTATAATGCTCTGTTTTCTTCATTTCTTTTTTTCTTCTCTTTCTGATCCTCAGATTGCATAATCCAATTGGGCTATCTTCAAATTTGCTGAATCTTTCTACTGTCAGCTCAAATCTGCTGTTGAATTCCTCTAGAGAATTTTTTATTTGGGTTGTTTTACTTTTCAACTTGAAAATTTTTATTGTTTTTTTTATAAATATAATTTCTATCGCTTTATTGATATTTCTATTTGGTGAGAAATTGTCCTCACATTTTCTTTTACTTCTTTAGACACAGTTTCCTTTAGTTTGATGAAAATATTTAAATATGTGTTTTAAAGACTTTGCCTATTAAGTCCAACATCTGGGCCTTCTCGGGAAATGTTTCTAATGACTATTTCTGTTTCCCTCTGTGTATGGGCCATAATTTCTTGTTTTTTACATGCTTCATAATTTTTTGTTGAAAATTGGACATTTTAAATACTATGGACTCTGGAAATCTGATCCTCCCTCTTTCCCCAGGATTGTTGTCATTGCTGTTTTATCTTATTATTGTTTGTTTAATGACATCTCTGAACTAATTCTGCAAAGTCTATATTTATTGGCACTTATAGCCACTGAAGCCTGCTCAGTTAGCTTAGTGGTCAGCTAATAATTGTGCATAGATTTCCTTCAATGCCTGAAACCAGTAAGTTTTCCAGCCTTTGCTAAGAGGTTTTGTGTACATGTTGGGACATAACTTAAATGCTCAGGCACATAGTTTACAACTATGCCTCGACCTCAATTTCTTGCTTCTATAGAACCTCAAGGTCATCCATAGGTGAGAGCTTAGGGCTTTCTTAGGTCTTTCCTGGGCATGTGCACTGCCCTATGCTCATGTGTGGATTTCTAGATTCAAGGAATGTTGGAGGTTTTCAAATCCCCCTATGGAATGTTATTCCCAAGATTTTTCCTTTTTTAAATCAAATTTTTGTTTATGCAAACCAGGGCCACAAAGGCACCAGATAGAAAACACAGCCCTTGAAGGAGCTCTGCTCAGTATTTTTAAATCACACAATTAGTACATGGTACATATGCAAACCCTGGATTATCGATGAGATGGATGAAAGATAGAGCATTTGCCCTGGGAAAACATCAAATGGCAGCAAAATGATCTCATTGATGTTTCAGTTCCAGAAGGATAATTGAACCATTACTCAGGAATATTATACATGCCATAAATGAGGCACAACAACCTGCTTATTTTCTTGCATAATTTCACATCCCCATACCCCCTTGTTACTGGAAGCAACTTGGTATGGGAGGAAAAGCAAATGATTTGGAGCCAAACAGACTTCAGTTCAAATCTTAACTCTGACATTTAGTCCCTGTGTGATTTATATAAACTCTTTGAGTCCCACTTTCCATAAATGTGAAAAGGAGATAATTTATATGACTCATGGATATTTGAAAGATTAGAGTGGCTGATGCTCACCAAATGTTTAGCATAATGACTTATCACACAGTAAGCATTCAATAAATATTTGGAGTTATTTTTTAATAATTTTTTCTTTTCTCCTTCAATGTGAATTGAGTTTCCTCTAGGTGCCAAACACTGAGTATATATACTGAGTATATAACAATATAAACATGAGTAGTGAACAAAACATATATATGTCTTCTTCCCTATCAGAGATTAAGGGCTAATGGCGAAAAAATGACACCAAAGATGTAAAACAAATTTAAGTATCAACAACAAGTTGTGATTAGGATGCTGAAAGAACAGAACTTGGTGCTATGGAAGAGACTAATTTTGATCAATCAGGGAAGGAAGGCATAAACGATAAGAAGGAGCCATCTGGAAGAAAAGGAAGGAATGGCTTCGGGGAATATTCTGAAACAGGAAAAAGTGTGATGCTTTCAAGTATCTGAAAGGTGACTGGTGTGAATGAAACACCCTGACAGAGGGAGATGGTTGTGAGAGCATAGAGTGAGGCCGGGGACCGATGGTGGAAAGCCTTGTCTTGTGATAGTGAGGAGGAGGAAGAGTGTGGAAGGGAGGGGAAGGGTAGCTACAATTCGTTGAGCGCTCACTACCTGCCAGGCACAGTTCTAAGAGTTTTGCCTTTATTAACTCACATAGAACCCTAGAAGAGAAGCCTGTTAGTGTCGGCCATGTAAAGTGCTTTATTTTTATTCTGAGTGCAATGGGAAACCATTGAGGGACTTCAAGCAGGGAGAGACGTGATTGGGCTTAAATCTCACAAAGGTCCTGTTGCTGTGTTTAGGAAGGATTGGAAATAGTCAAAACTAGAAACAAATCATTACATCCTTTTTTCAAAAAACATTCTTTTAGAATGATTATGGGTATATAATAGTTGTATATATTTATAGGGTATGTGTGATGTTTTGATATAAGCATACCATATGTACTAATCAAATCAGGGGAATTGGGGTATCTATCACTTCTTTGTGTTAGGAACATTCCAATTCTACTCTTTTAGTTATATTAAAGTATACCCTAACTTGTCGATTATAGTCAGTTTGTTGTGCTATCAAATAGTGTTCTTTATCTATATTTTTGTATCTGTTAACCATCCCACTTTATCCACCCCCCCTACACTTTCCAACATTATTACATTCTTAACCCCGTAACTTGAAGATCTGTTGTATATAAATTGCCTTCCAATAAATGGATGAAATTATTACTGGATAAATTATTACAGTAAGTTCATTGCAAGTATGACAGGAGAGAAATGCAGAAGTAAACATGTAAAAATGTTTACATGCAATATATATAATATAGAAAATGTGAACATGCAATATATAATGATTTTATACCCTGTATATATAGTCCTACAGGCGGAAAGTTTCTATTGGGATAAGAATTCAAGTTTTAAAAGGAGGGCAAAAAGGATTATGCTGATTTCCTTGGCCTTGTAAGAATGGGCCCTTATAGAATACCAGTCAAGTTTACACAAAGAGGGTCAGTAGCAATTATTTCGCATGTCAGCAGAGAATTCTAAAAGTGAGTCAGAGATGGTGTAAGTCTCCCATGATGGCATAAGAGAATCAGACAAATGCACGGTGCCGTGCGGTACTTCCCTGAGTGTGCTGACTGCACTGCTGTGGGAAGGGGCCGTCGGTGTGTGCTGACCGACTCGCCAGGTCCTAGCAGAAGTGCTGCTTCATCAGGAGAAATGTTAGCTTTAACATCTAACACTGCTTCCTGATACACGTGTAATCCAATTTCTAGAATTTAGTTAGCATGTTCGAGTTAAAATCAAGGGCTTTCTACATTGGATTTCATGGTTTACTTTTCCCCCTTCCATGCTTGATTTAGCAAATTAGCAACCTCATAGTGGAGAGTATGTCTTCCATCTCTTTTTTCCTCTCTACCTTATGTGATAAATTAAATTTTTTAAGGCTTAAATAAAAGTTCAGAAGGAATAACTTTGAAGTTGATTTCTTCGGAGATGTGTGAAAATTTGAGGACTCCTTTTTACTAGATTGTACTTAAACCTCTTACTACACCAGGACGTGGATCTCTGGTTCTGGGAGTCTTCACTGGGCTCAGGGGTTTCACTGTGTTTAGTTGTGTTCGCATTTGCAATTTTCTAGGGTAAGATATTTGTGCTGGGAGAGGCTCTTTTGAGCACAGAAAGATTACTATCAGCTTCAAGCCTATTCAGCAATGCGCCCGCCTCGGCCTCCCAGAGTGCTAGGATTACAGGCGTGAGCCACCGCGCCCGGCCTAACAACCCTTTTTTAAGAGCCATGAGGAGGACATCTTGTTGCCCAAAAGAGCAGAGAAAAAGAAACAAATGCTAATATTTCAAAATATTCTATCCTCACATTGAAATTTATCCAAGCAATTGCCATGCCTCAGAGTAAAGTCTGGACATTAGGGCTTTAAAGATCTAAGAGAAGCCATATAGAGAAATTAAAAATTATCAATAAATTTGATGATGCCTGTAAGCAGCTCCACAAACATTTGTTTTAAAACAGCAGCTACAAATACCATATTCTGAACTGCTTCTCCCACCTCCTTCTCAACACCTGAGCATTCTCCCTCAGCAGTTGCCAGGTCGCATTTCTTTGTATCTTCTACTGTATTTCACAATAGGTCCTTAGTTAACATTTGCTTATTGATCTGGGGCTTGTTGGGCTGACCTTTCAATGAATGGCACCAGTAACCAACTTCATGAATAACTTACTGCTCCTCCGTGTTGACAATTACAGCAAATTCTATTTCTTCTTCAGTGAGTGATGGTTCAACCATAGATAACTAAATTAAGTGTCCTGAAATAGGTATATGTTGCAGGGCATGTCTTTCTTAATTTTACTTTTTTGCAAGGTTGTGATTAATTTGATTATTGAATTTGATGTTATTGACATTGATTTAGCTTGACAATCTAGAGAAAGTGTAATTAGTTCCAATAAAAGTTCAGCAAAGGCATTTATGTTCTATTTTCAAGAATGTATCCCCCATTTGTAGATCTACTCCTTTCCTTTTATTAGATATGCTTAAACCATAATTTCAAGTTTTATAACATCAAATCTAAGATATTAAATTGATTCTTTGATCAGATACCCCAGGTATGACCATGTTGACAAAGAGGCCATGTGACTTGTAGTTTTCAGGTCAGTCTTGATTTTCATTTAATGAATTTATTTATGCTTCACTCAATTCCACAAATAATAGCATATTACTCATAAGAACATACCCAACAATAACAAATAAAACTCAAATACAAGCACATGTATAGCCTTGACTCAAGCTATGTATAAAAAACATCTGTATCCCCTTAATATTCTGAAATTTTTAAAAAAACTTCAAATACAGAATTGGGACAAGGAAAATCAAGGCCAAATTTTAAATAAAAATGTGAATACATAAAACCTAGAATCCTAAGCTGGTAATTGTTTCCCATTTGTCTCTGTCTTCCAGAAAGCCAAAGCAAAGGGAAAGCACAGTAAGTCACATAATTCTCATTATTCAAAAAAAGGAAGTAGACAACTTCCTCGGGAGGTGCATATTTTGTCCTGGCACCAAATTCTTGAAGAAATTTATCATTTGGGACTTCATAGGGGACCGTGAGTTGCATTGTGGACAATATTGTTAGTGACTCATTTTTCATATACTTTAAACCAAAGCTGAGGAAATAACACTTAAAATTCAGTGAGTGAGCTCCCAAATAGGTGTTCTAGGGAAAAACGTTCTGAAAGATATTAACAGGAATGTCATTTTTAAAAAATGTGTTTCATGCTCAAATAAGTTTAGGAACCACTGAATTAATCAAAGTCAAGCAGGTTTCTTTGTTGTAGGATTTTCGGAAACTTTGACATGTTGATGTGCATCTTGGTTCTCTACAAAGAGGGGATACACAAATCAGTGTCTAGAACTTATTTTGCCATGTAAGCTTTTCTCCTGAGGTTCACCTATTAATAATCTCTGAGTTCTGTGACACATGGTTTGGAAAGGATAAGCCAGGGTAAATTGATGCAAATGCAGTGGTGGGAGAACAGTGCAGCTGCTTTTGTGATTAACAGCGTGTGTGTTGGTGGTGGGAAGATTTGGGTGCAAATACTGTCTCTAGCACCTACTGGTCACATGACTTTGGAAAAGTTACCCAAACTCACTGAGCTTTAGTTCCCTCATTCATAAAGCAAAGTGCATCAATTAGAAACGTGTTTGGTTCAAGGAATAACAACAACAGAAATCTATCAGAGTTACTTAGGGGTTTACTTTTCTGATACAATAGCAAGTCCAGGGTTAGGCCATCCAGGACCAATGCAGCTGTTCATGGATGTTGTCTAGGCTTTTTCTGTCTTTCTGCTTTGACATCCTTACTTAGCGTGAAGGCCTCTGTCTTTATGCTTGTTGCCTTATGTTTGCAAAATGGCTGCTGCACCCTCACCTTCACATCAGCATTTCAGTCATGAAGGAGGAAAGGGATGTACATTACTATTGAGTAGCCAATCCACAGTGTCAGCCATAGGGGGTTCATAAGAGACTCTCCCTCAAAGAATTATTTTGAGAGTTGAGATAATGAAAGTAAAGTGTTTACGTAGTGCCAGACACAAATTAGTGCTCACTAAATGTCAGTTATTAATATGGATAGATTCAATGAGATACAAATTAGCATTTAGGGCACCTAGAAAGATGAAGAACTGCACATTCTTCAGCTAATTGCCAGGATATATCTCTTCTCAGTGAAGCTTTTGATAAAAGCAGATCAGACTGTTTGATGCTACCTTCTCTCAGAAGGCTCTGGAATACAGGTAGGTAGAGATGCTGTTTGTGAGCAGATGGTCTAGAAACCAGACAAACAGGAGGAAGGCTGGCATCCTACTGTACCAATCAGGAACCTGCCAGGGCTCTCCCCAAGAAGAGACCCATTCTACTTTTGCATAGAGTCCTGCTGTGGGGTTCTTAGATCAGGATTTGATTAGGAAGCAGTTTTGAGGACAAAGCTCAGTCAAGACCAGCACATTAAATGTAGTCAAGATGAGTTAGGAAAAATCTCAATTCTAAATGTTCTGTTCCATTGTCAGACCGTGGATATAATGATGTATACTGACTTTTGGGTTACAAAATATAGTAACAGTATATAGAGAGAACATCTTAAAATATTAATTAACAAATAGATATTGAGTATTTATCATGAATCCAGTATTGTCTCATGGTTATATGAAGCTGATTATCATTTTTTGAGTCATTTTGGGAAATATATATATATATATATATATATCACTCATATTAGGAGAAATTCATTGGCAATTAGAGGGAAAAGAAAGAAAGGTATCACAAAAATAACTTGGACTAAACATCATCATAGGCAGTGAAATCCAGGCCAGTATGCTGATGATCAGGAAGAGGAGGGAAATGACATTGATAATGGCCAAGGCTTAATCAGCACCTAATATGTGCCAGACACTGTTTCTAAGTGCTTGACATACCTTATGTCATCAATTCTAAATGTGCAATTTTTGTCATATTTTCATCAATAGCTCACTTGGAGTGATCGCTTCATCCTCACATCAAATCTATGAGGTAGACAATATTATTATTCTCATTCCATAAATGAGGAAATGGAGGTTAGCTGCATATCTAGTAATTGGGGAGCTGAGATTTTAATACTCATTTGTTGTGCTACTCCTGAGCCCAAGTTCTTAAGCTATACTATAGGACATAAAATATATATGTGTATTTACACAATAACTTTTGTAAAATTTAACACATTTTCTTTTTAAAATATTTATATGAATTGGAGATTTCTCCAATTGAAATTGAGCATTGCTCTGCTGAGAGACAAAATCTGGACTAAATTGACCCAGATTCCCTTCTAGGTACATTTTTTAAAAATTGTAGCGCCTAATGTCTATATCCTTAAAAAGTGGGTAGAGAAAACAATACAATGAGTCATTCCCTGTGCTGGGCTAGCTTCTTATTCTTTAGTGCTAAAAGGAAAAAGAAATGACCCAGAATCACTAAACTGTAGACTCTCAGCTCAGCTGATTTCCAACAAAACAATCAATGGGGCGGTGTCCCACATTAGCTGATTTATCTCACACACTGGATCATTTTCTTTCCTTCCACTCTCCCAAACTTGTTCTTTCTCACTCCTCTGCCCTTTTGAATTCCTTGTTCCTACTGCCCTGAGCATGTCCAGGGGGGTTTCTAGCATTTCAAGTTTATTACCAGAGAAGGTCACATTGAACCTTCAAAGACATAACAGGGAGCATGAGTCACATGCTTGCTCATAGGGTTTTTGTTATTTACTGATGGCCTGGACAGCATTATCTTTCTTCACAGCTTTCATTTTAAGACCTTTTAGAGAGTAATCTTAGGGCTGTTTCTACGCAGGTGGACAAAGCAAGTGTTTAGAGGGAATGAGTGAAGTATCTTGGATAAATTGTTTTTGCCAAAATCAAAAAACTCAAGTTTTCTTGTTCTGGGTGTTTTCATATAATGTTATAAATATGATTGCAAAGTTGTAAATTTCCCACTGATAGCCAACATTAGAGAACAAGGAAATAATAAAGTGCATGGGGAAGAATATCCAAGTAAATTTATCATATCTGTAATAAAAACACCTTACAAAAAGTTTATTAGGCATTAAATTTAAAATAGAGATTCTATAGTATGGGCCACAAGGCATAATTAAGCAAGCAAACAAACAAAGCCAACTGTACCAGAATGTTCTGCAACCTGTGATTCTGGAGCTGTGATTTGCAACTCTCATATGATTATTCATCACAGAGCAAACCACAATTTGACCCCATCCTCCTTACTGTCTGCTCTGATTAATACCAAATTTGCCTTTATTTTCATTCTAAACAGAAGATCTATAGGGTTTGCTCTTTTCTCTCATTCTCTAAAGGATTGCCACTTGAATCTTTAAATGATCGAGTATAAAAGGGAGGATGAGCACAAATATTTATAGCATACCTAGTCTGTGCCAGGCAATTTCGTGTTTTACATAGGCTTGTTACCTTATTTAATCTTTAATACAAGCCCCTTAATACATACCCCATCTTCCTTTTGACAGAGGAGGAAGTTTATGCATAAAATTATTAAATAATTCACCCCAAATTATACAATCAGTAGGTGGTAGAGCCAGGATTTGAACCAAAGTCTGTCCAACTCCAAACCCTGTGTTATTTCTTCTCTACCATACGCCAGTGTCAGATTAGAATCACTTGGGGAACTTTTAAAATAATGCTGACAGCTTGATTTCCACCCCAAAGCAATTAAGTCAGAATCTCTGGGATTAAGTCTGGCTTAAATATTTTTTAAAGACCCCCCAGATTATTCTAATGTGCAGCTAAGGTTGAGAATCTCTGCTGTATACTAATATTAAATGTCAAAGTTGGAGAAAGAACAAATTACTACAGACTAATGTGTGACAACCCAATTGTCTATGATAAAAAATTACTTTGATACATACCAAAAGAGCTTTACTTCCAATTTTATTTTCTGCTGCCAGAAATGCAATTAACATTGTTCTCTCCAACTTCAACCCAGAGAAGGAAGCTGAGTCAAATACTCAAATTATCTTCTCTGGGTTACTTTGAGATTAAATAGAGAATTTGTGAGAATTTTCTGGTTTTTTGTATATTCTCTAGAGAGTTCATCTTAAAACTAGAGTAAGTCAGAAATCATTTCCCAACAAAAAGTGAAAAATATCTTCAGCACTTCATTTCAACACCTATATTTCTGAAAGCTGAGGAAATTATGCCTCAGCTTATACCTAAAATTTATGGAGAAGGAAGGAATAGCTAATAAGTCCTACCAATTTTGGATGCATGGAGTTGAAGCCTGGTCAAAAAAACGAAAAATTATGCCATGCACGAAGCATCAGAAATAGGGGGGCACTGAATTTTCTCACGTGTCATCTTTCTGTCTCAGGATCTTCCAAAGGTGTTAGGATTCAAGAGTCAAAGACCCCTGGAGTGAGACAGCTCTGCAACAGCAGACATTGGGCAATGAGGGCTTAAAAGAGGACTTACTATGAGGAAGAGAAGTGAGATGGGAAGACTCTGAATGAATGGAGAATACTCTGTAAGCATCCAGTTCCTTAGACTGCCCTTCCATCTGCAGGTACCAAGAAGAGACAGAAGGCATCTGAAGGGCTTTCTGTCTGCATGGAGTCAAGGCAGGGTCTTTGAACCTACGCCTTCTAAACCAAGGAAGTAATGCTGATCAAACAAAGTTCCCCCAGAGGAAGGGGAGAGCCAACAATAGCAGGCTGGTGAGGAAGATGTCTGGAGCAGGTGGGGCCTCACACTTGCCATGAAATCATGTAAGTAGGGTCACCTCCTTTGCCTCCTTGTGCAGCCGGGTCTGTTACCAGATTAGGATCGCGGGGCTGCTGTCTTTCCTGTGTTGGGAGGCATCATGACAGAGCCTGGGGTGAGAAAGGACTGATATCCAGGTATGCAAGTGAGATTATAGCCATTCGCCCTGTCTTACAGTACAAGGAAAATGTGATCCCCACCCCACTGAGTTTGTGTTCCCACATGATTGACTGCCTCCCTCCCTCATATCTCAGCATAAACATTCCAGTGACTCGAAAGTTAACATCTGGTTTTCCAGAGAGAAAATAAGTATTTGTAAATATCAGAAATATGACAGATCATAAAAAGCTCAATAAGTTGGGCTAGGAATATTTTGAATTATGTCTCTAATTAAAACACATTTTATTTTTTGTTTTTGGGTGAGAGGGTCATTTAGACTCAACATCAAAACAGAAAACTATGAGTGCCATTTTGGGGCAAGACCTACCTGGTCTTTTACCCTAGTATGTTCCCCTACCCTTCAATGACATGGTATCTTCTTGGCTTTGGAGTTTTAAAGGTATAGTCATGAGAGGAAGAGGGGCAAGAGAACCCCCATTTAGATTTGTAGGATTGGGGTGAGATGATGTGGGGACTAGAGGCTCTTTCCCAAGTGAGTTCCCAGAAGAGAGGAAAGACAGCAGTGGGGGAGAGGCCTGACCAGCCCCCAAAGGTTGCCACCACCCGGCATAGCACAGAGCAACAAATGACGTCATGGGACCCCACGCTGCACAGGGTCTTAGCAGCACAGCGTTGCTTTCCTGGACCCAGCGTGGCCTGGAAGCCAGAAAACGTTTCCTATGCACCCATAGAGTATAAGAAAACCACTGGGTAGGAAAAGACCTCGCAGACTGGAATGAGGTTTCCCTCCAGACCAAAGTCCAGAAGGAGCGATGCACATGTTATCGATCCACATAAATGGCAAAATGGATCGATGAGATGGCTGAGTAGAAGCTGCGGTTAGTAGATAAAAACCTAGACCAGGAACAGCCCTTGGCTCCTTTCTCAGGCCCCTGGGAGATGCTTCAAAGGAGGTGCGTTTTCAAAGATAGAACTTCACGGAGAACATTTTGTGTTCAGACTTCAAAATGGCAATTCTTTCCTGAGTTGTCACCTGTGATATCTCACCATGTTTTCTTGTTTAATGATTCCTCTAAATCTTATTCTCTTCACATCAAATATCTCTGGTTCTTTTGATGTCTAAATCAAGAGGCAAATTCCCATAGCTCCAAATCAATAGCTCAAGTTTCTAGAATAGACACTTGCACAAAATACAGGCTCCCCACAGGCCCTCAGGTTGCTATCTGATTGCTGTCTAAAAAGTCAATATCACAGGCCAGTTGACATCAGAGAGTCCTGGGTTTAAAAACTGGCTCAGAACTTCTAGTTGTATGAACTTACACAATTTACATGATGACTCGTAACCTAAGTTTTATTATCTATAAAGTGGAGATTATAACAATATCCCATAACAGCTCTGACAATATTGTAATGTGTATACATTGCTTGCCACCTAATAGCCATTCAACTAGTAATAACTCCTGGCTCCCCTTTCCTAAGCAGACACGGAGAGGCTTATGTACCTAAATTGTGGGATTTTACAAAGATGAAAATGGAATCTGATAAGGGATTTCACTGTAGTATTTGTATTCATGTTTATTTACCTGCTGATTCTCTATTACATATTTATCATATTATATTTTAGCTGTCTCATTATGTTATGAGATCATTCAGGAATGGAACTCTGTCTTAAATTCTCTATAAACCCACAGGACCTAAAAAGCACTCAGTGAATGCTTGATAAATGAACAAATGAATTAATGGATTCCTAATTAAGCATTTAGGTGATGGATTTTGCTAATGCCTTATGTCCCATGAGTATTTTAAATTTAATAAATATTTGTTGAACATACAGAACGTTACAGAGTTAAGGTTCTTACAATAAAGTGAAGGATCCTAATCACTTACCAGACAAGCACAAGAACTTGTATAACATGGATAGTACCGTAAACTATGTGTAGAGAGATGGGGTGTTCAGCAGAGGGAGAGATTACGTTTGGTTGAGGGATTAAGAAAAGTTCCATGGAGGAATGTGGTAGCGATGGAGCAGAACCGTGGAGGATGAGTGATAATCCAACAGCAGTGCAGAGAGGGATGCTAGAGTAGAGATTGTGCCTAAAAGGCAGGCAGTGTGGTGGGCGTTCAAGGGGTTGCAAGTAGCCTGATTTGTGGCACAAAGTATGTGCACCTTGGTTAGAGCTGCAGAGACAGGGAGGGTTTTGAAACCCAACCAGACTGAGAAATTGGTTCTCAAGCCAGGCAATGAGAGCCACTGAAAATTTAGAGCAAGGAAGGTTCAGATTTAATTAACATGGATTGAGTGCCTCCATTTTACAGATTAGGCAAATGAGGCTCACACGGGTTAATGACTTGCCCAGGTTGCAGGGATTGAAAGTGGCAGAGCTGGAATTCTATCGCAGTCCCTTGACTCTAAGATGAATAGTCCCAGCACACCACAGCCACGCCTTTGGCAGATTCACCATGCAGCAGGGAAGGCCCAACTGCACGGAGGGAGACTGAAGCCTGGGAGCCTGGCTGAGAGGAAGTGAGAGATGTGCCCTTCACCCTCATTCATCAAATCACTGCTGCAAATAAAGCGACCTCGAACACAAGGCAATCCTCCATCTTCCCAATGAGAAGATCCCAAAAGGTCTGACCCAGTATAGACAATGACTGAAGGTGATGGAAGGAGATGCATTTTGAAGCAAATATAAAGTAAGCCAGTCTTGTTAAAGTCTACATTTTAAGGGGTACAAAAATATAGTTAGGTAGAATTACTAGAGTTCTAGTATTTGATGGTACAGTAGGAGAATCATAATTTATGGTATATTTAACATAATTAAATAGTTAACATAATTTATGGTATATTTAAAAATAGCCAGAAGAAAAGAATTGTAATGTTCCCAATAGAAAACATAAATGTTTGAAGTGATGGATGTCCCAGTTACCCTGATTTCACACAGGGGTGGGGAACCTGCGGCCTTGGGGCCACGTGTGGCCATCTGGATCCATGAGTGCAGCCTTTTTTTTTTTTTTTTTTTTGAGACAGAGTCTCCCTTTGTTGCCCGGGCTAGAGTGAGTGCCGTGGCGTCAGCCTAGCTCACAGCAACCTCAAACTCCTGGGCTCAAGCAATCCTTCTGCCTCAGCTTCCCAAGTAGCTGGGACTACAGGCATGCGCCACCATGCCCGGCTAATTTTTTCTATATATATTAGTTGGCCAATTAATTTCTTTCTATTTATAGTAGAGACGGGGTCTCGCACTTGCTCAGGCTGGTTTCGAACTCTGACCTTGAGCAATCCGCCCGGCTCAGCCTCCCAGAGAGCTAGCATTACAGGCGTGAGCCACCGCGCCCGGCTGAGTGCAGCCTTTTGACTGAATCCAAATTTTGCAGAACAAATCCTTTTAATAAACAGATTTGTTCTGTGAAGTTTGGATTCAGTCGAGGGGCCGCACTTGGGGATCCGAGGGCCACACCGTACGTAGCCTTGAAGCTGCAGGTTCCCCACCGGGGCAAGTGTTATGATCGGATTTGCATTTTAGAAAGAGAATCTTGTCAGCAGTGTGGAGCCCGGATTAGGGGCAAAGAGGGAGGCAGAGAAGCGAGAAGACATCTACAGAAATCCAAGAGATTTGGTGGCCTGGGCTAAGGTGGTGGTTGTGAGAGGAAAAGACGGCTGTAAGAGGCATTTGGGAAGTGTATGAGACAGGATTCGATAACACAGGGGGGAAGGGACAGTCAAGGGCGACTCCAGAGTTTCTGTTGTGAGCAGTTATGTATATAGTGGGTCACTGAGTGTCAGATGCAAGGCACATTGATGAAGACAAATTTACAGAGCTAGGAAACTGAAGTGGTATCAGGAAGGGAGAGATAAAGGCAAAAGAATGGGAGAGAAAGAGTAGGATAGCAATATAAAAACAGAAGAGCCCGGAGGAGCAGCTGATCAGGAGGAGTAGTTGATCAGGAGGAGTAGCTGGCTGGGAGGAGTAGCTGATCAGGAGGAGTAGTTGATCAGGAGGAGTAGCTGGCTGGGAGGGGTAGCTGAGCTGAGGGAGGCTTGAATTTCAGCTTTGTCTTGAGAATTAATCATGTGGTACCATCAGAAAGACTGTCTTTCTTGCTTTGATTATTCTAGGAGGAGCAAGACAACATGGTAATTACCAGTCTGTAATTTCCTGCCAGGAAAAGCTAAATCTTCTTCAAAACGAATATAATATTTCATTGACATAGAAAAAATGAACATAATGAAAACAATCTTCCTTTGAAGACAAGAATAAACAATGTCACTCGCTGTAATCACTTCCATCTCAGCTGCTGTCTGTCACCAAAGGACATCTCCACTCAACTGTTTAAAGCATCAAACACCAATGCCCAACCAGAACTCTGGATTTTCTTTCCTGTACCTGCTCTTCCCCCCATCTTCTCCCTCAGCAAGTGACTCTATCAACCAGCTAATTGCTTGAACCAAAAATCTAGGAGTCATCTTTGATTTCCTCATCTGTTCTCTGTACCAATTCCAGGTCAAGAAACCAAGAAATCTCAATTCATCTACTTCTAAAAACAGTAGGCAGAGGGACCTTTGAAAAATACAAACTCTAACTCCCTGCCATGACCCATGAAGCCCCATGAAACCCTGATCTGGCCTCTGCCTCACTCTCCCATCTCGCCTCCCACCTTGGCCCCTTTCTCCCTCTGCCCCAGCCACACTCGGAGCCTCTGCACTTATCCTTCATGTCCCTGGACTCCTTTCTGCCCAGGCCTTTGCACACCTGGCTCCTTCTGGTCACTCGGGTCTTGGCTCATATGTCCCCTGTGCAGAGAGGCCTGTTCTGATCACCCACCCTATGCTGGGGTAGATGCCACCCACGGGAGTGACAGCTGGGCTGGAGCCGTTTGGACGCCTGCCCCAGAGGTCAGATTGGGAGGGTGATGGGTTTCAGCAGAGGGAGTCTGTGTGGGGTGGACCACTGGAGCCCAGGGCAGAGCAGGGAACGGTCACCGTATCACCCCGTCATAGGAGTTACAGCCGGAGAGGTCCAGCAGGGGAGTTTATGAGAATACAAAAAAATGTCCAGGCAAAAAACCAAAGAAGCAAATACACAAGAATGTTAAGTATCACAGGACCCTGAGAACTGGCAGCAAGCATTTAACTGTCAATGAGAACTCTTGGCTCCAGTTCTCTCATCCTCTGGCAAACTCCAAATTAGAGGAAAGAGAGGAAGTGAGCAAAGAAGGATTAGGAACGATCACGCCTCCTTCCCGACAGCAGATTGTCCAGCTCCTATGGTCCCTAACAAGGGACAGGGGAGGAGAATGACATGCTGGGTGATTTCCAGGACTTGCCATTCTAATTTCTGAATTGAGACCACGTTTATGACTTTCAGTAACTGCACGGATTTCTGTTAACCACGAGTGTCTAGAAACATCCTAGGGATGCTGGAGATGGCAGGGGGAAACTTCCCTTTTAGAATATATTCTAATGGTACAGTTAGAGACAAAAATAAAATTTATTGCGATCATGTCCCATGAGCTGTGCTTGAGCTGTGTATCCAAGTAGCGCAGCTTGGAGCTGAACCCAGTCTGTCTGAATCCCAGGCCCCAGGCTGAGGCAAGGAGTGTGATCAAGGCATCAGTGTGAAGTGTAGGCTCACCAAGGTCTCATTCAGTCTGTCTTTTTTTTTGCTCAGAAGATTTTCTTTGTCTCAAAAATGAGTCTTGATTTTGCTCAAAGAATTAGCAGGTGAATAATCTCTATTCTTCCTCTTTTAAGGATCTCAAATTAAGCTGTTTTAGAAGCATGTCTTCTTTACAAGGACTTAATTTTCTGTGCCCACTCAACTGATGTATTTGGACATACATAGTTACCTGGGTCTTTTCTGGATCTACAGCAGGTGTTGCCGACCTTGCCACACTGCAGGCCTGGGTATCCTCCGTGCCTGGAGAACATTGCGCATTTGAAGCTAGGTTCTAGACGATGTCTCCGTACAAAAGAAAAATGTGAAAGCCCCAAATCCATTGCCCTACAACTCCTCACACCAGACTCCTTTATATCCAATGTCATTTCTCACTTCCTAGTTTACCAATTTGGGCAAAATGACCCTCCAGAGAGTCTGCAAATGAACGGCCTGTCAAGTTTAAAGATACAACATTAAGTCCCTGGAGTCTAAACCAACTAAAGAGTTTTCTTTCTCTGCATTGTCCTGAGTCTGTGCTTCTGCCCAGAGCAGAGCAATGCTTTCTGGGAAAATTTCTTGAAGATGTTTACTTTTCTCATCGCAGGGGTGCCCAGGGTATATTTTGTATTAGACAAGAAGAGCTTATCTTGAAAAAATGTTCATGTTGTGGTACGTGAGAGCAAAGTGCTGAAATAAAGGGCCAGCCCTCTGGTACATTTATCCATAACAGCTGAATTTGATATACCAGGCCTTGCCCATGTCTGTCCTGGAAATTTCAGGACTGAATCACAGTTCAACAGTAAAAAACTAAAATAAAATAAAACCAGCTTGTGTTTATCTTCATAGGCTAGGGACTGTGCTAAGTGTTTTAGATGTGTTTCCTTACTTAATCCTCCTGATAGCATGAGACGCTGTGAGCCTCATTTTACGAGCTCCAAACGGGAGCATGGAGCAGTTAAATGACTTGCCCAAAGTCACAAAGCTAGTACGTGGTGAAGCTGGCACCCAAAGTTAGGGAGTCTGATTTAACATCTCCTCATGGAGGTTTTTTGTGCTTTGCTGCTAAGGCTGGAATGCACTGGTGTGACCGCAGCTCACTGCAGCCTGCATCTTCTGGGCTCAAGTGATCCTTCTGCCTCAGCCTCCCAAGTATCGGGGACTTGTACAGATGCACACATGATGCCTGACTAATTTTTTAATTTGTTTTTGTAGAGATGAGGGGGGGGTCTCACTATGTTGCCCAGGCTGGTCTTGAACTCCTGGCCTCAAGTGAATCCCTCCTAAAGTGCTAGGATCATAGGCATGAGCCACCTCACCAGGCTGCTCATGGAGTTTTTAAGACACTAATTCTGTCTGCGATCTGCTAAGCCAGTCATTCTCAACCCTGGCTGCACATTAGAACCCTTGGGGGGGGCAGGGGGGGTTAAACATCATGATTCCAGACTGCACCCCAAACCGATCAAACCAGACTCTGTGAGGTGGGACCCAGGCATCTACAGGTTTTAAAGCTTCCAGGTGATTGCAACGTGCACTCATGTTGCCAGTGTGCCACACAATCATAATTCTTTCTACCTATTACTCTTTTAAAACTAGAAAACAGTTCTGTTCCATTTAGTTCCTTTCCATGAGCAATGGCTGAGAGGCCACTGAGTACAAGACATGGTGCTACCCTCTGTATTCGCATTTCCTTTCTCCTGGGGGACCCAGCTAGCTCGGGCCTTCACTTTGCTCCTCTAGAACAAAGACGGGAGTGATTGCTGTAATAGAACTACAGTGTTTAGGTTTGCAATGCATTCTAGTGTTAGGTTTGTTAGTGTTAGGTTTGTTCCAGTTGGGAAGAAAAGTATGTATAGGATGGAATGTGGTTAAAGGAAAACTGAGGTTTGTGAAGCAATAGCTGCAGGAGTCTGGAGAGTCCCCAGAGGTTGTAAAATCTAACAGACAGCTGCGGCATTCCTCTCCCCCCTGATAAGGATGGAACTACCCTCCTTCCTTATCTCTACAGGATCAGGATGAGACTGATGTAGGGGTCCCAGAAATTGGATGTTTTAAAAAAAATTTTTATTGCAGTGGCTGTTCTAGCTCAGGTACTCACACTCCCTAAGAAACCCTCTGTAAAACCCAAGGCTTTCTGCTCCCTCACTATGGATGCTTTTTCGCCTCCACCCATGTGCACCCAGATGCTTAAAATAAATAGCATTTTGCTACACATGAGGCTTCATCTCTCTCTCTCTCTCTCTCTCCCCCCCCCCCCGGACCTAACACAAACCTCCGCCCCAAATTTATTAGTGTTACCTTCAAAGGAATTTTAATATTGTGGCACAACTCAAAAGACTGCTACTGCTTTGTTGCTATTAACAAAAAAAGTTAAAAGAAACAAAGTGAAATTTCACAAATTTGCAACTGGAGTGCTGTAATTGATCCAGGATTGGCACTGACAGTAGTTAGAAGTGCTGAGATAACAATGCTATAAAAAGGGCTGTGAGGTTACTTGCCATCCATCATGACGGGAAGGAAATAACATTTATTGAGCACTTGCTGATGGTGCTGTGGACAGAGCATGGGTTTTTATAGACAAATGTGAGTTCAAATCCCAACTGTGCCATTTAGTAGCTGTGTGACCTTGGACCTTTAAGTCTGCTTCCTCATCTGCAAAGTGGTTCACCTGGCAGGGTTGTGTGTTTGATTGGAGATGGTGTGTGAAGCGCCTGGACACAAGACAACGGTCATGATCATGTGGCAGACACCATGTTATCCGCATTTGTTATCTCCCCTAAGCCTCACAATACACCCTCAGAAAGATGCTGTTATTTATTTCTATTGACAGGAAGTGAGCCTCGCCCCAGGGCACACAGCTGTAAGATGTCAAGTTAGGATTCACTGGAAGCCTGTGTTCCCTGTGTTTTTCCAGGTTGCCTGCTTCTCCAGCCTGGCTTCTCAAGCCATCCCCTGGCTGATTTAGCTGTTAGAACAGAAGGAGATACTTTATGGATAGTGAAATAAAATTAAAAAGGCAAATACATTTTCAGTGATCTCCCAGGCACATGGCAATGTTATGAAAAGGGACATTTGCATTAGAAAAAGCAATATAATTTACTCCTTTTCCTTTTAGAGTTCCACCTGGAGATCACCAAGCTCAGAAACTAAAACTGCAAAGCTCACTCTGGCATAAGTGCCTAGACTTAGCTCTCTGCTGAGCAAAAAAACCCCTAGGATATCCACTCTCTGATCATGCCAGTTCCTTTAATAGTTCCATATTCCCAGGAGAATTAAGTATAAAAATCCCATGGGACACCATAATATCAATAATTCAAATTGTGGAAACAGTTTGAAGTAATTTAAGGAGAATTAAATATTGACAAAATAGTTGAGGAGCTCTTTGTAAGTGAGCCTGGGAAATACAGCCCAGGAAGGAAGGGGATGGGTTTGGAGGCTGGTAGCAAATCCCTGCCAGGCAGGCCGTCCCGGTGGAGGTTTCCAGCAGTCATTTGGAAATACGCTTTAGGTGCTTGGGATAGAGAGTAGACCTGGGATATAAACTGTTGAGGCCATGAGATCAGAGGAGCTTGTCCAGGAAAATTAGGTAGAGTCTGAAGAGGAAAGGTTGAAAAGGGAACCTTGAGGAATACCAACATTTAAGGGGAAGGTGGAGAAAGAGGAAGCTGAAGAGGAGACAGACAAACAGTAGAATCAGAGATATGGCGGTGACCAAAAGGCGGGGTAGCATCTCCAAATGCAAAGGTAGAACTTTTGCGAAGGACATTGACAAGAAACAGATGCAGAGAGGTCGAGCAGGCTAAGAATTTAAATGGTATCATTGAATTTTGCAATCAGAGTATTGGTGACCCTACAGAGTGGCTGCAGTTGGAGTAGTGGGATCAGAGGTCAGGAAATTCGAAGTCATGAAACGGAGCTGGCGAGCAGCCCCCGCTCGCTGACAGCTGGAGACTTTTCTGGCATTCTAAGCAACAACTAATTATGAAGTCTTGTATTTCCTTTCAAACTAATGCAAATGTCTTTCTTCACTGGGGAGAGTGAGACGTGGCACTTGGCTGGCCCACTGCAAGGCTCAATTGTTTTCCCTGGCATCCGTTCCTGACCTGTGCTTGCTATGGGATCCTCACTGGAGCACGTGAGTCAGGGGCGGGCACACACATTTAAGGAGAGGGGTTCTCTGGGTGGAACAAGTCCAAATAGCAAAAATACTTTGGCAAAACCAATTATAAGAGTTATCAGATATCACCACTTGGGAATCTACAAATGTTCCTTGAACAAGTCCAATTGTGAACCTATAGAATGGGTCACAGAATCTTGGTGCAATTGTTTGTCCTGCCAAGCTTTTTCTTTTTCCAGGCTGTAGTACCCTTAAGTGTGACATACATGTTCCCTCTCATCCCAGGTCCCACTACTCCCAGTGGTCTACAAAATTCATTTGTATCACCCACTTGTCCCTTGAAAGCACATAGTTTGTGACTTTTGTTAAGATATCTTTTGGTGCTCCTTTCCAAGTTACTTCTTGTATCTAGGATATATCAGAGAGTCCCTCTGAAACAAAATAGAGCATCTATTTATTTATTTATTGGTCTTAATGTCTCTTTTAAAATTGTGTTACAATATACATAAACAGAAGAGTTAGTTATAAATCGGTGGCAGCAGAATGTATATCCCATGCAAGGGAGAAGGGGGAGGACTATCTACTGGTGAAAACAGGGTTTTGGAAAAGATGATGTTCAACCGTGATAATAAAAAAGAGAGGAGCCAGGATGCTTTCCTACTGAAGCCTTTGACGACAGCAAGGCATCAACCCTAGAAATTAATCAGAGAATCATTCAGCAAATAAATCAGCTACCCTCTGGGTACCTGGAGCTTAATACAGCTGGGAAAACTCTAGGAGCTCGTAGAAAGCGCATTTCTGAGCATTACCCCATCCAAGATCGAGGGAGCTCCCAGCAGCCACTGACTGACAGGTGCTGGGATGGAGAGAGAGGTGAATAAGCACCACTAGCATCAATGCCCTGGCCACGCCTGACCTGGGAGCAGCAAGATAGAGCCCCAGGCCAAGGAAGTGCTATTGTTGGATGTCAGATGGGTGACTAAAGGGATTGAGGGAAAGGTAGACGCATTGTAGTGTCTGCTGCAGTCCTGTGTTCTTTTGTCCTCTGTCATTCTGGCTCCTATGGAACAAGTTCTAAAAGTCTGAATACTGTTCCACAAATACCTGCTTTGTAAAAATATGCAAATATTTTTCTAGGGCATTGCATTAGTTTGTTAGGGGCTGCCATAACAAAACACCATCAATTGATTGGCTTAAAAAACAGAAATTTATTTCTCACATTCCTGGAGGCTGAAAGTCTGACATCAAGGCTGGTTTCTTCTGAGGCCTCTTTCCTTGCCCTGTAGATGCCTGTTTTCTCCTTGTGTCTTCCCTGCTATGTTTGTCCTAACTAAGGGCAACAGTCATAGTGAATTAGGGCCCACCCAGATGACCTCTGTGCCACCCTTCCACTGGAATTGCTCTTGTCAAGGTCACCAGTAAGCTTCTTGGTACTAGCTATAGTCACATCTCTGATCTCTCATGATTTAACCCATGGGCGGCACTTACCACGACTGACCATTTCTCCTTCCTGAAACATTTTTCTATCTTGGCTTCAGTGCACGAGCTCCAGTTTTCTTCCTAACTCTCTCACCACTTCTCAGTAGCCTCTGCTGACTCTTCCTCCACCACTAACTCCCTGAATGTTGGAGTGCCTCCTGGCACAGTCCCGGATCTCCTCTCTAGCTCCTCCTCAGATAAATTATTAATGATTCCTGTGCCACTAAATACCTCTGTGTGTTGATGACTCCCAAATTCCTCTCTCCATCCCTGACCAAAAACCCCTGACCTTTATACAGATGTGTCCAGCTGCCTCTTAGACACCTCCACCTGGATATTTCATACTTAATGGGTCCAAAATAGTTCTCTTGATTGACACTATTCCCCCCAAAACTTTTTCAACTCCATCTTACCCTTGTAGCCAAGAACGGAGTTGTAAAACCCAAAAAACTTAAGAATCTCCTAGCTGATTTCTCCTAGCAGCACGGGAGGCTGGAAAGTATAATCTTTATTCTAAGTGGACATGTGCCCAGCTAAGGAAGAAGGGGAGGATGGATATTGGAGTTCTAAACTAGGAGTCTCTGCTGGAGCTGGCTTTTTATGTGACATTCCCAAGTGTTAACACAGGGACAGACAAACTAAGCAGTCTGTCATCTGGTTTCAGTAGAGGAGCTGCCAGTGTCGTAAGCCCTGCCTAGAGGAGCAAGGAGGGATGGCATGCATTTCTGCAGGCAGCCCACAAGTAGGGCTAGCGAGGACCATAAACAGATGAAGGTTAGTGGGGCTCAGGCAGGGCCTGCAGGAAGGAGTGTGTTGGGGAAGGCTGGGAGGTGGGGACAGGGTGTGGGGAGCTCCATGGAGGTGGGCAGTGGGGAAAAGGGAAAGGGTACAGTCTTTTACCTCCACATCCACGACTGTTCAGGGCATAGCAGCAGCAGGGATGGTCCCTGACTTCCTCCATTTTTAGGTCTAAGCAGTTATTCCAAGAGGTGCAGCTTCCATCTCCTTTGAATTGTAAAGTCCCTTCTGCGTGCTCAGACGTCCACTGAAGCTGCCCTCTCACACCAGGTCAGGATCACCCTCTCTGAAGGGACAGGTGAGCGTGGACCAACCCCAAATCCCCTGAGAGCTCAGTGGCCCTCTCCAATCTCTGCTGGCCCTGTCCAATCTTCTCTCTGTGGGCTTCTCCAGTTACCCAAATGGCCCTCTGAGACTTGAGCTCGGCCCAGTCTTAGGCCCCATCACATTCCCCTGCAAATGGCTTAGACTCGCAGCCACGCCAGCCCGTCCTGCCATGGAGGCGCGTGTGCGGGGGAAGCACCTGACTCGCAGGCAGGACGCCCTCACTTGAATCCCTGCACCACCACTTACTAGCAGGGTGGACTACCTATAGATACTTCCACAAGTGTAAAATGGGACTAACCGCATTCTCCTTACCTACTTCACAAGGCAGTATCACTTATGTAAAAGGCCTTCATTAAAAAAAAAAAAAAAGAGTCTAAACAGCTCTATATACAAATTTAAGGTTCCAGTAAAGATTCTCTATAACCACCCAGGTATGTTTGAAATTAATGATTTTATTGACACAAACTTTGCGATGAAAAGTGTTATCCTAATAGGATAGTAAGAATCAGTTTGTCTTATACACATACGAAAAAATTGCCGGATGAATTTTCAGTAACGTGGTTTAACTTCTGGTCACTGTCTTGGTGAAATCCAGGTTGTTCTGGGGAGGGCCAGATCCTGTGCCTTTGGCACTTCCTTCCCAGAGTGGGAAACCGTTTCTATATAAAGCAGAGACACCTTTTCAAGGTGATAAATTCCAGACAACATGCAGCAGTGAACTGGTGCAGCAACAAAGCTGTAAAGAGAAGCCAGGCCCAGTACCTGGCAAAGGAACACCTCGCACTAAATGCACATGCCCTGGGAAGAGCCCTTGAACTTGCAGGATCATTGCCAACCACTAGCAGTTGGGGGCTCCTGCCGAGTAACGCCAGTGGGGGCACAGGAGTCACAGGTTTTGCTTTTATTTTATTTTATTATTATTAAAAACATTTTTTTAGAACATTAAGTTCCCCAAAAGCCCTTTCTAAAGGAATCACAAAATGATAAAAGTTTAGGAAAACTGTAGTTATGTGTATGGTAAAGGCTTATCCATTGATTAGGAGAACACCCAGTTTAAGATAAACCTTCCCTGAATATAAAAGTGAGATTTCACTGCAGAGCAATTCACAAAACATGCTGTACCCTAGGGTCTAAGTCAGTCTCCTAGTTGTAAAGTCACTGGTAGATTCAGAATATACAGTCATGACTGACCAGACTCCAAACCCCTCAATATCTGCATAGTGTCTGGCATAGGGTGGAAATTTATTGTTTAATGAATAAATATACAATCTACCCATGGAAGGAATGGGGGAGGGAAAGAAGGGGAGAAGGCAAGAGGTAGGGAGGGAAGGAAGGAAGGAAGGAAAAAAAAAGACACTAATCACTTGTGTTGGAGGAATGACAGAGTTAGCAGATAAGGAGGTTGCATATCTGACTTTCAACCTGTATGTCAGTTCTCTGAACTATGTTACATAAACACACACCATCAGGCTGCCTATTTCTGCTATACATGGAGTTTATTGGTATAGTTTGGTACAACTTTAGTCCTACCTTTCCCAACCCCAGGCATGTTAACAGTCCTTTAAAAATCATGCTATATTATTTTGGAAGAAAATACTTCCAGTTGAACATGTTTAAAGAAATGGTAGAAAATTATTCCTATCAAAACTTGCTTTTTCTGTGTCAGCTACCTGATTTCTAATGTAGTGCACATCAATCTAATGTCAATGTGAATACACATCAACTGGGCACTGGCTTTCTAAAGTGATTTCGTTGCAAGTGCCAAAATGACATAGTCCTCAGGCTGTGTACATACAAGCCAAGGGGAAGCTGTGTGTGCTGCTTCCCTGGTTATCTCCCTCACACAAGCAGTGTCCAGCCTTTGATTGACAATTGCAAATAACCCACGTGCAGAGGGAGAACGCTCAAGAAGACAAGCACAGGGGACTGGAAAGCTATGAAAAACTGCCACATCTGGCTAAGCCTTGAGGGACATTCTAGTTTGGCCACAAGGATGGTGACATTATGGTCTGGAGGCCAACATGGGTGCCAGCTTGGAAGACTTTCCAGGCATACAAGGAGCAGGTGTGACTGCATCGCAGAGACCTCCCAAAGACCCGCCATGGGTGTGGCAGAGCTAGTGCGTGAGGAACTGGATCTGATCTCATACCAAGAGCTAAGGAAACAAGGATAACAGGGAGTTTTCCTGTTTCTTGACATCTCGTGTATCTGCATTTAGAGTTGGGTGAAAGCCAGCTTTTCAGTGAACATGGTAAGTTTGGAGATGGTGGTATTTAAAAAGAAAAAAGGAAAGAATAAGCTTGCCTGAAACCGAACACACCTTTGTGGCCAGGAGAGCTTTAGTGCTAAGATGCGGATCTTTCATCCAGGAAACCCACTCCTCCTGCTTTTCTCTGCCTCATAAACTGATGTGTAATATTAGCTCTTTTACACCTGACCCTGTGACAGGAGTTGGAAAGAGGCAAACTGAACTGCACATCTGCAGTTTATTAGCATTCGTGAGCACTGTGCCAATATATTTACATGATAAACAGGAGGCTCAGAAGGTCCCAACAACTCAGGCAGCTTTTTGCTGCCAGGTAAGACAGTCTCTCAAGGCACTCAGCAGCGTTCAGGTTCAGCAAGGAGCATCCACTTCCTCAAGCTTCCTTGATAGGATCCAGGATTGTGAAGAGCAACAGAGAAGTCCGTCCACTTTCTATATGGACACTGCTAGTTGACACAGTTCTTTGTGATTCTTCGACTTTTGTCTATCTGTCGGATGCTGTCTGTAACATTAATGGTGACTTCTTTTGCAGACATTCTCTTAGTATCTCTTTTAGCCTGTTGGAAAATTTAAAACCAGTGCATTGAGTTACTAGGAAATTGCCAAAGGCCCTTGAATTTGAATTAATCTCTTGAGGTTGTTGCACATACTCACACACACACACACACAGACAGGAAGAATGACCCACAAGAACACATACACATACTTGGAGAGGAGGAAAACAAAAAAAAAAAAAAAAAGAACACATACACATAAGCTCTGTTTCAGAGGTTTCTCTGATGGATCTCTAATACCAACCCAACATAGAGCCTGGCTTAAAACATTATCAAATGAATGAATTAGTTATTAATAGCTAAGGTCCATCAAAGAGTAACGTGAAAGTTTTCATAGTTGGCTTTAGCAGAGCAGTTACGTTTTTGAGCTTTGGAGTCAGACAGACTTTGGTTCAAATCCTGGCTATATAATTTCACTATGGGCAAATTTTTTCTAACCTCTCTAATGCTCATTTATAAAATAGGAAATAATAATATTATCTACCTTAGAAGGTTATTTTAAGATTTAAATAAGGTAATGCTTGTCACTAAACAAGAATAAAATAAAACTTAAAAAGGAAAGTATCCACTTCTAAGTGAAGATAAACCAGTGATAAAGGTCCAGAATTAACATTAAATATTAAAGCTTATGTGCCCAATCCCCGCCCCCACTCCCCCCAAATAGAAAACAACATTAACTAGCGAGGGGCGACACCCCTTCCACTCAAGGACTGTGCGCTGGGAACGAGCACAAGGTGAGCCTGTGGGTCGTGTCCAGCAGTGGCTGGACTGCCAATACCCGCTGCAGGGAGAGCAGCCAGCAAACAGCCTCCAGTTGTCCCCACAAGCGGTTTAGCTCCAGAGCGCCCCCTGGATGACCCCAAGGGCACTTCCTACCAAACAGCCCGTATAATGACGTCACTCAGTCTGCTTCCTGGAAACAGAGTCCGTCTCAGGTCCCGCGGGAGCAACCCTTACGGTGTGAGCATCTTCGCGTGCTGGGTGTCGGGAGATGCACATTTTTCATACACCATGGCCCCCGAACACAAGCCAACTACTTCCTCCGCCGTGCACCCCCAGGAATGGTGGACTCTGGCACCACTGGAGAAAAATAAGTTGTTCTGCTGTATTTGTTTACAATTGGTTTCTGGTGTGTCACATAAATCCTGTGTGCCTGTGTAGCTGCTGGTGACGCCCCTCTCCATAGGCCCTTGACTCCACCGAGCAGAGGCGCAGGTCCTGAGGGTTGGCTGCTAACTGCTCGCACAGCAACCTGCTTTGGAGAATTGCCCTCACCAGATTGGAGCCAGGGATGCCAGGAGGTCACACCCTAATTCCTGGAGAGGCCCATAGCCAATGACTGATTGTCAAGGAAACAAAAGTCTGGCCCTTTTGCCTCCAGGGGGTATAAATCTATGATGCCAGGCGTGCTCCAGGGCTCCCTGTGGGATCAGGGCGAGGCCAGACTGCAGCTGTTCAGCGGAGTTCACAGGTTCCCTGCACTCGGTCCCCTGCCCTGCCCTGCCTGCTCCACTACCGCGCAGATTTCACCTTGGAGTACGTACGTTTTCAATACTTCCGCAAGAATCCTCATCTCAGGCTCTGCTTCTGGGGAACATGACCTAAGATAATACTTTATGGGTGATTTGAGGAATGTCCAAGGATAATTTTGACTCTGTGCCTCATCTATTGATTTCATGAAATAGGATTTCATTTTTTTCTTCCTTGGGTTCCCAGTGCCTAGAGCAGTTCTGAGGGAGAGTAGGCTCTCAATTTAACTTTGGTCGAATGAATGGATGAATGAATGAGAACACTGCATTTGTCAGCAGACTCTTGCTTTAATGACCAGTAAGCAACACTGTTTAGGGTTCGGTCTCACACTCAGACCTTCCGAGCCTGAACTGGCATCAGGGCTGGCAAAGATTCTTAGGAGTTAATTTTTTCCCAAAAGCAGAGAGCTCATAAAGTCTCACAATCTTCAAACTAGACATCTCTGAGTATCTATCTATGACCAACTCCTGTCTTTAAGGCATTTTTCCTAAGAGTAGTTACTTCATCTTCCCACTTCACATCGGACTTCCTTATGCATGCTAATCACACGCGCACACACAGAGATGAAAAAAGGCAACAATTCTGCTTCCTAAAGAAATGTGTGGCCACTGCAAGGCCAGTTCCATCTGACTTCCATCCTTATTACAGAAAAGCTCCGAGGAAGGCCGGGCGAGGTGGCTCATGCCTGTAATCCTAGCACTCTGGGAGGCCGAGGAGGACGGATTGCTCGAGGTCAGGAGTTCAAAACCAGCCTGAGCAAGAGCAAGACCCCGTCTCTACTATAAATAGAAAGAAATTAATTGGCCAACTGATATATATAGAAAAAATTAGCTGGGCATGGTGGCGCATGCCTGTAGTCCCAGCTCCTCGGGAGGCTGAGGCAGGAGGATCGCTTGAGCCCAGGAGTTTGAGGTTGCTGTGAGCTAGGCTGACGCCATGGCACTCACTCTAGCCTGGGCAAGAAAGCGAGACTCTGTCTCAAAAAAAAAAAAAAAGCTCCGAGGACTGAGGCAGGGGAGAGAGACACAGAAGCCGTCTTTGACGTGAGCCAGGTTGATGGCAGCACACCCCTCAAAGTGGCAGGAAGTGGCAGAACTTTCCAGAATAGAAATGTAAACTTTCCAGACTACAGAAATGCTTTTCTTCAGAAAAGCTTGCTGGCAAGATGTCACAAAAGGTTATTAAAGATGACACACTGTTCTCTATTCCAGTCTGCATTTCTAAGCTTAAAAATCCAAGCAAAAATTCAGTAGTTGGATTTCCAAGCTCATTAAATAAAGAGTCAAAGGCTACAAAATTCCTGGAATTCACAGAATATATATGATTGTAATCCCAGTCACAATGTGGCAATTTCTTAAATCTATGTGTCACAAGCCTGCACAATGGAAACGTTCAGAGCACAAGCTTTGGGGCCAGACAGACCTGGATTTAGAGCAAGCCTTTGTCACCAGGTAGCTGTAACAAGACATGTTGCTTTAACCTTTGAGTCTCAGTTCCATTACCCCCAAAATGGGAAAATCATGCCTGGTTTTTTGGTTTTTTTTTTTTTTTTTTTTTTTTTTGTAGAATTAAGTATATCAGATAGCATTGATAAAGTGACCAACTTTTCTCCCTGTTTATCCAGGACTGATACATTTTGAAAATAAAAGTCTCACATCCCAGAAAGCTCTTCAGGCCCCAGCACACCAGGATGATTAGTCACCCCAACTATAGCTATTAGCATCAATTTTATTTGCCAAAAGATGATGTCAGTCAAACATAGCAACCTGCAATCTAAAACCTCATTCTACTGAAACTATGACTACTGCTACTTCTAAATAGCAACAACAACAATAACTATAAAAGATACGATTATGGATATAGCACAAAGCAGAGTTTTATACTCCAGTTATGGGCGCAGAAGATTCCAAACCATAAACAAATCCACTTTCAAATAATTGCATTGCATTAAATTTAGCAAATTAAGCAATTTATTAATAGAATCACAATGTAAATTAAACAATTAGAACAACAATGTGTTTTCTTGGAAACATTTTATAAAAGAGAAGCTTTTGAATCTGAGACATTAACCAAAGGCACCCACCCCTTTGACAGCTGTGAAAATATTCAGGAGGTTGGAAGTTGCAGCAATTTAGTTATGACTTGGAAACCTTAGATTCCAAGCCCAAATGAGGGGGAGAAAAAGAAGATGAGAAAGAAAACTAAAGTGCCAGATATTTTCTCTAGAAGTTCTGAGAAGTGAGTTTCTTTGCCCTCCAGTGAGGAAAGAGCTATGTAAATACAAAGAACAATTACACCATTTTGTCCCTCAGTGGCTGTGACACTTTACACAACAGATATTTTCCCTTCTGATGGGATTTTCAGCTAGCAAAACCTTTTAACACCCCACTCCCTTTTTTTAATGACAGGAAAAGAAAATGTGTTCCTATTGCAATTACTAGCTAAAAAAAAATCTTCTAGTTCCCAATATGATGATGAGAGAGGCCTATTTGGCACTTTTTTCTTATGAAGCTATCTGTGAATTCAATCCTTCCTCTACTTTTAATATTCTTGTTTTGTGAGTTTTATCACCATTGACTCTTGTTAATGGGCCACTTCTTGTTTCTCACCTAGTTTCACAGCTTTTCTATTCCTTCCTTGCCTCATTTTAATTTCTGCAGTTTTAATACCCTGTGAATTATAGATTTTAGTCCTCTTGGTACTGCCTCTTAATTAAAAGTAATGTATTAGCTGCCATTTCTCAAGGGAAACCAGATTGACTGTGATAACTTCTTGGCAGTCTCCAACCCAGATGGATTTGTTTCTCTTGGGGTTCAGAAGTCAATGATCCAGCCTGTTCCCTGTGGAGGTGGGGACAGCCTGGCTGCTCCACAGAGACCTGGATTCAAGACTGCAGCTACATTTTGCTTAGCCTTTTCTCACTTTCCCCAACATGGAAACAAAGAGATGTTCTTGGCTTTGCTTGGACTCCACAAATATATCTGTATCTGACATGGGATTGTATGAACCTTTTCACAGTCTTTGCAGACAACAAAGAAAAGCAAGGCTTACTGAGATCATGATTTATGAGACACCATGTTTTCCGTATAATTAGTATTTTTTAATTATAAAAACAATACATAATTATGATAAAAAGAAATTCGCAGAGTAGAGAAGGCCACATTGAAAAGTAACATTTGCTTCCTAGCTCCTGGCTTTTGGTGCCTTCCCCACAGTGAATCACAGCTAATAATTTCTTAGGGAGATTTTCAGGGGTTTTCTGATCACATATAAGCATAGGGGCCTGTTATTCTTTCTCCCTATACTCTTTACTTCCTGGCCTTTAACTACAGTTTCAACTTTACATTTATCTGTTTGTTTACTTATTTCCTACCTTCTCATCAGATTATAAACTTCAAGAAAGTAGAGATCTAGTCTATTTTGTTCACTACAGTATCCCCAGAGTCTAACTTAGTGCCTATCCCATAACAGACACTCAGTAAATAATTTGATGATGAATACATGTGTGAAGGCAAGTCTCAAGACAGAAAGAAAGGGAGAGAAAAATCCCTGGGAACGGCAATTGTTTTCATTGTTCTGCCTAAATGTCCCAGGGCTTCCCTATAGAATGTCAGTCATGTTCATGATTGATTGTTCCTTGCACCATCCCTGAGAGACAAGTGGGAACGTTACTGTGGTCACTTTCCCAGTGAGGCAGCTGAAATCACTCAGGCTAATGCAATTTGCCCAAGGCCAATGTCAATACAGGTGGTGAGTCAAACTAAAGATGGTGGCCCACGGTCCTACATCCAGCCTCCCACAAATCTGCTGAAGCTCACTCTAAATTCTCCGTTGTTTCAAGTAATGGGAAGGAAGAACATGGGGTTTGGAGGCAGATAGACCTGAGTTTGAATTCTAACACAGCCAAATCACTACTCCCTGGGCCATGTTGGCTGAATCCCTAGTTCCTGAGCCTCTATTTTCCCAAGTAGGGAATGATGCCTCTTACATTTTGGGGTCGTGAGGGTTAAAGATGATGTTATATATAGTGTGCCTGGCACATACTAGGGACTCTGAAAATGTTAGTTTCCTCCTCTCCTCCTTTTCCAAAGATTAAAGACCTGAGCTTTGTCAGTTGTAACTCAACTCATTTGACTTCTTTTCAGTCAGGTCCTACTAAATGGAGAAAGACAATAACAAAACCTCTATTTGTTCCAAAAGTCCATGAATTTATTTGCTGCTGCTTTATGAATTTTTATGGCATCAATGCGAGGTCAGTCAGGGAACATTCGATCTCAACAACTCCATCAAGGGCCAGCTGCTAGCCTGGGAAGCCAATGCCAGACCATGCTTCAGGCAAAACTCTCAAGAATCCTCCAAGCCTGGAGCAAATCCTGTGCAGACCACTGTTCTATGCCCAGTTCTCATTTAGACTCACTCAGCCTAGGGGTTTTCCCCAAGTGCCAAAAGGGGTTGTTGCTTTTCAACTTGAATCTCAGATAGAAGATCAAACATTAGGAAGGCAGCAGAACCTGCTTTAGAAAAGCAACTGAGAAAACAGTCATTCTGTGACCGTGGTGCAGAGCCAGGACGGGTGAGGTCTGAGCCATGGGAAACCTTTTCTAATCTGAGCCAATTACGGGACTGTCTCATTCAATCAACACCTGGTTATCGAGCACCTGTCCGGTGCATAGCCCTGAAGGGGGCTCAGAGGTCAAGGGAAGAATATAAAGAAGGAGGGCTCTGCCTTGAGAGCCTTTTAATTGAACTGCTTTTCCCACAGACCTTTAGATAAATAGTGAATCTTGCAAATCTCCATAACAGGCAGCGGGCAATAAATAGGTGCACATCCCTATACTGCTAAATACCTTCCCTTTTCCCAGTCTTGAGCTAATGAGTGCACCAAAGTGCTGCTGCTTTTTTTTTTTATTTCAAAACATTAACGGGGTACACATTTTTTGTTACATGGATACCTTGCATAATGTTTAAGCGGGGGGTTTTAGCGTGCCCATCACCAGAAGAGTGTTCCCTGTACCCGATAGGCAAACAAGTGCCCTTCTAACAGCTTTCCCTCTCTTCGGTTTTCCCCAGTGGTTTCTTTTGTTCTCTGCCTCCGTTTAATGTCTTGTTTCTGTTTTTCTAGTTTGCTTTCTAAACTCTTCCCTGATATGTCTCGTGGTACTGTTGTCCAGGAGAAATTCTGAGCTGGTCCTGTGCTGCTTTCTTGATCGGGTCTCCCATCTCTGTGGGGCTTCCTCTGTCTTTCCTAGGATGGGCCAGACACTGGGGGGTGGAGGGAGGGCAGAGGGAGGAAGCTCCTTAGCTGAGAATAAGCCCATCAGCTAATTACTTTAGCACGGTCTGGTCCCTTTGCTAAGAATAATAAAGCATCTCAAGGCCTGTAATCCTAACACTCTGGGAGGCCGAGGTGGGCAGATCACTCAAGGTCAGGAGTTCAAGACCAGCCTGAGCAAGAGCAAGACCACATCTCTACTAAAAATAGAAACAAATTAATTGGACAACTAAAAATACATAGAAAAAATTAGCCGGGCATGGTGGCGCATGCCTATAGTCCCAGCTACTCGGGAGGCTGAGGCAGGAGGATTGCTTGAGCCCAGGAGTTTGAGGTTGCTGTGAGCTAGGCTGACGCCATGGCACTCTAGCCCAGGCAACAAAGTGAGACTCTGTCTCAAAAAAAATTTTTTTAAATAAAAAAATAAAGCAACTCGAAAATACACAGCTTCTGAAGGCATGAAGGCTCCTTGGGAGGCCAGCCACATATTTGGAGCTTTTTGTCTGCATAGAGCTATATCCACATATACATTTCTACTCTAGCTGAATACCTGAGGAGGCAGTTTAGGAGGGGGAAAAAACAAGAGACCTAAGCCCAAGGACATGGCATATCCTGTTAAAGAGTGAATGTTTGGAGGCAGCCCAGAGTTCCTGGACAACGGATGGGCAGGAGGAGACAGGCAGCTACAGGCCTGCCTCTCGTGCTGCTGTGGAGCTCAGGCAGGGAGCTGGGCGGAGGAGACTGAGCCAGTGATTTATCAGGCACTGTGGAGTCAATAAGGCCTCAAGTGATCGAGGAGATCAAGGTGCAATAAAGAAAAAGAAAGAGCTCCCCCCAGAGACAGTCAGATCCAATTTGTGAAAGATCATTTTTGCCACAATCTTTTTGCCAGTTAGCACCTATTAACACCAGGCATAAGGCAGAGGCCAGAGGGAATAGGAAAAAAAAAGGAAGATGGTTTGTTTATGAAGCTATGAAGCGGAGAAAGGCCCAGAACATGAGTTGTTGCTGCTCACAGTCATTAGCGACATTAGGTGCCCCCCCCCCCAGAAAGTGCTTTGAACTGTGGAGCAGCATCTGTGTTAGATGGAGTAGTTGCTACCCCTAGTGACTTTCTTTTTCCTTCCTAGCACCATTTCGAGACTATAAATGCTTTGCTTATTTATTCTATATTATCTGACTCCCCACGCTCACCCCCAGTACAACTCGCAGCGGCTTCAGAGCAAACGCCACGCCTGCCTCGTCCCCTCCTGGATCCCTGGCACTAGAATGGTGCCTGGCACCTCGACGGCACTCCGTGAACACTTGATGAATGGATCTTAAGAGTAGTTACAGGAACTAATGAGGAAATTTTCCAGGCCTAAGGATTGCTTTGAACACACAGACTTGTTTTGTAAATCTGAACGGGTAACTGCGGTAGGCATGTGGCTGAGGATGCCTGCTTCATGAAATGGGGTCTTTTGGAGAAGGAAAGCTTTAGAAAAATGCCAAAGAATGATGCACAAACGAATTGCTGTGAAATGCTGCTAGGTCACCTTGAGGGTACAAAGGAAGAACAGAAAAAGCAAGTGGATACTGAGCTTTGGCCCAGAGTATAAGAGACAAACTAGGAAGAGACAGTATATCAAAGGCCCAGGAAGAGAACAGGAAGAAAACTATTTTCTTTGGGCAGATTCTGGGCAGGTGAGAGGCTGCCCGAGTGTTAGTATGAGATAGCTCTGCTGACAGAAGCTTTCATCAAAGGCAAACTTGCCTTGTAAACTTATACTTTAGACACCTTTAGATGGAAAAACCTTTGCCTTGGCCTTTGAAGGACTGTTGAGGACTCAGGATTTGAAGACCACTGATAAACTTCAGCAATTGTCTGAACACTGAAAACTGAAGTTAATCTGCTGCCTGGTCTTATTTTGGAAATAGTTACAACACAGCCATGTTCATTGAACTGCAAAAACAAAAGCTGCCTGTACTGCTTATGGATGTGATCATCTGCTCAGTGGTGCTGTGTTGGTCAGGTGTATGTGGCTGTCACTCCCTTATGACACAGGTTCTACAGCTGCTGGAGCCCTGTGGAAGCTAGCTTTGCCCAGCCCCATCTCAGCTGTCCCACGAGCTCCCAGATTGGGGTGTGCTTTCCTTAGCTCTGTCTGAATCTCAATTCTCATCTGTAACTGGAGACCACAATATCCACATTGTAGGGTTATTGTGAGGATTAAGCAAGACAATACAATGAAGTGTTTAGTGTACTGTGTTGTACCTAGAACACACACAATTGTTGCTATTACAGGCCTTAAGAAGATAGACGAAGCACAGCCAACTGATTTTAAATTCTTATCTTCCATAGCTGGAACATTCATCCACTGCTGGTTAGAGTATAAAGTGGTATAACCACTTTGGAAAACTATTTGTCAATATCTAAAGTCAAATATATCCCGATCCTATGACCCAGCAACTTAACTCCTAGGTACATGCCCAAATGTTAGCAGCTATATTGTTCACCATAGTCCCCAACTGGAAACAGCCCAAATATCCATCCAGTAAAATGGTTAAATTGTGGTGAATTCATATAATGAAATTTACATAACAATGAAAATGAGAAAATTATCCCAACTCACAACAACATGGATGATTTTCACAAGGATAATGCTGAGCAAAGGAAGCCACACACAAAAACACACACACTGTATTATTCCATTTATAAAGGTCTCAAAAATAAACCCAACTGATCTACAATGCCAGCAGTCAGAAGCAAGGTTGCATTGTAGAGGTTGTATCATGGCTGGGAGGAGTGCACAGGGCATTTCTGAGTGGGTGATAATGTTCGACATTTTTACCTGCACGATGGTTCCATGGGTGTGTCAGCTTATTAAAATTCACTGAACTTATGACTTCTGCCTTTTTCTGTATGCATGTTATTTGTGGTAGACTGCACTATTGCTCCTCATTCTTTGCTCTCTCTCCACTTTGGATGGAGTGTGCCTCTCTGTTGAATGTTGGGCTTGTCCTTCGACTTGCTTTGACCGATAGGACATTAGCAGGTATGGTGTGAGCAGAGACATGAACAGTGTTCAAGCAGTCTGGCTCTGCCCTCTCTAGTTTCTGCCGTAGTCGTGAGAAGAACATACCTCTGAGAGCTCTGCTCTCTTGGCCTGATTTCCAGAATAATGCACATGAAATAGACTGAGCCTGGAGCCCAAGGCAGGCCTGGCCTATTTGAGTTGCAGCTGACTATGAGAGGGGAAAACAGTTCTTTTAAGCCACGGAATGTTGATGTGCTTTGTTATGCAGCACTGTTGAGGGAATAGTTGACTAATACATAATTCTTCTAAAACAAGTACTTTAAGATCTCATGCTCTACCTTTCTGACAGCAACCTTTTTCAATTTAAAGTTACTGACAATTATCTCCAGCACTTATGTGGCCTTATTCATGTCACACAATCAAATGAGCCTCAGTTTCCTTGTGTATAAAATGGGGGTAGTGCTTACTTCACAATCCTCTTGGAAGGACTTAATGAGCCAGTAAGCCTAAAAGCACTTGCTGAGCTGCAAAACACAATTTTAAAGTGATGAACGATGGTGGCAGGAAGTGAGGTGGGGAACAGGTGCGTGGATCACGCCATCCACCAGGGAAGCTGCCTCCTCCCCACCGAGGCCCATCTTGGCTCAAAAGGTGGGGCACACGTGTGGGCAGGAGACTAGAGGACAAATGTCAGGGCCTGCGCTAGAGCAGTCACCAAGCTCTGCGCACAGTTCTGTGAGGCCCAGATGGCCTTGGGAGATGGCAACTAGTAGACATTACAGGACCCACAAGGCAGGAAAGACACCACTACGCGCCCATCTACCCCCCCCCCCTTACCTTCAGGGCTTCAGGGCCACTGCTAGTGTCTCATTTAAGTGGTTGTGGCGCCATCTGCCTAACTCCCCTCTTGTATCCTGAGATTCTGAGAGATTAAGTGATTTCTGTAAGGTCCTTAGCTGTGAGCTTTAGAGCTGAATTTGCAACAGGTTTTCTGGCCAAAGCTTAGAAAGGCAACTCATTGACGTGAGCAAGAATTCCATCATTGGATAATGAGTTGTACCCTCAGAAAACACATGGCACTGGCCTGAAGGGACAGACAGGACCAGTAAGTTTTGACGGAGGAGACAGGAGAAAACGGGTTTGGAGCGCAGGGTAAGCAGTCGACTTTGAAGGGATGGGGCACAGGGAAGGTGAGGAGGTTGGAGGGAGGCTCTGAGCAGGAGAAAGAGACTGCAGATCCCCGAGCCCGGCCTCCCGAGAGCATTCGTTCCAGGCTGCGCCCTCCTGTACCCATGGGAGAAGCCAAGGGCAGCAGGATGAACACTCCCCAACAATAGCTCTAGGAGGAAAGAAAGGATCAGAAAGGTTGCCAGCCAGGTACAAGAACACCACTGCCCTGCCTCCCCTCCAACAAACAGTCTAGGATGATGCTGTCACCACATTCTGCTATAAGAATGCTATAACCCTTGGGGACCCTTCCAGTGCCCACCTGGTTGGAGGGTCTGAGACAAAATGCCAGGCTTGTCTCCTACCATGCTGGTCTCTCCCCTTCTTCTGCCTACTCCCCACTTGGCCAACCCCTGCCAGTGGCCGGCTGACTGGCCTAAGTCTGATTCCTCTAAACAGCACAGTCCTTACATCAAGACAGTAAGAGCTGCCACAGAAAAGGAGATCCTTCAACAAAGCTGCACGTAAGCAACACACACTTCCTTTAGAGTGCAAATATCAAAGACCTGCTTCCCCTGATTCAACAAAAAACAGCAACCCTCAGGCAGGGGAAAGGCTGGGGTTAGGGTGGGGTTTGCAGCCATTTTTATATAGCAGGGTGGAGTATTTCCATTGCCAAGGTGAGCCATCCAACCTGGGAGGCAGCCTCTGCCAGGGACACAGCCTCTGGGTGGCTCTGCCTTGAAGCAACCCCCGCCTGCCCCCAATTCTCCAGTCCCCAGTCGATTCTGTGGCTGGGACCTTACCTCTGTGGTCCGAAGGCCATTCTGTTTCTGGGTCAGAGGGCCTGAGCTGAGGTTCTGGGGATTTGGGCACTGGGTCCCACAGTTCGTCTTCTTCTCTGGGTTGGATATTCCACCTGGTGCTGTAGATCGGGGCACACCATTGGAGGACAGTCCATCTTCTAGCACACCTGGGGAAGGTAAGCGGAGAATGGCAACGCAGCTGGCACATGGCAATTGTTGCAAACAATCCCAAGATTGTGGAGAAAAAAGTAGTCAAAAAGAAAGAATGAAAGTTACCAGAAATCCCAACATGCATAGCTATACTTTTCTTTTAGAACATGTGTGCTTTTTCCAAAAGTTAGATTTTAAAATAATTTGTAACCTGAAATTTTCACTTAATGACACCTTGATGACATGTTCCCATGCCATTACATATTCTGCCATATTATTTTTCACACACATCTGCTGTGTATGGATATGTCACCATTTATGTAATCCCATCCAATCGGATACTTGTTTCCACCTTTTCATGATCAATGCTAGTATGATGAAACTCCTTGTGGTAAAGTTTTATTTTTAGTTACTTCCTGGGGATAAGTTTCTAGAAGTGGGATTACTAGCTTGAAGGTTATGCAGAGTTTTGCATTGTTCCACCTCAAAATGTGGGGCTGAACATGTGTGCCTCACAGAGCAAATGCCAAGAAATGACAGAAAGAGGTTCAGATAGCCTCACTGAAACACAAGGGCAGGACTACACTGAGGAATTAATGAAGGATGAAAGTATCTCATTGGAAGGAGAGAAGGTGGCCCAGGCAGCAGGAAGGGGAGGGCCAAGTGGGATGCAAGAAGCAGGCAGAGGCTCTGCTGTAGCCATAGGGAGGCCAGGGGCTGCCACATGGCTCATCCATTCTACCTTTCAACCACACAGCAATGATGGGGGAGTCTGTGAGGCGTGTGTCTCAGAGGCTGGAGACACCTGAGAGACAGAGGAAACCCAGGCCAAGAAGACTGGCTTTGTGAAAACAGTGCCAAGAGTCAGGACAATAGTCATCCTTGCCTCTGGGGCTTCTCAGATAGGTCCAGAGGACAATTAAGTAGGAAATTTCAGTTACGAAAATTAGCACAAAAACAAGAACAAGAAAACATTTGGGGAAGGACAACGCCATTAAAGAGAAACAACTAACTCCCTGTTAGAGACCCAAAGGAAATGGAGATAGTATGGTACACAGAAGAGAATTTTAGATAAGTGTAACCAGTCTGCTCAGGAAAGTGAAGGAAGATAATATAACCACAAAATGAGGACAAGAGTGACTCAAAACGGTTCAGAGATATTCAAAATAATAATCTTAACTATTGAGATGAGAGAGAGAAAAAAAATCCTCAATAGAGAAGCTAAATAGCAGGATAGATATCATTGAAGAACAATTTACTGAGCTAAAAGGGCAAGCTAAGGAATTTTCCTGGAAAGTAGCAGAAACAGTGAGTGAGTGTATAGAAAACAAATTAGAAAACATAGGATAGAAATCTAGAAATTAAACCTTGATCTAACAAGAGCTTTAGAAGGAAAGGCTAGAAAAGATGGAAGGGAAGCAATATTTGTAGAAATAATACAAAAGGATTTCTCAGAACTGAAGAAAGATGTGAAACCCTAACTCGACATAGCCTACCAAATACTTGGTAAGGTAATTATCCTAGTGAAATTTCAGAACATCAGTGACAACAAGAACAGCCCCAGAAGAGGAAAAAAATCAAGACTGAGACTGACAACTTTTCATCAGCAACCGATGAAAAAGAAGACTATGGAACAATGTCTTCTAGATTTCAAAGGATAGCATATTTTTCCATCTTTTACAAGATATTCCCAAATGCACCTCTATAAATCTTTCTCCTTATTGCCTTTCTGCCACCAGTATACAAAATGGCAATATTTCCTAAAACTCACAAATACTGAATATTCTTATTTGTCATCTCTGCCAATTTAGCAGGCAAAATAAAGTAGCTCATTGCTGGGATTTATGCTTTTTTATTTACTAGGAATATTATATTATTTATATGCCTGTTGGCTAATTGTGTAGGATTTTTTAAAAATTCATCATTTGTTTCTCTTTCCTTTGGGGTGTTTGCCTGGGTTTGCATTTAATCAAACTTAAGGAACATAAACAAAATCCTTTCCCTGGGTGTTGAGAAATGACTTGCCACGCGGCAGGCATCAGAAGCACAGTGCACTTGACCTCTTGGGGGCTGGAGGTGTGGTTGACCGAGCAGGGCTGATGACGCTGCAGCTCCCAGCTGGGGAGGCAGTGGTCCACGGGACACCGAGCCACACGTAGCCCATCTGCTCTGCCAGATGCTAAAGAGGCCCTCACTGTGACCGTGGGATAGAAATCAGAATTCAAAACACTAGAAGCCACAGGAGAAAATGCATGGTTCAGAGCTTCCTGACTTGCAGGCTTCAGCATATTGGGGTGCTGTGGATGGATTCTAGGTGAGATTCCTTCGCAGCGGCTTGCCCCAAATCTCTGTGACCCCCTTCCTCTGCCAGCCACAGCCTGCTCCTTTCTCTTCCCATCCCCTTACCCTCCATCCTGCTCCAAAAGGGGCCTGAAACGCATGTGTATGGGCACCCCAGCATACACATCTCATCCTTGCCCCTGTCCTCCCTGCAAGCAGCGTGGGCCCAGGGCATTGCATGCCTGGAGAATGGTCAGGAGAAGAGGCCCATGAAGACCCTGGAAGCAGGCTTGGTGTGATTGGACTTGGTGGAATTTAGATTGCCTTCTAGGGTCCCAGCACCTACAGAAGAGTCTAGAACAGAGACACTCAATGTGGCCCAGGGACCAAATTGTTGTCACTGGTCTACTGTGGGGTAAGTATAAAAAACTGAGTGCAAGCATTTAGAAATTTCTATAGCAACTTGACATTGCCAGAACATCCAAGAGCAAACTTGTCTGATTGAACTTCTCTGATTACACAGGGTACAGACTACTTTGGGTGCTGTCAAGCTCATGTGGTGAGTCACAGGGGGTGTGAGCTGGGTATTAGTCACACACAGCAGGACCATGGATTTGCCTGTGATGGATTGGGGGTGGGAAAGCAACTATTCCTGAAGGAGGGCTGGGGCTTTTGTAGGTACGTCCCTTTGGCCCCAGGATAACTCAGGCCCTGTGGGGAAGGGTGGCCCTGACAGGGTAGGAGGGACAGGGGAGTTTAAAGCACAAGACTGAGGCAGAGACCCCACTTCCCTGAGCTAGGGTACAGCTGCTTCAGCCCTCGGGGCTACTGAGCATGATCCAAGGTTAGCCGGCGCTACCTCTGCCATCTGCCACAGTGTGCCACACAGATGCTGCCATTCCCTATGTGTGTCGTGACCCCGGCCTGGGTTGAAGGTGAGGGGAGGCCCCTGCTGAGCCATCCACTGAATGTCTGTTGGTGCTGCCAGCCTGCATGGTGGTCACCACCCCCTTGTTCCACCCTAGCCACCTTAAGGTGTACCTGACCCCAGTCCTCCCCACACCCACAGCCAGGTCCCTACAGGGGTCGAAGGACGGGAAACACAACTCCCTTCTCCCTCCTCCCAGGAGGAGGGCAGCAGGGCAGGAAGGGGGGGGCCCCAGGCACAGGGTCTAGAGCGGGCAGCAGAGGACGCATCCAGGAAGGCAACAGCAAGTGGGGCCGAGCATGAGTCAGGGCTCCAAGCTCCAGCACATGCCCCATCGTCCACTGGATTTACTTACAAAACACAAAGTCAAAGATAAAATTATTAAGAATTTCAAGATTGTGCCTGCAGAGCATTAGATCCTGAGCACTGGGCCTGTGTGAGCCCCGCAGGCCCCGTGCAGCCCCACACCTGTGGACACACCCTGCCAAAGCCGAACACAGACCCAGGCAGAGCCCCTGCGGCCAGGTGCAAATGGCCAGCGCTTCCTTCTCAGTGGCCCTCCTTTCCTGGGCATCTTTGCTGAGCTTTGGGGCTCCTAGAAACACCATCTGAAAATCCATGATTTGGTCCAGAACTTTCACTTGTCATTGGTGGCTAAACAAAAATTGCATCTCTGGTTTCTTAACCCCCTACCCAGGGACTTCCTCATCTATGAAATGGGAATAATGATCTACCTTCACGGGGCTAAACAAGACCACATAGACGAAGGTTCCAATGGTGCCTGGCACGAGTTGTACTCATCATCAACGGCCCAGCACCTGCTGCCAAGTCCCCCTCTGTGCCCCTGTCCATTAGTCACGTTAGTTACATTGTTGACTCATGAGTCACACAATCAGCTGAGTGCTAAACCACTGGTCCACCAAGTCTGATAAATTAGCTAAGCTCTGACGACAAGCAGGGCCAGCTTGGGGACTAGCATTGCCAAATAGTGGGCAGGGGTCACCTGCCCAGGGTGGTCAAGAGGTCACCCCAGGGGTCAGGAATATGGGGTCATTTACTATTACTTTTGCTTGCAACAAACCAGGTGCTTTTGCTGCACAGGTTTAATGAAACTTGTAGTTTCTAGTTCCAAAAAAGTAGACTCAATCTTAGAAAACTTTTAAAATATGGAAAAGCACAAAGGAAAAATAATTTTTACCTCATCACCTAGAGGTATGCTCTGTGTGGGAGATCAGCATATGCCACCCCAAAATGTGTCACTTGGGTGTAAGGATTATTTTGAGCTGAAGGCAACAGAGATGAAGCAGATACAACAAAGTTCTCTGCCTGCACACTCCCCCGCATTTGCCTAAAAGTAGGACACAAATTTACTTTTCCCTGGTGGCTACACAAGAGGCTAGGGCTCCTCCCTCTCTACCAGGGAAGACAAAAGCTATTGTTCACCAAAGACAACTTTAGACCCTTATCTCCCGGAGGGGCACCAGCGGAATGCGCATTGACAGCTTTACTCACCAGGCTGTATCTATTCATACTACATATCTGCCTTCCCGCAGTTTGCCTCCCCTGGACACTCCAAGTCTTTTTCCTTCCTCTTATCAGTTCTCTAAAGATTCACTGTTGTTTGTTGAAGATGCTACATAAGCTGGAATTCTAAGCCACTTCTTTGAGATTTACTCCTTTGCTAGATATCTCCCATGTATCTGTGAAATATACATGTAAATAAACTTGTTTATTTTTCTCTTATTAATCTGTCTTTTGTTACAGGGTCCTTCTCAGCTAAGAACTAAAAGTAGAAGGGAAATTATTTTTTTCCTCCCCTGCACCTGAATGTCCTGCTGGCAGATGCCACTGGTGCCCGCCCAGATCCATGCACCCGACCTTGGACCCGTCCCCCAGCAGCAGTTAATGGCTCGCCCCTGCCCCCTCCTCCTGAGGCTTGCCCTTGGCTGAAGGAACCCCCCTTCAGGAGAAGCCTGGCCTGGCCAGTGGCATCAGTGGTAGTCCATGGCCAATGACCAACTAAAAGTATGTGTGGGGGGCGGGTAGGGGATAAAACAGCCCCACCCCTTTGCCCGTAAATAATTTCTGTAGCTGTCTCCAAAGCAACCCATGGATCAGGCTGAAGCTAGACCAATCCTGAAACTACATCTTTTCCCAGCTCCTTCTCCTGCCCCCTCCTGCTTCTCTCCCTCCTTCCCTCACATGGGGATCCTCCCAGAAGTGTCCCCAGGAGTCACTTGTGCAAAATCCCCATCTCAGGCTCTGTTTCTAGGGAACCAAACCCAAGACAACATATATACCCTGCTTGCTGGATGCATTTTCTCTGCCCCTTCAGACTCACACTCCCCTTCTCTCCACCCTGCTCTGTGACCCGGGAGACTGATCCGAATGCACCTGTCAGCAGGCTCCCTTGCCTGCTGGCTTCTGGTTGGGTTTGGCCGGTGGGAGGCACCAGCCGTGGAGGGGAGGATCTGCGGTAGCACATTGAGCCAGGTCTTAATTCCCAGGCAGTCATGGGTAGACAGTGTCCTCTACGTGCTCCTCCCCAGGAAGAGGATACAGAAGCAAGAAAACCCAAGAGGTTGTGCCGTTAAGTCTCCTGATCACTTCAGGGAGAGCTCAGGGAAGTGGTGGGAACAGAAGACAGATGGCAAGTTGTTGAGTAGAGCGGTGCTGTATTAGTCAGGGTTCTTAGCTGCAAGCAACAAACATTGACTGGAGAATTAAAGTTAAAAAGGGATTTATTAAGTGATCTAGGAAACTCACAGAATTTCCGGGAAGGCTGGAGCTTGGGCATGGCGGCCACTGAGGGATAACTTTCCAAATCCCCCCATAGAGCTTGTCCCACCCATCCCAAGACCCTGGAAACTGCGCTCAGCGCTGCTGCTACACTTATATTAAAAAAATCATTGTTGTTTTTCTGAGATTCAGATTTAACTGGGCATTCTGAATTTTATCCAGCAGCCCTACTGGGCATCAAGTGCCCCAGACTGGGGGGACAATGTTGGGAAGGCTGCGTTGTCCTTGAACCTGGGCTCCACCTGCATGTCTACTCCACACCACCCCTCTCGAGCCTGGGAGATGGGAGAACTACCCTTATTTTGCAGGAGAAGAAATTGAAGTTTAACACAGATTCTGTATGTTTCAAGCCTTGTGGTATTACCAAGTATTTCCTTCTAGGAAAAACTCCCAAGTAAGCAGTTATCAAATTTTAATGTGCATGAGACCCACCTGGGGTGTCTGTTAAAATGTGGATCCTACATTCATTTCAACAGAACTTCTGATTCAGTAGAGACCTAGTGATATGCATTTTAACAAGTTCCCCCTACCCCACTCCACCCCAGGGACTTGAGACAGGGGATTCTAAAGACTGTAGAGGCTCATCTGTCTCATACACATAGACATATACACATCTATCTGTCTATACGTATGTATATCTGATACAGAGACCAACACTAATGCTAGTTGAGGGTTGCATACAAAATGCTCATCTATATTTTTTCCACAGTGAATTCCATAGCAGTAAATTAAGAGACATTTGAGTGCCCCTCGAGTATGTCTTTTTGACACCCTTCACAAAATTTTCATTCCATCCAGGAGACAAGCCAGATTGCTGACTTTGCCAAAAGATGGGAAACAGCTGTGTCCAAAGCTTGCTGATGAATTGCAACCAATGACTTCTTGCCAAAGCTCCTTGCTATTTTGGAAATGGAGCCAGGCAGGAGGGCAGAGTATGGAAATGTAAAAAGGTAGCTGGATGCCATGGGGAGAGCAGGCAAAGGGGCAGTTTCTGCTTAGCTCGAGCACCTGGCTTTCCTTGGTGAAGGTGATCACCGAGAGTCTGTCCAAAAATAATCAGAAACAGCCTGCAAGTCATTCCCTCAATGACAGAAAACCAAAGTATAAGACATTAGCAATCTATCTGGGAAGAATCTCCTAAAGTCACATCAGATGAAACTGGTTCATCAAACACTTTCTGGGCTCAGGTTCTGAACATATGGCTGATGATAATTTTGTCTGAACTGAGGCATAAATTAAATAAATTGTGATTAACAAGCCACTTACTGAGCATTTGTCTTATAGTTCAAAATAGGAGGGTGTCTGTCATTTCTTCAGTTCTGCTGAGTAATCACTGACCACATATCATGTGTAATATGATATGTGATCTTTTGCATGGCTTTTATAAAATAATTCTTAGAAAATATCTAGCAATGCTTACATTTATGGTCGGTTGATTTTGGACAAGGGTGCCAAGATAATTCAACGGGGAAAGAGTAGTTTTTCAACAAATGTGCTGGGACAACCAAATATCTACATGGAAGAGTACATACACACCATCTATAAAAATAAAGTCAAAAAGGATCAAAGATATAAATGTAAGATCTAAAACAATAAAACACTGAAAAGAAAACATAGGTGTAAATCTTCATGACCTTGGATTAGGTAATGGTTTCTTAGAAATGACCCCAAAAACATAAGCAACAACAACAAAAAGTAAATAAAATGGTCATCTTCAAAATTGAAAACTTTTGTGCTTCAAAGAATGCCATGAAGAAAGTGGAATGACAATCCAAAGAATGGGAGAAAATTTTTGCATATTATATATCTGATAATAACTCTTGGCCAGGTGCGGTGGCTCATGCCTGTAATCCTAGCACTCTGGGAGGCTGAGGTGGATAGATCGCTCAAGGCTAGGAGTTCAAAACCAGCCTGAGCAAGAGTGAGACCCCGTCTCTACTAAAAATAGAAAAGAAATTAATTGGCCAACTAAAAATATATAGAAAAAATTAGCCAGGCATGGTGATGCATGCTTGTAGTCCCAGCTACTCGGGAGAGTGAGGCAGAAGGATCGCTTGAGCCCAGGAGTTTGAGGTTGCTGTGAGCTAGGCTGATGCCACGGCACTCTAGCCCAGGCAACAGAGTGAGACTCTGTCTCAAAAAAAAACAAAAAGAGAACTCTTATTCTCAAAGAGCTCTTACCACTCAATAATAAAAGAGACAAATAACCCAATTAAAATATAGGCAAAGAATCTGAATAGACATTTCTCCATAGAAGATATGTAAATGGCCAATAAACACAGGAAAGATACTCAGCATAATTAGCTATGAGGTAAATATATATCGAAACCCACAAGGAACTACTACTTCATGCTCAGGAGGATGGCTAGTGAGCGCTGGAGAACACGTGGAGAATTTGGAACCCTCATTCACTGCTGGTGGGAATGTGAGATGGTACAGGTGCTTTCAGCCTGACAATTCCTCAAAAGGTTAGACACAGAGTTACCATGATCCAGAAATTCCACATGTGGGTATACACTCAAGGGAAATGGAAACCTATATCCACATAAAAACTTGAACATGAATGTTCATAGCAGCATTATTTACAATAGCCAAAAAGTAAACCCAAATATCCATCAATTGATGAATTCATAAATACAATATGGTATATACATACAATAGAATATTATTTGGCAATACAAAAAAATGAAATACTGATATATCTACAACAGTGATGAACCTTTAAAATACTATGCTGACAGAAGCCAGTTACATAAGGCCACATATTGTATGATTCCATTTATCTGAAATATGCAAAACAGGCAATTCTATAGGTTGAAAAGTAAATCAGTGGTTGCTGAGGTCTGAGGGTATGGAGGAAAATGAGAGTGACTATTCATAGGTATGAAATTTCCTTTTGATGCAATGAAAATGTTCTAAAATTGACTGTGGGGATGGTTGTACAACTCTGAGAATGAAAAAAAAATCATGTAATTGTATGCTTGAAATGGGTCAATTGTATGGTATGTGAATTATAGCTCAACAAAGCTGTTATTTTTAAACTGGTAAGCAACACATTTCAGAATGTTGTATTTGACCAAAGAAAATAAAGCAGCCCATTTGGACTTGAACAGCAATGAGTGGGGAGAGAGATTGACTGGTGGACTTCCACAGTCCTTAAGGACAACTAAAGCATGAGCAACGGTCCCCAAAGGACATGGGTCCTGACTGAGAGGGCCCTGGAAGACCACTGTTCCCTGAGATGAACCACCAGCCTGTCACATCTGCCCTTGGCCATGGGGTTTGGAGGTGGAGACGGCTCCCTCATAGTACCCAGCAGTATGCAAGGAAGATGCCCGCTGAGAACTACAGCTGGAACTGAGAGGACAGCAAGCAGAGGCAAGGAGAGTCCTGTTTGTCTTTGGTGAAATAGACCTGGATTCTTCTCTCCCCAAAGAGACTCCCAGGAGACAACAAACAAGCTAACGAACTGGGGGACAGCCAAAAGGAAAAATCACAATCTCACTTTTCTTCTCCCTACCGCTACCCTTGGGACCTGTCAGTGTTCTCCGAGGCTTGCTTACTTCTCTCTCCCCCTTTGGTCCTCTCCTTGGTACCTTCCTTCCCTGAAGCTTCATCTGTGCTCCGAGAGCACCACAGAGCAGATTCGTTAGGGCAGTTTAAGGTGACACCCCTAAACTGCTCCAAAGGTGTCTGGCACCATGCTAGACTTGATGGCCTACAATTTGGGGTCTTTTCCTTAGTCACTGAAATTTTTCTTTAGGGAAAGACTCTTCTAATGCAATTTTCCTCCCTGCTATAGTCTGAATGTTACTGCCTCCCCAAAATTCATATGTATAAATCTAACCCCAGTGCAATAGTATTAAGAGGTGGGGCTTCTGGAAGGTGATTAAGTCATGAGGCTCCTCGCTTATGAACAGGATTAATGTCCTTATGAAAGGTTGAAAGGAGCTTCTTGACTCTTCTACCATGTACAGCAAGAGGTACCATCTTTGGAGCAGAGATCTTGCCCTTGTCATATGCTAAATCTGCTGGTGCCTTGATCTTGGACTTCCAGCCTTCAGAATTGTGAGCAATAACCTTCTATTGATGATAAATTACCCAGTCTAAGGTACTTGTTATAGCAGCCCAAACAAACTAAGACACTCTTCTTTTCCTGGTTCAATCACTTTTGGGGTGGTTAGCACTTTAAGGAAATGCCAGCTAGTTTCTTGGTTTTTGTGGGGGTTTTTGTTTGTTTGTTTTTAACTCCTTGCCATTTTTGGAGTTTAGTACAACCAGCTTCTTCATGAGGCTCTTTCCACACCAGCTGTAGCTGGCACTAAATTGTTCTCTGAGATGGACATTAGAAATTAGATGATATATCTTTATTAGAGCTAAGAAATATATTTGGGTCAATCAAAACTAGGAGAATTTGATCAATTGAATTGTTTTAATTCTTGTAATTTTTAAACCACCCAAAGCAATCAATTCTCTGGTGCCCCTGGGTGCTCACTTTGTGCATAGTACTGTGCTGTTATGAGTGGATATGTTAATAAAACATTTACTTACCTGAGCCCTTTATGCTCCTATCATTTCCTGGAAATTTACAGATTATGTAAGAATTACTGAAAAGTAGAGCCATGCAAAATTTAAATATGTATCGTTTCTTACCCATCAGAGTAACAAAAGTTAAAAAGTGATAATATTAAATGCTGAAAGGATATGGGATAATGGGTTCTCTCATACACTGTTGGTGGGAGTGCAGATAGAACTATCCTGAAGGGCATTTGGCAGGATCTATTCAAGTTTAAACTGTGCGCCATTATGACTCAGCAACTTTTGTCCTCAGTATCTACTTTAGAAAACCCCTGACCATTGCACAAAGAGCCTTGTTGAGGATGTTCCTTATACCCCTGTAATAGTGAAAAATGTAATCAGCATAGTCATTGGTTGGCTGGATAATTACTAAAATAAATTGTATGCCTATACTATGGAATTCTATACAACAATTAAAAGTATGAAGTAGATTTACATAAATAGAAGCTTAATATATAATACAGTAATGAATGGAAAAGCAAGTGGAGCATTGTAAGGCTGGTGGCAGGCCCCCTCCCTTCCCTAGATCAAAAAAGAAAAGGCTCATGGGACCAGACCCACCAAGGACCTGCCAAGGACGACTGCCCCACTGAAAACTACCACACCTGGATAAAGTTTTGGCTCCTGGATTCCACAAATACTACCAGCTCCTCCTATTTCTCAATGACCACCAAAGGTCACCCCAGCTCTTCCCGCCAGAAGTCCCTAGCCAGGCCCAAATGGTATAAAAGGCCTCACCCCCTTCAAACCAGGATGACTTCTGCTCCCCCCCTTGGGACCCCAGAACTTTGTCCGGGAGTGCTAAATAAAGCCACGTTGTTTGGCCCCACTCTTTCTCTCTCTCTGTCTGTTTCTTTCACTGCCGAAAAACCTTACATTTGGTGCCAAAACCCAGGACACTTGGCCCTACTTTCTCTTTTCACCGAAAATAACTTATAAGCATAAATGTGCACAAATGACAGCTTTGATGTTGAAAAAACTATGTTATATACTATGTTATTATAATGTTTTTGTGTGGGAATACGCACACACACATACTATTTTCTGTGTGTGTAAACACAGAAAAGGGTCTGTTGGGATATCTAACAAACAGATAATAGTGTGTATCTCTGAGGAAAAAAAACAGAGGAGCAGGATCAGGGGTGGTCAAAGGGTCTTACAGCATTTCTACAGTTTTTCATTTATTACTTATGAAACAAAAATGATTTTTAAGAAATAGAGCTATGTCATATTCTACCTTTTCTCATTAGTAATAGCTTTGGACCCATGCAAAATATTTGCCTATTTATTTTTTAGTAATTATATCACATTTAATCATCAAATGTACTATAAAAATAGTAATGAAATATAAAACACATAAGGACAAGGACAACACACAGGAATTAAGACATTGCTATATCAGCCTATTCCACAAAGTCCGATCCTGTTAGAATCAAAGCGTGAGATGTCCAACTCCCTGTAGGACAGTCAGACAGCAACATTCCTTGAGGCACCCTAACAGTATATGTGAGTGGAACAAATGACAGTTGTTCATAAGAATCTGTGGGTTACTTACGTGACTCAAATCAGGCATGGTTAGACCTTTAGAGTAGAGGGTTACTGAGCAGTGTTTAAAAAGAAAGACTGGGCATTGTTGGCATGAAGGCAAATAAAAGAAATGAAATAAAACATAAATTTGTGGGCTCATGCCAGCCCCATGCTCAGAGTTAAGGAAACAAAGGTAGAAAGACTGCTGAAACAACGTGTAGCTAAGAACATGGGGTTGGAATTCGATTCTCAACTCTACTTCATTCTGACAACAATCTTGCAGGTAGATATTATGATACTCCACTTTTTTTTTCAGAAGGGGAAACCGAGGTTCAGGCAGGTTAAGTAACTTACCTGAGGTCCTGCAGCTGGTGCCAGGGCAAGGCTGCCACCCCAGGTCTGCCAGACTCTAAAATCTCTGCTTTCACATGCCCTTGTGTTTGTTCACATCATTTGAAAAAAATCTGCAATGAATCATAGTCTCCCATTTCAGGGCTAAGCAATAACTAGTGGATGCATGGTGCCATCAGAATAAATGGAAGGCTTTTGTTTGTTGCTTTAAGGATAATCCACAGCTCAAATGTCTTACTCCTGGGGTGGGGGTTTGGGGAGCAGATCTTTAGAATCCAAGCAACTTGCCTTAAGAATTAAGTAGGCGGCACTGAAGTGCAGCCAGTGAGAAGATGAGTGTATTTAATTAAACTACCCTGGTGTGTTTCCTCCTCCTCGGACCCATGCCATTGTCTCCTGCCAGGCACTCAGCCCTCTGGGTCACCCACTGAAGCTTAGACACTGGTTCCCTGACACTTAGGAGCCACTGTCTGGCTTATTTTCTGCACACAACAGCTCCTGTGTGGGGGGTGTGGCTGGCTGGCCTTGGGCGATCTCTGCTCCAGGTAGGACAATGACTACCTGCTCTGAGGTGGAAAATAATCCCAGGGAAGCTCACCAAGGCAGGGTTCTGCAGACATCTGGCAACCCAATCAAGGGGGGAGAGAGAGAGGCTGCCACACTGAGAAGGGGTGGCAGCCTGTGGACTCCATTGTCCCCTGGGCAGCCAGTGCAACCATTTAGAACCATGAATCTGACCCAAGCCCAGCCCTTCATTGACTTTTCAATGACCTTAGGATAAAGACGCCAATCCCCATGTGCCCTGCAAGGCTCTTTGTGCCTCTCCTGCCTCTTCCGGCCTCCTGAGTTTATGCTGTGTCCTCTGTGCTGCTGCCCATGGGACATCAAAGGCACCTCCCAGCCACTACAACCCTGTCCCTTCTACTCAAAGGCTCTCCCTGTGGCCTGGCTAATTCTCCATCTCAAGTTAAATGCGACTTCTCAGCAGCTTTCCCAGACTCCTCCCCCACACTAGTTGGGCACCCTGGCCCTCCCACAGGCTGCACTTCCTCCTGGAGCACTCATCTCTGCTGGAATTACTTGTCCCTGGCTTGCCTGCCCCACTAGTCTGGGAGTTCCACGAAGACTAGGACCATGCCTGTCTTGTTCATTACCAGGCCTGGCATACATTAAGCACTCAAGAAATGTATGTGGGAAGAGTCTTGAACTGTTGCGCAGGTTGCCAGAGTGGGTATGATCACCGCAGGAAGACGCTGCCATATGGCCCTTTGTGTATTAAAGTGTTTTTCCCTTGATGTAGCAAACAACTGAAATTCCAAAGAAAGCAAGTACAAACATGAACCATGCTTGCTGTTCTGATTCCTGTGGAGGTATCAGGAAAGGAATAGCTCACATGAATGGTGAGATTGGCCTTGACAGACACCTCTCATAGCCCCCCAGCCACTCGCCCCCGACTCTGCTTCAGGTTGCTGCAGTCCCCTGGGGCTCCCAGAGCAGGCTGGCGTCTTTCCAGGATTTGGGGCTGAATGCAGACTAGAGGACAGTGCTGGCAGTCCTCTCCAGATCCCCCCTGAAGTCCTGAGCAATTGCCTTGACCCTTTGGGCATTAGTGCTGCAGGAAGGAGGGATAGTTTCTCCTCGAGAACATCAGAGCTCTCTGATAACAGCAGTTCTCCAACACCCTCAGCTTGGTAAAGATCACCCTGAACCCAGCTTACAGGAAGCGCTGGTGACAGGGCTGGGGAAGGCTGCATGGGGGCTGGGGAGGGGACATATGTCTTCACCTGACACTGAACCTATTGGTGCCTTGATCTTGAATTCCCCAACCTCCAGAATTGTGCAAAATAAATTTCTCTTCTTTATAAATTGTCCAGTCTCGAGTATTTTCTTATTACAACACAAATGGACTGACACCAGGGAACAGTATCTTTTATACTATGATTAGCACTAAGGTTTAAACTTTAGCTCATTCCAGGAGAGGGAATGTGGTAAACTTTAATTCACCTCTGTCTACCTCTCCCAATCCTTTAAAGACAGAGGATTCTTGACCTCACAGCTTGCATTCTGCATTGAAGAAAGAGAGGGAACATGATACCTTAAATTCACATTCTTCCGTGACAAGGATTAAATAAAAGATTGCATTATATTATATATATTTGCAACCTCTCTCTACCTACCCCAGTCTTCTGAAGGCACAGGATTCTTGTTTACTAGAATGATCTCACAGCTTGCTTCTGGGTTGAAGAATCCAGGTAATTAACCAGTGGAAAGAAAGTCAAAGAAAAGAGAGACATTAAATTGATTTATGTAGAGGGGGGGGTTGGTGGAAAAGGGATGGAGACGCAGAAGAGTGGTATCAGGGAAAGAAGATTTGGAGAAAATCTCTGCCTGGCTTGTAAGAAAGTCTGAGAGCAATAGAATTTCAAAGAGGTTTAATTGTGCATCAAAACAAAACAAAACAAAACAAAAAAACCCCCTCCTTCCTTTGTGATGTTTTTCTTGCGGGACAGAGAAGAATTTGAGTTGCTGTTTTTCCTTCATTGCCATGTCTCTGCATTTGACTCCATTTTGAGACTGAATCTGTTGGGGCCCTATATATTTGTGAGTTCGTGGCTTAAATTCATGTTCATCCTACAAGCATCATTGGTAGTTGGCTCACTGTGTACTGGTAAGATTTTGCTACTTCGGGGCAGCTACTGGCTTTGGAGTCAGGCGGGCCTGGGTTCAAATCCTAGCTCTGCCCTTTGCAAGCAATGTGACCTTTCAGAAGAAACTAAATAATAATATCTTCTATATGTTTTTGTGTAGCAAGTGTCAAAAATACTGTGATGTGCAGTATTTATTGTCACTCTCATTTTGTAGACTAGGACAGAGCAGCTCGGAGAGGCCTAATAACTTGCTCAAACACCACCAGCCAGCTGGTGGTGGAGCCAGGACTCACAACCCAGATCTGTGCCACTCCAAAGACAGCTTGCTCCCTCTCTTGTCTGTTACTGCTCTACCAAGCCTTTATTTCCCTGGGTGTAAAATGAGAATCATGATGTCCGCATCAAAGATTGTTGATCAAAGAAAAAAGAGTAGGTGAGCTGGCAGACCGTCAGGGTTCATTTCACAGCTGCCCACACCCAGGCACAACAACATGCAAACGGCTCATTTCAGATCCTTTCCTGAGAGCAAGGGAGGGCGCTGAACAGGTGAAAGAACCGAAAGAATATCACCAAAGATCAACTTTGCCAAGTCCACACCTTTGTTCCTGATCTGGTCAGGGTGTAGCAACCTCTAAAGGGACTAAGACCCAGAGTTAAGAGGCCCCAGGAGGCCAATCAGGAGGTCAAAGGTTGAACTAAAGTGGGAGATCTGGATCTACGGAGCAGATGCTGTTTACTGCACGTTATCAGAGGGCTGAAAAGCGACACCTGTGACAGAGATAAAGCGTAATGTTCACAGGCTGTTTCTGTGCCTCACCTTCTTAGAAGGGCAGATAATTTGGGGCTTGACTAGCTACTGAGACTTGGTCACACTGAACAGAAATGGACAGAGCCAGAGAAAGACAGACCATGCAGAGCGGATCATGGAGTTCTGGACCAAATATTTATTGCACCTCTCTGATGGGCCAGGCTCTGATCCAGGATGGTGATGCAGAAGGAGGGAGAGAGGCTCAGCCTTGCCCTGTGGGGACGATATTTGGGATGCTGGAAGAGAGAAGTCCAAGAGGTATTGCTGGTGGCAAATCACAGGACAGGCCAAAGAGTAGCAGAGGCCAAATCATGGGTGGCCATGGGTACCTTGTTGGGAGTTTGGATGTGTCCTATGGCCATAGCAGCCCTAGAACGTATGGAGGATCCCTCTGAAGGGTTCAAGCCTGGAGGCAGGGAGACCAGCCAGGGAGCCTTGCCTGTAGGGCTCTAGCTCCTCCCAGAGTTTTGCTTAGCCATCGGAATGTATTTCTGAGATGGCTGTCTTCCCAGCTGGACTCACCAAATTAGAAACCACTCTCAGAAGGCTGTGACCGGAAATCACCCCACTTTAGAAAAATGGCTTTTGCTAAAAAACTCACCGATGAGTGCAACTGAACATTTAGAAAGAAAGAGAAAAAAGGGAAAAAAGCAAAATGATAGTAATTTAATTAGGACAATCATTTATCTATAACCAAAATCTAGATAAAAAGGTTTCCAGTAACAATTCCAAAAGGACATGGTCAGAATCAACAGGTGCAAGCTTATTTTTTTCTTCTGAGAAATCAAATTCAAGGCCCTCCCCCCTCTTGACAAGTTCCTGAAAGGGTCTAAGAGCAAGTACAGTTAGCTTTTCTTGAATCATATTACCATTTTTGATATTTATAAGGAGTTGGCTTTTCTAATGGAAGGGTTTGCTCATCATCATCCACAAGTCAGTGACCCGCTTGTGTGATCTGATCCCAACCTAAACGCAGATTCCACTTTGAAAAAGTTCTGCTTGGTTCAGCATAATACAACCAAGGATATGAGACTGAGACAAATCAAAATCCTTTGTAGGGATTTTCCTACAAGCAGTTTTCTTCAATATAAAATCATCTTTCTTTAGTTTACACATACTGGATTTACACATACTGGAAAAGCAAGAAAAAAAAATAAAATAAAGTAAGAGATTTTAAAAATTAAAAAAAAAATAAAACAAATAAATAAATAAATAATAAATAAAATAAAATAAAATCATCTTTCTTCAAGTTTCCCCTTCAAAATATCTGGATCAGACCTCAGGGATATACAAGAAGGTCAGCAGCCCTAGGGAAAACCTCATGAGCCCAAGGTCATGCAGAGACTTAGATGCAGTACTAGGATGGGTTAATCCAAGCCCCACACTACTGACCCGTGGCTTTGTAGTTTCTGTCCAGGAAAATCAGCACATGTGGCTCCCACCTAACTGAGAAAGCAGACACCCTAAGAATCTCGTTTCCCCCCTCTGTTTTGATATATTCCTCTCTCAGAAACCGCACTGTCCAGCTCACATCTGATACCCAACTCTCTGTTCCTGTCAGTTCATCTCACCTGTATTGCTGAACCCCCTCCTCCCCCTCACACACCAGATATATCACCAGGCCCTAGTGACACACAGAGGCATAAGTTAGTTACTGTCAGTACTGAGTACTCATGGTACTCACATTTAGGGAGAGAGTTGAAAATATAATTCAATGCAGTCCTTATAAATCAAATCCTCCTTGTGGTCCAGTCTCAGAGTGCCATTGGATTAAAGGAAACACTCTTAAGTTATTAGAAAGTAGTCTAAATCCTTTACCGGCTTTTTTTTGGAAGAAAAACAAAGGAAGTTCCATTTATAATCCATTGCAACACTTTACAATATCCCTAGACAAATAGTGCATTTACTAATCAGGAAAACAAAATTATAGGCTTAATGAAAACATGAGAGAAAAGTCCAAAGACACGGAGTAGGATGGATTGAAGGGGATGAGCCCAGAGGAAGGAAAGTCGCCCAGGACTGTTACAGCACGGAGGCAGGAGGTGCTGAGGGCCTCGGCTCACACAGTGGGATGGGACAGAGTCGAACACGGTGGATTCAAGAGATAGTTAGGAGAGAGGAGAGGGAAAGGCTCAGGAAGTGACGCTGACAGTCCTGCAGGACCAGCTGCCATATAACTTTCCCACATGGAGGTCTCTCAACTAACTTTAGACTCAATATGTCCAAACTGACCTTCCCAGGTTACCTTCAAGCCAGTTCCCATTCCTGACACTGCTATTTCTGTCAGACATGCCACCAATTTTCTAGCCTCTGGCTTTAAAAACTTGTGAGCTATCATTTCCCTTCCCTTCTCTTCGTTCCCTACAATCAAGTCTGACACTAATCCCTGTGTATCTCCTCAAATAGCTCTTTGCTCTCCATTTATACTCCCATTGGAAAGGCCCCGTTCACCTCGCCTCACCTCTAGATTACAGCGATAACCTCCAGCTGGCCTCCCTGCGCTCCCCACGGTCCAGCACGTCCTAACCGTGAGAGGAAGATGGATCTCCCCAAAGCACAGCTCTTCCTCACGCCATATTGCCCCCCATCAGGTCAAACACCTCTGCCTGGCTAGCAAGTGCTCCCTCCTGTGGGCTCGCGGTCTAATGTCAGGCCTTCCCCTCCAGTCAGGCTGGTGTCTTTACATTCCCCTGAGGGCCAGGCTCAGATCCCCACCCCCTGCACTGTTCGTCCGCCCTCCTCCACCTTCCAATCTGGCGAGGTGCCACTGACCAGCACCCTGCTCACCAGCGTCTGCCTCTGCAGTCAGCATGGCACAATCCAGCTCTAAACCATTCCTTGCTTATTCCAAGTGCCCGAGCTTCCCCCCACCCCCCACAGCGAGGCTGTTCATTCCTTCAGGAGCAAAGCCTCTCACTTTGCCCAGCCACCTCTGCTAACCCAGAAAAGAAAGATCTCAAGGGAGCAGCGTATTTGCATTAGGGACTAAGGGACCCTCAGAAAATGACTCACTCTGAGGGAAGAAGACTCTAGAGGGGAGGAGCAATTTTAAAGAGAATCAGCATTTGTCCCTCAACACTCTGTTCACAACCTGACCCCGTGGAGATGAGGGGGCCACAAGAACAGATGAGAAAGCTGTTTGCCAAAAAATTATCTAAGACATAGGGTACAAGCAACACTACTTGGGGGCTCCTCTAAGATTACAGCCTAACACAAAACGAGGAGAGAGCTCTTCTCTCCTCCCTTACAGTGTAACCCTGCTTGTGCTACACAAGTGCACATACGCTGCCGGCACCCACCAGTTTGTCCTGTCACAACCGCACTCCAGCGTGGCTCCCAGCTGACACGCAAACAAGGCAGAGAATCTTTTGTGAATTGGTGTCCAAGGAGTGTGGCACTTGGATGGGTGCCATTGAAGATCAGGCTTGTGGTTTAGACTGTGTGCCAGTTGGGACTCTTGGTGGCAATAAATAAATAAACAAACAAACTAGCACCCAAAACACAAAATAAAACTGGATCTGGAGCAGGGTTTCTCACAAATGCCAGCAATACTGACATTTGGTGACAGACAATTCTTTATCGCAGGGGACTGTCCTGAGCATTATAGGATGTTTAGCAGCACCTCTGGCCTCTACCCACTAGATGTCAGTAGCATTTCCCTACACTTGTGACAACCAAAATGTCCCCAGACATTGCCAAATTTCCCCCGAGAGGCAAAGCCACCCAGTTGAGAACCACTGCTGTAGAGCATTGGTGGCTGTGGCAGTACCTAAGAGGACACTTCAGTGCCCAGTGGACGTGGCAGTCGTGCCCAGCCATAACAGTAAATGTGCCTGGAAGGTATGGCAGTGTCTAGGATGTGTGCATGACGTGGGAGGGAGAACAATGAGTGTGGCAGGAGTTTCTAAAGCAGAAAGGGAAAAAACAAGAAGCAAAAACAGGCCCCTGTGGTAACAGAACAGCACCTGGCCTGAATTATTTGTTAGAAACAGCCCAAGGACCCCTTAAAATACTTTGGGAGATTTTGCAAAAGGTCTAGGGTCCTGAGATAGCAAGTGGCTGCAAGAAACAGTGACATATAGCTCATCACTTCTCGTGTGAGCCCATTGTACCCAGAGACCAGTGAGACCTGAGGACATTTGGATTAGACTTGGAAAATTCCGTAACCTTGAGCCATTATCAAACACCTTGGCTCAGAATTACCCAGCACCACTCCCTTGTCACAAGTGCATTTACTTACAGCTACAGGACAATAGACTCCAGGGACCATGGCTTAAACTCAGCATGTTCTCCATTTCTGGGGCTTGGCATTGCAGCGTGTGAACTGGGGGCTACACATTAAAACAAAGCAGGAGAGAGTTTTCTGGGCAAATTTAATCAAGAGACTACAGGGCAGCAGGAAGACCAGCTTGGATGAAGAGGCCTTCAGACAGACAAAAAACAGTCCCAAAGGGAACAGGAATGGAGCTTGTTGACTAGAAGCAAGACCCTTTGGGATTTTCAAAAGGAACCAGGTCCATTTATTCTCCACATTTTTACTGGCCTCTCACAGCTAATGCTGAGGGGCTGTGGTACCACGAGAACTGGCTTTGGCATCAAACAGAGCTGGGCTCCAACCCCTCACCGCCACCTACCTGTCGTGTGACCTTAGGCAAGTTTCTTCTCTAAGTCTCAGTTTCCTCATCTAATAAAGCAGAGCTCATAGTTCCCACCTCCCAGGAAGATTGTCAGGGTGGCAGAGAAAGAGCGGCTGGCGCAGGCCTGACCTTGGTGGATGTCACCTGCTAGGGAACCACAAAGGGAAGCAGAAGGTGACTCCTGGACGCCCACTCAGAGTGCAGATGTTCACCGGCTGCTGTTGCCTGACAGGCCCTAAGGGAGCCCGGCAGAGGAGTGAGGCTTGGGCTCTGCCCTGAAGCTGCTCAGCGTCTCATTCTTGGTTCTGTTCAACAAACATGCAGATTGCGTGCAAGGACAGACATGGGCACGCGGCTGCAGTGAGGACTAACGGAGGACCCTGGCAACAAGTAGAGAGGAGAAATGAGATTTCACGTGAAAAAGAAATGGAAGGCTGCTGGGCGCCGTGGCTCACGCCTGTAATCCTAGCACTCTGGGAGGCTGAGGCAGGAGGATCACTCAAGGTCAGGAGTTCGAAACCAGCATGAGTAACAGTGAGACCCCCCCATCTCTACTAAAAATACAAAGATTTGGCCAACTAAAAATACATAGAAAAAAATTAGCCAGGCATGGTGGCACATAAATAGAAAGAAATTAGCCAGACAACTAAAAATATATATAGAAAAAATTAGCCAGGCATGGTGGCACATGCCTGTAGTCCCAGATACCCAGGAGGCTGAGGCAGGAGGATCGCTTGAGCCCAGGAGTTTGAGGTTGCTGTGAGCGAGGCTGACGCCACGGCACTCTAGTCTGGGCAACAGAGTGAGACTCTGTCTCAAAAAAAAAAAAAAAAAGGAAGAAGAAGAAGAAAAGAAATGGAAGGCTGAGCTCCAGCTCCCTGGGCATGTTCTAACTAAGTGTTTAAGGAGACAAAGAAGTAACTCAGGGTCCCCACAAGTGTCCATGCCCACAGTGCCTTGTGTTTCAAGTTCAAAGCCCTTTGCACATGTGTGACTATTTTACTAATGATTTGGTTACTGTTTGTCTCAATGCTAGACAATAATCCTTTCTTAAATGAAAAATGTCCCTGTTTGGCCGGGAAAGAATCACAGTACCACACAGACTCCAGTTTACAATCCCAACTCCTCTAATCTCCCCTGATCCCTTGCCGATGTGTCATTGGTCACAGTTTCTTAGGAATCACTTATCTGCAAGGCCTGGGGCAAAGCCCCATGTGTTTAGAAGCACCAATGTCTTTTTTATAGGAAAGCATTAAATTGACATAGAAACAGGGAAAGATAATAAGATAATATCTTTATCTTTAGACTTTGATCAACTATGTATATAAAAGCTTTAGGATAATTGTCAGAATACAAAGAGAATGCAAAGATTCCAAACTAAAATAGTATAGGGAAAAAACCAGAAATGGAGAGAAAAATCCAAAAGAAGATGAAAACTTAGGGGAAAAAAATAGAAAAGTTGGGAGGAGAAAATTTGAAGAATTTCAAGTGTCCATTTCTTCGCAGAAGTAGGAAGTGCAGTGCTCCACAGAGGGGGTGGAGGAGGTTCAGAATGGTTAATGAAGGGAATGAGAAGAGGCCAATCTAGATTGAGTCAAATAACCACCTTGCAGCAACCAGGGCCTGACTGAGGTTTACAATTATGGTTTTGCAACTGATGCAATCAGCTGTCAAGATAGCAAATCAAGCTGAAAGCTGCTTGGTGAGTACAGAATCAGTGAACATAGAATTAGGTTTTGAGGCTATTCTAGCCCCAGGCTTGGGAGAGGTGAAGCCAGAGATAGGAACACCACTCTACTATCTGGCATGACACTGTGCCCAAGGACACTCTCTCTCCTCAACAGAGGGCTGGGTAAAAACCAAGACATTCTTATTACCCAGTTCCCACATTGATCAGACTCCAAAGATACCCCTATATCAGTCAAGCTATAAATAAACTGAGTAAATGACAGCTCTCTGTGCTTTAGTCCATGTGGGTCTCTTGAGCCTGCATCCTGATGGCCTTCCGTTGTCAGCAGTGGGATAGTCACCAATTGTTCCTTGCGTAAATCACCACTTCTGGTTGCCACTCTCATCTATTTTAAGTTGATTCACCTTAGCTTCAAGTTCAGGAAGTGACTTCTTACTATGATTTTTCCCTTACTCCCATATATACTCATACATATGCTAACATACATTTTGAAGCCTCTGGGTCCTTTTGGGAGGAAACAAAAGGTAACACAAGGCAGTATGGATTGGAGGACATATGGACTGAATTCCATCATCACCAGCTGTGTAATTTCAGGTAAATCACTAAGGCTCTCTGACCCAGTATTTTCTCACTTGGAAATTAGGGATCGAATGTTGGGGAATTAAACGAGATAATCTGTACAGCACCTAACACTGTCTGACACACAGTAGGCGCTCAATAAATGGCAGCTCTCTATGTATTGAGCACAACTCTGGTGATGTGGTATGTTAGACAGAATAATGCCCCCTCCCACAGAAGTCCACTCGTAATCACCAGCACCTGCTAATACGTTAGGTTCTGTGGCAAAGGGAATTAAGGTTGTAAATGGCATTAAGGTTGATAATCAGCTGGGTTTGAAATAGATTATCCTGGAATATCTGGGTGAGCCAGTATAATCACCAGAGTCCTTAAAAGTGGAAGAGGGATTCAGAAGATAGAGAATCGAGGATGTGACTACTGAAGAAAGGCACAGAGAGATGCAGCGTTGCTAGTTTTGAAGACGGAGCAAGGGGCCATGCACCAGGGAATGCAGGCTGCCTCTAGAAGCTAGAAGGGGCAAGGAGGCGGATTCTCCCAAGGAGCTTCTAGCAAAAAATGCAGCCCTGCTGATACCTTAGCCCAGCGAGAGCATGTCAGGCTTCTAACCTACAGAACTGGAAGACAATAAATTTGTGTTGTTCAAGCCACTAAGTTTGTGGTCATTTATTACAGCAGCAACAGGAAACTAGCACATGTGACATGGGAGTTTTTCCATCCTGCTTTCAGGAACCATGTCCAGAAATTCACTTAGTACCCAACAGTGCTCAAACTTAGCTATTTCAGTGACAAAACTATGACTTCTATGCCCATGACCAGTTTCAGAAATTTAATGTGCCTAGGTTTGTGGGCAGATATGGGACAGAGGTGGTGGGGCTGAATAGTTACTCACTGCAGCCTCTTTGTTGGAAAAGAACTGGTCACTGCTAGCAATTCCAGGGCAGCTATGCTGAAGCCTCAATGTCCACCCACAGCAGGGAATATGCCTCATGACACCTGGGCCAGAGAGGTCTCCCAGGGTGTGAATCACTCGGTCCTTGTACAGCTGTCCCATGTCCACCTGCCCAGATCTGGTCCTCCATCCCCTCTCTGACCTGTGCATGGGCTGTGGCTGTGCTGCCTGAGCAGTCCTTGATCCAGCAGAGCCTTAGACTATCGTCCCTCTATGCAAGTGCAAAGGCAAAAGGGTAACAGGCTGATGGGCAACACCAGGGGAATGTGGACAATGGGATTTGGTGATGGAAGTGGTTAGGGGCTAAAAGAGGAATAAGACTTTCCCTGTTATCCTCTATTTCCCATCACTTTGGCATTCTCACGAAGGACTCTTGGCCATATTGCTGGTTGCCCACCAACATCCATTCTCTCCCTTCTTGGAAGACCCCATCTTTGGTGAAAAAGGCTGAAATACCAATCCTGGCTCTCCCAGCTCTCTGGCGGCGCCTCCTCCAGCCCAAGGGGATGAAGCATGACTGGTTTGAGATAATCATAATAACATCTTCTCCTTTCTCAGTAATTTGTTCTGTGGTGAGCATGAAATTTGATTACGTCCAATGAGATGTCAAGGTCATCTTCTGAGGGGCTTGTAGGAAAGAGACAAAGGGGGAACCTGCCTATCCTCCCTCTGAATAAATAGTGTTGCCTGAGAATGAATGAAGGCCTGTCGTCACGGGGAAGGCGCCCTGGGAGCCGGCCATGCTGTGCCGTGCCGTGCAGTTAGGTCACTTGGAGCCAGCCTGCCTCTGAGCTTCTTGCTACGGAGACGACACATTCCTTACTGGTCAGTGGCCTCCAGCGGGGCATTCTGTCCCCTGCAGCCAAAAACTCTCTCACTGACAAGCACTCTGGGACTCATGCAGACCCCAGGGACACCTGCTCAACTGGCCCCCTTCTGATGGAGACATGCGGGCTAAGTGGGCACAAGTAGTAAGACGGCGTCTCTGCCCTTAGGGCTGCACAGTGTAATGCTGTTATGGAAACCACTTCCTACCTGCTCCTACCTCTGCATTCCAGAAGTCAAGAAAATGGTGTCTGGGTTCTCTTACTTCGCGTTTAACCCACATTTAAATCTCACTAGAGATTATTGATTTTCAGATGGCAAATCTGCTCTCTTAAAATCCAGGTGTTCCATATATAACCACATGCCAAGCCTCTCCAGTCTTCCAGAACCCCACAGGACGAGGGGCACAGAGAGCAACACAAGCCATTTGGGTGGCTGAAGCAGGCATGTTGCAGAGTTCACATCAAATGGGTGTAAATGTTCAAATTTCTAGCATTTTGTGGATTTAAACAATAGGATACCGTGAAAGGCTCTGGCTGGAGCCTCAGGAAGGAGCTTCAGGAAATGTGGCCGGAGATGTTGCACACTTGTGCAGGAAGAAGTGTGGACTTCTTGGATGTTGACTGATCCTGTGGCAAACCAGGGTGGGCTATGAAACGGCAAAAGATAAAGAATAAGGAAGACAAAAGAAGAAATGGCTCTGGACAAAGCAGAAAAGAAATTTCATGTTTCAGGCCCAACTATTACCATATTTTCCCCAAAATAAGACCTACCCATAAAAAAAGCCCTAGCAGGATTTCTAAGCATTTGCGCAATGTAAGCCCTATCCTGAAAATAAGACCTAGTGATGGGCGTGGCTACGCAGTGTGTCTGCACAACCCATGCATTTCGTCGTAGAGCGGTAAAGAAGACGAGCAGCCCTTCTAATCTGCCCCATCGTGACAGCTACTATCCCAGAGGGGACCAGAAAGGTGCGGGCAGCCCCACCAAAAAGGTCAGCTCCCCCTGTCAGCTCCCGGCCATCCTGTGCGTGCTGCAAGCTGAGGCTTTGAGGGGAAAATAACACATCCCCTGAAAATAAACCCTAGGATGTCTTCTTGAGGAAAAGTAAGTATAAGACCCTGTCTTATTTTCGGGGAAACACGGTAATAAGTGCTTTGCCCAAAATCCTCTTGGCGAGGGATCGGGAGTCAGCCCTGGAATGACAATGCCACATCTACCCAGTGTGTGAAGCATGGTTATGCGTATTCATGGCTAGTGACAGCAAAAAGTTTACTCTATAATGCAGGTTTGGCGTTCTCAACTTCACTCTGGTGGCAAAGTACCAGGTTAAAGGAAACCAGCTTTTCACCCGTTATGTAAGCGGGCACCACCCCCCAGTAGGCCACAGCTCGCCTCACAGGGCAATGTCGTTAGTTTCTGTATTAGCTACTACTAGCCAAGTTCTTCTCATAGGTGGGTTATCATAGGCAAGTTCTTCTCATGTGCTTCTCATGACAGCACACTTCAAATATTACATCTCACAGATTTAAAACAGTGCCAATTGATGAGATGGGTAAGAGGGAGCCAGAAATGCCAAGATGCCCTTTGGAGGAGGAACCATAGGAAGGCAAGTGGCTTGGCCCCAGTTGCTGGCCATTCTGTGGACTCCAGAGCCTGGGGATGGACCCAGACTTGGAAACGTCCTCAGTGTTGCCACTGTGGGTCAGTCATCCATGAATTCATCTCAAGTGCTGTTTTCCAGAGCGAATTACTCAGAGGATTAAGTTTATAGAATGATAGATGGTGTCTGTGAAAAAAGTTATGATAGATTTATAAGTTTGGGTAACTCTCAGTGAAACAAAAGTGTATTTGGTTTCTGAGGCCACTGTAACAAATTACCCAACTCTTGGTGACTTACAATAATAGAACTTTATTCTGTCATGGTTCTGAAGGCCGGAAGTATGGATTCAAGGTGGCAGCAGGGTGCCTCCCTCTGGTGTTCCTTGCCTCATCTAGCTCCTGGTGGCTGCCGACAGTCTTTGCCATTCCCCGGCTGGTGGCCGCGTCACCCGAATCTCTGCCTCCATTTTCCATGGCCTTCTCCTCCGTGTGTGAGGTAATGCTGACACGCCTCTGGCTGTCGCTTATAGGGTCACGTGGGATTGCATTTAGAGCCCATCCTGATGACAGGGGTTCAGGGCACTCTACCTCACAATGTGGGATCTTGGCATATTGAAGAACAGCAGAGGCAGGATGGTCTCTCTGATATTCCTCCTGTCCTTCTTTCTTGAAGCAGGTCAAAAGACCTAGGGAGGATTTTTCAAACTTTCCCTTGAAGCAGGTCATAAGACCCTTCGGGAGAAGTGCCCTCCTTGTACCCAGAGGAAAGGAATATCCTTATCTCTGAAGAGAAGGGACACAGAGGAGAATCTGCATCACGAGCCTCTCTAAGATCCCCCAGAACCATCAGATCACACTCCTTTGTCCTGTCTATGTTTCCATGACGATCCACTCTTCAGCAAACCTGGCATAAAAATATACAGGCTTAACCATTTCTCTGGATCTCCATTTCCTTATGAGGGCTCTCATGTCACATAAAATTTATACTAAATAAATTTGTGTGTGCTTTTTTCTTGTAAATATGGCTTTTTTGATAGGTCCTCAGACATAAACCTAGGATAGATCAATAAAAAGATATTCCCTACCCATACTGATAATCCAGGATAAACTATGACTTTCCAGGTCTTTAACTCAATCGCATCTTTGATATATGAGATAATGTTCACTCTTTTGCCATGTAAAGTAATGTTTACAGGTTCTGGGGATTAGGACTGTTGTCCTAGCTTTGGGACCACCACTCAGCCCATTACATGGAGTGAATAGGTTTATTTACTGTAGGATTCTGCTAATATGCGCACATACATGGTGGCCCTCTGAGAGGAGTTTGTGGTATGGAGCATTTCCCAAGCTTATCTAACCACAGGGCGTGGCCCAGGTGGTCATCCTAGAGCGAGTCTAAAACGGTGGCTAGAAAGCCATCATCTGCGAATCGCCCTTTGCACGGTATATATTTCCAAATGCATTCATCCGGGGGTTCCTCTGCCACTTGTCCACTTCTTTGCAGTTTGCAAGGTAAGCGCAGAAAATCAGCTAGCTGGCATGTCTGCAGCAGAGGCCCCGGTTTGTCTAGAAGAGCAGCAGGCCATGCCGTGAGCCCGTGAGGGAAGCCCTTCCCAGGACCTGGCGTGCAGTTTGCTTTGCTGTCAGGCCCTTGCCTGTGCCCAATGCGAGACGCTCCAGTCTCACCTCGGTTCTTTCTCAGAAAACACATAAATTGCTTTCCCCTTTATTGCCAGGTTCCCAGAACATACTGGCTCAGTCTTTCTTTCCTTCTGGTGATATGCCAGAGGGGTTTCCCTGACAACCACATTGGAACTTTTCCTGCTAGAAGTCCATCTTGATGGAGGGGGCTGGAGGGATGAATTCAGGGCCCAACCCCCTTTCAGAGCCTTATTTACCATCAGCTTTTGTGGTCTGAATCTTCTGGAAGCTGCTCTGCATGCTGGCCCTGTAATTTGCCTTCTCTGGATTGTTTATGGATCAAGGCCATCAGTGTTCTCTACAAGGACAACCTTGCTCATTGTGAAAATACATTTTCCATAGCCTCTTCCTATTTCATGTGAAAGATTTTAAAAGTCATTTTTTGAGGGCCTTCTGGTTTGTATGTACACTATAGGCCTATGGTCAAGGACCATAACTTTTAAATAATTTTGCATGTGCAGATCAGTTTATTCACTTCTGGCATCACTGTTACCAGTTACTTAGATTCAAATTCAACTTTGTCAAGGCTTAAGTTGAGTAACATTTTCCCTAATCCCTTTTAATTTTTTTGAAACATGGAATCATTGAAGTCCAGTTGACTTAACTTTAAATATAAAGTCTGGAAATTTCTGCCCTTACTGGATGACTTTGGCATAAATTTCATAAAAACATTTCTTTATCAAGTGCCTACTACATGCTGGATGCTTTCCTACATTTTTGTCAATTTGCCTAAAAATGTGGTGGTCAGCAAACTCCTGGGGGTCTGAGGATATACTATCATTCTCCCATCTGGATGGCAACTGTGAAAAAAAAAACAACTATTATAAGCAAATTTGGAATCATCCAAATGAACTCAGCTTAGTAGAATTTCATGATTTGGTGCTTACATTTGTACTGTTTTAAAGGCTGAATTAGCATCAACTTTTTGAATAGTCTTGAAGTGTTAAGAAAGGAATAATATGAATGAGACCTCTGTACTTCATGAAGGCAAAATGTCAGCATGAATGAAGGCTTCTGAGTCATTTAAATAGAGAAAGGGTTGTGAGAATAGAATCATCCCCCAGCACAAGGTAACACAGGGGCTCTGTGCTGGAAACCATGGAATTCACATCTGTGTGGTCCACAGTCCCCATCCTTGGAGGTACCAATGTGTTGTATGGGTAGTGGGTGATTAAAGTTGGCATCACCATAAAAATGAAGAATAGCTGCAATAATGATGGTGATTCAAATGACGGTTTACTGTGCTCAAAAACCAAAAGAATCTATGGGCAAAGGTGAAATAAAAAAAAAAAATAAGCAAATGTATCTATCACTGAAAGCAACATATGCAATTCAGTTTCTATAAAACAAAATTATTTGTTACATTACATTAATACTATTATTCAGAATGTTACTGGCTTACAGGTCTCTTCTTTGTGAATCATTTTTTGTTTTATAATTGTTTATGAGATATAAGAAGTAGCTTCACCTAATTTGCACATTTTTAAGTAAATTGTGATTTAAAAAAAAATTAGGCCGGGCGTAGTAGCTCACACCTGTAATCCTAGCACTCTGAGAGGGCAAGGCAGGAGGATTACACAAGGTCAGGAGTTCAAGACCAGCCTGAGCAAGAGTGAGACCCTATCTCTACTAAAAATAGAAAGAAATTAGGTAGACAACTAAAAATATATAGAAAAAATTTTCCAGGCATAGTGGCACATGCCTGTAGTCCCAGCTACTTGGGAGGCTGAGGCAGGAGGATTGCTTGAGCCCAGGAGTTTGAGGCTGCTGTGAGCTAGGCTGATGCCACGACACTCTAGCCAGGCAACGGAGTGAGACTCTGTCTCAAAAAAAAAAAGAAAAAAAAATTAAAATATCCCAGGAGTCATTTCATCTTTACACTCGTGGAATTGGCATTATTACCCTCATTTTATAGGGAAACTGGAGCTTAGGAGATATAGAAATTTGCTTCTGCAAATAAAAAGCAAGCCAGATTAGAATTCAGGCTACCTAATCCTAATTACTATCTACTGTCTTCCTAAAGCAAAACATGTTTTCTTGAATAGAATATCTGGCTTCTGGGTCATTTTATGATATTGTAATTCACCAAAAACCATTTCACTGAACGACCAAAAAGACCAGCCAAAAGCTAGTCAAATGCTTTTTCATTAGAGGAGAAAAAAAAGAACCCAAGTGCTTAGTTCTCCCAAGCGCTATCAGACAGTTATGTTAAACTCAGTCTAGAAAAGTTTGCTAGAACTATACGCTGTCCTATGGAGAAACAGAAGCAGACAAGGGCAGGGGCTGGGGGTGGAGCAGGAACAGGAGCAGAGCAGAAGTCCAAAGAGAGAGTTAGAACAGCACAAATGGATGTAAAGAAAAGTTCAGGCATGCTCGCTTAAAAGAATCCTGGACTAACAATTCCAAGCTAAAGCAGTTGCAGCAGAGTTGAGGCAGAACTAAAACTCGGGGAAAGACCTTAGGTATTCACGTGGATTCACTAATTGGCAAATTTATTTTTGGAGAATTGTCCTTTGGACTGACTCTGTTCTTGTCTCGTGTGAAATCTAGATTTGGTGATATTTCTTCACCAACTGTGCTGGGAAGCTTGATCTTCCCTGAGTTTCCTGCATTCTGCCAGGTCCACCGGTTTCAGAAAGTCTTTTGGGGAGCTCCTCTTTCCCCATTGTTGCTCTTTGCTCTCCACAAGTCCCTATGGTCACCAGGCATTTAGTAGAACTACACCCCCTACCTCTTTGGGAAAAGCTACAGCCCAGGGCAATTGAAATAGCTGGCCCCCAGCCCAGATGAGGGCTTCAGTTATGGTAGGAGGATTAAGTAACACAAGTGATAGGAAGTTCTTAGAGGAATTCTTGTGGACAGACAGGAATCTGGATTTCATGGAAGAATTTGGGGGACCCAAATTTGATTCTGGGGGTTCTGGCAACCTTAGGAGGAAGAGGCAGCAGGGAATAGAGTAGGAAGTCTCATTGGGTTCATTGTTGCTAGATTTCCCACTGTTTGGGTCAAAATAAATAGAGATATAGTCCAAATTTTTTTTTCTTTTCTGATTAGCTTTTCTAAACTTCAGCAGGCCCTATTCCGCTTAATAGTTTTCCAAAGAAATTAGATAGGCACTTGAAAAGTTAGCCAGAAAAATAAGACACATATGATGTGTGCTATACAATGACAATTTTATAGTATGGAAGAAAAATTAAGACATTTATTCAATGAAATTGCTAAATAAGAAATGATATAAAGAACAAATTTCTGCTTCAGAGAAAATCACCTTCTATTTCTCACAGCACTTTCCATTTCTTGTGGCTCTTTTTTTTTTGAGACAGGGTCTTGCTCTGTCACCCCAGGTAGAGTGCAGTGGCATCATCATAGCTTACTGCAACCTCAAACTTCTGGGCTCAAGCCATATTCCTGCCTCAGCCTCCTGAGTAGCTGGGACTACGGGCGTTCACCCAGCTAATTTTTCTATTTTTAGTAGAGATGGAGTCTTGCTTTTACTCAGGCTGGTCTCGAACTCTTGAGCTCAAGAAATCCTCCCGCCTCAGCCTCCCGGAGTGCTAGGATTACAGGTGTGAGCCACCGTGCCTGGCCAGCACGTTCTATTTCTAAGAACATTGGAAGTTTCTCCAAGTACTTTCATTTCTAAGAACACTAAATTACATAACTTAATATCCATCTGTATTAGTTTCATAGGGCTGTCATAACAAAGAACCAAACACTGGGTGGTTTAAAACAACAGAAATTTATTGTCTCACAGTTCTGGAAGCTTGTCTGAAATCAAAGTGTTGGCAGGGCTGGTTCCCGGTGGAGGCCTTCAGAGAGAATCAGTTCCATACCTCCCTCCAGCCTCTGGTGGTTGCCAGCAATCCTTAATGTTCTTTGGTTTATAGATGAATCACTCCAGTCTCGGCCTCTATCTGCACATGGCATTCTCCTCCCTATCCAAACTTCCTTCTTCTTATAAGAACAAAAATCATTGGATTAGGGCTCATCTTAATCCAGTATAACCTCATCTTAACTTGATTGTATCTGTAAAGACCCTCCAAATAAGCTCACATTCATAGGTAGTAGGAGTGAGGACTTCAATCTATCTTTTTGGTAGATAGAATTCTACCCACTACACCATACAAAATCATGAGGCATAATGAAATCCATTTTCTACACTATAACCAAGGTGCTTTAAAAAAAGGATCATTGAATTCCAGTTTTTAAATGGCAAATTTTGTAATCACAAATGCAATTAGCTCTGTTCCACCCCCAAATCCCACTAAAGCAAATGTAAGAGAATTTTTAAAGGCATAAACCTATAAGAACAAAGAGAAGAGTAGATATACTACAAAATTATGGAAGCCAGAAAGGAGATGAACAAGTGCTTACTATTTCAGCAGTCCAAGAAAGTTGTATCCTAAGCAGAAAAAGGGAAATTTGAAGCTGGGCGCGGTGGCTCATGCTTATAATCCTAGAACTCTGGGAGGCCAAGGTGGGAGGATCACTTGAGCTCAGGAGTTTGAGACCAGCCTGAGCAAGAGTGAGACCCGTCTCTACTAAAAATAGAAAAGTTAGCCAGGCACAGTGGCGCATGCCTGTAGTCCCAGCTACTCTGGAGGCTGAGGCAGGAGGATTGCTTGAGCCCAGGAGTTTGAGGTTGCAGTGAGCTACAGTAATGCCACTGCCCTCTACCTGGGGCAACAGAGGGAGACTCTGTCTTAAAAAAAAAAAAAAAAGCATAACGAAATTTTTGAAGCAAAGTCTCAAAAAATGTCACCTTCCACATAGAAAGCTATTTGAGAATGTTCTTGGCCAAACAAGAGAACAAAACAAGAAAGAGAAGGACACAGAATACGGGAGGAAATATGGGATACGGTCAACATGAGAGAGGCCAGGGGAATCCTCAAGTCAATGTTAAGGAGCAATTCTGGGCCAAGAAGTCCACAGCCAGCCTGGGGAGCAACCAGCCCAGACTGGGACAGGTCAGAAAGCTCCAAGGGCAATTTCTTCAAAAAGAAAAAAATGGATACAATTCCTAATGTGCCTAAACATGTTGAGAGGAGATTTACACAAACAGAGGAAGGTTTGATGTGAATTAGTGATGAGTGCAAATAAAAAAACACATTTAATGAAGTAAAAATCAAATGTTGTGTGCGAAAGGAAAGGTAATCAGTCTATTATATGGTGTTAACAAAGTAATACCAACAATGAACATTGATCTAACCAAATTTCGTCACAAGCATATTGGCAGTGATTATGGGGAAGGTGAAAGAGTGAAATCCTCATCTTTCCTGTGGGTAATCAATAGATCAGGCCTTAGGCAAGAAACAGTAAGACTTGCATATTATTTAGAGACAAGGAAATAAAGAGAATCAGCTTAAAGAGGTGAAAGTAGTTACCTCTAGAGAACTGAAAAATTGGGAAACATAAGCAGAGATTGTTGATTTTCATAGCAAGTCTTATAGAACTATTTGACTTTAAATTTTGTGCCTATATAACTTTGAAAAATATTTTTCAAAATTTTCAGTGTAATCGGATCATGTTATTTCCCTGCTCAAAACCCTTCCAAGGCTTTTCACTGCTGTTAGGGTAAAGCCCCAGCTCCTTAGCATGGCCTGGGTTCTATGGGAGCCAGCCATCAAACTGCCTGCCTCGAAGCCTTTGTACATGCTATTCCTTTTGCTAGAAGTGTTCCCCACACCACCCCCAACCTAATGATTCCCAAGCATTCTTCAATTTTTAGCACAAATTTCAAAGATATCTTAGCTGACCCTTAGATTGGGTTACATTTCCTAGTTTTATTTTCCCATAGCATCTGACTTCTCTTTTGTAGCATTTACAACAATTATAATTAATTAATTGTGTGAGTTGGTTTGTTACCTGTCTCTTCTTCTATCTGCACTATCCAGTATGGTGGCCACTAGGTACACTGGGCTATGTAAATTTCAATCAACATTAAATAATATGACAAATTCAGTTCCTCAGCTGCATTATCCCCATTTCAAATAATCCACAGTCACAGCTACTGTATTGGACAGTACAGACATAGAACATTCCTACCATCACAGAGAGCTCTATTGGACAGTGCTGTAAAGTGCACGAGGGCTCCTCCTAGATCTACCCTGAGTGTCTAGAACTATGTCTTGCACTTTGAAAGTGCTCTCTAAATACCTGTTGAGTAAATTCATTCATTCATTCATTCATTTAGGGTAAAAACTAAGGCCACTGTCCTACAGAGGACATTCATGTTCGGTCTATCTCAGTCTCTTGAGCTATTCAATAATGTCCATTTCTATATCATCCCAACAGCAAAGTCCACATAAAAGAAAATTAAAACTTAAGTAACAAAATCAATTAATACTCATGGCACCATGTGGGGCATAATAGTGGACTTAATAAGTGACTCATGAAAGCAAAAGCATTACATTTTTCCCCAGTTATCACTCTTAGAATTAGCTTTCCCATTTGCCTTGTGAACCAATCATTAGAATTAACCTGGAAGATGTGTATTCTCAGAGTCCATTTAGATTTAAAGCATCCCAATGTGTCCTTTGTGCCAAGTGAAGTCACTTTGGGCACTGCGGATTATAAATCCAATTTAGATGCTGTATTTAGCATTTCACACAAAGAAAGAGATTAAATAGGTATGGTTTCCTTTTAAGAGGATTATTACAGGGCTTTCCAAAGAAGTACAAGCACCTCATTAATGGTTAATGTGTTCATTGGGTATGAACAAATTCAATAGCCCAGAGATGCATTCAAATATATTTGTTTAAGCACACTGGAAATTTTTCTTTTTAAATAAAAAGAAAAGCCAGTCAAAGGGTCTTTCATGACAATAGTAAAATTACTATCTCCCCCGCCCAACACGCTGGCTGTGGGAGAATCTCCTCCAGTTCCAAATAATGGCATTTGCCCTCTCCCCACCCACACACTTGCTCCACCTCAAGCTCTGATCCAAAGTGGTCCCTGGAAACAGAGAAAATGATTCCTGAGGCCTGAAAAAAAGTGTGGAGGAAGCAGGGTTCTCTGTGGCTGTCTTTTCCAATAATGGATATTTATTTATTTCTCTTGCCTCCCGTTCTTCCACTTTCTGGAACAAAACAATGAAAGGGCAGGCCTGCCGCATTTCAACCGCAGACAGTGGCAGAAACAAAGGCTACAGAAGCAAATGGACTCTACAAATCAAGTAAGACAGGGCGTGGCAGAAGTTTAAATTCTGAGTCTCCAAAGGGCCTGGGGCCGAGATGACCTCCTGTCTGTCCCCAAGCCGTGGCCTCGTCCCACACTGACGGTGCACAGCCATTTCAGGGAACTCAGGCAATGGAGAACCTGCTCGGGTGACAGTTAGACCCAGGACAACAGAAAGGAGTTGAACTTGTACAACTAGAAGCAAGGGATTACGTTGGGAGGAGCACAGGCCAACACAGTCACAGCCCTGATAAATGGTGACATGTATCGAGCACTTGCTGAGCCCTCGACATATATCACATCACACATTTCGTCTGTACTTCACATTCTTGGGGTGTGTTTTGTAGGAAAACTTTGGCACAAATAAGATAGTATAGAAGGTGGATTTTGGCTACTAGCCTGAGCCTCGAGCGAAAGCGTAAGTCTGCTTACAAGAGGACGAGGCAACCATTGGAGCAGGGGTCTGCTGGCCCCAGTCAAAACCAGCACAAAACTGGCTACTGCCAAGATAAAGCCTAAAGTTGACTGCTCATAGACCTTTTCCTTCACTTTAACGCTAAAAATCATGCTCAAGGGTAGAGACTTAACATGCTAGCGAGACATGTGATATATAAAGCATGATATATAAATGCATGGGCAACTGCCAACCAAACCCCACCTCTACATGCTATGACTTCAGTGCTGGCACTAAACTTTCTTTCTCTCTCCCCTTTAGAAGTTCCTCAGTCGTCTGTTCGGAGAGCCTGTCTGGTCGCTTCTTAACCAGCGCTGTCTCCCTCATGTTCGAACATGAGCCCCCACTAAAGCCTTGCCCCTGACTCCCACTCGGCCTCTGGCTAATTTCTATTGCAAAGAGAGCCCAACGGCCTGTGCTGGTCACACAAAGAGGATAAGTGTCGTATCAACTGTGTGGCTTCATGTGCAAAGTGGGGGTAATCTGACCCCATGCAGTTGCTGCAAGTATTCAAAGAGTTTTGTGGATACAGTTAGAGCAGTGTCAGGCCACAGTAAGTAATATATACAAGCATTTGTTATACAGAAACAAGTTCCCATTTTACCAATGAGAAAATGCATTCTAGTTGTGGCTCTGTTGCTGACAAACTGGGACATCAGGCAAGACGCTGAAGCTTCTGGGTCTTGCTGTCATAAAAACGTCAGGGTTTGTACTTGGTTATTAGGATCCCTTTCAGCTATGAGCTTCCTCTGATGAACAGAAGAACATAATTTCTTTGTAGCTTTTCCTTCACCTTACTCCCCTTGTGCTCATAACCTAGGGGTCTTAACAGGTGGGAAGAGGGGGAGTTTGGAAAGGGAGAGGGGCATTTTTGGTTGTCTTGATGATAAGGGAGCCATTTGGTACTGCCATTTGGTGCCAGAGTCAAGGGATGCTCAATGTTTAGCAGTGCATGCTGCAGTCCCACCCAAGATGCCAATGACTCCTCTCTGAATAATACAGTCAGCTTCAGAATCTTGGTAGAAATCACAATGTAACTCGTGGGAAAGCAAAGGGAAGGTTTTCTGTCAAAGCTATGGCGTCACCCAGCCACAGAGCCACGCACGCTGTGGCCAGACAGCTATGCTTATATATACTGCAGCTAAACAGCTAAATAGTTATGCAGCCATGCAACCACACAGATAAATGTTCATGGAGCCAGGCCCCAAATCCCGCAGTTGTGTAGCCAAACAATAACCCATCACATTCTTCAAATGCAAGATGGGTAACAAAATCAATGTGTGTCTGGCTCGTCAACCTCAGACAACAGTGGTGGAGCTCCTATTTCATGCAGGCCTTCACAGGGGACTGATGATGAGCAAGACACAATTTCTGCCACCAAGAAACACTCATTTCTGAGGAAGGGCACACCTGTGCATAAGTGCAAAAGGCTGACCGGATAGCCGTGGAAATAATGATGGGAAGAACAGGGATATTAGAACAGATTAGTTTCACTTGGGGAGAGCCTAGGGGGTTTTGCACAGGGGGTAGCTTTGGGGTTAGGCTTGTACAATGTGTAAGTGTGAAGGTAAAATGTTCCATCTGAGGAAACTACAAGACTAAAGACAGAGAAGGAAAGAAAGGGCAGGCCTAGGAAACAGTGGGGACTCAAGAGTGGAACTGATAGGGACAGAGGGCTCAGGCCAGATGGTCAAGGGCCGTGGTATGACATGCTGAGAATGTCATCATTCATCTAGTAGGAAATAGGGATCATAAAACCTTTTGAGCATGAGAGTAACCCACTCACATCCATGCTCCAGAAAGACTCTTTGGCAGGAAAGTGAGATATGGACTGAAGAAAGGAAAGGTCAGAAGTAAATAAGGGGTTTAGAGGTTCTAATCCTATCTCTGCTTTCCCCCTGTCATGGGAATGAAGCTTAAATCCCACCCATCACTCACAAGGCCCTCTGTATCCCACCCCCTAAATATCCTCTCTCCTACCCCACATCCCTCTCCTGGTTCCCTTCAACCACTGTTGCCACATTCTGTGTCTCAATGCTATCAAGCTCATTCCTGCCTCAGGACCTTTGCACTTGCTGGTGGCTCTTCCTGGAGCACTGTATCCCCTAATGTTTACAAGGCTACCCCTGCTCTTGATTCACAGTTTAACTCAAATATCATTTCTCAAAAAGGCCTGCCCTGACCACCTAATCTGCTAGGCTTCGTCCATCTCCAGTTACTCTCCACTTCACGACTTTGGTTTTGTTCATGCTGCTTACTGATACCTGAAGTTACCTTGGTTATTCATTTCGCTGCCCACCACCATTACCCCCAACCTGAATGTAAGCTCCAAGAGCAGGTCCTATCAGTCTTGTTCACCACTACAGCACCAGCACCGAAAACAGTGCCCACCCAGAGTGGGTGCTGAGGAACATTTGTGGAAGGGAAGGGAGGGAGGAAAGAAGGGCATTTTCTACGTAAGAAATGCTAAAATTCAGCTGACCTTGTGATTTTGTAAGAGACAAGCATGGAGCAATGAGGGGGGAAGGGGACACTTGCCAAGCCACCAAGATGCCCTGACATCAATGGAAGGTCATTTGAAGGGGAGCATTAATGAGGGCCTGAACTAGGGCAGTAGTGCTGGGACTGGAAGGTAGGGACCAATTCACTGAAACCATTCATTTCGAAGACAATCTGTATGATCTGGCTCCTCATTGGATGTGCAAAGAGAGAAAGATAGGAATAAAACGAAAATAACCCCCAAATCTTGCACCTGGACAACCAGAGATGATTCTGGTCACCTGAGAGGGACGATGGCACAGGATAGGCAGGTGTGTGGAAGAAGAGGGATATTTGGTTTTGGACAAATTGAATGTGAGGCACCCAGCTGACAGCACTCAGAATGTCCTCGAGAGTAGGCAGGGGGGTCTGCAATGAGGAGGGGCACCGTGGAGGCATCCACGAGGGGGACGAAGTCAGCAGTGGCTGAGCCTCCGGAGAAAGACCCTGCTGGACCGGGAAATTGAGCTGAGAAGGGAGGTGAGGAGACATGGGCAGGGTGGGGGTGAACCAGGAAAGAGACAAAAAATGAGGATGATGATGAGGCTGAGAAGATAGTAATCAGAGGTGGAAGAGAAGCAGTGGTTGAAATGAGGGACAAGGTCATATTCCAAAGTGGGGAGGAGGGGCAGGCAGAGGAGATTGGCCAGATCAATGGTGCTGAAAGGTGCGGAAAGGTCAAGGGACACTAGCTCTGACCCTCCATGTACAAGGTCTTTGCTGCCCTTTGTGAGAAGAGTTTTGGTAGATTAGCAGGAACAGAAGCCTGTAACACATGTGTGAGATCCATCTGGACCCATCTGCTTCTCCCCAGTGAGACATGGGGAAAGGGAATTGATGCAAGCGTGCTAATAATGCTCATGTTTGCTGTGCCACAGTAACACAGTCCCGTGTTTCTGACCTAAAAGTCTCATGTCCTGTCATCGTCCAAGAAACTGTGACAGGCTAACTTGAAGGGTAAAATCTCGGATCCTTCGCAGTTCTTAAAACTTCCGTGCTCTTCTATAATGGAAACTCGCCATGCCTCCATCAACAGGGGGAGTCTAAATCTCCTTTCTTTGAATCTAAGCAGGCTGTGACTCACCTGTAACCAATAGAACACAGCAGAAGTGACACTGCATGTCTTCCAAGACTAGGACATAAAAGGCAACACAGCTTCTGCCTTGCTAGCTGGGACTTGCACCAGAGCTCTGGGAAGTTATATAAACAGTCTGACGGCCCTCACGCTGTGAGGAAGCCCAAACTAGCCCTTGCAGATAGACCATATGGACAAGCCCTAGGACTGCACCTCAGCTGCTCCATCCGATAGCAAAAACCCAGCAATTTATTCACCAAATAACTTCACAGATTTTTTTGCTTTTTGAAATGTCTCAGTCATCCTCAAAAGATGAAAATTTGCAACTAGTAAATAAGATCAAAAGGACAGGTCTAGAGATGTGGACAGATTGTATACAGGGGGGAAAAGGCAATTTTGTCCATAATCGTATGAAAAGACAGCAACCTCACTCATAGAGATCCACACTTAATCCAACTGAGCTATGATTTCTCACCTATTAAAATGATAAAAATGCCTAAGTTTGACGATATATTCTGTTGGCTAGGCTACAGGGAAACAGGCATTCTCATGCACTGCTGATGGGAATGCAAAACAGTAAAAGCCTTGGGAAGGGGAATTTGGCAATATCTAGCAAAATTACATTTGCGTTCAGCCTTTGGCCCACCCATCCAATTTTCGGGAATCTATCTAAATATACACTGGCAAAAGTGAAAAGACACATGGACAAGACTATTTGTTACTGCAAAAGACTGGAAAGAACCCCAGCCGCCATCAGTAGGGGGCTGGCTTAATAAACTAGGACATATCCACACAATGGAGCACTATGTAGCTATAAAAAACATGTAGAATTTATATAGTGCTTTGAAGCGATCTCCGGGATATAGTGTTAAGTGAAAAGCCAAATACAGAACAGTGGTATAGTATGCTGTTTTTTGTCTTTAAAAGGGAGACATATAAATATAGGTATAATTTGTGTGCATGTGTGTTCATTTGCTTATTTAAAAAAAGAAAAGATAACCCCCAAAACTAATAAAATGGTTATTTATAAGATAAAGGAAACAGAGGGGGCAGAGATAAAAGTTAGACATCTTAAATGTAGTTTGTTTTATAAATTTATCACTGGAAACTTGTAAATGTTTAACTAAGGTAAAACAATATTAAACTGAAATGAAAGAAACAGCAGTTTTGCCTGAAAAGCAAAAGCAACATGAAACAAATGAACCTACCTTTATAGTAAGTTGATGGCTTAATTATTTCAAGTGACTCTAAAACGTAATAATCTAACTGTATGTATGCCCTTATTGGGATATACCCTGAGGACAGAAAAAAAAACTTTAGAAAATATTTTCAGTATTCATATTGTTAGATATATAAGACAAAGCAAATAAATACTTATAATGTTGTTAGGAACCAAGATTTTCAGCATCTGAAAAAAGAACAAATATAAAACTTTAAAAGAATGAAAATTTGAATAGATCAATATACATTGTTCTTTTTTTCTTCTTCTTCTTCTTTGAGATAGTCTCATTCTGTCACCCAGGCTAGAGTATAAGTGGCACGATCATAGCTCACTGCAGCCTCAAACTCTTGGGTTCAAGCAATCCTCTCATTTTGGCCTCCCAGGTAGCTGGGACTACAAACACACACCACCTCAGCTGGTTATTTTTTAAATTTTTTGTAGAGCTAGGGGTCTCAACCTGTTGCTGAGGCTGATCTCCAACTCCCAGCTTCAAGAGACCTTCCCACCTTGGCCTCCCAAAGTGCTGGGATAATAGGCATGAGCCACCGCACCTGGCCACCACACTGTCTTTTTTAAAAAAAAATAAATAATTCCTATCTCTGTCCACTGAAAAGATATGTAAACAACAACCAACCCAGAAATGAAAAGCAGCCTAGGCGCCCAGGCTATATAGTCTCTAAATATTATATTTCAATTAAAGGAACCAGGGCTCCTTAGAGAAATGGCTAATTCCAAGTTTAGTCTAGAAAAATACTAGATAAGCCTACAAAACAATGTATCATACCAGAAAGCAAAGATTATCAAAGACCATTAGAGTTGTATGAAGGGGAATAAAGAGTTAAACTGAGGCCTCCCACTAGCCAAAAAGGGGACAGTTTGAGTACACACACAAAATAATAAGTGCAATGAATTAAAACTCATCAAATATGCTAAAAATCCATGAACTCACGGTGATACTTTAAAAAATACTCAAATGTTTACCTTTGAGAGATATTAGGAAAGAAACTGAGAACTGATCATTAAAGGAAAAAAATATTAGGCATTTAATTCACTCAGCCTTCTCAGGGAAACCAAACGGGCAATGAAGAAAGGTCATTCTTAATAAAAAGAATCCCAGCTAATAAATATTGAAGCAATGTTAGAATATCACCATTTTGTGACTCTCAATGAAATAATTGATACAGGCAATGGTTATCCACAACTGCTAAAATCATTTGGTAGAAAACTAATGAGAAACTTTATTACAGATGGATCAGGTTGCATAAGCTGATCTCAACACCACAAAAATGAGACATAACCAGATATTGTGTGGTTCTGATGGGTCACAATGGAAAGAGTCCACCATCACTTACTAAGTATTCTTGCCAAAAAATATCAATCCTGAACCCCATCAAGCCTGTCATTCTAATTACAGTTTACAAGAAATATAGAAACATTTTTTTCAATGAATTAACTTAATTGACAAATGAAATAATATATATTTATGGCATATGACATGATGTGTGGATATATGCATACATTCTGGTATGGCTAAATCAAGCTAATTAACATAGCTATTATCTCACATATTTTTTGCGATGAGATTATTTAAAATCTACTCTTTTAGCAATTTTCAATTACAGTAGACTGCCCCCCCCTTTTCTGCAGTTTCAGTTTCCACAATTTCAGGTATCTGTGCTAAACCAGAGTTTGAAAATATTGAATGGAAAATTCCAGAAATAAACAATTCATAAGTTTTAAATTGCACACTGCTCTGAGTAGCGTGAAAAAATCTCTCACCACCCCCTACCATCAGGTCTGGGATGTGAATCATCCCTTTGTCCAGCATATCCATAGTGTAGACACCACTGGCCCCTTAGTCACTTCATAGCCATCTCGGTGATCAGATCGACTGTGTATAGCAGTGCTCATGTTCGAGTAACCCTTCTTTTACTTAATAACGGCCCCAAACCTCAAGTAGTGATACTGGCAATTCTCATATGACAAAAACAAAAAAAGTCATAAAGAGCTTCCTTTAAGTGAAAAGTGAAAGTTCTTGACTTTAGAAGGAGAGAGAAAACATAGTACATATACATTCAGTACTACCAGTGGTTTCAGGCATTCCCTGGGGGTCTTGGAACACATCCACATGGATGGGGCAACTCCAGCACACAATACATTGTTATTAACTATAGGCACCATGTTGTGCAATAGATTATCTGAACTTTTTCCTTCTGTCTAACTCAATATAGGAACATTTTAAACAACACCATAGGGATGCAATTCACAAAATTCAAAAATTGGGAAACTCAATAAGACAAAAACCCCAGTTTCTTCAACAAGTAAATTGAAGGGGGAGGGAGGAAATGGGAAACCTATACATTAAAAGAAACTTAAGAAAGATACCAACCAAATACAATGTGTGGGCATTGTTTGTATCTTGATTCAGACAAACCAATTATAAAAAAACATTTATGAGACCATTGGAGAAATTTGGACCCTCACTGAGTTTGTATTATATGAGTGAATTAGGGAATTTCATCAATTTTTAAGTGTGATAGTGGTATTGTGGTTATATATTAAGTGAAAGCATGTGGAGAATGGCTGATACTATGGTGTTTCAACCTGCAAAAATGACAATTTCATATAGTCCAATCTAATATATGTTATAGTCCTTATTTCTTAGAGATTCATACTAAAGTATTTATGGATGAAGTTACTTGAGTTCTAGAATTTGCTTCAAAATTATCTAATTGGTGAAGAGGAATAGAGCAGGGATGAAGCAAGATTTGTAATGTGCTGATAATCGTTAAAGCCAGGTAATGGATACTTGGGGGTTCACTATGCTAGTCTCTAAATTTATATATATGAGGGTATATAGTTTGAAATATGTGCATTTAGTTTTACAGTTTTAAACTTTTATATATGTTTGAAATGCTCTGCAAAAAATGCCTAAGGCTACAATTGAAGGGTTCCAGAATTGGTTTTGAGCAATTGCAATCATATGATGTTATTGCTCAATTGAAGATATACTCTCTGGTTGTGTGTGTGTGTGTGTGTGTGTGTGTGTGTGTGTGTGTGTGTGTGTTCGCACGCACGTATCTGTGCATAGGCTTGTGCCTGTACACATGTTTAAATCACCTTCTCATATAACTTTTTGGTACATTTCCCACTGATTTTTTACGTATTGCTACAGGGTTTTAGAGTCCGGGAATAGACAGTGTTTGAATTTTGAATTCATGTGCAAAAGAAAAAAATACAGCTAAAGATCACACTCTTTGGGTCCCTTTGTTAATATTTTTGGTAGCTTCTATTTAAATGATGCCTTTTCTCTAAGAAGTTCACTGGGTGTTTTCTGAAGCCTTATGTAATGGCTGGAAGCCCCCCTGCCTCTGCAAAGAAACACCTGATTCGGAAAAGTAAACATCGTAACAGTAGCCCATTCATTAGCTGCCCAGACACACAAGCAAGCAGACGTGCAGAGACTTTCTAAAAACCCTCAACTCTGGCATTGTGGCCTGTGGCAATAACTAAGAGTCAAGGAAAGGTGAGTGCAGCTCAGGGAGACACAAGGGAGAGTTATTCCTCACGCCTAGAAGAGCAATCCGGACTCTCAGAAGTGCCGTCTCAATCAGAGTCAGCTGGGAAAACAACTCAGGCCACAGCAGCTGCTCTGAAAACTGATTCAACAGTGACCTGTGCTGAAGGGACAGGAGGGTCCTAACACTGCTGGGAGCCCAAGGCAAGGAGAGCTCCTTTGAGAACTGGGAAGGAGATGAAATTAACCTTCAGGTACCCCTGCCTTGCTCTGGGTAACACCATGATGTTCTTCCCAAATCGCACCCAACTCAAGAGCATTATTTGCATAACAAACTCTCTAATACCTTAACGAGCTCATCGGAGATGCTTTAAAAACTGCCTTCAAGGTGGGAAATAAGCTTAATCCCATGAATTCATTCTTTGTTCATCTCACAAACATTGTTTGAGTATGCACCAAGCATATTTGGAGGTGTATTTGAGGGCTGGCACTGGTAACTGCACATCCTTTGCTCTTTTCTCTCCCTATATTGCCTTCCACGTTACAGCGGCTCTTAAATCTGGTCGAGCCTCAGGCCCGCCCAGGACAGGAGGCACTGGACCGCAGACGCACTCATTCACGTATGTATATTGCTCATGGCTGCTTTGGCACTAAAACAGCGACGTTGAGTAGTCGCAAAAGAAACCAGGTGGTCCGCAAAGCCTAAAATGTTTACCTTCTGATCCTTTACAGAAAAAGTTTGCCAATCTCTGATCTAGGACCTCTGGTCTCGCTGACTGGTCCCTCGACCCGCAGCATCAGCATCAGCATCATTTGGGAACTTGTTAAAAATGCAGAATCTCAGACCTACCAAATTCCACCCTACGCTGACTAGAGGACTTGTTAAGCAGGCAGGCTTTCTGGCCTCACCACACCCTACCTAGCATGTCAGAAGCCCCGAGGGCGTCTTTGTTTTAGGTTCCCCGGGTAAATCTGGTGCGTGGCCACTAGGGAAGCAGAAAGACGGGTAAGGTGATTGCGGCCCCTGCCTGTAGAGGTCGCTGTGGTGGCCCGCCGGGGAGCCCAGTGGGGTGGCCGCACCAAAGCCTCCAGCTGCCTGCTTTTCGAGGACATGGCCCCACCCAAGGTCACGTGTCCTTGCTGGGGGCAGCCAGCACCCAACGCCTGGTGGATACTGGGTAAGAAGGCCTGGCCTTCTCATCTCAATCGCTGAAGGCCATCGCAGCTCCAGAGCTCCCCAGGGGATCAGCTGAGGCCCCTATTGCAACAGCCATTCAACTTCTCCCTCTGCCATCTGCAGCCTGCACCCCGCAACCCTCACAGATGGTGTTCCCTAGCTCTCTCCCCATCAAGAGTCCAGCTCAGAGTCTGTTTCCTGGCTCTGTCTTTATGAGTATACAGTATGATAGCAGAAACAAGTCACAGCTAAATTCAAAACAGAGTTAAGTGTCCTAAAAGGTGTGTGCTAGCATGGAATGCATGACTGGGGCGGAAGGGCAGCGGGATCAGGCCTTCAGACACAGGGCAACCTGCTCGGTTGATTGGAGAAGACGTGTGGATAACTGGTGGAAAATGAGCTGGCCTTAAATGCCACGCTGAGACCTTTGCATTCAGTAGGCAGTGGGAAATCATGAATGGCTTTGAGCAGAAGATTAACACCATAATGATCCCAGCTATACATCAGGACTGTTCACCTGGCAGTATGTAAAAAGGATTAGAGTGGGAGTGACTGAGAGTAGGGGGACTGCTTCACAGCTGTTGCAGATATCCAGGTAAAAGAAAGGCAGTGAGGACCAGAGTTAGCAATTGGCCAAGGGGCTGGTATAGTGGGAAGAGACTGAGCCTAGATTCCAGCCCCCACCCAACTGCTTACAACCTGTGTACACTTAGGTCATCTCACCAGTCCAACTCCCATCATCTGTAAAATGGAGATAACAGAGTTAGGTCATAAATCTGCAATGCCTGGCACATGCTGGACACCCCATTAATGAAAGTCACACTCATGGAGATCCTGGCTGTGTTCATCTGAGTTTGTATAGACATCACTTATCACCCCAGCAAGAAAGTCCAAGCCTGGCTGCTATGAAGACTGCCCTTGTGAAGTGATTCTTGGAGGTAATAATTTAATGAGACCTCGGTTTCAGACACGACTGTTGTTCATTGAGGTGCTCACACCTGAATCATTCCTCTTCCGAAGGGTGCTCGGGCCATCCGCTTCCACTGTAACTGCTGCCTTGCCCTGTTGTTATGGCGACCGGTTTCCCAAACAGCAATGCTGTTTTCTACAAACCTTTTCGGTTTCCTCATGCCCTGAAGTCCACAAGCCCTGGAGACAGCAGCAGGGTGGTTTTTTTCAACTTCCACAGGAAGTTGAAATGTGCCAGCCGGCTGTGTGCTGCTTCTCCCCCGAAACCCCCAGCCTGAGCATCACACAGGCCTGCGCAGCAAAGTGCCACGAATGTTCCCACTAATTGGAAATCAGTGCCCTGAGATATCAGCTGGCACATCAGTCTCGGGCTGGCATTACCCTTGCAGGAAAATGAAGCAGAAAACAAAGGAATGTCCACCACTCATTTCATGCACACAGCACAGCGTGTTTAGGGTACTGTTGCATTATTTTAAAAAATTATTTCAATATTAGCACGTGTAGCTTTTCCAGCAAATGTTCACCTTATGAACTCACTTGACACATGAAAATATTTAAAAACAATGTTATTATTATGGCAAAATCTTAACATTGGTAATCATGTCTCCTTGGTTTCCAGCAGAACTCCTCTCCCTCTTCACCTATCTTCTTCCTTTCTTTTTTTGAGACACAGTCTTACTTTGTCTCCTGGTTAGAGTACAGTGGCATCATCATAGCTCACTGCAACCTCCAACACAAGTGATCCTCCTGACTCAGCCTCCCAAGTAGCTATGACTACAGGCGCACCACGATGCCTGGCTAATTTTTCTATATTTAGTAGAGACGGGCTCTTGCTCAGGCTGGTCTCGAACTCCTGAGCTCAAGCAATCCTCAATCCTCAGCCTCCCAGAGTGCTAGGATCACAGGCGTGAGCCATCGCACTCTCTTCTCTCTTGCTCCTACTAACCTTTCCTCTCCGACCACAGCCTTAGGAGAAAGATGCAGCCACCTACTGGCAGCCTTCCCAATATCTGCCCTCCCCTATTTTCCTTTGCCAAAAGGATGCTGACACTTTTAGGGTGGCATGTCCCCAGCTAAAGGTCTTGGTTTCCTAGATTCCTTTGCAGCCAGGGACATCCCCATCACACAGTTCTGGCCAGTGAGACCCAGCAAAGCCTACTGGGTTCTGGCAAAGCTGTCATTTTAAAGATAAGGAATAGATCAGGGAGAATGCTCCTTTCTACCCTTCTCCTTCTTTCTATCTAAAATGAGATGGCACAGCGTCTTGCAGCCATGAGGATGAGATGTACACACTAAAGCTGGCAGAGCAATAAAGGAGCCCAGGCCCTTGGCAGCGCCCTGGAATGGGTGCGGCTGCCTAACTCCAGACTTCCGTGCAAACCCTCTACTTGCTAAATCCCATTACTGTGGTTAGTTTCTGTGCAGGCAGCCAGACACAATAATTCCTGGCTGGTACAAAAGGTGAGGAGGGTTCTCCTCATTCCACAAATATCCACTGGGTGCCTGCTCTGTGCCGCGCACTGTGCAGAGCACTCAGGCTAGCACGGTGAGTCAGTCAGCCCTGTGACCTCATGGAGTGAGGGAGTCAATAAATAAACAATAAATGAACAGACAATGGCAGGCTGTGGTGTTAGGAAGGAAATGACCAGGCAGCCACTGGGGAAGGCTGAAGACTGGTCTCTCTTGAGGAGGCGACATCTGAACTGAGAGCTGAAGGGGGAAGTGCAGATAACTATGTAAGGCGAGGTGGGTGGGAGGAAGCACATTCCAGAGAGTGTGAAGTCTTGGTAACAGGAAGGGGCTGGCTGCATTCAAGGAGCCGACAGGAATCCAGGAATTCACCCTGAGTGAAAGAGCGAACAGGATAAACAAAGCAGGCAAGCAGCAGGGACTGAGTTCCCCAGGCCCCTGGAGGCCAAGGAAAGGGATTGGGGTTTTATTCTACATGTAGTAAAAGGGGAAGGGGAAGCCATCAGAAGGCATTAAACAAGAGAAGGACAGGACCTGATGTATGTTTTTAAAGGTTGTTCTGCCTATGACATAAAGAATGAATTGTCAAGGGCAATAATAAAAGGAGGCTATCGCAGAGGTTCAGGTGAAAGATGACGGGCTCGGGCTCAGGGAAGGCCAACGGAGAGGCAGAGTAGACCGTCACCCAAGCCGAGCTGCCTGGGAGGGCCTCTCATATGGTCACAACAAGGAACTACCTCGTCACTGCACTTAGAATCCAAACAGGCAGATTAGAGGACAGGATGGCTAAAACTCTGAGGTGGCAAGAAGGGACAGGTGATGACTGGAAAGAAAAATAGGAGAACTCACAGCAAGTCTTTGATTGCTTGTTTTTTTATTTTATTTATTTATTTATTTATTTATTTAGGTGTTCAGAGGGAAAGTAGGATCAGTATTGGGGGCTATTATAAGGAAACTGTCACAGAGTATTAATAAAGAATTATTAGGCCGGGCGCAGTGGCTCACGCCTGTAATCCTAGCACTCTGGGAGCCCGAGGCAGGAGGATAGTTCAAGGTCAGGAGTTTGAAACCAGCCTGAACAAGAGCAAGACCCCGTCTCTACTAAAAAATAGAAAGAAATTAATTGGCCAACTAACTATATATATAAAAAATTAGCCAGGCATGGTGGTGCATGCCTGTAGTCACAGCTACTTGGGAGGCTGAGGCAGTTGGATCTCTTGAGCCCAGGAGTTTGAGGTTGCTATGAGCTAAGTTGATGCCATGGCACTCTAGCCCAGGCAACAAAGTGAGACTCTATCTCAAAAAAAAAAAAAAAAGAATTATTAATACTAGAATTGCCAAGAGGTGGTGATATCACTGAGGTTCTAGTGTGTGAATTGCTAGCAGATACAATCACCAACACCATGGTTTTCTCCAGCAGTGCAGGGCAGCTCCAGGGGAAGGGTGACCCATGGCTTGAGATTGGCATGAGGTAAGGAGCAGAGGGGAAGGGTGACCCACGGCTTGAGACTGGCATGACAATGAGCCTAATGCAAGCTTAAGGAGGTGAGGGTATCCTCATGCCAGGTGGGCAGCACTGAAACACAAGGCACTTCATATTTGTGAATGCATTATTTCTCCAATGATTCCCATCTCAATGCGGAAACTACAGCTGAGAGAGGCTAAGAAACCTGCTCAAGATTACACAGCAGAAAAATGTCTTTTGTTAAAGTCAAGTTTGTTAACCACTGACCTGTATTATCTCCAAACAAAGTAACAGGGAAGATGATGGATGACAAAAGCAGGTGGAGGTCCAAGGACTGGAGGTCATGATGCACATGAAACGCTGGCTCATTAGTAGGGGAGGAAGCACATGAAGTTGTAAATGGAGAGACCAGGACATGCCCTGTGGGTGTGGCTGTATCAGAGCATGGGGCAGTCAAAGACTCTGGGCTGGATTCCCAGGCCCAATGGCATCTGGCTGGCAGCGCTGACTCAGCTTTGCCTAACCACCCATTAAAATGCCCATGAAGACATAGAAAAAGTCCAAGACTCAACATCACAGCAAGTGAAAATTAATAAGCAACCTAACCCCAGATTCTAAGAGAAATTGGCACTAATCAGGAGAATATCAGGTTAGACTAAGAAAAACCTACTCACTTCTGGCTTTGCTTCATCACATAAAAGCCACATGGTGAGGTGTAGGCAGACACTCCACACATATCCATGTAACACAGAGACCCAGACCTGTGTCTGGAATGGTAGCAGCCAGAACACTCACAGACAACCTGCCTGACCTCTGGGCATTTAAGACTCAGAGAGCTGGTACATGTGTGCACGTGTGCACGCACACATGCACATGCACACACACACACACACACAGGCCATGTTTCTGTATCCATAAAGGGACTGAAAATCCCGGAATATAAAGCAGCACACTCAGCCTGAGACTGTTGTGGGGGAGTGCAGGGGAGCTGGGCAGGGAACATGGAGGAATTACACACAGTGAAGTCACAATATGCATTTGCCTGGTATGTAATTTGCCTGAATTCAAGTACATTTGCTCAGCATTGAAAGAAAATGCTGAGCATTGAAAGAGAAAAATCTGTTCCCTTATCCACAGCCTTTCCTCTTGCTCTTTCTCCATTCGAACTAGACTCTGACTCCTACTACCTCCAGATATTTTCCTAAACACAAAGAGGAGCATGCATTGCATTTGAAACCAGAAAAATATATTATTCTGTGCCAAGACTGTTCATCTTGAATAGGCCCATCAGGTGATTAGGATGCAGGTGATTCTCGGAGCCCCCCCTGCAGGCCTGCTCTGGGAAGACAGGCACAGCGCACTCACCGCAGGGAGGGGCCTCAGAGCTGCAGGACTCAGCCTTGTAAACGCTGGCAGGAGGCTCCCAGGAGGCTCCCACTTCAAATGGTTCGTATGTTCAAATGGGGTGGAGGAGGGTCCTAAACTCGTACTTAGCAATACAGCACAATGGACTCTGCCCTGCATTTAGAAACTGGAGACCTCAATGCCCATCCTGGCTCTGCCATTTCCTAGCTGGGTGACCTTGCTCACTCTCTTAATTTCACTGTATCTCACTTTCCTAACATGGCAAATGGTGATAAAAATGGTTTATGAAGTTATTACAGAGAGTGATATGAACTAATGTCCAGAAGTAAAGTTCTCACACTTAGCAGATGTTCAATAAATGCTACTTAAATCTAAATGGCAAGGAAATAGGCCCAGTCTCAGAAGAAAGAGTAAGGAAGTAACAGTGAAAATCCTCTTATTATCTCCAAATATTCACAATGTTTGTGCTCACAAACACATTTATGTTAGTTTGCAAGGACTGCTGTAGCAAAGTACCAGAAATTGCACCGTTTAGACAACAGAAATCTGTTGTCTTCTGGTTCTGGAGGCTGGAAGTCCAAGCTCAAGGTGTTGTACAGTTGGTTCCTTCAGGACACCCTGGGAGAGAATCTGTCCCATGCCTCTCTTCTAGCTTCTGGTGACTTGCTGCAGTCTTTGATGCTCCTGGGCTTGTGTCACACCATCTGTGCCTTCATCTTTATATGAAATTCTCCTGTGTAGTTGTGTCTCTCCTTTTCATAGTGACACCAGTCATATTTGATTAGGACTCACCCTAACAATTTCATTTTAACTTGATTACCTCTAGAAAGGCCTTCTGAGGGACTGGGAATTAGGACTTCAAAATGAATTTCGGGGGGACACAATTCAGTCCATAACCACATTCCACAAGAGCTTTATCTTGAGAGGGATGAAAGCAGCTGGGCATGGGCAGAGTGGGAGGAGAGCATGTGAGGAAGTAAGGGCTCCCGGCGGCCAGGCTAGGGGGACTAGATCACAATGTAGACTCAGAGCACACCCATCAAGTCTGCTCTGCGGAGGAGAGACGACACAGCATTCAGAGTGTCCAGGGAAGCTCTGAAGAAGCCCCTACAGGAGTAGGATTTTGCAGCAGAAGCTAAATGGTCTGCTGAGAGCGGCTGGAGCCCGTGGGCCTGACACAGAAAGACTGCTGGGATGAACGTCCAGGCACCATCATCCAAGAACAGTGCAGACGCCCAGCTTCACTAAAGAGCAGAATGGCCTTATCAGCAGGAAGACACTGTGGGTCACAGGTGCACAGATCCCAGGGCAAAGGTGGGACTTCTAGGGGTCTGAGCTGGAGGGACTGCCAAGTGCAGGATGAGCCAGGAAAAGACCTTTGCTGACTGAGAGAAGACTGTCTTATTCCCACTGAAGCCTAAAAAATCAGGGGGGAAAAGCAAAAGGCGATTCTGGAATGCACTTGGGACGTTACTACACCTAGCAGTGGAGTCACCTTAAATTTATCTCTGGTTAGCGTTGAAATTGCTTTATCTAGTGTCCAGCAAAGACAAGGTTCAATGGATTGTTGTCTAAGACAAAAGTATCTAAGATGAGACTCAGGAAAGAAGTTACAAGAAAGACAGACTAAGCTTCATTTGCACAGCTAGATCATTTATCCACGCATTCATTTTCACAGTCATTCAACAAACATGTGATAGATGCCAGGCATGCAAATGTCAACAATGTGGTCCCCAACCTGGAAGAGCTCACAGCTAACTGGAGAGACAGAGGCATGAAAAAGCCTCAGCAATGCAATATGGTAGGTGCTGTCACTGGGCTCCCAGAGAGCCTGGAGAGCCAGAAGCAGGACCTGATACTCTGCCCAAAAGACAAGGGCCATGAGACCATGAGACTTCCTAGACCTTTATAAACTACCTAGGTTTGTTACCACCTGTTTCTCGTAGTGATTTTTGCAGAACAACTGAGACTGTGACAAAGAGGCTTGCGTTTGACAAAAGGGTTGTGAGGAAGGTGGGGAAGATTTCTTACTATGCAACCAATCTTGTCTACCAGTCAGGTAGACCAGAACCCCAAAACGATGAGCAGATTGAACTGATGAGGAAAGAGAACATCATATCTGGGTTCTACGAGAATAAACAGGCACATAGAAGTTTTCGGAGATTTATTCATTCAAGAGAGATCACTTGAGGGCCTCCTACAGCCATGCACGGTGTTAGGCACAGGGAAAGAATGGTGAGTGTGAAGACCCCTTACCTAAACAGGGTTCCTCGTATCAAGAGGCATGTTGACAGTCATCCTTGAGAGGGGAAGACATTAGTCAAAAATTATTTGAAAATACAACCACAGTTTGTAACAGGTATGCAGAAGGAGCTGGGGCCGGGGGAGAGGGGACTCATCCACCAGGAATAAGCTCCAGCTGGGCTCTCTGCAGCTGCTCTCCTCTCAGGGGAGGAATCAGGACAACTGGGCACCTCTTTCTCGTGCCTCTCCCAGCTGGAGGGCCTGCGGGAACAGTCCTGCCACCTGCACTGAGCTCCTGCAGAGGTCTATACACACACTGACCCGGCCCCCAGCAGAACAAACCGCTCGGTCCCCTGAACTCCTTCAACACTTCCTTCGTGCCCTTCCAGTAGGGACCATGCTGACCTGAAGTGTGCCCCCTTTTGTGTCTGTTTCCCCTATCACATTAACTTCTTTAGGTCAGGGAACATAGCTTACTCATCTTTGTGCCAAATGTCTACTGTATGAACAAAAGAGCAAATAAATGTCTTTTATCTTTAGTCTGTCAACATAGGGAAACAAAGATCTAGAATACTGTCTTCATAGCACTTCTACCCCTGGGTAGAAATTACAAGGAAACAGGAAGAGGCTCAAAGGGGAGCTGCCCCACAAAGGTGTGGGAAAGCCTCCTTCCCTGGGGAAGAGATATGCCATCCTCAGGGATGGTGCCAAAGAAAACTGTGCTGTCCAAGAGCAAACTAGACTGTCAAGAGATCAGATTAGACTTCGGGTCTTATAAACTGTAAAATGAAGAAATCTATAACTAATCCCCCATTAACCAGGAAGACAGTATTGAGAAATACAGGCTTTGGAATCAGATTGAGCTGGATTCCAGGCCGGAAATGGCAAAAGTCACTCACACACTTCAAGCCTCATTCCCTTGCTTGTAAAAGGAAGATGGTAATAGGTCTCACCTCATTCCGGAGGTTGGGATTAAATGAGATAATTTACATAAAGTGCCCATCCAGGCCCTTTGTAAATCATCAATAGATGTTAGCAAATGGTAATGTGAAGTGCTCTCCATTTTATTTCACTATCTTTCAGTTTATTTAGGCAAATCATTTTGTCGTGAGTCTCTAATTCTGCAAACTTCTATTATACTAAAGTAATTATTTAGCAATTTAAAACTATAAAAAAGTACTTTAGAGAAATTTGAAATGCTTTATTCTCTAGAGAAATTAGAAAAAAAAAAAACCCTAACAGTCCAAAAGGGGGTGTTTACTGATGCAATTTAAAGGACTTGTGATTGCATCGGGGTGACACTAGGAAGTTATTAATGTATGGATGGCTGAGCTAGTCTGGGTCATGGCAACCTCAGAGACTCCCTTTCTCCTTGGAGACCCTCATCAGACAACAAAAGTAAAAATCAATCCAGCAAACCGATTTTTATGAGGATGAAATCATTTCAGACCAATTTAATTTCCTTCTGTGACAGAGACAGATTTTGGTGACTCAGGGAAGCAATTGATATCAGATACTATGGCTTCAGCTAAGTCTTAAATTCTAGCCTCCATCATAATCAAATCTAAAAACTGAATTCAATTCTGCTGGCTGGCGGAGATGATGTCCAAAAACAAGAACCAGAGGCTCAGGATCACTTTTTGAGTAAGGAAGAGAAGAAAGAAACTCTCCCTTTGTGAAAGTGGCAGAAAAACATACCCCCTCCCTACTCCCAGTGAGATGCAGAATTCATTCAACAAATATTTACTGTCATGTGGCATGCCCTCAATCTGGATGGGGGTAAGAGAAATTGAAGTGAGATTTAACATATTAACTGCCATTATGAGTTGTATTTGACTGACAATAGTTTTGAGCCCGGGGCCTCCGTGAAGCATCTGTAACTCACACATCTCTTCACCTTGGGAGCTGTGAGAACTATTTGTCAAGTTGCATATAACTCACACACAGGAAACAATAAAAAATAACAAATTTTTCATCAAATTAGAAAGGATCATTTTGTTTTCGAAGTTTTTATTCTATTTTCATAATAAAACACTGTGGCCCCAAGGAAAAAAAAATTTTTCTATTGTGGCAATCAATGTGTTAAAAGCAGGTATGCTGGCCGGGCGCTGTGGCTCACGCCTGTAATCCTAGCTCTTGGGAGGCCGAGGCGGGCGGATTGCTCAAGGTCAGGAGTTCAAAACCAGCCTGAGCAAGAGCGAGACCCCGTCTCTACTATAAATAGAAAGAAATTAATTGGCCAACTGATATATATATAAAAAAAAATTAGCCGGGCATGGTGGCGCATGCCTGTAGTCCCAGCTACCCGGGAGGCTGAGGCAGAAGGATCACTCCAGCCCAGTTTGAGGTTGCTGTAAGCTAGGCTGACGCCATGGCACTCACTCTAGCCTGGACAACAAAGCGAGACTCTGTCTCAAAAAAAAAAAAAAAAAAAAAAAAAAGCAGGTATGCTTAAATGGGGCTTTTTGGTAGATGTGGTTATGGAGTTGAGATGTGGGGCAGCCACAAAACAAATGGAATCTTTGGGCCAGGCCAAATGTTTCAATGGAGTAAAGTTAGGGGGGATTTTAAAAGAGAAGTTATGGGATCAGAAAGGCACTGCAGAGAATCTAGGTTAAACTGATTCAAGTGGGAAAACATCAATAGCAAGGACGGCAAGGAAGAGAAAAGAAAAGGGGAGTCTAGGAAGAGCTGACAGGAATGGAGGGCAGGTGCAGGCAGAGTGTCCATTCAGAAAACTGTCATTAAGCCTCAACCTTGCATCACACATGTGCTGCAGAGTGTACTCAGCACAAAAGAGGCAAAAATGAATTAGGTTCACTTCCTGCCCTTAAAGGTCCCGAGGATGAGGTAGCCAGGAGAAAAGGTGGCTTCGATTTGACACTAAAGGGGAGTGACCAGGGTCCCAAAAGAAAGGATTTTTGAGACTGAGGGAATGAGGGTGAGAGCTGCGAAGTGGTTGAGGAAGTTTCCACACTGAGACAATTCAACTGGTAGGCTCATTTGTCTTGGATAACTGACCTCCAGAGACCCCCTCCAGCTCTAGAATTCTAGTAATAAAGACATTTTTTTGTTGATTTTACAATCTGGACTCTCCTGAATCCAGCTCTTTCATTTACCCTCCCCCATCAGAAAAAGATTGCTGTAAACAGGGAAAAGTGGCATTCTGGCTTCTTGTCATAACATAGCCACCATGGGCCACTGGGTGTCCTCCAGCAGCTTGGTGTTGAATCCATGGGTAAAGCATTGGCAGAGGGTGGATGAAGTGGGGGGATCAGGGAAGAAGAAAAGTATAAAGAAGTCTGGCTAATCTCCCAGGGTGGCTGAGACCCAGGAGATTTGTAGCTTTCTCAGATAACTCATTCTGACTATGACCAGTCCCCAATCTGAAAAATCCATGGGAATCAAGCCACACTTCCAAAACCCCTAGGGAATGGCAATACACTCCAAGGGAAGCCTTGATTCCATCTTGATTTTTGGAAATGTCCCTCTCCCTGAGACTACTAGGAATTTCTAAGGAATTGAAATGACTCTGCCCATAAGAGTCTTGCCGATTTCAGGGTGCCGTCCCAGGGCTGAAGGATGCAGGTCTTCAGGACCACCTGCCTGGCAGGGCTGCCCCATGTTTGGCGGGGGACCATGACTGAGTGTGCTTGTCCCAGGCCCCACCTGTTGCAGGGACCAGATTTCAAGATAGAGGGTATATGAGTTAGGATGGCAGAATGATAAATGAATTAAATGTTTGAAAAGATATGAGAAACATATATGTACATATTTAGCCATCCCATAATAACTCTCACACCCACATACATGCACGCATATGCACACACACCCCATATACTCTCAGTCACCAAGGCAACCATTCCATAAAGCTGTACTTAGGGGGTTTTTCACGCTAGATCTTTTCACCCTTATTTCCTTGGAGTGCAGCTCTGGCATTTGACTCTGCTGAGAAGTACCACGCCTGCCTGGGAAAACCTGTTACATCTAGCATTTACCAGGTCCCTTTAGAAGGCCCATGTCTTATCCTCACTCTGACACTGAATTCAGCCAGCACATCACTTGGTAACTTTCTGAAAGCATCAGCAACACAAAATAACCAATATGATTGCCTTCATGAATCAGAAAAATTAGCAACAAATACACTGTTACGCCCTGCACAGCTTTCACAGACAAGTCTCAATTTTTTTAAAAAGCAAGTCACAAAGTTCATGTGAAAAAGAAGCCAGCTTTGGTCCTAGAAAATGGATAAACCTATTCTCAGGATTACAGTGATAGCTCTTATTGAGGAGTCATGGATTAGGATCATTAATCTTTTAAAAGTACTTCACATTTCTTTCTTCCTCCATATAATAAACATTGTGCTTCAAATCTAACTTATTTTCTGTTTTAGATTTCATTATTCAAAAATGCAGACAACATAAAGAGGTCGGGAAACAGTTAAAACATTTTTATCCAAATATTGATATAGCTTTTGACAACATCCCTGTAATAAGTAGTGACTTTTTTTTCTCTTAATGTCACCAACATGTCTATAGTCAGTCTACGGGCACATTTTTCATCTCTATGCCATAATTATTAGTGTCTGCTTTCAAAAAGAAAAAAAAATCCTGAGCTGTGACTGGACCAGAAAGTTCTTTGCATCTCCTTCTTTCAGATTTCTGCCAGGTGGGGAATGACCCAGGTAAGAGTATTTAATTTATAGTCAAAACCCACTTTTATGCCCTGCCTCATTTACAGCACTAAGGCACCAGGATTGGGAAGGGAAATGTTTTACTATGGAACAACTGCTTGCAAAGTAAGCTAAAGCGCAGAACTAGCGATGGGGCGGGCGTGCATTTGTTTCGACCTGAACTAGGGTTCTGGTGTTTGAAGCCCGCAAAGGGGCTCCTTTCCGAGAGGTAGAAAGAGGAAGCGACTGGGAAGACTCCACCCAGGCAATCCCAGTCAGGCGCCTAGTCTATAAATCGAGGGAGAAGTATGCCAGGTGGCCAGTGGATGGAGAAGTCACCCGACCGGTGGCCACGCAGGTGGCCAGAGGGAAGATGGACCAAAGCAGGGCAGAGGCGAACCCGGGCGGATCGGGGGCGTGGGGTGGCTGAGGGACAGGTGTGCGGGGGCAGGTGGGCTGTCCTCCCACCATCCATCCCTGGCCAGTGAGCAAGCATTGGCCGAGGCAAAGAAGTGATGGGTTTCCCCGAAGCTCAGGGGACTAGCTCAGCCCTCTGCAAGGGAGTCTCATGGACCCGGCCCGCCGTGCTCGGGTCTGTCTGCCCATCAGCGGGCGGGTCCAGTCTCGGTCTCTGTCTGTCTCTGCTCCCCCCACTCCGCCCCATCAATTCTTTAGGGGAATGGGCTGCGTGCTGTCCCCGGAGCCCCCAGCCCTCCCGCTCCCGCCGCCGTGGCCCCGCTCTGCGGGAGCCGGGCTCACTCACCCGCGTGCAGGCCGCCCGCCTCGGGGCCGCTGTCCGGGCCGGCGGCGCTGGGCGGCGTGTCCGAGTCGGTGTAGGTGAGCCAGGTGGACTCGGTCTCCCGGGTCCAGCTCTCGTAGTAGCGGGGCTCGATGGCATCCGCCCGGCTCCCGCCGCAGCCCATCCTCCCGCGCTGCGGGCGCGCCCGGCGGCCGCTCGGCTCCGGCTCCGCGGCGGCTCAGCCCCGGCGGCGCAGCCCCGGCCCGCGAGGAGGCGGCGGCAGCGACATTGCGTCCCCGCGCCTGCCCGCGCTGCCGCCGGCGCCGAGCTCCCGCCGCGCCCGCCGCCCCTCGGCGGGTCCTCTCCCCGCCCGCCGCTCCTCTCCGCCTCCAAGGCCCTCCCCCTCCCCACCTCTCGGTCGGTCCTCAGCTCCCCTCGCCCTCGCAGCTGCCCCCACCCTGGCCCGAGTCCCCCGATGGCCCGCAGCCTCCCTTAGTGCGCCGCCGCTGGCCTGGGCTCAGGGGCCGCTGCTCCGAAGCGGGGGGAGGGCAGCGGGGTCCGCCGGCTCGGATTACCGTTTCCAGTCCCTTGCCCATCTACCCTTCATCCACCCATCCACTCGCCCACCCATCCACCCGTTCATCCGTCCACTCACCCGTCTTTCCTCCCTCCCTCCCTTTCCTCCTTCCATCCATCCATCCTAGGGAGAACTGAAACGCTTAGAAAGGGACCCCAAGCTTTCTGGCCACCTGTTCCAAAAGCGATGGAGCTGGGGTTGTTGGGGACAACCTGGTAAAACTGGGGAGGAAGTGTTGCCCCTAAGAATCAAGGAGCAGTCAGAGGCCATGCCTGTCTTATCTGATCTGGGTAGTAGGGAGTAGGGCCTATGATTTCGGAGAGAGCTGGGCTAGGCCCTCTGTCACTAACACCCCTTCCAGGGCTGGGGCTTCATGAGCCTCTGAACTTTGTTCTCCAGAAAGCCAAAGATCACCAGGAACCTGGCAGCATCCCAGATACCCTCTCTGGGTGGGGCTTGGAGGCTTGGCGGACTTTCCTGTAAGTACAGGGGTGGCCTTGGCATCCCAGGGCTCCACTGCCGGGTTGTCAGCCTTTCTTTCCCTGGGGCACACTTAGGTCTCTGTGTGTTCAGACCTAGAATTCAAACTTGGGCAGGCCAGTGAATTTACCTATGCCAAGAACCCACAACAGGTGGTAAAAGAAGGAAAACACCCCTAAAGACAGGGCTAGGAAAAGGGAAGAGTTTGGAAGAGTAAATCTTCAATAACCAGGCTCTGCTAGAATATAATATGGTGTTGAATAAGTATTATATTCATTCAATGTATGTTTACTAAATATGGCAAACCACTGTTTTAGTATACATAATACTCATGTATATTATCCATTGTATATAGACTGTAGTGTGTAATGTTTAATAAAGATACAAAGGGTAGAGAATATCAGTATGGTACTCATTATATCCTGTATAATGTATAGAATGTACATTGTCTATAAACTTTACTATGTAGCATCCAATAGATAAGCCTGGCACATAGTAGGCCCTCAATAAATGCCCACTAAATGAATCATGAAGTATCTTTTTGTAGTAACTCAGTTTGCTTTAATCATTGCAATTTGGGCTAAAGAGGATTCAGGTTAGGGAGGAGCTGTTGGACGTGCCTCTGGAAGGCACCAACCAGAGTCCATGGGCAGGAGGGAGCAGAGACTCACAGAGCCAAGACTAAGTCCCTGGCAGGCCTCTTCCACCTCATCCCAGCCTGTGGGGGGGGGGGGTGCGGTTATCCAGGAAGCGGTAGCTTCCCTAGTCCTTTGAAACTCAGATGCCCTGTGCCCCTTTTTCTCCCCCCCTGAATATTTTGGTTGGAGAAGAACAGCTGTCAGGAAGAGAGAATACTTGATATCTGTAATGGAGCCTGGGCTTCCCTCAATTCTGTGGCAAAGTGCCCTTTTCATAGCCAGCTGCTTTGTAATGTCACCACCCAAAGAGCAGTCAGGCCAGAAAGAGTGCCTGAGTTGGAAGGTGCTGGGTGAAAGGTGATCTTCCTAATAGCCTATCTAACAACGGAAAATAAACTATCAAACAGAAAGTAAGAGAAACAAACTCACAACACAACTACCCTTTGTTTAATTAAAACACGAGTGGCCTAACTGGTTATCTCTGAGTTCTTTCTCAGCCTTGAAAAAGCTTCTGAGCAGACAGTGGGACTGAGAACTTCCCCTGCTTCCTCAGGAAGAGACAGATGCCTCCCGCTGTGGAGAAGAAAGAAGAAACTACGAAACTAATTCTGCTATCAATCTGCTGCGTGAGAAACAGAAAAAGCCAACACAGCAGCTTCACAACAGCTTTTGTTATCAGTCCCCAGAAGCAGAGAGAGGGGAAAAAAAAACATTTCTATCCTTTAAAAACACCAAGCAACTTTCCTCGCAGCCTGGCCTTTCTTTCCTCCCTCTGTGTGTCGTGGCCACTCTCTCTTTCTTTCTTTTTCTTTCTTTCTTTCTCTCTCTGTTGTTTCTCTCTTTTTCAGGAAAATAAATAAACGTTTGTATATCCTAATCACTGAGAATTCTTTCTCCTCCCATGTATGGACTTCGCACCTTAACACTGGGATGTTCTAGAAAATGAAAGAAAGTCCTGGAGTTGGAGCTTGGCATGCAAAAGAAACAAGGTAAACATGAGATGAGGCGCAGGAGTAGGCTGGGGCCAGAGGTGGGTGGAGAGGACCACAGAAAGGGATTTGGACTTTATCCTAAAAGCAGCAGGCAGCATTGGAGGGCTTTAAGCCTTGCACTCCCAGCAACAGATCTGCTTCAGGAAACAGTTACTCTGAAGGCAGATGGAGAATGGGTGGGCAGAGAGGCCAGAGTAGTTTCTAGAGGGTATTAGGCGGTTCCCAGACAGAAGCAATGATGGAGGATTCTCGGAGTTTGGGGACAGGGTTGCCAATTCATCACTGGGGAAGGGAATACTGGAGGTGAACATGGTGGGGTGGAGAGGTCTGGGAAAGGCAGGTAGAGGAGGAATACTGTTTTGGTTGGATTTGAAATGCCTGTGAGACATAACTCAAGTGAAGCACTTAGCTTAGCTAACTAGGACATGGTAAGAGTCGCTTTATAAATGCTAGCTTTCATTATCACATGGCTCCATGACTGGAACTCAAGAGAGAGGTCTCAGCTAGAAAATTAAATTTAGGAGAAATCAGCATTTAAAAGACATCTGAAAAGAATGTCTTTTGCAGGATGCAGTGGTTCATGCCTGTAATCCTAGCATTTGGGGAGGCTGAGGGGTGGGAGGATTGCTTGAGGCCAGAAGTTCAAGACAGGCTGAACAAGAGTGAGACACCATCTCTACCAAATAGAAAAATTAGCCAGCCATGGTGGCGTGCACCTATATTCCCAACTAGTCGGGAAGCTGAGGCAGGAGGATGACTTGAGCCCAGGAGCTTGAGGTTGTAGTGAACTATGATGATGCCACTGCACTCTAGCCTGGGTGACAGAGCAAGACTCTGTCTCAAAAAGAAAGAGAGAGAGAGAGAGAGAGAGAGAGAGAGAGAGAGAGAGAGAGAGAGAGAGAGAGAGAGAGAGAGAGAGAGAAAGAAAGAAAGAAAGAAAGAAAGAAAGAAAGAAAGAAAGAAAGAAAGAAAGAAAGAAAGAAAGAAAGAAAGAAAGTCTTTTCCCAAATATCTTGGCTTTTCCTGCTTTTGTTTTCCAGTGCTCAACTTCCCAGCTCGTGCCTACCCCTCTCCGGCACAACCTCTAGCAATGTACCTCTGTCTCAGCATCTGACCCCAAGTCTGAGATTCCAACTGCTGCTTACCACGGTCTTCAGGTATGTCAGAGCCTTGAAGGATGAAGATATCATCCACATTCAGCATTGAAAGATCCTCTGTTAGCAGGCAGTGGAGAGGAGTAAATTATCATTTTTTTTCTTGTCACATATCCAAATTCAAAATACGTTATTTAATATATACCAACAGGGAATGCGACTCGTTGCCATTTAGCCAGTTACAGGAGACAGGAGTGGAAACCTGGGCAAACCAGCCTCCATTTCTGATTCGTTCCAAGATGCTTCAGCACCCGTTGTGGACTGGAGCCTCCGACAGTTGCACTTCCAGAGGCTCTGGAAGGAGGAGAGTGGAAATAAGGTGGAACTAGAGTGCTTCGGAAGAAAAGAGGGACTGTCAGAAGAATGTGGCATCATCACAGGCAGGACAGGGAGAGGGCGCAGTTAAATTCTCATTAAGTTGACTTTGGGCTGCCCAAGTGACATCTGAATAAGGACAATGTCAAGTAGGTAGGTAGAGAAATCTAAAGCTGGTGCTCGAAAAGCAGTGTGGGCTGGGCCTGCAGGAGGGAGTGACAGCCTAGGGCCAGCATGTAAGAAGGGACAAAGGCTGGGATCAAGCTCAGGGGACATCCATCATTCAGAGACTGAGTGGAGGGAAAAGAGCCAGAAAAGGGAATTGAGGCTTAGCTGTCAGAGGAAAGCCAGGAGAATGGCATGCAGAAAACCCTGCAAGAGAAGAGTTTCAGGCACATGTACATGATGCAGATCGCCTAACTTGGGGACTGAAAAGTGCTCGGTGGGATCCAACACCAGGGAGGCCAGGTTCTAGTGGGATGTGGGGAGTGGAGGCCGCATTGGAGTAGAGAGTGAAGGGCAGGGGGAGGAATCAGCTGGAGGGAAAGTTCAAGGAAGGAGTTTGTGTTTTCAAACTGCAGAAACTAGAGCGTGTTTAGGGCGGAGGGAGGGGTCGAGGATGCTGAGCCACAGAGGTAGGAGGGGGAGAGGGGCAGAAGTGCCCCTCTGCCTGCTCCATAGTGACCCGCACAGGAGGGGGCTGCAGTGAGGCTGCCTGGAGGTGTGCAGATTTACAACCAGGACATTGAGCCTTTTCCAAAGGATTGGGTTTTATGTTTTCTGAGAAGTAAGAAGCAAAGTTAGCTATTGGCAGTGAGGTGGGGAAGGGATTTCAGAGATTTGAGGTGGTGGAGAAGGATCCAACCATTATTGCAGAGATTAGCAGATGAAGCTCTAAGTCTTAGGGTGCAGTGCAAGTCCAGTGGAGGCTGGTGACTTTATTCTGCCAACAGTGGCAACTTCTCAGCCACCCAGGTGCAAGCTACCCAGGTGCCGCCCATGACAGGAGAAGGTAATGTGCAAAGACAGAGGAGCGAGAAAGGGACAGGAATGTGGCTGTGGAACTCAGACCAGGTGCAGGGAGCTGATGGAGGAGAAGGACGTCATGAAATTCATGACCCTGAGGTACCCAGGAGGTCAAGGAGCCTGTGGGGCCCCTTGGGCCAAAAAGCTGGGAGAAGAGGGAGCGATGGTTAGAAATAGCAGCTGTGGGAATTTGAAACCCCATGAAGAAGGAGCCCTAAAAGTGCTGAGATCATTCAATACCTGGGGACAGGCCCTAGGGGCCTAGACAAGAGTACAAATGGAAACCCACATGCCATATGTCTACATTGTAAAAGCTGTAAACCAAGTTGGCCAGCTTAAGTAAAATATGTTCTATCCTCTTGGTTAGACAAGTTGTCTTCATAACGACCTGAAAGGTCAGGTTGTAATGTGAAGTTCTCTGACTCTTTGGAGTTCTGCACTGAGCATGGCAAAACAGGCAGAGTCGGCCCACCCAGTGCAGCCTTTTCTACCTGCAGTGCAGCCCTGTTCCTCATGGGCACGTGTCCTTGTGGGCCCACAAGTCCAAGTTCTGTCCACACTCCCCTTCCACAAATACTTGCCCTTGGCCGTTCACCTGACTGAGGAGTCTGTGCCTGGATGGTGCAGTCTGCTCTCATGGGGCTTGCGTCCAATGCAAGCCCTGGAAATAGGTTCGGGGCATTTGGAGAAGAGAATTTCAAGGTCTCAGGTACCTAGCAGGGAAGTTAGAAGAGGCTGGGACTCAGGCTCCAGGTGGACTCATTCTATGGCCCCTGGATTCCCTGACCAGGGCTGCAGAACCAGACTAGGGCCTCTGGAGCAGGGGTCCAGTGTAGAATCCCTCTTGCCAGGCACTGTCTACTGATTTGAGTGGAATAAGGAACATTTCCGGAGTGCAGGAGATGGCTGACAAGTGCCACCTGGCTTAGGTTGAGTGTGGTCACTCATTCTGCAAACATTTCCGAGCATCTATCTTGTATATTTTAAGCTTTTCAAGGACAAGAACATTGTTCCATTCAGCTTGGAATCCTCAAAAGGGATTAATTCCGTGCCTTCATAGAGTTGGTGCTCATCAAATATTTGCTCAATGAAAAAATAAAAAATGACAAGAGGCAAGGTGGGGATGTGGGTGAGAGGGTGGGTCTGGAGCCTAACTTTCTGAGTTTGAATGTTGGCTTTGCCACTTAAGTGGATGGCCTTGGGCAGGTTACTTAACCTCTGTGTGCCTCAGTTTCCTCATTTGTAAATGGAAATTACAATTAATTGCATCAGTATGTGTAAAGTGCTTAGAAGAGTGCCTGGCACATAGAAAGCATTCAATCAATGTTTCTGTCACCACACTTGTGGGGGCCAAGGAGCCAAATGGCCTCTCTTCCTTAAAGAGGAAATCCCTAAAATTATTAGGTGTTTTCACATGAGATAATGTTTGTGAATTTCATTAGCACACTGCAGAAGTTTGGTAAATGGTAGTCTCTTTTCTTTTCCCTCCTTTCCTTTTCCTTCTTTTATGGTATTACTGCTAACAACCTTCCTGCAAATAAAATTTCTTCCCACCAATTCCTATTAATGCATGATCATTACTGACAGGGCAATGTACTATTTTTTCACAGAATAGATTTAGAGAATTTTTGAACCCAGAAAAACTTAGAAAGCAGCTGACCCCACCTTTGATATTACCAACTAGGAAATCATAGTTTAGAAAAGTTTGTCGAATTGCCCGAAGTCACAGGGTAACTGTTATCTCTGGCAGAGCTGAAGTTTCAGCCGGAGCTCTGGGCCTCTGACTATTCGCTCTGTTAATTACAACTTTCTAGTTGGGATTGAATTTTCTCCTAAGCCTTTAGGAATCAACATAATAAATGTAATGAACTTTGATAAATTAAATGTAAATATGTAAAATGTAATAAACATAGTAAATTATCTTGAACCACCTGTTCAGAATCTATAGCTTCACTGGCATGACTTGGTCATCGTTTTCCATCAAGTTTGAAAGCAACGGAAAAAGAATCCATCTAAAGGGAGAGTTTGCAACAGGGAATTGGAAAGCCTTGGCCAAAGCCATCCAGAGAAATGAAGCAAATTATGCCTGCAGAAACTATTGCACAGTGGCAATTGTTACAAGATGGGATTTTCGAAATAATGTATCTGTGGCTTTAAGACCCCCTGTGGCAGGTACCACCCCTAGTTTCTAAGGAAACCAGAGCAGAGGGCTGCCACCTCCAAAGTTCCATTTCTGTGGCCCAGCATCTCTGGGCTCTATCCAACAACTATTGTGAGCTGGAGAAAGGAGACCTTCAGTAAGATGGGACAGAAGGCCTTCAGAACCAGTCATCTGAAAAGGAGTAAAGATAGATTCACTGCCTTACAAGTTCCAATGTTTCCAAGTGAAAAAGTAGTATAAATGGAGAACAATAGTCACAATAATTCTGGCCAATGGGGTGTAGACCATAGGTAAATTTATTTAGTCCCAAATGCCAAATCTCAGCAAGTATCCCCTCTGCTCCAGAACTAGGGCCCAGGTGCCCTTCCTATGGAGGATTTTATTTATTTTGTATTATTTTTTTTTATTTTATTTTTTTTAGACAGTCTCACTCTGTTGCCCGGGCTAGAGTGCCATGGTGTCAGCCTAGCTCACAGCAACCTCAAAATCCTGGGCTCAAGCAATCCTTCTGCCTCAGCCTCCTGAGTAGCTGGAACTACATAGGCACATGCCACTATACTCGGCTAATATTTTCTATATTTTCAGTTGGCAAATTAATTTCTTTCTATTTATAGTAGAGACGGGGTCTTGCTCTTCCTCAGGCTGGTTTCGAATTCCTGACCTTGAGCAATCCTCCCACCTCGGCCTCCCAGAGAGCTAGGATTACAGGCGTGAGCCACCGCACCCAGCCCCTATGGAGGATTTTAAAGCAATTTCTACTGAGCATCCCTCCAGGTCCCCAATCTTGGCTAGCTGACACATCCTCATTGATCTACAAATCACAATTTAATTGTGAAGGAAGAGAGCTCAGAGTTAGCAACCCAAAGCACGAAATCTGATTCCACTGCCCACATCTGGGGGAAAAGTCAGAAAGTGTCATTTGACATGAGCCCCTTCTTGCATCTTTTGCCTTTGAAGAATGACTGCATCCCCTAGAAAAATGGTATTCCTGGAATTAAGGTGATGCAAACAGATGGGGTAAACACTATCTCAAACAGAGTGAAAACAGGAAAGGGAAACTGAAATATTAAAACAACAAGAGGATAAATGAGTTTTTGATTTGATTTAAGAAGTTAGAAAAGGTGAAAATGGGAATTTTGCAAAACAACAAAAAGGAAGCAATTAGATATGTTACAACAAAATATTTCTATGGGAAATGAAATTTCAATGTAGAACTAAATACTGTGGAGTTAATTCTCCCTCTACTAATCTTCAGAACAAATAGTTCTCAGGAGAAGAGAGGCCCATTTCCTTTGGGTTAATTCCAGAGAGATTCAGCCCGTTCTTTCAATGACTATAAAACTCTTTAGAACCTATCTCAGTGCCTGGATTAATGTTCTGTGGCACTTTATCATACCCCACATTAAAACACAGGACAAAGCAGTTTCTGATGTTTCCCAGTTTCTGATTTCTATATTTCTTTCTGGTGTAGTACTAGCTCATTGATAAGATGTAATGAATAACCAATTTGTTCTCTCATAGAGGATATGAGCCACATTCTACTGGAAATAGCCCCGTGAGGAAAATCTGGTAATCATGAGATATTTGGGTATTTTTTTTTAAAGAACAGAACAGCTTCAAATTGTAGAGTGTAATAGTTAGAAGAAAAGGAGACTGAATTAGAAGTGAGTATAGATCCAGAAAGGCATATTCTTTTTTTTTTTTTTTTTTTTTTTTTTTGAGACAGAGTCTCGCTTTGTTGTCCAGGCTAGAGTGAGTGCCGTGGCGTCAGCCTAGCTCACAGCAACCTCAAACTCCTGGGCTTGAGTGATCCTTCTGCCTCAGCCTCCCGAGTAGCTGGGACTACAGGCATGCGCCACCATGCCCGGCTAATTTTTTATATATATATCAGTTGGCCAATTAATTTCTTTCTATTTATAGTAGAGACGGGGTCTCGCTCTTGCTCAGGCTGGTTTTGAACTCCTGACCTTGAGCAATCCGCCCGCCTCGGCCTCCCAAGAGCTAGGATTACAGGCGTGAGCCACAGCGCCCGGCCTAGAAAGGCATATTCTTACAGGACTAATTCCAAAGAGAATTCTGAAAACGCAGGGAAGATTTTGACAAAACATCCACATATCATTATATATTTTTAAAGACCTTTAGAGTCATGATTATCTACTTTTTCTAACTGGACACTGTGCAAATTAATAAGATTGTCCTCTGCACTTTCTCTTCACCTGGAACAAAGAAAGTTTGAGTAATTTGCCAAAGGTTGTCAGGAAGAGAAAGATTGGAGCCTAGATCTCTTAGTCCATAAACATGGACCCTTCTCTTTAGAAAAAAGGAAAAGTAGATCATAACTTCTTTCCAACCTCAGAGAAAGAGCATTTTCTATAGATTGAAATAGTGCATTTTGCAGTGCAGATTAAGACCATTGGTTCTGGCCAGGCGCAGTGGCTCACACCTGTAATCCTAGCACTCTGGGGAGCCAAGGTGGGAGGATCGCTCAATGTCAGAAGTTCAAAACCAGCCTGAGCAAGGGCAAGACCCGGTCTCTACTAAAAAATAGAAAGAAATTAATTGGCCAACTAAAAAGATACAGAAAAAATTAGCCGGGCCTGGTGGTGCATGCCTGTAGCCCGAGCTACTTGGGAGGCTGAGGCAGGAGGATCACTCGAGCCCAGGAGTTTGAGGTTGCTGTGAGCTAGGCTGACACCACAGCACTCTAGCCTTGGCAACAGAGTGAGACTCTGTCTCGGGGAAAAAAAAGACCAGTGGTTCCATGTCCGTGGGTCAGCTCTGTCTCTCATTGTATCTTCACCTTTATTGCATGAGGATTTTGACAGCATGCGTCTTAGCCAATTCCCAGTGCTATAATAAAATACCTAGACTGGGTAATTTATAAACAACATAAATTTATTTCTCATAGTTCTGGAGTCTTGGGAAGTCCAAGGTCAAGATTTTGTGTCTGGTGAGGACTGCTGTCTGCCTCCAAGATGGTGCCCTCTTGTCGTGTCCCCACACGACGGAAGGGCAAAAGGGACAAATGCCGTGTCCTCACAGGGCAGGAGAGGTGGAAGGGCTGGCCAGGACTGTCATTATAAGGGCTCTAATCCCATTCATGAGGGCTCCACCCTTATTTCCCCAAAGGTCTCACCCCTTAGTACTATCACATTGGAGATTAATTTTCCACCTATGAATTTTGGGGGACCACACACATTCAGACCATGGCAGTAAGTGAATCTGAGGGGTAGTGTGGGAATCAGCAGGTGCCTGGAAAAATATAAGCTGATGAAAGGAGAAGAACTGAAATAGAATAGATTTTGGCTGATGCTTTTGGCAGAAGATTGCTAGTTTACCATGCCAGGCAACCGGGAGTGCAGAGCTTGGGTTTCTAAGGCAGAGCTGGAGGAGTGGAACAGAATGTTCTCTTCACCCCTGTCCATGGCCTAAGCATGGAGGCCCACTGTTTCCTTGGGCTCTTGAAGGCTCTCAGAAATGTTCACATAGCACAAAGTAGGCCAGATAATTGAGATTCTTTCCCTGAAAGAAATTTGGAACTTTTTTGTTTGCTGTTTGCTTAATTATACCACAGTTAACCTGGACCTCAAATCATCAAAGAGATGTGGTCTATCTTTTTTTATTTTTTTTCAATTGAGACAGAGTCTCACTCTTGTCACCCTGGGCTAGAGTGCAGTGACATCATCATAGTTCACTGTAACCTCCAACTCCGGGGCTCAAGCAATCCTCCCAAGTAGCTGGGACAATAAGCACGCACCACCAGGCCCAGCCAATTTTTCTATTTTTAGTAGAGACGGGGTCTCACTCTTGCTCAGGCTGGTCTTGAACTCCTGACCTTAAGCAAATCCTCCTGCCTCAGCCTTCCAGAGTGCTAGGATTACAGGCATGAGCCACTGCACCTGGCTGATGTGGTCAATCTTTTTCATTTCCCTTTGCAAAGAGTGGCTTGTCTACTGAGTCGGAGCACAAAAAACAAGTCCCTTTCATGTTTAGTCCACTGCTTCTGAGGATGGGGCAGGGTGGTAATTGTACCACACCGTAGCAGAGCGCAGGGAAGCAGATGGCGACTTTTTCTCATCATTTCCCAGATGAGGGAGAGCAACCACATTTACTCCATCAGTGCCATTTGGGCTGTTGCTATTGCGGTTGATGCTTTTGTCAGAGAAGATACAGATCTAGAGGAGAGCGGGTGAGACCCGGGAAGTCAGGCCACTTCTCAGTCCTGTCCCCATTACATGAATGTAGAAATGAGGCTCCATTTGCTTTTTGCTAGTCTTCAGTCAACAGTGGAGTAATTGCCTTACCCTAAATGAAAAACATGACTTCCCGATTATAGTAAATAGAGGAAAGGAGGAAAAATGAGCAGGACAGACAATTGGGTCTTTCATTGTAATTACCCAGAAAACGCTGCCTCCAGAGAGAGTGGCAGCTCAGGAGCTGATGGAAAACAGCCCAGGCAGCCTGCAGGGCATTTTAAAAGCCAAAGTTGTCCCTATGCATGAAGCTCCTGGTACTCTACCTGTTAGGGTGGGTTGATCCAACTCTGAATTTGGGGGTAATTAAATCAAAAATTAGAATGATTATTATATTTTTTTCCCTCAAATAAACCTGTGTTCAAATAACCATAATACCTACTTCACGGTGCTTTGGGGGATTAAGGTAGTGCATGGAAAATGTTTCATGCCAGTCCTGACACATAGCAAGTGTTCAACAGATGGTAGCTAGTATTTTAATCTTTAAAAATGTTTTATTCTGAGATTGTTTTTCCTTGACTAAGTGGGATGGTTGGGTCTTCTTTCTGTCCTGGCTTTAACATTGCAGAGCCAACTTGACATGCTCACTGACAATGTCCCCAAAGTCCTGGCATCCTCAGAGCAAGACAAAGAGTGAGAACAAGCTAAGGTAACCCCCAATGGGGCTCTGAAAGAATGGAGGTCCCTCTCTCCTGGCCAGTGAGGTCAAACTCACGGCAAGGCCTACTTTTCTGCACACGTGCAGCTGCATTTTGCACTTGGAGGTGAGTGTGGAAACCAATTGGAGACACAGGTGTGTCTTTCCCTGCAAGAGCACCCTTTCTGGTACAGTGGGTCAGATGGGCCTTTGGAACAGCAGGCTTCCCAGGCTGGGAACAAGTACATTCAGAGGGAGGCAGCAGTCCTCTCCACCAGCTCCGATGACAAATATAAGCCAACATTTATGCAGCCCTTGCATGCCCCAGTCCCTGTGTAATAAGCACTGTGAGTATGGCTTATCTCATCTAACCATCACAGCCATGCTAGGAGGCAGGTACCCTTCAGAACTCCATTTTCATAATGAGAACACTGAGACTTAGAGAGGTTAAAGGACTTGTCTGTTGTCATCCAGACGTGGAACACAGGATTTAAACCCAGGTTATATGACACCAAAGTCCACTCTCTTGATCCCAATGCCAATCTCCCATTTTAGAGTTGTCTCCACTGGGCTTGCTACCTGCAAATATCTAAGGAGCTGCTTATGTCAGTCCCCGGTAGAGACAGTGAGGTCCTCTTGAAGGACAACCCCACTGTGCATAAGTTATGGGTGCTACCCTACAGTTCATGGGAGGAAAATCAAGAATTATTAAGAGCCTTGAGAGAAATTTTCCAGTTCCAAGCAGTGTCTATGCTGTGAGTAATTCTATTCGAAATTCAGAAAATAGAACAGTTACTGAAAATAGAGTGAAAAATACTCCCTCCTCAGTTTAGAACTGCCTCATAAACAGTCATATGGCTAAATCCAGGAACAAGCCATGAATATAAGAATGGTAATTTGATTCTGTTTATTATCTATGTTGCATGGGGTGTTATCCTGGCAGCACTGGGGAGAGATGAGCTAGTGAGAATTATGTGTGGGCTGGTAGAATGTTTGAATTATCTCCTGATAATTCTTTCATAAGGCCGAATTAACTGATGTGCATTTCAAGTTCTCAGCTGCTGGCACGCAACTCACTTAATGAACTGCCGCTATTGCATAGGTCAGAAAGCAGTAGTTTCACTGTTATCAGATAGAACTCCTTACTGAATAAGCCCAATATAAAAAGAACAGTGTACCTCTTAGGGTTTCTCAAGAATGCATGCAAATATTCTAGGTGGAAAAAGTCATGATTAGAGAGAATTAAAGAAAATAGATGGTGGTGGTAGGGAACAGGTTAAAGCTAAAATTGCTCAACTATATCTAAACCTATCTGGACAAAGGCTCTGGTGGGCTCCATTTGCTCGAGAGACTGAGAATCCTCCTGGGAGGAAGATTTCTGGAAAGCAATTTGGTCACAACATAAGGCCTTAGCTGTCAGGAGGGGAAAGGTTCTTAGTGCAGCCTAGTGCTTGTCACTCACATTCATCCTCTGCTGCACCCATGCCCCCAGTCCGCAGACTCCCTTCCTCCATGAACTTGTGCCCAAATCCTACAGAAAGGAGGCAGCTATAAGCAAAACTTAGAAAATAATTTCACTCAAAGCTCTTTGATAGATTTCATTCCTTTGGCACTCTTCTAACCAGATGGAACATGTACAAAAATAGGAGAGAGATGTGGCTTTGGCACTTCTAGGGCTCCATGTCCTAGCAGGAGACTGTGATGCCGAGAAGTGGTGGCTCCAGGGAAATAACAAGGGTGCCCAGCAGAAAAGCCATGGCATCTGGTGCAGACCATGGTAACAAATTTGGATTTTGTTTTAAAAGCAATGAAAAGTATTTTTATCAGAAGAGGGAATAATCTGGTTTTCAGTTTTTAAAAGATCACTTATATGGATAACTCATTTTAGGCAGCCAGGAGAAAAAGTAGGGAGATCAGTTTGGAGATTGTCGCAATAGACAAGGCCAGAGATGACAGTGGTTTCGAGACTAAGGTGGTGGCAATGAAGAGGGAGAAAATGGGTAGATTCAAGACACGTGGAGGTTGAGGTAAGAAGGACACATTTGGATGGCAGAAAGGACACATTTGGATGGGTAAGAAAGAGATAGAAGGCCGGGCGCTGTGGCTCACGCCTGTAATCCTAGCTCTTGGGAGGCCGAGGCGGGCGGATTGATCAAGGTCAGGAGTTCAAAACCAGCCTGAGCAAGAGCGAGACCCCGTCTCTACTATAAATAGAAAGAAATTAATTGGCCAACTGATATATATATATAAAAATTAGCCGGGCATGGTGGCGCATGCCTGTAGTCCCAGCTACCCGGGAGGCTGAGGCAGAAGGATCGCTCGAGCCCAGGAGTTTGAGGTTGCTGTGAGCCAGGCTGACGCCACGGCACTCACTCTAGCCTGGGCAACAAAGCGAGACTCTGTCTCAAAAAAAAAAAAAAAAAAAAAAAAAAAAAAGAAAGAGATAGAAAACAAGAATGACTTTCTGATTTCTGCTTGGATATCTGGGTAGGTAAGGAGACTTAATGTGGAATAAATTTGGAGGAAAAAGACCAGGGTTTCTGTTTTGGATACTTTGAGTTAAATATGACTGGAAGATAAGTAGGCAAATAGAAAAGATAGGAAATCAAAGGAAGATTGGTGTTGGAGCTGAAGGAGAGAGTCGCGAGTACATAAAAATAGAAAGAGGGTGGCCTGAGATCATGCTTTGAGGAACCTACTCTTTAGAGAACTGGTAGAAGAAAGTGAACTTGAGAAGAAACACAGGAAGAAGAAATCGGAGAAGTAGGAGAAAAACTAAAAAGATGTGGTCTCACAGAAGCCAAGAGAAGAGACTGTGTCAGAAAGAGGGTGTTCAGGGACGGGCGAGGTGGCTCACGCCTGTAATCCTAGCACTCTGGGAGGCTGAGGCGGGTGGATTGCTCGAGGTCAGGAGTTCGAAACCAGCCTGAGCAAGAGCGAGACCCCGTCTCTACTATAAATAGAAAGAAATTAATTGGCCAACTAATATATAGAGAAAAAAAATCAGCTCGGCATGGTGGTGCATGCCTGTAGTCCCAGCTACTCGGAAGGCGGAGGCAGTAGGATCGCTTGAGCCCAGGAGTTTGAGGTTGCTGTGAGCTAGGCTGAAGCCACGGCACTCACTCTAGCCTGGGCAACAAAGTGAGACTCTGTCTCAAAAAAAAAAAAAAAAAAAGAAAGAGGGTGTTCAGTTTTGATTAAGGCTGCTGAGGGGTTGTGTGAGTCGTGGATGACAAATAGCCCACTGGATTTCATCCACTGGAATCGAGAACACGGAGGTCCCTGGTAAACTTGGTAAAAGTGGTTACCAGGGGAAGGGGAGTCAGAGCCAGAGTGAGTGGATTAGTGAGTTACTGAAACCCTACAACACAACACCAGAGTGATTGTCCTTAATGTAAATTCATAGGAATGGTAGGAAGGGGAGAGGGCAAAACAACCATAAAATTCTGAAAGCTGGAAACCACCTGGATAGGTCTTAACTGATTTAGTAGACTGAAGAAAGCACTCCTAAGTCAGTAGTGAGGAAACTTAAAACCAACACAATTTACACCTCAAAATCCTTCAAAGTCTCAGGAATTGGTGGCACCAGGAAACTTTAAAAGTGGAGGTAAGGCAAAGCTGTGGGAATTGGCATTAAAATAAGGAAAATTGATTGAAAGCATTTTAAACGGTAATTATATCTGCAGAACTCTCACCCTACCCTCAATAGTCTTTTAACTGCCCTTCCTCTATCCTGGCAGAAGACTGATTTATTCTCTGGAAAAGATCAAACAATGAGCCCCTCGACTGGGGTACCAGGTAGGAAGAGTAAGAAGCTGTATGCTTACTTGTGCTGAGACATTTGGGCATCTTCCCCTTCTCACCTTCCAGAACACAGGCTGGGAAGATTCTCTTGGAAATCAACCAGTCCAGAGGAAAGGCGTAAAGATAACAGCAGGCTATCCAAGGAAATAGTTGAGCCAGACTGCCCTACTGTGAAGCTCATGGTGGCTAAGCTCCACTCATGTGAACAAGGCTTCAAATCAGCTTTTTGGTCCCATTGTCAAGTATAAGCAGGCAGCAAGCATTAAAACATACATGAAGAAAGCTTTTAAGGTGGAGGAGAAAATAGACTATACAGGAGGATGAAAAATTCCAAAAACTATATTTAATATCCTCAAAGAGAATAGAGGAGATATTGTAACCATGAAAAAAGAACAGAATGCAAGTAAAATAGGACCTCAGAGAACAATCAACAGCAAGAAGAAAAAGCCCTTGGAAATTAAATATATGATGGCAGAAGTGAGAACTCAATAGAATGGCTGGAAATATAAAACTGAGGGGGAAAAAAGCCAAAAGTCAAAGAGATAGAATATAGAAAAGAAAATTAGAGGATCAATCAAGGAGAGCCAAAGCTAAATAATATTCTAGAAACTCCAAAAAGAGGTAAGAGAACACAGAGGGGAGGAAATCATCAATGAAATAATTCAAGAAAATTTTCTAGAATTAAACTGTCAAACTAGGTGTAAATCTCCCCTAAAGCACACCAGCATAAAATTTCAGAACACTGGAGGCAAAGAGAAGATCCTATACATTTCCAAAAAGAAAATAGGTCACATACAGAGGTTTAAGAATCCCAATGCTGGCCAGGTACAGAGGTACACACTTGGAGTCCCAGTTAATGTGGGAGGTTGAATTGAGAGAATCCTTTGAGTCTAAGAGTTCAAATCCAGGCTGAACAACATAGCAAGACCCCTTCTTTTAAAAAAATTGTGTTTAATTAAAAAAAAAAGAATCATAATGTCTTTAGACTTCTCAATAACAACACTGGAGGCTAGAACACGGTGGAATATCGCCTTTAAAATTCTGAATAAATTATTTTAAACCTAGATTTTTTAATTCCCAGTCCAACCATCAGTTAAGTGAAAAGTCAGAATTTTATTTGTAAGGTCTCAAAAATTGTACCTCACATACACTTCTCAAGAAGTAACTGGAAGATGTGTTGCACCCAAAATAGGAAACAAAAGTTTGGAGCCAGGGCCCAGGGAAAAGATGAAAAGAATCTCCAAGATGATGGTCAAGGGACCAGACAGTGCTACACCAGGTCTGGAGGGAAGACTGGAGAAGGTCCAAATAGAGAAAGAAGCTCTGGAAGAGATTTCTTCAAGAGGATAAAACTGATAGCATAAGTAGACGTTTTTAGAGGAGAGTCAAATAATGGCAGTTTGAGGTGGAACTGGTACTTAGTAGAGCAGAAAACTAAGCAAATAAAAAGTTATTCCCATGGAAAACCAAAAGTTGTATAGGAAATAAAAAGTAGTCTAGGTTTATTACCTGGCTCAGCTCTCAATATCACTATATAATCAAAATAAGATAAACATTGATTATTGAACCAAGCAAAATTATGATGTAAGCATACAGGAAAGGGTAGGAGGATGGGAAGAGTTTATATGTGTGCTGTGGGAAGGGGAGAGAATGGGAATTAAATGCTCATCCTAGGGGAAGTCAGTAGATACTGCTCACAACTGAGGGATCAAGAATTACAATAATACCAGCATTTTATTTAGAAACACAGAGCCAAGTGCCAAAAAGAGAAAGCAGCTAAAAGAGTTATAAGTAGTTGTCTTTGATGGGGGGAGGCAAACAGGGGATTGCTGTTCTTCCTAACAAATCTTATTAATCTATAGGACTACTTGAGTCTTTAAAATGTGTGCAAATAAAAAAATTAATAAAATAAAATGTGTGAATGACCTTGCTAAAAATAGAAAGCATATAAAAACAAATGCAAATGGAAAGTGAAGAAGTGAAGGTGGCATGTACACACACATGTTTTGGGGGATTTGGTTCTTTTTTTTTTTGGTTCTAAAGGGGAATTAAAAAGTGAGTTAGGGTAGCTTGGGTCAAGGGTGGGTTTTTTTAAAGTTGGGAAATTGAGCTCACTGAGACAGGAACTGTCTACCTGAGAGGGAGGAATTGATGGTGCAGCGGAGGGAGGATTCTAATAGAGCAAGGTCCCTGGGAGGATTACAGGGATAGAAGCCAAAACCCACAGAGTGGGGCTGGGCTGTGATACAAGAGAGACCCCCTTCACTGAAACAAGAGGGAACAAAAAGGTAAGTGCAGACACAAGTGGAATTGTAGAATTTGTTATGATCTGTTTTTCTTATCAGGCCCAAGAGACACTCAGAGCAGAACACACTGCAATACACTAGCACTTCTATGAGAAGTAACACCCAGACTGCACCCAGACGTGTGTTCCCTCAACCCTCCTCCGTGTGGAGTGCCAAACTGCACATGCTTGATGGATAACTTTCCCACAATAGATGCGTTACCCTTTATCTCATAGAAATAAGAATATATACATTTTTTAAAAGAAAACTTCCACTGGTAACATGTTGGACCAAATATGTTGGTGGGCCTTTCTGCTGCAAAACAACCACAGCGTACATCCTAGTATCACACCCTAGATAAAGCATACTTACTGATGCAATTTTTGGCTTGTAGGAAAGAGAGGAAATTACCAAGGGACTCTTCCTCACAAAAATCAGCCAACTATAAATAGAAATTAGAGCAGGAAGCAGAGTGAGTAGGGAGGAACAGAACTACCCTAAGAGCAAATTACAGTAGAAGTGCCAAGATCCAGATACTAACTCCTGGGCCAGCAGAGAGGAGGGGGAGCCAAACCTAAGACTCTTTCATTAAGCCAGAATGCTGGAAGAGCTCTAAGTGATTCCAAGTTTTCAGTGCCCTCTGGCTCTTGGAAGGAGCAGGTGTAAATCTTCCCTAAACAGAGCATCCTCCACTTAAGCCCGGAAGACTCCATCAAACATGTGTCCACACTCAGAGATCGGCAGGCCCAGGAGGGACCATGCCACCATGAGTGAAAGTCAGGAGACACATGTTAAAGGAAAGATAGGAAAAGCCAATGAAAGAAGGAAATCAAAAAACTATTTGTTGCTCTCCAAGTCTGGCCTTCGGAACGCTCATGGCACTATCACCTGAGTGCTTACTGAAGTGCGCATTCCTGAGTCCCATTCCAGTCTTACTGAGCCTCAGCTCTGGGGATTGAGCCTGGGGGAATCTGCCTTAATACTCTCTCTTGACAGAGGGAAAATCAGAGAGCTGGACACACACCTGGCTTTCCTTTCTACAATCATATTCCTGTACCTTTTACTATACATTCAGGGAGATATAAATGCAGCATGCCCATCCATTCAAAGGCTAAAACAAAACTAAGAAAAATAGCTGAACAAGACAGCACCCTCTAGTGCCAGGAAGGTAGGGACTGACTTAGCTTGGGTGCTGCCTGTCTGAACACAGCATGAGCCCTAGTCAGTCCAGCACACGAACCCTGGAGCCATCACTGTGCTGGAATGAAATCCCGGTCACACTTCAATGACTGCAGATGCACAAAATTCTGTGATTGAAGATGACAGGAAGTGGGTGCCATGATACTAACTAATGTCTTAATAGCTTAATATGAATTGTGTTCACCAGGATTTTAGAAGAGCCTGGAGAATCCATACGGTGGGCTGTTAGGAGACACTTTGCAGGAGGGACCAAGAAGGAGCTTGGAAAAGAACTCACTCTAAAGGAAGAGAGAGTCACGCATAGTGTAACAGAAGGAATAGCCTTAAAAAAAAAAAAGGCAAAAATATTTTCTCTCTCTTTAAAACGTCCTCCACTCCTTTTTGGGAACTAAAACATTAATCCCTGCCTCAGGCCAGTGGTTGAGAGGAGCAAGTAAAGTCTTTTGTTATTTGTGCTACAGGAGGTGGCTCAGCCACCTAGTGGAGGGCGGTCCTGGGTGGAGGTCCTGGGATTGTCTTCAGCGAGATGGGCTGATCAGAATTATCAACCGCAGCTGAACAGCAATTGCCTGAAGCTGAGAACCCACCCTTTAAAAGCTCTGTATTTCTGCTTATTATTAGGATGATGGCATTTTTCAGACAGAAGTCTCCATCCTCCTCCATTGCTGGCAAAGGAATAAACTTCTCTTTCCTTCTCAAACCACTTGTTCTTGTTCTTAGGAGAACAAGTGCTCAGCTTTTCATAATAGGCTGGATCCAAAGACAATGAGTCCATTTCAAATAGAAGAGCTAATTTTGACAATAGTAGAGGGTAATTCTGATTTACCTGGCCCAACCTCTATGGTTCTTATCCTAGAGAGAGGATGGGTAAAAAAAAAAAAAAATAGTAAAAATGCGAACAGAAGATAGCACTGCTCTACTGTTTTGTAGTTTAAGGAGCACAATACAGGCTAAGAGTGAGATAGGAAATGGAAAATGTGAAAGGGGCGGCCTTGCACAAATAACAGAACAGGAAGATAACTAATCCCACAATTTGCCAGTAATGGTTAAAGACCAAACCTATGAGTTCTCTCCCCAACAGGTACCCTGCAGGAGATCTGTTTTACACAACTTCTGAAAAAAGCTGAATGAACAGAAAAGAGTTGTAAATCTCTCTTTCACAATTGTTTTTTGGACAATCTGCTTTTAAAGCCTAAAAAGTTCCTGAGCGAGACAATAAAGCTTCTTTAAGCTGCAAGAAACAGCAACACTCTTAAGTTACCTTAGCCCAAGGGTGGGGAACCTGTGGCCTTCTAGATCCTTAAAGTGTGGCCTTTTGACTGAATCCAAATTTTATAGGACAAATCCTTTTATTTTTATTAATACATTTTTGTTCATCTTTTTATTTTTATTTTATTTTTAAAATGAACATACTTAAAATACCAAAGAATAAACTAAATTTCAATGAAATAACCCTCCCAGAGTGACTGGCACAATTAGAACATTAGAAAGCCATAAGGGCTAAATTGACAGTTGCTACATTCATGATTTAGTTCTAACTTCCCCCACCTGCCTGGTGCCATTACCGCACAAGGCTGGTTGGCAAAAGTTTAATGGGGCTCAAATGCACCAGTCTGTTATCAGCTTTTGACATGATGCACTGTGTTTCTGTTTAAGTGGAATTTGTGAATAGTTGCACAGCTCGACAGCATTTTTAAATTTTGTCTGCTTAACAGCCCATCATGCCAAAGAATACGGAGAGAACACTGAAGGAAGAAAACAAATTTTTAAATAAGGATTGGGAATTGCAATATTATCTTGTTTCTGCTAAAGATAAGATGATTTGCTTGCTTTGTGATATTACAATATCAATATTAAAGAAATTCAATGCTCATCAGCCTTATAACACTCATAAGGACAACAAATATTTTAAATTACAGGGAGAGGCATGGAAGATTGTATTACAGAAATGAAAAGATGAAAACCAAAAGCAAAGACAGTTCTTTCAAGCAGCAATAAGACCTGGAAACAATGCCACTGAAGCAACTTACTATAAAGTAGCTGATATGCTTGGGAAAAAAGGGAAGCCATTCAGTAACATAGAAATTGTGAAAGAATGCATTGTCAATGTTGTAGGATGCTTAGACCCTAATAACATTTCAAAGTACAAACAACTGCCTCTTTCAAGGAGAGCCATAACTGATCAGCAGCATGAATTAGCCTTTGACTTAACAGGACTACTTCATGCAATACTTGAAAAGGAAAATATACATTATTCAGTTGCTTTGGATGAATCAACTGATACTACTGACTTGGCGCAGGTTTTATACTTCATTCTGGTCATAACAGAAGATTTTATTTGCTATGAAGTTACTTGCTTTGGCCACTCTTGTGAACAGAACACAGGGAATGGATATCTTCAACAACTTTCAAGATAAATGTCATAAAGTTAGACTGAATTTGGTAATTTAGTGAGTGTATGTACAGACAGTGCACCTTCCATGACAGGAAAACATGAAGGGTTTATTACATAGATTTTAAAAAATTATTAACAGATCCAGATGCTCTCATTTTTTCCATTATATCCTGCATCAGCAAAATCTCTGTGCTAAAGCTACTATTTTAAGCAACACTTTGCAACAAGTTATACGTATTGTTAACTATATTCATGCAAATACAACAGAGCATCATCAATTTCATAACATGCTAAAGTTGAATGATGAGGTATTCAGTATGGATTTATTATGTCATTCTAAAGTATGTTGGCTATCTCAGGGATAGGTGTTAGCCAAAAGTTTATCTCTGCAAGAACAGATAGTTAAATTTTATGAAGCACAGAATCAGCAATGTGAATTATTAAAAGAAGATTTCTATAGGAATGCAGCATTTTTGTGTGCTATCATGTCAAATCAAAATGACTTGAATATTTCTTTGCAAGTTAGAACTAAGTCTATATATGATATGTGGCAAAAAATCCAAGCATTTTGGAAAAAGCTATCCTTTTTGGAAACCTTCTTCAAAAGGAGATTTGGGATGAATATTTTCCTCAGTTAGCAAAGGTCATTGATGAGCAGGATGACATATGAGAATCATTTGAAGAATCTGCAGTTGTTATAAACCTATTAATTGAAGAATACAGTGAAAGATTCACTGACTTTGAGAATCATGACATCACACTCAAATTACCATTTTAGCCTCACCTGATTGATATCACCAAGATATCTAAAGAACTACAGATGGAATTGATTGAGTTCTCAGTAGATGACATTTTAAAGTTATTACTTGATGCTAAGAAAGATCCAATTGAAATATGGGAAAATGCAATAGAATACCCATGCCTTCAACAACATGTCCCAAAAATACTTTCTTACTTTTCAACCACTTATTGCTGCGAATCTATATTCTCCTACATAACCCAAATCAAGATGCCCTTAAGGTCACAAATGACTGATATTAATACCATCTACAGGATCAACTGAAACTGGACCTCCATGCTGCAACCAAATATTCAAGTGCTTTCCAACAGAAAGTGGACACAACAAAGTCATTAAAAGGTTAACTTTAAAATTAACAAATAGTTTTCATTTTTTGAAATTATTAAGTGCATAGTCGTTAGCTTTTTACAAAATAATGTACAGTTTTATCACATTGAAGTTTCTTGAATGTGGACTTACTTGATTACAGCTAAATGAATGCAGCCTTCCAACATGAAGAATTTCGCCGCCCCTGCCTTAGCCAGTGGGAGTGTTCTGTGAAGGATCACAAGACAAAAAAGGAAGCTGGAAGCAGCTTAAGAAGGCAGGAGGCAGAGCAGCTTTGCCCTTGGTACCAGGCACCTCTCCCCTGCCACCCTGCAGCTGTGAGGGGGTTAGCTCCATCTAATGCCAAGGCCACCACTCCCATCAGTTACTGGGCTCCCTCTGGGTGCACCTGAGTCCCACTGTGCACACAGGAGAGGGGCAGAGTCCCTGGGCAGGCTGGGGAAGCTGCTGGCTGGTCAGCTGCCCTGGGAGCAGGGCCTGCCCCTTGTCCCACCAGGTGTAGCCGGGTGCTGGGGTTGAGTGGAGAGAACCTGAGGCTGTGCAGAAGGCCCCTCTTCCCCAGGAGGGGCTTGGGGCCCTCAGAGCAAAATAGCCTCCCGGGCATTAAGGATTTACCTCCTAGCCAGGAACCCCAGAACTGCCTGGAAGAATTGAGCAGACTGGAGTTCCTGCTGAGCAAGGGAGGCCAGAGTCACAAAAACCCTCTTAAAGTGACCTTGTTTTTAGATGCAGGCTAATTCAGTCTGGAGGAAAAAATAACCATATGTAACCACTTAAAAAGCTCTCTAGCTTAAAAAGCAATTTCACATACCTTAGCCCCAAGACCAAAGTCTTAGCTTAGACCAAAGCCTCATGCAGTAGACACCAACAGCAGCACTCCCATTTTACAGACAAGAAAGTAAGACTCAGAGACATTGACTTACTTGCACAAGGCTATAGTACCAAGTAGCTGACAGAGCCAGGGTTCAATCTGACTCTATTCTGCATTATTCTCACTGTAGTAGACTTCCTGGGACTGTGGGCCACAGCCCTGCACTCTGTTGCACAAGCTGGAAGTCATGGGTTGTCCTTCACTGCCCCACCCCACCCTCACCACCCGGCTTCTCACCCCTACAGCTGCTTCAGAGCCAAGTCAGTCCATTCCACCTTCTGGATGCTTCTCAGGCTGTGCCTTCTCTTCATTCCTATTGTCACTTCCTTAGTCTAGCCCCTAAATTATTTCTCCCCCATTACAGAAATAGCTTCCTGTGGTGTTATGATATACATATTGGTTTTAACGCATGGTCCTGGCACACATCTCTTGTTATATGTTGAATGTGTTGGGCCTCAGGAAACAACCTCTCTGGCCTTCTCTTGCCCTCCTTTTGCCTGCCTCAAGGCAGGGCTTTAATATTCCCCTGCCTTTCTGATTGTGGGGCATAAGAACCTCATTCCAGAGAGGTCCTGCCCCATACCCTAGAGGTGACATGGTTGTCCATAAAAACCCAAGAGAACTGGGTTCAGAGAGCTTCTGGATAGCTGAACACCCGGGGTTCGTGTAGGGTGGCCCGAAGCTCCCCCCATATGCCTTGCCCTACCCAACTCTTCACCTGTATCCCTTATAATAATCCAATAAACATAAGTGTTTCCCTGAATTTTGTGTGCCAGTCCAGTGTGTGCCACTCCAACAAATCAATCAAGTCCAAAGGAGGGGGCAGTCTTGGGGACTGAGCCCTCATTCCGTGGGATCTGACACTATTGAATTAGAGGACACCCAGGTGGTGTCTGCTACTTGTTGCGTAGGTGAAAACCCTCACACGTTTGGTCACAGAAGCCTTCTGTGTTGATGATTGTTGTGGTGCGAAAGCATGGGAAAAACACGGCTGGAGCTTTCCCAAAACACTGCCTAAGTAGTTTCTTTGTCTCTAGCAACAACCTCGCTTCAAATTCTCTCTCCCTATGAATGAGTTTCTAAAATATGCCTGATCATTTCAATCCCCTGGTTAAGAACCTCCAGAGGCTTACTCCAGGATTAAACCCCAACTTCCTGTTCCTGCTGCCGCCTATCCATGCAGGCAATCTCTTGCTGGGTCTCTGAAATGCCCGTAGCCTAACTAATAAAAAATGGGCTCATCTCTTCAAGGTTTCCACTAACTGAGAGAATTTAGTACTCTTCTTGCACACTGCACTGATCCAGGCCATCTCCACCGTGTTCCAATGAACTACAGAATAAAGCCTGAGCAAGAGCCATTCATATGCAGAACAGAAAAAGGCTGAATTATGCAGGAACTATTGATAAGTCTACAGTAATCTATTGCACAACTGTTTACCCAGTAGATTGTGTTTATATTGTCTTCGGTGCCCCGTAATTTGTTTGCATGACAGTGTAGCTAATTAGACCTAGGATGGCAGGATTTATGTGTTGCTGAATCATTTATTACTCCACACCTCATTGAAGAGAGCTTCATAAACCTTCCGAAACTGTTCAACAGAGAGAGCATAATTTGTGCTCTGCAGACAAAGGATTCTGTTAATATTAGCATATTAAAGGCTTGGAGAAAATCAGCAATGCAGAAATTAGAGCAATTTTGTTCTCAGAAGATGGTATTCTTCTGCACATCTACCAAGTAACATCTGAAAGATTTTTCCCTCAACAGAAGTTTGGGGAAGCACTGGACTAGAGTGCAGAGGCCCTGAGGGCTTCTGGAATTTCTCCTAATCTGACATCAGGATGCAAGCGCAGACCTGCCACTGTCTGTCTGGAACGTCTTTGGTTAACTCCTGCTGGTCTTTGAAGATTCAGTTCAAATGGCATTCTCTCCTACTGCTCTCTTTCTCCCTCTCTCTTTCTCTCTCTCTCTGTCATGCACACACACACACAATTGTGACATGTAATTATATGTGATTCCTTAACACCCTCCTCATAATACCTCTGCATTTTTCTATTGGTTGATGGAAAATTCAGCCCATACCAGCTAGAGCTGAAGGGGAATTTATTGCCCAGTCTTTGCAGGCCTGGCAGCAGCAGCTCCACTTCACCTCCTCCCAGGTTCAAGTTCAGCAGGAAAGCAAGTTATCTCAGGTGCCCAACCCTGACCCGATCAGTGTGGCTGGGGCAATGAGTGCAGTATCATCAAAACCTGTGGCCTAGACCACCGGTGCCACCTCTGAAGTTGGGAGTAAGCAGGCTTCCAGAGAAAAGGTTGGGAGGATGGGTTCAGGATGGCCCCAAACAACCATCACACACAGCCCAGAGCACCCACAGCCCAGAGCACCCACAGCCCACAAATCTTCGCTTCTTCCCTGTCTCCACAGACAGACGGTAAATTCCGGGAAGGTGGGCCATGGTCTCCATCTCCATATCCTAGCACCTTCCCTGGCACACCTTATTTTCCACAAATGATAAATGGGGACACGAAATGTTCAAAGCAAGACTCCTACCTTAAAGGAATTTATAGTCTAGTCCAAGAGTCAGCATTTATACAATAAAAATCAATTAAGCATACAAAGTCACATGATATAAGTGCCAAATGAGTGCTCTGGGTATTAAGTGTCAAAGAGATTCAAAGAAGGGACAGCTCTGGAAGTTAATAAATAAGATCTACATGCTGAACTAGAGAAACTCAGCTTCTAGTGGGAAATAAAGATATGTTACCCAGAAAATGCCAACTAGAGTGTTAAGACCTGGAGGAGGAATGTTAATCAGGATGTTCTGGTTGGTTCTAGAAATCTATTCTTTCTTTCCTAAATGATTTAAACAATAGCAGCCTTATTTGGGGGGTGTTCTTGGTTTCATTTTAATAATAAATGTTCCGAGAGAAGAATAGGGGATTCCCTGTGTTAGAGTGTGGCTGACTCCGGACACTGGCGCCCACATCCCAGCCTGACATTGGAGCAGCTCTTGCCAATTTCACTTCACTGCAGCGTCTTGGTGCATCTTCTTTTAGCTGAGCATCTGTCCGCTGTTAAGGCCAATTAAGCCCCGCCCCTAGAAGCATGCTGCAAGTGGCAGCAATAACCCCTCTGCAGGGAGAACTCCCACCCGGGCTTGCTGATCTCATGGAATAAGAGCTGCAGGTACTGTGGGGAAGTTTTCCTCACTCTAATGGAATGTTTTCTCCTCTGGTCTTGCCACCAGAATTTGAGCAAGCTTTGGTTTTGGTGGGGGAAGGTCTTCAACTTGCAGAATTCAGACAGCAAATCTTGCTGGGCAGAGCTTGGCAGAAGTGAGGCGGGAGAGCTGGCGTCAAGTGATCCTCGCAGCCCCCCCCACCCCCCCCCCCCCCGGGACCCTTCAGTGGCTCTGCAGGACAATCCAAACTCTGTAATGACCACCATGGCCTCTCTGCAACCTCCAGCCCAGGCTCATGGCTCAGCGCTCCCCGACGGCATGTTGCCCTCCAGCACCTCAGAACCCTCCTGGCTCCCATACACCCCATATCCGTGCTCTTGCTGCTCTTAGCCTGAGGCCTCCACCTCCTGTTGGCCTGGTTAACTGTCCCTCCTGCCCATAAACCTCTTCCAGGAAGCCTTCTCTGATCCCTCTGCCTGCTGAGAAGTACGCCCATAGCACATCGTGTGCACCTTTACTTGTATGTGTGAGATGAGGGAGGGAAACAGCCATGCCTAGCATTTCAGCAGGGCCTGGCATGCTATGGACCTTCCACACAATTTTTGAATGACAATGAGTGAATGAATCATACAGGAGTGAATGTTTACCTCTGACACCTTGACCTCCTCTGAACCCTTTCCCTCCTGGGCCTTTGCTGATAACACCAGCCCAAACAGCTAGATCATGATCAGCTGAACTGCGATGTCAACCACACCTAGACACAAACAATGCTGGCTGTCAGCCACAGGCGTGTTGGTGGAAGGACAATCCTTCCCGAAGGGATGCCTATTTTCCCCAAGATACCAGGGTAGATTGGGCTCTGCTGCCAAAGTGACCTCTGGCAACTGCCCCTCTCCCACTCTCAATGCGCCCTTCCATGAAATGAAGATGATGATAATGCTTCATATACAGAGTGGATGGAAGGTAAAGGGAAGAGAAGCACAATGCCTGGTACACAGTAAGCATTTAATAAATGTAAACTATTAATATTTTCATTGTCATCAACAGTATGTTTGGAGCCATGGATATTGTCTCTGCTTTCTCTACACATCTCCATCCCACCAGCTTGTTATCATTGCTATTGTTTCTAAACAGAACAAGGAGCTTAGTTTTCCGTGTCTGCTTCCCCAGCTGATCTGGGAGCTCTTCAAGAGTAAAGATCAGCTTCTCAGTGTCTAACACAGAACCTGCTTCAAAATCAATGAACAAATGAATTGATTAATTTTTAATCCACATGAGAATTTGGGGCTGCCATTAAACCAAGGAAAAGTGGAAACTTTTGAGCTAACTTGTATCTTTATTGTGTTTCTTTCTCTTCTTTCTCTAATCACCCTGGCCACTGTCTTAAGGTCCGCAGGAAGGGAGTGATGGGTTTGGTTGTTAGTGTAAACCCAACCACTCTGAAGTGGTTCAAGGGCTTCACTGACTTTGTAGACGCAAGCCTTCCAAAATCACAAGGGACTTCAGCATTATGGGGTGGAGGTTGACCTTGGAGGGCCTTGAGGTGTCTCTGGTAGCAGTTCCTCAGGCCAGGAAGACCAATGTTGGCCACCACGAGCTCACTTCTGCCTCTGCCCCTCTCATCCTCTTCTCAACTCCTTCACTCCTGGAGTTGCTGGTAGAGCATTTAGATCACTTGCCAGCCCAGGGTTTCTAGACTGGGAATATCTAGTCTGATTCACTTTCTTCCCTTAAGCCTTTAAGAAAGCCTACACTTAAGGTGGACAGAAATCTGATTAGCATACAAAGAACTCTTTAAAAATCTCTCTTGAGTCCCATTCTGATATCTGCCAATTTTATGATGTCTATTTTTTTTTCATTTTTATTGATACATAATATTTGTATATATTTAGGGGGGTACATGTGAGATTCTGATATATGCATACAATGTGTCATGATCAAATGAGGGTAATTAGTATATTCATCATCTTGGGCATTTTATCATTTCTTTGTGTTGGAAACATTTCAAATCTTCTCTTCTAGCTGTTTTGAAACATACAATATCTTGTTGCTAACTGTAGTTACTCTACTGTGCTACCAAACACCAGAACTTATTCCTTCTATCTAACTGTATGTTTGTTCCTATTAACCAAACTTCTCTTCCTCATCACCCCCTTCCCAGCCTCTGGTGACTAGGATGTCTATTTTGAAACACTGAATTGCAATTCAGGCCCATGTCCCCCTGCCCAATCCCTTGTTGAACGTTGGGAAACCAATCACCTCCCAGCCCATAACACAATGTTAGCAGGGGCAATGGGTCCCACGACAAAGAGAGAATCAGGTTTTCTCTCCACATTTAGAAACACTGACAGGAGTTAGGTGATTTTCTTGCACCCTACACTGTCTTGTTCTGAGAAAAGATTTGACTTAACCAAATACAAAGGCTGACAGCTATTTCTCCCAAATGAATAGTGGGGAGGAGCCAAAGTGACATTATTTTAAAAAGAAATGAAATATTTAAAGAAAGAGTATTCTATTTTCTTCCTTGGGGAAGGGAGCCCTTAATATTCCCATCAACACTGACGCGTGTGAATCACAGCCCTTTCGTTCCTATAAAAGCAGGGTGATTCATCACGGGTCCCGCCAGCTGTGGGCTGCACGTGATTCTGACGGTGCAGGCTTCCCTGGGAGAAGAGCGCTGGGAGCACGCTGCTCCCAGCTGTGTGGTTGTTATGAACCAGCCCTCTGTTTACATCTTTCCAGAGGTTGGAGATAGACTAGGGGTAACCCTAATGCCAGCTTTGAGATGCATTCAAAGGGCTCTGTAGTAGGGTCACTCTCCTGTCATTGTATCAACCAGGTCACCTTGGCTGAGAAAGCAAACTGCAATTTGGTTTTTTATTTCAAATTCTGTGCATAAATGAAAAATTTATAATTACCTCTTGAAAAAATTTTACTTAAGTGTAGTTTATATACAATCAACTACACCCATTGCTATGAATTGAATATTTGTGTCCCCACCACCACCCCAGAATTCATATGTTGAAACCTAAGCCCTAATGTGATGGCATTAAGAGGTGGCGCCTTTGGGAGGTGATTAGGTCATGAAGGTGGAGACCTCAGGAATGAGCCTAGTGCCCTTATAAAAGGGACCCCAGAGAGCTCCCTGGCCTCTTCCACCATGGGAAAACCCAGTGAGGAGTTGGCAAGAGGACCCTCACTAGGACCCAGCCATGCTGGCAGCCTGATCTTGGACTTCCAGCTTCCAACACTGTGAGAAGTAAATTTCTGTTGCTAATAAGCTACCCAGTTTGTGACATTTTGGTATAGCAGCCTGAAGGGACTAAGACACCAATTTCATGCATGCAGTTCAAGTTTTGACAAATGATATGCATGTGCATCCTCCACCCTAATCAAGAGATAGAGCATTTCCATCATCCCACCCTGAGCAAACACTGCTTTCTGTCACTATAGATTAGTTTACCTATTATAGAATTTTACATAAATAGATTTGTACAGTATGTAGTCTTTCGTGTCTGGCTTCTTTAGGTAGCAAAATGTTTTTGAGATTCACTAATGCTGCACGTATCAGTTTATTTTAATGGCTGAGTAGTATTCCACTGTATGGATATACCACAACTGGTTTTTCCATTCAGCTGTTGATGGATATTCAGATTGTTTCATGTTTTGGCTATCATAACAGTGAATAAAATTGCTACGAACATTAATGAGCATGTCTTTCTGTGGACATGTGCACCCATTTGTCTTGGACACCTACCTAGGAGTGGAGCAAACTGCAGTTTTAAGAATGTATCAAGTGTGATGATACAGACCATGACCAAGAATTTGGGGGAAATGTAAATATTACAGGTGATTAGAAAATTAGTTAGTTATAATATTATAATAGGGTGAAAATTTAAATGATGTGAGTTCCTGTGGGATGGGCAATATGACAGCAGGCACAGAGTGTCCTGGAGCACAGGGATTTAACAATTACAAAATAATTTAAAGAGGTTTATGTGACCATAGCCCAGAGAGCCACACCCAAGAAGGCTTGAGCAAGTGGTCTCACCATGGTTGGGTTACAAGTTGGTGTTATACATTCCAGGGAGACAGTAATTACACATAAAGTCATAAATCAATACCTGGAAGGTGTACATTGGTTTGGCCCAAGAAGGCAGGACAACTCAAAGCAGGGCATTACATGTTATAGGTGGATTTAAAGATTCTTTGATTTGTAATTTGTTAAAGAAATGAATCTTTATCTAAAGGATTGGAATGTTTTAAGATAAGGAAGTCTGTTCATCAGAGACAAGCCGCTGGACATATACGGAGCATATATCCAGACTCAAGTGATATATTAAGTAAATCAATGACCTGCAGGTGAGGTTCAAGCTTTGTCTTGTGTAGCCTTAGGCCTTTAATGAGTTACACAGGACATCTCCAAGAAGGAAATGGGGCATGATGAGGCATGTCCCATCTTCCTTCTCATGGCCACCAACTCAGCTTTGGGATATTTCTGGGGTCCCGTTGGCCAAGAGGGAGTCCATTCAGTCAGCTGCTGGGGGGAGCCTTAAGATTTTATGTTAGTTCACACACCACAAAATGAAAGTAGTAATATCTGATCCTTACTTCACCAAGCTTTGAGATCCTCTCTTGGAAAATGTTTGGGTCCTTTAAGAGAACTTTAGCTATGAAAAGCCAAAGTGACATACACTGTACTTACAAATATGGATTGAGTGTGGAAGGCCAGGCACAGATTAGGCACATGGTAGGAACTGCTGGGGAAAATATAATTAGAAACAAAATCTTCTCCCAACCCAGAAATCCTCTCCTCAAAGGTGACAGAGAACAAAGACACTTTTACTATTGAGTAGGCATTAAACCAGAATGCGATGCACATCACAGGCAATGTGCTGACAGACTGTAGAGACAGAAATCTCACCCCTTTGTACAGTCAAGCAGGCACAACCCACACACCTGTTTTCAAGGTCAACAGTAACCAGTCCTCGGGTAGGAGGACTTGACAGGACCATTGGTGACACACAGTTCATACCGACTTTGCCTGGTAATTGGGGTGACCATCTGTGTTAGCTAATTGGCTTTGCTCAGAGGAAAAACAAACTTCTATCTGTGCGAGGGAAGGTAGTTTTGCAACTTGGACCAAGGTGCCCACTGAAGTTGGGCCTCAGCCTCCCTCAGAAACTGGCAGATGAAGCTGCTGTCTCTCTTGCCCTTCAAGTTTCAAACAGATGGCTCCCCGTCCTTGAGAGAGACAGTCTTGCTTCAAAACGCTGATGAAATGCCAATCTAGTCTTCCAAAGGACTCATTCATATACATTTCAAAGGGAGAAGAAAGTATTTACGGTTCCAAGTTTTCTAAAGTAAATGCTCAAAGAAAAAGGAGAAGCGGTGGGTGGGGGGGAATCTCATTTTCAACAAAGGAGAATGAAAGAATGAAGCCTCTTATTTTAAATTTGTATTTGTCTTTACAGTACACAATGGATGTTTCTTAAAATAATGCAATCAGGCCGGTTGCAGTGGCTCACACCTATAATCCCAGCACTTTGAAAGGCTGGAGGGGAGGGATTGCTTGAGACCAGGAGTTCAAGTCCAGCCTGGGCAACATAGCGAGACCCCACATCTACAAGAACATTTTTTTGAATAAAATAAATTAGCCAGGCATGGTGGCGCATGCCTGTAGTCCTAGCTACTCAGGAGGCTGAGGCAAAAGGATCATTTGAGCCCAGGAGTTCAAGACTGCATTGAGCTATGATTATAACACTGTACTTCAGCCTGGGCAACACAGCAAGACCCTGCCTAAAAAAAAAAATGATGCACAGAAATAAATCGTTTCTGTTCACAGTTTTCAACCTGGAGCCTCAGGCTTTGGGATGAGCAAAAGTGAGCGATGAAATTGAAGGCTTCCACCCCCTGCAAACTTTGGGTCATACAATGGACTCTGCATTTCTTTTCTGATCCAACCCACTTTTGGACTATCTCTGACTTATTTTTATTCATGAGGAGGCTGCTCCTAGGAAACCACCCTTCTCCTTCCTGCCACTGCTAGATCCTGGGCTTTGATTTTTGGGGGGTCACTGCAATTATTCAGAAGCCCCAGCAAAGTCCTTAACTGACCCCTCACCTCTGGAGGCCACCAGTTCAGAGCTTGAGACCCGCCCCTGTGCCAGGCAGTGTTTGGGTTCCAGGATCCAGCCGCTGCTCTGGGCACTGATTAGATCTAAACATGGCCGTGACCTGTGCCCTCTTTCCTGAGCAGGTTGCCCTATTGTTCTGTCTGAAAAGAGGCCCTGTAAGCTGCCTGATCCAATTACTGCAGCTGCTTTCTCTCTAAAATGCCACCGATTTCTAACTGTTTTAAACTGAAATTGGGTGGCTTCCCTGCCTAATTAACTCAAGTGGTCTCGTCCCTGATGATGGTGGCTGTAATTATGCCTCACTTAGCTCCCAGGGGACTGTTTAAAACTTGGGGATGTACAAGGTGACCTTTTTAAAATCACACCCTGTTTACCTGAGTTTGGCTTCCGGGGAAGAGAAAGACATTGCCCAGCAGATGCGTTGCTTACGCTGCTGCTCAGAGAACCGCACGTGTGTGCTCTCCTTTCGTTTTGGCCCCGTGGGGAGGAGCTGAGTCAGTGGGTTCAAGGCCAAGGAGCGTGTGTTTGGTGATGCGTGGCACCGTGGGAGAAAGGAGACGGTGATACTGTCATTATTTAAAATCACTTCCACCCACCGGGCTGAGTCACAGGAACGTCACTGCTTGGGATTTTGCATCAGTCTCAAAAATATACCTCTGCAAAGCTTTCTGCTCTCAGTGGCGCGCCTGTTCCCTCACTCAGGCCCTCCTTAAAAGGAAGGCTGCGTGCATCTTCCCTGTCAAGTGCCTAAATTCTCCCACGGCGTCCTCCTGGCCACAGTGATGTGGCACATTTGTGCGGCACTTGGTGTTGAGCTCTGATCGGGGCAGTGCAGGATCCCCACTTTACTTGCAAAACCCCCTGCAGATTCTAGGAGGCTAAGGGCTTGACCCAAGCTAAGGTGAGAGGCCTGGGCTAGGATCCAGGCTTCCTGCCTCCCGGCCTAATCCTGACTCGACAGGAGAGGAAAAAGAACGTTGGGTCTGAAAACTTGGACCTCTGCAAAAACCGCACTGTCCGTGGAGCAGGTGAACATAGACAAAACCCCACTTTGGCTGAATGATTCTACCACCTTACATTCAGTTTCAGATTTCAGAACAAATTGGATCATTTCTTTGCATTCCCTTTTATTTCAGATCATGATAAATATCCTCTTCCTGTCCCTCAAAATCCAAAACAAGGCCGGGCGCGGTGGCTCACGCCTGTAATCCTAGCTCTCTGGGAGGCCGAGGTGGGCGGATTGCTCAAGGTCAGGAGTTCAAAACCAGCCTGAGCAAGAGCGAGACCCCGTCTCTACTATAAATAGAAAGAAATTAATTGGCCAACTGATATATATATAAAAAATTAGCCGGGCATGGTGGCACATGCCTGTAGTCCCAGCTACTCGGGAGGCTGAGGCAGAAGGATCGCTCGAGCCCAGGAGTTTGAGGTTGCTGTGAGCTAGGCTGACACCACGGCACTCACTCTAGCCTGGACAACAAACCGAGACTCTGTCTCAAAAAAAAAAAAAAAAAAAAAAATCCAAAACAAGAGCTTTCCTATAAAGGCTTGGCTGGTTTCCAGAACACTACTAACTGTTCATTAAAAAAAAAGAATGATTTCCCGGGCACGGGGGCAGCGTTGCCTAGCAGTTCTAAGAACACAGCTTTGGGGCCATGCAGGCTTGAAGAAAAGCACTGGGTGACTTTGGGCAGGTGACTGTCACGCTGCATCTAGTTCTTGTGGTTATCATCACAGGGTTGTTACGATGACCGAATAAGGTGATGATTGTAAAGCACTTTGCACAGGGCCTGCCCCTTAGTAAGCCCTCTAGAAATGTTGGCGACAATGATATCATGAACATATATTAATTACCTCATGCTACAGATCTGGTAGATACTGGGTACTATAAGGAGTGGCTCTGGTCTCACTCTTTAAGCACCTTCTATAATGATAGTCTTTGGCTTTCCTCTGTAAAAGATATTTAAGCACATATCTTAAACTCTAAGTCCAATCATGCTCCCAAAACAAACCTCCTATAATGGAAACATTTATTTTCCATTTATCCTGTGGGTGACTGGAGCCCCCTACTGTCAGGGAAGCCCCAGTTACCTGCCTTTGGAGTTTCGTTTTTAATCCAATTTCCAGACAAACTCTTGGAGCCTTCGTGGAAAAGTCCTGGTGAGGCCCAGTGTGGGGCGCGGTGTTAACGCCATTGCAAGATGGCGCCGACTTCCTGGTCACACCCATACCACAAGACTGATAAACAGGGTGAACCACGCATGTGTAGGGGCTTTTTCCTGTCTCTCAGCAAGTATGCTAATGAGGGCTCTTGCGTGAGCCAATCAGATTCTGCCTAATGTACTTAGTGCCTATATAAGCCCGCTCCGAGAGCTCCTCGGGGTCGTCCGCTTTAGTCATCTTCAGATTCCCCAATAAAGCGCTGTCAGAAGAACTCTGGTTGCCGCGTCTTCCTTGCTGGCGAGGCGGGCGCGACAGCCCAGGATTGGATAACCCATCAGAACAGGCCCCACAGCAGCAAGAATATGAGAAAACTTGCCCTCTCCAAGGTAGCGGGCATCCTCTCCAAGAGCAGGTAAGTTGAGATTTCTTGCTGCTTTCTGCTGCTTTGTGAGCAGTCCCCTCCTCACAGAGTTGAGAATGCACTTGCTGCTCCTCTGTCCTGGGGGTATCCACAAGGCTCTTTGCTTCGTGGTTAGAACCAGAACTGCATGGCAGACGTCTCACTGCCCCCTGCGCCCTGCTCTGAAGGAGGGGTGGGGCCTGGGAGCCTCTCCCCCAGCCTCCCACCTCCCAAGGGAAGTTCTAATCACAGCAGCAGAGGGGAGTGGTCACGTGATGTTGGCGAGGGTTGGCGCCGAGATGTGCCATCTGCACAGAATTCCGACTGGCACTCCTGCTGTTGGGGAGCCACTCACATGAAGGCCCAGGTCCATAAGTTTGGTCATTTGGAGCAGTGACCACAGCATAACAGCAAGAAACAGACGTTATACAGCACTCTGCCAGGCACGGTTCTAAGCTCATTATGTGTATTAACGCTTGAGTTCTGTCCTCAAGCCCCACAAAGGACAGAGTCCGAATTCCTCCCAGGCAAGGAAGCACGCCACGTAAGAGGTGGTGGAGAAGGACAGAGCTTTCTCTTTTTTGAAGCCTCTGCAGGCTTGGAACCTCCCCACCCTCATCTCCTCTGAGATGTTCCTGCTTCCCCGCAGTTCAGCCCTTCTTCAACCTCCGCACTCAGACATCTTCGAACTCCTTTTCCCTGCAGTGCCTGGGCTCCCGCCCCACATCAACACCCGACCACCAGGTCGCCCTGAGGTGGCACTTGCCTTCTCCAGGAGCCTTGCTGTTGTCTAGGTCATTGTCAGCGGCCCTAACCCAAGCGGCTGCCCTTCATGTCATTCTGGCCCCAGCAGGACACAAAGACCCTTAGTGCACAAGGAAAGGATCCAAAGGGACCCCTGGTCTGGAGGGTGAGTCCTTTCAATATTGCTAAAGAAAAAGCCCCGTGAGCTTCTCCAGAGTGAGACTGTTTTCTTTGTATCTCCTACAGCTAACAAGGACCCAAGAAGCGTGCACTAAGTGTCTACTCAGGAAGTGAATGAATGACAGAATCACCCCCCTCAGCACACTCAGATCTCCCCTCGCCAGCATTAGTACTCCATGTGGAGGTGAACAGCTGGCAGCCATTTCTAACTAGAACACAGTGCAGGTAATTAAGATGTTAACTGAATAGAGAGACTGTGAAAAGGAAATATGTTGACATGGTGGAATTACTAAAATCCTTTGTCCATCTGCCAAGGACAGTTTGACGGCACATGAATTGATGATAAGGGCAGAATCGGGTTGTCAGTTCCAAGAGTTCCCACCAGGTCACAGGTGGAGTCAATACCAGGACAAGAGAGCAGAAATGTAGCTCCACCTGTTCCCAGTATCATCAAAGCTGGGTAACTACACAGAGTGACTCCACCCAGCATGGAGCCCGCCTCCTGCAGCCAGTGCCCTAAGGTGCCACCACCTTACCCAAGGGAAAGGCCCAAAGTGACAAAATGCAAAGGGAGAAATGAACCAATGTAGGGAGCAACGGGGTTACCTGCTAAATCTGTTCATTCACAAGAGAAGGAGAATTATCCAGAGGGAGACTGGCATAGGTGATGGAGATGCCACATCAACGCACAGCAAGTGGGAGGTGCCGGATAGGCCCTCTGAAATGGTGTGCTTTTTTTTTCTTTTCTTTTTTTTTTTTGAGACAGAGTCTCAGTCTGTTGCCCAGGCTAGAGTGAGTGCCGTGGCGTCAGCCTAGCTCACAGCAACCTCAAACTCCTGGGCTCAAGCAATCCTCCTGCCTCAGCCTCCTGAGTAGCTGGGACTATAGGCATGCACCACCATGCCCGGCTAATTTTTTTTTTCTATATATTTTTAGTTGGCCAATTAATTTCTTTCTATGTATAGTAGAGATGGGATCTTGCTCTTGCTCAGGCTGGTTTCGAACTCCTGACCTTGAGCGATCCTCCTGCCCTGGCCTCCCAGAGTGCTAGGATTACAGGCGTGAGCCACCTCGCCCGGCCATGAAGTGGTGTGCTTTTTAAATAACATGAGGAATGTATAGTTTTGATGAAATATTATTTTGCCAAGACTTTATAATGCAAATTTGGAGTTCCTTTCATCTGCAACAGCAAAAAATAAATTTTGGGAGGCATATATTTCATGTCATTGTTGCCCTTAGGGAAGGAGAGATATCACTGACAGAAATGTGCCAGAGGCGGAGTTCAAACGAAGTAAAACAGAATCCCATTGCCTGGTCCTTTAGGGAATGTCTTTTGAATTTTCAGATTTTTCCAGAAATTCCTACACATCAGCTGTATGACGTGCAAGTAACTTTAAAAGCAATTCTCTTCTGCTTTTCTGTCTACCATAGCATAGGATAAACGCAGAGGCAGGTAGGACCTCTGGCAACCAATTATACTGCATGCTGCCTCAGCCAGCCCGGTGTTCAGAGGGACATCCATGGAGAGGCATTTCTCTAAGCTTCCCTTGTCTGAGGTGGGGCCCTCGGCAATCTAGTTGCCCAGCAGCTCTGGAAGCCAGTCTCCTCCTGGTGTCCCCTTGCTCGCTGCACTACAGACACACCAACACACATTGGCACTGCAGACACACCCACGCACGACATGCTCGCTGCACTGCAGACACACCCACGCCGCACTCGCTGCACTGCAGACACACCAACACACACACTGTAGACACACCCACGCACACCGTGCTTGCTACACTGCAGACACACCCACGCACGCCGTGCTTGCTGCACTGCAGACACACCCACGCACGCCGTGCTTGCTGCACTGCAGACACACCCACGCACGCCGTGCTTGCTGCACTGCAGACACACCCACGCACGCCGTGCTTGCTGCACTGCAGACACACCCACGCACGCCGTGCTTGCTGCACTGCAGACACACCCACGCACGCCGTGCTTGCTACACTGCAGACACACCCATGCACGCTGTGCTTGCTGCACTGCAGACACACCAACAGACACTGTAGACACACCCACGCACGCCTTGCGCAGCCCTGTAAGGAGGTCTCCTGCCTCGGGGTATTAGCACTAGCTTCTCTCTGCCTGATGCTCCCACATCAGAGATCTCTGTGGCCTCCTCCTTCATCTTCTTTGCTCCAATTTCTCACTTTCTCCCGAACTCTGACATCGTATTTAAAACTACAATCCCTTCTCTCCATCTCCTAGCACTTCAGGGTTTGTTTTCTCTCTCTCTGTCTCTGCTTCACTTTGTTATTTGTCTTGCCCCTTGTAGTATGTACACTCCTTGAGGGCAAAGCTTTCTTTCTGTTTGGTACACTGCAGTATCCCGAGCACCTAGTACCCTGGCACACAGTAGGCTCTGAAAATAAACAAAAGGATCAAATGAAAATTATTTATTGGGTTTGAAAATGGCTTTCCCTTTTTGACAGATCACAAAGGGGCAAACTTTAAAAGTTTTAAAATGTTATTTGTGATTTTTACTCATGTCCTCCTCTAAATATTAATATGGGGCCGGGCGCGGTGGCTCATGCCTGTAATCCTAGCACTCTGGGAGGCCGAAGTGGGCGGATAGCTCAACGTCAGGAGTTCCAGACCAGCCTGAGCAAGAGCAAGACCCAGTCTCTACTATAAATAGAAAGAAATTAGCTGGACAACTAAAAATATATAGAGAAAAAATTAGCCAGGCATGGTGGCGCGTCCCAGCTACTCGGGAGGCTGAGGCAGGAGGATCGCTTGAGCCCAGGAGTTTGGGGTTGCTGTGAGGTAGGCTGATGCCACGGCACTCTAACCCGGGCAAGAGTGAGACTCTGTCTAGGAAGAGAGAGATACAAGGCTTAAAATATTCACTGTTTTCTTTCTGGGTTTTCTTTTTCCATCTGCCTTATTCTCTCCACACCACTACCATCACCGTGCCCCACCCAACCACCCAACCACAGCGTATGCACATCCTCTGGGCTTTTCCCCCCATTTAAGGATCTATACTATTTTGTAAATTGAAAAATGCTATAGTAGGGAAAAAGAGGGCTCTATTTTTAGTTTCAAACGCCTAGGCCCTGAAAAAACAGAAAAATTGTGATGACTATAGGCCAGATTTTTATACCATCAGACAAGAAAAAGATTTCCCAGCCTTTTGGAGATAGAGACCAGAGACCAGGAGGGCAACAGAAATGTGGGGTGGAAAGGGAGGTCTTTCCCACTGACTTCTTGTTATGACATGTGGCTGTAAGTAACACATCTGTCTAAATATAGTTAAACAACAGAGACAATTATCTCATATGAAGTCTTAAGAAAGAAGTCTTAAGGTTGGTTTGGCAGCTTACTGTCATCAAGGACCCAGGCTCTAGCTTCTGCTATCTAGAGCGTTGAACTTTCTCTTAGGTTTGTCACCTCATGTATGCAAGATGGCTGCCACAGCTCCAAGCGTCACATCCTCCTATAACTGCATCCAAAGACAGAAACACAGGAGGCAGGCAAGAAGTGCTATTTTTGTGCATCTTTCTTTTTAGCAAGGAGGAAAATCTTTCCTAGAAGCTATCATCAGACTTCCTTTTACATACCACTGGTTAAAACTGAGTTACATGCCCTCCCCAGCTGCAGTGGAGGCCAGAAATATCTGGCATATTCGGTCTCTATGGTGGGAAGTGAGCTCTACCAACAGGGATGAAGGGAAAAGGAATATGGACTGCTCTGTTGAATAGAAAACCAAGAGTTTATGCCACAAGCTCTCTGACGCTAGGGCGTCTGTCATCCATTAGCCAGCCTCCAAGAGTGGCACTTGAGTATACCCAAGACTGAGTCCCTTATCTTTTAACATCCCGACATGCATAAAGCCTCTTGGACAAGAAGAGGTCCCTAAGCACCTATCAAGGTGATGGCATTGGGGAGGGAAATGTCCCACACCTGTACTCAGACAAGGCTAACCAGAGAATTTGATCTGGATTTAACTCCTTGATACCCCTTCAAGCCAAAGAGTGAGGCATTCCCCAGCTGCCTCTATACAAGCAAACAATAGTCCTGGAATATTGAAGGCTCTTAGCCACTCCAGGTCCCGCCACCAGAATGATCACTAGCAAAGCACCATGCAAAGTGTGATTCAGATTTCAATGTTTTCCTCATCACCAGTCTAAGTAGAATATCCCAAGGAAAAATATGGATTGGAAGTAGAACTCGATTCTGAGAACACCAGTAGGTAGGATTTAGCTCAGTAGTAAATAAGGCAAGACTGGTTGTTGTTTTTCTAAGACTCACTGTTTCTTAGAGCCAAACAGCAGGAGCACTGCTTCTATAAGTAAAGATGGATTTGAATAACATGATCATCTATATCTGGTGCCATTTCCTTTCTATTAAAAGGAAACAGTCCAAACACTTGCAGTAAAATGAAGAGTGGATAATTAAACTCACTAAATAAGATCGCACTAGATAAGTGAAAACAGAATGCCAAATATGACATAAAAAATTACAACTACACTATATATATACTCACACACTGTATGTATATATACAACACTGTATACATACATAATAAAATGTATTATAAAAATAACCTAGTTGTGTGGGAGTATGAATCATTTAAACTGTTCTCTTTTGTGGGAAAAAGAAATGGCAGATAATTAAACTAATTTGGCTTTAGACATATTGAAGCGAGATTTTCTTTTTTCCTTTTTTTTTCTTTCACAGCTTCTCAGACAGCAGAAGTGAGATTTCCTTAGTGCCTTGTTCACTGTCTCCCACGGGCTTCTCCAAGCCCTATAATTAAGAGTCCTGCACTGCTGCAGACACTTCGACTAACGACTAGACTAACGCAGCGCCCGCGCCAAGGGAGGCTGGGTAAGGTGAGCTGGTTGGGATGGGGAAAGAAGAAAAGAAAGCGAAGTTCCCATGTTTAAATGTATGTCATGTGTTCTTCTCAGAAATCTCTCTTATTAAACACATTCTCTGTAATTAATACAATTTACTAGATTCACATGGATAACTCTATCATTGCACAACAAAGATGAGCTGTCTGCCTATTCTAGGCAGCACGACTTCAGAAAATTCACCTTTTACATTTCTCCATCTAAATAACATGACTTACTTCTGGATCTTTTATTGGCAAATCTGAAATACCCATGCTTCTAAATGTATCTTTTTGATATTCTGCAAAAGGAAATCGCGGCTAAAAGAAATTCTCAAGTGGTTACCTAGTTGCAGGCTAGTTTCCTCACTAAGTTACGAAAGAATGGTGCACTTTACAACCAGGAGAAGCTTCTTGAATGCCTCACTTCGAAAGATTCTTTGACTTTGCTAAGGAGCCTGGGTAAGACAAGTTCATACATCAACATTTACAATCGCTTTTGGTTCTGCTTTTCAAAGTTGAGGTTAATGAGAAAAGGGCAAGAATCAGCAAGAATAAACCTGCAGTGCTTGTTTTTTAAATCAGTGTTTAATTATTCAAGATAATGCAAATACACAAAAAAAAACAATTTGCTCTTGTGTAGCCACCTCACAAAGTCAAGAAGAAAGCAGGTTAAGTCAATGATTTTCAAATGTTTTGTGCCACAACCCATAGCAAGAAATACATTTTGCGGCCGGGCGCTGTGGCTCACGCCTGTAATCCTAGCTCTTGGGAGGCCGAGGCGGGCGGATTGCTCAAGGTCAGGAGTTCAAAACCAGCCTGAGCAAGAGCGAGACCCCGTCTCTACTATAAATAGAAAGAAATTAATTGGCCAACTGATATATATATAAAAAATTAGCCGGGCATGGTGGCGCATGCCTGTAGTCCCAGCTACTCGGGAGGCTGAGGCAGAAGGATCACTGGAGCCCAGGAGTTTGAGGTTGCTGTGAGCTAGGCTGACGCCACGGCACTCACTCTAGCCTGGACAACAAAGCGAGACTCTGTCTCAAAAAAAAAAAAAAAAAAAAAAGAAATACATTATTTTGCATCATAAGCTTTCTCAAAACAACATTTGCCCTTATGACTTGTGTAGCACACTGATGCCTTTTATTATACGTTATCCTATTCTATTCCACTTCGCTGTCTTCTTACTGATCTATTCCCTCCCTCCCTCCCTCCCTCCCTTCCTTCCTTCCTTCCTTCCTTCCTTCCTTCCTTCCTTTTCTATGAAGAAAGTCCTGATGGAATCCCCCTACACTGGCTTCACAACCCCCGAATAAATCTTAGTCAGCAGCTTGAAAACACTTGATTAAATGGTAATTATTAATTAATGAATATTAACACAAAGAATATGTTATAGTCAGTTATAATAATCATGCTAGGGGAATAAAATTAATTACCATGTTATAGACTATAATAGCGGTCTTTTGTGGAATTTTATTACTTCTTCCTTTACTTAAGAAAAAAAAAATCTGTTTTAATTAAGAGAATAATACTGCAGCTGAATATCGTCTCACTGTAGAAAATGCACACAGTGCAGCCAAAGTAGAAGTGCTTGCGGACCACTCCTCGCTCCCACCCTGGGAGTGGGCCTCTTCCCAGCTGAGGCTGCTTTCTACGCCCTTCCTGGGCATTTACATGCACATAGGTCTCTATAGAGAGATGAAGTTCCGGTCTATGTTTTATATTATAAATCGTTCATGAGGTTCAGGATACACTACCCCAAAATATGGCACCTTGGCACTTGGAAAAACAGTGGAAGCAGGAAGGTCACTCTTATCTTCCTCTACCCTTCTCCCCTATAGTAGGTCATGAAAACCTAGGAAGACTTTTCTGACCTCTTCTTGAAGTAGCTCATAAGACCCTCATGTAAGAGGTGCCTTCCCTAAACCCAGAGGAAAGGAACATCCTAATCCCTGAAGACAAAGGGACAAAAAAATTAATCTGAGCAGGTCTTGCTAAGTTTCCCCCAGTTTATTACCATTAGGTCTGTTGTAGGGATCATGTAAGAATCCAAGACCGCTCCTAGTGATAAAGCATAGTGGAAACGTGCTACACATTTGTGTTGTGGAGGATGAGTTAGCTAATACAATTCCTGTTAGGCCTCTAACTGTAAATAAACAGCTCATAATGTTGCTAGAGATCCTTTAATGAGTTCCTTCCAGACAGGGTTGGAAGTCAGTCAGCTAAATACCTCAACTTGTGTGCGAATAACAATGATTACAGTCGCTGATGCAAAACATGCTCAGGTGTCAACATCTATTCCTATTGTAAATATATGTTGAGCTCATACAATAAAGCCTAGGAAACCAATGGATATTGTAGCTCACATCATTCCTATATAACCAAATGGTTCTTTTTTTCCCAGAATAATAGATTGTGGGATTATTTTAAAGCCTAGTAAAGTAAGAATATATAAGGTTTGGGTGGCCAAAAAATTAGAATGGATGCTGATATAAGATTGGATCTCCTTCTCCAGCTGGATCCAAAAATTGGTATTAGGGTTTCAGTCTATTAATAGCATGGTAATGCTGGCTGCTAGGATACGTAGCAGTGGTGTCTGATATTGGGACCTAGCCAGTGGTTTCATGTTAATAATTGTCGTAATACAGGTAAGAGCACCTAAGATCGATGAGACACTTGCTAGGTGTAATGAGAAGCTGGAAAGATCTACAAAACCTCCTGCATGTGTGAGATTTTCAGCTAACGGTGGGTAAACTGTTCATCCTGTGCCAGCGCCAGTTTCCACTACTGAGGAAGCAAGCAGGAGCGGAAATGATGGTGGGGGAAGTCAGGAACTTGTTATTTATTCAGGGAAATGCTATACTGGGGGCTTTGATTATTAAGGAGACTAATCAGTTATTGAATCCTATGATGATAACAGGCATAATTATTAAAAAGATAATTACAAATGCATGGGCAGTGACAATGACTTTACAAATTTGATTATCACCTAATGGGGACCCAGGTTGATCTAATTCTGCTTGAGTTAAAAGACTAGGGCTGGCCAGGCATGGTGGCTCACACCTGTAATCCTAGCACTCTGGGAGGCTGAGGCAGGTGGATCGTTTGAGCTCAGTAGTTTGAGGCCAGCCTGAACAAGAGCAAGGCCCCATCTCTACTAAAAATAGAAAAAAATTAGCTGAATAACTAAAAATATATAGAAATAATTAGCCGGGCATGGTGGTGCATGCCTGTTGTCCCAGCTACTTGGGAGGCTGAGGCAGAAGGATCGCTTGAGCCCAGGAGTTTGAGGTTGCTGTGAGCTAGGCTGATACCATGGCACTCACTCTAGCCTGGGCAACAGAGTGAGACTCTGTCTCAAAAAAAAAAAAAAAAAAAAAAAAAGACAGAGGTCGAACCTTCTTTTTACCCAGCCTTGAGGTGAATATTCACGTTGTTCAATTCTGCCTGGGCTTCTGTGTTTTTCTCCTCAGTGGGCAGAAGTAAATTGAAGCCAGTTGATTGATGTATTTATCTGTTCACTGAATTTCTGTGGGGCTAGATCTCACCCATCTAGTAAGGATGGATGGGTTTCACTTAATTAAAGAGCTTTATTTGCATTCAGTTAATGCATGATAGAGTCTTGCAATCCTTATTTTTCAGAAATTAAGAATAGGGGCCGGGGGCGGTGGCTCATGCCTGTAATCCTAGCACTCTGGGAGGCCGAGGCGGGAGGATCGTTTAAGCTTAGGAGTTCAAGACCAGCCTGATCAAGAGCAAGACCCTGTCTCTACTAAAAATAGAAAGAAATTAATTGGCCAACTAAAAATATGTCGAAAAAATTAGCCGGGCATGGTGGCACATGCCTGTAGTCCCAGCTACTCGGGAGGCTGAGGCAGAAGGATTGCTTGAGCCCAGGAGTTTGGGGTTGCTGTGAGCTAGACTGATGCCATGGCACTCTAGCCTGGGCAACAGAGTGAGACTCTGTCTCAAAAAATAATAATAATAATAATAAAAGAATAGGGTACTTAGCCTGGGCAAGAGCAAGACCCCATCTGCAAAAAGATAGAAAAATTAGTCAGACACGGTGGCGCTTGCCTGTAGTCCCAGCTACTCGGGAGGCTGAGGCAGGAGGATTGCTTGGGCCCAGGAGTTTGAGGTTACAGTAACTGTGATGACACTACTCCAGCCTGGGTGACAGAATGAGACCCTGTCTCCAAAAAAGAAAAGAAAAGAATAGGGTACTAGCTTAGGGCTTTAAAGGTTCTTGGTCTATCTATTATTATAATTTAAATTCCTAGTCCAATGTTGAGAATATTGATGAAAGTGGGAGGGAAAACGTTGACAGTACACCAAGCAATGGTAGAAAAAGGATGTTTGTTTTATATTTTCAATTTGTCATTTTGTTTTTGTGTCATTAGTTGTTAGAAATATAGTTAATGATGTAGATTAATCATATATAAAAATATAAGTTGAATAATACTATACTACCTATAAATGTTGGCACAATAATGCTGCTTTTTAAAAAAATTATTGAATGATAATTCATTTGGATAGAAATCCTGTAAGTAAGGGTAAGTCTCCTAAGAATAATAGGGTTATAAAGATTGTAGAAGTTATTAGTGGTAATTTATTTCATGTGTGTGATAGTGATAGTGTTGTGGTATTTATTTTTAAACTAAATATTATAAATATGGTAATTGCCAGAATGATATAAATTAGTAAATTTAAGATTATTGTGGGGAGATTACAAATGAGGATAGCTATTATTTAGCCTACATGTGCAATTGATGACTAGGGCATTTCATAGCTGTGTTTGATTAAGCCCTCCTCATCCTCTTATTAGAATAGATAATATGGTGTTTATTTATATTATATTTAGATAAATTGATGATGATACCAGAAATATAATTAAACTTGGTCCCAGTTTTCATCATGTCGATAGGATCTTCCCTGATATAAGTGAAATTCTTTGTGTTACTTCTGGGATTCAGAAATGGACTGGGGAAGAGTCCAAGTTCTGTAATCAGTGCTATGATAACTACAAGGGATGCTGTTTAGCTGGGCATTTTTATGATTGTTCATTGCCCAGAGTCTGATATGTTAATGATGATGGCTATTATTAGGAGTATAGGTGTGGTTGCTTGTGTTAAGAATATTTGTGAGCTATTAATATTTCTGTGGATCATGGATTTGCTTTTTTAATCAAAATGGGCATAAGGGCTAATACATTTATTTCTAACCCCATTCAGATTATTAGTCAGTGTGAGATAAATATGGTGATTATGTTTCCTATGAAGAGGGTAGGTAGAATGGTGGAAAATTTAGGGAACTAATTAGTATGGGAAGAATATAAACCAATATTTTTGCGGTATGGGCCTGACAGTTTTTTTTAGCTGACCTTACTATAGAAAATGGTGAATTAGGTAGTGCAGAGATTTTTTTAAATTCTTAAGAGTAGGTTCAATTCTTATAATTCTAGAAATAAGAGGGCTTAACCTTCTATCATTTACTCTCAAAGTAACTCTTTTATCAGAAACATTATGTTTCTGATGGAATATGTGATCGTAAAATAGGTATGGATGTGTCATGAGCATAAGGTGGTAAAGAGTGGTAAAGAAACTTCATATTAGGAGCATGAGTGGATCATATCAGAATCATGAGTGGGTATGATCCTTATTCATAAGAATAAGATAGGAAAAGCATTTTTTCTTTTTTCTTTGTTTTTATTGATTTACTGTTATAGAAATAGAGGTCTCGCTGTGTGGCCGGGGCTGGAGTGCGGGGGCTATTCACAGCCCCGACCCCACTGCTGATCAGTGCGGGAATTTTGGCCTGCTCTGTTTCCAACCTGGGCCGGTTCACCCCTCCTTAGGCAACCTGGTGGTCCCCTGCTCCCAAGAGGAGACCATACTGATGCTGAACTTAGTGTGGACACCTGATCGGCATAACACACTACACCCGGAACTCCTGAACTCAAGCCACCCTCCTGCCTCAGCCTCCCAAGTAGCTGGGACTGCTGGCAAGCTATCACCGCACCTGATAGGAGCAGCTTTCTTTACTGATGAAGTTGATTGTGTAAATTTCTGGTATCTGAATATCATGGTGTGCTCCTAGCAGAAGAATAGTGGTTAGGGCATTTATTACAATTATGTTGTTCTCTGCTTTGAAACATAGGGCAAATCGTCCTGCAGTGTACTCAGCGTTAAAGGCTGATATAAATTCTGACTCACCTTCTGTCAATTTGAATTAGGCTTGATTAGTTTCTGCTAATGTTGAAATAAATCATATTATGGCTAAGGATCATGATGGAAAAATTAGTCATATGTATTCTTGGGTAGTAATTGAAGTTGCTAATGTAAATGATTTGTTTATTAAGAGAACTGATAGTAGGAGAATGGCCAGGATAACTTCATATGAAATCGTTTGTGCTACTGCTTTTAGTGTACCAATTAATGCATATTATCAATTTGATGCTCATCCTGATCAAAGCATACATAGTTAGGCTCTATGTGGCTAAAATGCATAACATCCCTATGTTCGTGTTAATTAGTGGATACAACATCAACAGTAGAATTCACATGTACAAAGCCCAGGGTAAGGGCAATGGTATATGATGATAGTACGGAAGGTGTGAGTGGTCACATCACATCAGGGAAGGGTTCAAGAAGGCCATGGCAGCCTACGATATTAGGTCCTTTGTGAAACTGTATGTAACCTAATACTTTTCATTCAGCTAACATTAGGGATGCTATTGCAAGGATAGAAGGGGAAAATAAGTAGAGAGTAACTGTAAACATGCTGTTAAGAAGAGAAATTGAGCCTCCAAAGCTAAAGTTTTAAGTTTTACACAATTATTGGGCTCTGCCATCTTAACAAGCCCCGTTTTGGAACCGAGTGTGTAATAATATGTTGGATTGAGATTATATCATCTAGTAAAATTGAAGGTGCTTTTGGAAGTGGGCTCTATTTCTCTTGTCCTTTTGTACTGGGATCGTATTGATGAGATAGAAACTGACCTGGATTGCTCTGTTCTGAACAGAGGCCATGTGGGACTTTAGTTGTTGAACAACTAATGAATCATTAATAGTATTTATACCATTGGGATATCCTGATCCAACTTTTGGGATTGTAAACCCTATTGTCAATACAAATTCTAAAATAGAGTTATCCTTAGGCTAACTTATTCTGTTGATCAAATTGCTTGGGTCAAAAGAATGATTATGTTACTTTGATTAGTTTAATCAAGGGTTTAATCATCTGGAGGTTGTATTGTGCTCTGAGGTCACCCCAATGGAAATTTTTAGTCCAGTAGATTAAGTGTTATTCCTTTGAATAGTTAAGTTTAAGTTGCTTAATGTGGACTAATTAACTTACGCTCCTTAGAGTCTCCTTGTCTTATTTTGATATCCCTGCCTCTTCACAGGGATGGGAGGGTCAGTTTCACTGATTGAGAAAGTAAGAGACAGTTAAACCATCTTGTGGCTGTTCATACACGTCCCTATTTAGGGAACAAATGATTATGTTACCTTTGCATGGTCAAGATACTGAAGATATGTGACTAGGCAAACCACATACTACTCTAATACTAAGTTATTTTAGAGATAATATTTTTGGTAAACAGGCGGGGTTTGTATTTGCCCAGATTCTTTTACTTTGCTTAATCTTTCCTTAAGTGAATATCTGTGTTGAATTCAGTCAATTAATTAAACAGTCAATTAATTAATTGGTTTAATTTTAGTTGGTAACTATCAGTGGCCATTTAATCTGATACAAGTCTACGCAAAGAGAAAATTGTTTCTTGTTACTTATATGGACAGTATCTCTTCTATTTATAAATAGATTAACCCAGTAAAATATAGGTTTACATAGTCACTAGAATTAAGATATTTTGATTGTTGAGCTTGGACACTTTCTTAATTGGTGGATACTTTTAAGCCAACTATGGGAATTTAATAGTTTACTCGCCACAAAAGGTTGTTTCCTATTTCTAAAGACCTTTCCCTCTTTAGATTAACATTTAAATTTACATTGGGATTAAATATTTCTTTAAATTCTTTAAAGTTGAAATTCTCCCCTGCATAACCAGCTATAGCCAGGCTCAATGGGCTTTTTACCTCGAATCAACCATCTTCTCATTATTTTGCCACATAGACAAGTTTGTTCTCGTAACTGTCCATGAGTAGCTTGTCTGGTTTGGGGCTTTTTAGCTAAAGTTCTTTTTGTAAAATTGTTCCAGTTAATTCATCGTGTAAAAGGCATAAGGAATAAGCTTTGACTTGTTTGTACTTTATTCTTTCATCTTTCCTTACAGTAGTTTTTCTATAGCAGCTGAATACATTTCCGTCTCCTATACTTTTTGCTGTGAATAAATGTTTTGGTTTAAATATGTATGTAATTGTCAAGTTGTGTTAGTTTTAGGCTAGTTTTGGTTCAAAGTGGTCAGATTAATATGAAATCTTCCGGGTGTAAGCTGGGTGCTTTGAATTAAGCTACGCTTTGGTTTGTCCAAGCACACTTCCCAGTACACACTTACCTCCCTCTCAGATGTGGATGCATTGATTATAAATTTGGGTTTATTGAAGTATTTGAGGAGGGTGATGGGCAGTGTGTGCATGCTTCATGGCCCTATTCAACTAAGCTGTCTAGTCTTAATTTAACACTAAATCCTCCTTTGCCCTTAGTTTCACACGGGTTATTGTGGGTTGGGTATTCTTGAACTCCTGGCCTCAAGTGATCCTCCCACCTCAGCCTCCCAAAGTACTGGGATTATAGGCATGAGCCACCAGGCCTGACCATTTTAAAATATTTTATTTTATTTTAATTTTTTTTTCCGAGACAGAGTCTCACTCTGTTGCCCTAGATAGAGTACAGGGGTGGCATGGATCCTCCTGCCTCAGCCTCCCAAGTAGCTGGGACTATAGGCACATGCCACAATGCCCAGCTAATTTTTCTATTTTTAGTAGAGACAGGGTCTCACTCTTGCTAACGCTGTTCTAAAATATTTTAATTTTAATTTTTTTTTTTTTTTTTGTAGAGACATGGTCTTGCTACTTTGTCCAGGCTGGCCTCAAACTCCCAGCCATCACTCCTAGCTGGACATTCTTTAATTAGAAAATGTAGCTAATTTCTTGCCATCTCATAAACTATGCCTTGAGCTAATGTTTTTATGTAAGTGCTTGTGCTTAGTTAAAAGACCTTTTTAGAGTTTACAAAAATGGCAGCAGATCATGAGGTTTATCAGGGTTTATTGATTATAGAACAGGCTCCTCTAAGGGGATATAAAGCCGTTTGAGTTTCAAGCTGTTGCTAATAGGACCATTCTGGCAAATAACTTTATTTACTTATTTACATTTACGGCTAAGCATAGTGGGGTATCTAATCCCAGTTTGGGTCTTATCTAATGTGTATTCAGAACATATTAAAGTCACTTCTGTAGTTTATTTTTATTTTAACTATAGTTTTTTATGACTTAAAGTTTAGCTCTATTTGTGTGTAATCCTTAACGCAAATATGGTTTATGGCCAGTTTTACTAATTTGGGTTAATCGTATGACCGTAGTGGCTAGCGTAATATTTACCGGCCCTAAGGAAAACTAGTATAGCTTAGCCAAACTTTCGCTTATCACTCACTTTTATCGCTGCTGTTTCCTGTGGAAGTGCAGTTGAGCGAGACATAAGCTACTACTAATCAGGGTGCTTGATGCCAGCCCCTGTTGATGTTTTGCTGAGCGAGAGGGCATTGTCACTGGAATTCAGATGCTGGCCATGTGTAGTCTTAATACAAATCAATATTATAGAAAGGAAGGCCAGGACCACACCTGTGTGTTTATGGAGTTACATGAACTCACTAGGCATTTATTTTCAGTGCCTTGCTTTAGTGGATTAAGCTACAACTTATACCTAGAAAATTCTCTAGGTTAGTATTGGGGGCTTTTTTGGCAATCTTAGTAAGAAAAAAAAACCATCTTAGCCTAGAAAGCCTAATTTTTTATTTTTTTACTCTAGAATAGATTCTACAGAGAAAGCCTAAGTTTTAATGGACTTTTGGATTTATGAAAAATGCTTTATTCAGAGTTGGGCTAAAACTAGATGAACTTATAATTGGATTTAATATTATAACATGTGAGTACATGTATGAGCCTTAGCTTGAAGTCTAGATATAAGATTTCTTATTGGGGGGGTGCCAAGAATAAAAGACGTATGCAGATGATATTAGAGCTTAAGGTGGGGGTGGGGGATTTGCAAAGTTAATTATACATGGTGAGAAGAATTGGGTGTATGTATACATGTATATGTTTGTATCTTGTTTTTATTATGTCCATTGAGCATGCATTAATTAGTACCTTACGGTTTTTCTGTGAGTAAAGAATTCTCAATTTAAGCTCAATCAAGTTGACTGAGGCAATGCCTTGATGGCCGCACTGGATCACAGCATCTCCCAAAATCAAAAAATACCAAATGTGTGACATCACAGTCATGTGTGATCATGGGCTGATTAGTTCTTAGTCCATTGAGATGTCTGCCTTAGGGAGAACAAATGAGTAGTTTTAAGTCTGTGGCCCTCAAGTAAGAAGCAAATGCTAGGTATAGTTTCAAGTCCAAGAAGCCCCAGAGTTTTATGGGCCCGGAATGAGAAGAGGGACACTTCCTGAGCTGGTTGTGGGTTTCTCAAAGGCTGGTAGTAAAGAAATCCTATTGGAGGTGATAAGTGTGTGTTGAGGGTTGATGTAACTTAATGTGCCATTATAATTCATGATATTATGTCCTATGTAAAATAAGGGAATTAATGTACTGGATGATATCCATGTGTTGAATCCATTTTATGTAAGCTTGTAATTTAATGCACTATGCACTGTAATTAGCGTAATGTACATGCATGCATTTATATGCATGGGGAATGAACCTTAATGGACAACAAAACACTTATGTACAATGTACGATTAAGCCTATATAGTACTAGTCCATTATTAATGGGGTAAGGCACACAATGCAAGTTGAGGGCCTCTTTGGAGGTTAAAAAGAACAAGGAATGTGGAGTGAAAGGAACAAGAGAGATAGGTAGTAGCTCAGGAGGGACACCGGGTCAATGGAGGGGGGTTTTTGAATGAGTGAAAGAAACAGAACTATGTTTCTATAATATTAATACAAATGTAAAGGGGGAAATAAACAGGAAAGAGAAGAAAATTGAGCTAAGTGCCAAAGACCTGTGCACAGAGGGGCAGGCCCTGGTGAGATCAGAGCAGAGCAGTGCCTGCAGGAGGGGCAGGGCGTGCTGGCTGGAAGGGGACACACCTTCCCAGAAATGGGAGGAATGGGGAGAGGGAAGTCAGGGCGTGATTATCACCCAGCACCAAGCAGGTGCCCAGGACTAACAAGATCACTTGCTTCAAATGAAATCCCAGTTTGACCATTCAGTCGCTGTGTGTGACCTTAGCCAGGTAACTATCCTCTCCTGTCTGTGAAGTGGCCAGATCTTAAGCAGACGGCAATGGGGCAGGAGTTCTGGGAAGGGACGCCGTGACAGGGGAGAAGATTTGGAGCAATTCCTGTAAAGAATGGGAGACAGTTCGGCAGAGACCAGTAAAAAGAACATGCACAAAACATGGTGAAAGGGTACCAGAGTGGTATAAAACTTAAAAAATAATGTCACAGTTAGGAACTGAGATTTCAGTTTTTCCTTTTTCTCTTGGTTTAATTTCTGTACCTACCAAAACAAATAACCCCAAGCCCAGGACTGGGCTGTGTGGTAGGGAGCAAGCAAGAGCTGCCTGAGATGGTTCATTTTCTGCACCAACCTGATGGGGCCATGGCTGCCCAGATAGTCAAACATTATTCTGGATGTTTCCATGAGGGTGTTTTCAGATGAGATTAGCTTTTAATCTGTGGTCTTCAGTAAAGCAGATTGCCCTCCATACTGTGGGTGGGCCTCCTCCCATCAGCTGAAGGCCTGAATGGAACAAAAGCCGAGAGAGAGAGAGAGAGAGAGAGAGAGAGAAACTCTCCTGCCTGATGCCCTCAGACTGGGACAGTGGCCCTTCTGCTTCTTCGCAGCTTCCAGCCTTCATGCTCAAACAGGGACATCAGCTCTACAGATTTTGGATTTGCCAGTCTTTGTAATCACGTGAGCCCGATTCCTTATTATAAATCTCTTTATATATACACTGCCTAACTGCATTGAGTTTCATCGCTCATTCCTCTCAACTTCAGAAGGGGTTTGAAATGACTGCTTAGCTACATGAAGTTTTAGGCAAATAGGGTCTTTTAAACTATAGTCCTCAGAAGGAAAAAAAGCAGGTTCATTGGAAAGGGATCCTGACATGAAGCGAGCAAAAAGGAAGAAAGAATAAACAGAAGAATGACCAAACGGTCAAAGTGTAACTAGAATATTAAAAAGGAAGATTTTAACCACATACAATTAAGAAGCAAAGAACAGGGGCAAAACTAGGAAACAAAAAAGGCAAGAAAAATAGACAGTGGCATTGAAAAAGAAAAAAAAAAGAGTCCAATAAATGTCACCGTCCCCTTACAATTCTAATGCGGGATTTAATGAGTTTCCAGAAGCCGATGAAGCAGGGACAACATTGTGTACCACACTGTGGCTGGGAGTTAACTCTCCTAGCCAGGAGGGACTGAGGCTGTGTGTCTGGTTGTGAAGATAAGAGCCATTCAAAACATTTATTTTAGAAAAGAAAGTCTGACACAAGGGCAAGCAGCCAATTACAATCTGGAAAGCTGTGGCTATGGAAAATTTTACAATTTCTTTCAACATAAGTACCTAATTACACAGGCCCCATTCCAGAACTAACAGGAACACTTCTCAAGCAATCAAGTCATACACTCCAATGTTCACATCTCTCCAAAGTCACTGTGTTTCCCCTGGAAGATGGGAGGGATCAGAGATAGCTACCCAAACTAACACCTTGAATGACCTAAGGCAGAGCCAAGAGGGAAGTTAGAGCAGCAGCAATTTATATGATAGACTTACACTTCTTATTTTGAGTGGAGATCGAAGCCTCTGGTCTCCCAGCAAAAGGCTGTAACAGTTTGAAGCAAAAAAGACAACCTTCCCCTCTAGGAAAGTGGAAGTGAGAAATACAGACATATTGGGAAAATGAAAAGGAAATCACAGCGCCCTCCCCGCCTCAAAAAAAAAAAAAAAAAAAAACAACCCTGCTGTCACATGTTGGCTATTATCAAAAGACTATTGTGTGACTAATTCGGAGCTGTGGAGTCAGCCAGTTATGTGTCAAATATTATTTAAAACACCAACCGATTTTATAAACAGGTGATGGTTATGTCTTTGAAGAAATCAAGGCAGCTGCAAAAGAATTTAATAATAAAGTTTACAAGTTACTAAATTCTGCCTGGATCTTCACTGGCATTTGCAGGAGAGCATGAAGTATATTTATTTGCAAAACATTCTTAAAGAGTGAGCAGATGGAGAGAAGGTTCGGGAGCGGAGTCCAGCACATTTCCTGGTGTAGCGTGTACTCAATGAATTTATCTACTGGAGAAGCAGAACCCAGTGCCTACTATGAATGTGCCATGCACAATGGAAGAAATTGGGGTTAACAAACACACGATAAGACCACTGCCAGGGTGAGCCTTGAAAAATGCAAATGAGACCCTAAAATATGTTCCTTTTGTCATTAGAATAAAATTTTAAATTTTTCACCATGGTCTGAAGACCCTGAGTCACACTCTTGGAGATTGCCTGCTGTTTCCTGACTTCTGTGAGCTAGCTTCTTCCCCAAGGTCTTCATGTGGCTGGGATCTTCTGGAGTACAACTAGCCACCCCCTCTGAAGCAGCTCTTTCCACCCAGCCCCAGCCTAGTTCAGTCCTTTGTCCTCACAAGTTTACAGAATGCAAAGTCTTACCTTGTTTACTATGTGTTTATGCCTGTCACCCACTAGCAGGTAAGCTCCATGCGAACAGGGTCCTTTTTCTTTTCTTTTCTTTTTTTTGAGACAGAGTCTCATTCTGTTGTCCAGGCTAGAGTGCCATGGCCTCAGCCTAGCTCACAGCAACCTCAAAACTCCAGGGCTCAAGCAATCCTCCTGCCTCAGCCTCCCAAATAGCTGGGACTACAGGCATGCGCCACCATGCCTGGCTAATTTTTTTTTCTATGTATTTTTAGTTGGCCAATTAATTTCTTTCTATTTTTAGTGGAGATGGGGTCTTGCTCAGGCTGGCTTCGAACTCCTGACCTTGAGCTATCCTCCCATCTCGGAACCCCAGAGTGCTAGGATTACAGGCGTGAGCCACAGCACCCAGCCTGGGTCCTTTTTCTCATTCAACTGCTCCTGCCCCAGCGCCCAGGCATTCAGCAACTGCTAAAAATTTGCTAAGTGAATGAAGATTCCGCCCTTAGTAAACGGTTGTTGAATGAATGAATGAGCTGTGGGCACTTTTACCTAGGCAACTTATCAGTGACACAAATATTGGAGAAACAGAAAGATACTATCAGACCAGTAAAGTCTCAGACAATTATCCTAAGCCAGCTGTCTTTTCTTCAGAGACTGCTGAGAATGAACGGTGGCCGCTAAAGTGATAACCAGTGATATGAGCTATCCTGGGACAGATTTATAACTTTGCCCTGGAAGTGGAGGAGAGGTTTGCAGACTGCTGCAGCCAAGTCTAACTGAGGTAATGACTGGAACAAATGAACACACACCAAAAAAAGCAAACTGACAGAATAAATAGCAAGAGCATTGAATAGACTGAAACCTTAAAGTACAAAACTCCTCATCTTTCACAAAAAAGAATTCAAGTTAATTTTTAAAAAATACATTGATATAAACACATAAGCAAAGAATTAAGAGAATTTGTAGAAAATCTGAGATAATCCCTGGCATGTTTTTTTAAATTGAGAAATAATTCACATACCATAAAATCCACCCTTTTAAAATGCACAATTCACAGTGGTTTTCAGTGTTTTCACAAAGTTGTGCAATCATCATCACTAATTCTAGAACATTATCACGCCAAAAAGAAACACCGTACCCATTAGCAGTCACTACCAAACCCCTCCCCCATCCTGGTCCCTGACAACCATTAATCTTCTTTCGGTATGGATTTGCCTATTCTTGACATTTCTTATAAATGAAATCATATGTGACCTTTCATATCTGGCTTCTTTCACTTAGCACAATGTTTTCAAGGTTTATCCATGTGGTGGCATGGATCAGTATTTCACTCTTTGTTATGGCTGAATAATATTCCATTCCATGGATATATCACATTTTGTTTATCTATTGATTCATCAGTTGATGGGCACTTGGGTTGTGTCCACTCTTGGTCTATTATAAATAATGCTACTATGACGTTTCGTGTACAAATTTTGTGTGGACATATGGTTTGAATTCTTTTGGGTATATACCTAGCAGTAAAATTTCTGGTCATGTGATCCTGGTAGGTTTTTAATGGAGAAGCTGCCTTCTAAATAGATGTAGTTAGAGGGAAACTAATTTCAATTCACATATGAAGCAAGAAGCAAACAAAAAACAAAAATTAAGTAGTGAGAAAGGATAACACTAAAGTCAATATGTTGAACCCCTTCTCTGTGCCATGTCCCTTACTAGAAAATTTGTACCTAACATTTAATCCTCATCCTCACAATAGTCCTATAGTGTTATCCTTTTTTTTCTTTTCTTTTTTTTTTTTTTTTTTTGAGACAGAGTCTCACTCTGTTGCCCAGGCTAGAGTGAGTGCCATGGTATCAGCCTAGCTCACAGCAACCTCAAACTCCTGGGCTCAAGCGATCCTTCTGCCTCAGCCTCCCAAGTAGCTGGGACAACAGGCATGCACCACCATGCCCGGCTAATTATTTCTATATATTTTTAGTTATTCAGCTAATTTTTTTCTATTTTTAGTAGAGATGGGGCCTTGCTCTTGTTCAGGCTGGCCTCAAACTACTGAGCTCAAACGATCCACCTGCCTCAGCCTCCCAGAGTGCTAGGATTACAGGTGTGAGCCACCATGCCTGGCCAGCCCTAGTCTTTTAACTCAAGCAGAATTAGATCAACCTGGGTCCCCATTAGGTGATAATCAAATTTGTAAAGTCATTGTCACTGCCCATGCATTTGTAATTATCTTTTTAATAATTATGCCTGTTATCATCATAGGATTCAATAACTGATTAGTCTCCTTAATAATCAAAGCCCCCAGTATAGCATTTCCCTGAATAAATAACAAGTTCCTGACTTCCCCCACCATCATTTCCGCTCCTGCTTGCTTCCTCAGTAGTGGAAACTGGCGCTGGCACAGGATGAACAGTTTACCCACCGTTAGCTGAAAATCTCACACATGCAGGAGGTTTTGTAGATCTTTCCAGCTTCTCATTACACCTAGCAAGTGTCTCATCGATCTTAGGTGCTCTTACCTGTATTACGACAATTATTAACATGAAACCACTGGCTAGGTCCCAATATCAGACACCACTGCTACGTATCCTAGCAGCCAGCATTACCATGCTATTAATAGACTGAAACCCTAATACCAATTTTTGGATCCAGCTGGAGAAGGAGATCCAATCTTATATCAGCATCCATTCTAATTTTTTGGCCACCCAAACCTTATATATTCTTACTTTACTAGGCTTTAAAATAATCCCACAATCTATTATTCTGGGAAAAAAAGAACCATTTGGTTATATAGGAATGATGTGAGCTACAATATCCATTGGTTTCCTAGGCTTTATTGTATGAGCTCAACATATATTTACAATAGGAATAGATGTTGACACCTGAGCATGTTTTGCATCAGCGACTGTAATCATTGTTATTCGCACACAAGTTGAGGTATTTAGCTGACTGACTTCCAACCCTGTCTGGAAGGAACTCATTAAAGGATCTCTAGCAACATTATGAGCTGTTTATTTACAGTTAGAGGCCTAACAGGAATTGTATTAGCTAACTCATCCTCCACAACACAAATGTGTAGCACGTTTCCACTATGCTTTATCACTAGGAGCGGTCTTGGATTCTTACATGATCCCTACAACAGACCTAATGGTAATAAACTGGGGGAAACTTAGCAAGACCTGCTCAGATTAATTTTTTTGTCCCTTTGTCTTCAGGGATTAGGATGTTCCTTTCCTCTGGGTTTAGGGAAGGCACCTCTTACATGAGGGTCTTATGAGCTACTTCAAGAAGAGGTCAGAAAAGTCTTCCTAGGTTTTCATGACCTACTATAGGGGAGAAGGGTAGAGGAAGATAAGAGTGACCTTCCTGCTTCCACTGTTTTTCCAAGTGCCAAGGTGCCATATTTTGGGGTAGTGTATCCTGAACCTCATGAACGATTTATAATATAAAACATAGACCGGAACTTCATCTCTCTATAGAGACCTATGTGCATGTAAATGCCCAGGAAGGGCGTAGAAAGCAGCCTCAGCTGGGAAGAGGCCCACTCCCAGGGTGGGAGCGAGGAGTGGTCCGCAAGCACTTCTACTTTGGCTGCACTGTGTGCATTTTCTACAGTGAGACGATATTCAGCTGCAGTATTATTCTCTTAATTAAAACAGATTTTTTTTTTCTTAAGTAAAGGAAGAAGTAATAAAATTCCACAAAAGACCGCTATTATAGTCTATAACATGGTAATTAATTTTATTCCCCTAGCATGATTATTATAACTGACTATAACATATTCTTTGTGTTAATATTCATTAATTAATAATTACCATTTAATCAAGTGTTTTCAAGCTGCTGACTAAGATTTATTCGGGGGTTGTGAAGCCAGTGTAGGGGGATTCCATCAGGACTTTCTTCATAGAAAAGGAAGGAAGGAAGGAAGGAAGGAAGGAAGGAAGGAAGGGAGGGAGGGAGGGAGGGAGGGAATAGATCAGTAAGAAGACAGCGAAGTGGAATAGAATAGGATAACGTATAATAAAAGGCATCAGTGTGCTACACAAGTCATAAGGGCAAATGTTGTTTTGAGAAAGCTTATGATGCAAAATAATGTATTTCTTTTTTTTTTTTTTTTTTTTTGAGACAGAGTCTCGCTTTGTTGTCCAGGCTAGAGTGAGTGCCGTGGCGTCAGCCTAGCTCACAGCAACCTCAAACTCCTGGGCTCCAGTGATCCTTCTGCCTCAGCCTCCCGAGTAGCTGGGACTACAGGCATGCGCCACCATGCCCGGCTAATTTTTTATATATATATATCAGTTGGCCAATTAATTTCTTTCTATTTATAGTAGAGACGGGGTCTCGCTCTTGCTCAGGCTGGTTTTGAACTCCTGACCTTGAGCAATCCGCCCGCCTCGGCCTCCCAAGAGCTAGGATTACAGGCGTGAGCCACAGCGCCCGGCCCTATAGTGTTATCCTAATCATCCCTCTTCTACAATAGAAGAAACGGTTCAGACTCCAGGATGTTAGGCTGCCCAAGATCACACTCGGGGAGAGCAGCGGCCAGCTCAGAGAGGGCAGGAGAGCAAAGCAAGCTGCTGGAACATTCGTAATAAACATCTATGGTCTAAATTTTCCTTTCAAAGGGGCTCCCATCAAATTAAAAAACAAACATTAAACGATATTCTGTTTTCAGAAAATACACAGAGAAGCCAATTTGGAGAGGGGAAAATCCAACTTGAACAAAGGGACTTTATTCTGTGGGCAAATGAGGAGCTCTTCAGGATCCGTGAGCAGGGCCGTGCGTGCCGGCTCTCTGGCAGCAGAGCTAGGGTGAACTGAAGGTGAGCGGAGACCGGGGACAAGGTGGCCAGTTAGGAGGCTTTCAGAATAGACTGGGGAAAGAAATATGGCCAGCGAAGTGGAGGAGCGGGGGTGGGTAGAAAGGTCAAAGAGACACAAGCAAAGTGTCTCTCCCGTGAGTGAGAGGTGGGGGCTGCGGCACAGGAGCCCCACGGTGCTCGAGAGGGAGGGAAGAGCCATGCCGCATGTCACTGATGGACAATGAGCCACTGACAGAGGGCTCTCACTTTCCTGTATAATTTGCCTCTTTCCAAGGGCAACTGTAAGTTGCTAGGCTTCTTGTGAGAGGCCTTAACTGCTTCAGCATTTTATGAACTTCTCAAATTCCTGAGAGAGTCAATAGAGACAAATAATGTCATTCAAAAGCATGTGCTGAGCAGCTCCCTGATGTCTCCCCACAGAGCCTGGTGTAGTGAATGCCCTGCACACAATGGATGCTAAGTGTGCACTGATTGACAGAAGAAATTATATCCCCATTACAACCACACAGCTGTGTTTGCAATTCTGCTGATTCAATATTTCCCATCAGAAACAGCTTTTGGTCTTTCAATATTGCAACTGGTTTACCCTCATGCACATAAAGGCACAAAGTATATGTAGTTGTCTTCTGTGATCAAAGAGAATGCAGTCTGTGTAGCAATCTGAGGCACATCAACAATGACTAAGAGAGCAATACTTTCCTCTCCTTGATTCTCAGACTTGTGGGGAAATTAAATCTGGCAATCAAAGTGAATAGAAGCTAGGCTGGCTCTTCCAGTTATAGGATCCCAAAAAAAAAGGCCAAAGGGTACAGGACATATTGGAAACTTAAGAGCAAAAAGACTCATTGCCCAGGTGTGACCAACTAGACCTGTCTGTCCAGCGCAGTAGCCACCATGGCATGTGCTCAACAGCTACCTGCTGAACGGGTGTGTATGTGCGCGCTCACACACAGCCTTACCCTTTTCACTTTATTTTTGGTGAAAAATTTGTCACTGGATAGCACCAGTCTGCTGAAACGTGTTTGGGTTTGTTTGGGGTCTGTTTCCTATGTTTTTTTTAATTTCAGAGTCATTATGGGGGTGTTTGGGTTTTATACACATACGCACACACGGGCTGGAGTTAAGTCAAGATGAATGAGTCATCTAACACTTTCTGAGAACTCTATATTAACAAATTACTTGTAACAAGAGTCCAAAGCATAATGCTGCCAAGTGTGGGCTTCTCTAAACTGACTATGTATCTCGGAACCAACCACGAGGAGTGGCAGGGAAAAAGAAAAAAAAAACCAAACTACCCCTTTGCTTTTCAATAGCACCAGAGTGCCCTCTAGTGGTAAAATATAGTATGGGTGTAGTCACAATTTTTATTCAAAAAACAAGTGACTTTATGCTTCTAGCAATGCATAAAACATTACTACCTATAACTACTCTGAGAATCAGTGTGAACATGCACCTACCTAGTTAAATATAAAATATGAAAATCTGCATTGCTAAAAAGATAATTAAGAATTATTTGTCACAGGACTATCCAGTTAAGGTCATCCAAATACCTAGGAAATGGTGAAATACATGAAAGGTGCTCTTGAGATTTAATATTCTATATAGTTTCTCTTTATCTTCTAGCTAAAAAAAAAAAACTACTTTCAAGTTCCAGGTATCATACAGTTTATTTCTTCCTTTGTCTTAAATGCACCAATAACCTTTGTTGTCTCCAGCTTTTTTCACTTTCATCTTAACATCTTTGTTTCCTCATATTCTTTGAGAATGAGAACTGTGTTTTAGTTGTTCTTTTACACTAGGTAAGCAGTGATAAATCACATCCAGATGTCCAGGGTGGGTTGTCTCAATGAAACATAAAAATCTGACCTTGATCATTTTAGGCAGTTTTTACAAATTTCAGCTTGATATTCTATGGCCTTGCAAGGGTAAAGGACACCGTCATTGATCAGTTCCTGTTAAGGCAGATGCTTACAAACCGTGTAAGTCAGTGCCCCAGTCTGGAGGTTCAGAGGCAGAATCTTTACAAGGCAGTCACACTGTAATAGTAGCCACCAGCATCTGACTCTCCTGAGTGTTTGTTAAAAATGTAGATTGTTTCTCGCATCTACTCAAGACTATAAACCTCATCTCTGTAGAGTCTGGTAATGAATCTGCATTTTCATTAAATTCCCTACGTAGGAACCCCTGTGGGTAATAGCCAATTTCAATATTAAGCAACTACCAGGAAGCAACTCCCCCTTTTATTTTTTTTTCAATTTCAGAATATTATGGGAATAAAGATGTTTTGCTTACAAGGATTGCTTTTGTACTGCTTGAGTCAAAGTTATAGGTGTGCCCATCATCCAAATAGTGTACATCGTGCCTGTTAGGTATGAATTCACCCATCCCCTCCACCCTCTTTCTACCTGCTTGTTTACTTCCATCTCAGATACGAGTGCTGATTGGTTAGTTTCAATTTAATAGTGAATACATGTGCTTGTTTTTCCATTTTTGCAATACTTCATTCCAGTTCCACCCAAATTGTTAGAAAAGGTATTAATTCTTTTTTTTTATGGCTGAGTAGAACTCCATGGCATACATGTATACATGGCATACATGGCATACATTAATCCACTCATCCATTGATGGACACTTGGGTTGATTCCATGTCTTTTCAATTATGAATTGTACTGCAAGTGTCTTTTTGATTAAATGACTTTTTTCCCTTTGGGTAAATACCCAGTAGTGGGATTGCTGGATCAAATGGTAGATCTTTTAGTTCTTTGAGGAATCTCCATACTATTTTCCATAGAGGTTGTACTAGTTTGCAGTCCCACCAACAGGGGATCATTTTCTCTGCATTCACACCAGCATCTGTTGTTTTTTGACTTTTTAATAATGGCCATTCTCAATGGGGTTAGGTTATATCTCATTGTGGTTTTGATTTGCATTTCCCTGATCCCCCTTGTGTTTGTTGACTGCCTCTGCTTTGTTTTATTTATTTTTTTTTTTTTTTAAAGAAACAAGGTCTCCCTCTGTCACACAGGTTGGAATACAGTATCCAGGACTACAAGAGTATACTACCACTCCCAGCTAGTTTTTTCTATTTTTATTTATTTATTTATTTATTTTTTTTTTTTTTTGAGACAGAGTCTCGCTTTGTTGCCCAGGCTAGAGTGAGTGCCGTGGTGTCAGCCTAGCTCACAGCCACCTCAAACTCCTGGGCTTAAGCGATCCTCCAGCCTCAGCCTCCCGAGTAGCTGGGACTACAGGCATGCACCACCATGCCCGGCTAATTTTTTGTATATATATTAGTTGGCCAATTAATTTCTTTCTATTTATAGTAGAGACGGGGTCTCGCTCTTGCTCAGGCTAGTTTCGAACTCCTGACCTCGAGCAATCCGCCCGCCTCGGCCTCCCAGAGAGCTAGGATTACAGGCGTGAGCCACCGCGCCCGGCCCTCTGCTTTGTTTTAAAGCTTTTCTTCTTCTTGCATTATCTTGTCCACTCCTGGTGTGACGATGTTGTCTTGTTTCTCTTCAGTTTTATTTTCTTCTGCAGAGCTAAACAATCTGGGGAGGTAATCTCTTACTGTTCAGGACTTCTACGATTCTACTCTGTTCCCCTTTTCTCTCACAAATCATGGGGCTCATATCTAAAATTATTTTAAGAGTAAAAATCCACTGGTGAATCAAATGGTTCCAATGTGCAATATTCCTTTTTTAGGGAGGATTACATCCATACGTTAAAGGAATCTAATGCTATCAATGCTAGGAAAATAAAGACCATGAATAAATTTACATTATTGAAATGGGTGAACTTCAATATAGAGGACAAGTACTAAATTGGCTATATTTCCTCTAAAATGTAATACTGTTATAGACCTTCTACGACAAACCATCTTTTATTGATGTTAACAGAAGACAATATTTTTTCTAAAAGCAGGCAAGGTTTTCATTATAAGCTGTTCTGTAATATTTACATATGTGGTTTTTAACCTTGTACATATGTTACTTTGATTTCTTTTTAGATTAAAAAGATAGTTGAGAATGAAGGAGAAAAACCTCATTACTAGATCAATTTCTTATATTTTATTAGCAACGCTTGCAACTAATTTTGAAGCAAGAGCAAATAAAAGTTCACATTTGCTGAGTATTTATGTACAAAGTATTACTTTAAAGGTACTACGTGATATGCACTGGTTCAGAAAGCTGTGTGGAGTATGTTCCACAAAGAGTTTCTGCTTAAGAGCAACTTCAGCAGGGCAGTAGAAGAGGTAGAAAATCTCCTAGGGTGAGCAACTCAGGCTACTGATATTAGCATTAAACAACTAGACACATCATCACCCATCACTGATGAAATATTCTGGACTCCTGGGTTCCTACCAAATACCAACACAATTTAATACCTGATTATCCATAGCTAGTACCTTTTCTATATTATTGTCTATCTTAGACCAAGGTTAAGGAATGTGTTAGGCTCACTCATACAGTGCCTAGTGGAAGTATGATACCCAGCAGTCAGAAACCTTAGGTTCACATCCTGATTCAAAATTTGTGATTTAACATTAGAAATCACTTAAATTCTTTGACCCTATATCTCCACATATGAAAAATGGGACTGCCTGTCTTCCCATCACGAACACCACAGGGAGGAGCTGAGGTGACAGATGGGAATGGTGTCTAAAGGATACTCAATGTTTAATGAATCTCAGTGTAATCTGAGCTGTATCCTAGTGGAGAACCAGCAGACTCCTGAGCGAGGCAAGGGACAGGAGCAGTCCTTTCCCAGGGACGGTACCCGCCATTAACAATGTAGACGACCCAACACAGACTGAAGCTCAGTGATTCTCAAACTGCTTTAATGTTATGTTATAGACACCGACTCTATTACTCACCTCCTACATTCTCCCACACAATTACTTCCTTCTAACCTTCAGATACAATGATGTGTATCTTAAATTTACCAAAGGAAACACAGTGAAAAAGGAGCTACATGTACTCCTCAAGGATTGTAAGTACATGTACCAACTTCTCACCGGGTACTCTAAGCACTTTCTGTGCAAATGAGGTCTCATTTTCTCAGCACCCAGCCCTAACGAGGTGGGCACTAATTACGCACAATCTACAGGGAGGGACTGGTATGCAGAGATCACTCTGAGCCCAGACCACAGAGCCCATGAGTAGTAGAGCTGGGGTCTGGCTCCAGAGCCACATGCTCAGCCACTCTGCGGTACTGCAGCCCTGATAGAAAGTATAGTTAAAGTCCCACAGTTTCAAACATATGCTGGGATTTTGTTGTTCTTGTTGTTAAGAGACAGGGTCTCTATGTTGCCCAGGCTGGAGTGCAGTGGCTACTCACTGGCATGATCATAGCAAACTACAGCCTCCAACTCCTGGACTCAAGCAATCCTCCCACCTCAGCCTCCCAAGTAGCGGGGACTACAGGAGCACATCATGGCACCCAGCTGTGCTGGGATTTTAAATTTTCAATTATTGATAGTCAAAGCATACCCCCCTATGAGAGAGAGAGATTATTCTCAATTTATAGATACTGAGACTCAAAGGACACGCAAAAAGACACAGAACCAGAATTTTCTGATATCAAAACCAAAAATTTTTACAGCTTCCTCTTGTCCAAAGAAAAACTGAAAATAAACTCACATTCCAAGCATGTGTTGAATTTAGAATTCTGACAGATAACTGGGCAGTATGTACCCAAATTTTAAATATATATGCATATATTTTTATACATGACCCTGCAAATTCCACTTCTAGGATCTCTCTTACAGAAGTATTAATACAAGTATACAAAAAAGAACTGTGCACGGATGCTTACTGCTGCAGTGTTTAAGAGTAAAACACAACCTGAATATCCCTCCATTCATCTATAGTGCAGATGGCAGACACATGATGGAACACCATGGAGCTGGTTAAAAGAATGAGATGGCTCCAGCTACACTGTAAAGATAGCATGGATATACTATTAAGCAAAAAAGCAAGTGCCAGAATGTGTAATATGATCCTATTTTTATTAAACTGTGTGTGTATGTGTGAGAGAGAGAGATGTTGTAGAGATATAGAAAAGGGCCTGGAAGAATACATAAGTATCCCTTGGGAGGTAGAAATTGGGGTGATGTGGGGGGTGAGTGACTCTCGAGTTCCACTTTGTAGATGTTTGTATTTGTTTGAAATTGATAATTATTTAAGAAATAACAATATACAATTTTGAAATAAAAAGAATTTTGGAGGCTAATTTTTTAAAGGGAATAGAATAATAATGACATGCCCCTAAAACAAAATGTAAACTTCTTCCTTCCATTTGCAAACCTGAGAGTACATAGTAAGGGCAGCATTGCTACAAATTCCTCTTTCAAAAGCTCATTCAGGACACTAAGTCATTCATTTCAGAGGTCTTTTTTTTCTTTTTGAGACAGGGTCTTGCTCTGTTGTACAGGCTAAAGTGCAGTGGTGTCATCCTATCTCACTGCAACCTCAAACTCCTGGGCTCAAGCGATCCTCCTGCCTCAGCCTCTCAAGTAGCTGGGACTATAGGTGCATATGCCAAACACACTCAGCTAACTTATCTATTTTTTGTAGAGATGGGGTCTCTAACTCCTGGCCTGAAACAAGCCTCTCACCTCAGCCTCCCAAAGTGCTAGGATTATAGGCATGCCAGCCTCATTTCATAAATTTTAAAGGCTAGCAATACCTCTATTTTCAGACTATGTCATAAATGACATAAACATCAAAATGAAGGCTTCTATAATTATAGATCTTAAAAAGTAAGCATGTAAAATAAAGACTTAGACAAAACAAATGACTAAAGCTGCATAGTTTTGCTACACTTTATTCAAAACTGGCTCTACTTCTCCATTATTTGAGAAAACTAAAAGCCTACTGTCCAAATGTAAATATTCATCATGTTGAAAAATAATCTTCAAATTTGTGCTCTGACCCAAATTTGGCACAATTAAATCATAGGAAAGTCAGATGACACAAACGGTCACACCTCAGCATATAACAAAATCCTGAAAGTAGCATAGCAGTTAGCTATGACGTCATTTATTAAACTCTCAAACTGAATCGTAATCTTACTTATACACACCACAATACACCTTTACACAGGTAATTTTATTCTTCCTGTGGGTGTCAACAGTGCTCATAGATTGTAATTTGAAACATTCATACCTGAATATTGTCACATTTCTTTACATCACAATTCAATAACTATTGAACAGTTATGTCTACTAAATACAGTGAACAAAATGGTATAAATGTTTACACCATTCCCTTGTAAACAAGGTTTTTATGCACAATAGTAACAAATGGAATTAATGCATACCACGATATCAATAAGGAAAAGACCTTCTCTTTAAATAAACTATTCTGTTTATAAATAAACTCTGATTTTTTAGTACACATTTACAGACCTGATCAATAAAAAGAAACAATATATATATATTTTCCTTTAAAAAGAAAATGTTGGACCACTATGAGAGAACTAACCTAGGAAAAGGGGTAGGCAAGCAAAGGATAAGAGAGAGTTAAAAGCACTACCATACTGCAACCTAGTTCTGTTACATACACCAACACAAGGACAGGATTGGCTGGGGAGGAGCTCATTTTTACTTGAATTCCAGCAAGTTGCAATCAATCTTGTAGTACACATATGGGTAATATTCCTGTTGACTCAGGTTTAAACCTGGAATATCCATAGGAGCCTATGGAAAAACAAGACAATTATTCAATCATGTACTTGACATAAGAAAAAAATATTATCATTTACCTTTTTATTAGATACCTACTCTGGGCTAAATGTATGCACATATGCTCATTTAATCTGAGATGGGCATTATCTCCATTTTTGCATATGAGGAAAGATCTGTGAAAGATTGACTTGTCCTAGGAAACACAGACAGTGAGTAGCAAAGCCAGATTCAAGCATTCTGACTCCAAAGCTACTGTGTTGCTACCACGATCCTACCATCCTTTTTTGGAGGCTTGGGATATTGAGTTTATGAGATACAAGGCTTATGAAATGTTGAATGAATATAAACCAAATATGGTTTTAAAGATAACACTTATTTAGATATGCATGTTAGATAACACTTATTAGATACACGTTACAAGAATGTACTGGTAGGAAATTATATATAAAATAGACCTCTTATTTTATGTGCAATTCCATAAAAATGTAGCAAGTCATTTCCTGCATTTTCTTCTATCAAGAAAAACTGATTTTTCATGGTTCTAACTAATGCTTGTGTGAGATACTATCACTCTAAAGACAAAAAAATTCAGCAAGATGTTTGAAATCAAGGCTGGGCATGGTGCCTCATGCCTGTAATCCTAACACTTTGGGAGGCCAAGGCAGCAGGATTACTTGAGCCCAGGAGTTCAAGACCAGCCTGAGCAACACAGCAAGACTCTGTCTCTATAAGAAAAAAATAAAAGCTAGCCAAGTATGTTGGCACATGGCGCATGCCTATAGTCCCAGGTATTTCGGAGGCTGAGGCAGGAGGGTCCCTTGAGCCTAGGTGTTTGAGGCTGCAGTGAGCTATGATGACAACACTGCACTCTAGCTCCAGCTAGACTCTATGTCAAAAAAAAAAAAATTGAAATATAAAATATAAAAGCACACTGCAATTTTAAACAGCAGCAATAAAAAACACATGTAGTCTGTTTATATCCTATTTTGCTTAAAAGAAGATATAAACATGTACCATTTTAGAAAAATCATAGCTCCTTTCAAAATGCTCATCCATTGACTCCATTACCTCTGCCAAATAAAATTAAAATAACTACTGTAAACAACTAGTATCACTGGTTGTTTCTGTGTATCTGCAGCTACAAACATCTGATATACAGCAGGAAAATGACTGGCTTTTAGAAATATCAAGAAGCAAAGCACAGCTATAATAGTGTAAACCAGGGTCAACAATGTAAATTACTTGCTACATTCCTCTAACAAACTGAGAACCTCAAAGTAATAAAAAAAAATGATTAAGTATTTTTACTATCCCTTTTCTATCTTCTTCTAATTGTTTTTTTCCTGAAATTCACTCTAATTCCTACTCTACCTGGCTATCTTATAAGTACTTACATCAATAATAGCTGCTGCACTGCTGTCTAGATGTTTATACAATTCATATAATACTTCTCTCAGTTTCTTCATTGTTTTCTTATTGGGCTGAAGGAGCATTGCTTGGAAGTTCACTGGCAAGCCATACCTGAGAAAGAAGCAGAAATACAGTATGCGACACAAGCAGGCACATAATGAGATTTGTTTTTAAAACAAGTATTTTTGAGGTGGGAGGACTGCTCAAGGTCAGGAGTTCAGAACCAGCCTGAGCAAGAGCAAGACCCATCTCCACTAAAAACAGAAAGAAATTAATTGACCAACTGAAAATATATAGAAAAATAAACTGGGCATGGTGGCACATGCCTGTAGTCCTAGCTACCTGGGAGGCTGAGGCAGGAGAGGATCGCTTGAGCCCAGGAGTTTGAGGTTGCTGTGAGCTAGGCTGATGCCATGGCACTCTAGCCTAGGCAACAGAGTGAGACTCTGTCTCAAGACAAATAATAAAATAAAATAAAGTAAAATAAAATAAAATAAAGTAAAATAAAATAAAGTAAAATAAAATAAAATAAATAAAATAAATAAAATAAAATAAAATAAATAAAATTAAATTAAATTAAATAAATAAAATATAAAATAAAATAAAATAAAATAAAATAAATAAAATAAAATAAAATAAAATAAAATACAAAACAAGTATTTTAAAACTCTTTGGTCATGATTAACAGGGAAAGGGTATCTCATTTTAATGACTACCGTCGTCACAAGTTCAACTAATATACACAGAACTTTAAACTAATTTACATAAAAAACTTAAAAGTAATATACATAGAAACGTAAACCTGCGGTCCTCATTGTCCACTAGAAATCTCTCTTTAAAATGAGCCAATTTGGCCGGGCGCAGTGGCTCACACCAGTAATCCTAGCACTCTGGGAGGCCAAGGCAGCAGATTGCTCGAGGTCAGGAGTTCGAAACCAGCCTGAGCAAGAGCAAGATCCCATCTCTACTATAAATAAAAAGAAATTAATTGGCCAACTAATATATATAGAAAAAATTAGCTGGGCATGGTGGCGCATGCCTGTAGTCCCAGCTACTCGGGAGGCTGAGACAGAAGGATTGCTTGAGCCCAGGAGTTTGAGGTTCCTGTGAGCTAGGCTGACGCCACGGCACTCACTCTAGCCTGGGCAACAAAGCAAGACTGTTTCAAAAAAAATAAAAAATTAAAAAAAAAGAAAGCCGGGCGCGGTGGCTCACGCCTGTAATCCTAGCACTCTGGGAGGCTGAGGTGGGCGGACTGCTCGAGGTCAGGAGTTTGAAACCAGCCTGAGCAAGAGCAAGACCCTGTCTCTACTATAAATAGAAAGAAATTAATTGGCCAACTAATATATATAGAAAATTAGCTGGGCATGGTGGCGCATGCCTGTAGTCCCAGCTACTAGGGAGGCTGAGGCAGAAGGATTGCTTGAGCCCAGGAGTTTGAGGTTGCTGTGAGCTAGGCTGACGCCACGGCACTCACTCTAGCCTGGTCAACAAGCGAGACTCTGTCTCAAAAAAAAAAAGATAAAATGAGCCAATTTGGCCAGGCGCAGTGGCTCACGCCTGTAATCCTAGCATTCTGGGAGGCTGACGTGGGTGGATTGCTCAAGGTCAGGAGCTTGAAATCAGCCTGAGCAAGAGTGGGACCCCGTCTCTACTATAAATAGAAAAGAAATTAATTGGCCAACTAAAAATATATAGAAAAAATTAGCCAGGCATGGTGGCACATGCCTACTATAGTCCCAGCTGCTCGGGAGGCTGAGGCAGAAGGATTGCTTGAGCCCAGGAGTTTAAGGTTGCCGTGAGCTAAACTGATGCCACGGCACTCTAGTCCCGGCAACAGAGTGAGACTCTGTCTCAAAAAAATAAATAAATAAATAAAATAAAATAAAATGAGCCAATTAGGAGGAATTACATTAATTATTAATAGTATTCAATTTTTAAAGTAATCTATGAATAGCCTCAGGAAATAATAACATGTAAAGTTAGTAGATACTTTTATGATAATAAACATGAGATTACCCACATCTACATTGAAAATTTGAAGAAATAGTTAGCACAGCTACACACAAGTTTTTTTTTTTTTTTTTTTGAGACAGAGTCTCGCTTTGTTGCCCAGGCTAGAGTGAGTGCCGTGGCGTCAGCCTGGCTCACAGCAACCTCAAACTCCTGGGCTGGAGCGATCCTTCTGCCTCAGCCTCCCGAGTAGCTGGGACTACAGGCATGCACCACCATGCCCGGCTAATTTTTTTTTTTATATATATATATATCAGTTGGCCAATTAGTTTCTTTCTATTTATAGTAGAGACGGGGTCTCGCTGTTGCTCAGGCTGGTTTTGAACTCCTGACCTTGAGCAATCCACCCGCCTCGGCCTCCCAAGAGCTAGGATTACAGGCGTGAGCCATCACGCCCGGCCTACACACAAGTTTTTAAAAACTATTTCTAATATACTTAGAATAACACATACAGAGGACCACAAGATGATTGAAATTGTAAGTATTTCAAAATATTAAGATAGTTTAGGTTAATATGAGATGATTTCAATAAGTATTAGTATATTGCATATCAAACTATTAATACATGTAAAATATTAGAAAGACCTTTCTTTCAATCAAACATTGGCTAATATTTTACAATCTACTTTTAACTTAAATCACTACATAAGCAAAGAACCCTAGAGCATACCAGTATGGATCTTTCTCTAAACCTGGTGTTAAAGGTACACACTTTATAAGCTGTACAATACTGACAATCTCTCCTTCATGATGGGCCCTCTAGTTTCTCCAAATCCATTTCCTATTGCTAGACTGTGTTATAAATAAAGAGGTCCAGTGTAAAAGAATCTACAAACTCTTCAGTTACGAGTTTTGCAATTAACTTTCTTTACCTTAAAACAGACTCAACAAAAACTCTTAAAGCTTTCACGTGAATCCACGCAATAAATGCCTCACTGAAATTCACTTTCAGCCACCGCACAAGTGGTCCCTATAAAATGAAAAAAAAAAAAAAAAAAAAAATTACCACAAATTTGGTCTTAGAAAAAACAATTTGACAGATCAACTATTTTTAAAGAAGTAACTACCCACTAGGAATCTATAGGAGAATTAAGTCACATAAGTCACTTTTTAAATGTTTTAAGTATTATTCTCAATATCTTGGATACTTTATAACTTGAATTAGATTAAAAGGTTAACCATTACTAGGTCACCTCAATAGACACTAAAATGCACTGAACCAATTCACTAACATAGAAAAAGACATATATTTTAATTAAAGTGGTATAAAATATAGGAGTACCCTAGATTTGAAAACCAAAATATAAAAATCTGAATTTACTACACAATACTCTAAAACATTTAATACATTTAAAATAGAATTCTACCTACAAACAACTTCTCAGAAACAAAAGTAAATATTATAGTTATGCAGGCAAGTGATTTAATAGCCCTAGCTCTTAGTTTTCTCATCTGTAAAATAAGGGGGTTGATATAGATCTCCAAAACCTCTTTACATTCTAAATTTTTGCTGATTTTCTATTATGCGGTATTAAGTTCTTTTTGAACTTAAAATATCTGGTAGAATTAAATACCTCTTTAAAGAAACAAATTTTAAATAATACAGCATCTCCATACTCATAAAGACATAACACATACATTATAATTCAGCTAACACTTGCTTGGATAACATTAACAGGCTCATTTGATGTACCAATCAATTAATTTAAGCAATAAGGATAATGAAATGAAAATCTTTGGTGAAAATATTTATTCTTAAGGGTTTTGGGTCTTCCCCAACAAGTTGGTTATACTAGATATTACTTGGTTAGGGTTAATTTTCTCCCAGTCAAGATGGTTTATGAAGTATTTAGAAATAATTTTCAATGGAATTTGCCATTCTTTCTTTCCCATATTACAAGGGAAACACATTATCATTCATTACATGTTTCCCTTTCCATACAAGCCTTTAGTTTTCACAGTGATCCTACACTTAAGATGGCAAGAAAGTCGAGGCTCTTTCATTTTCACAGTTCCATCCCTGTTGCCCATGAGGCCTACAACATACCAACTCTTCAATAATTTACATACAAATTCCTTCAATAGAAGATTGAGGCATTGGAAAAATTTTCCTTAAGAAAATTAAAATTCTTACTGAAAAGACAGAACTTTATTAACTAGAATCACCCTTCACTACAAGGACATTAACCAAAATTCTGCATTTACAATTAATCTCTGATGTGGATTTATGTGGAGTAATTAATTTTTAGGTATGTATTTTAAGATAACTATTCATAGATCTAAGCTTTAGAGGAAATTCATTCTGACTACTCAAAAGAAAAAACTAAAATCAAATTTCTTAAAAGCAAAATCAGAGAAGCTTTGCTTTCTTTTAAATCAAAGAAAGCAATACCCACTTTTTCTTCTGCTTCTAACACCTGATAATATTAAATATTAAAAATACATACAAATTGTTTTTTCTTGTCGGTAGAAAGCCTGTTCATTTCTTCTTTATCTGCTCTCATTTCTTCTTCATTATACTGGAAGTCACGAACGATGAATCTAAATTTGGAGAATAAAACAAAATTGTCCATGCTGCATACAAATGAACTAACAAAATAAAAAAAAATAATAATAATAATCTTACTTGTTTTCCCTGGCTTTGTGTCGAAAGTCATCAACTGCCTTCCTAAATAAGGTGACATTACAAAGATAACTGTCTTGATCCTCTGAGAGAACACTACGAAAAAAAAAGAAAAAGTCCACTTAAAGCTTTATACTTATTGCTTCTTTCATAGTAAGGGTAGCATTCACAAACAGGAGGAATAGCAGAGAAGGAACAGCAGGGTATGATGGCCCTTCCCAAATCACCTCAATGCTATGCATCTATATTGTCTCAAACACCAAAGACACTGAATGTTTATTATGTTTTTTGTTTGCCATGCCTTAACATGCTATATTACATTTACTTCTTACTAACCAAAAAAGTAAACATTAACTCAAGTAAAGCATCCAAACTCTAAGAACCATGCCTTTCAATCTACATCAGTGCCAGACTGGTTTGTTTCCAGAGTCTCCCTGCTAAGCACTCTCTCCTTTTCTGGAAGCCTAATTTTCTCTTCCCTCCCCAGCACCTCCTACCTCAGATTTTGCCTTTTCTCCCATCACACTCCTAAGTCAAAAATGACAAACACAACTGTCTAAATAATCTCTGAATAAATGTGCTTGCACGCCTCCCAGCGTCCCTTTGAGGCTTTAGACAATCTCAGTGAAGTCAGAAGTTCTATTCAGTCACAGCTCCAAGGTTATCACTGGAAAGACCTTTCCAGACACAACTGCCAAGAAATTTTACCTGTCATTGAAATTTATAATGCCTTGGGGAAAAGTCCACTGTTTGGAAAGGCAAACTGCATAGCACATGGATAGTATGGGGTTCTAATTCGGCTTTCAGAATTTTACCTATTATGTACAGAGTCCCTTAAGTGACGTCTAGCAGGCTGCACACTCTGCTGTTCAACAGTGATGACCTGGGGGTAGGTGAATATTACTGAGAGTTTTTTTGTTTTTTTAATGTTCAGTTTTTATTTATAGTGTGGTACTTCCAAAATTGGAAAAAATAATAAGTTTTACAAAACTGAGGGAAACTGGGCACAGTGGCTCATGCCTATAATCCCAGTACTTTGGGAGGCTGAGGCAGGAAGATCGCCTGAGGCCAGGAGTTCAAGACCAGCCTGGGGAACATAGCGAGACCCTGTATCTATAAAACAAATTTAAAAATTAGCTGGATATGTTGCTGTGTGCCTATAGTCCCAGATACTTGGGAGGCTGAGACAAGAGGATCACTCGACCCCAGGAGCTGAAGGCCCCAGAGAGCTATGATTGTGCCGCTGCACTCTAGCCTGGGCTACAAAGCAAGACCCCATCTCTTAAAGAAAAACAAAAAAACAAAAACACAGAGGGAGTGCTTGTGGAATTCAAAGATACTTTATTAAATTTTTTTTAAAAGCAAGTGGTTTTTCCTGAAGCCTAAGAACTGCCTAGTTAGCCAAGTAAATTCAGAAAGCAGTTACAATGTTTAATCACAGAATGGCTTTAAGAACTGAACTTACCCGGGCTCCTGGTCGGCCAGCCAGCAGGGGCCACTTGCCTAGCATATGAGCAGCACACACACTTTTGGGAGTACTGATCACTGTGATAACTGACATTTATGGAAAAGTCAACTACTTCAAATTTGGAACGTTTAAATCTTTTAAATTGTGTCTTCTCAAAGTTCTTAATCCTAATGCCCACGAAACCTAAAACAAGGCAGCTAGCCAGTGGACAGAGCTCAATAAAAACATCTTTTAATGATCTTTTGGTCTGCCAAGATTGACTCAGTGCAGTGATGTACAAAATGGCTGAGAGCAAAACAAATCCAAATCTAACTCAACAAGCTACTTCAGAGACATAAACAATATATCCCACCACTGTCATATTAATCTTTTAAACTTATCCAATACTTTGCTGTTTTGAAGACCCTTTCAAAAGCATCTGATGCTTGACACGGCCCTGAGTCCATGAGCAGGTGTCTATTAGCAGGTTCCTACTTATCCGTGTAGAGGCCTGGGACACAGCCACGTCGCACAGCTTACTCAAATTCTGACAGTGAAAGAAGCCAAGATAAAAACTCAGTCTTGTTTGATGACTAAATCCCACTGTGCCGCCTTATTAAGAAAAAAAATAAATAAAAGCCATTTGCTTTCCCTCCCTCCTTCAGGAAAGGTATTTCCAAAAAATAAATCATGAGTCTTTACTGTAATGGACTTTTAGTCATTTAACGTGTACTGAGACTCTATAATGTGCCAGGCTCTTGCCAGATGTTATTGCCAGTGTTATTAGGAATAACATTATTAAGACATGGTTCCCTGACCACAAGGAATGTGTCTACAGAGTATATAAACTGGTAACTACAACACAGAACAGTAAGTGCTATAATAGAAGATATATATAATACATTGGGGAATGAGGAACTTTACTTTAGGGCATTCAAAAGAGTTTCACAAAAGAGGTGATGTCAAGTGGAAGTTTGAAAGATAGGAAAAAGAGGCCAGGTGAGGTGGCTCACACTTGTAATCCTACCACTCTGGGAGGATCACTTAAGCTCAGAAAGTCAAGACCAGCCTGAGCAAGAGAGACCTCATCTCTATAATAAATAGAAAAATTAACCAGGCAAGATGGCACACACCTGTAGTCCCAGCTACTCAGGAGGCTGAGGCAGGAGAATTGTTTGAGCCCAGGAGTTTGAGGTTGCAATTGGCTATGATGACGCCACTGTACTGTAGCTGGGGTAACAGAGCAAGACTCATTCATTCATTCATTCATTCATTCATTCATTCATTCATAAAGTAGGCAAAAGAGATCGTGCCAGGTAGAACACTAATATGCAAATGAACACACGTACAGAACAGCATGGTGCATTTGAGGCACAGCCGGGATGCAGGGTACTAGGAGGGGGTGTGTATATGTGTTAAGGGAGGCAGCAAAAGTGACAACAGCAGGACTTTAAACAGGGCAATAACCAACAGACTTGTATGTCACAGAGATAAAACTTGCAACAATGTGGAGGACTAATGAGAGGGGAGATACTGGAGAAAAGGAGACAAATTAAGGAAAATTTCAATGGTCCAGGCAAGAGTATAAACTGAGCAGCAGCAGCAGTAGGTATGTGGCAGGGGGAGCAAGTTTTAAAGTAGATTTAACCATATGAAATTGTGGATATTTGATCATTTTTGACCTACTAAACAGTGATTTCATATGGTTCAACCAAATACTATGGAAGGAAGAAATGATACAACTGATTAGATGGGGGAGGGAGGAGTTTTGGGGAGAAGTGAGAGTCCAAAATGACTGGCTACCATGCTTCTGGCTCGGATCACTAGGTAGACATTGCTGCCATATACCACAAGGAACCCAGAGAGTTTGAGTCTGAGATTGGGGTAATAATTGGTTACCTAGGGAATATCACATTGAGCAGTCCAGTATGAATGAACCTAGGTATGTGAGTCTGAAGCTGGGGGTTAAGGCATGCTACAGATGAAGATGTAAGGGTCCTAAAACCACAGGTGAGGTTAGAGCCATGGGTATGGTTGAAACAGCACTGATAAAAGACTGTGTCCCCCTGAGACAGAATAGCCTAAGTCTGGGGCGGTCAATATTCAGGGCTACCAGAGTCTCTCCCACTCACTCAAGCAATTTAGGTATAGAAGCCAGGAGATTACATATAGATTGATCTGGAGTATGAGTTTGTAGAAGGTCATGGGGCAGAGCTGACAGCACTGGCAAGAGAATGGCTGCAGTGATGACTAGAGAGAGTTCAGGCTCTGCAGGAGAGGATGTGTGATTGGAGAAAATCACCAAAGTCAATGCAAACAAAGGGTTGGGGGACTGGAGATGTGAACACAGTCAAAGGGCAGGTTCGGTGAGAGTGAGAAAGATGGAGGGGAAGCCTGGTAAAGAGTTGGATTGTAGATAGAAGGTTCCAGAGGTAGATTCTTTCTGGAGGGTGAGGCCAAGGGAACAAGGGAACGGCCTGCAGAAACTGAGTGGGGGTGATGATCCACCATGAGATCGACAGGGAGGTGCAAAGGCACATGAGGGATGGACTTGAAAGCAATAGTGACCTTAAGTGGCATGTGAGACCAAAGTAAAGAAACAAAACAAAAGCCACGAGAAGAGGAAAAGAGGTAAGAAAGTCACATCTTTGCATGATTAAACATGGACTTGAACTCTCCCCAGATATGATGTTGGTCAGGAACTATCCCTGAGGTTAGTTTAACCCAACTCTCAAAAAGTTCTACTAGGTTCAAATAAATGAACCAAAATCATTTGCTCAAATTATTAATAGTTCTACTGTTATGTAGAAGTAGTAACACTATCTTCTCATAGATGTAACTGGGCCTAGAGGAAACTAAAAGTCAATGGCTAGTCAATGTTTTTCAGATGTTTCATGACATTTTCAGCAACCCATGAGAGTGGCAGTGCTTTCTGGAGCTTATAAGCTCTTGCTGCTGCATTTGATTTCTTACCCTCTCTCTTAAGACTCTCTGCTCCCTAATCGATCCACTTGTTTCTTCCCTGCCTTTCTTCACAAAAGTTACCTTTGCAATCCTTGCTCCAAAACACAAGAGAAACTTTTCTCACAGTGGCTAGTATCATTTTTTTCTGCACTTCCTAGCCAGGCTCCTCTGCTTCATTTGCAACTTCAGCTCCCTGAACAAAAACCTCTGTGAAGTACCAATGTGCTTATAGTATTGTTTCCAATAGCAGAAAAAGGTAAAAGTTAATCAGCACTCTGACCCAATCAGACAATTTTAACAAGTAAAAGTAGACAGATTAAAAAAAAAAAAAGGAAAGTAGTGATTCTGAAAGTACATGTGAAAAGTACACGTTCTTTCTGAACAGCATTCCAAAAAAGAAAAGCAGAACAGCAGCCCAGCCTACTCTTCCCTGGCCATAACCTTGACATGGCATTTATACACATCCTGCATTTAGTCACATAATAATGGCAGTATTTCAAATTGTCAAATATTTTAATACTTAGGCTATTTTGCAAATAGGTAGATTTTGTGTTTTTTTAAAAAATAAATTATTGCTTGTAGGTTTGAGGATGGTATTTTTCAATCCATTCTTCTATCTCAAAATTTCACTTTTCATCTTCACTGCTCCCAAGAGTAAACACTGAAGTAGCATGCCAAAAAGTAACAAGTGTTATATCACCTATAATTAATTGACTTAATTTGTGTCAAGCACTTAGAACAATGACTAGCACATGGTAATTATTCAAAAGTTAATTATTTTGATAAGCAAAAAATTCACCATCAAGTCATACAGATCTTTCCCAAATAGCAGAAGAAATTCCACACTAACCCACAAAAGCCTATTTGTTCTATATGAACTACACATACTCTTAACGGTGGTATTTGAGTGACTGCTATGTTCTCTATGACTGAATTTACATAGGTATGCTTGAATCAGCAATTCCAAATGTCCTCTGAACCGAGAAACAGAACAGATGTTTTCACTGAGTGAGGAAGGGCTGGGAACTCTCAGAGGGTTAGTGTGTACTTACGGATCATTCAGAGACAAAGCATTGAACTGTTCCTGCCTAACATTTTCCCTTTAAACTACTAACGTGATTGTCAAAAGATGTAAATCCCTAAAGTAATTTTTTAAAGTTTTTTAATCCTTTCAGGCTGGGCAAAGTGGCTCATACCTGTAATCCCAGCACTTTGGGAGGCCAAGATGGGAGGATTGCTTGAGGCCAGGAGTTTGAGACCAGCCTGGCAACATGGCGAGACCCTGTCTCTACAAAAAATAAAAAAATCAGCCAGGCATGATGGTACACACCTGTAGTATAAGTTACTCAAGAAGCTGATGTGAAAGGATCACTTGAGCCCAGGAGTTTGAGGTTATAATAAGCCATGATTGTGCCACTGCACTCCAGACTAAGACCCTGTCTTTAAAAGAACGAACAAACTACTTCTTTCAGAGTAACTCAGGGCCTACACTTAACCAGCCTCCACACCATCCCCTGGAAATCTGGCTTGGAATATGCCACCTTTGGAGGACATTCTTTATGTGCCAGGTCCTTACCCTCTCCTCCTCCAAAAGCCTTCTAAAGTCCACCTCTACAATCTTAATGCCTTCCAGATAAGAAGGTGTTATGCCAGGATAAACAGCCTGAGTGAGAAACTAATATCAAGACACAATTGCAGTCTTCAGTTTACCAGGTGAAGGGCTGGTCTGAATGGAAGGTATTCCCCCAAATGAAAAAAAAAAAAAATTCATGATGAGCACAGGTTTGTGGTTTAGTTTCCAAAAGGCAACATTAGTGAAACTATAATAATCTTACCTTATATTCTGTATAGTCTAACAAGCCTTAAAATAATTTTGTAACATATACAGGGAAGGTGCTATGCTCACTTTACTGACAAAGAAAATGAGGCCCAGAGAAGTTAAAAGACTTACCCAAGTCACACAGCAAGTTGGTAGCAGAACCAGCAATAGAACTCAGATCCCTGGGTCCAGGACTCTTTCCATTATACTAAGCTACCTCCCATATGACACAATGAAACTGGAAAAGAAAATATTTCATGGGCCTGACCTTACTAATTCCACTTCTTTATTCTCTCGTATACCTTTCTCTCACAAAGTCACCTTCTCTAGAGGCACATGTACACAAAAGAATCCTTTGGGGTGTATATACACTGTATTTATCATTTCGTCAAAGAACACTTTATGTGGCAACGGGAGAATACAGGGGGAAATGACATGAAATAGTTTTAAAAGAATACAGGACCTGGAGTTAAAAAGATTTTAGTTCTAGCCCTAACTTAGCCACTGGACACTTATGCAGCCATATGCCCTAGGCAAGTATTTAAGCATTCTCACTTCCTCTTCTATAAGAATAAGAATTATAATACCTACACTGCTTCACAGAATTACTGTAAATATCAAATTAGACTATGTATGTTAAATCTATAAAGTTAAAAAGTGCTTAATAAAAAAAGTAATTTTTGTGTGTGTGCGTGTTTTTTTTTTTTAAGGAATATATACATTAGGTAAAATCTATGATCAAAGTGATGGCGAACATTTGGAGATCAGCACTTGCAGTCTAGAAGTCATCCTGGTATATTTCCTTTGCCAGGTAAAATGAGGAAAAACAGACACGTAGCAGGTATGTAATAAACAATGAATGAAGAATTTTCAGAAGGCAGCACAGCACAGCAGAAAGAGTGCCACATCAGGGACCTGGGCTCCAGTTGCAGGCCCTGCCACGAATGAGATGTGTGACTCTGGGCAAACTATTTCACCTCACTGGCCTCAAACTTCTACGTCCATAAACATGAGAGGGTCAAACAGACTGTGCCAAGTTCTTTCCAGGTCTAAAATTATAACTAGAGTTAACAGAACTCATTTATAAGATAAAAGTGATGGTTTTAAAACTGTAAATTTATCACAAAGGAAAGATAGCAAAGACATTTCCTAATCCAACATCCAAACTATAAAAGGAATTCTAGGGAATAAATGGTTGTACAAAGACTACTACTTACTTGCTAGACCTTGGAACTACCATTTCAGCTAGTGTTTCATACTGCTTAATCCAGTCGTTGTGGTTTAACCTGAAGAAAAGGTACAATAAGCATTGAAAAAGAAAAACAAGTCCTACTTCTTTCCATATGCAGAAGAGAAAAAAATATGAGACAAATAGGAAATTTGGCTACAGTATGTGGGTTTTTGTGTTTTTCTTTGCACATGGAAAAAGGCTTAAAAGATTTGGCTCCAGAAGTTCTATTTTGTGTTTTAGTTACATAATTCCCCTGCTATACTGAAACTCTGATTAAGTATATCTCAAATCTATTTAGCAAAAAAAAAAATTCAAGTTTCCTACTGGGAATGAATTTCAAATATATTGAGTAATGCAGGAAATACAGATCACCATCCTCTTACATCCAGTAACTATTGCAAAAGAGGCACATTCTAGAACTAGGTTTGGAAAGGAAGTAAAGCAAAGTATAGATTCTAAATTATTTTTAAACCATATGGCTGATATATGTTATGCCTCATTAAAAAAAAAAAGAAAAAGGCTACGCTGAAATCACTTATCATTTCTATTCAGGGGCTATTATGAAGAGCTGAATAAAACTCTATTTGCAGAAAGCACAGAGTACCAGGAAGCAATGAGTAAGCGAAGTGACAGTAAACTATGTTGCCACAGAACCTTGTGCAACAACCTTCTCTCCAGGCCACTGGCTTCTGGGGCTATGGAGGAAGACAACTATGTTAGTGATTTAAAATAAAGAATTATAGTGTTTGCAGGCCGAGATAGAAAATAATTCATTATGTGAGGTGCCATGGGTCCTATGTTTCAATTACAGGATACAGAAAACTGAAATTTTTTGGTTTTGAATGCAAGTTTTAAACAATGGCTAAATGAAACAAATCTTTTACGTGGGCAAAGGTTATTTTCCTAGAGTATAAAAGCACAGAAATTTGCTATAAATAATCAGAGTTTCAGTATAGTAGGGGAGTTAACTAAAACACAAAATAAAACATTAAGAGCCAAATCCTTTAAGCTCTTCTCCATGTCCAAAGAAAAATCCAAAAGCCCATATATTTATATAGTAAAGGGGGGGAAATGCACAAGTCAGATATTGTAGCCACTGTAAATTCTATGGAGGTGCTTTCCCTCCGTTTTCCAGGAGACATCATTTTCTAGTGTTCCCAGTCTCCTATGCAGATGAAAATGCAGAGCACAGCAAAGAAGGCTTCATGCACTGATGCTCTGAAAAGGACCCAAATCTCCCACCTCAGTCTGGATCCCCCAAGATTCCCTGATGATAAGACTTCAGTGTAAGTCAAGAGTGAAACCATTAACAGTGTTACATACACACAGTTCTGATCTTCCTACGAGTGTCCAAAGGTTTCATTTTACTAGGATTAACTATGATCAAATATTTAATATTAATAATACAGAAGGCTCAATCTAATGAGGTTTCAAAGGGTTATCTAATTCAGTCATCGGAAAACTATGTCTATAGCCGAGCCTGTTTTTGCAAGTAAGGTTTACTGAAACGCAGTCACATTTGTTTGTTTACACACTGTCTATGGCTGCATCAGCTATATGCACAAAGTTGACGCAGCGGAGTTCAGTAGTTGTGACAGAGATCATACAGCTCGCAAAGCCTAAAATACTTACTATCTGGCCCTTTACAGAAAAGAATCTGCTCATCTCTGTTCTGATCCCATTCTTTGCTTCTTATAGGGCTTAATTCATCCTAACCAAAGATTTAAAAAAAAAACAAAAAAAAAACAAATCCCTTCTCACCATCCATGGAATTGTGTGCTAAAAAAAAAAAAAGAAAGAAAATCCAAATATCTTCCTATTTTGAAAAATCTAAAATCTGTATTTTTAAAAAATACAATAATTTAGCATTACATAATTGTTTGAATGAGCCAACTCTACCAAGCTGCTTAATTTGATTTGGAATCTGAACTTATAACTGATGTCTCCATTACCAGGTTATGATCTAAATTCTACTTCATGTGCCACATGAGCAAATGCTGATTGAGAGAATGAATGACAAAATAATATTCCTTTTACAGTTGGATTTTATGAAAAATTTCAATTGCAATACTAGATACTAACATTTTTCTTGTATTCTAATAAGTAAAATCTTTTGTAATAATTACAAACTTACTTGGGAACTACGACCAGTAATGTGACAAGATACTCTGAATCAAGAACAAAGTCATCCTTCTTCACAATTTCTGCTAGACTTCTAGTTAGCAAACTTCCTCTAAGGAATAAGAAAAAAATCATTTGGCTGATAATTATGTGCTTCTGTAACATAAGTAAAAAAAACAGGAGACTAACCATATTCATATATACTACATATACATCTCAAGACAGGGATTGGTCTCTCTACTTTGTACATTTCTACTTTGTAAGAAGTCAACATTTAGGTGAACATATCCCACTCTTAAAGAAATGTCAACATTTATCAAATTTGCCTCTAGTGTCTACCTTTGTGTTTGCTTTAATTATTATAACTCAGCTCTTCTCTTAATTACATGTATAACATCTTGCCTGGGAAAGTGCTATTCATCAGATACCAATTAAAGTCTATTTCATCATCATTATGAAATTATGTCATCTAAGCACAACACTTTTAGTGTTCCCCCTTCTCCTTGGGTATCATTTGATACCACGTAATTTTGGTTAGTTAACCCAATAATCAACTCTTTCAAATCAGTCTTCACTGGTCTTCCAGTAATCAAATCTTCCCATACTAAAAACATCTTGCCCTGTTGGCATCAATGATATTATTAAACCAACCTTCCCTCTGGGATTTGAATGTACAATTTGAATAGTTGCATGCCCAACACTGTACTTGTAATAGTCATACTACAAGATCAACCAAAACAATTGTGTCCTATTTTTTAAAAACCTTATGTGTGAAAAACCTAAACTCAGCAAACAGATAGATAAGAGAATAATTATTACATCATAAAGAGTCCCCTTCCATACAGTTCTGTTAAGCAGCAGGTAACTGGTATGCAGCTAAACTGTTTTGATTTAAAACAATTAATTTTAGATAATTTTTCAGTGAAATATCAAATGGATAAAGGGATAAACCAGGACCATTTATAAGTATTATTTATGAAACAAGTGTAATAAATCGGCCTCACATCAGTTCTGACTAGTCTGAATTCTGTAAACTTACCTTAATGAACTTTTCTCCACTTTGATTAGAGAAATAGCATAAATTGGAACTTACACTAAGCCAAATCCCAGGAAAATCTCATGCATTGTATGCTAGTGTGCTTCCCCAATTCTTAACATTCACATATACTTAATATGCTTACGCATTCTTTCGCTCCAAATTCTGAAGATTCCCTTTCAGGTTATTGTATGCAGACGCTCGAGATTTCAGGTCATTATCAATCTGAGTTACTCCCTTCAATAAAGAAAAGCAAGAAAAATAAGCAAAATTTTCCTAAATCTGCCTCTACTAATATAATTAAAGTAGGTAAACTTTAATTTCTATTAAAAACAACACTAGTTTCTGATGTAAGAATATTCTAATTTTTTTTGAGACAGAGTCTCACTTTTTTTGCCCAGGCTGCTAGAGTGCCATGGCGTCAGCTTAGCTCACAACAACCTCAAACTTTTGGGCTCAAGCAATCCTCCTGCCTCAGCCTCCCGAGTAGCTGGGACTACAGGCATGCACCACCATGCCTGGCTAACTTTTTCTATATATTTTTAGTTGGCCAATTAATTTCTTTTCTATTTATAGTAGAGATGGGGTCTCGCTCTTGTTTAGGCTGGTTTTGAACTCCTAACCTTGAGCAATCCACCCGCCTCAGCCTCCCAGAGTGCTAGGATTACAGGCATGAGCCACTGCACTCAGCCAGAATATTCTAATATTTTAAAAGCACAACTTTAAAAGGTCATTTAAAAAATAACCTACTTCATGTTTAATGTAAGTTCGATATAAACCTTTTCTACTATGACAATGTTTTTTTTTAGTCCACATGTATTTTAATTATTATTACTCCATCAATTCTTAAACCATGGAAATAGAATCTCAGATTACTAATTAAAAGGCTTCAGTTCACAAGGCTGAAGGAACTAAATTACTAGAGAGTTTCATTGTTACAAATACCTTACACAAAATATTTTTTCAATAAAATTATAATTATTTTTCAAAAGAGGACTAAAACTACTTAACTACTTACAGAGAAAATGCAAAGTAGACTTAACATGTAAAGAACTGGTTTCAACTTAGCTCTACCATTTTTAGCTGTGTAGTACTAGGGTAAGTCACTTCACCTCTCTAAGCCTGTATCCTTATCACAATAGTAAAAAAAAGCAGATGATTAAATCTTTGATAAAGGCCAAGAAAATAAAGCTCAGCCATAGGAAGAGCACCATCTTATATTATCAAGCTGCTCATTTTCTTTAAATTATATGATGACTTTAGTTAAAATCTTTGATAGTTTACTCCTTTCTATTTAACTATACAGACCACGGTACAACTGAAGTCACTGGGAGCCAAGGAAAGTCTATTCAATAATTTAAACCACACTTTTCACTCCATCCAGGTCATTAAGAATGCTGACAAACAATTAATAGGTTGTCTATTTGCCTCATTATGGTTCCTGTTAAGACTTATATAATCTCAAACTCAAAGATTTCTCAATATAAAAGGAGCTCTTAACACGGTGGGTTCATGGATGGGCTTCAGGGTCCATTGTACTCCCTGAAAGTGTACATAAAACCATGTGGTACATGAATATGAGCATTTTTCTGGGCAGGCGATCAATATTAAATAGTCAGAAGGCAACGGAGAATCCATAAAGTTTAATGATTTAACAAGTACTGTACATAAACATACTTGAGTGAATATTATCACCTACTAGAAATCTTTAATAGATTCCAGTTTCCTATTCTACATGATCTCACTTATCCTTAAAATTTGTATAATTAATAATTATAGAATTTTAAATACTCTTTCTTAAACACTGTCAACTTAATATTTAAGTTAACCACATAAATAAGTAAGCAATGTATATAATCTACACATGAAAGTGTTATACTTTTTAACACCTTTAACACCTACACATCTTTTAACATCTAAATTGTAGTAAGGACAGCATCTGTTTGTATCTGCGACATATAATTAAGTTGCCTTGTCAAAAACCTAAAAAGTATTTCATAGCTAAATTATAAAATAAACTAAGCCACTATAAATCAATGTGTCCTACCTATCTTAATTCTTATCTTACCTTGGCAATTATTTCAGAAATATTTTTCAGGGACTGCTTGATTGGATATTTGGCCATATCCCACTGGAACCTTGTTATATAAGTAACCAAGTCAACTGAAATAGGGGAATAATTTAATTACTGAAGAGAACCAATAGAATTTTTAAATAGATTTTTACATAGCGATACAATTTAATATTGAAATTGGCATAGAGACAATCAGCAAAGATATCATTTCTGAATAGTCCTGATTAAATAAATGTGGAACTATTTTAAGTAACATGGATTAATCAAAATTTCTATCTTGTAATCTCTTCTCCTTAATCAAAATTTAAATATATATTAAGATGTTCCTTATAATTGGATGACTTAATGAAAAATGTACATATCCATAATATGCCTCATATGTAGAAGAAACACAAAGATTAAAAAGCTACTTCAAATTGCCTCCTCAGTAGGAGGCAGCAAAAGTATGTTCTTTCTTTGATAACTCACCCAAACAAATTGAAAATAAACTTGTCTTTTAAAACCACGTGATGATTGTTTCTAAAAGTCTACACTTCAATAATTTTCAAAACATAGACCCTTTTACTTTCAAATGGAAAGGACAAAAAATGTAGAGCCAAAGAGACATTCAACTAATTCCTTGGAAGTTTAGTAATCAAAATGATTACTTTATACCTCAAATCTAATGGGATCAAGGTCATGACACCAAATGTCAAGTATGGCAAAGCTAACTGACAAAAGTAATTCACATCAAAATATCTTCCTCTCCTCAATTTCTCCTTACATAATACCAACAAGTCAACACCACAAATGATATTTCCAAAAGCAACTCTAGATGCATTGCCCCTCCATGCATTCCACCTACTAGACTGATTGTCCTAGTTTGTGAAATACTTAGAAGATCAGTTAAGGGGCCATAAATTAATATAGTTACCTTCTGTTCTGTCTCAAAACATAAATTAGCATAAATAGTAAACAATCAGATCAGAATCACTATTATAACGAAGAGCAAGAATTACCACATTTTTAACTGATTAAATATTTAGTAAACATCTATTATTTGCAAGGAGAAGAAATAAGATTAGAGGAACACAACACTGAATATAAAATACAGTGACCTTATCAGAATAGGCAATATAGTATAGAATGCAAGAAGAGGGTTATTTCCTATTATAATGACGTATCATTAAAGGTGGATCTAATTTTAAATGAAGCAAATGCTAAAGTGATATTTCATGAGAAAACAAAAATGGAAGTACAAACGACAACAATGAGGTCAAAACTACCTTTATAAAGCCATTATTATACAGAGCAAACTCTATGTAAATATTGGCTGCTAGCTCGAGAGAAGTCAGTAGACTATTTTATGGACATTAAATAAAGAAATGCCATATTCAAATTTGAGGAGAAGAGGCATTATACTGTAATAAATTTAGCAGTTATATGCTATTAAATACAAAAAGCTAAAGAAGACAGCAGGGATTCAACTGGAACAATGCAGAGATACATATCTTGGAAACTTACAAATATGAGTTAACAGAAAGAGCTAAGGTGAATCTCTACAATATTGCTTCTTCAGAAGACTCAACATCATATCATAAGCTATATAATATATTATGTAATACTGTCTTTATGAGATTGTGTTTCAGGGGACAGGATATAACTGGCAGCATCACCAAATTCAGTAATAATAATTGTATTTTTAAAAGGCTTTTAATTGTATTTGATGTCCACATACATATATTTCTTTATGTTCTTTTTTGTAGTTAAGTCATTCACTTCATGAGAGTTAATAATGATCAAATCATGTAACATTAGCTTACCTCCATTGGCTAACAGATTCTCTTGAACTTTATCTTTACTATCCTCCAGTACATCAGCCATGTATTGGGCCACTTTCTTAACCACCCTGGGGAGGGGGGAAAAAAATCAACAACCATTTTTAGGTAAAAGACTTAAAGTCCATAATATACAATGAAAATATTACATTAAAACATGAATTTTACTATATATGCTCCCATTATACCTATCTTTATGTTATAGAACAAATGGGTCTCACCTTATAAATAATGTTTTAAGGATAAAATTTTGTTATATGCAAAAATCAAATGAATAACTGTAAGGTTTTAAGGAGACTACATACAATGTATATTTTAGTCTAGAAAGAAAGTAGTGAGGCTGAGTGCTGTGCCTCATGCATGTAATCCTAGCACTCTGGGAGGCCGAGGTGGGTGGATCGTTGGAGCTCAAGAGTTCGAGACCAGCCTGGGCAAGAGCCAGAACCTGTCTCTACTATAAATAGAAGAACTTAGCTGGACAACTAAAAGTATATATCTAACTTTTTCTATATATACTTTTAGTTGTCCAGCTAATTTCTAGCTACTCAGGAGGCTAAGGCAGAAGAATTGCTTGAGCCCAGGAATTTGAAGTTGCTGTGAGCTAGGCTGACGCCATAGCACTTTAGCCCAGGCAACAGAGAAAGACTGTCTCAAAAAAAAAAAAAAAAAGAAAGTAGTGAGAAGCTAGTAAGAAACAGGTCTGTAAATAGACATATACTGATATGCTAAGAAACTGAACAACAGATCTGACCACAAGGACCAAGATCAAAGGAGGAAGCAGTAAACTAGCATTCACCGCGTTCCTACTACATGCCAGACACTGTGCTTTCACAGGATGAAAGGGATCTGACAGGCAACAAAACATAAGCAACAGTCATGATGAAGAATGAGGTCCTACATTATTTATTCACTATTTATCAAGCATCTACTATTGGCAAGGAGCTATGCTATAGTGGAAACTATTATATAATGCCAAAACTACCAAGGCATCTAGATATGACCTTGTCAATCCATTCATTTATAAGACACTGAGGTGGAGAATAAGTGACTTAACCAATGTCATAAGACCAGATAATGGCAAAGCAGTGACTAGAAATGTGGTGTCTTGATTTTGGAGTCCAGTGTTCTTTTCCCATTCCATGTCTGCCTACAGGTCTTGGGTGGGATTCAAAATCATACAAAACAAAATCACCACCTTCACATTGCTTAAAATCTCTTATTGGATAAATAGGAAAATATATAAATGACTAAACAAAAAGAGCAACCTTGAGGTCAGTGCCAGCTGAGCTTACCAGGTTACAGAGAGGCATAAAGGAAAAAGGGATCACTTCCAACTACTATAATAAAGAAAGCCTAACAGCTCATGAGTAGGATAATGAAGGACAGGAATGGTTTTGAAAGGATGATTACATGGGAAGAAAGTATATTCTTGCCAGGGGGCATCATATGATTCAAGGTAAGAAGAGGTGAAAAAGCAGTGGGCATTCAGAGAATGGGGAGAATCCAGCCTTAAAAAGTGAACAATTTCAGAAACAACGATGTAAGCTATAAGTCCTCAGCACGATTAATTTGGGGTTTGTACATACACTTAACTGTGTCTCCAAAATTCATCCATTCCTTCAAGGAGAAAAAGCATTATTCCCATATAACTTGATAAGCATCTTATAAAAAGAATCATTTGCTATGAACATTCTAAAATGTGCATATGTTTACCACAGAAATAGTACAGAGTGTAGAATCTGCTGGTGTCAAATTTATAAACTTAACATTATGTAACCCAGAACTTCATGATCTCCCTGTGTATCTCTGTAAGAGTATTTATGTCAATGTACACACTGTTACCTCAAAAAAAAAAAATGCTCTAATGATTACATTATTGAGAAAATATAAACTATGATTTACCTCATATACCATATACCACAATGTTCCGACTTTAAAAGTTGGAGCATTCAAATCATTAAACTATCAGCTGTCATTTCTACCAGGGTCTTACAACAACATGATTTTTAAATTCCTCATATCTTTCAGGAAGACTGAAGAAGATGGGCTTGCAGAGCAGTATAGAAAGACTAGCTGACAAACTGCACAGAACTTTCAATTTTACGGACCAGACTAATTACATTTGCCATAAATACTTTTTAGATTCCGTCCCTAGAAAATTCAAGCAAACTTTAAACCATATTCAAAAGTGACAAAAACTGTAGTTTAGAAAAACTCCTCTAATGTAACTAAATTTTGAAGACAAAAGCATCACCATCTTCAAATAAACATCCAATGTTCATGGATCAAAGACAATATGTTAGGATAGTAAGACTCCTCAAATTCACTGAGAGATTCAACATTATCCTCATCAAAACTCCAGCTGATTTCTTTGCAAAATTTGACACTGTGTTCCTAACATTTATGTAGAAATGCAAAAAACCCAGAATAGCCAAACAATCTTGAAAAAGAAAAATAAAGTTGGAGAATTCACACTTTCCAATTTTAAAATTTACTACAAAGCCACAGTAATCAAGACAATGTGGTACTGGCATAAGGACAGAAATAGCAATGAAACAAAACTGAGAGTCCAGAAATAAACCTTCACATTTATGTTCAAGTAATTTTCAGCAAGGGTGCTAAGACAATTCAATGAGGAAAGAACAGTCTATGCCACAAATGGGGCTGGGACAACTGGACATTCACATGCTAAAGAATAAAGCTGAATCCTTACCTCTCAACATATATAAAAATTAACTCAAAATAAATCAAAGAACTCAATGTAAAAGCTAAAACTATTAGAAAAAAACATAGACATAAAACTGTGTGATCCTGGATTAGGCAATGGTGTCAGATACTATACCAAAAATACAAGCAACAAAAGAAAAAACGGACAAAATGGATTTCATCAAATTAAAAACTGGCCAGGCATGATGGCTCACACCTATAATCCCAGCACTTTGGGAGGCCAAGGCAAGAGGCTTGCTTGAGCCTAAGAGTTTGAGACCAGCCTAAGTAACATGGCGAATCCCCGTTTCTACAAAAAATTTTAAAATTACTAGGCATGGGGGCACATGAGTAGTACCAGCTATTCAAAAGGCTGAGATGGGAGGATCACTTGAACCTGGGAGTTCAAGGCTGCAGTGAACTATGATCACACCACTGCACCCCAGCCTGGGGGACAGAGTGAAATCTTGTCGCTACAAAAAAATTTTTTAAAAACTTTTGTGCTTCAAAGGACACAATCAAGAAAGTAAAGACAATCCACAGAATGGGAGGAAATATTTGCTAGTCAGATCTCGTAAGGAATTTATATCTTGAGTATACTGTATGAAGAACTCTTGTAATTCAATAATAAAAAGACAAATAAGCCAATTAAAAATGAGCAAAAGATCCAAATAATTTCTCCAAAAAAGAAAAACAAGTAGCTAACAAACACAAGAACAGATACTCCACGTCTCATTAGTCATTAAGGAAATGCAAATCAAAAACAAAATGAGATACTGCTTCATACCCGCTGGGATGGCTATAATCAAAAAGACAGATAGTAACAAGTACTGCCAAGGATGTAGAGAAATTCAAATCCTCATACAGTGCTGTTAGGAATATTAAATTGTGTAGCCACTCTGGAAAAGTCTGTTAGCTCCTCAAAAAGCTAAACAAAAAAAAAATAAATAAAAAAAAAAATAAAAAAAAAAGCTAAACATAGAGTTACCATATGACCCTGCAATCCCATGCCTAGGAACATACCCAAGAGAAATAAAAACATATGAGCACATAAAAATTTGTACACAAATGTTCACAGCAGCATTATTTATATAAGCCAAAAACTAGAAACTGAATACCCATCAACTGATGAATGGATTAATAAAATGTGGTATATCTATATAATGGAACATTATTTAGTAATAAAAAGAAATAATGATACATGCTACAGCATGGATGAACTTTAAAGAGTATGCTAAGCAAAAGAAGCCAGTCACAAAAGACCACATATTGTATTCCATTTAGATGAAATGTCCAGACAAGCGTATTGTGGCAGAAAGATTAGTGGATGGTGTGGGATAGAAAGTGACTGCTAATGGGAACAGGAACAGGGGGATGATGAAAATGTTCTAAAATTGATTGTGGCAATGGTTGCACAACTCCACAAATATACTAAAACTCAATGAATTGTATACTTTAAATAGGTGAATTATATGGCATGTAAATTCTATCTCAATAAAGATTTAAAAAGAGAATCACTATTTTCATACTTCAAATAGGTACATTTTATTGTATGTAAAGTATACCTTCATAAAGTTGATTTATAATCATTTCCTAAAACCATTCCAATAAGCAGAGTATACACGTGATAATAAACCCAATGTCCAGGAAGCCTGACAACACTGTCTCCCATTTTGCTCTACTCCATGCATGTAAGGACATTACCCTTCTACAAATGCATCCAGTTTAGCCAGTTCATCAGACAAGCCAACCAAGACATCCAGTGTGCCAACCTAAAAGGGAAATACAGCATTCTGTTACTTAGGTTTTACTTTTTTTTTAATAAAATGATACATCTTGACTTGAAGGTCCCAAAAATCTCTAGCTGTCCATATTTTATTTCGTAATGTGCTAGTGTGGTTAAAAGATGTTTGCCAGACACTTCAAAGCTATTTACATGTACAGGATAATCCTCTAATTCATGGGTGCAAGCAGCATTTAAGATGTGAAGACTTCTCAAAGACAAGCCCGTGCTTGTGCTGTCCAGTGACAGTGGGTCATATGAAGTCCTGCTTTACAACATGGGCTCTTAAAGCAGGAGGTCCCTGGATGTGCAGTAGAGGGTCGGTTTGTAAGAGAATTTATATGCAAAACTATGCATAAATGAGCATGTTTTGGAGGAAACGTCCTGTCTCCAAGGCATCCATAACTCCAAAAATATTAAGAAATGGTAATTTTAAGCATTTCTTCAATGAATGCTGCCTATGATTGCCTCACTCAGTTAACCAGCAAAATGTAAACATCATGATCTTTCCATTCTTTACAAAAGTTCAGTCAACTGATTACTGGCAGCCTGTTTCACTTTGAGGCTGCTAGATCACTGATCTTTAATAAATGTTAAATAGATTGTCTAGATTAAATAACCAGGTTATATTGACAAGTATGATTAGGCAAGTGCTATAACATTTATAATGTTAGCAAAATATAAATTTAATAACAGAAAAATTCACTATGATATTTAAGAAGAAACACAAGATTTTCTACTTCTGAAAATATCTGTGAATGTAATATAGCAAATATTTTCATAATATTTCTCATTACAATTTATAAAAGAACAAAAAAGTCTAAGTAGAAAAAGATGTCATTTCATTTTGGTAGTTTACTCCTAAAATTTCAAAGAATAAAATACATTTTAAATTATGCCAATGATTAGAGAGAAGAAGGTTTTCTTCTAAAAGAAATTGGGTATCTCATTTCTACTAAAAGAGAGAATGGACCCTCCCTGATGAACTCATACACTCTTGCACAGTGCCACTTTACCTTTAAGTCAGGAATGTTGAACTTGGAAGTAACAGCAAGATTATTGTTCTTTGTAGTAGCAGCATGCAGTTTCTCCCATGTTTGCTGGCAGGTTTTCTCTCCAGGAGCAGATATAAGCCAGAACTCAGTCATGTTTGTTACCAGATAGATATTTCTTCAGAAATCAAGAGAGACTCTGAAATGTAAAACAAACAAACAAAAAAATACATTTTGGCTCACGCCTGTAATCCTAGCACTCTGGGAGGCCGAGGCAGGCGGATTGCTCAAGCTCAGGAGTTCGAAACCAGCCTGAGCAAGAGCGAGACCCCTTCTCTACTACTATAAATAGAAAGAAATTAATTGGCCAACTAATATATATAGAAAAAATTAGCCGGGCATGGTGGCGCATGCCTGTAGTCCCAGCTCCTCGGGAGGCTGAGGCAGTAGGATCCCTTGAGCCTAAGAGTTTGAGGTTGCTGTGAGCTAGGCTGATGCCATGGCACTCACTCTAGCCTGGCCAACAGAGCGAGACTGTCTCAAAAAAAAAAAAAAAATACATTTAATATCATTTATTTCTAAAGTGTTTCAGAGTCACAGGATAAATGATAAACTATAAACTGTTTCAAAATTAATCTTAATACCAGCATACAATTCCAAGCAAAGTCAAATTTACTTATCTGGAAGTATATCCATCTAAATGGTAAAAGGTGATTTATTTATGATACAAAGAAAAGGAGATGATAAAAAGTTAATACTAGAAAGTACCTAATTTTAAAAAATCATAAAACATCCTCAAAATTGAAATTATTCAGAAGTGGGATTATCCAAAATACCAGACACCAATAGTTTCATTTAATCAAAGAAGTTGGACAGTCACAAATTTATAGGTTTATCTTAAACTTTTAAAACACCCAAAGTAGGAAATTTTTAAAAATATGTAACTTTTGCATTTGAGAAAAACTTTAGTTGAATTAACACATTTGAATAGTAGTCACTAAATCTCAAATCCTTAATGTATACTAAATTGCCATCAAACATTTACAAATTTGGGGGGAAAAAACTTGCCAATCTGCCTGGTTATTTTAAAATGCCAACATTATTGGATCTGAGTGAGAGAAAGGCTGTGCATCTCCCTTTCCAAACAGTCCCATTAAGATACATTCAATCCTCTTTCTCCTACAATCTTTTTTCCTCCTCTTCCTCCTTCACCTCTTCCCCATACACACAGAGGAGGGAAAAAATCTATTTACAGGGACAAATCTATTTACAATCTAAGTAAGTAAAGCACACAAACACAAAATAACTTATAAAAATTAAAATACTACAGTATCATTATTTCCAATTTAATGTGCCTTCATAAGGGCCACCTTTCTACTATCATTACTCATTTAACTTCTCCTGAAACTGCGATTCTGTGTCTACAAATTGAATATAAACCTCTTACAAAGTTGTCCTGATAACAAAATCAGATAATGAATGTGAAAAAACTCTGAAAATGTTAAATTTCCTTTAAAATGTAAAGTATTATTATCATAGTGGACTTTCCCAATTTTAGTAGCTCATTTTAATTAAACCTACCTATTCATTATAATACCATTGAAAAAATGAACTAAACACAGATGCCAGCCCATGTATCTGTTATTTTTTCTATTGTTTATAGAGCATCTATCATATACAAAGTACTGCTCCAGATGTTTTATACATTATCATCTCAATTAATCTTCCTAACATCTCAATTATATAAACAATATCTTCCCCATTTGCACATAAGAAACTGAAAACACAGAGGGCTTAAACTGGTATAAAATATAATGGTATTAAATGAATATCTCAAGAAATTGTCCTTTACAATGACTTTTCCAACATTACTAATGAAGTTACACTTTTATCAGCTTTTAGTGATGAAGATCTACACTTAGAGCACCAAGCTCTAATGAGGCCAAAAATAAGCTTTAAAAGCAAAAGCAAAATTTTCATTAGCCTGCCTGAGAAACTTCAAATATTAAAATTTAGGACTATTGTTATATTATTATATATTACATATTATATTATCATACTACCCATATTCTTTTCCAATCTGATTTTTTCAATCTAATTTTAGAATTATCCATTGTGATCCATGTATAAATTGCTGCATGGTATTCCATTATATGAATAAACTAAAATTTATTATCTACATTTTCCCTGGAAGGATTGTTAAACTGTTTTTACTTCTTTGCTATTAAAAACAATTCCGCTGTGAACAACTTTCATACAAGTCTCTGTTTCTATGAAAGAATTTCTCTAGGACAGATGGGAGTAAAATAGCTGAATGGCAGGGTATGATCGTGTGGTACATTGTCTTCAAAGATGAAGGCAACATGTCTTTCCATACTCCTTTACATGCAATGTGACTGCCACTCCTTCCATCAAAAGGTGGAGCTGGCCTTGGGACTTGCTTTGACAAATAAAATGCATGGAAGTCACACTTGTGTGGGTTCAGGCCCAAGACATCAACTTCCACTTCTGTTTTTAGACCACTGCCCTCAGACTACCACATAAGGAAGCCAGGCTAGCCTACTGGAAGAGAAGAGGCCACACGCCAGAGAAACCAACAACCAGCAAAAACTGCTGGCCGTGTGAGTGAGACCATCTTGAACCTTCCAGCCCAGCCAATCTCCCAGCTGAATGCAGCTGCCATCAATGAGCCCAGGCAAAACATACAGAAGGACCACCCTGACAACTCACAGAATAAGGAGAAATAAGAGGTCACTGTTTTAAGTCACTAAGTTTGGGGGTGGTTTGTTATGCAGCATGAGAAAACTGACACAGACCAATGTCAACTCTGTTGAGTATTGCCACACCATTCTCCAAAGCCATTACCAATTTAAGTTCCCACCAGCAGAATAAGAGTTTCTATTTCCACAATTAAAAAGACACACAATATCCTACACCAATTCATCTGGAAAAAAAAAAAAAGACACACAATGGTATATATTGTTCATAGTTATATACTTACAGAAAATATAAAAACATGCATAGAAGAAAGGAGCTTCAGTTTTATATAGAAGATTTCTTCTTTAAGTCTTGGGCAAATATGGCAAAATGTTAATACTTAACTAAATCTGGGTTGTGGGTACATAGATGTCTATTAATCTGCAATATTTTTTCTACTTGAAATATTTCAAAATTAAATATTTTTAGAACTGTTACAAGAATGTAATTCTTCTCTAAGTTAAAATATAACAATGCATAGCAAATTTATAAAAAAATAAAATTTCAGTGAATTTTCAAATGTTATATTCAGAGAATAATCTAGTTACCAAATTCATCCTCCAAGCACAACTTTTCTGTTTTACCTCTAGCAGAAATGCTTTCTAGTCTGTTTACATTCTATTATAATCAAGTACTGATATTTGAACACAAACCTTTTTGAAGTTTGGGGATTTTTTCTTAAAAAGTATTTTGGGGTCAATATATTCAACAATTCTAATTGTATAACGCTGCAAGGGCAGGAGCTCAGGCTATACCTCTACTAACTCCAGAACCTATCTCAGGAAGTTGCTTTTTAAAATAAATTCCTGATGAAGTACTGTGGGTCTATCTCCTGCCTTCTTGTCATTCTGTTTGTTGTCCACTGCACCCTGGATCGCCTCACCAAAGATGCTCCAACAGCTGCTGTGCTTTTCGCTTTCCTTTGGCCACTTCAGCCTTGGCTATTTCCCTATCTCTGATTTCTTCCAGCTAAGACTCTTATACTTACCAAATCTAGCTTTTTTTTTTTTTTTTAAAGAGAAACAGGAGAGAGATATCTAGCTTTTTTAGCTCAAACACCAATCACAGGACTACCTTGAACTTTAAGATTCCAAGTTCATTAGAGAATCCAACAGCACCTCTGAACCTTTTTTAGTAATCCAGATCTTCTAAGTGATGGTAGTTCTTGAAAAATTGAGGTTTTATTATGATTTATTTTATACAGTGGTTCTGTTAAAAGTATATTTGACACATTTTTATATCTCCTCACATTTTATACCCAAAATGGTAGCTAATGAAATCAACTGTTAAATTCTTCCTGATGATAGTGTTATATTATCTGAACTGTGGCTTCTTCAAATTCTGTAATAATATAAGCTATTACAGTAGATGTCACTATCATACCATTTAGAGTTCCAGACAACCTTTTCAACCAAAATCTTCTCTAAAGGATTTCAAAAAACGGGAAAGAGGACCCAATTTCTCCATAAATAATACCTGCTGTATCTACTACACTGAGCTCTTATCGGGATCAAAAGAGATACCATGATGATAACTTCTAATAAAACTATAGTCCAGAAATGTCTCGGAATAAAGAACATTCTCTAATTCTAGCTTTTTTTTTTTTTTTTTTTTTTAAGACACTGAATCTCACTTTGTTGCCCTGGCTTGAATGAGTGCCGTGGCGTCAGCCTAGCTCACAGTAACCTCAAACTCCTGGGCTCAAGCAATCCTTCTGCCTCAGCCTCCCCAGTAGCTGAGACTACAGGCACGCGCCACCAAACTTGGCTAATGTTTTTCTATATATTTTTAGTTGGCCAATTAATTTCTTTCTATTTTTAGTAGAGATGGGATCTCACTCTTCCTCAGGCTGGTTTTGAACTCCTGACCTTGAGCAATCCTCCCGCATCAGCCTCCCAGAGTGCTGGGATTACAGGCGTGCGCCACTGCGCCGGCCTCATTCTAGCTTTTAACTGGAATCCTCTGTAGAGCCTAACTGTTGGGAGATGAGGAGAAAAGGAAAAGGCAACTTCTATGCTTGGCACCATGCTTTTAACTTTTCATCCATTATCTTATTTAATTCTCATGGCAACCCCATGAGATAGGGAGTGATACCCACAGAGGTTAGGAATTTACCTAAGGTCACACAACTGGCAGATGGGGTTCAAACCTAGCTGTGTTTGACTATAAAGGCCACATTCTTTCTATTGTGCCATGCTAGGAGAAAAGAACATTCTGCACTCAAGTGCACCTGAACTCTGCTATGTGAAGACAGAATATAAGCTGGAACACCTTTACCAACTATGTTTAATTCTAGGCTCAGAGCACCCTATAGGTCCAACTCATTCTGCTGGATAAAGGGATCTGAGCTTCACGATTCCTTTCCCTTTTCATTCAGGATTGTCACAATTTCTAAAACAGCATCAGCCAGCACCTAAAAGTGTCCTTCCTCCTAGAAAGAACAATGATTACTCCAAAGAAAAAGACCAAAAATTAGAGATTCAAGGGGCCTGCCAGGCCATAGAGGAAAGAACACAAACTCTGGAGTCTCACAACTTAAAACCCTAACTCTATCCCCTTTCTAGTTTCCTCATTTGTATAAAGTGGAAATACCACACATCTCTTCACACAGCTGTTGGAAGGAATGAATAAAATAATGTACCAAGATCTTCCCTTTCCATTTTTCCACCCTTCCTAGGGGTGACTATATTAGCTGCTGCCTCATCCTATCCTACCTCCCAAGGCCCTCCCCAGTGCCCCAGGTGGGAAATACCCTGTTTACTTATACCTAGTAAGTGCCACTATTCTACACTTACCATGTTATCCTCCCTCATATGCATAACCTATCTTCCTCTTCACCTTACTTGAAATCCTGAGGGCTACACTCATTTCTTTCTCTGTGAAACTCTAAGATCCAGCATACACAATCCCTTCTAATGGCAGGGACTTAATAAATGCTTGTTGAATGAATAAATGAAATGCAAATATAATAATGACCCTGAACCAATCGAAAAGCCTGATTAGAGAAAAAAAAGGCCAAGAAAAACATTCAAATCATATTTTTAAAGTGTTTTTATTAATTTTTTTATTTAAAGTCTTTCAGAAAACAAATTCTTATTTTAGAGTAGTTTATAAATGAAAAATTGGCAAAGTTGCAGGTTCCTAAGTAAGCCTTTGTGTTTTATTTCAAGGGTAAACACAGTCACAAATATAGGGCTTGAGAAAGAACCTATCTGTATTGCAGCCAAAGCCTACTGTGTCAGTTCTTCTACACCTAGTCAAAGCAAACTAGATCTAACAAGAGCCTGATGGGAAAGACAAGCTACTTAAGTACCAAAGAAGGAATGGAAGAACTGCCCACAATAACAGCATCAATAAGGCTTTTTGCAAAATCTGTTTTTTCCATCTTTAAGCAATGTCCACTGTCAACCTGTCACTTACACAAGTCACACACACAAAATTGCTCTTCTAAACTAACAATTTAAGCTTAGTTCCCAACAAAATGTATCTCTGCAAATGAATATGTATGCTTTTGGGGGTCAGAAAATGAAATCCATGTTGCAAAACACATTTCCTCTTTCTCCCTGTTAAAAGAAAAAAAAAATTTCAGGCCGGGCGCGGTGGCTCACGCCTGTAATCCTAGCTCTCTGGGAGGCCGAGGCGGGCGGATTGCTCAAGGTCAGGAGTTCAAAACCAGCCTGAGCAAGAGCGAGACCCCGTCTCTACTATAAATAGAAAGAAATTAATTGGCCAACTGATATGTATATAAAAAAAAATTAGCCGGGCATGGTGGCGCATGCCTGTAGTCCCAGCTACTCGGGAGGCCGAGGCAGTAGGATCGCTCGAGCCCAGGAGTTTGAGGTTGCTGTGAGCTAGGCTGACGCCACGGCACTCACTCTAGCCTGGACAACAAAGTGAGACTCTGTCTCAAAAAAAAAAAAAAAAAAATTCAAAATTGGTGGCCACTGGTTATCAACTCACCAAGACTCTGGACTCCTCCACCTCCTTCACTGCTTCAAACAACTTCCATTTTTATTCCTAATTATTTTCCTTTGTTTAATCTCGTATGCTGGAAGTCAGGCATAAATATAAGCAAATCATATGCCGAATAGAGAAGAAAATTATTATAAAGGCACATCGATTTAAATGGTGGCGTTCAAGACCCAGATCCGGGTATGTCCCTCTCTCAGTGTGTGTATACAGTGATTCTCTTGATGATCTCCTCTACACTTGCGGCAATCCAGTCTAGATGCGAGACGCTTCCCCAGATTTATATCTCCAGCCCAGGCCCCTCTGTGGCATCCAGAGTTGTACCCAACTGGTATTCACATCTGACTACAGGTCATTTCCACTTGGATGTTTCAAAAGCAGCTAAAACCAAACACTTCTAGTAAATTCATCACCTCTTCCCAATATGTGGTTCTGCTCCAGTGCCCCCAGACTTAGCACAGCTGTGCCCTTGCAGCATTAGACAATCTGGACTGTCGAATGTTCTCAAGAAAGCAGCCATCTTATTGGGCACTTCCTTTTGACCAGCACCAGGCAAAGCACTTCACCTATATTAATTCACTTAGTGGTAAAAACAAACAAACAAATAAAAAAAACCCTATTAGAGAGGTAGTATTTATCCTGCTTGGAGTTTGTTGAGCTTCTTGAATCTGTGTTTACAGTTTTCATCAAATCTGAAAATTTTCTCAGCCATTATTTTTCCTCAAAAGTTTTTTTGCTCCGCCGTTTTCTTCTTTTGAGACAAAATCACATGTATGTTAAACCACTTGATGTTGTCCCACAGGTCACTGAGTTTTCATTCTTTTTTTAGTTGTTTTTCTCTATGCTTTAGTTTGGACAGTCTCTTGCTATATCTTCTAATTTACTGACCTTTCCTTCAGAGTATCTTATATGCTTTTCTTCTAATCCAGTGAATGTCTCCCTTCAGATATACTTTTCTGTTTTAAGTTCTATTTTTTAAAGTCTTCCATTTCTTTCATTATGTTCATGTTTTCTGTTACATCGCTGAGCATATTTATAATTCAAAATGTTACACTGTGGATTCTGCTGTCTTCCTTTTAAGAGTATTTTGTTTCAGTACTTTGTTCCAGCAGGCAGTTATGTGAGGATCGGCTTGATCCACTCAAGGCTTGTTTTAAAACCTTGCTAGAATGGGTCTAAGGCTTTACTTTAGGGCTAATTTAGTTCCTATTACTAAGGCCTGACCTTTTGGGGATGCTACCGAATGCCACATGTATTCAATAAGGTTTCTCCCCTCTGTCTGGTCAGAATTCAAATGCCTCTCAGCCCTGTGAGCTCTGGCAATTGTTCAGTTTAAAGCTCTCCAGTCATTCTCCCTTAGACCTGCAGAGATCCCTACATAAGTTCCCAGTGTTTATTTCTCTGCCTAGCTCCTTCTCTCTGCCAATCTGACCTGCAAATCCCAGCCACACAAGCCTTCCACCAAATCTAATTTCCTCAACTTAGCAAGCCCAACTTGCTCTGCTTGGCTTTCCCTTTGTATACAGGGTTCCTAAAACATGCAGAGTGTCTACAGAGAGAAAGCAAGAGGGATTATAGAACTTCATTTGTTTCCTTTTTCTCAATTCTCATATTGCCTGTTGTCCAATGTCCATGGAAGCAGTCTTTCATATATCTTGTCTAAGTTTGTAGTTGTTTAAAGAGGAAAAGCAAGTCTGGTATCAGTTACTCCACTGTAGCCAGAAATTGAAGTCTCGCCTAGTTTTGTTGTATTATTCATGAGTTTTTGGTTTTGCTAGCTAATTAGTATTTGTTTCTATATAAGGATTCAACTTCCAGCCTCTCTCAACCCTATGTTTCAACATTTAATAGAAAAGGGATTAACGATGAACACCAAAAATTTAACATGTCTAGGTTGAAAGACTGAAGTAATACTGTGTTTGGGAAAAATGGACCAAAACAGCAAACAGGCATTGCTTCAGTAATAAGGGAGAGAAAGATCACTTTTGCTTAAAAAAAAAAAAAAAATAGATGCAGCTTGACTAAATGAATATCTCTAACATTCATATATATGCCAATGATTTGCAAATGTACAGCATGTTATCTTGATAGGTAAAATAAATTCATTTAAAAGCATTAATAAAGCTATAGTAATTTGCCATCATTAATAAAATACATCTTAGCTATATTAAATCATCTATAGCTAAAATAATCTAAAATAATTATATAAACACGAGAGCCCAGGAAAATTCAATGAATTTTTTTAAAAAGGCAATTTCTGGAATGCAATTTGGCAGTATTTATCAAAAGCCATAAAAACTATGGCTATGCCAACTTTAAGATATAGGTATGTATAGGTATAGACGTTAAACCAGCAGTCCCCAACCTTTTTGGCACCAGGGACTAGTTTCATGGAAGACAATTTTTCCACAGACAGTGGCTGGGGTGGGAGAGGATGGTTTCAAGATGATTCAAACACATTACATTTATTGTGCAGTCAAACCTCTCTGCTAATGATAATCTGTATTTGCAGCCACTCCCCAGTGCTTGCAGCACCGCCTCAACCCCACCTCATCATCAGGCATTAGTTTATCACGAGGAGCACACAACCTAGATCCCTCGCATGCAGTTTACAGTAGGGTTCCCGCTCCTATGGGAATTCAATGCTGCCACTGTGATCTGACAGGAGGCGGAGCTTATGCAGTGATGTGAGCAATTGGGAGTGGCTGTAAATACATATGAAGCTTCACTTGCATGCTGCCACTCACCTCCTGCTGCGTAGCCCAGTTCCTAACAGGTCACAGACCAGTAACAGTCTGCGGCCCATGAGTTGGAGACCACAGCATGAAACTATAAAAAAAATCTGCTGATGATTGCCTCTTGGGAGGAGATTGTGAATGTTTATTTTCATTCTTTCTATATATTTTTATTCTCTAATTTTTAAATAATGAACTACCACTACATGTAAACACCAAAAAAATACCCCTAATAGGGCAGTATCTTCATACTTGAAAATAATGAAAAATTCTGAGACCATTAAATGACATCATGACAAAGAACCCTGGAGATAAAACAAAGAGAATGGCAAAGCCCATTAAAAGCAGCTATGTCTGAAACATGAGATCAAGATTGGTAAAGAGCCTTTTTATCTCACTTGGAATTACAGACAGAGAAAACTTAAATGCCAATTTCAGGAAGCACAGTGTAATGGCCAGAGCACTGCACTGAGAATACAAAGACTTGGAATCTAATCCCAGTTCTGCATATCACTGTCTGCATAAATTTTTTCACTTGTAAAATGAGAGGATTGGATTATGACATCTGGGATCCTTCTCTGATCCTATACTCATTCCCTGAATCTATACTGAGTGAGGCCCAGGAGCCTTTTTTTCTATTTTCTTATTAAGTCCCTCAGGTAATTCAGCCAAATTTCAGAACCACTATACTATAATAGGCATTTCTAAGATTATATAGTGAGTTCAATGTTATAAGAAATGGCAACACTTTTTAATAAGATGGTTAAATGCCACAGTGTCATTATCAAGAACCACACGTAATACAGACAAGGATTTCTGCTCGGTGGAGTTTAGAAACTTTTGAATATATCAATGCACTTTTTGTAAGCTTTCAATGGCAACTTACAAACTTGAAAAATAAATCAATAGTGATATGAAATCAAGTACAGAACAAAATTAAATCTGGGCAAACTCTTGCTTTGCTCAAGAAATGTACAATTTTACTTAATTTATGAAGAGCAGACTAAATGGATTTTAAATGCCCTAAGTAACAGGTGGCCTCGTGACCACAGTGTAGAGTCCTAATTAATTCTCAAGAGTTTACTTCAAAAAGCTTTTCCTCACCAGTTGAGAGAAGGCTAAACAACTCACAGAAAGCCCCTAGTCCTGCTTCTTTATTGAAATAAAGCTCAAATGTGCCACTTTTCATTGTCATCACTACTAGTGTCCTTGTCTGGGTTTTCCTGCCTTATCCTCACAATCATCCTGAACTCGCTTTACCCATCTGGGCTTCAGGCTTGCCCTTTGTTCTCTTTCCTACTCTGCCTCTGCTCAGTCCATTTTACACACAATCTCTTTCTTCCTGTTTATACAAACTTGGGCTTCTCCTAACAAAATAATCCCCCCAACTAAGTCTATCCATGCACCAAATCCATGAATATAATCCCAACTATTTCTTCCTCGACCCACATGTCCATTTAAACTCATGTAATTAACTGCATTAAAGCAGACATCTATTTTGTGTTCTGTCACACATCTCTTATTTGTTTTTTTTAATATTTTCTTATTTTTATTTTTTACATTTAAATTTTTTTATTTTTTTATTTTAGCGTATTATGGGGGTACAAGTGTTAAGGTTACTTATATTGCCCATGCCCTCCTCCCCCCTCAAGTAAGAGCTTCAAGCGTGTCCATCCCCCAAACATTGCACATCTTGCACACATCTCTTATTTGACTGTAATTGTTTTCCATTTAGGGTTGTAGCATTCATCTCACAAAATATTTTAGGTGCTTAAGTCCCCAGAACTGTGGTAGGCTCTGAGAAGCAAAACAAATAAAATGTAGTCCCTGTCCTCAAGGAGCTTACTCCGGATTGTAAGGTGGCAGGTCTACATGGGCAGGTACGTCTGTGTGTGCAGGCAGGGGTGAAGAGACCATGCAGATGCCAAGATAGAAAAAAAATCTCAGCAGAATACAGTGGAAGCACAAAGGAAACACTAGTCAACACTAGTTAATTTTTTTTTTTTTTTTGAGACAGAGTCTCACTTTGTTGCCCAGACTAGAGTGAGTGCCGTGGTGTCAGCCTAGCTCACAGCAACCTCAAACTCCTGGGCTCAAGCAATCCTCCTGCCTCAGCCTCCCGAGTAGCTGGGACTACAGGCATGCACCACCATGCCTGGCTAATTTTGTGTATATATGTATTAGTTGGCCAATTAATTCCTTTCTCTTTATAGTCGAGACGGGGTCTCGCTCTTGCTCAGGTTGGTTTCAAACTCCTGAACTCAAACAATCCACCCACCTGAGCCTCCCAGAGAGCTAGGATTACAGGCGTGAGCCACAGCACCCCGCCAAGTCAAATTTTTAAAACATTTCTATCTCCTCTGACTGCAATAAGTAAGCTGCTTTAAAAAAAAAAAAAAAAAAAAAGCAGTTAACAATTCTTTTTCAACAAGGAATGAAGGAAAAGTGGGAGGAAAGGAGAAAAGATAGGTTAACCTGGGTCCAAAGCTCTGGGACTATTTACTCACTTTATCTCCCACTTCTGGTAGTTTGAAGGCTGTGGATTATTTTCCTACCACAATTGATTTGAAAATAAAATAAAGATAATAAAGCAACTATTACAACAATGCAAAAGGTGGGAGTGATAAGCCTGAATAGGAGATCTACTAGCATGACTTCTGACAATGGAAAACACAAGCCTGACCCAAGATGGAGGTGACCATAGAAAACAGTACAGTACTTTACTAAGAGCTCCAACACTTAACTGATTTTAATGCTTTCAAGAAACCAATACTGGCCGGGCGCTGTGGCTCACGCCTGTAATCCTAGCTCTTGGGAGGCCGAGGCGGGCGGATTGCTCGAGGTCAGGAGTTCAAAACCAGCCTGAGCAAGAGCGAGACCCCGTCTCTACTATAAATAGAAAGAAATTAATTGGCCAACTGATATATATATAAAAAATTAGCCGGGCATGGTGGCGCATGCCTGTAGTCCCAGCCACTCGGGGGGCTGAGGCAGAAGGATCACTCAAGCCCAGGAGTTTGAGGTTGCTGTGAGCTAGGCTGACGCCACGGCACTCACTCTAGCCTGGACAACAAAGTGAGACTCTGTCTCAAAAAAAAAAAAAAAAACAAAAAAAAAACAAAAAAAAAAAAAAAAAAAAAAAAAAGAAACCAATACTGTAGTATCTGAAATGCAATCACCTTTCACAGTAAATTAAATTGCACAATAAATTAAGCCTGGAAGGTGGTCTACATGCACAACAACTTCCTTTTCAGTCCTTGAAAATACCAACTTTACTAACGTGGCTTATTTGAACAAGCACAAAAAGGCAGTGGCAGGCCTTAGATCCATCAGTGAAATATCACACAGCCTTCCTAATGTGCATATCAACTTTAAACAAAATTGATCCATTCATTTTAAAACGTTGCCACATCCTACCCTAGAAATCAACTATTAACACCATACAAATAAAAATAATAACTGTTTCCTTTTTAAAGGTAAAAATTCTATTCTTCAACACACAGTATCTTAATTGGGATTGTGAGGGGGGCTTGGTTACAATATAACTTGTTTAAATGTTTCCAATAACTAAAAAGAAGATTTTACCTTGCAAGAAATACTTCCATGATTCATATGGAATGAGATTATAAAACTGTCAGAACAAACCTTTGTTAAATAAATCTTAACTTTTGCATGTTTTGTTTTCAACTGAAACAATACTTTATAAATGCTCTATAATCCTGTTGAAGACTACCTGAATTTCATGCCATAAATATACTTAAATATGAAAGGCAATTTAATCTTTAACGGACGTATTTTATAAGCAACTACCATCTTTTTATTCCACAATTAGCTAGAAATTAATTTATGAAAGCAAAGCCTTACTTTCACACAGATGACTATGACAAAATCTGGAAATATGTTTGGGGGGCTTGGGGAGATAACATATAATCCAATGATGGAAAATTTCTAGTAATTTCTGGTAAAGCTGGCTGAATTGGCAGGAGGCCATTGTAGTACACTTATTACTTAAAGTAATCATGAGAACCTTCTCAGCTTCCAGAGACTCCCTCTCCACACAGAAAACTCAGCAGTGACCCAGAGAGCAAATAATTCCTTCCATGCCAGGGGATTCCCTGAATTTACATTCATGGCTCCCAAGACACTACTTCCCTTCTTTTGGGATGGCAGTTTATGATAGTGACTGGACCACAATACCACATTCTGCTAAAAGCTGCTGATATCTCTAGAATACAATGTATTCTAGCCTGAAAGTCATCAACTGAAAGACTTAAAATAGGTTAATTTTCCGCAGTTTATGGCTCTAGTAAGCATGAGATTCTCTTCACTGGTAAAAACCACTGCTCATTGAATACGTATCATTTTCTGTGTCCAGTGATAAGCACTTCTACATGCTAAGCAATTTTGCACTTAATTTCTTCAAAGTAGATGTTATCACTACCACCTGCAGATGAAGGAACAGTTAATGAAATTACTTGCCCTAAGTCACACAGCTAGTGACTACATTTTATTGGGACTGAGAGGAACCTATTTGAGTTATTCATGCAGTTTTTGCAAAAGACAAGTTCCTCGAAGAAATATTGGAATGCAGTTTCTGTAGTTTTACACTAAAGGAATCACATTAAAACATCAAAAACTGAATTTTAAATGCCTTTATTTCAATTATATGCTAATCTGTTAAAATATTACTCTTAACCTCTGTATCCCCAACATCCAATATTTGACCAAAATGTAAATAATGGCAACACCCACATGTTTTGCAACCAAACGGTACCCCTCTCCTCCAGGAGTTTGGAAATGTATGAGAACATTTTGAGTTGTCCCAATGTGAGGGTCACTAATCAGCATTTAGTGGATGGGGGCTAAACAAGGGATAGTCTTGTCCAAAATGCCAATAGCACCCATGCAGAAACCCTAAACTATAGGGTTCAAAAGAAAGCCTTTCATGGTAAAGTTAATCCACCAACTTACCTAAATTTACAAATAACTTCCTATTCATTAACAGTCTGTTTAAAATACCTTAGAAGATACATTAACCTTTTTCTATAAAACACCATTTTTGGATTTAGGTGGTATTTTATTTTCAAACACACATATACCTCACTTTCAAACACACACACACACACCCTCATTGTAGACATACAGTTAATGCTGTCTTTTTGCCCCTGATATAACCAAAGCAGGTCTCCCCGACTGCCTACCTCATTCATTTTTGAACTCAATAAATGTATAGCACATTTGCACAATGGTATAATATTAGATCTCCCACTGGAAAAGAATTTTGTTTCATTATAAAGAATACAGTTTGAAATTTCTAGTTCCAAGGATCACGTGTGTCAATAGGAAATTTTAGACTGCCCTGGTTCATTTCATTGCCTGAGCCCTTTCCAAGGGCACTATGCTAATGGTTCCTACTATGTCTTAAAAACAGTGATGAACTGGAAATCTAACATGAATTAATTTATAAATAAAGTGATAAATAATTCCACATCCAAAGAGTGAAAAAGATGTATCCTGCAGATAGATCAGAATATGCACTACAGCAAAATTTAAATAGGAGGTACTTAGTCAAAACTGTAGTTACTCCTAAGCAGAATCAAGTTCAGAAGGAAGACTTACTTCTTAGGGGCTGGTGGACTTACAACGAGACCCTTTTGCAAACGTTTATTTTGGCAGTCCAGTCTTGCTCTTTAGCCAATGGAATTATTTCACAAGTTATGGAAATAATCAGAGAATCATATTCCTGACACCCAAAAGTCTCTTTTTAGTTGTAAAAACTAATGTACATGAGGCTCCTAAGACTAGTATATAAAAAAATAAAAATTAGTACTTTCTGCCCAGTTTTAAAAGCTGAATTACACTACCTAGCTCTCAGCATTTAGTGAGATCCTGACTACTGTTTCCTTAGATTTTATCTAGTCCCTGCAACGTATACCAGAAGAGAAAAAGATCTGGTAGTTCTGAGACACAACCCTGAGGCTCGGTCTTCAGCACAATTTGAGACCCACTTGTTGCCAAAGAACTGTGATTGACAACCTGAGCACTTTCAGTTCACCTTTTTTGCTTATAATCTCCTTTAGCTGAATTGTAAATTGAATAGCTTTACCCAAGATTATAGAAGATCAGTTTCAAAAGCATAGAGCACCATTGCCAAATCCCTTTGAAACTGTCCTGCTAGAAAAAGTCCACCAAGAGTGCTGAATCAAAGATTATAATGCATTTCAAAAAACTTATCCTTCTCTCTAGATGTGACTGTGGTAAGGACTGTGTAGGTAATCAGCAGGAACAATATATCAGCAGTCAGAAAACTGTGGGAGTCACACCACAGTAACTTACACAAATCACTTCACCTCTAATTCCAAGGGTCTAGAATTCTAGATAGGTTACTATTCATACAATGAATAGCATTTTCATCTACTGTCTTTCAAAGACCTGTGAGAACAAAATAAATATGAAAATTGATCCCTCCCTATAACCAAGTGCATTTCAGTAAAAGATATTCTGAAATAAATGGCATTACGAAAGGATAAATTTGAAAGGCCAAAACAAATTTTTACAAAGAAGCCTCTCCTATTTACTTCAAGACTGCTGGGGGGCAGGGGTAGATACAGCTACTCTCAGTGAAGGGTGTAAACAGAATCTAATCATTCATTCCCTTCCTCAACTCCTTATTCCCTCTAGAAGTGAGTACAGTTAAACATTCTCGTTAAGTCCTCAGTGGAGAGAGAAGGTATCCTGCCTTCAAATTCTTCAGTGGATTACAACAATGCCCCCACATACACACTGGCCTTCCCTCATTCACTTCTGCCACTCTCCAGGTGCTCTGCTCCACAAAATTGTCTTTTTAAAAGCCATAGTCTGACTCACTCCACTGCCTGTAACCTTCACTGGCTTCCCTTGCTTTGGGGATATTATAACTGCCCTGCTGGGCCTGACCCCAGCTTTCCCTACTTGTCTCTCTCACACCATTCCCTTCTGGCTTCAGCCATGCTAGCCCTCCTACAACTTCTCGAAAGCTTTATTCCTCCTCGTATCTCAGGGCCTTGACAGATGATGTTCTCTCAGCCTGGAATGTCTTTTTCACTCACACCTTCACATCTCCTTTCCAGCCTCTTTTCAGATCTCAGGTCAAAAGTTAAATCCTCAGCAATGCCTTCCTTGAATCTTCCATAATGGTCATGGCCCTGGTAAACTCTTACATACCACTCTCTGTTATTCCTTCAAAGCACTTTTCACACATGCATGATTATTATGAAAATCCATCTCCTACACTTGACTGTATGCTCTGTGAGGGAAGAGACCCTATTTCCTAAACCCTAGCATCAGCACAATATATATATCTGATACATAGTTTGCACTCAATACATCTTATTTGAACAAATAAGGTAAATGAATATTATTCAAAAGTCCTTGTTACCTGACCTCGACTTTATTTCCCACTTCTCCACAATGCAATCCACCACAAACCTAAACTTTTGATTCCCCCCAGAAGCACTCTTCCCCCTTCATCTTGAAGCTTTCAAATCCTGTGTCTTTCCCTGCCCGTAGTTATCCCCATTTCTCTCAATCTGTTCCAATCCCACAGGCTTGCCAAGACTCAGTTTTCTTTCCTCCAGGCTGTTTTTCCAAAGTGCCAGTTCATACATCTGTCCTTGTTCCGCGCTTTCAAAGCACTTCACATTCTCTTTCTGATAATTACATATAACTTCACAGTACTTTCATGTGTCCTGTGTGTGACTTTTCCCCCCAACATTGGTGCAAACTCCTAAGCCTGTGTACACTCCACTCCCAGAGCAATAAATATTTCATTTTTCCCTAATATACCAGATTTTTCCTCTGAAAAGAATATTAGCCCCCCCCTTTCCTCCTTTGTTTCTCAGATAATTCAATTTGCCCTATGTGACTCTCTCCCAAGTTCCCTTTCAGGGTTTTTCTTCTTTTTTGCCTACCCTTCCCCCATTTTAATAAATTGTTGAGTTCTCTAGATTCCTGTTTTTTCCTCTTCCTAGAAGGTCCATGCATCCTCTGTGAGGATCCCCTGCCTGCAGTGAGGGGCTCCTAGGCCCTTTAAACTGCCCTCCCCATAATACCACACAAGCGCGTACACCAGGGAAGGCTCCTGCGCTGGCTGTGACCTCACACACACCACCCTAGACCCTCACCTGGGCCACTCTGTCACCTTTCTTCCCCCTCAATCAGGTGGCATGGATTCACTGTGACCCCTCCCCAAGAAGAAAAGTCGCGGACCGCTGCGTCTCTCCTTCCTGCCTCTGTCATTGAGCACCGCCAGGGCTCGTTCTCTTTTTCCCTCTTTCCTCTTCCTTAGGGACGGAACCTAGGCCCCAGGTTGCGGGGAAGCGGCGCCGAGCAATCAGACACAGCTACCCGGCCAGCTCCAGCTCCAACGCCACGGCCTGGGCCCCCGCGCCCGCCCCCATCCCTCCCAGGCGGCGACCGCAGCGCAAGCTTCGGCCTGGCCGGGACTCCCCGTCCGGGAGAGCCCGCGCTCACTGACCCAGAAAGGTGTCAAACGAGGAAGTGGCAGCAGCAGCAGGTACGGAGGCAGGCAGCTTGGCAGACGTTAACGGCTCAGCGCTCCATCCCTCCCCGACCCAAGCTCCGGCCTCACGGCTTCCTCGACCCCAGCGCCCACAGAGCGAGTCACGTGCCAGCCGGAACAGTCAGCTGACCGTGGCGCGCGCCGCTCCGCCCACGCGCGCGCCACTGCGCAGCCGCAGCGCTGCCGGCCTCGGGAGAGGGGCGGGGCTGGGAGGCTCCGGGAGCGGAGGGGGCGGGGAGGCGGGGCCGGACGGGGCGGTTCCCGGGAGGGTGGGGTCTGCCGCTGCCGGCAGTGTGGGTGGCGGCGTGCCGTGGGCCACGTGGGATCGTCGTCGCCACCGTGCCTAGCTAGACCCCAGTGCAGGTTTCCGCGGATCGGAATTTGTCTCCAGCCTCCTACACGGGCGTCTCCACTCGGGGTTTTCTGAGTCATCGCCTTAATAGTGCATTTCACCTGATTCACTTTTCCCTTGCAGTCCACTTCAGCTTAGTTCCATAAATGTCCACGGAGCATTGCTGTGCGCCAGGCATGTGCTCTTGCTCCTTAGGATTACATACTGGGGTGAATCACTCCTTGCCACGAGAACTCGTCCTAAGCAGTTGAAACCACATGAGATAATGGGAAACCAAGGAAGGATTCTGGACAGAGGCGCACAGGGGACGGCACATCCTTTGGGGAAAAGTAAGCTGCAAGCTGCTCCTCCGAACCCTGCATATTTAGTTAGCTTGGGAAGATGGGTGATATTATTCTAACTTAGAACATGGAGTTTTGGAAACGGTAGAGAATTTTGAGATTTTCAGATTTAATCGTTTTAGATTTACAGATGAGGAAAGTGAAGAACCAGAGGGCACAGAGTTGTTTAGCTCAAGGGAGTAGACACACCTGGTGTTAAATCTGGGCTCGCCTACGTGGTAGCTGTGTGACCTTACACCTCTAAACTTCAGCTTCTTCACCTGCAAAATGGTGATAATAATGCATACCATAGAGAGGTATTGTGAGGATTAAATGAAGTATGTGTTTAGCACAGTGCCTGGCACCTAGGAAACACCTGGTAAGTGGCCACCATTATTACTATATATCATGGGACCCAGATTTTCTGACCTACCCTATGCCTTTTCTGCTGTGAGTCCCTGTAGAAATTCACAGCAGAATCTCTTAGAGCTGCAGTGTTAGGTTGGACAGGAAGTAGTAACCAACCTAACTGACCCCCATCTGATGCTTTTCACCAGTTTTGTGTGAAGTTCAGGCAAGTCCGATAACCAGTTCTATAACACAGTTTTAAAAACTTGTTAGGAATTCCAGAGGCTTTATCTGCCATCACAAAATGAGCCTAAAGGCAACTTTTTGTTAGATCAGTGCTGTCCTATAAAACTTTCTGCAAAGATGGACATGTTATCGTGTTGACTGTACAGCGCCCAGTGGCCACTATCGAGCACTTGAAATATGGCTAGTGTGACTTAGGAACTGAATTCTAAAATTTATTTCAGCTTAATTAAAATTTAAATAGCCACATGAGACTAGTGACAACAGCTTTGGACAGTGCAATTTTATGGTCTGTCTGCATTTGAAACCTCTTGGTTTCTTCGTGGTTATGTGTGGTCCTGACGCAGACTTCTCATCTCAGATTCTTAATTTCTGAACTGAAGTTCACCTACTTCTGACCTTGCACCACTTTCCAATGTTTTAATTACCATGTTATACTTGGGAGGCAATATAGTAGAGTGCTCAGCAAATGTTAGTTCTAATTATTATTAGGCCTAGTATATCTCATTTAAAAATCTGGCAGATGTATTAACATAAGCAGGGAATAATTGCCTTCTAATGGTTTCTAATAGTAAAAGAATGTGTTTTTACAAAGAGAGAGGAAGCTCACTTTTCTATACTGTACTGTGTATAAGAGGAGCATACTAGGTCTCTAAGTATGTAATGGACATGCTACATCTTTCCCTCTATTCCCAACTATCTAAATACTACCCATCTGGAAGCACCATCTAAGCTGAAAGTACCCGTAAGATGCATAGAGAAGATTTATTTTTTTCCTGGCAACTTTTTAAAATTTAAAATCTACAGTACTCAGTAGTTGCAGGCAGTCTCCTATCCAAGTACTAACCAAGCCCAACCCTGTTTAGCTTCTAAGATCAAGCACGTCCAAGGTGGTATGGCTCTAGACACTGGCAACTTTTTTAAGGGAAAAAAAATAAAATTTTTATTTCATTTATTTTTACCTAATTGAAATAGTGATCTTATTTCACTTGTATACTTTTGTTTCCCCACCATTTCCATTTGTCTACCACTGCTACTATATCATATTATGCTGTCATAACATTCCATACATACTTAAAACCAAGCAAAGGGTGGAGTTCCATCTTTGAAAACTAAAGTGGCATTTTAGACAACACATTCTTGGCAATAGAACCTGAACAATATTTATCCAACACAGTAGGGAAGTTCTCACTCTGTATTATAAAAAGGACAGCCAGATATCAACTGTTACTAAAATGAAATAAGACAATAATTTTTAACAAACTGTTTCTTTTTGTAAAGATACTTCTTCCACTGCCAGAGATTTTTTAAAAAATTTTTATTTGTAGGTCGGGCGCGGTGGCTCACGCCTGTAATCCTAGCACTCTGGGAGGCCGAGGCGGGCAGATTGCTCGAGGTCAGGAGTTCGAAACCAGCCTGAGCAAGAGCAAGACCCCTGTCTCTACTATAAATAGAAAGAAATTAATTGGCCAACTAATATATATGTAAAAAATTAGCCAGGCATGGTGGTGCATGCCTGTAGTCCCAGCTACTCGGGAGGCTGAGGCAGAAGGATTACTTGAGCCCAGGAGTCTGAGGTTGCTGTGAGCTAGGCTGACGCCACCGCACTCACTCTAGCCTGGGCAACAAAGCAAGACTCTGTCTCAAAAAAAAAAAAAAAAATTTATTTGTATATATTCATGAGGTACAAGTGCTATTTTGTTACGTTGATATATTGCACTGTAGTGAAGTCCGGGCCTTTAGCGCATCCATCACTGAAGCAACAGACATTGTACCCACCAAGCAACCTCCCATCATTGACTCCCTCATCCCTCCCACCCCTTCAAATCTCTCTCCATTGTCTATCATTCCACACTCTGCTTTCATATAAACACATTATTTGGCTCCCACTAATAAGTGTGAAAATATGCAATATTTGTCTTTCTGTGTCTGAGTTCTCACTGCCAGAGATCTTGAATACAGCCTCCTGGTCAATTATCCAGAGCAATTCTTCACATAATTAAGGCACTTAGCTTTCACTTTGGGAGGAGAATCCATTTTTTCTATACTTGCTTGCCTTTTTGCTTTAATGTCTTCTACAGAACTAGGAATTTTAGGAGTTTTTCCTATTTTTTTTTTGCAGGATTCTTAACTTTTTGATTTGTGTGTTGATAGTTTTGAGTATTTTGGGTTGATTTCTGTGCATTTTGGCTGGAGTATCTCATATAGATTTCTTCACTGGAGTTTTTCTTCAGTTTTCTTTTCATCAAAATCTTCCTCCGCCTTCTCATTATCATCTTCATCAACAGCAAGTTTTATTTTTTTCTGTGGAAATGCTATGACTTCCAGGGGCAGATCACTTTCAAGATATATTTAAGTTACACATCCTACTCCTCTTCTTCGTCTTCTGACTCTGCAGATTCCTCCACAGCTATTAAGTGCTGTCCACTAATGTACAGAGGTGCTGAACCACAGTTCAACCATAAGGTCACAGGCAGTGTTATTTCAAAGCCCCCAAGGGAAACCTTGGCTGTACAGACATTTCCAGAGTTGCCAGTGTTTCTTTATTTGGACTGCCTTCACAATTCATTGCCTCTGCTTCAACAGTGTGCAATTCATCCTTGGCACCAGCCCCTAAACCAACCATTCTTAAAGATAACTGATGCTCATTTTAATCATTATCCACCCTAAAATGATAAGCTTTTTTGGCCTTTAGTTCACAACCAAAAGATAGCTCTGGGGTCTTAGGAGGTTCATGTCCTTGTCCTTTGAATCTTCAATGGAGTGGTGGCACACTCTTAGGTGGGAAAGAAGTCGGACAGAGCTAAATGACCACATTCCAGAGAACAGCTGCACAGGATGGAATCACACCAGCAATAAAAATTTTAAATTAAACAAAGGGGGAAAATAGTAGAAACAAATAGGGCAATAGGTTTCATAGCCCTTTTCCACTCCCATATAATATTAAAGATATCTTGAAAGTTGTTACTGGTATTCCCCTTAGGAAAATAAGTGTCCTTGCTTAGGAAAATACCTTGATAAACTAGTAGGATGGAAGATAAACTGCGAACTTGGGTAAAAGAGACAAAGAAACCAAAGAGATAACTAACTGGTCTCCATTGGAAAGGAATGGAAATTGGGGGTGGAGAGGTGGAAAGAAGGCATAGGTAAGAGAAGGAAAGAGAAAAGAGAATGACAAATGACAAAAGATTTGTAAAAAGAGGAGTGTTCAAAACTCCATTTGAGATTGCTTCAATTGCTGTTATGTAAATCCTTTGCCATCTGCCCAAACCTTTAATAAAGTCTAAGCTCTTATGCTTATATGAACTATTTTTTTGTAGAAATTTATGCTATCCAGTTTACATTATAAAAAGAGCTTGGAAAATTAATAACAATACTAAGGTCCCAAAAAAAACATGAGCAAAAAGCACAAACAATTGAGAAAAGAAGAAATACTGCTGGCTAAAACATATGGGGAATGTTCTCATTATTTTTTCGAGACAGGGTCTTGCTCTGTTGACCTGGCTAGAGTACAGTGGCATAATCATAGTTCACTGCAACCCAAACTCCTGGGCTCAAGTGATCCTCCTGCCTCAGCCTCCTGCATAGCTGTGACTACAGGTGCACAACACCATACTCAGCTAATTTTTCTATTTTTCCTAGAGACAGGTCTCACTCTTGCTCAGGCTAGTCTCAAACTCCCGGCCTCATGCAATCTTCCTGCCTCAGCCTCAAAGGGCTGGGATTACAGGTGTGAGCCACAGTGCCTGGCCATATTTCTTTTTTTAAAATGTTTATTTTATTTTATTTATTTTTAGAAACAGGATCTTGTTCTGTTGCCCAGGCTGGAGTGCAGTGGCATGATCATAGCTCCCTGCAGCCTCGAACTCCTGAGCTCAAGCAATCCTCCCTCCTCAGCCTCCCCAGTAGCTAGGACAGCAGGTGTGTACTATCATGCCCAGATCATTTTTTTATATATAGAGAGACAGGGTCTCGCTATGTTGCACACGCTAGTCTCAAATTCCTGGCCTCAAAAGATCCTCCCACCTTGGCCTTCCAAAGTGCTGGGACTATAGGTGTGAGCTATGGTGTCAGGCCCCTTCCAGAATACTTCTATTCATAAGCTTGCATATATGCAGCCTGTGCCATGGTCTCAGTAAGTTAATAAGTGACAGATATGAATTCTGGATCTAAGCTGTCTGACTCCTAGGTCCATGCTCTTAACCTGAACCCATGTCCTCTGCAGTTTAAAGCCTTTTGGCACACTGTCTCTTCGACACACTCCTTCATACTCTGAATTTTCATGGCAGTCTTATGGCATTTAGCTAATTTCATTTGTATTACATTTTATCAGCCTTACCAAGACCACCTTTTACTCGGAGAGTCTTGAATATGCATTGTACTTGGTAAGCATTCAATAGGTGGTAGCTGAATAGATTTCACAACCAAATGAAAGGCCAGATTTCAAACATTTTATGACAGAGGGTGGGGAAGAGAAGAGCTACTGTGTTATCTGAGTAATTAAGCCTGTCATTTCCCTTCTTCTGTTCCCTGTATTCTTGGTCCCTGAACTAATAGAAATCATCATCTTTGTCATTATCTCCTTAGAAATGTTATGAAATCTTCTTAGGAGCAGCAAATGTTCATAGAAATAGGAAGATAATTTTTTTTAGTTAGTTCTGCCCTCCCACTTTCATTTCAGGATTTTGTTCCCTTTATTACTACTTTCCAATTTGCTCAATCCAGCTTTCTATGGCATAGTGGGAAAGACTTTGAACAACCACTGTGTTATACTAAGAGTGGTTGCCTATGGACTAAATCTATTTAATTTTCATCTTATTTATGCTGAATAGTCTAAAAACGATAGCACAGGAAGCAAGTATTCAGTAGTTATAATGTATCAATCCAATTAGGAAAAAACCCTATATACTGTATTTAATAATTATGAACAGCATCTCTTTAGTCCCCTATTTATTGTTACACCTAATTCCTGAATTTACAAATATATATATATCTTTCAAAATAATTAATAATACATAGGGCGACTGAATGAAGGTGGTGTGAATAAAAAATTATCAGCAATGGGGCTGCATGTGGTTGGTGGCTCATGCCTGTAATCCCAGCACTTTGGGAGGCCAAGGTGGGAGGATCCTCTGAAGCCAGGAGTTCAAGACCAGCCTGGACAACATACTGAGACCCCATCTCTACAAAATATTTTAAAACTTAGCCAGGCATGGTGGTGCATGCCTGTAGACCCAGCTACTTAGAAGGCTGAGACTGGTGAATTGCCTGAGCCCAGGAGTTGGAGGCTGCAGTGAGCTGTGATTGCACCGTTGGATGCCAGCCTGGGTAACAGAGTGAGACCATGTCTCTTAAAATATATATGTTTATCAACAGAAGTGATGAACATTCATCTTATGTGTTCTTTGAGTGCTTCTATCTCAGTTCTTACTATTTTATTGAATGTCTTTATTTATGTGACTACTGTTGGGAAACAATTCTTTATGGCTCTGTCACATTTCTGCATGTCTTGTGACTAGAGGCACTGAATGCCTTTGTTCCAGACTATCTTTTCAAGAATATTTGTGTTGCAAACACAATGATATTTGGGTTACAAACAACATTGGAAAATAAAGATAATATCTCCCTCTGGAGCAATGGACAGCCACACTTACATACAGTACAAAAGGGTTGGGTTCTCTAAGTCAGGATTACTCTCCTGTAATGAAACCAACTGTGTGCCCAGGCTATTCCCCTATGGGAACACAAGAGGAACTAAGCCTCTGCTGATGCTCACACTGCTGGCCGTGCTGTGAGTAAAAGTCCTCTGTCTCTGACCCAGGGGTCTCGTGTCTGCTACCAGCCTCCATGAAACTGTGAAAGGCCAGGCTAATTTATAGGGTAAAATCTCAGACCCTTCCCAGTTCTCAACTGTGTTGATGACAAAGATGAGATACATCAAAGACAGCCTTCTGGAAGAGAAAGGATGAGGATCTCATAGACCAATTAATGGAATCTGAGGGAAGAACATGGGAGTTGATAGTAAGCCAAATTGTGTGGTCCCTGGGAATCACTTATAGGTTAAGTTATATGATCTGCTGAGCAATAAATGGTCCTCTGCTTCACTGCCTGTTAATGAGGAGGAATGGTGGGGTTGGTTGCAGGCCACATAGACTCAAAGACTCCATATGGGGCCATGGTTGTTACTAACTCTCCTCCAGCCAGAAGCACTTGTCATTCTGGCAATCAACTTCAAGTCCATCCTTTGTTATGACTAGTACTTTATAATGACTAGTCATACATAGGTAGGCAGAAGTCCCACCTCCATCAAACAACAGTCACAGAGACCATAAGAATAATGACCACTTGGTGAATACACTACTCGCCCATGGGGGCCAAAGAGGGGTCATAATAAGTTGCTGTAAGTTTACAAAAATGCCCTGTCTGTCTCACATGACTCTTCGAGATGAAAAGTCTGGGTGCCTGTGGGGAATGATTGGAAAAAAGACGAAGTTATACCTACTGAAATCAGGGACACACTTATCTGATGGTGGACAGAGAACAGCCACCCAGCACCTGGGGAATTAACACCTTAGACCTCAGTAGGTATTGGGCGGGGGAGGGACCTTAATGATCTGTGGCTTTCAGAATCATCCCTGGAGCCTTCCTCGGGAAGGAAAACATCTTAGTGTGATCCTCCTAAACTGTTGCCTGCACCTTCAGTTTAACTCATTGCTGGGTCTGCCATCCCCATCACAGCTGGCTGTGACCACAGTTTGATTATCATTCCCCTTAACCTTACCAAGAAGTCTATCTGCAACAGCAGGAGATAGCCCCAGCTCCTGCACCGCCCACACAGAACACCTGTCAACACTTCTGGATGTCTTTCTCAGCCCCATTCTATAGCCATGGCTCATTCATTCCATAGAGTGGATAAATGTCACCCGGCTGGTGACATGGATAAACAGGAGTGTTTGGGCTGACTGCCCATAGGCAGGTCCTCCATAAAGGAGTACTAGACTTGATTATGCAAAGTGACCTGAGAACTCGGATGTGACAATTGAACAGGAGGCCATGTTGGTCGATTGTTGCTCTGTGCCCACTGAATGGTGTAGGTCACATTTTGGGGGGCCCAACAATTAAAAATAAATAACACTTTCTTTTCAGGACTGCCATGTGCACCCCTAGGAATGCATGGAAGCCAGGTACTGTCTGGAGTGACTTGCACCTTAGGTGTGAGCATAAGAGACCTTTAAGTGCATACCACTAATAGGTCACATAGCTCTCAGATGACTGTGGAGGTTTGTCCAAAATGAAGCTTCCTATTGATTGCCTAGAAGAACTCCCCCAAAGGAATAACTGGCTCATTATTTATGAATAATCAGCAGCCAGTTATTGCTACAATGGAAGTCATCCAATTAGGAAAAGCAGTACAAAATCTGTTTCTGACTTTAGCAGAAGTGATCAATGATACCACCATGGCCCTAGAAGGCCAAGGTTAGCCTCAACTTACTGGCCAGCTGTAATAGCATTTCGGACCAAGGCAGAGTCATCTGTACAATTATTAATACAGCTTGTTGTCCATACATTAATGCTTTGGACCAAGGGGAAAAGTCAATTCAGACACTTAAGAAGTGGTGCCTCTCCCTGACTCTTCTTAAGTCAGAACCTGATGGTTTATGGTATTTGTTTGATGAATTGATTCTGAGACCCTGAGGGGCATATTTGAGGTCAGTGCTACAGGATGGCATCCTCCTGCTGCTTGAACTCCTGTAGCCTTGATAAGATGCTGCCTGCGACAAATTGAAGAGACTTGGTCCTAGCCTTGGTCAGGTTAGTCAGAGTAGCCAGTGGAGTGGCATATTTATGGGAAAATTCACCAGAAGCAAGACAGTGTAGAAACTAGGGGTGGATATTATTGGGAGACAATACTTCATTTTCTTGCATTTCTGCCTTTGTTCTGGAGTCTTTTCAAGGATGTTTGTATAACAAACAGTGTTGGAAGATAGAGATGGCATCTCCCTCCAGAACAAAGGACAGATAAGCTTTTTTTAAAAAATAAATATTTGTTTTAGAATAGTTTTAGATTTACACAAAGGTTATGAAGATAGCAAAGAGTTCTTATACACCCTGCACTCAGTTTCCACTAGTAACATCTTACATCAGCATGGCACATTTGTCTAGGTAAGCTTTTATAACGTGTGGTCTGAAAGACTCAAGTTCCCTAAGCCCAGGGTTCCTCTCCTGTAATGCACCCCACTGTGTGTCGAAGCATCCAATCTGGTCCACCCACATCAACTCTGAGGGACTTGGTGACAAGGGGAGCTGATGAAATATGATTATGCTCATGCTGCTGTGCCACGAGCAATAAAGTCCTTTTAATCTGTCCCGGGAGACTTGTGTCTCATACCAGCATCCATTAAAATATGGCAGACTCACTTGTTAGCTTGCACACAGGTTAAAATCCCAAACCCTTCACACTTTCTGACAATCAGCCCGCCACCACTACCAACTCCCCACATGACTGTAAGCTCCTTAAAGGCATGCAACAAGTTCCTGTTCAATAAATACATATTGAATTGAACTGAACTAAAATGAGCTAATAATTTAACAACTATGTAGAATGAATTTGAGGCCAGAGGTCAGGTTGATTTCTGCAAAGAACTTGGTCATATCAATCAGTCTTTGCTTATTCAATTGAAGGGGAATGGACCATGCTATCCAGGCCCATGGGAGTAAAGCAGTCACTAGTAAGGGTGAAGATGAGAGAAAAGTGGTGTGTTGGGGAGTTGGACAGATCAGAGCCATCTTCAGGGTATGACAGAAGTCTAGAGTGACTAGACCGGTTAATAAAGCCTGGTATCCAAAGGATGCAGGAAGAAAGCTCAGGTACAGCTGTCACGTAGTCATGAGGGTACATGAGGAGGATGCAACTCATAGTAAGTCATGTCAGCATAGCACAGCACCAGGCAGTCCTGGCAGGTGCTGAGTGAGGTCCATGAGCCGTTAGGAGGACTCTGGCTCCTGGCCTGGAGTTTAGCAGTAGGATTCTAGTCCTGAGCTAAACAGTATCAAAAGGTATGCAAGATGCAGGACCCAGAATCGAGAGTAAGGATCCTCAAACACGGTGGGGATGTACTTTCAAAAGTAAAATTAGGCTGGGCGTGGTGGCTCACGCCTGTAATCCTAGCATTCTGGGAGGCCGAGGCGGGCGGATTGCTTGAGGTCAGGAGTTCAAAACCAGCCTGAGCAAGAGCGAGACCCTGTCTCTACTATAAATAGAGAGAAATTAATTGGCCGACTAATATATATATGTATGTATATATATATATGTATGTATATATATATATATATATATTTATTTATATATAAATTAGCCAGGCATGGTGATACATGCCTGTAGTCCCAGCTACTTGGGAGGCTGAGGCACTAGGATTGCTTGAGCCCAGGAGTTTGAGGTTGCTGTGAGCTAGGCTGATGCCATGGCACTCACTCTAGCCTGGGCAACAGAGTGAGACTCTGTCTCAAAAAATAAAAATAAAAATAAAAAAAGTAAAATTAATATTATAGGATCACTTGGGGAGAGGGATCAACACAGTGTGTTTCATACAAATTATAGATATTAACACCTGACAAAATATTCTTGGCATAACTGATTCTCTGGGGACATGAGAGTCTTATGATTGTGGAGAGGAAGCATGGACAACACAGGGAAGGAGGGCTGTAAAGCACTCTCTCCGCAGGACTGAGGGGAGGCAGGGACGCTGCAATGAATGGGGGGGGCCTGCCTCTGCCACTTGCTAATGTGTATGAATCACGATATTTTCACCTGTAACCCTCCCTAATTGGGGTTATTAGGATTGAATGAGATAGTGCACATAATGCATTTAAGCAAGAACCTGGCACCCAGGGAGTCCCCACAAAACACTAACCATAATGATCACTTTTATGAATAGAATTAGAAATACAAGAAAGGGAATGGAGTCTCAAAAAAGGCAGTAGCCAGGTTACCAGAACAGAGGTAGCTGATCAGTCAGACATAGACTGACGATCAGGAATTGCCACGTGGTAAGCTAGGGGCTCACGTCTCTGCTTCAAAGGGTAGGCCTCAGACCTGGGAGCAGAACCCTGACCCCAGAAAAACAACTGCCGCAGAAACTGAACATAAGCAGTGCCTAAAGAACTATGGGAACAATCACAACCTATTTTCTGTTAAAACACACACACATACTTTTAAAACCTTTTTTTTTTTAATGGAGATGGGGTCTTGCTATATTGCCCAGGCTCATCTGGAACTCCTGGCCTCAAGCGATCCTCCCACCTTGGCCTCCCAAAGTGCTGGGATTACAGGCATGAGCCACTGTACCTGGCCTGAAACTTCTTTTTTAACTTTAGTTTTTCAAAGCTAAAGTATCATTAAACATCCAGTTTACACTAAAACAATCCCTGACATGAAGAACACCCAGAAAGAATCAATTTGCTTACAGAGTATCTAGATATAGCTAATACTGTATAAAAGCATATGAGATAAACTTATGCATTTAAAAAAATCCCTCAAAATTAAATCCAGTGTATATAACATTTCCAAATCCACCATTACATAAAAACAAACAAACAAAAACTGCCCTGGATCCACTATTTACTAGCTGCATGATCCTGAGAAAATGCCAAGATTCTAACCTGTTAAATGATGTTAATATTAGCACCTCATGAGTTTTGGGGTTTGAAATAATAGAACTGAGCGTGCTTTGAAATCATAATTGTGATATAGTTTTAATTATGCTTATGATTATAAAATACATTCTCCAGCTAGGCTTTAGAACTATCCAATCCAAAATGGTTTATCAATGCCAGTGGGTTCATAGAGAAGATAAAATAGACACACATACATACCCATACGCTAAGCAAAGGGAATGACTATAGTCCAGAAGTAAAAGAGTGAATTAAGAGAGGGGAAAAATAGGGCTGGGCACTGTGGCTCACATCCGTAATCCCAGCACTTCGGGAGGCCGAGACAGAAGGATCACTTGAGCTCAGAAGTTTGAGGCTGCCATGAGCTATGATTGTGCCATTGCACTCCAGCCTGGGTGACGGAGCAAGACTCTGTTTAAACAGAAAAAAGAAAACATTAATTTTGCAATCAAGGAAGAAATAATATTCTTTCTCGATACCTATAAGTTGACTGAGTACAATAAACTATAAATCAACCCAATGGAATAAATTGGTGTTAGGGAAGATAAATATAAGCAAATGTTTCCCATTCATTTTCAAAAAGCAGCCTCATAATTTTATAGGATTGTATTCTAAAATAAAACAAATACTTTTGAACTTGGAAACATTGTTTAGTTGTTAAGACATGATTCACCTTTGCTTCATCAGTCAATAACTTTAGACCCAGAAGGGAAGAGTTGCACAATCCTTTGAACATATGGCTCTTTGGTAAGAACTACAAAACACTGTTTTGTGGACCTTAGCAATCACTTTTCAAATACCATAAGGTAAACCTCTAGTTCTTTTTTTTTTTTAATTTCAGCATATTATGGGGGTACAGATTTTAAGGTTTCAATAAATGCCCATTTTCCCCCCTCCCCCCACAAGTCTTATTCTCCAGCATGACCATCTCACAGATGGTGCACATCTCACTCATTATATATACCCGCTCCCCCTCCCCCCTGCCCAATACCCTATTACTGCAGTACCTATGTGACCACTTAGGTGCTGTTCAGTTAATACCAATTTGCTGGTGAGTATATTTGGTGCTTGTTTTTCCATTCTTGGGAAACTTCACTTAGTAGTATGGGTTTCAGCTCTAACCAGGAAAATATGTGATGTGCTATATCACCATTGTTTCTTAGAGCTGAATAGTACTCCATGGTATACATATACCACATTTTATTAATCCATTCTTGGATTGATGGGCACTTGGGCTGTTTCCACAGCCTTGCAATTATGAATTGTGCTGCTATAAACATTCGAGTGCAGGTGTCTTTTTTGTAGAGTGTCATTGAATCTTTTGGGTAGATGCCCAGCAATGGGATTGCTGGATCAAATGGTAGATTCACTTGTATCGCTTTAAGGTCTCCATATTGCTTTCCACAGAGGTTGAACTAATTTGCAGTCCCACCAGCAGTGTAGGAGTATAGAATTTTTTTATTTCCATCTTGATTTCTTCATTTATGAAGTAATCATTTAGTAGGAGGTTGTTTAATTTCCACGTTTTTGTGTAGAAATGTGAGTTTCTGTTAGGGTTGATTTCTACTTTTATTCCACTGAGATCTGAGAAGGTACATGGTATGATTTCTATTTTTTTAAATTTCTTGAGATTTACTTTGTGTAAATCTCTAGGATATGGTCAATCTTAGAGAATGTCCCGTGAGCTGTTGAGAAGAACGTATATTCAGTGGATTTTGGGTAGAATGTCCTGTAGATGTCAGTCAGACCCAGTTGTTCCAGGGTTTTGTTTAAGTCCATTATCTCTTTATTAATTTTCTGTTTGGAGGATCTGTCTTGTGCCATCAGTAGGGTGTTGAAATCTCCGGTGATTATGGAGTTGCTATTAATCCTTTTGCTTAGATCCAGTAAGGTTTGCTTTATGAAACTTGGTGCACCTAAGTTAGGTGCATATATATTTAAAATTGTTATCTCTTCTTGTTGAAGTGTGCCCTTCACCATTATATAATGACCCTCTTTGTCTTTCACTACATTTGTTGGTTTAAAAACTAAATCGTCTGAAATTAGAACTGCCACGCCAGCCTTCTTTTGGCTTCCACTTGCCTGGAATACTGATCTCTACCCTTTTACTTTTAGTCTATATGCATCCTTGCAGGTTAGATGTGTTTCCTGAAGACAGCATAGACTTGGTCTGTATTTTCTTATCCATTCAGCCAGCCTATGTCTCTTGAGTGGAGAGTTTAAGCCATTCACATTTATTGAGAGAACTGATAGGTAAGGTAGATTACTGTTCATTCTGTTGGGTTGGATGTTGTTACTTTGATTTCTCTCTTGAGCCATTGTATTGTCTGGCCTTTAATCTTTGGGTTTTGGTTGTTTTTATATTTGTGAGTTTTTATTATGTTGTTCCGTGCGTAGCACTGTTTTGAGTACTTCTTGTAGGGCTGGTCTTGCCTTGGTGAATTCTCTGAGACTTTGCTTGTCTGAGAATGTCTTTATTTCTCCTTCATATATGAAGCTTAGTTTTGCAGGGAAGAAGATTCTAGGCTGGGCATTGTTTTGTTTCAGAAGAGTGAAAATGGGGCCCCAGTCTCTCCTTGCTTGTAAAGTCTCATTAGAGAAGTCTGGTGTTATTCGAATTGGCTTTCCCTTGTATGTCACTTGCTTCTTTCGTCTTACAGCTCTTAGAAGGGCCTCTTTAGTTGATATTTTGGTCAGTCTGATGACTGCATGTCGTGACGTCTTCCTGTTTGCATTGAATCTCCCAGGGGTCCTCTGAGCTTCTTGAACTTGTATATCAAGATTTTGAGCAAGGCCTGGGAAATTTTCCTCTATTATATCTTCAAATAGCTTGTCCAACCCTTGGGTGTTGTCTTCTTCCCCTTCCGGTAACCCTATGACCCTCACATTAGGTTTCTTCACATAATCCCACAGCTCTTGTAGGCTTTGCTCTTTTCTCTTGTTTCTCTGCTCTATCTCTGTGATGGTTTTATTTAGTTGGAGGGTGTTATCTTCAAGCTCTGAGATTCTTTCTTCTGTTTGATCTACCCTGTTCTTGAGACTTTCCACTGTATTTTGTAGTTCCCTGAATTGATTCTTCATTTCCAGGAGTTTGGTTAAACTTTTCTTCATTGTGTCCATTTCTTTTTCCAGATCCTGGAGGCTTTTTGTGGTTTCTTTGTGTTGGTTATTGAGTTGTTGTTGCAGCTCGGTGAGTGTTCTTATGATCCACATATGAAATTCCTCTTTTGTCATTTTGGTTGCCTGATTTGGGTTGGTGTCCATTTCTAGAGGGCTGGTGCTCCTCTTTGGGGGTGTGTTTTCCGTTTGGTTCTTCATATTTCCTGAGTTCCTTCGCTGATTTCTTCCCATGTTGATCAGTTGTTGTTTCTTTCCTTTAGGTTTTTGTTTGGATATTCACACGCCTTGTTTAGTTTCTGAGCTGTTAGGTGGTGTCTGTGGGTGAGATTCAACCACTCCCTGTATAATGAGTCAGTGGTGTTGGAGACTAAGACCCTCCACATTCCAACGACTTGTCCTGACTTGTCCTGACTTGTCCTACGCAGGGAAAATAGCCTAAGACGAAAATAGCACCCAGCCCCCCAGCTATAGTTCTGAGAAGAATGCATTCCATGACATGCTTGCTCCAGGACATGCTACCTGCAATTGTTCCAGACCCCCTGCCAGGTTGGGGTTGAGTGATCCATCACAAACAGCTTTCGGTGCCATTGGGATGCTAATTGGGGCTGATTAGCCCACACCCAAGCCTCATCATCCCCCCACTCAATTTTTCTGTTTCTACTTCCTTGTTTTCTGTATATAAAACCTACTAAAAATCCAAGTAAAGTAGACCTTGACAACCCTTTGCTTGGTCTCGCTCCTTTCTCTCGCCCATCTCTTTCAGGCACAGTCCCTCTTGACCCCCGCAAGTAACAGAAGGTCCCGAGGGCCGGGACACAGTGGGTGCTGTGATAAGGCTGTGCAGGATGCCGACCCTGTCAGTAGGTAGCGCTTGCTTGGAGGAACAGGCTATGCTCTTGTTTTTGTGTCCTGTTATCAGCTCTTGTTCTGGGCAGAGCTGGGTTGGGTAAGCCTGCCCTCATGCACCACCAATGCCGTCAGCAGGGGTCAAAGTTCTGTTCTCTGCTTCCAGGAAAAGCTGTCAGGGCGGGGCTGGAATGGTCCCACTCAGCCAGAAAGTCTGCTTGTGGGAGTGGGGCTGTCTGAGACCTGCAGTCTGGAGCAGGCCTCGCTTCTTTCCACCCTCCCCAACTCCGCAGCTACTCCTGGGCCTCTGCCAGCAGGCCAGACCACACGTCACCAGGCCTCCCCGGATTGTGATGCCTGCGGGGAGGTTCCCTGAGCAGAAACACTGCCTGGGCTGTTCACAAATATCCCTTCTGTGCCCCGGGCAATGCTAGACCTCGGTGCACGGGATCTGGTCTGCAGGTCTGACCTCTGGGTCCCAGAGTTCAAACTGTATCCCCACCAGGGAGAGGAGTTCCTGTCTCAATTCACCCACAGGGAGCCCAAGCTGGGTCTGTGTCTCTCAGCCTCTGAGTCGGCACTGTTCTCCTGGGAACACCGTGCCAGCAGCACTTGGGAGGGCTGGTGCGTAGGGAGCTCACAGTCTGAGTTCCCCTTAGTCAGCTGTAGGGTCCCAAAAGGGAAGGTCCCGTTCCCTGGAGGTGCCTCCGCCTGGTGGCTGTATTGTCTCTCTGGGCAGCCGCAGGTAGGGTCGGTGGAGGGGAGAAGGAGGCAATATGGCGCCTGCTGCGCAGCTCGGGTCTGTGCACACGGAGGTGCACAGGGATTTGGGAGTCTGGTGCCATGTCCGCTACAGGCTCACCGTTAGCTGGCGGTGGCTGTCTCTGGGCTGGTGTCCGCAGGTCTCTACCCGCTGGGGAGCCCACCAGCAGTCCCAAACGCAGGGAAGGGGAAAGGTTATTTATCCACCTACCCTTCCTGCTGGTCTCCAGGCTGCTCTGGCGGTCTCAGCTTCCAGTTCTGCTCTGAAGCCTCCTCCCGTGGAGTCTCCCGGGGTCTCAGGTACCCCTCCTTCCGGCCCTCGTCTGCTATATGCTCGTCTTCTTGCTTGTTTTTTTCTAATTTCTGCTAGAATCTGTCTTTTCTGCAGAGACACTCTTTCTAGCGGTGTTTCTGGTCCGCCATCTTGATCCTCCCTCTAGTTCTTTAATTTGATGATTCATTACATGATTTTGGGAAGGATGGGAAGTTATACCTACCTACCTCAACCATACCCTACTGATGCTTTCCCTAATAGAACCTGTACTGGAATCCCCTGAAATTCTCGTGAAAAATGTAGATAACTGTGGTCCATGCATCTAAGGTTGTGGCCTGGTTTGTAGGTTGTGGCCTGGGTATCTGCATTTTATAGGACCTCAGATTTGATACATCATTGATCTATAGTTTGTTGAGCAGTCATTCTTCTGAGCCTCTGTGGCATGGCTGTGTTATTCACTTAGTATCTAGGGTGTATTAGTATGTATTCATTCATCAATGGGTTTGGTTTTTTTGAGACAGTTTCACTCTGTTACCCTAAGTAGAGTGCAGTGGCATCAGCTACCTCAAAGTAGCTCACAGCTACCTCAAACTCCTGGGCTCAAGTGATCCTCCTGCCTCAGCCTCCTGAGTAGCTGGGACTACAGGTGCGTACCACCACACTTGGCTAATTTTTCTATTTTTGGTAGAGATGGGGTCTTGCTCTTGGTCAGGCTGGTCTTAAACTCCTGAGCTCAAGTGATCCTCCCACCTCAGCTTCCCAGAGCGGTAGAATTACAGGCATGAGTCACTGCACCCAGCCTCAATGGATATTTTTAGTTGCCTACTGTGTGTCCAGCACTAAAAACTCTTTTTCATTTTTCTGGTGTGTCTACCAGCAACTAGATTAAAAGACCCTTTGCGATAGGGATCCTGAGCAAACATTTCTCTGTAGTCCTAGAGACTGATAACAAAGGTACCCTCCACCCAGGGTCCCACGTAGGGTCCATTTCCCTCTTCTTCCTTTCTAACAGAATCACAGTTTTGTTCAGAGACCCATCAGCTTAGTCAAGTATTTCAGAGGAAACTGTCAGGAACGGTTCTGATGTATGAAGAGGGCAATGCCGTTCCCTTGCCCGTGATTGCTTTAGGTATTTGCACAGTTCTGGCAGATGAGCCATGACGGGAAATCTGCCGGGAGGCTTCTCCGAAGTTTCCCCACTCCTAGGAGAGAACAACCGGAAGAGGTGGTGTCTCTTTTCCCCCCAGAGAGTCACTCCTGCTTCTGCTGTGATCTGGAACTGCCGTAGCCACCTTGCTGCCTGCCTGAGGATGAGGCTTCTACTGGGGAGAACAGGGAGGAGAAATGGAAATCAATCAACTGCAACATCTGTGCTACCTCAGGACTCCCAATTTGTTGTTAACACCAGCTTGAGACTGCTTTTGTATTTGCATCCAAAGCATCTTTACTGAGGCTCAATAAGTGTCAGTTCAAGATGCTGACAATGACATGAAAAAAAAATGATGGAATCACCATCTTCAAAGATGTTGCTACTGACTATGGTTAAGATTTATTTGGAGAATTGTGAATAAAAATATCCATGCAAGGCCTATAATCTTTACTCCACAGAGCTACCCTCTTTCTCCTAAGGCTCTAGAACCTTCTGTGATATGGTGATATAGTAAGAAATACATATTTGATATTCATCCCCAGTTCCTGGCACAGAAATCCTAAAAACCTTGTAATTTCCTGAATGATAGGGATGGGAGAAGCATCTTTTATTATCCCTCATAACCCCCTTTCAGTCATGCCTGAGTTTATGCTAATGAGATACCTACTGGCTGGGGGCCCCTAGATAGCTTCAGGATGGGGGTTTGTTGGCAGAAGGTTGGAATTTTCAGCCCCACCCCCAACCTCTGGGGTAGGGGAGACGGGCTGGAGGTTGAGTCAATCGTCAATGCCAATGATTTAATTAATCGTGCCATAATGAAACCTTCATACGAACCCTAAAGGAAGGGGTGTGGGTGTTCTGAGAGCTTCTGGGTAGTGAACACATCCATGTGCCGGGAGGCTGGCACATCCCAAACTCCACAGGGACAAAAGCTTCTGTCCTCAGAACCCTTCCCCACCTCACCTTATGTACCTCTTCATCTGGCTATTTATTTGTACCCTTTATTATTATTATTTTTATTTGTACCCTTTATAATAAACCAGTAATAGTAAGTAGCATGCCTTCCCCAGTTCTGTGAGCTGTTCTAGCAAATTATCAAACACAAAGTGGTGTTGTGGGAACCCCCTGACTTTATATCTGGTTGGTTAGAAGTACAGGTGGCCCAGACTTTTGATTGGCATCTCCAGTGGGGGCAGTCTTTTGGGAATGAGCCCTTAACCTATGGGGTCTGTACTAGCTCTGGGTAATTAGTGTTAGAATTAAATTGTAGGACACCCAGTTGGGGTCTGGAATGTTAGAGAATTGGTTGGTGGCAGGGGGAGGAGAAGGGGGAACTGCACACACATTTGATGTCAAAATAGCGTGGTGCTGTAAGAACACATCATAGTCATAGTACCTTCTTACATACCATCCAGAAGCAGGGAGGTCAGGAGAAGGTGAGTGGCCTCCAAAGATGTTCTAGTGGCCAAAGCTGCCTCTTCCTTTTTTACCACTCTCCATCCCCTGGCTTGCATCTATCTCTTCTCTTGACTTATGTGACACTACTTTCTATGTCGCTTCTCTTCCCATATATTGAACCTCCCCTCCTTCTCCTTCAGTGGCTCCCGTTCTCCTCTACCCACAAAAGATGAGTTTTTCCAAAGAACGGATCCTCCATTCTTCTGTTCTACTGGAGTTTAAAGTAGTTAGCCATTCTCCACTTGCAATTGCTTAGCAGATGGTTTCACCGAGATTGTCCAGTCTAACAAAAATCAATGTCAGCCCAAATTATATTCAAGAGCCATCCCCTTTTTCTGAAAATGGTGCTCTAGTACTTTCTCAAGATCAAGACCTTGGGATCCCCTTTGATTTCTCCATCTTTCTCATAGTTCTCACCTGGCTCCAAGTCCTAACAACTCCTCTTTTGCAATCTCTTTCACACATATCTCTTCCTCTCTGTCCTTACAGCCAAATCCCGGTTCAGGCTCTGACTTTATCACGTTAAACCTGGAATACTGCAATCTGTAAAATGCATTCCTCTCCTTGTCCTCCCCGCACCACTCCCCACAACCCAGTCTTTCCAGCAAACTCCAGAACAGCTCCCCACTCAGAAACCTTAACGTGAGTTCCCACTGCCTCTAAATTCACGTCCAAGCTCCCTGGCCTAGCAAGCCTCCAAAATTAGACCCAAAGTTATCTTGTTAGGCATGACTCCAAATAAGCCCGAATACACACCCTTCAGTTCAGACACCCATGCATTTGCTCCCAATCACTCATACAGTCCTTTGAGCTTCCTTCCTTCAGCTTGGGCTCTGTATTAGATTGTTCTTTCCCTCTTTTCTGCCTTCATCTACTAAAACTGAACCTATTGTCTAAGGCCCAAGTCAAAATCTGAAATTTTCCTACCACCTCATATGAAAGTTATTCATAAAAGTAATAAATGTTGATTAAAAACAATAGCTACCATTCACTGGGTGCTTACTCTGTGCCAGCCACTGTAAAATCCATTCTGTAAAACGTGGGTGATAAAATCTCCCCAATGGAGTCATTGTGAGGAGTCAATGAGCCGATGTACCTAATGGGGCTGAGCACAGACCCTGGGGTATGTGGAAGGTGCCCAACATAAATTGGCACTTTTCACTAATTACGCCATTGAGTTGTCATAATGATATTTTGCTAGCAGTCAAAATGCCATATCTCGGCCACTTGAAAGAGAATGAGCACCGGATGTGATGTGGGGAAGGAGGGACCCAACCACTTCCTCCCAGCATCCCTGGCACGACATTCTGAACCTCACACAAATAAAAATGTCTTTGTTCCCAGTTACATCTATTGTCTGGTGATATGCTTTGTTCTTTACATTTCTATTATGTGTGTCAATTACGTGTCCCTTCACTTCCTTGTTCTGGGCACCAAAACGCAGAACTCAGCATCAGGAAAAAAGAAGTTCTTTCCAATGTGATCAATGGTAAAAAAAAAAAAAAAAAAATCATGTGGAGAACCAAAGAGAAAGCTCTTTCCTGGTAGCAGAGGCTCTTCAAAAATTTCTCATTCCCTTTAAAATTAACAACAAAGTTTCCCCCTAGTGCTGAATTTGCTCTTGCTGTTTCTCAAACCAAAATGCAATTTAAGAGACAGTTATTACATAGGAATGTTAAATACACAGCTTTCATGCTAAATCTGTGACAATCTTTCCTCACATTCCAGGGCTGGGAAATTAGCAATTTAAATCTGTCTTTGAACCAGACTGTGGATTTACTCCTCAGAGCTTCTATAAAAGAAACCCTGAAAAACTGTATTCAATTATACCAATGTTAAAATGTTGTGATTTACATAATAACCATCAGCTAATAAGTAAATATCTCACTGTTTATAAAACAGGGACAGGAAGTATAATTAGAACTTACACCTATTTAAAAAGATTCATCTAGTCCAAGGAAAAGCCCTAACCTGGGGCTTTGAAAAATACGGCAGGATATATTCATGAATGACACAGGAATTAAAATTCCTGGGGGTGGAAGGTCCACCTGCCTCAGTAGGGGACTGTGTTATCACCCAGCAGGAAATGAAATTTCCATTTCTTAGGAATTCTGGTACAAATTAGCATGTCAGGACAGCTGAGCTGTTCCCTGGAAAACTATAGCATTTTCTTCTACCCTGACATTCTTATATGGACAAGACTCCTTAGCTGGGCTTTATCCCCAAATCACAGGGGTGCTGATTGAAAAGACAGATTCCCACGTTCTACCCCAGACTTGGGAATCTATATATTTTTTTACAAACACCCAGGTTTGGGCCCATTCAATCCTCAATCCACTGTCACTGTGAAGACAGAAGGTGGCTTTTTTGTTTGTTGTGTTTTGGTACCAGATCTTCTGCCTTTCTCTTTCTGAAGCACAACCTTCCAGGGTGCTGAGGATTCCCCACACATAGTGCCCCAGCTCGGGCATCCACACAGAATCTTCACCTTCTCTTTCCTTCATCAGAATTCACCTTTTGAGTTGGACCCTTTCTTCCAGGTCATGAGCAACAGAGTTAGACTATCTCAAAAAAAAAAAAAAAAAAAAAAAAAAGGGAAATTATATTGAAATATTGCTATCAAAAATATGTTTGAAAATATGAAATGATAATATAAATTCTTCATTATACATTAAAAAGCAAGATCTAGAGGCAAGTCTAGTTGTTTTCTTAATTTCAAAATATGATGAGTGTAAACATTGTGAAATATCCACAGCAACTGTAAGGTTAATATGAAAATAACTGTGATTTCTATTGGTGACAAAGTTTTAGGTAGTGCTAAGGTTTGTAGACTAAATTCATAATTAAAATTTCAGTTCAATGATGGTGAAAATAAAGATATAATTTCTTCCCCACCCAAGTTCACAGAGTGCCTGAATTATTTGGTCTTTGGACCTCAGGTTAAGAAATTTTGCCTTAAAGATCAAATGGCTTTGCCAGGCATGGTGGCTCACGCCTGTAATCCTAGCATTCTGGGAGGCCGAGGCGGGCAGATCGTTTGAGCTCAGGAGTTCAAAACCAGCCTGAGCAAGAGCAAGACACCCGTCTCTACTATAAATAGAAAGAAATGAATTGGCCAACTAATATATATAGAAAAAATTTGCCAGGCATGGTGGCACATGCCTGTAATCCCAGCTACTTGGGAGGCTGAGGCAGCAGGATTGCTTGAGCCCAGGAGTTTGAGGTTGCTGTGAGCTAGGCTGATGCCATGGCACTCACTCTAGCCTGGGCAACAAAGCAAAACTCTGTCTCAAAAAAATAAAATAAAATAAATAAAATAAAGATCAAATGACTTGATTAATTGTGGGAATTCCAGGCATTGTGGCTTGCCAGTACAAGCCCTGTGTTGTGGGTTTTTCAGCCATAAATCTCTGACCCTTACCTGCCACTTTGCCTGGCAGTTATTATTAGTAAGAGATGAAAAAACTTCTCTTTCTTGGGTGTTCTTATGTCCTCATACAGTTTCACCTATTCCAATTATGCCTCCAGGCCATCCCATCACCATCATCCTTTTCTGGAATCTTCTGCTGCTCCCAAGGACCTTGGTGGACCAGGTCCCATTTCCTCTCCACATACCAGGCTTGATGCTCTCATTTGTGCCTATCCTACTCCCTCCCCTTCAGTGTCTTCTTCCTCTCCTCCCCACTGCTCTTCCCCAATTCTCTAGAATGCTCCTGTCTCCTCTGAGAGCTCACCTGGCTGTAGTCACCAGTTGGCCAACAAATGCTTACAATACACTTCAGTGCTCTAGTCCCATGAGGGATAGAGGGATACAGGAAAATGCTACTTCTCTTCCCCCAGTGATCAGCAAAGTTTGGAATATAATTTGTTTACTCCGTGATCACGGATATCAGTGATAGACACTTTGGCAAGTTATTTAGCTGCAGCCTCACTGCGTGCCAAGGCACCCACCTGGCCCTCCTGCCTAATGGAGCGCCAAGCCCTCCACACACACCCACATGAAAACAGGCATGTACTGTGCTTAGGAGATATTACTTTCCATGTTTTACAAGGAAACTTAGAAACAAGAGGCTCAATGACATCCAAAGTCAAATAATGAGTCAGTAGTGGATCCAGGATTTTACCCAAAGTTTTCTGATGCCCAGATCCATACAGTAGGTGCTCAGGAAAGGGTGGTCATCAGAAAGGGGAAGGCTCGCACACTGTTGGCGGGAATGTGAAGTAGTACAGCCACTATGGGGAACAGTAGGGAGGTTTCTCAAAAAACTAAAAATAGAACTACTATATGATCCAGCAATCGCACTGCTGGGTATTTATCCAAAAGAAAGGAAATCAGTATATGGAAGAGATAATCTGTACTCCCACGTTTATTGCAGCACTACTCACAATAGCCAAGATATAGAATCAATGTAAACGTCCATCAACAGATGAAGAAAATGTATATATATGCAATGGAATACTATTCAGCCAGGAAAAAGAAATACAATCCTGCCATTTACAGCAACATGAATGGAAGTGGAGGTCTTTATGTTAAGTGAAATAAGCCAGGCACAGAAAGGCAAATGTTCTCACTCATATGTAGGAGCTAAAAAAGTGAATCTCATGAAGATAGAGAGTAGAATGATGGTTACTAGAGTCTGGGAAGGGAAAAAGGAAGCTGGAGAATGAAGAAAAATTGAGAAATGGGCACTAGAATACAGTTAGATAAAAGGAATAACTTCTAGTATTTGATGTACAGTAGGGAAATTATAGTTAACAATAATTTATTGTATATTTCAAAATAGCCAGAAGACAAAAAAATTATAATGTTCCCAACACAAAGAAGAGAAAAATGTTTGAAGTCACTAATATCTCAATTACCCTGGTTTGATCATTACCCATTTTACACAGGTATTAAAAATCTCACCCCCCCCAAAATATGTACAACTATATCAATATTAAAAAAGAAAAGAAAGAGGATGGTTGTAATAATAATAATAAATTCAGAGTTGGTGGTTTTTTTCACTTTTTCTTCAGGAGCAGATTTAAGGCAAGAATTCATGTGAAAATGATTTATTAGGTGGTGTTCCCAGGAAACATCATTAGAGGAATAAGGAAGTGGGGCAGAAAAAGGAAGAGTCCAAGGGAAGGGGGTGATAGCAAGCAGAATTGGCTTGGGACAGGGCAGGTCTCAGAGTTGTCCCCTCAGAGGCAGGGAATAGGACTATGTATCCCCCACACCCACCAGTCACTGACTAAGGGCGCCCCTGGGAGCTGGGGAGAGGGCTGATCTCCGGGCACATCTTGTGATGGCGGGTGAGGTGGGCTCTGGCAGAGAAGGCGCGGCCGGGGAGGAAAGCACGCCCAGAGCCAGTGCACACGGACGGCATCTGATACAGTGATCTTGAGACTGGAGAAGCGCCATAAAAAGAAGCAAAGCCGGGCAGTGTGACATTCCCGGCTGGGAATCGGATGCTGGCCCTGCAGGCAGTTAAGAGAACAGCACATTAGTTCCAGGAGAAGGATGGAAATTCTGAAAACTGAAATGAATGTTGAGAAAAGGAGTCGAGAACAATTCACAGTGTGAAAAGAGAAATCAAACAGACTTTATTTAAAAAGAAAAAAGTCGAGACTGCGGTTATACTTTGGCTTGTTGCTTTTCAATTTCCCCAACACAGAGCAGATACCTGTGAGGCCAGATAGTCTTTCTTTGGCATGGTGCCCTAGCAAGGTGCTGTGAACACTCCTAAATTCCCCGGATGTTGCATTTGAAAAGTTGAAATCTGTAATTAGTCCGTTTTGAAATAAATAAAATGATAATAGGAAAATAAAAAAAGAAGCAAAGCCAGCATTTTACTTTGTTTTTTACCTGTATGTATACCAAACATCTTTACTGTTTACGATTCTCTTTACCGCCGAAGAGAAGGCAACCTGAAGAGAGAAACGTGCACCATGCTACGAATCAGGAGGGCTAGGCTTTGGCCACAGTTTTGCCAGAAACCAGCAACGTGCCGCTGGGGGAGTCATGCAGTCCCTGCAGTCCCCAGCATGCCCTCAGGACATGTGGAATCTTAGAGGCAACACTGAAGATGCTAACGGAACTCTTGTCAGTGGACAGAAATCATTTTATTATTGCAGCAAGTTAGGAATTCAAGTCATAAGTAACCTCCAAGCTCCCTTCCTGCTGCGTCTCTAACACTGAGGCTTCTTCTCCTTTTCCATGTTTCCATGTTTCTGTTATTCTTCTAGGGGAGTTTGCTTTGGTATATGTGATTCAGCTCTTCAGAAGGAACCCAAGACAGTCATGTGAGATGTGTTTAATTTTGTGCAATTTAACTGTATATTAGTAACAGGGTTTACTAGATGACTCCACTTTCCCAGTGATACTGGAATGGAAAAAAAAATCATTTGAGATTTCTTTGCTAGAAGATTTAAAAGAATGGAATATAAATGACTATTCTTTGTGAGTATCCATGTAAAATAAAGAAATAGCAAAGGGATTTTTTTTCTCCAAAAAAATTTATTCTGCTCAGGATGAGATTTGTGCTGTTAGGTTTGTACTCTAGTTTTAGGGTATTCTACCATTGGTTTGTGACTGGAATGCACTTTTGCTATTTGAGGCACAGCTGGGTGTGAGGAGTGTGTCCCCCAAAATATGGTAGACACAAAGATATGTTACCCAAATCGTCCTTCAAGGAGGGCATGCTGCCCATCTGTGATGAGTGCGGTCAGCAAATAGCCTTCAGCTGTCAGCTCCTTCAAGGTCAGCCTCAGCCCCTGAGCTGCTTCATCTGAGCACATGCCCTTCTGAGGTCACGCCCAGGACAGCCTGAGGCCAGTGACTGACAGAAGTGAGGGTATAAAGGCACAGCCATTTGAGCCTAACTGGGGCAACTCAACTTGCTCCAGGTCTCACTGCTCTGTTGTTTGTAACTGGAGGCCATGAGGGCCATGAGGGATCTGAACTTGAGCCCCATGAGTTGTGTTTTGAGCTCTCCACACTTTATTTGAGCAATCTGTAGACTGGACAGGGTTCAGGATCAGATTGGATTTGATAATTAACTGGATTGGATCCAGTTAGAGGCCCTGGGGAGGTTGGTACCTTTTGGCAATGGGTCCACCTGAATCAAGGCAGTCTGATCCTCCACCTTCTGGGACTCCAGCAAATTTCAGTCATAAGAGTTATAGACCCAGGACTTGCACATTTTTAGAAAAATGGGTTAATCTTACAAAGATAACTTAGAATGGCCACAATGGGGTAGTTTAAACCTAGATAAAATTGTTCACTAGTGAGGTGCATTAGGAAAGAAAGAATCCAAAATGCCTCGAAAGCAACAGGATGCACAGAAGCATCTTAAAGACAAAAATGAATCAAAAATTGCTTCCCTAAAAAATTCCTTTATTACTTTGGTACGGCATTCACCGGCCGCGAAACCTTGCCCACAGCCGGCACTCATAGTCCGCACGATAGTTTGTGCTGTGCATTGACATGAATCCGTTTTGCTCTTGTGTGATAAGGAAAGCTTTAAAGCACTGAAAGCAGCCAGGCATGGTCGCTCATGACTGTAATCCTAACACTCTGGGAGGCCGAGGCGGGTGGATTGCTCGAGGTCAGGAGTTCAAAACCAGCCTGAGCAAGAAAGAGCAAGACCCCATCTCTACTATAAATAGAAAGAAATTAATTGGCCAACTAATATATATAGAAAAACATTAGCCGGGCATGGTGGTGCATGCCTGTAGTCCCAGCTACTTGGGAGGCTGAGGCAGGAGGATCGCTTGAGCCCAGGATTTTGAGGTTGCTGTGAGCTAGGCTGACACTACAGCACTCTAGCCCGGGCAACAAAGTGAGACTCTGTCTCAAAAAAAAAAAAAAAAAAAGCACTGAAAGCTTGTTTTACTTTACAGGCAGCTTTACTTGTACATCAAAATAGGTAACACTTACATATATGTTTTCATTACGTTATTTTTAAATGTTCACAATTTTTTTTAATAAATGAAAAATTAGAAAAGTCCTATCAGGGCTGTTGGCTAAAGTCGCTGTGCGGGTTCATCTGTGGCTGTTGACTATAGTCCATGTTTGTACCAAAGTGGTTAAAAAGGCAAATGAAAATCCTAAGCAACAAAGTGAGGATATTGGCCAGGTGTGGTAGCTCACGCTTGTAATCCTAGCCCTTTGGGAGGCTGAGGTAGGAGGATCGCTTGAGGCCAGGAGTTTGAGGTTGCAGTGAGCTATTATCACACCACTGCACTCTAGTCCAGACAACAGAGCAAGACCCTGTCTCTTGAAGAAAATAAAACAAAACAAAAACTGAAGATGTTACCAAAAAGGGCTGTTCTTTGAATTAACCCCAACTGTTCCTTCTCTTTATCTGTCCTTACCTAAATACTCTGAGTCACTAACCCTTTTGCTCAGCTACACTTTCACACTGAAGATAATGAAAAAAGAGAAATTAGGCAGATGCTTTCAAAGTGAGACCCTCAGGGGGCCTGCCTGACCTAACGACCTTTACTCCACGGTCTAAAACTGAGCTTAGAGCCATCATAAAAGACTTCCCTAACCCAATGAAAAGCCCTAGAAATTTACTGAGGAATTTAGAAACCTTACTGGAGCATTTGATTCAGGGCTGTCTGATCTTTACCAATTTATTCATATTATTCTGGGACCTGATGAAGCTTGAAAATCGATGGCAGCAGTGGAACAGGAAGCACCCGAGGAAGATATCAAAGACCTCTCCAAAACCTCCTCAAGAGAAAGGCCAAAAGGAGCCAGAAGAATTGCCACAAATCTTTCAAATTCAATTCCTAAGATTTTTCCACAAAAAGTTGATTGGTCCATCATACAATCTTGTAGACAAAAAAAGATGAACCAGTTTCAGATTACAGAAGCTGTTTAGAGATACTATTTATAAAACATTCTGGACTTGAAATACCACAAGGGTTGCTTCCTGCAGGAACTGAAATGGCATTAACTGCTCTATCTGTAAATGGACTTCAGCCTGAACTTAGTAGCTAAATTAGAAAACATAAACCAGAGTGGAAAGTTCTAGAAATGATTGAATTGGTGGCCCTAGTTGAACATTCTGAGAGGACTCTAGAACAAAAGAAAACTCAGAAGGCAAATAGGCTCATGTCCTTACAGTTACAAGAGCTACAAGGACCAAGGTCCTCCTCTCCTTTGTGTTTTAAATCAAAACCAAGAGGTCTCAAACTACAGACATCTTGAGGTGTCTGCCTTTATTGTTAACAGCCAGGAGGTTGGCTGTCAAAATTGTCAACTCTTACAGTAGCCACCTACTGGACCCAGTCCCTTTGGCCTGGGCTGTTTCCTCCCTCAAGGAAGTGCCCCAAGGGTTTGCCTCCCAGAATAACCATCAACACTGATGTAGCTCTAAGGGATTCTCTGCTAAACTGCTTCCCATAAGGCCTTTAAATGAACAAGGGGAAACTACGATAAGATTGAGATTAATGGGAAATCTTACACAGTATTTGTGGACACTGGAGCCACCTTATCTATAACACTTTAAACTCACCATCATAAATCAATAAATCCCTTGGAGTAAAAAGAGTGTATTTTTGGTGGGGGTTTCAAATCAAGTCCAAAAATGTCCCCGGGGTCTAAACCTATCCAACTGACACTTGAGCCATTTTCAGAAAAACATATTTTTTTACTATGTGATACTACCCAAGTGAATCTATTGGAACAAGATTTGTGCTCTAAATTAAGAGGTCACATACAATCCTCTTCAGCAAGAGAGATGATCTTAGAAGTTCCTGACTCTTCTGAAGCTGAACTGCTCTGTTCCCTACAGCCGGAGGTTGATAACATTGAAACTCAAGCCTATAAAAACCCTGACCTTTCTGAAGCCTAAATATTTGTGGGCTTCCTCATCAACTGACATACGAAAAATTTAAAGTGCTGAACCTATAAATAAAACCAAATAGATCGTTTGAAGCAGCTGCCTAAACTAGAGGCTATTCAGGGACTGTCACCAACTGTAGAGAACCTAATTAAACAAGGACTTCTAATTTTTTGCACTAGCCCTTGTAGCACTTCAATCTAAAAATTCAGTGGATGAGGTTGGAAATTTGTTCAAGACCTACATGCAGTAAATGATATTGTAATACCAAGGTTTCCGGTAGCTCCAAAGTCTAATAGCTTGTTGTCTGATGTACCCACAAATTCAAAGTGGTTCACTGTGATGGACTTTTGCTCAGCTTTCTTCAGCATTCTAGTTGATAAGGAGAGTCAATACTTATCTGCCTCTACATGGAAAAATCAACAATATACTTGGACTGTAACACCACAGGGGTTTAGTGAAGCCCCACATCTCTTTTTTCTCAGACATTGTACCAGGATTTGGCAAATTTACAATTTCCTAGAAATTCTGCACTTAGTATGTTGATGACCTGCTATGTTCTCTTAGCAAGGATTCAGAAGTAGATAGAATTTACCTCTTACAACTAGCTTACCAAAGCCATAAGACTTCTATGGAAAAACTCCAATTTCCCAGAGAAAAGGCCCATTATTTGGGATATGATCTGACTACAGAAGGAATTTTCCTCTCACCTGAAAGAATAAAAACCCATTCAAAGTTTCCCTACCCATGACTAACTTAATTATCTTAAAAGATAATCAAGAGGTTTCCTTGAACTTGCAAGATATTATAGGTCATAGGGCCCAAATTTCTTTTTTCTTCCATCTCCCTTGTCTGAATTTATTTAAAAACTCTGTCTCAGAGCCTTTGTCTTGGGAAGACAACCATGGACAGGCTTTCAGCCAATTAAAACTGGCCCTACAACAACCTGCAGCCTTAGGACTCCCAAATTATATCAAACCCTTCACGAACATGACAACCAGGCTCTAAGAGTTGTTTTGTTTTTTCTCCTTGAGACAGGATCTTGCTCTATCACCCTGGCTGGAGTGCAGTGGCATTGTCATGCTCCAACTCCTGAGCTCAATCGATCTTGCTGCCTCAGCCTCCTAAGTAGCTGGGACTACAGAAATGAGACACAACGGACTAATTTTTCTATTTTTTGTAGAGACAGGGTCTCGCTCTTGCTCAGGCTGGTCCCGAACTCCTGACCTCAAGTGATCCTACTGCCTCTGCCTCTCAGAGTGCTAGGATTACAAGCATGAACCACTGCACGCGGCCAGGATTCTTAGTTAAGAACATGGAGGAAAACATAGGCCCACTACTTATTAGCCTGCAATTAGACCCAGAAGCTAAGGTGTTTTGCAATTATTTAAAGGCAGTTGCAGCAGCATCCAGATTGGTGGAGCCTTCATCTGAGCTGCTTTTAGGAAATTAACTTTGTTTGCAAGTTCTACATGCTGTGGCAAGTGTATTAAATTCCAGTCAACCTCTACAGGGATGTGTAGCTACAGATAATTTGTCTTTGTTGCTTCGAGAGAGGAGACTCCTAGCATGTATGTGAATAAAGACGCCAAAGAAAGGTACTATACTCTGAAGCATTAAATCTTGCTGATCAGTGCTGCCCATGTTTTCTTGATTGCTCCAGAATAGCAAACATATGACCTTCTGTGTTGTTAAAAAACACTTTGAGAAAAGACTAGCTCATAGCAACTTGCTTCTATGGGCTTACCACTGTTGTCTCTGAAAGTTGCATTTTGTTTGGATAAAGTGGCCTCGTGAATAGAAATGCCTGCCCAAATATCAGGATCGGAGATAATGGATGAAGATCGATTAATTGAAGAAGTCTTAGATAAGTTTGTTAATTGTCATGAGCAAACATATGAAGAATTTCTGAGCACTTTTACTCACCATTCAAAAGAGGATAATGTGACCAAAAGGGGAGCATTTGGAATTGATTCTTCAGAAAACATTTCTCATAAAAATGAACCAAATGACCACCATTTTAGAAATAAAACCATCTTTCTTCATACCTCATCACAATGCTCAGAAGAAGAACAGATAGTGATGGATGAAGGCCAAAAAGTTGGCAGTTCCTTTCAAGGTGATCTGAATCGGGCAGGAAAGGTGAAGATAGACAATTTTCTAGATCTAGAAGATTTTGACGTAGATGAAGAGATTAAGCCTCAAATGAGCAAGGATTTGCTGCTGCTTCCAGGAGAAGTAGAACAGGAGGTCAGCACCAGCATGCCTTCTTACAATCCTTCTGTGCACCAGCCACTCACCTGTGAAGTAAAGCCAAAGCCCACCGTAACAGGGACAGAACAACTAATGGAAGAGATACCTGGCGATGAAGTTCAACCCTTCTCACTTGATGAAGAATTTGATTATGACAATGTGATACTAACCTCCAAGTTCAGTCTTGCGGAGATAGAGACCATCAAAGAGCTATCCAAGCAAAAGAGAAAGAACACCAACACAGACATGGAGGAACCCCACGACTGATTCACTAATCCAGTTTTGTGTTTATTTTGTTCTTATGCAACATCAGAATAAAAGATAAACCTGCTATAAAAAAAAATTCCAGTCAAACTCAACATTTCTCAGCAAATAAACTAACATCTTATGCAATTCTCCTCCTGTCTACTTTTAATCTCCATCTAAAATACTGCAATCTACTTAATCCTGCTACTCTACTACCCTTCCCTGACAATGGTGAGGACCACAGCTGTGTAAATGTCATAACACATCTATTGAGCCCTGAGATTGATTTATAAGATACTCCATTAGATAATCTTGAGAGAGGGTTTTGCTGTTACCCAGGCTGAATTGATGTGTCACAATCATAGCTCACTGCAGCCTTGAACTCCTGGGCTCAAGCAATTCTCTTGCCTCAGTCTCCTGAGTAGGTGGAACTACAGGCACACACCACCACACCCAGCTAATTTTTAATTTTTTTTTTTAAAAGAGACAGGGTCTTGCTATGTTGCCCAGGCTGGTCTCAAACTCCTGGCCTCAAGCAATCCTCCTGCCTCGGCCTCCCAAAGTGCTGGGATTGCAGATGTGAGCCACCATGCCCAGGCTGTGAGATAATACTCTTTATTGATAGATCTTATGCTAAAAATACAGAAAAAAAATATCAACCAGGGTGGACTATGGCTACCCAATATGAACTAATAGAACTCTACCTCCATTTAGGTCAGCCCAAGCAGAGCTACATGCTCCCTCACAGGCCTGTCAAATATCTAAGGGAAATCAGACAACATTTATACAGATAGTAGATAATCCTTTGGGGTAGTCCATGATTTTGGCATGTTTTGGACACAAAGAGCATTCCTCGTTTCTAGTGGGACTGCCATCAAAAATGAACCCCATTACAAACACACAACTGCACTAAAAAAAAAAAAAAAAAAAAAAAAAAATGAACCCCAAGTGAATGAACTTCTTTCTGCTATTTTGTTGCCCTCACAAGTTGCTATTATTAAAATTGAAGCTCACACTCATAAAACTGAACATGAACATGAATATCAAGAAGATGCCCTAGTGAACTTCCACGCTAAGTTAGCAAGCACTAAAAGTGTTAGGATACGCAATTTGAATGAATGAACTCCACAAGATTAATTCAGATCAAATAATCTATGATAATTTATTCAATAAAAATATTAACACTATGCTTTTAAATTAGAAAAACAAATTTGTCACTTAAATGGATGCAAACATAAATACTAAATGTGTACTCACTGAGAGCCTGGACAGCTATCCAGTCCTCCCTGGGTCCTTAAAATGATCAATATTAACATCTCTACACTCCACACCTCACCATAGTGGAGAAAAATGGTCCAAACTGTGAATAAGTATTGGTGGGGTAATTGTTCTGATTTGCAAAACTGATTTATAACCAATGTCTGATTTGTCAGACCCATAATCCTGGGAAAAATCCTGGGCACATTTCCACCACCTGCTGGGCCATGTAAACACCTATAAATGAACTTTATTTGTCACCCTAAATGGGCTATCAATATGTTCTTGGAATTGTATGCCTGTTCTCAGGATGTATTGAGGCCTTTCCATGCGGGAAGGCTGATGGCAGAACAGTAGCAAAAACATTATCAGAGAATCCTTTCTGGGGCATCCCTGAAGAGATTTCCAATGATAAAGAAATTCATTTTACTAGACAAATTATTAAACAATTAAATAACATACTACCTTTGTCCTCATCATCCCTAGTCTTCTGGAAAGGTTGAATGGACAAGTAGTATCCTAAAACTAAAATTGGCTAAAATAATGGAATCCGCTGAATTGCCCTGGCCAAAAGTTTTACCATGGGTTTTAAGGAAAATGATAACAGTCATTGCTGGAAAGCTCAAGCTGACATGTTCTGAAATAGGACGAGAAGACCTATGCCCTAAATAACAGAACCTCATGTATCTCCCATTCTTCTAACCAGTGATATGACTCAATATCCCCAGGCCTTGACAAGTTATGCCAAATCGTACAGTAAGTCCTCACCTAACGTCACCATAGGTTCTTAGAAACTGAGACTTTAAGGGAAACGATGTACAAGGGCTGTCTGGAAAGTGTCCAGCCGTTGTTAATATAACAAGAACGCTTAGCACGACAGCCATGTAATCTAGCAGCCAAGGAGAGCGGACTGTAATGCGCATGTGTGAACAAGGACGCCTTCGCTCTACTAGTCAGTGGGGCGCTAGATGCCGTTGGGTGAGCATGTGTACTGTGTGGCCCTCGCATTCAAAATGACTGAGTAGAGCAAGGCATCTGCATCAAATTTTGCGTTAAGCTTGAACGCTCCTCTGAGGAAACTATTCGGATGATTCAGGAGGCTTTCAGGGATGATGCAAAGAGTGTAGTGCAAATAAAAGTGTGGCACAAATGCTTCAAAGATGGTCGAGAATCTGTTGACAGTGATCCACATTCTGGAAGGCTGCCATAAGCAGAACACCTGAGAATGTCGAATGTGTATGGGTTAGGTTAAGAGATGCTGGGAGAACTGTGTGAGGTCCCAACGTGCCTACTTTGAAGGGGACTGACACGTCATTGTCTTATACAAGTACACTGTTATTTGTATCTTGTATCTTCTTCAATAAACGTCTCTATTTTTCATATTACATGGCCGGATACTTCCCCAACAGACCTCCTACAGCAGTCCCTTGAATAACATGTTTCGTTCCATATTGTTTCATTATACCATTGATGAGAAAAATAAAATTTGCTTTGTTGTACATTGTTTCACTTAAAGTTGCAGTTCCTAAAAACCTAACCACGGCATTAGATGAGGACTTACTGTATTTCCACCAGGTAAAAGAAGCTTACTATGAGCCACCAATTGATGATTGAGATTTTCATGGCCTAGAACTTGGAGATCGGGTCTTTGGGAATTGATACCAAAGAAAGACTGCCCTTGAGCCTTGTTAGAAGGGACCATACCAAGTTCTCCTCACCACTTATGCTGCAGCAAAGCTCCGGGGCCTTGAGTTTTGGGTCTGTGTCTTTCAACTCAAGAGGGCCCCTCCAGATTTTTGGAACTGTACACTAATTGAAGATCTCAAAGTAAAGCGGACCAGGGCTATCTCTCTCTAGAAGCAGATGGGATCTTGAATTTAGACAGCTTTCCCAAGATCATAGATCAAGGACCTTCTTTCCCTATTATAAAGCCCCATTCTTATTTCTTTCGTATTTTTATACTTCCTTTCTACCTGTGCATGGCATGATAATGCCTTAATTAGAATCTCACAGTCAATAGCTTCTGCATGAAATTTAACTAAATTCTGGATTTGCCATGCTAAGCCAAAATCTTTGTGTGACTTTTAGAGATCCTTTAGTCCACCTTGTGACTGAATTTGCTAGAGTCTGAAGTGCAACCATCTGTTTAGACTGTATAGCTGGCCCCTTCTATAGAGTTAAACTTTCAGATTAATTTATTCCTACTCCATGTTTAACCCAGCCATGGAATGGGGTGGCCAGGTCTGCTGACTATATTGCAAAGAGGCTATGAAGCAAAAGGAAATCTTAAATAGAACTATTTGTGAGCATGCTTTTCTACCTATGCATTTTGTTAGCCTTCCAGTATGCAATAACTCAACATCAGTCTCTTGGTTAGAAACTAACCATGTATCTATTCCAAATAATGAATCCATAATGAAATCGCCCAAGGAGTACCCTTTTGTGCACCCCCAGGATATATATGCTTGGGCCACCTCATACCTTGATGGGTGGAAAATGAAAAGCTATGGGAACAAAAGATTTGATGGTGCCATTGTTACTCCATAACCAGTAAGAGGCTAAACATTGGTCCATCCCTCTAAACTTACACCACAGATTTAAAAGAAACTTATCAGCAAATGCCAACCCTGCCAGGTGAACATCATATGTTAGGTCCCATTTCCTGTAGCTTGGGGTGAGTACAAATGAAATGATGATCAAAAAATTGTCTTTGGCCGGGCGCGGTGGCTCACGCCTGTAATCCTAGCTCTCTGGGAGGCCAAGGCGGGCGGATTGCTCGGGGTCAGGAGTTCAAAACCAGCCTGAGCAAGAGCGAGACCCCGTCTCCACTATAAATAGAAAGAAATTAATTGGCCAACTAATATATACAAAAAATTAGCCGGGCATGGTGGCGAATGCCTGTAGTCCCAGCTACTTGGGAGGCTGAGGCAGGAGGATCGCTTGAGCCCAGGAGTTTGAGGTTGCTGTGAGCTAGGCTGACGCCACGGCACTCACTCTAGCCTGGGCAACAAAGCGAGACTCCGTCTCAAAAAAAAAAAAAAAAAAATTGTCTTTGACATTAGCGATATTACTGGTTCTGTGGCTAAGGATATAGCTGCCCAACAAAAATCTCTAAATTTTCTTACTCAAGTAGTTTTAGAGAATAGGATTGCATTGGACTATCTATTGGCTAAACAAAGAAGAATCTGTACAATAACTCCAAATGATCTTGTTTCTCCTGTTGTACCTGGATAAACACCTCTTGCATTAGAAACTCACTTATGAGGAATTAACAAACAGGTCACCTGGTCAGGACAGGTTGAAGCCCTCTGGTTCATTCCTTGATTTATTTAATTTTAGTTGGTTTGGTTCGTGAGGATCTTGGCTAAGGGGCATGTTCCAGTCTCTTGGTATTATCTTTCTCATAATTATCATTGCAATCTCTGTCAAGAATCTTAAATGCATGTTTACAGCCATCAACAGTACATCAGATGGGTTTACCTAGATTAGAGAGATAAAAATGATAGGAATAACAAAAGGAATCTTTCTTCAATGAGCCTAACATCATGACTTATGAACACCACACTGAGACAAAGACAATCTACCTGTGATCGTGACAGGGAGTGGTGCTTATGCCTGAATTTTGGTCAATCTCTTATAAATGAGAGGCTGACAAAAAGGGCAGAATAAGTGCTTTTAAAAAAATCCTAATAGGGAAGGCATTCGATGGGGACAGAACGGCGTTCTGGATTTCTATGGAAGCAGACTGGAGCCCACTGTAAAAACTAAAACACAACTAGAGACTTTACCAAGAAGAAACCACCAACTAACCTTGAAATAGGGTTTTTCCACCCTAAACAAATCAAGTACATTTTCTTTATCTTCCATCTGCATAGAAGCTCACTGTCCACGCTGTTGTACCAAAGCATTCTGAATTTCTTTTGATTTGGAGCGCTACTCAAGTCATGAGTAGCGCTCCATTTGCTTAAAATAAACTATTAAATTATTAATTTTATATTATCTAAAGTTTTTTTGTTTGTTTTTGGAGACAGAGTCTCGCTCTGTCACCCTGGCTACAATGCAGTGGCATCATCATGGCTCATTGCAACCTCAAACTCCTGGGCTCAAGTGATCCTCCTGCCTCAGTCTCTCAAGTAGCAAGGACTATGCCACTACTCAGCTAATTTTTCTATTTTTTGTAGAGGCATGGGTCTTGCTTTTGCTTAGGCTAGTCTCAAACTTCTGGTCTTAAGCCTCCTCGGCCTTGCATAGTGCTAGAATTACAGGAGTGTGAATGTGCGCTATCTAAATTTTCTTTTTAACATTAGAAATTTAAGCACCAGAAAAATTAAAGTTCTATGCAAATAAACTTAGAAAGAGTTGTTTGGACAGTGCTTACCTTCTTGCTGTGTCACTTAGGATATAGAGAGGGCATCTTCTATGACTTGGTGAATTTTACTCCTTTCTAAGTCTGGATCAGCTTCCAACATTTTACTTTCAATGTCATGAAAAATTTCCAAGAGTTGCTTCAATGTGAAGTTTTTGCCAGGACCCCCTCCTCTGAGACAGCATCCTTTCACCTTCATCACTCTCTGTTCCTCACTGGTGTTGATAAAAATTTGCCTTCGCTAAGCTCCCCGTCTAGGATCACTCCAATGGTGCACTGCCCACATTCCCCCAGTAGCTGGTTTTTCTATAACTTATTAATTTTTGCATTTTTTTGCTGTACTTTCATCTTTGTTACCTAATTCTCTCTTTTGAGTATCCATTATTGTAAGCCATCATGTGGCTTTATTCACAGGGAAATCAGGCAACACAACCACATGCTTTACTATCTGTGTCTGAACTGAACATATGCAACAGCCAATCGCCAATAGACTTTGAAAGGAGTAACAGGATTCCTTACTCATCATGACATGCATCTCTTACTTTTGCAGTGATTTGTAGACTAAAGAGTTAACAGCAGAATTTGTACTTTATGCAATTGTGCACAGTTAATAACACTGTTGTGACTGAAATTTGAACTGTGTTTTTGGGGTTCTCCTGTGATTTGACTAAATCATGGTGACTAAACTCTGTGCATGTTGGAACCAAGCAAAGTGAGGGCAAACTGTATTTCCAGCACTTACCAAAACTGATCTAGCTACTGCCACTGTCAAATGTCCAGCATGTCTGCAACAGAGACCAACACTGAGCCTCTAAAGTGCCTGATGTGATGCCATTCCTCAATGAGACCAACTGGACTCTTGATGAAAGTTGACTACCTTAGACCTCTTCCATCCTGAAAGTGTCAGCAGTTTGATCCCACAAGTCATATTCAAGATATGAGTTTTCTTTTCCTACCTATAAAACCTCAGCCAGCACCACTATATGAGGACTTATGAAGTATTTAACCCACCAGCATGAGATCCCACGCAGCCTTGTGTCAAACCAGAAACCAACTTAACAGGAAAGGAGGCGCAGAAATGGGCCGTGACCGTGGTATCCATTGATCATATTATACGCCACTCCATTCAGAAGCTGCCGGCCTGAAAATGTCGCAATAGCCTGCTGAAGGCAGCGCTGAAGTGCCAGCTCAGAAACAATACCCAGTTAGAATGCGTCCTCCAGAGCACAGTGTGTGCATCTAACCAAAGTCCACAGCAGGAAGAATAAATAAGCCCAGAAACCAAAGAGTAGAAGGAGGAGTGGCCCCACAAACTGTCACTCGTGACAGCCCACTTCTGAGACACTGTGTATTTCTTGTTCCCACATCTCTGAGTTTTGCAGGGTTTAGAGGTCCGGGGCCTCAAAGAGGACTCACCTTCACCAGGGAATCCAGCAGGTGTCCATGGAATTGTAAGCTATAGCTGCTTCCTGGGCACTTTGGTCTCCTTGTGTCCAGAGCTCAGAAGGCAAGAAGAGGAGTCACCATTTTGGCAGGAGTGATTAACCCTGTGGGGTCAAGAAGAGGTCATCCAGAGGGGCTATTATTACACAGTGGGGGCAGGGAGGGATATGTGTAGAACTCAGGTGACCCACATGGGTGTGTCTTGGTATTCCCTTGCCCAGTATGCCTGTAAATGGACAGGTATAGCACCCTGGCTGAGAGGGGCATGGTGGCCGGGGCTCAGACCCTTCACCAGTGAGACCTTAGGTCAAAGCCACCAGGGAAGACTCCAAGGCCAGAAGAAATGTAGCCAAGGATGAGGGGAATCTAGAGTAGATAGCAAAGGAGGAAAATGATGTGGGTCAACTGTGGCCCTAAGACCAACTGCAGAGGTGGGGACAATAGTTTGTCCCTAAGAAAGTGTATCCATAGAAAAGAGGCCCATAAAGATCCTGGAGAAGCTGCTTTCTAAATATCCAGAGATTCAGAGCTCCTATTTAGAAAATTAAAAACACAAGAAAAATATTTTTTTCAAAAAAAAAAAATAAAATAAAATAAAAATAAATGTCCAGAGAGAGTGGACCCAACAGTAGCATGGCTTGTGGAAGCCATGCAGATACTACATAGGAGGGGGAAGGTGGTCCCAAGACCTCCCTTCAGAGAAGGATGGACCTGCTGCCCAGCCACAGGGAAAGGGGTCAACAAACAGCCTCTAGATGTTGTTTTTTTCAGGGCTGCCGCAGCTGCAAAAAACCACTTTACCTGACTTCGCACCTTTTCTCTGCTGAAGGCTCAAGGAAGGATTATAAAGACCCAGCCAGCCCTTTGAACCTGATGGGCAATACTCACTCAGGGCTCTCCACTGCACTGAAGTCTTTGCAGGGGCTTAAATCACAGCTCAACCTCTTCTTCTACCTAATCCTGCCTTTTCCCCATCTTTTTATAGGTGTTGATCCCTAATAAACACATTATGCCCAAATTCCATCTCAGTGTCTACTTTGGAGATTCTGACTTGCAGCAATGTGCATCCCTATCCCTGAGACCTTGTTAGGTAAAACAACCTATCGTGTAATCTTCATAGCTCAATTTTATGTTAGAGGTAATTTTTAGAAATTTTATTCTGTGATGATGTAGATGTTTTCTTTGGAAAAAAGTTGATAATACTTTCTTCTTCTCTAAAATATATCTTGTCAGAGAGCTCCAGTAACCCAGATGACAAAGATCACTATACTAAGTTATGAACCATGCTGTATATTTGTACAATGTGTCACAATTGACAAGGCAATTTTATACCTACAAGGATACTTATTCTTCCTAGCCATTTCATGCACTGAGCAGATATTTGTGTTTTCTCGTTAGAGAAAAAAAAGTTAAGATAAACTGCAAAATTTCTAGGTATAAATCCCAGAAAAAATATTCCATTTCTGCTTAAAGAGAAAATACAAGGTTGTTTATATAAGATTTTTTTTTTTTTTGAGACAGCGTCTCACTCTTGTTGCCCAGCCAGAGTGCCTTGGCATCAGCCTAGCTCACAGCAACCTTAAACTCCTGGGCTCAAGCAATCCTCCTCCCTCAGCCTCCCGAGTACCTGGGACTACAGGCGTGCACCACCATGCCCGGCTAATTTTTTCTATATATTTTTAGTTGGCCAATTATTTACTTTCTATTTTTAGTAGAGACGGGGTCTCACTCTTGCTCAGGCTGGTCCCGAACTCCTAAGCTCAAACGATCTGCCCGCCTCGGCCTCCCAGAGCACAAGGCTTATAGGCGTGAGCCACAGCGCCCAGCTTATATAAGATTTTTAATAGTAAAAAATTAGAACAATCTAGACACTCCTCAATAGAGGAATGCATAAATAAAATGTGACATATTCATAAACTAGAATACCATACAGCAGTGAAAACAGATGAAATATATATATTATATAATTTATAAATATATATCAAATATAAATATAAATGTCTAAACATAATATTGAGTCATTAAATAGAAAGTTTCAGAATTATATATATATTATAATATCATTTAGGAAAAAAATTTAAATAATGTAAAAACAATACTAAATATTGATACATATATAGAACTTTAAAAGTATTTTTTAATAGACTGATTAGATATACACTCCACTCCCTGCAAGGGTTCCAGCAGTGGAGAGTAAAGGCAGGAAAGATCCCTTGCTTTACAGGAATTTTTTTCTTGGATTACAGATACTTTTAATGCTGTATTGGAAGCTGGCAAAGATCCCAGTGAATCCTGGTTGGTAAGTAAACACAGCCTGATTTTCTGGCTTTCAGATCTTTTCAAAGAATCATGATCCTTATTTTCCTCTCTCCACGGCTAACCCACTTCTTCCTACGCTCAGATTTCTGATTCTGGAATACACAATGTGCGCTGTGAAGGCCTGAGGGAAAGGAATGCCCCCAACCCCTCCCTTCGCTCAGCTCCCATCCCCATCACAATTAGGTTTAGTTCTGAGGTTAAGCACAGTGGCAGTGAACACCCAACCTGACACTCTGTGCACTTGGGTGATTTTAGGACCCTGTGTGTGCAAGTGGGTGGAGACCCACTGACTCTTGTTGAAAGGAGCTTAGTCAGCACAGGAGGCCGACTGCAAACCAACAATTAAGTGAAGCATGGGCATGCTCACGGTGGCCCACTGGTGCCCAGTGTGTGGGTTACTGCCCTTATTCCTCCACCCTGATCAGTGTGGGCTCAGCACTGAGCTCAGGGAGGAGCAAGAAGGTGCAAACACATTTATCGTTTCCTGTTTGGACAAGGAAAGGGAAGACTGTCTCAATGCCTGCTTGGGAAAGAATGGGCCCTCTCTTTTTGCATAAACTGCTGAGGCATGCAGCTCAGTAGGAATACCCAGAATTTACTCTAAACTTTCCAAGATTTTCCACTTAATAAGTGTGCACTTTTTGCTAATTTTATTTTTTTCACTTCTGTCCTAACCAGAGGGCTTTTGAGTTGCCCCTGTTTTCTCATAGGTTGACATTATCAAGGAGTCTGAGATCTTCCCACCTGTAAGGGTTTGCAACCCAGGGAACAAAGGCAGCAAAGAAATACTATGTCAAAATATTTTGCATATTGAATTTCAAAAGGTGATTATTTGAGATTTTTGAGATGCTAATGTATTCTTTACACCAACCAAAGAGATCACAGACAGCAGAGAATATCGTTTCATCATTGAGAATAAAGACCAACTCTATTGCACAAAACTAGGATGTTTGAAAATTAAGTAATAAAACAAGGTTTGCAAAGCACTTGGTAGTCTGCTTGGCACATGAAAGGTGCTTAATAAACTCAGCTGTCATTATGTTTTCTACCTACCATATTAACTCTTCAGTGCAGTTAAGACCCCTGCTCTCTCTAACACAGCCCTTCTCATAGGTTAATGTGCAGGTAAATTACTTGGGATTTTATTAAATAGCTGATTCTGATTCAGTGGGTCTGGGCTGAGGCCTGAAAGTGCTAACAAGCTCCTATGTGTTCATGATCGGGCACCTGCATCTGGTGAGGGCCTCAAGCTTCTTGCACTCATGACAGAAAGCAAAAGGGAACTGCCCTGTGCAGAGATCCCATGGCAAGAGAGGAAACAAGAGAGAGAAGGGGAGGTGCCAGTCTCTTTTTAACAACCAGCACTCATAGTAACTAACAGAGCAAGAATGCACTCACCCCAAGGGAGGGCAATTAATCTACTCATGAGGGATCTGCCCCCATGACCCAAACATGCCCCACCTCCCACATTGGGGGTCATATTTCAACATGGGGATTGGAGGGGACAAATATTCAAATCAAAGTAGTGATGATAGAAGCAAGAGGTTGGAGTGGCACCAAGAAGAAAGCCAAAGAGTACTGTCAGCCTCTAGAAGCTGAGGAAGGCAAGGAAACAGACTTTCCCTCAGACCTCCGGAAGGAAGTAGCTTGGCCAATACCTTGGCGTTAGCTCACTGAGCCTGATTTTGGACTTCTGAGCTCCAGAACTGTAAGATAATAAAGGTGTGTTGTTTTAAGTCATTATGTTTGTGGGAATTTGCTACTGCAGTCAAAGGAAACTGACACAGTACCCATGGAACCCAAAGTGCAGTGTGGTACCAAGGGAATGTGTTGTCAACTGTAGTAAGTGAGGGGTGATTTAAAGCACATCTACTGAAATTAATCTAGAACTGTATTTTTGTTTACTAATTCTTTTATATAGCTTACCAAACAGATGGCAAGTTCTTTGAGGGCATCAACCTGGTTTTTGCTGACTTTGCATCTTGAGAGGCAGCATTCTAAAATGTCAACTAATCACTTGAGTATTTATAATTTAAAAATAGTCTATGTGGAATTTTTGTGGCTTAATATTTTAGTATATTTAAGGGAGTTTTTTTCTGTGTCAAAACAATTGGATTATCTTCTGTGTTAAAAAAATCTTTTGTGGGAAAATATAAAATGAAAGTTAAATCTGTCTTTGTGAGACTCACACTGAAAAAAAAACCCCTTTAATCTATAAGATATGAGATGGAGAAAACATAGCAAAGGTTTTGGAACGATGCCGGTCTGCATTCTGCAAGCACCAACACTGTGGCCTTGGACCTACTGGGGAACTTCTCTAACCTTAATTCCATCTGATATATAAGTGAAGATTATGATAGTACTGTCTTAATTTGTTCAGACTGATATAATAAAATACCATAAATTGAGTCACTTATAAATAAGAGAAATTTAAATCTCATAGTTCTGGAGGCTGGGAAGTCCAGGATCACGGTGCTGGCAGATTCAGTGTCTGGTGAGGGCTTTCTGGTTCATAGATGGTGCCTTCTCACTGTGTCCTCACATGGTAGAAGGGACAAGCAAGCTCTCTGGGGTCTTTTTGTTTTCGATTTTTCTTTTGGAGACAGGGTCTTGCTCTGTTGCCCAGGCTAGAGTGCAGCGGCGTCTTCAAAGTTCACAGCAACCTCAAACTCCTGGGCTCAAGCAATCCTACTGCCTCAGCCTCCCCAAGTGCCAGGATTGCAGGCATAAGCCACTGCTCTGGGCCTGGGGTTTCTTCTGTAAGGGCACTAAATCCATCCTCATGACCTAATCACCTCCCAAAAGCTTCACCTCCTAATACCATCACCTTGAGTGGTAGAACTTCAACGTATAAATTTGGGAGGGGTGACATAAACATTCAGACCATAGGAAGTGCCCACCTAATAGGCTTGTGGGAGGAATGAATAAAGTACAAAAAATGTTGGTCCATAGACAGCCCAAAGGCATAGTGATGCTTACTATTGCATTGTTGATTGAGGCAACGCACTAGAGTGGTGTGGAGGAGTACCAGACATGACAGTAACAGGGAAGATCTGACCTTTCACAGGACAAACATTTAGATGCCTTGACTCCCAGTTCAAAGCCTGAATAAGACAGAGAAAATGATAGTTCTCCTCTGAGTTCAGTTCAAAATGGGGTTCTTTGGGGAGGTTTGGCTCTGATCTTGGCTTATAGGAAAGAGCTGCCAAATGCTTTCCGCAGACACCAATAGATTAAGTTCACGTAGGTTGGTTCACACTTCCTTGTCCTGACATGTGCAACTTGTAGACCTACCCTACAAGAAATACTAAAGGGTGGGGCATGGTGACTCATGCCTATAATCCCATCACTTTGGGAGGCTGAGGCAGGAGGATTGTTTGAGGCCAGGAGTTCAAGACCAGCCTGGGCGATATATTAAGATCCATCTCCACCAAAAATAGAAAAATTAGCTGGTCATGGTGGCTTGGGAGGCTGAGGCAGGAGGATTGCTTGAGCCCAGGAGTTTGAGGTTGCTGTGAGCTATGATGAGGCCACTGCACACTAGCCCAGGCAACAGTGGGAGATCTTGTTGAAAAAATAAAAAAGGAAGAGAAATACTGAAGACTAAAGGGAGTCCTTTAGGTGGAAATGAAAGGACAGTAGATGGTAACTTGAAGCCATATGAAGAAATAAAGAGCACTGGTAAATGTCACTACCTAGGTAAATACAAAGCCAGTATTATTGTATTTTCAGTTTGTAATTCCTCTCCCCCAACATGATTTGCACACAAATGCATAAGCAATAATTATAGTCCTCCATTAATGGGCACAGAATGTATAAAGATGTAACTTGTGACAGCAACAATAACATGGAAGGGGGTGGAGCTGTACAGGAGCAGAGTTTTTGCATACTATTGAAGCTAAGTGACATGAATTCAAAATAGATTGTTATAAGCTTAAGAGTTGAATTGCAACCTCCAGGCTAACCATTAAGAATGTCACTAACAAAATACAGAAAAGAAATAAGAGAATTCAGACAGTGCACTACAAAAAATCAATCAAAGACTAAAAAAGCAGTAATGGAGGAGTTGAGGAACACTGATTTCCTTCCTAGGATCTTCTTTTGACATAACCTTGCTGTCATGTTCATGACTGCAAAATGAGGTGAAAATGAGATACTGCCTGTTTAAGAATATTTGGAAATGCTTTTAAGCAATGGAGTCTCAAAACAGGAGACAATGGTTCTTCTTCGCCTTTCGGGAGTTTCCTAAGTCGGTGTGGGCTCTCTTGGTGGACTCCTGGGCTGCAGGTTTCTTACAGGTTTCTACAGCTTCTGCAGAGCAACGCTGCCTCCCATTTGACTCATTTCTTCAGGTTTCGGTGTGCTGTTTGAAAGATTTTTGAGTTACCCTTTTTGTATTATTTTTGACCAAGTTCTTGCACGTACACGCTGTATAAAAGATTCAAAATACCTGAAGCAGTTCAGGTAGACCGTAAGTGAATGAAGGGAAAGTGCCTTGTCACATCAGGATATACAGGATATAATAATTAATGTGAGCATTTGAGATTATTGTGTCCTTTTTAATAACACTGAGTGTTATAAAACAAAAGTTGGAAAGGTAGGGCTCTTTTTGCACATGACAGAAAACCCAACCTCATTTAAGCCAAGAAGAAAGCTACTGGTTCAAGGAACTGAAAGGTCCAAGGCTTCAGGCACTCAAATGATGCCACCAGGATCTTCTTTCTGTTTCTCCAACTCTTGGCTCTACTTTGTCCCTTTCTGAAACAGACATTCCCCTGTGGTGATAAGGTGGTTATAGCACTGCCAGCTCCACATATTTCCGGGTTCAGGTAGGAAGCCAGAGACTCTTCCTGAGAGAGCAGAAATGCTGGGATACAATCATATTGGACCAATCATGGGTCCTGGGCCATTTGGGGCACTGACTGGCCTGGCCTGGCCTGGCCTGGAGTCTGAGTCAGAGCCTCCCACTCCAAGCATATGGACAGAGAGTCGGGGGAGGTGGCTCCCCTAAAGGAACTCAGAGTAAAGTTACCAATGGAAGGGAGCATGGAAGCTGGGAGGTCTCCATTCTCCTTCCTCACTTAGAATGCCAGATAGCAAGAAGACCACCAGTGTGCACACATTTTTCACTCAGATGGCTCTGGGCGGGAAAGTAGTGGGGAAGGGAGTCAGAGCCCCATAATGTTGGCAGTAGTCACATCTTCAAGGGGTCCTGTAATCTTGCAGTCCCCAACCAACAGGCTGCAGACTGGTACCAGTTGATTGGCCTGTTAGGGACTGAGCCCCAGAGCTCCATGCCCCCCAACTTGTGGAAAAATCATCTTCCATGAAAGGTAGGAAAGGGAGGATGGGTGGAGTGGAGCATACAGCAGGAGGTGAATGTTAGCAATGATGGAAACTTCATCTGTATTTACAGCTGCTCCCCATCACCTGCATCACAGCCCCGCCCCCCTTCACTGTCTGTGGAAAAATTGTCTTCCTTTAAACCGGTGCCTGGTGCCAGAAAAGGCTGAGGACCGCTGCTGTCTAGTCCATTGTGCAACTGAAGAAATGGAATCCAGAGAAGTCAGTGATTTTCCCAAGGTTACAATTTCTTTGTAGCACTGTGGGGAGGCAAATCCAGGTACCCTGAGCCTAGTGCAGACCACCCCACCAAGTAATCCTAGTAGAAAGGGTTAATTAGTAGAACTTTCTAAGGGACTTGGGTCAAAAATCTTTCTCAGAAATGGACAAAGATCATAACTTACATTTTCTCTACCTCCTCATATACCCAAAAGATGTTGATGGATATATATATATATATACATAAATATATGTATGTATTAGGTATGTGTATAGATATATGTGTATTGTGGGTGTACATAGTGAGAGAAAGAGAGAGGTTGATTGCATTTTAGACTCAAGTCTAACTAGAAACATTTTTTTTAAAAAGGATTTTTTTCTCCCCTTCAAAATGTGGAGATTTACAAGATAATTATTGCTCGACACCAGGGAGTAGGGATTGATTAGCCCGAAGTTCGCTCCCCCATCTGTGTTATTTGTATTGATTTTTCTAAAGCTCATTTCCAAACATCTCAGTAAATGCACAAAATAAATATCCTCCTGAAGTCATTACCATTGTTGCTGGTGCTGGAAGCCCGGCCCTTGCATATGTGTGTTTTCCCACTTGCAGCAGCACAGTGCCAAGAGAACAGACGGATGCGGTGCTCTGCCGAAACATCTGGCAAGCCTGGACTGCGTCCAGCCAGATTCCTACGTGTGGCCGGGACAGAGGGACAGAGCGAGAGACCCAGCCAGAACCGAGGACATGAATACGGAGATCTCACACTTGAGACAGAAGGGTGTTTTTTCCTGTGATTTGAGAGACACTGCATGAATCTAATCCAATAATCCAATATTAGTACTCAGCCCAACATTCAGCTTTTCCTCCCCTAGGATAATCCAACATGCAACAGATTCTGCCAAAATTAAGCCTTGTTCAGGCATCCATCTATAAACTGGTGGCTCACCTGGCCTCTTCCCTGTGGTCTTTAGTCTTGACTACAATTTTTAGGTGTGGTTTGCATAATAGGTCTCTAAAGAGGTTCTTTGGCTTATGGATTTCTAAATGTATGTAATAAAATGAACTCTATACAGTATTCACCAATGTGTTACTTATATTCAAAAACCATTTACTCAGTGCGTCTTATGTTCCAAGGACTGAGATGCCGAACACAGGGCAGAAAACACTACAGATAATGTAATGTTGTTGTGACAAAATCCCATCCTTCCCCTGTAGTGAATTGGTAAAAACCCCTTGGACATTCTCATCCAGAAGTCTCTCTGTGGTTCTACTCATCTCCTTTCCTTCTGCTGTCCAGCAAACCCTTTCTGCCTCTTTTAAGAGTTCGTGACGTTTATGTTATTTAATCCCAATTACATAAACTTCTAAGTCTCTCCTTTTGACATACACAAAATTCATTCTCTAAAGTCCACTGTCTCTTTGTCAATGATATTCATGAACACTGGTTATGGTGGGAATCCACATAACACTGGAATTTAAGAAATTTCTTTTTTTCTTAGAGACAGGCGGGAGTGCAGTGGTGTGATCACAGCTCACTGCAATCTCTAACTCCTAGACTCAAGTGATCTGCCTGCTTCAGTCTCCTGAGTAGCTGGGACTACAGGCACACACCACCACACCTGGCTAATTTTTATTTTTTATAGAGATGGAGTCTCACTGTGTTGCTCAGACTGGCCTGGAACTCCTGACCTCAAGCGATCCTCCCGCCTCCGCCTCCCAAAGTGCTGCGATTTCTGGCATGAGCCACTGCTCCTGGCCTTTTTTTCAATATGTATTTTTCACAGTTCAGGCTACAGTCAGGTGTCCTGTCAACCCCTTTGCCTGGAAACACAGCTCTCCACTGTCCATCTAAACTTCAGGAGAGTATTAAGAGGGGTTTCACAATCACACACTCTTTGAAGGAAGTGAAGAGCTTCCAAGTTGAGAACAAGTTCCAGGTACTTTCATTTCCTGGAAGAGTTTCCTCTATTCCTCAGAAGTTCTTGAACTCTGTGAAACTTCCTGTTCAACACCATTAGATGTTTCCTCCGAGGCTGGCATTGCTCTTGACGCCCCCAAATTGCCATGATTCTCATTCTTAGTTACTGCCTGAAGCAGAGGATTCCTGATATTAAATCCTTTGCTTAGCCCTCTAAACAGGAGATGCGTGGTCCTGGGGGTGGATACATGGGAGAAGGTCAACATGTGTCCTTATGAACGTCCCACGAGACTCTGGGGCCTTATGCCAACCCCACTCCTTCCCTGACCTGCTCAACTGGACAGACTGCTCCAGCCCAGCTTGAGGCCACTTACCATAGGTTTTTTCTTTTCCTTTCTGCATTTTTAAGAAAGTATTATATTTTCAACAGTCATACTTTAAGGCCAAGAGCACAATTTTGAATTTGCATAAAGATGACAGTTCTGGATGACAGATTTAGACCATCTGAGCCAAGTGATATTTCGTCCCTGCTCTAGCAAATTATCTGAAGGCTGCTCCTTCTGAAATTCATTCTTCATAACATTCATAGGAGTTGACCAGGTTGGCTTGCCAAAATCGGCCGGGTTATTTATTTATTTATTGAATAGAAGAAAACTATTCAAACTCTTCATTCAGTAGATATAACTAACTATCTTCTGTTCTGGTGCCCTAATTTCAAGATCACCCAATAACCAAACTTGGCATCCACTAGTGCAGGAAAAGATGAATCTGGTGGGTGGACTGCATATCGTAGAATTGTGTGCAGCAATAGAAGTAAGATGAATGCACAAGTTTAGTTTTTTAGAATAATAGCAGTGAGTGAGGAAAAAAACTAAGAAAGAATAAAATTTATAGTATAGACATAAAACAATACACTTTATTTTATAAGATAAAGTCATATTTAAGGAAATATATGAAACACATGCAAGTGGATATTTATGTTAGAGTGTAGGGGTTAGGGGTAAGAGGATAACAATGAAATAAAATCAAACAAGAGGAGCCCTGCAAAAATGTGATGATGAGGTAATATCAATCGAGGAATAAGATGGGCTCTTTTGGGGTCTCAAAAAATGCACAAATAATACCAGTAAGAAACATCGTGCTATAAAGTAGTGCTTCCCAACAGTGTCCCATGGAACATGAACATTCTGAAAGATGTTAATAAGTGTTCCCAAAAAGCAGATTGTCTGATTAAGCACATTTGGGGAACTCAGCTTAAACAAAGCTAACCTGGTTTCTTCACTTCGGGTCTTCTCAGAGTCTATTAATCTAATCCAAGATGAATAGACGCAGTATTTCCCAAACTTCTTTGGCCTCCAGACAGTCTTTGCCAAATGCTGTTCTGCAGCTAGATGTTTACCCCCCTCCCCCCACCCCCGTTACGTTCTTCCCTCAGGACAGCCTCCGTACTCCATTCCTACCTGTCCCCCAGGTCTCATCTCTTCCAGGAAGTCCTCTCTGCAGCCCCCAGTAATCTCTTTCCTGATCTTACTGCCGCAACTCTCTGGCCAATAAACAATACGATCAGAATATTTTACTGTTGCTGCAGAAAAGTTATTACTGCAGCAGAAGGTTCAAAATACAGCACACATACTTTCCTGTTGCTTCTGTACATGCTATTGCATTTTTAAGGATGAGTGTGACATCGTTTTGTACCTATACCCCAACTTTTGGTTAAGTTGACCTGAATAAATTACATGGGAGAACTTTTCAGCCCATCATTTCACAGCATCTATTCAAATCAGGTTAAATTAATATTTACTGCCTGCCTCTCCCTGGGAGGTGAGGATGGATGAGTCATATTTGCAAAGCATCCCAACAACCACAGAAAACAGCTTTCTTCATAATGTCTGATGCTTTAGAACATTTAAAGAAAAGTGAGAGGATGAAACCAGGAGAATTACAAGTTCCCCAAACAGCTTTAAGTCAGTTGAATAGTGTCCTAGCTGTGTGGAGCCCAGTATTTGATGATGATGATGATGATGATGATGATGATGATGAACCACAAGGAGGAGGAGGAGAGAACAAGAAGGTGGTGGAGATGGCAGTGGCAGCTACCTTTACAAAGTCCACATTTCAGGCTAGGTGCTATGCTAAATACTTCTCTACACTCACAGGTTTAAAACAGTGGTCACTAAAAGCCCCTCTCTTTTAACCAAAATGCCTTTCTCCTCCAGCTTCCATAGACCTAAAATTTCCATCTTTAAACCTCAGTTCCTACGTACGGCCCCTTTTACATCTCTAAAACCAGAAGCATCATGCTGGTAATACCTTTGTAAGAATTTGTTTATTGTAGTTATTTCTTTTTTTAAGTCACCCATCAGAAGACCTTGGGAGAATATTCAGCATTGCTTGTGGTATGTGGGGTGCTGCCTCAGAGAACAGAGACAGAGGAGACAAAGCAATGGAGTTTCTCCTCCTAGTTCCTACGTAATTAAACACTGTGACCTTCACTGAGAACCCACTATTTTACAAGATAACTTGAAGGCCCCTGGGGTTTTAAAGACCAATATAGATTGCAATCTTTGCCCTTAGAGATTATCAGGGAAACAACCACAAACAAATACTTAGTATAACAGGCAACCCGCTTTAACAGAGGCATGAGAATTACATAAGTAAAGCATCCAGCCCAGCTGCTTAGCACAGAGGAGTTGCTTTTTTCTCCCTGTTTCTCTGGGGAAATCCAAGAAAGCTTCAGTGAAGCACTCTGTCTTGGCGGATAAGTAGGAATCTCCCAGGCAAAGAGCAGGAGGGAGATGACAATGGTGTGCTGGTGAATGTTTAACAACAGGCACTCCAGCAGGGGAGAAAAGCCACAATGTGCAGCATTTGCCAATTTCCGTGGTGTAAATACTCCCACTATGGCAGATTTCAAGGTCTAAAGGCAAAATCATGGAACACTGAATTGGGACCAGATGTGCATGAGCTGGCAAGAGCAGTTCCAGCACACCACTGGAGGGGCCAGAGGAAAGAAACAGCACATGCAAAGGCATGGAGGATGAGAAATGTCAGGTGATTAGTTGACTATTGTCCTGCATAGCGTGAGATAGGGGCTGGGAGATGAAAATAGGGAAACATGTTAAGTCTTCACAATGAGAAGACAGGTGTAGCTTGTGATAGTCTCCGAAAAAGAGCTAAGCTGACAATGCTTGGTATCTTTGGACTGTAACTCAGCCATTTCTGTAGTACTTATGTATGTCCCTCCTCAAGGGGCCTTTAGAAAACAATGAAAGAAATCATATAAACAATTCTAAAAAAAAAAAAAAAAAACCACTGCTAAATATAAACTATATAAGCCTGGGTAACATAGTAAGACCCTGTCTCTACAAAAAATTTAAAAATTATCTGGGTGTGGTGGTGTGGGCCTGTAGTCCCAGCTACTCAGCAGGCTGAGGCAGGAAGATCGCTTGAGTCCAGGAGTTCGAGGCTGCTGTAAGCTATGATGATGTAACTGTACTTTTGCCGGGGTGACAGAGTGAGACCCTGCCTCTAAGATTAAATAAATAAATAAACTATATGGTATAGCGTATAGCTTTGCCAAGCATAAATGAGCATGTGTACATTTTTATATATGGTGAATTTTTCTATGACTCCCTGTTCCTACACAACATGGAATAGTTTCTCTGCTTCTGCTTATCTTCTTATTGCTAATTCTTATTGCCACTTCCTGAGTATCACACTGGTCCCATTAAGCTGTCAGATCTGTTGTGTATTTGCTCGATGTTCGGTTATACAAGTGTGCTCCCCGGTCTCACAGGAAGGTTTGTTTCCGCAGCTGCAGTGTCCTGCTGCTCGCTGTGCTAAACCGGATATCCATGGCTGAATATTGCAGCTGAACGCAACACCTACCCTGGAGCTGCCGCACTTTCTCAGGCCTCCTGCATCGCCAAGCGACACTCTGGCCGCATGGCCATGTGACTGATGGCCCCTGGGTCTATGATAGTTTACTGGTCTAAAGGATTCCTGACAGGTTCTAGTTCCCTGGCCAATAGCAACCTGCAAGACAGTCACATAACTAACTGCAGCTGCTGTGGTTTTGCCCCGGGTTTCCGTGATTGTTTTGTAGGAACGTGCATCTACCCCTCTGGAAGGTCCCACGATGGATACAGGAAGGTGTATGTGTGACAGTGTTGCAGAATCTCATACTGACGCTCTTATTTTTTCCTGTTTTCCTCTTCCTTTTGTTCTTGGCATCAGAACTGAGCAATTGTTACCAAAAGCTGGGACTGCATAGCCCAGAGCCTTTATCTCTTCTACCACCAGCAGGTGGGGGTAGCCCAGCATCCAGTGAGCACGGGAGAAGAGGGAGGGGTGGAAGAGTCCATTTCTCCTTACTCCCCAACACAAGCTCGGATGCAAGAAGGCGAGCCCACTCGCTTCCTCCCACACGTGCTGGTGTGACTGCCCACCCACCGTCTCCAGCCAGTGGAATGTGGTCGTTGTGAGTGTGGGCCCTACAGTCACACCACCTGATTCAAACCTTGCTTTGCAGGCTGACCTTGGCAAGATTGCCAAATTTAGCAAAAACAATGCAAACAGGACACCTGTTTAAATTTGAGTGTCAATAAATAATGAATAATTTTTAGAAGTACAACCCATGCAATATTTACACTAACAGTTTGTTTATTTATCAAATTTAACTAGGTGTCCTATATTTTATCTGGCAACCCAGACCTCGGGCAAGTTATTTAACCTCTCCAGGCCCACATAGCCTCATCCGGAACTTAAAAATAATGGGACTGCCTACCCGGAGGTTTTGTCTCGAGGATTAAATGAGATCATGTAATGATGTTAGAAATGTGCCTGCCTGGCACACATTTAGTAAGTGTTAAGTGGATATTCAATACAGTAGGATGGACATTCAGCATAGTATAGCATGTGCATGGCCTTGGGAGTCATACAGGCCAGGTTCAAATCCCTCATTTATCGTCCACCTGCCTTGTGACCTTGGGCAAGTTATTTAACTGCTCTGTGCCTCAGTATTGTCATCTACAGAATGGGGATAATTAGAGTTCTTACCTTATAATGTTGGTGGAAGGAGTACATAAGACAATACATGGAAATCGGCACAATGCCTGGCTTACAGTAAATGTGACAGATAGTATTCTATGTAACAGTCATAAGAACATCGTATAAACTGTACACTTCCTCCATGAGCTGCCTTTGCTGTGAGGCTTCTCCATCCTATGCCAGTGGGCACTGATTTTCCTTCCTCTGAATTTCTGCAGTCCTTGCTGATTTTACCATCAGCTGAGCCCTGGGTTATTATACTCTGCCCTGCACTGCTGGCTGACCGTCCCATTTATGGAGGCCTCGGGCCTCTTCTCCAGCTCTTCCCTCAGGCCCTGGGCACCATTTTCAGTAGATATCTGTTGACTAACTTTTTAGTACCATTGTCATGGATTTGCAGGCCAAGAGAAAGAGTCAAAGCTGTACATTCCAGACCCTACTTTCTGAAATCTACAGGCAGGGAGGGAAGGTCCTGTTTAAAATGTCATGTTCCAATGTTCCCATGCATGTGGAACCCTGGAGAAATGATACCAATTGTTGGGCCTGTCACTGTTCTGAGAGCTTGGCAAGGAAAGAGGTAAGGGGTTGGCCTCTGTCTCGGTGTCCTTCCCTGGTAGGCTCCTTTTCTCAAATCCTGCTGTTGGTGCTTGATACGTTAAGATGTGCTCAGCACGGGACTACTGCATCCATCAATGACAATGCATTGGAAACACAGCCTCACTTTAACAAGGTACAAAAATGGGATTTTCTGGTACATGCAAAACAGGATAACAATAGTTAAATCTCTATACCAGGGACTCTCAACTTTGGCTAACTATTAGAATCACCTGGAGACTTTAAAAGTACCAAGATTCTGATTTCTTTGATCTGGGGTAGGGCGGGTGCTGGCTCTTAGAAGTTTTAGAGCTCCCCAGGTGATTCTGATGTGCAGCCAAAGCCAAGAACTTCCGCTCCTACTGCTTTAAATTTTCAACCTAAAATAATAAAAAAAAAAAAAGTTCAAAATCTAGTATAAAGCGCAAAGGTTGAGGACTGAAGCCCGAGACTCACTTCCAAGTTGCCTTGGGAAGGGCTCTGAAAAACAAAAGACACTTAACTTTTTAAAGAAAAAGGACGAATGAGGAGTGGGGGTGATTACAAAATTGTTCGCTAGCAATTCTCATTGGTTTACAGGAAATACCAGTGGTCAGTGATTGGCCGTGCGGCCTTGAGGCTGTATGTTATAGGGTGTAGGGCAGTCCATGGCTGCTTGGCGTCGGTTAGTCTGGAGCCCCTCAGCACATGGCTTCAAGAGGTAATTATTTAGCTCAAGGGAGAGTGAGGACGTGACTGCTGTTACCTTTTAAATGCCCTTCTGGGCCAGATCATTTAAAGGGGCTCGCATTCCTCAGATAAAAGGTTTTCTTTTTCAAAATGTAAACCTGGATGGACTGCCTGACATGTAATTTTTGCAAATTACAGAATGCTTCAAAATTGGCTACAATTTTTCTTTCTTTATTCCTTTTTTTTTTTTTTTTTTTGCTTCTGGACAGTAGGTAAAACAACTCCAGAGTGACTTGATGTTCTTCCAAATTACTGTGTAATTAACTATCACTGAACAAACTTCTTGTAAGGCTTTGCAGCGGTATATTCCTATATCCTGTTCAGTCAGCAAACTGAGAGCCAATTTTCCAATGTGGGGCAAACTTTGTGGGAACCCATTGCTAAAATCACCTGGTGGCCTATACAGGAAGGAGCAGAGGACACAAAACTAGATTATTAGAGCTAGGAACTGTTAGAGGGAACCTTGGGACAGAGCTTTCCAAATTTTAATGTGCCGGTGAATCACCTGGGGGGAAGGGTCTTGTGAGTACCCAGATGCTGATTCAAGAGGTATTTTTGAGGGCCTGAGAGTCTGCAGTTCTATTAACAACAAGCTCCCAGGTAGAGCCGATTCTGCTGGTCCAGGGACCACATCTGGATAGCAAGGCCTTGGAGAACATCTGGTTTATAAAGCTTTAAAAATTTTACCATGACTAAGCCCCACCTCAAATCAAGTGAATTAGACTATCTGGGGCCTGTGCATTAGTGTTTATTCAAAGTTCCCAGACTGACTCTAATGTGTGGCCAAGACTGGTAAATGAGGAAACCGAGACCCAGAGCGGTGGAGGAGGGAAAGAGTCGGCTGGCCGTTCCACATTTTGAAACCAGCACCCAGGCTTCTGGCTACAGAAACCTTCTTCCTCAATTCCATACAGACAGAAAGTAGATTAGTGGCTGCCAGGGGCTGGGGAGAGGGTGGAAGTGGGGAGCGACTGCTCATGGGCATGGAGTTTCTTTTTGGGGTGATGAAAATGATCTAAAATTAGACAGTGGTGATGATTGCACAGCTCTGTGAATGTACTGAATGCCACCCGGTTGTACATTTTATTTTATTTTTATTTTTTTTCTTGAAACAATTCTTTTTTTTTTTTTTTTTTTCTGAGTAGTACTCCATAGTAAACAATTCTTAATCATTTATTTGCAAATCAATATATGTATATTAAACCTAAAAATTTAGACAATCAAGACATTAGTAATCCATAAGCATGTAGAGATCTATTTGCAAATTTAAAATGTATAAATAGCATAGTCATTCCAGACATATAACCTAAATGTAGTTCATTTATAATTTCATTTATACTATCAACTCTCCTCAGAAAAAATGGATATGTTGGGCCGCAGAAATGTACAGCCCGTGTGGGGGAGAGACGACCGCTCAAAAAGACTCAGAGTCCAGAGACTTGATGCAATGATTAGATTTTTCTCCACAGATACACTTGGTTCTAGTTGAAGTATTATAAATTCCAAATAAAGCTTGTTGTATTTGAGGACCTCCAAAGCTGGAGTATTGATCACTTCAGCCATTTGTTTCCTACTTATATGATGGGTAAGTGGTAAGTTGTGTGTGCATGGTGTGTGTACATGGTTTCAAAACAACATGTACTGTAATTGGCACATAAAGTGGCTATGCAAAATCATCCCTCAGGTTGAGTCTAAACTTACAGTTCACTTGATTTTGTTGTCTTCACCTGGATGTATAACAACTCACACACAGGAGAACACTGGGACCTTAGACCAAGGTGATTACTTTCACTACTTTGCTGAAGATTCTTATTTAAATATAAATCAAGAAGTTAATCTCCACAGTCTGAGATATCTTTTTACTTTAGAAATTTTTTTTAGAATTTTTAATTCATCTACAATAATTGCACATATTTATGGGGTAAAATATGATGTTTTGACACATGTATACATTGTGAAATGATCAAACTGAGGTAAATAGCATACCCATCAATTCAAACATTTATCATTTCTTTGAAGTAAGAACATTCCAAGTCCTCTCTTCTAGCTATTTTGAAACATTCAATACATTATTGTTAACTATAGTAACCCTACTATGCAACAGAACATAATAACTTATGCCTAATTGTAACTTTGTACCCATTAGGAAGGGTTTTATGTGCAAATAATGGACAGATGTTCTACCCATAAATTCTGTTTTCCAGAAGCAGAAAGAAGCTTTTTAAACGAAAAACCATGTAAATCTTAAAGGCACTGGGATTCCTCTGCTTCTAGATTTAATTGCTAGGCTAGAAAAATAAACCTTGTTCTACTAGTCATCACAAGTTAGAACTGAGTATTTCCAAAGTGGAAATAATATAGTGCCATTTCGGGCAAGGAGTATTCAGCGCTCATCTCCAACATCCACAACTACCCATAAGAACAGTGAAACCAGGTCAAAAGAGTACAGCATAAATAGGCTTCATTATATAAGGCCATTATGTTCTTCTAAGATGCTAATAAACCAAAATAGGAAATACTGAAATCAAATTAAAATATATTATTTGAGGCTCACTGTCATACAAATTGATAGTTCCTTGTTGTATCCTACTTTCTAAGACATTTTACTACAAATAAAATTTTATTTTATATATCACTAGACATGAATTTTTGCCATTAGTTATTACATAAATGCTACCTGGTACCATTACCCAAAGGGCATGACCATTTTATGTCCATATTTCACTTCTGTATTTACAGAATTTCCATGATTCACACATCTAACAGTAAAGATTTAACACTGAGACGCAATCTAACATCCATAATATCACGTTTTGCAAACAGCAATGTAGAAGTATTTTTAATCACCCTTGAGCGGGGTTATGTAAAAAATAAATCAATAATTTAGAAGTTCTAACTCTCTAAAGGAGATTTTCAAATGTACATACAGAAATGGTTGCAATGAGATGATATTCCATGTCCACATGTTACTGTATTAATAACTGCTATAGCTTCTTTTCCTTCAGCTGCTTTCCTTTACCTCCAAGAGGGGCCCAGATAAGATGTTTTGCTTGACTTCTTTGATGTCCTAAACTTTCTGTAGCTCTTTATTTTTCTTGAATTTGTTCATTATAAATTTAGCTTGGCATTTCTGTTTCATCTTTTCAACTTTCTTCATTGAGTCATCAGTTTTATTCTATAGCTCTCGTTGGCATTTGATAGACTCATTTCTGTTGTTCAAAATCAAATGAATTAGGTCTTTACACTAGCTGCTTTTACAGAATGCTTTTTAGTCTACCTGACCTTGTGAGAATTGCACTTTTTAAAGTTTTTATGACATATGGACTTACAGAATCTGAACAGCTTGCAACAGGTACAGACAAACATCATGCCATGGCCAGAGAAGATGGGCCCCAAAGGGAACTAACACTTCTTAATATGCATGGTCCTTACCGACCAACGCCAAGCTTGACAGGAAGCCAACAGATATTTTAGAATCCTATGTTCTGACCCTGTCTTTCTTGAAGGAAAGTGATACCTAATTTCTGTATAATTCAGAAAGAACTTATAACCAACCTTTTCAGCTAGTTTTAAAATGAGCAATTCTGTTTATCAAATTTCTGAATTCACAAGTTTCTAAAACTGGCCTTAAGAAAAGGTCCGAAACCTAGGCAACTACCAAGAACCACATAACCGAGCCCAAGAAGGTCCTTCAAAGCATCTTAGAGCTGTTTTTCAACATAGGGGCAACATATTCCACTAAATCCTGAAAAGGATCCTTTGTGACAAAGGGACTGGTATACTAGGTTAGACTCCCAAGACAATTCCCCATTTTACTAGGGAGCCTTAAAAAAGTTTTGTCTTATGAGGCAATTCTCACTAACATCATCACCACCTATCCCTTCTACAGTATAACCAGAGACTAGAGAATAAGGAGTACATTTTTACTTACATAGCACCAAATACAACTGTTAACTTTTTTACCTAGAGTATGTTCATGCCGCTCAGAAGAGAAAAACAAAAATCAAAAGATTTAAGAGTATCAAAAATTTTAAATATTAACACCTGTCAACACATTTTCTCCTTACATGAAAGATACTAAATAAGTTACATTTAGATGTCCTACATATATTATTTTTAAAAATCAGATACTTCTAAGAGAAAGTAGAAATTATTTTAAATGAGGGGGATGAGTAAGGGATGGAGCTATATATCCAATTCAAATTACATTAAAAGCCAAATATAAACAGAAGTGAAATTTTCCTAAAAGCAAATAAATAGTCACTAATCTCCTCCCAAAGTAGGTAAATTACAGTAAAGAGAAGAAATCTTCATGGATTGAGATATTTTCTCACTTTGATATATGTAAATAAAAATGTTTCATGCTGTCTAAACTTTTAGGGTTATATAGTAACTCTTTCATGGACAGATCAACTAGGGGAAATAAGTTAGCACAATCATTTGAATTGGTTGTCTACATACTGGGCAGGGTTTATTCCTTTTCTTTAGCTTCTTTGCACATGTAAAACATGCCATAAGATGTCCTGTTTTGCCATGGACAATGCAACCATTTTTAGGTCGACCTTGGCAAATCACGCAAGGTTCAATGGCATTAAGAGGAAAGGTAGATTCCATATTTTCTTCTTTGTCTTGTGTTTCTTCCCTCTCAAACTCTTTGACGTCTTCTTGGCTACTATAAATAATACTATTAGAAGTTGATGGCTGAGAATAGTCCTCACTTTCTTGTGACTGGGAGGTTTGTGTGATTTTATCATCATTTTCCTCAAGACATGACTCTTTGGAATCATTCACTGTAGTTTTTTTACAATCTGGAACATCAAAGCCCTCTTCTGCTTGTGTTGAGTTTTCTAGTTTGGCTTTTTCTGAGATAACCTCTCTCTTTTCCCCTTTATCTTCAGGAAGCCAATTCTCACGAAGCGCCCAACATCTGTTGCAATGTGGTGGAAGGGGAGGATTCATTTCATTGCATGAAGTACACTTCCAATAGTCAGCTAAGGAAATCTCAGGATCTTCTTCAATTGAATCTGTATCACTCTCCTCTGCCTGATACACAGTAACTCGATATACCTCATCATCTTCATCTGAGAGTTCTGGTCCTTCTTCACTAAGGCTATAATCTTCTGAATCAAGAGATTCAACCTCAAATTCTACAGTAAATTGATCTGAAACTGAATCCTGATCCAGCCGATCACCTGAATGTTCACTTATACCGGCATCAAGATCCGGATTTGATGGAGTCCCTGTAGATTCGCTGCTGCTGCTTCTTTCACAACGTATCTCCCTTATTACACACGGAGCCAGGCTTTCATCAAATGAAAGGGAAATATTATCAGACTTGTGGCGTTTTCTTTGTCGTTCGCCGGACAATTCGTCTAAATTTTCTTCTGTCTCACTAATTGCTCTCCTTCTAGATGAGTTAGATGGTCTAGAAACCAAATTTGAAGATGAAGGTTTCTCTTCCTGTAGCTCTTGCACAGGGTCCTTTTGATCACTCCCACCTTCAAGGTGACATCTATTCTCACTCACAGATGTACCTGAGTCTGATGGTTCCTGCTGATTGACTACTACCAAGTTTCTGTAGATCATTGTATATATTTTCCTGTGCTCTTTCACAGAGAAGCTTGGCACTCCAGACAAATCTCCTAGAAGATCATTTGAACAATATACAATATGTTGTTGCTTCTCATCATATAATCGTTTAGTCATAATATACTGGCCAAGATAAAATATAACCTCTTTCATGGTGTAAGTGTCTTTTTTGTGCACCAACAGATTTTAACAGCTTCATAAGCAATGGCTTTGGTCTAACCAGGGTCTCTTGTTCCGAAGCTGGGATCTGTGAGGTGGCTACATCAGTAGATACAGACATGTTGGTATTGCACATTTGCCTGCTCCTCACCATGCGGGGGTTTTCGCGCCTGGAGTTGCGGGGCTCCCTCGGGGCTCCCCAGTTCCCGTCACGGGGCGCGCGGAAGCCCCACGCCCTGGGCCTCAGCGACCATTTCCACTGTCGGGGCCCAGGCCACGGGGGAGCTCGAGCGCTCTAGTCCGGAGAGGAAGGAGGCTCCCGGCGGCGAAAGGGGGCAGGACCTCGGTCAGAGCGGTCAGGGCCGCCCCTCAGGCTCGGCTCTCGGCTCTCGGCTCCATCTTCCTTGTGGTCACACAGGCCACAGACCCCGCGAGGAGCCCACCTCGCCGAGGCTCCGCGGTGCGCGCCCCCTCCGGGTTGTACATTTTTTTTTTTTTTTTGAGACAGAGTCTCGCTTTGTTATCCAGGCTAGAGTGAGTGCCGTGGCGTCAGCCTAGCTCACAGCAACCTCAAACTCCTGGGCTTAGCGATCCTTCTGCCTCAGCCTCCCGAGTAGCTGGGACTACAGGCATGCGCCACCATGCCCGGCTAATTTTTTATATACATATCAGTTGGCCAATTAATTTCTTTCTATTTATAGTAGAGACGGGGTCTTGCTCTTGCTCAGGCTGGTTTTGAACTCCTGACCTTGAGCAATCCGCCCGGCCTCCCAGAGAGCTAGGATTACAGGCGTGAGCCACCACGCCCGGCCTCGGGTTGTACATTTTAATTGGGCAAGTTGTATGGTATACAAATTATGTCTTAATAAAACTAATTTTTTAAAAACTGTCTCTTCCTTGTTCTCAATCACTTTTCTTTCATCTGATTAAAGAAATTCTAGGAAGGCCAGTGGACGGGGTGGAGCAGGGAGTGGGGTACAGGTATAAAGGGGCCAACACCTGATGGGATGTGGGCGAATGTAGGGGTGTTTCCAGCTGAGTTTCCTTATCCCTTAAATGCCACCCTCCTCCCAGTACACCATTAACTACCATAGCATTATGGCCTCCTGGGACACCCCATTCTGTACGGACTTTAAGCTGCAGGGTGAGATTTAGGGTAGAGTCATCAATGTTTCAGTCACTGTCAGGTTACTTGAATCTCAAAGGCAGACCACCTACATTTAGGGCTAGAAGAATTTTCTCCTATGCAAATTGGGGCTACAATAAGATAATTTCCTTCAGATGGCTTTTCACTTCAAGGAAACAGGAATTGAAACTTTTTTACTGTAGAACCCATCAGTATCATTGTAATGTGTTTAAGGTTCATGCATAGTTAGATTTCATAAGGTTAAGCAAATCCCAATAAGAAATAGGTTTAGGGTGATAAGCACTCAGCAATCTGTAGGTGATTGGCAGACAAAAGTATTTAAAAGAACAGCTTTTTTTTATTTTTTGGACAGAATCTTGCTCTCGCTCTGTCTCCCTGGCTAGAGTGCAGTAGTGTCATCATAACTCACTGAAACTTCAAATTCCTAGGCTCAGGGTTCTGGTAGCTGGGACTATAGGCCTGAGCCATCCACGCCCGGTTAAGTTTTTTTAGAGAAACAGTCTCGCTTTTGCTCAGGCTGATCTTGAACTCCTGACCTCAAGGGATTCTCCCACCTCAGCCTCTCAGAGTGCTAGGATTACAGGCATAAACCACCACGCCCGGCCAGAACAGCATATTTCTAATCCATCATCCTAAGGATGAGATGAGGTAAAGAGAATCTGAAATTCCACGTTCTTAATCCTCTTCATAGCAAAGGGTGAATTTAGCGATAAAATATCTGCGTAGAATTCAATTGTGTCTCCCTTTTCAACTCTACCCAAAAGGGGTTTCAAAAGGCTGACAGATTTCAGAGCATTCCATGCCTGGAAGGACATTCTATTCCTTCTAGTTAATTCCTAAAGTGCAACCCTAGCCAGTCAGGGAAGCATTTCCCCCCAGTCACTGGATTCAGACCAATTGTTAATCCACACACAATTTCAAGGTCGTTAACCAACAGGAGATTTCTTTATACTCACTCCTTAAAAACTTTCTCCAAGAATGGGAGGGTGAAAGGAGAAAGCTGTAATTATTCTTTCATTGCTTCAGTGAACATGGAAGTCTTAATGGATTGATGTTAGGACAGGTATTCAAAACCATTTGTTTTCTAGGAAAGGATCAAAACCCCTTTCAACATACAAGGTGATTCCAAGTCCACTGAGGTAGCTTAAGAAGTCCATGATATGAGCCACATTGGTTCTGTGGCATCTTTTAACTTCCCTGTAAGAGAAGATAAAAGACATATGGAAAGGTTTTTCTTTTGGCCTCTCTTTCTAGGACAGGCTAGGCTAGATCCTTGTTACTCAAAGTGCGGTCCATGGACTAGCAGGCTGGCACCCCCACAGGGAGCTTATTAAAAATGCTAATCCCAGGGCCCTCCATAGAACTTCTAAATCAGAATCTGCATTTTAACAAGCCTCCAGGTGATTTATGTCACATTGAAGTTTGAGAAGCAATAGTCTAGGTCAGCTATTGTTGAACTTGGCTGTACATGTTAATCACTGGAGAGTGTTTAAAAGTCCCAGTGTTTCATGGGACTAATGTTCTAAAAAAATAAAAAAAAAATAAAAGTCCCAGTGTTTAGACCAAATTAATCAGAATGTCTGAAACCAGAGATCAGTAGCATCCGTATTTGATCCATATTTTTTAAAGTTTTCCAAATGATTCCAATGTGCTGCCAAATTCGAAACTAATTGTGTAGGTCAGACATCAGCAAACTTATTCTGTAAAGAACCAGATAGTAATAGTAAATATTTTAGGCATCACAGGCCCTGTCTCTAGGCTCTGCCATTGTAGCAAGAGAGTATCAAAAACAACATATAAACAAATGGCTGTGGCTGTATTCCAATAAAACAGGCTAAAATTTGAATTTCACATAATTTCATGTGCCAAAGAAATTTTTTTTATTGTTTTAACCATTTAAATGTATAAAAACAATTCTTAGCTCAAAGGCTATACAAAAACAATTAGCAGGGCTATACTTGGCCCTAAATCTGTAGTTTACTGATCCCTTAACTAGGTCTCAAACAAAAAAAATAAAAATAAAAAATATGAAAACCCTGACGTTTTCCACTTTAATTTAGGCTGATGCCGTAAAATGCACTCAATGCCAGCCACCAGATATCAATTAGCATTTTATTTATTTATTGGAAACAGAGTCTTACTCTGTTGCCCAGGCTAGAGTGAGTGCCTGGTGGGGTCAGCCTAGCTCACAGCAACCTCAGACTTCTGGGCTCAAGCGATCCTTCTGCCTCAGCCTCCGGAGTAGCTGGGACTACAGGCATGTGCCACCATGCCCAGCTAATTTTTTCTATATGTTTTCAGTTGTCCAGATAAGTCCTTTCTATTTTTCAGTAGAGATGGGGTCTCGCTCTTACTCAGGCTGGTCTCGAACTCCTGGTCTCTTGCTCAGGCTGGTCTCATACTCCTAGTCTCCAGCGATCCTCCTGCCTCGGCCTCCCAGAGTGCTAGGATTACCTGTGTGAGCCACCACATCAGCCTCAATTAGCATTTTTTAAAAATCTTTTTATATATTTTAAAAAATTTTTTATTTTTGTTTATTTTATTCTTTTTCCTTTTTTTTTGCACAGTTCAGAACAATTAGCATTTTAATGCAGCACACTTGAGGAGAGCTTGTCACTCTGCAGATAGCCTTCACTGCTCCTGGGCTGACTCCAGGTGGATAAAGGAGGCTACCTGGGCAGTCCTCCCTCTCAACTGCCACTTCACACTTGGCTTTGAAGATTTGGGTCAATACAAAGCAGTGTTAATCTAGTACTCATTATCTGCAGGACTGTTCACTGGTTGCTTCAGGGAGTTTCAAAGGAACTAGAAAAAGCTAACCTTTTGCCCTTGAAGATTTTGTAAGGTAATGAGTGATATAAGACAGGAAACTGTAGGAAGCTGGACACATATATCCCAATCAATTATACTTGCCTATTTTTTCTTGCTGACATTTTCATTCCACATAGGGAAACAGTTACGTGAGCATCTAGATCGTGTCCTCTGCCTGATTAGTAATGCTCTCTAATTGGATATTTCCATTCCTGTTTTCTAAAGAAGTGATTCACAGAGTTATATGGCAGTCAAAGGGAATAAGGGTCATTTAATTTTCTCCTTTCTTTCAGCCTTGATACTGTGGTTGTGTGTGTGTGGGGGGTCGTGTGCACGAGCGTGCAAGTGCACACTTGTGATTTTCAAGTAATCGAAACTTGTGCATTGTCTAGCATTTCCCTTTCCTTAGAGATTTAGATTCGCTGAGTGCTGTCCCTGTTCCCAGTATGCTCCATCTATCAACTGCCCCACCAGGAGGGCCCTAGAGTAACCCCATCCCCTTCCCCATTCTGCAGGTTGCCTCAGCAGCTTTCTTTTAACACATTAACTGCCATGAAAGTTGTATTTAACTCACTCTATCTTTGACCCTGGGGCCTCGTGAAGCATATATAAAATCTTGAGGTTCTTATTGTTAAAATTAATACTGAATATTTAATTCTAAAAACGTGGATTACTTGAAGTCAATGCATTTCATTTTTTCTATTTATTTTTACCTTTAAATTACAGTCCAAGTTTTTATTCGATTTTCATAGTAAAACACTGGCCCCAAGGAAAAGTTTCTGCTTTATTGTGTGTGGCAATCAATGTGTTAAATTTCCTTTTAAGCCTTTTCTGATTATTTCAAGAAGGAAGTAGCTATTAGACACCAGTTTGCCCTTAAGACTTCTCACTTGCTACTCTTTTTCTTTTTCTAAACAAAACACAGTCTTGGAGCTCAGAGCCTATGGTTGGCAATGATATTTAGCTGGAATTTAATGACATTATTTTGTCTTTATTGTACTACTTATCTTTACAGTTAGCTCTAACTGTGTTATCCATGTAGAGTAGTGACAAAGTTTTCTTTTCAAAACAAATGCATTTTATATTAACGAAATGCAGGCAAAATGAACTAATATAATAGCACAGATGTATTAAAGTTTATAAAAGTCAACTTATTTAAATAAAAACATCATGTAAATATTCTGTGTCTACGTACAGAAGGTACATACAGGTCACAAATTGTGACATGGTATGAGAATAACTGAGATAGGGAATGATTCTGGGGAAGAAGGAACAGGCAGCTACTGCAGCCCCAGGACAAAGAGGTGAAAGAACCTGGGGACATCAACCAGCTGCCTTTCAAGGGAAGGAGAGGGCAGATGAAGATAAAGAAAGGAGGATGAGGGCTGGCCAGGCAGGTTGAGAGGTCAGTACTGATTGTCATCATTCCAACCTGGATCAAAAGGCCAACAAAGGTTAACTCTGTATTGTCCACAAAAAGTATTAAGATTCCAGGAGTCTTTTCTGGTAGTTGCTGTTTCAAAAAAAGAGGAAAAAGATAAAGCAGCAAAGAAAATATATTTTTTAGGTTCTTTTTAAATCAGTAAGAAGAAGGCAGTACATGCTCAAGGAGTTAAATACATGTTTAAATGTGAGATTAAAAATGAAATTTGTAAAGTATTTTTATAATCAATAGTTAAGTATGAGGGTGGGCATGGTGGCTCATACCAGGAGTTTGAAACTAGCCTGGGCAATATAGTGAGACCCCATCTCTAAAAAAAAAAAAAAAAAAAGGCAAAAGATAACAAGCATTGGTGAGTTGGTGAAGATGTGGAGAAAAAGTAACCCTTATGCACTGTTGGTAAATTAGCACAGCTATTATGGAAAAACAGTATGGAGCTTCCTCAAAAAATTAAAAACAGAATAGAACTACCATATGATCCAGCAATCCACTACTGGGTATATATCTGAAGGAAATAAAATCAATATGTCAAAGAGATACATTTGCTTTTTTCTCTACATTACAGATTAAGCAATTTGGGACTCAGATAGGTCACATTTATTTCCCAGTATTAATAAGAGATCCTGGAGAACATTTAGGGGATTAAATAAATAAATAAATAAACAAGAGAGAATGAATAGCATATATAAATTTTTTGATTGCAGATTCCTTGTGCTAGAACGCTGCTTGTTTAAAATGTGTTTCCTTAAATAGAAGTTCATAACGCTAAACGCCTACATTAAAAAGACAGAAGGATCACAAATTAATAGCATGTCACACCTCAAGAAACTAGAAGAAGAACAACATGTCAAACCCAAAGCCAGCAGAAGAAAAGAAATAAGAATGATTAGGGCAGAACTAAATGAAATTGAAACAGGAAAAAAGCAATACAAAGGATCAATGAAACAGAAAGTTGGTTCTTTGAAAAGGCAAACAAAATTGATAGGTCAGTAGCTAAATTAACCATGAATAGAAGAGAAAAGATTCAAATAAGCTCAATCAGAAATGAAAAAGGAGACATCACAGCTGATACCACAGACACACAAAATGTCATCTGAGACTACTATGAAGCCCTCTATGCACACAAACTAGAAAATCTGGAGGAAATGGATAAGTTTTTGGAATCACACAACCTCCCAAGTTTCAATCAAGAAGAAATAGAAATCCTGAACAGACCAATAATGGGAAGTGAGACTGAAACAGTAATAAAAAAATCTCTCAACAAAAAAAGCCCAGGACCAGATGGATTCACAGATGAATTCTACCAGACCTACAGAGAAGAATGGACATCTGTCCTACTGAAACTGTTCCATAACATCAAGAAAGAGGGAATCCTCCCTAACTCATTCTACAAAGCCAGTATCAACCTGATACCAAAGCCAAGAAAAGACATAACAAAAAAAGAAAATTACAGACCAATATCCCTCATGAACATAGATGCAAAAATCCTTAACAAAATACTACCAAACTGAATCCAATAGCACATTAAAAAGATAATCCATCACAATCAAGTGGGTTTCATCCCAGGGATGGAAGAAGGATTCAATATATGCAAATCAATAAATGTGATATGCCACATAAGCAGAATTAAAAACAAAACCACATGATTATTTCAATAGATGCAGAAAAAGCATTAGATAAAATCCAGCACCCCTTCATGATAAAAACCCTCAGCAAATGAGGCATAGAAGGAACATACCTAAAAATAATAAAATCTATTTATGGCAAACCCATAGCCAACATGATATTGAATGGAGAAAAGTTGAAAGCATTCCCCCTGAGAACTGGAACCAGACAAGGAAGCCCACTGTCACCACTTCCATTCAACATAGTACTGGACGTCCTAGCCAGAGCAATCAGGCAAGATAAAGAAATAAAGGTTATCCAAATAGGGAAAGAGGAAGTCAAACTATTCCTGTTTGCTGATAATATGATCTTATATCTAGAAAACTCTAAAGACTCCTCCAAAAGATTTCTGGAATTGATAAATATATTCAGCAAAGTCTTAGCTTACAATATTAATGGACACAAATCAGTAGCATTTCTATACACTAATAACAGTCAAGCTGAGAGTCAAATCAAGGACCTAATATCATTTACAATAGCTGTAAAGAAAATAAAATACCTAGGAATATACTTAATGAAGAAAGCAAAAGATCTCTACAAGGAGAACTATAAAACACTGATGAAAGAAATCAGAGATGACACAAACAAACGGAAAAACACCCCAGGCTCATGGCTTGGAAGAATCAACATAGTTAAAATGTCAATATTGCCCAAAGTAATTTACAGATTCAGTGCAATTCCTATCAAAATATAATACCAATGACATTTTTCACAGATCTAGAAAATCAATCCTAAATTTCATACGGAATCAGAAAAGAGTCCAAACAGCCAAAGCAATCTTAAGCAAAAAGAAAAATCTGGGGCATCACATTACCTGATTTCAAAGTATACTAGAAAGCTATAGTAAACAAAACAGCATGGTATTTGTATAAAGGTAGGCACATAGACCAGTGGAACAGAACAGAGAATCCAGAAATAAAGCCACATAGCCACAACCAACTGATTTTTGATAAAGTAGACACAAACATACACTGGGGAAAGGATATCCTATTCAATAAATGATGCTGGGAAAATTGAATAGCCACATGCAGAAGTATGAAACTAGATCCTTTTATATCTCTCACCATATAAAAAAATAAACTCAAGATAGATTAAAGACTTAAATATAAGACCTGAAACCATAAAAATTATAGAAGAAAATGTAGAATAACTCTTCTGGATATTGGCCTAAGCAAAGAATTTATTACTAAGAGCCCAAAGGCAAATATAGTAACAACAAAAATAACTAAATGAGACTTAATTAAATTAAAAGTTTCTACATAGCAAATAATCAACAGAGCAAATAGATAACCTACAGAGTGAGAGAAAATATTCACAAATTAAACATCCAATGAAGGAATAATATCCAGAATCTACAAAGAATTCAAAACAAATCAGCAAGAAAAAAAATAAAATAACCCCATCAAAAATGGGCAAAATACACATGTTTTTCTAAAGAAGATAGACAAATGACTAACAAACATGAAAAAATGCTTAACACCACTAATCATCAGGGAAATGCAAATTAAAATCATGATGAGATACCACCTTACCCCTAACAGAATGGCTATTAATAAAAAAATCAAAAAAGAGGTAAAGCACCATTTGTATCACATATGAAGGGTATAGACTATGAACATGATTTTTGACTTTTGATGTTGACATTGAACTAGTGTGTGCTAGGTTTCTAAACTGTATGGTTACTCTTTCTCCTCTTTTCTTAGGAAGGAAGTCACTATATACAGCCCAAACTCTCCTTTTGGGATGGAGTATTTACATAAATTATTTGAAATTCTGCCCAGGATGTTCATAATGAAATCTTAAGTGTGGAAATCATAACTGCATCAGGAAAAGGTTTTAATTAAATTTCACCAACTTTTTGCTCCAGGGAAAAAAAATAAAAGGTTCAAAACCTCTTTCTCCCTTCTCTGAAGGAGTAACTAGAATATTTGCTATAGGGTCTGCTAGGACCAGCCACTTCCATCAAATCATGAGCAAATAATGCCTGTTTAGAGCTCGGGGATATTTTGTCCATCCATCCATCCATCCATGGAAGTCTCCTACCTTCAGGCAGAGCATTGAAAAACATGTGGTGGCCAGGCCCGGTGGCTCACACCTGTAATACTAGCACTCTGGGAGGCCGAGACAGGAGGATTGCTTGAAGCCAGAAGTTCAAGACTAGCCTCAGCAAGAGAAAGAACTTATCTTTACAAACAGTAGAATAATTAGCCGGGTGTGGTAGCAGGTACATGCAGTCCCAGCTAGTCAGAAGGCTGAGGCAGGAGGATCGCTTGAGCCCAAGAGTCTGAGGTTGCTGTGAGCTAGCTAATGCCACGGCACTCTAGCAGGGGCAACAGAGTGAGACTCTGCCTCAAAAAATAAACAAAAAAAAGAGCAGGCATGCAAATGCCAGCCTGCCTGGCTCCAATCCCCACTCAATACCCACCAATGTGTTCTTGGGGAAGATTCTTGACCTCTCTGGCCCAAAGTGTCTTCATCTGAAGAATGGAACTGATGGTACCTAACTCAAAAGGTGGTTTTGATACTATGGCACCAGTTTAAAAAAGAAAAAGGAAAAAAGAATGTGCTTTTGAGAATTAAATGTTAATACATGCAAATCATTCATGCTTGAAATAAGCAAATGTTCATAAATGTCAACTATCATCATTATTAGTAACTTGTCCAATACTGCCACTCAGCTGATGAGGGGAGAGGTAGGATTTGAACCTTAGTCCATTTGGCTTCTATGTCTTGCTCTCAGTGCCACTCTGACTCTCAGAATGATGTATATTTCTGCAGCATAGACATACTGTGCTTTTAATAACACGCTCATACATTTCTTGCATATTTACATCTTCTTTTTCCAAAAAACATTAGACTTCTAGAAATTTCTGCATCCATATTAAGAAATGAATTTGAATCTCAGCCCAGTATATGTTCTCATATAAATATAACAAGCAAAATTTTCACAGAGCAGTAGCACGTAGCCCATGTGCCATGTACTCTTATATGTCTCTTCTATTAATATTTTTTTAAAAAATAATAGTAAATAACAAGTTGGGATTGATTTCACAACCCACAAGTAGACTGAGATTCAAAATTTAAAGAACATTGTCCTAAAGTATGTCCAATTTACATGTTAATTCCAAGCCAATCAAGCAACCTTCTGTTTACTAATTTAGGAAGGAGGCAGCCTGGTTAGAAGACTCTGGTCCAGGATTAAAAACTAAAATGCCTTTAGGGGACAGGTGTAACACAAATGTTTATAAGATCATTGAGACTCAGAAAATGGTGATGACTTACCTTTCTGAAAGGCTTTTAATTAAGTTTATCTATCCTTGGAGAGAGAAATTTTGGTTTACAAACTGGTTTTATTTAGCAAGAACTAGTTCCTACCAGCCTGACTGGGCGCGGTGGCTCACGCCTGTAATGCTAGCACTCTGGGAGGCTGAGGTAGGCGGATTGCTCAAGGTCAGGAGTTTGAAACCAGCCTGAGCAAGAGCGAGACCCCATCTCTACTATAAATAGAAAGAAATTAATTGGCTAACTAATATATATACAAAAAATCAGCCAGGCATGGTGGCACATGCCTGTAGTCCCAGCTACTCAGGAGGCTGAGGCAGGAGGATCACTTGAGCCCAGGAGTTTGAGGTTGCTGTGAGCTAGGCTGACGCCACGGCACTCACTCTAGCCTAGGCAACAAAGCGAGACTCTGTCTCAAAAAAAACAAGGTTATCTTCTCTCCTAGCCTTTATTTTCTACTTCAACCTCTTATTTATTTCCTTCTTTGCAGATGAAAACTTACAGTTAATTTGTCTGTTTGTTTTTGGCCTGTTCCTCCCAGTGAATGCAGCCTGCACAAGGTACAACCAGGATCCTCCTGTTCACCACTGAATCCCCAAGGTGGACACACACACACATATTAGGTGCTTAACAAATGTTTGTTGAATAGGCAGTTGGATGGATGCATAGATAACATAAGGATGAATGGTGGAAGGATGGCTAGATAGATGGAAGAGAGATAAAAATAAAGTTTCTGAATCTACAGAACTAAGGATCTGTGAAGATGTGACCTCATTATGTCACATCTACCCATTGAGACCTACCTTGAAATAGCTCCTATATACCTTCCAGGTTCATTTAGAGTATGTTCCATAGGCCAGGAGCAGTGGCTCACGCCTGTAATCCTAGCACTCTGGGAGGCTGAGGTGGGTGGATTGTTTGAGCTCAGGAGTTCGAGACCAGCCTGAGCAAGAGTGAGACCCTGTCTCTACTAAAAATAGAAAGAAATTAATTGGACAACTAAAAATATATAGAAAAAAATCAGCCGGGCATGGTGGCACATCCCTGTAGTGCCAGCTGCTCGAGAAGCTGAGGCTGAAGGACTGCTTGAGTCCAGGAGCTTGAAGTTGCTGTGAGCTAGGCTGACACCACAGCACTCTAGCCTGGGCAACAGAGTGAGACTCTGTCTCAAAAAAAAAAAAAGTTCCATATATTAAAATTTTATAGCCCTTATTCATACACTATATTATCCTACAAACCTGAGATCATTTCTTAAACATGGGATGGGTATCCTGGGATGGGAGGAGTGTTCTCCCTACTCTTCCCTCTCTGTAGGGACTCAGATGTAAAATACAGCAACGCTGGCCAGGCGTGGTGGCTCACGCCTGTAATCCTAGCACTCTGGGAGGCCGAGGTGGGCAGACTGCTCGAGGTCAGGAGTTCGAAACCAGCCTGAGCAAGAGCGAGACCCCATCTCTACTATAAATAGAAAGAAATTAATTGGCCAACTAATATATATATATATATATATATATATATATATATATATATACAAAAAAAAAAAAATTAGCCGGGCATGGTGGTGCATGCCTGTAGTCCCAGCTACTTGGGAGGCTGAGGCAGCAGGATTGCTTGAGCCCAGGAGATTGAGGTTGCTGTGAGCTAGGCTGACGCCATGGCACTCACTCTAGCCAGGGCAACAAAGCGAGACTCTGTCTCCAAAAAAAAAAAAAAAAAAAATACAGCAACGCTGCTCACTATAGCCACAGAAAGTAAATTGCACACAACTAAGTCACTTTTCTCTGCATTGGAAAGTCACATTTGTGTTTGTGTAAAGTGCCTGTATAATTAAATTCATTCCTACTCCTGGAGATTTTAGAGTTACCCAATGGTATTTGCGTATCATGTTTGAGAAATGATTATGTATTATGTATCTATGATTACACATGATATTTCTCTCCCATGTCTCATGATCATATTTCTTGGAGCCAGTTGAGGAAAATTAATGTGGACCATAATTCAGAGTGCAGTGAGATGGGTTTAGAGACATCACCAGCTCTTCATGTTGTCCTTAGCACTAAGCCCTGATATATCCTGTTAATCTCTTTGGGGAATGCCCATTTATGGAAGACTAGATGAAAGGCAGGCATCTCCTGCCACCACAGAAGCTGGGTGGAGGACATGCAGCCCACATCAGTCAACCAGATGCTAACATCAGGACTCGGCTTCTTGAAGTACTGACACCACAGTGGAGGGATGTTATTCAATATGGCGGCAGCAGGGTGGAGAGTCTGCTGGATGGTGAGCGTAGGTTGTGGCACCTGCAGCCGCAACTCAGCCAGATCGTTACTGTGCTAGGACTTTGGCACCTTTTTTCCTGCTGCTTAGCTCTTATGTCTATTTTCTGAGGCTGATTCTCCAGCCCTCCCATTGATGCTGTGCAATACAATATCCTTCCAGTACATTCCAGGAAATAAGTTATGGAGAGTCAGTTTTAGTAGTGGATGTTGCAACAGGTTCTCCAAATTCCTCTTCCAGTCTGAAGGATTCATTCCCCCAGCTGTTGAGTGGGCTGCAGTCAGGCAGCCCTCAGCTGTCAGCCCTCCTCAGAATGGCCTCAGCTGAGCAGAGTCTCATTATCTAAGGTCACACTCCCCAACTGCAGCAGTCTGAATCCAGAGACTGGGCAACATAGAGCATAAAGGCCTGGCTTCCTGGCCCCAACTCAAGTATACTTGTCAGATAACATACATGATGCTCAGTTAATTTAAATTTCAGATAAACAATGAAACATATGTTTGTTGCAAAGTATTATATGTGACATATTTATGTTAAAAATTATTCATTGCTTATTTGAAATTCAAATTTAACTGGACATCCTGTATTTTTATTTGCTAACTCTGGCAACACTACCCTCAGGGCAGCTCTGACCACACCAGCCTCAGGCGTCCATGCGGGAGGCTGAGGCCTCCACTGAGACTGGACTAAGCTCATCCTCCCCCTCTGCCCACTCCTGCTGCCATCTCTTTTTTCCCTTTCTTAGGTGGCGATCCCAGGAGCATGCCCTTATATACCTGCTGCAAGCTGATCCTCCTTTCAGAGTCTGCTTCCCAGGCAACTCAACCCGTGACAGTTTCCCTTTTTTACAACAGGGTGACCAACTGTCCTGGTTTGCCCAGAACTGAGGGAGTTCTAGAGATGAGTTGTAACCAGGAATTCTAACGGATATAACTCTTAGTAGCTTGGGTGACCAGAAAGTGTCACTGCCTGCCCTTTGAGGTGCTTGTGATAGAATAAAAAACATATTTAGTCTTTGTTCCTAATTCCAGGCACAGAGCTCCTAAAACCCCTGGAATTACCCTTGGAGTGATGAGAGTGTCTTTTGTTATTCCTAACAAGCCCCTTTGATCACTCGGGACTTCATGCTAATGAGGTAATGTAGATAGGATAGCCTTAGGACAGGACTGATCACCAGAAAGATCAAGGGCAAACAGTGCTGGTGTTGTCACTTTCAGCCCCACCCACCGGCCTCCAGGAATGGGGGGGGGGGGGGCGCGGGAGATTAATCTCTATATAAACCCTGGAACAGGCCTGGTGAGGTGGCTCATGCCTGTAAGCCTGTAATCCTAGCACTCTGGGAGGCCGAGGCAGGTGGATCGCTCAAGGTCAGGAGTTTGAAACCAGCCTGAGCAAGAGCCAGACCCCGTCTCTACTAAAAACAGAAAGAAATTAATTTGCCAGCTAAAAATATATAGAAAAAATTAGCCAGGTATGGTGGCGCATGCCTGTAGTCCCAGCTACTTGGGAGGCTGAGGCAGGAGGCTCGCTTGAGCCCAGGAGTTTGAGGTTGCTGTGAGCGAGGCTTACATCATGGCACTCTAGCCAGGGCAACACAGTGACACTCTTTCTCAAGGAAAAAAAAAAAAAAAAACAACCCTGAGACAAGGAGATTTGATGAGCTTCCAGCCTGGTGAGCACACGGAGGTGCTGGGAGGGTGGTGTGCCCAGAAGGCCACGCAGCGGTGCGCACCCTCCCCATCCCGTACTTGCCCCGTGCATCTCTCCACTGGGCTGTTCCTGAGTTGTAGCCTCTATCACAAACCAGTAAATGTAAGTAAAGTGCTTTCCTGAGTTCTGTGGGCCATCCTAGTATATTATCAAACCTAAGGAGGGTGTCATGGGAACCTCAAGTTTATATCTGGTTGGTCATGAATACAGGTGGCCCAGACTTTTGACTGGCCTCTGAAGTGGGGCAGTCCTGTGGGACTGAGCCCTTTAACTTGCTTGGGATCTGACACTACCTCCAGGTAGATAGTGTCAGAATTAAATCGAATTGAATTGTAGGATACCAGTTGACCACTGCAGAGAACTGGAGAATTTCTTGGTGTGGGAAAAACCCACACATTTGGCATCGAAACTATTGTGTAAGTAGGGCAAAAGAGTTTTGTTTTTTTTTTTGAGATGGGGTCTTGCTATGTTGCCCAGGCAGGACTCAACTCCTGGGCTTCCCACTTCAGCCTCCCAAGTCGTTGGGACTTCGGGCACAGGCCACTATGCCTGGCTTACAGGAGTTTTTCTTTAGTGCCTAACGCACACTCTGGGCCACTCTAGAAGCCAGGGCTTTTGCCATATTATCTGTGCCCAGTGCTTCCTGGCTCTGCCAGGACCAAATCTTTGTCCTGAATCCCAGCCTGCTCCACTGAGGCCCTGAAGTCCTGCTTTGTCCCACATGAGGTTACATCCTGTGCTGCTCAGAACACTGAAGCTCTTACTTCTTTTTCCCCCTCTAGGATCCTAAATGAGAAGGCTGAAGCTGTTACTTCTGAGCTGGGCAGTTGTCTAGTGGTTAGATGTCCCCTGTTTTAACTATAGGGTTGACTTTTCTCTCCCCTAACGCACCCCACACAGTTGATTTACCTCCAGCTATGCTGAGATGTTTGTTAATAGCTCAGATGTCTTCTCCAGGGCCAAGCTCTCTTTGCAGAGTTGACTTTTTCTCAATAACCCGTGTTTCTGAGGCCACATGCCTGAGCATCCCTATGTTATGATTGGAAACCTATGAAAAGGGTGAAAAAGTATATAGACTCACGTTGTTTCCAACAACATGGATTGAACAGTTCCTATATGCCACACACTGCACTAGGACCTTCCTTCAGTCGTTTGAAAATCTACTGATTGCCAGCTATGTGGCAGGTGCTATGCAAATGGCATTAGGGATCTAACAGCGAACAGGATGAGTCAATAAGTGTAGCCAGTACCATCCTAGCCCTTTGATTTTTGCTTTTTTTTAAATAGCCTATTGCCCAGGCTAAAGGGCAGTGGTGTCATCATAGCTCACAGCAACCTCAAACTCCTGGGCTCAAGGGATCCTCCTGCCTCAGCCTCCCGAGTAGCTGGGACTGACTACAGGTGTGCACTACCACTCCCCAATATTTTATTTTGGATAGACAGGGGTCTCACTATGTTGCCCAGGCTGGTCTCAAACTCCTGGCCTCAAGCAATCCTACCACCTCAGCATCCCAAAGTGCTAGGATTACAGGCGTGTGTATCCTAGATCCTAGATTACAGGCATTTTCTGTGATGGTTGCACCTTCGACTTTCCAGAGACCTGCCCTTGGGCATCTGGAGGAAGGTGGAAGTGCCGTGCCTGGGAGTTTCTCCCAGCCCTACACTGTACCCCTACCCCAGGTGGCCCTCAGCCAATGACTGACTGGTGCAGGAATAGGAACACAGTTCATTTGCATCAAGTTGGGATAAACCCAAAGGCAGAACTTATACTGCAGAGCTCCCCTGCAGAATCAGGTTGAAGCTCAAATCCCATCCTTACTTCCCTCCTTTCTTTCCCTCTTCCCCAGCCCTGACCTGCTCCCCTACTCTCTTACTGGTCTCCCTTGGGAGCATTTCCTTAATAAACCACATGCACCTGCATCTCAGGATCTATTCCTGGTAAGCCTATGAAAGACAACGAGTGAGTAGATAAATAATACAAGCTACAATCCACCGATGAGGACAGGAGCACTGTGACAGAGAACAATGGAGGAAGCTACTTTAGACAGACAGGACAGGAAAGGCCACCCAAGGAGGGACATTTCAGCAAGGAAGGAACCAGACCTATGAGAAGCCAGGAGAAGAGTATTTCAGACAGAGGGAGTGGAGAGGCCAAGGTCTGAGGCATGAAAAAGCCTGGCACCTGGCGTGTCCTAGGACGTGTCCAAAGAGTAGTGTGGATGGACAGCAAGTAGAGAGGGGGGTGGGCACCGAGGGCAGAGACCAACCCATACAGGGTCCCGCAGGCCGGGCTGAAGACTTTGGTGTGCATAAGAAGTGAAATAAATGGAATACTACGGGAAGGTTTTCAGCCGGGGCACCGTACAATCAGATTAATGGTTTTAAAGGATTGTTCTGGCTGCCTGTGGGTATTGTGAAGTAGCAGAAGCATTCGGGAAGGTATAGCCATTGTCCAGCAATCAGACGGTGTCAGCTGGAACTAAGGAAGGAGAAACGCAGAGAAGAAGGGTGTAGTGTGGGTAGGATGGATAGGACCTGCTGATGAGTATTAGCAAGAGGGAGAAGTTAAACATGACCGTCAGGCTTCTGGTTTTGGTAACCGGGTAAATACTTTTCACCAAGATAGGGATCACTGGGAAAGAACCAGGATTTGGGGAGAAGCCCATATATCATCTAATTTGATAATCACAAAAGCCCTTTAACCAATGTGGAAACTGAGGCTAGGAGAAATTAAGTAACTTGCTGCAGCTTACTGCTAGTCCATAGTACTGGAGAATGAAACCCTGATCTGAATACTGACCTTGGTAACTCCGGACTGGCAGAGCTGGCCACCGGTGTCTTATTTGCATGAGAGGCCCTCTGTCCTCAGGGAAAGGACCGAGGGAGGGCTCATAATGGATGCTGAGGTTGAAAGAGAGGGGGGAAGTGAAGCCACCCTCACTCTTCTGGAGACTGATCAAGGAGCTCCCCTTGGAAGTTGTTTTTAACTCCCATCAAAAGTTGGTTGAGGCCGGGTGTGGTGGCTCACGCCTGTAATCCTAGCACTCTGGGAGGCCGAGGCGGGCAGATTGCTTGAGGTCAGGAGTTCGAAACCAGCCTGAGCAAGAGCGAGACCCCATCTCTACTATAAATAGAAAGAAATTAATTGGCCAACTAATACATATAGAAAAAATTAGCCGGGCATGGTGGCGCATGCCTGTAGTCCCAGCTACTTGGGAGGCTGAGGCAGCAGGATTGCTTGAGCCCAAGAGTTTGAGGTTGCCGTGAGCTAGGCTGACACCACGGCACTCACTCTTGGCTGGGCAACAAAGCAAGACTCTGTCTCAAAAAAAAAAAAAAAAAGTTGGTTGAAAGAGCATCTTACAAAACCATCTTCTATGTGGGGCAGAAAATGATGCCTCTTTGCAGCTAGGGGCAGGGCAGGGGGTGTGGTGGAGCAGGAGGTGGAGGTGGTAGGACCCTTCCCCCGCCTTCTCCTTCAGGTCAGCTCCACCAGGCCCTTTTCTGTCCTGCAGCCCTCACTCTGCAGGGCTACCACCTGCTGCTTCCTGCCCACAGCAAGCTCTTTCAGGCCTTCATCCAAGGCACAGGATGTTCCCTTTACGTGGGGACAGGGAGTGGGTGTCACTTCCCAATCCTTTACCTTCTGGAAACACCTCTTTTGCCTTCAAGACTTAGCTCTAAAATGTGCTTCCTTGTGTAGTCTTCCCCACTCCCCAGGCAGTATTAGTCACCCCTCTGTGTTTCCAAAATGTTCTGCTGAGACATGCAGTATGGGCTGAACTATCCCCTGGTTCAGGGGGGGCAAATCTGAGCCTATACAGCAACTGAACTAGGGAAAAAGTTGTAGGGCTGGTAGTGAGCGCTAGAAAATTCTGTGTCACATGAACCAGATGGGGCAAGAGAGTTCCTGATGACCCTCCAGCCCTCCGTGAGAGGACAGAGGCCCCGGGAACGATGGCAGTGAAGGTGGGATAAGGGAAGGCCCATCTGAGAGGCTACACAGGTCATTTTATTCTGCTTCTGAAACCTTTTCCTACTGAGGTTCACAAATTAAAATTATTCCTTGATGTGTCTTTTCTCTGGAACTACAAAGAAGGACTGGGGCTGGAATACCTGACTCCTCTTGTCTGCCTTACCTAAGATCCTTCATGTGGCTCTTCACAAGAGTATCCTGAATTAGTCCTGTCTGCACGGGGCACCATGCAAAGCAAGCTGAAGAACACCAACCCCTGCTTTATATCTGTCACCGGTTCGTATTAAAGTTTGCATTAATAGCATCTCCATTTATTAGCACTTCACAATTCCCAGACTACCATATTGTTTCATTTTAATTTCCCCACTGTAGTAGCCAGGGGAAAACTTCCCCTTCACCTGAAGTTTCACTGAAAATCACTGACAAAAGGTGAATTAACAGGAGAAAAGGCATACAAATTTATTTGATCATAGTTTTATATGACACCGGGGACTTCAGAACGAAGACCCAAAGGTACAGGGGAAATGGTCCTATTTTGTGCTTAGGTTCGACAAAGTAAGGACAGCAAGGCAGAAATATGATTGGACAAAAAGGATGTGATCTACTGCTAAAAGACCGAGTGGGAACCCAGCAAGGCCTGTCTGTTAAAACTTTTCTTGGCCTCTCTGTGCAGCACTCCTTCCTTCTGGGTGTGGGGCTCTATGACCTACAATCAAACATGGTACATCATTTCTTTATGGCCAGTTTTTTACAGAAAAGTATGGGGGGGATTAGAGTAATATTTTTAGGTGTTATGGCTGGCTTTAGGGGAAAGTGTTTCTGGTTCCTATGTCCCGCCTTGGGGAAGAGGGATTCTAGTTTCTATGGCCAGCCTCAGGAGCTCCAGTGGCACAATCAGTTAGCGCTCAGTACTTACATGGCTAGCCTTGGAGGAGAATGAAGGCACAGGAACAGGAAGACAGGAGGAGGTCAGAGAAAAACTTTTGCCTCTGAGACTACTTCTGAGGCTTTCATTTAGGGCTATCATTTTCTGAGACCCTACAAAATCAGGGTAATACTGCTATAAACCCATATTACAGATGAGGAAGTTGAGGCTCAGAGGGAAAAGGTGACTCGCTTGGCAAGTACTCTGACAGGAAGCAGCAGAGCACGGACAAGCACCCAGGGTGTCACCAATTATAAGTCCGGTACTTACCTAAATAACTACCAATAGGTGTTCCTCGGAGGAGAAGCCTTGTTTCTAGAATTCAACTCCTCTACAAGCCTGAGAAAATTCCAATTGCTTGACCTTCAGTACTCAGGAAGACCTTTTTGACTGTGGTTTGTGTCCTGGCCAAAAAAAGCATTATTACAGGGACTTGCCATAACCGGGGCAGTTTGCAGCATGCCCTAACCAAATCAGGAAGAGCTCTGTCATGGGCTGATAAATAACCCTGTTTCCATAAAGGAGAGATGATTCCGAAGAAAAGAGACATACAGCAAATTGCTCCTTGCGGTAGGAAAGGCCCCGATGTGTGGGCATAACAAGAAGCATTTTCTCAAGGAAGAAAGAAAATGGTGTTGGGGAGAGCAATGGAAGGTACTGTGAAAAAGAACAAAGAAGAAATATGGAAAGAGCCATAATCAGATGGGATCATTAGCAAAAAGAAGTAGAATGCAGTCCAAAGGAAAGGCCATGTCAAAAATAAATATTTGTTTAATGATTCAAAAGTAAAAATGAAAGAAATTTGAGGCTCTGAAAGGAATGAATGTGTATTGAATCTCTTGGGGCGATTGTGCCCTGGAAGACCCAATGACAAGCGAGGAGAGTGGTCATAATAGCCATACTTATTGAATTCTTGCCATGCGCTCGGTGCTGTCCTATGACTTTAAAGATACAATCCCATTTAATGTGCACAATGACACTCTTGGCATTTTGCAAGTTGTGCAGATGAGAAGCTAAGGCAGAGACAATTTACATATCTTCCCCAAGGTCACTGAGCTCATTGTCAATGAAGGTAGGATTTGAACCCATGGATTTTGAGTCCTGATCTTCAACTCTGTCTTCTGTCACCTCATGGAGGGTGGCCTGCCTTGAGGACTTCAAGTTTATAAGTCAGTATTCAGATTCTACAGTGAATTCTACAAAGTGATCCTAAAGATATATGTTGGGGGAAGGGTTCTCTGGATAAGAAATAATAGAAACAACTGAAACTAACTTAAGCTAAAGGGGATTTGTGACAGCAGGTTGAGGTGGCTTCCAGAATGAAGGGTGAATTTGACAGCTAAGACTCAGGAGGTTAGGAAACAAAGAATCTCTGAGATCTCAGCTCCTGGAATAAGGAATATGAAATCTCTCAGGACTCTCCCACTTCTCACCCTGTTTCTCTCCTTGGATTGACTTCTCTCTTGCAGGAGGGTTTTACTTCATGGGGTGAGGGATGGCCTCTGGTAGCCCTGTGCTCTCAGCCTAGCAAGCAAGCAGAGAGAGAGAAAAAAAGCCCTCTTCCTTTCCAGCTTATTTCCCTCTTCTTCCCAAGGTAAAAAATTTCTCAGGGAAGAACTATGATTGGTCCAGCTTGGGTCATGTGCCCAACCATGGGCCCATCACTGTTGCCCTGGAAACAAGATTCTATGATTGTCACCTCCCTCTAGGGTCACATGGGACTTTGATAGAGCCTTTCTCAGGATAGGAAGTGATAGAAACACAGCTGAAACTAGCTTCATCTGCTGTTCTTGATATCCAAAACAATAACTGTCCATGAGAGCAAGAAAACTACAAACATCAGAAAAGATGCAAAAACAGGCGAGATCAAACAGTTTGACAGCAGGGATAAAACGCTCAATAAACTTTGGAAACAACATAACATGAAAACAGGATTTAGGGACAAGGAAAGGAGATTTATTTAACAAGGTAGAGGGTCTAAACAGCAAGTTAAAAGACAAAGTAGGATGCCAGCTCTGAAACCTCTAAATAGTTCTATTATTAAGGCAGATGCATTCCAGGAAGGCTGACTAATGCAGGGTTGTGCTCCTAGTTTGTGCCCACTTAATATTAATTCATTTTGATGACAGGATTTATTAAAAATTATTGCTTGCAGCACTTACATATTTATAACATGTTTTTAGCAGAATAATCTGCATATGTAAAGTTCTGCAGAAATGCAAATGATAATAATTGCAGAGTCAGTGGACTTTCATTTAGTCTTTGATAATCCATCTATTCATTCATCAAATTAGTTATTTACTAACTGAGTGGATATTCTATTCCAGGTACTCTGTTGGACGCCCTTGGTTTCTGCCCTCAAGGTGTGTCTTCGTTTGTTCAGGCTGCTATAATGAAATCCATCAATTTGTTGGTTTAAGCAACATTCATTTCTCATAAAAGTCTGGAGTCTGGGAAGTCTAAGATCAAGGTGCTGGTAGATTCAGTGGCTGGCCCTATCATGGGGACTCCACCCTCATGATCTCATTACCTTCCAAAGACCCACCTCCAAATATGAATACCATCACCCTGGGAATTAGGGCTTCAACATATGAATTTTGGGGGGATACACACATTCAATCCATAGCAAGGTACTTAGAGTTCAGAGCTGTGCTTAGAGCTATAAATAAATTGGAGGATAAGTAGGGGAGTGAAGAAGGTCCAGCTGGGACTGTAGCAAATCTGTCAAATCAAGTCTGTTCCCAGCTAAAGGAAGTAACTGTCCCTTAGCTGCTGCCAGTTGTTGCCATGGAGGGATGCAGGCACAGGGATAACAAATCTTCGGAGTTGTCAAGAAAAGCTGGAATGCCTGATTTTTATCAGACAGGCCTAGATTTTTTAAGTTGGCAATTATTCCAAATTAAAAAAAAAAAAACAAAAACATTGTAGGAGCAAAACAAAACATCTTTAGATGCAGCCAAGGGCTTCCAGTTCACCACCTCTGCTAGATGGAAGGGAGCTTTTAGGCAGAGAAGTGGAAAGATCAGATTTGCATATTAAAGGTTCACTCTTGGCAGTATGGTTAGAGAGAGCAAGAGACTTCCTGTCTCTTGCTGGTTGATTCCACGACAAACTTTTTGAGACTTCTGTGTGTGATGAGAGCTGGAGTCACAATAGTGAGGTTGTAGAACATAAAGCCTGGTGTGGGAGACCAATTTAATCAGCAATCACACAAATGTGTAATTGCATATTAGCAGTATACTTCAGGGAAAAAAAAAGAGGAGGGCCTAAATTGTGGGGGAAATATGGAAGAGAACAGATTAAAGAGCTATATAAATGGTTTGGTAATAATTTAGATGGGGGAGAAGAGAGAGGGAGTTTCAAGGTCTTACCCAGGTGAGTGGCAGATGCTGTCGTAGAAAACAAGCATAAAAATGACCATGGGAAACCCTGCCACTATTGAGAGTTACCTGAACATAGGAAGCATGGTTTAAACACATGGTGCAGAGGAATGAGTTGAGATCTACATTTTCATTTTTGTCCTCTTACTGAGGCTTCTAAACTGCAATATTTGCTTTTTTTTTTTCTGGAGATAATACTTGCCCTGCCTATCTCGCAGGGCACTTGTATTAGGATTCTCCAAAGAAACAGGACCAATAGGATTTGTTACATCTATATCTGTTCTTGTATCTGTATTTATTGTAAGGAATGGCTTATGCAACTATGGAGGCCAACAAGTCCTAAGATCTGCAGTCAGCAAGCTGGAGACCCAGGAGAGCCGATGGGGTAGTTCCAGTCCCAACGTTAGCAGGCTCAAGACCCAGGAAGAGCTGATGTTTCAGTTTGAGTCTGAAGGCAGGAAAAAGCCAATGTCCCAGCTTGAAGGCAGGCAGGCAGGAGGACTTCCCTCTTACTCACAGGAGGCTCAGGCCTTCAACTGATGGGATGAGGCCCACCCATGTTCAGGAGGCAGTCTGCTGTACTCAGTCTACAGACTCAAATGCAAATCTCAACCGCAGACACCCTCAGAATAACTGACCAAATGTCTGGGCACCTCATGGCCCAGTCAAGTTGACACACAATATTCACCACCACAGCATTTTGGAGTATAAAATGAAATAATTGATTTGAAACTACCTTAGATAGTTTAAGACAGGTGTCCTCAAACTACGGCCCGCGGGCCACTTGCGGCCCGAGGAGGACATTTATCTGGCCCACCGGGTGTTTTTGCCACTGCTGCCTGTCCTGCATAGCAGCCGACTAGTCCCGGGCTCACAGTGCACATGTGTGGAATGTGCACTGCACTCTCCAAGGGCCCTCCAACGGTCTGAGGGACAGTGAACTGGCCCCCTGTTTAAAAAGTTTGAGGACCCCTGAGAGCTATACTCAGGGGGCTACAGTAATATAAGAGCTATACTAATACAATGTCATAAGTGGGGAAAAAATAGTCTATAATGTATATTCTGTGTTTGCTCCTCTATTATAGATCCATGTCCCCCTTACCCTGTGCCTGGTAAGCAGGTCTCCACCAACTGCAGTACCAGGACTCCTGACCCTCTGGTTTCAGGTTGGGTGATCCAGTAGAAGATGGAGGATTAGAGAGAGAAAGGCCAGGCAGGGTGTTTATTCCCCCAGCTGCCTCCTTGCCCTGCGATTTGGGAATGGCTGTGTCCCCTACTTAAGGCTCAGCCCCTGCCAGCGTCCCCTTTTCCTCTACTGCAGTGCCCTCCCATGCCCATCAGGCTTATGGGTGCTAACAGCTTCCCTCTGTGTGAATCTCTGTGTGTTGGACTCCTAATCCTGCCAGAATGCAGCTATTTAGTGGCTGTACTGATAATATTAAATTCAAATCTAAGCTCTCAGAGGAAATTTTTATTAATTCTATCTCTAATCTTAAATCTATTACTTGCCAGGGTTTTTGTTGTTGTTGTTGTTTTCTTTTAACTTATTAGTTACAACTCTAACATAAACATGGGGTTGGCCCTCAAGAAGAGGAGCAAGCTGCAATGGAAAGGTTGATGTGCTATAAATACTTAGGGATGGATGGCATACTGTTTCAGGATCCAGCTGATATTCAAATATATCAAAGCAACTATCAATAGTCATTTGAATAATAAGAACTTCGTCAAATAGGGGTTTACTTCCTCTTTGGGGTGGGGCATTCTCTGGCTGCTTCAGCCACAGCATGTAGTCAATGTTCTGCTAAAGGGTCTCAGTCCCCTCCCTCAGGGTGCTCTCATCCGGGGCCTGGAGGACCACCTTGCGCATGCGCCCCAGCTCCCAGAGGTAGGCAGCCACGTGCAGCTGGTTGCAGTGGCTGTGTGTCAAGCCTGCGTCATCAGTGCCTTCACTGGCCAGGAGAATGGAGCTTGTGATAGATCCTTTCGCTACACCAAATGTTGCACTAGCAACCGCAGCTCTGTGCCAGAGGCTGCCGTCTTATTGACTTATTTCCTAGCGGCTTCCCCAGCCAGCGTCCTCATCTGTGCCATGATCTCTCTCCAGCGTTACTGCAACGGCCTCCTCGCTGGACTTGATGCTGTGTTGGTTTTTATCTGTGGTCCCCAAGATACCCTTGTATGCTCTTGTCTGCAATACTGGCGTTGGGCTGGTGCAAACTAAATCTCTCCACCTCCTAAGCCAGCTGACTTCAGTTAGGTTCTCCCATGTGAGGCAAGAGGAAGAGGTCGGAAAGCAGGAGGAAAGAAGTCCTGTTTGTCACTTTCTGTTTGTCGTCGTGGCTTCAGTAGCAGCACATGATTGGCCCCCGCTTCCAGCGGCTTGGAGGACCGTGCCTACCGACCTCACTGTGCCTCCCCTGCCCCCAGGTGCCAGCAGCAGCCACCCGACAGCCTGCACCCACTGGGCTGCGCCGGGAGGTCTGAGCAGGGCAGAGCTTCCCTGAGAAATCCAAGCACCAGCCCCGCGGCCGGCGTGACCTCGCCCCACCTAACTTTCTGACCTCACCTTATGCCACTCTTCTGTGCTCGTGTTCCTGTCACATGGTGTTCCTGTCTGTCGCCTGAACATGCCATGCTCATAACCCCAGAGAGTTGCTGCTCCCTCATCCTGGAAGATCCTCCCCCGCTCTTCTCAGGGAACTTTCTTCTTACTTCCAAGTCTCAGCTCAGATATCTCCTCCTCAGTAAAACCTTCCTAAAGGAGACTCCACCACAACTTCTTTCCTTTGCAGCTCTTGTCAGCACCTGATATTTTCTTGTCTGTTTGTTAATTGTCTGCTTGCCCTGTCTGGGATGTGAATTCTGCCTCATGGAGTCTATCCATTGTCCCTGTAGCCTGCACCTGGGAGCCCGCCTGGCTCAGAGCAGATGCTCGCTGTTTGTTGAATGAATGGGTGGACAGCTGGATAGGTGGCTCAATTCTGTTTATCAAAGACTTCTATGGGATAAAAGAAAAGCAAAACAATGTTATAATGGAAACAATGGCAAATGAGATTCCATGAATGCTTTTTAAATTAATTAACTTTTTGGAATGCATCCATGACATTTCTTTTGGAGGTTTTACTAACGAGTTGGGGCTTTAAGTTAGGCCTTAATGAGGCCATTTTGATCTTCTGGAGAAACCATGGGTTTCCTTCTAATGGCCACCAGCTGGTAGTTCTCCATTTTGTGAATTAAAGCAGAAGGTAAAGTTCAGGCAAGGAAAGCCATAAAGCACCCACATTCACACTGAGCACGTACGAGGCCATACAGCATAATTGCCACGAGCATGGATTTGGATGTCAGACAGAACAGAGGTCTACTTCTAATTCTTATTGGCCGTGTGTTGCTGGCTCTGCCACTGCTGGCTGTGTGACCTCAGGCAAGTCACTCAACCTCTATGTTTCAATTTCCACATTTGCAAAAGGGAAATAATAACAGCATGTACAACACAGGATTGTTGTGAGGCTTAAATGAGTCAATATATAAAAACTGTGTAGAAAATTGTCTAGCATATAGTTAGCTTTGACAGAGAATAATATAAGCATAAGCTATCATTATGGTTTGAATACTGTTTGTTGATAAGAGAAACTTCAACAAGATAAAAGTGTATTTGTCTTTCAAATAGAAGAAATCGGAGAATAGGCAGCCCAGGGCTGGTGTAGCAGTTATATACTCAGACTCATTAGGGACCAAAGCTCCTTATTTCTCTACCACCATTGAATGCATGCTTTATATCCTCAGAGTCCAACATGGCTGCAGAAGCTCCTGTCGCCACATCTGCATTTGAGGCACCAGAAAGTAGGAAGGCAGAAGGGTAATTAGGGATGTACCTGATGGCCAAATCAACACCCTGCAAGGAACCTTCCTAGAAGGCCCAGATGGTACTTTTATTTGCATCTCGTGGGCTAGAATTTAGTCACATGACCACACATAGCTGCCAGGGCTACTGGGAAATGTAGTGTTTTCACTGGATGTGTTACACCTCCAATAAAATTAGCATCCAGTTACTAAAGAAGAAAGGGGAAATGGATGTTGGACCTTGTGCAAGTTATTTGATTTCTCCAAATTTTAGTTTTTTTTCATTTTAAACTGGGAACAATAATGGTACATGTCTCATACAGCTGTCTGGGAGGTTACATGAAATAAAGCATAAAGCCTGCTAGCCCAGTGATGACACATGCTAAGTAAACGTTAGCTGTTATCATAAGAAGGAAAAAATGTATCTCTGAACACTTTTAAAAATAAGATCCACAAAAATCATATGAAGAAAAAATATCCCTGCAAAAAAGTACTGAGCTTCCTTCCTTCCTTCCTTCCTTCCTTCCTTCCTTCCTTCCTTCCTTCCTTCCTTCCTTCCTTCCTTCCTTCCTTCCTTCCTTCCTTCCTTCCTTTCTTTCTTTCTTTTTTGGCAAAATCTCACTCTGTTGCCCAGGCTGGAGTGCAGTGGTACAATCATAGCTCACTGTAGCCACAGACTCCTGGGCTCCAGTGATCCTCCTGCTTCAGCCTCCTGAGTAGCTGAGACTATTGGCACGTGCTCCCAGGCCTGGCTAATTTTTCTTATTTTTTGTAGAGATGGAGGTGTTGCTATTTTGTCCAAGCTAGTCTTAAACTCCTGGGCTGAAGTGATCCTCCTGCCTTGGCCCCCCAAAGTGCTAAGATGACAGGTATGAGGTGGCGGTCTGCAGGTTTCTTCCACCTTTCCGTAGCTTTGGCCCTCTTTGTCTCAGCTGACTTTCAGTTGATGAAGTTCCAACTTTAAATATCACATCACCTTGCTTTGCCTCATACAAAGGGCCATTGTGTGTCTGGGTGGGCTGTCTCAAACTCACTGTTCTGAATCTTTCCAGTCTCGCCCACCATCCAACTTTTGTCTACCTGTGCCCAATGTTCTAGACCAGTAGCTTATAAACCTCATTGACCTTAAGATTCACTCACCTGGTGAGTGCTGTAAAAATACAGTCTCCAATTTCTCACCCCAAGAATCAACCCAAAAAAAACTCTCCTGTATCTGCCTCAGCTATGTCAAACTGACTCTGGGTTTTCTTGGACTAAATGACTCAGCAGCTTGAATGTTTACAGTTGAATGAGTACAGACAGATGTATCTCGAGACACAAACATGTATGGAATGTTACTAAGGCACTCTTCCAAACACTTTACATGGGCTAACTCCTTTAGGTACTATTTTTCTCCTTTATCTAGATCAGGAAACTGAGGCACAGAGAGGACAAGCAATTTGCTCAAGGTCACACAGCTACCAAATGGGGAAATGGGAAGACTGGGAGCTGGGATTCAAGCCTAGGCAGTCTGACTTTGAGACCCTGTACACTTCACCTCTATGCTTTTTATTTTCTGAAAAAAAAAGGAAAAAGCCAATATGGGAAAACAGCATTCACCTCTATTCTGTGTCGCCCTCCAATCTATTTTGAACAGTTGAGCCACTCCAATACAGATTACAAAAAATTTTAACAGACTTCCTCCTAGCAACTATTAAGTAAATTGAAAGATATTCTTATATCACTTGATATAATATATTCTTATGATCATTTATCTTCCCAAGAACATTGTGGCACAGATAAGTCTGTTATAAAAGTATTTTCAGAGAGCCATCAAACTGGCATTGAAACTCTATTTTTATGTGTGCATATGTACACTATGATGCTCTTTATATAAAGAGATATATTTGCACACACATATACACACATACACACTGTATATGCCTACGGAAAGTCTAGGAGGAAACACAGCAAAGTGTGACAGTTAATTCTGGGTGGTAGCATTATGGGGGATATTTTCCCTTTTTTATTTATTTGAAATAAACATTTGAATTTAATTTAAAAAATTCTTAAATTTTAAAAACTTAAGTTGTTTTATGTATTTCGAAGCAAAAACAATGTAAAACAATAAATATTTCCTGTTTGTTTTCTTGGAGAGCCTTATGAGCCCTTCATTTAAAATTCCTCCTACAGGACACCTTAGAAGGAAACGCGATGGAAGTATCGGGTTACATAATGTCAAGGCTATTGGTTTTAGAGTCTAACAGAGGAGGGTTTACATTCTGGCTGAGAAGCTTCCTGGCTGAGAGATAGGCGCTTTTTTGGCCAATAATAAATATTGTAAATAATAATGTACTAGTCAGAGCTCAGCATCCACTCCTGTGACATTTGAGGAATGGCAAAGGTCAGCCTGCCCTCGGGGATCCGGCTGCAGCTGGTTTGAGGTGTTGTTTCTAGTTCAATGCATATATGTTGGGAGAGGCAAAGGTCCGTCATATTGTGAACTTTGTTTTCCAAAACAGGTTTATCTGCAGTCATCCTTGGCCTTATCTCCCTAGGGATGGTTCATTTTATGTGTCAAGCTGACTGGGCCACATAGTAACCAGTTTCCCCGTCAAACATTATCCTGGGTGTGTCTGTGAGGGTGTTTGTGGGTGAGATTCACATCTGAGTCGGCAGACTGTCCTCCCTGGCATGGGTGGGCCTCGTCCCATCAGTTGAAGCACCTCATGGAACAAAACGGCTTATTCCCCCCTTCCAGCAAGAGGGAATTCTTCCTGCCTGCCTGCCTTCAAGCTGGGACATTGGCTTTTTTCCTGCCTTCAGACTCAAACTGAAACGTCAGCTCTTCCTGGGTCTTGAGCCTGCTAACGCTGGGGCTGGAACTACCCCATCTGCTCTCCTGGGTCTCCGGCTTGCAGACTGCAGATCTGGGATCTGTTGGCTCCATAATTGTGTGAGCCAATTCCTCATAGTAAATCTTTCTCTACATATCTATATGTGTGCGTGTACACACACACACACACACACACGCACACATCCCACATCCTATTGGTTCCATTTCTCCAGAGAAACTAGACTAATACACTCCCTTTCTGATGTCTCTGAGGACAGGCTGTCCCCATCCTACCCTCGGCCACTGTCCCCTCTTATGCTCTCATGGTGGCTCTCTGTAAGCCCTTGCTCTCCTCTCTCCACTTCATCTGGCTCCTCCCCACTGGCTGCTGAAACTGCTGTCTCAGAGGTCACCAGTGACGTTCAAATTGCCAAATCAGGCTCAGCCCTAACTTCCTGGACCTTGCTCCCATAGTCATCGCTCTCTGTGTGTCTCGGGGCACCTTTCCCACTGTCTGCGAAGGTGTTCTGTCTCCAACAGCCTCCAGTCACTCCCCAGCAATGGCTACATTTCTGGAATCCCAACTTCTTGTCAAGAGTTTGGTTTCTGGAACCTTTAGCTCTCAGTCCCGCCACTTCTAACTGTAAGACCTTTGGCAACTTGCTTAGCCTTTCTGTGCCTCAGTTTCCTCATCTGTAAAGCAAGGCTACGGAGGATAGCTACCTCTTAGGGCCTTGTGAGGATTACATGCATTCACACAGAGCCTTGTCGTACACAAGGTGGTCCGTCAATGTTAACCGTTATCTGAGTCTACATCCTCACCTCCCTTTTGTTCTTCAATGCACCAGCACCTGGCTCAGGCCCTCCCACCTCTGCGAAACTGCTCTGTAAAGGTCACCTGTGACCTATTACTCATCAGTGTTCTCAGCCCTGCGTCTCTGCCCCCGCAGTTGACTTGGCATCCTCTGTGACTTCCTCCTTCCCTCATTCACTGCCACTTCCTGCTGTACACATCATGCCCTCGATAAACTGAATGAACACACACACACACACACACACACACACACGCATGCACAATTAGGGTTTTTTTTCTTGCCTTCACGCCTTTGCTCTTGCTGAAACTGTAGCCCTTATGTCACCACAAAAGGCCCCTCCTGACTCCAGTCCTGACCGCCAATACCCAACCCCTACCTGTCATCCCCCTTCCCTGGCTAACTCCCACTTATGCTTTATGACTCTTCTCAGGCCTCCCTTCCCGAGGAATCCCTCCTTAACACCCTTCTCCCACCAAAGCCGGGTGAGGTGCCCATTTCTGGTGCTTATGTAACACATACATCCCACATTGTGCTGCACCTCTGTCTTCCCAAAATGACTGTGAGTGTCTTAAAATCAGAATCAGCTGGGCACAGTGCCTCGTACCCGTAATCCCAGCACTTTGGGAAGCCAAGGTGGGAGGATCACTTGAGATCAGGAGTTCAAGACCAGCCTGGGCAACAAAGTAAGACCCTGATGCCACAAAAAAATTAAAAAATTAGCCGGGGGCCGGGCGCGGTGGCTCACGCTTGTAATCCTAGCACTCTGGGAGGCCGAGGCGGGTGGATTGCTCAAGGTCAGGAGTTCAAAACCAGCCTGAGCGAGACCCCGTCTCTACTATAAAAAAAATAGAAAGAAATTAATTGGCCAACTAATATATATATATAAAAAAATTAGCCGGGCATGGTGGCTCGTGCCTGTAGTCCCAGCAACTTGGGAGGCTGAGGCAGTAGGATTGCTTGAGCCCAGGAGTTTGAGGTTGCTGTGAGCTAGGCTGACGCCATGGCACTCACTCTAGCCTAGGCAAGAAAGCGAGACTCTGTCTCAAAAAAAAAAAAAAAAAATTAGCCGGGTGTGATGGTGCATAGCTATAGTCCCAGCTACTGGGCAGGTGGCAGCAGAAGGATCCTTTGAGCCCAAGAGTTGGAGGTTGTGATGAGCTATGATACCACTGCATTCCAGCCGGGGTGACAGAGCAAGACTCTGTTTCTTTAAAAAAAAAAAAAAAAATCAGAATCATTTCTTATTTTTCTCTGAGTTTCTAGCACTTGACATGGTGCAAGATACACACTAGGAACTCAATAAATGTTTTTGGAGTCAAATAATCAGTTAATGATATCAACATCCATTTATATCCTCTGAGTCTTGGGTAGAAGCATATGGGGCAACTAGACTTTCAGAGAGTTAGAGGATTAGACATAAACCAGAAGGAAGGGAAAAAAATCTGCCTCAGATTGTGCAATGTGTAGCAAGGAAGTGGGGGAGACTGGGAGGGTTTGGCAGGAGAGAAGGGGACTGTTATGCAGAGTTCTCAAAACAGAGAAACAGTGCCTACTGGAAGCCTGGCTTCACGTTTTTCTAAGCTCTGCTAGGTTCTTTCGCAAAACTGCTAGCTAACTTGAATGCAGAAGAAATGTAAAGAAAATGTATATCCATTCCCCTATGGCTTCTTCCAAAAAAAGGCACAGTTAAAACCATATGGCTTGAAAACATTTTTCCAAATGCATGTTAACTTTGTATTTTTATGCTAGAAAAACGAGAAAGAAAAAAATTGTTTTCAAAAACTTGGGGAAAATTCAGAATGTTCTCTGTAGGCTGATATAGATTCCCATGGGCACAATCAGGTTATCATCTCCTTGTGGGCATCCCCTTTGCAAGCCAACTATTACAGCATCAAGCACAAAACCCAAAGAACGTCTGGATTTTTAGTACCTTTATTATCATTGCTTTTGCCTCTGACATTAGTTATTATAAGAGAGATTCGCCATGCACTATTCCTAGTGCCGCCACCACCTAACAGACAAGAAGCATTGAGCATTAGTACTCACAATTAAGTTTTTAAAAATGAAAATCTTCAACTTTTTGTTTATTATTTATTTATTTATTTATTTTGAGACAGAGTCTCGCTTTGTTGCCCAGGCTAGAGTGCCATGGCATCAGCCTAGCTCACAGCAACCTCAAACTCCTGGGCTCAAGCAATCCTGCCTCCCGAGTAGCTGGGACTACAGGCATGTGCCACCATGCCTGGCTAATTTTTTCTATATATATAAGTTGACATTTAATTTCTTTCTATTTATAGTAGAGACAGGGTCTTGCTCTTGCTCAGGCTGGTTTCGAACTCCTGACCTTGAGCAATCCGTCCACTTCAGCCTCCCAGAGTGCTAGGATTACAGGCCTGAGCCACCACGCCCTGCCAATCTTTACCTTTTTAAACAGATAATACATTTGCACGGTTCAAAATTTAAGAGCTACAAAAGAGTGTACGATAAAAACTTTTCTTCTACTCTGTCCTTTCAGATATCTTCTGCTTATATAATAAACCATCTACATACACATATATATATTTTTCTGCTGCCCACTTTTTGCTATATCCTGCTATATATACAATCCTGGCACCTTGCATTTTTCTTTTTCTTTCTTACTTTTTTCTTTTTCTTTCCTCTCTCTCTTTTTTTTTTTTTTTTTTTTTTTGAGGCAGAGTCTTGCTCTGTTGCCCAGGCTGGTGTGCAATGGCATGATCATAGCTCACTACAACCTCAAACTCCTGGGCCCAAGTGATCTTCCTTCCTCAGCCTCCCAAATAGCTGGGACTACACGCACATGCCGCCATGTCCAGCTAATTTTTAAAATTTTTGTAGAAACAGGGTCTTACTATATTTCCCAGGCTGGCTTGAACTCCTGGCCTCAAGTGATCCTACTGCCTCAGCCTCCCAAAGTGCTTGGATTACAGGCATGAGCCACTATGCCCAGCTTGCACCTTGCATTTTTCACATAACAAAGTGTTCCACATCAGTACATAAAGGAAATTTCTTATTTTACTTTATACATTATAATTATATCATGATTTATTAATAGGTAACGCGTTCCCTACTCATGGACATTCAGGTTGCTTCCTACACAGTGCGGTAATGAATAACCTGGACGTACATCATTTTGCATATGTGCCAGACTATCTGTATCATGAATTCCTGGAAGTGGATTGGCTGAGCCAAAAAGTATGTTTATTTATAATTTTGTTAGCTGTTGCCAAAGTTCTCTGCACGGAGGTTGCACCAATTTATCCTCCTATCAGCTTCCCTGTATTTCCACCAAGTGTCAGCCAACTTCTAAGGCTTTGCCAATTTGGAAGGTGAAGAATGACATTTTAATGTACCTCTAGCTTGCATTTTTTTAATTACGAGTATGGCTGTACCTTTTCGTTTTGAGTCTTCAGTGCTAGCCATCCTTCTCTCTCAGTATAAAATAATAATAACAATAATAATAGCTAACACAGATGAAGTGGCTTACCAGATATAAGCATCTCAAGCCTCTCAACAGTCCTGTGATCACCCCTGATTCATAAATGGGAAAACTGAGGTTTAGTGGGCTTAAGTGACTTGCCCAAGGTCTCGCAGCAATAAGTGGCAGAGCCAGGCTTGAACCCAGGCTTCGCTGACCACAAAGACAATTTTTAAAGAAAATTATTCATTTTTTGATAAGCCAGGCAAATTTAGCAGTGGGGGTTGTACACTAACTTTAGTAACACTAAGGATAAGTTAGGAAACTTAACCTACTATGCAAGACCAACAAAAATAGAGACTCTTAGGCATCAGCTTTCAGATTCCCTCCCTGAAATTCTAAGAAAGTAGTTTGCTAATGTCCTCTCACATTCTTGCCTCCTTTTGAGATGTGCTCTGAGGGGACCACTCTAATATGTGGACCCAGGTCCTCTGAGATGAGACTCACACTGACTGTAGGCTCCTAGAAATGTAGCCACATGAGAGGATAAGTGGGCATTTCTTGCTATTAAGAAAGAACAGTTCTGGCCAGGCGCAGTAGCTCACGCCTGTAATCCTAGCACTCTGGGAGGGCGAGGTGGGTGGATCTTTGAGCTCAGGAGTTGGAGACCAGCCTGAGCAAGAGCGAGACCCCATCTCTACTAAAAAATAGAAAGAAATTTGCGGGACAACTAAAAATATATAGAAAAAGTTAGCTGGGCATGGTGGCGCATGCCTGTAGTCCCAGTTACTTGGGAGGCTGAGGCAGGAAGATCACTTGAGCCCAGGAGTTTGAGGTTGCTGTGAGCTAGGTTGATGCCAGAGCACTCTAGCCTGGGCAACAGAGTGAGACTCTGTCCCCCCACAAAAAAAAAAAAGAAAGGAAGAGAAGCAAAGAAAGAAAGAACAGCTCATGAACTACAAGTAAAGAAGAAGTTCATTTATTCATTCAACAAATGTTTATTTAGCATCCACCATGTTCCAGGCACTGCTGAGGCACTTGGATGCAGCAGTGAACAAGATAAGCCAGATACCCATTCTCATAAAACTTACATTAGACAATAAAGAAGAAAAATTTAGGAATTCATAGTAGTAAGTGCTATGCAGAGGGTCACAGCAGTGTGTTTGGTAAAGAGGGGCTACTTTGGATTGGTTAATTGGCAAAGGCTTCTCTAAAGGAGGTGCCAGTTACACTGAGAAGTAAATGATGTGAAGGAAACAGCAAAGGTCCTAGTTGGGAACAAGGTGATGTGGAAAAGAATGGTCAGTGTACCTGGAGCCCAGTGGAAGGGAGAAGGGGGGTTCGGGCAGAGGCTGGAGTGGTAGGGCTCTGAGGATCAGGAAAGAGAACCTGGATTGTATTATGTCCAGGATAAGCCATGGGAAGTTTGAAACTGGAGGGTAAAGGATGAATGTGTGACATCATCTGATATTGTTTTTTAAAAACAATGACCCTGGCTGCTAGGAGAAGAGCAGATTCTAATGGAGCAAGAGAGTAAATGAGACCAGTTGGAGGCTATTGTGGTGGCTTGGACCAGAGTTCACAAAAGCAAGAACCAGAGTAGTGCTTCTCCAACTTTACCAGGCATCAGAATCCTCTGGAAGGTCCCACCCCCAGAGTTCCTGATTCTGGAGAGGACCCCAACCTTTTGCATGGCTAACCAGCTCCCAGATGATGCTGATGGTGCTGGTGTTTAAACCCCACTTTGAGTAGCATCGGACTAGACCAGAAATGCAAGGAGTGGACAGATGTCGATATATTGTGGAGGTAGAGTCAACAGGATTTACTGATAGACTGCATTTGCAGGACAAACAAGAGAGAAGAATCAAGGTTGACTTTGAGTTGTTGCTTAAGCAGCCAAGAGAACAAATACCAGCGTGTATTAAGAGTGGAAAGCGAAAGGAGGGGCAGATTGAGGGGGAGAAAATCAAGAGTTCTGTTTTGGGCATGTTAAGTGTGAGACACCTATGAGACATCCAAATGGAAACGTCAGTCACTCGGTGGGGACTTCTGGTATTGGAGTGGGAAGTCAGGACTGCGGAGACCTCAGCATAGAGATAAAATTTAACATGGTGGGACTAGATGAGGCGGCCTCGGGAGAGTGCGTGCTTGGGGAAGAGAGGGGTCAAGGGATGGAGCCCTGGGCATCCAACATCTAGAGGTCAAGAGCAGGAGGGGGTCAGTGGACAGGAGGACAACCGGGACATGAGTGTCACTAATGCCAGGAGGAGAAAGACTTTCAGGAAGATGAATCATAAGCATGCAGCCAGAAGCAAGTCAAGAGGAGAGAGCCAGAGGGCCAAGGAGAGGACCCTCTGAGAAAGGAATCAGAAAGAACAACTGAAGAACTTGCAAGAATCCTTAAATCTTTGCAACTGCAGCTGGTTTCTTCATGCATTGTGATTAGCCATCAACCTGAAACAGAAAGAGGCCCCGGGGTTTTCCTCTGAGACTGTGAAAGTGGAAACTTCAGCGATTCTATCTCACCCTCCAGCCTTAAGTCCTGGGTTGGCAGCAGCTTTGAGGTGGGAAAGAAACAGATTGAGATGTGAGCCTGGAAAGGGAGAATCGAAGTGGGAAGCTGTCATGGGATTCAGAAATGACCTTGGATGGCTTCTCAGATAAGGCCTGCCTTATTCTGGAAACTTCTTCACTTTGGCCTCAAAGAAACAAGCATCCTTAGTCCCATCCAAGAGCAATTCCTCACCCAGTGTTTGTGAGCTCGGGCCGCCTGCCGAACTGAGCCCTGGCTCCAGAGCCGTCTCCTCCCTCTTCTGTATTTTTGATGGCTTCCTCCCGCCTGGCTCCTTCCCCTCAGACTACAATAATGCCACTCCAGCCTAAAATAAAGCTCTGTTCCTCCACCCTTCCTCCCCCGCAGCTCCTGCTTTCATTGCTCTTACCCCAAACTTCCTACATCGATGCTGTGCTTCCTCACTTTCTTTCTGTCTGCACCCATTGGCATCTGGCTTCTGTCCCTGCTTCTGTTGTCATAATCACCAGCGGGGCCTGCTCCCACTGGTCTTCACCTCGGGCCAGCTCTCTGCTGCCTTTCGCACACTGGCCACCACTCCTTCTGGAAACTCTTGCCTCCTCCTCTCACAGCCTCCACCATCCCACACAAAGGCTTTCCTTCCCTTGGGGTGCCCTGCAGGGTCCCTGATCCTCTGAGTTCATGGCTGGCCCCTTGTGTCCATTTTGCCTTCTCCTGGTGATCTCATCCATACCTTCCACAATCATCTGGGTGAGAATCAATGGCTTCTCAATCACTCGGGTATTGTCAGCTGCCTTTGTGACATTTTCATGTTCTGTAGGCATGTCAACAATCTCCAAAACAAAACCCAATCCCACGATTTGCACTTGATAAGTGTATTTTAAGCATATGTTTATTGACATGCAATAAACATACAATAAACAAACAATAAACATACAATAAACAAAACACAACACCTCCTCCCCTTGTCCGTCTTAATGGGATCACATCACATTGTTATCTCTCGCTATATCTGATCCGTCACCTGATTTAGGTTATCCTATCTCCAAATGTTCTGAATCTTTCCTCTTTTCTCCTTTCCATTCCTACTCTGCTAGTATTTTTTCTCCAGCTGACTAACAGTAGTCAACTGAGTGTTTCTCAAAACTGGCTCACATTAGAACCACCTGGAAGATTTAAACAATCCTGATTTTATGCTTGAGCCCAGGAGTTTGAGGCTACAGTGACATACCATCGAGCCACTGCACTCCAGCCTGAGTGACAGAGTGAGACCTTGTCTCAAAAAAAAAAAAAAAAAAAAAAAAAAAAGGGCCGGGCACAGTGGCTCACGCCTGTAATCCTAGCACTCTGGGAGGCCGAGGTGGGCGGATCGCTCTAGGTCAGGAGTTCAAAACCAGCCTGAGCAAGAGCAAGACCCCATCTCTACTATAAATAGAAAGAAATTAATTGGCCAACTAATACATATAGAAAAAATTATCCGGGCATGGTGGCACGTGGCTGTAGTCCCAGCTACTAGGGAGGCTGAGACAGAAGGATTGCTTGAGCCCAGGAGTTTGAGGTTGCTGTGAGCTAGGATGACGCCACGGCACTCACTCTAGCCTGGGCAACAAAGCAAGACTCTGTCTCAAAAAAAAAAAAAAAAGAAAAGAGAAAAGAAAAGAAAAAGCAAATGAAAACCAACAACAAAAATCCTGATTAAAAATTTGCCTTTCCCAGATGAATTAAATCAGAATGTCTGAGGGTGAAGCTGGAGTACCAATATTTCTAAAAATCTCTACAGATGATTATAAAGTACAGTCAGATCTGAGAACTAAAGATGGTTTTCCTCTCCAATATCCAGTATTTCCCTCCAAAAAGATAAAAAATAAAATCTGATATTAACCCTCTCCTGCTTTAAAACTTCAGATGAGAGCACAGAGGATTCCTAGGGCAGTGAAACTACTCTGTATGATACTGTAATGACAGGTGCATGCCATTAAGCATTTGTCCAAGCCCGTAGAATGTACAACACCAAGAGTGAGCCCTAAGGTAAACTATGGACTGTGGGTGATAACAATGTACCAGTGTGGGCGCACCAATTATTACAAATGCACCACTCGAGGACATTGATAATGGGGAGGATGTATATGTGTGTGTACATGAGTATATAGGAAGTCGCTGAACCTTCCTCTTAATTTTGCTGTGAACCTAATACTGCTCTTAAAAAAATCAAGTTTAAAAAAATTATAGATAACTCCCTGTATCTTACAGCACGTTTCTTGGTGTCTAGTTTGAAGAGATAATGGGAATCTCATCAAACTATGTAAAAATATTGTGTAGAGGGACAGGATTCATTCATTCTCAAAGGAGTCTGATTCAAAAAAGATAAAGAAATATTAGCCAGACAGCAGTTAATAGTTATTCAACACTTATTGTGTGCCAGGCGCTGTGCTTTGTACTTTATATATACTAGCTTATTAACATCCAAAACTGACCCATAAAGGTGAATATTACCCCCATGTTATGTATGATGATGATTAAGTAACTTCCCCAAGTCAGCAGGTACTTGGTGTCTGGACTGGCACACAACTAGGCCTACTCTTTGCTATCTCCCTGGTTCACAGGACTAATCCAAATCTTTTAGCATAGCAAGCAAGGCTCTACACCAGGGGTCCTCAAACTTTTTAAACAGGGGGCCAGTTCACTGTCCCTCAGACAGTTGGAGAGTGCACACTGTGGGCCCGGGATGAGTCGGCTGCTAAGCAGGACAGGCAGCGGCGGCAAAAATACTCAGGGGGCCAGATAAATGTCCTAGGCGGCATGTGGCCTGAGGGCCGTAGTTTGCAGACGCCTGCTCTACACCATCTGTCTAATCGAATGCATTCTTCCTTTCCCACCCATTCTCTGAAGAAATCATGCAGTCCATGCCTCTGTCCCCCATATATGCTGTGACCCACTCCTGGAATGTCCTCGATTCACTTCCTGCCAGGTAGAGTCCTGCTTACACTGTAGGACTCAGCACAAACGTCCTTTACGATTCTCTGAAACCTTCTCTCCCCTCCCTCATGTTCCCAGAAGACATTGCTTGTGGCACTTTTAGCATCTGATGATAGGTAACAGTGTTCACGTCTCTCTCTTGACAGATGGGGTTCCTTGTTCATCTGCAGTTCCCCAACATCTTGTCATGCCCATTGGCCCATGAGAGGGGCTCAATGAGCATTTGTTGAAAATAATATAATTCAAGTGTGCTTTCTACTTACTAGGGAGTACCCAGGTTCTACACTAGGGAAAATAGACCTTTGTCTTGTGAGAATGACGTTTAAGATGTTCTTATGTTGCCAGGATATCCCTACCAATCTCATAGGGTTATTGTTAAGATTAGTTGAGACAATTATTTAAAAGCACATTGCATTGTTAAACACACTATGAAAAAGAAGGCTTGATTACTAACTAGCTCTCTGCTCACGTCCAGTGGCTAACGGACCATTATGAATGTCAGGAAATGTGGATTTAACAGCCACCAGCTACATGCCTTCAAAAAGTCTGTCATCGCATTGGCATCTCCTGCTTTGAAACAATTTCCTCATTGCTGTGGCATTCTGCACAGCTGAAATAGCCACACCAAGAGTGCTCAATTGAATTAATACTCACTTAAAATTGGTTTTATAAAACATGCCTCCAGTGTTTTAAGAGGTTCAAACAAAATTGCTTTTACAGAGGTGAGAGAAAGAGAGAAGCACTGGAATGTAGTTGTACTTGGGTCACTGTGAAACTTCCCAATTTGGATAGTATCCTACTATGCCAACCCTAAAATAGAGCACTTGCCAATAAATGAAATAAATATGTCTTTTAATGAAAATTATCAAATTGTGGCAAAATCATGATGTTTGATATATCCTAATTTTAAAATGTTCTTGTACCTTCTAAGTATTCTTTTTTAAAAAATAAATTTTCTATTCTGGTGACAGGTACACTGAAAGCCCTGGTTTCAGCATTATACAATTCATCCATGTACCAAAAAACACTTGTACCTCCTAAATCTATTGAAATTTAAAAAATAAAAAGCACTAGTAATGATAAAAATTACTGTGTATAAAAATATTTACTGTGTATATAAAAATTTACTATGTATATAAAAATTTACTGTGTATATTTAAGGTATACAATATACAAATAGACAAATTAACATAGTCATCATCTCACAGTTATCCCCCTTTTCTTGTGGCAAGGGCAGCTATAATCTACTCATTGAGCAAAATTCCTGAATATAACATGCTATTATTAACTATAGTCTTCCCGATGTACATTCATCTCTAGACTTGTTCATATCTGCTACATACTTGCTACTTTGTTTCCTCTGACCTACATCTCCCTGTTTCCTCTGCTCCACCTGCCCCTGGTAACTTCTGTTTTATTTTCTATCTCTGTGTATTTGACATTTTTTTTTAAGATTCCTCATATAGGCTGGGCTCGGTGGCTCACGCCTGTAATCCTAGCACTCTGGGAGGCCGAGGCAGGTGGATCCTTTGAGCTCTGGAGTTCAAAACCAACCTGAGCAAGAGCGAGACCCCATCTCTATGATAAATAGAAAGAAAGTAATTGGCCAATTAATATATATAGAAAAAATTAGCCAGGCATGGTGGTACATGCCTGTAGTCCCAGCTACTTGGGAGGCTGAGGCAGGAGGATTGCTTGAGCCCAGAAGTTTGAGGTTGCTGTGAGATAGGCTGACGCCATGGCACTCACTCTAGCCTGGGCAACAAAGTGAGACTCTGTCTCAAAAAAAAAAAAAGATTCCTCATATAGACTGGGTGCGCTGGCTCACACCTGTAATCCTGGCACTCTGGGAGGCCGAGGCAGGAAGATAGCTCAAGGTCAGGAGTTCGAAACCAGCATGAGCAAGATGGAGACCCCATCTCTACTAAAAATAGAAAGAAATTAATTGGCCTACTAAAAATATATAGAAAAAATTAGCCGGGCATGGTGGTGCATGCTTGTAGTCCCAGCTACTTGGGAGGCTGAGGCAGAAGAATTGTTTGAGCCCAGGAGTTTGATGTTGCTGTGAGCTAGGCTGATGCCACGGCACCGTAGCCTGGGCAACAGAGTGAGACTCTGTCTCAAAAAAAAAAAAAAAAAAAGATTTCTCATATATATAATATCTTGCAATATTTTTCTGTGTCTGTCCTATTTCTGTGTCTGACTTAGCCTAACATCCTCCAGGTTCATCCATTTTGTGGCAAATGGCAGGATCTCTTCCTTTTTAAGGCTGAATAATATTCCATTGTATATATCACTACAGTTTCTTTTTTCTTCTTTTCTTTCCTTTATGTTTTCTTACAGGAATTTTATGGTTTTAGGTCTTATGTGTAGGTCTTTTATCGGTTTTGAGTTGATTTTTATGTATGCTGTAAGATGAAGGTCCAACTTTATTCTTTTGCATATGGAAATCCAGTTTTCCCACTACTGTTTATTGAGAAGACTATTGTTTCCCCATTGTGTCTTGGTGACCTTATCGAAAACTGGTTGAATGTATGTTTGGATTTATTTCTGAGCTTCTAAGTGTTCTTAAAGGTTACCCTGGTTTGTCACACTTACTAATGAAAGACTGAGAAATTTCATTTGTGGAGAGTTATTTCCAAGCCCAAGCCTACAATTTGGTGGTAGAGAAAATCATTAAACAGATGATGGCATCATATACCAAGCATCATAAAGTGTAAGGCATTTGGGAAGAAGGAGGAGGAGCAGGAGGAGGAGAAGAAGAAATAAAGATAACTAAAATTAAAAGTCTATAAGGAGATGATGAAAGGAAACGTTACCGGATTCACAATCAATGGACAACTATGCTGAACGATTTGTCCTAGAAGAGTTACAAACAAGATTGTGAGTGTGTGTGTGTGCGTGCATGTATGCTCATGTTCAGGTATCCAAAGTAGAATATTAAACGAAAGCCTCAAACTGTAGGGAAAGACCTTACCAACTCCTGACCTCATTTAATTCTTCTTAGACAACAGTATAATGAAGGTAATAGTTAAGAGTTTTGGTTTTGAAGTCATACTGCTGGGTTTGAATCCCAGTGCTACCTCTGCCTGGGGCAGAGATTCCCATTTGTTCTCTAGCATTCATTCTCCTCTTCCCTGAATTTTAACTTAATTAATGGCCTACCACTCAGACTACATTTCCTAGCCTCCTTTGCAACTGAGTATGGCCATGTGACCACATTCTGGCCAATGAAACATGAGCACAAGTTCCAGGTTATGCTCTTAAAGAGGCAGGCTTTGTCTTCCATTTCCTCTCTTCTTTGGAATACAGAGGTGACATGGCTCCATCTTTGACAAGGTAGAATAAAGTAGCCCCCAGAGAAGGCAGAACATCAAGAAAGAAAGAGCCTGGGTCCTCAACATGACCAAGCTGTCTTATTAGACCTGGACTGCTCATGATGAGACTGACATGAGAATTAAACTTTTATTTTGTCTAAGCCATAGTTACTTTGTGCCTTGTTAGTATTTATATTGATATCCTAAAGAGTAACAGTAATTAAGCAAGTTACTTAACCTCTATGGGTTTCAGTTTTCTCATCTATAAAATGGGGATGGGTGTGTGTGTGTGTGTGTGTGTGTGTGTGTGTGTGTGTGTGTGTGTGTGAATAATACCTTCCTCACAGGGATAAGGCATGTAAAATAAACTCACATGGTGAGTATGTACAGTGTTAGCTACTATTAATATTAAAGTAAAATTATTGAATGCCGATTGTATACATGGCATGACAGTAGTCTCATAGTTCTAAGTTCATCCTCTATGCAGACATCCTCTTCTCATTGGCATTTTAATACCTTTCTTTGACTACTAACCACTATTATAACTATGTTGGGTGGGTACCACATTGTATCCCCTGACATAATATGGTGCGTTCTTTTTAAACAGCTATCCTGTTTAAAATTCCAGAATATGATTTTCATTAGTTAAGAAAATCCAGGAGAAGCTTAATCATGAAGAGAGATATAGACTTGAGAGAATTCAGTGGTAGGAAGCTTTGAAACTCCATGAAAAATCAGGATTTATGTTTATAATAGGAAGCTGAGAGGTCACCCGGATAAATTCAACATGTCCAGAACTGAATTAATCTCTCAGATCCTCCCCAAACTCAGTCCTCCTCCTTTATTATCAATTCCCTTTACCCACCCAAAAGAGCTCAGCCCCAGCCATGTGAAATGAAAAACCTGTCACCCTAAGACCTTGGGGCTGAGCTGCTTTCTAGTGTGTGAAATGAGCCTGTGCTCCTCCCAAAGGCACCCATACTTGCAAGCTGCAAAAGAACTTTCTGGAAGGAAGTAGTGAGAGCTAGAGCTTCTCGTTTTAGTTTCAAAGTTAGTGTAATGTTATCTCTGCTGTACTCACAGGGTACAGACTGAGGTGGCCTGGGCTGGGATGGGCTGGCAGAAAAGAACAGCAGTACTCCTGAAGAGACTCAAGGTCAAGGTCTATTCTGGAGCACCAACTCTGGGAGCAATGTGCAGCTGGTCCCCTGTGGTCCAGCCACCTGCCCCCGAGAGTGGGTCCGGGGGAAAATAGCTAAATGTGGCAGATGAGTAGGACCTCTTAGCTGGGGAGCAGTCACATCTAAGCAAAACACAGGGCCTTGTTCTCCCCAGCCTGAGGCTGGGGGCCCCTGTGACGTCTGCATTTCCACTGTGGCCATTCTCACCTGCACTGCCTGGTGTCAGCCAGTGTGCGTTACCACAGTAGGTGCAGGCATAGGTGGAGCCTCCTGACGAGGCCTTGCCCACTGGATAGCTTGTTGTTTGGGGCCCTTATACCCCAAGGTATTACAGAGGAGAAGACAGTGGTAACCAGGACTGGCTCCTTAGGACTGAATAAGCCCCCCTGGGGTTTCCTAAACTTATACTAAGAAAGACCCCCCTAAACCCAATAGAAATATAAGGGGGAAGGAAAGAATACATAATCCTATTTGATTGAATATAGGTATAAAAAAATGCTCTGGAAAGGTATATAAGAAACAAGTAACAGTGGTTACCTTTTGCAGGTTGGGATGGGAAATGGGTAAGTGCAGGTTTATACACATAAAATATATAATATATATAAATATATAAAAATAAAATTAATTGATAGTAAAATAAAAAGCCATGTCTTCAGATAATGTAGGCAGGCTGACTAAGGGAGCTCTACAGAAGAGGGAGGAGGGAAGGAGCAGATTCAGGCCACCCAGCTTGGTCCTGAGAAGGGGCCACCAGAGGAATCAGCTGTCCTTCAGCTCTGCAGGATCCACTGCACTGTAATTCCAAGATGAGAAGCACTGTGACCTCATTTTGCACTTTAATCTAAGAAAACAGTTACAATTATTATTTTGCCTCTGCTGCCTTAGAAATAGCTTTTTTTTTTTTTTTTGAGACATAGCCTCACTCTGTCACACTGGGTAGAGTGCAGTGGCATTGTCATGGTAGCTCACAACAACCTCAAACTCCTGGGGCTCAAGTGACCCTCCTGCCTCAGCTTCCTGAGTAGCTGGGACTACAGGCACTAGCACCAAGAGGCCAGCTAATTTCTATTTTTAGTAGAGATGGGGTCTAGTAGAGACCAGGTCTAGTAGAGACAGGGTCTTGTTCTTGCTCAGGCTGGTCTCCAACTCCTGAACTCAAACGATCCTCCCACCTCGGCTTTCAGGAGAGCTAGGACTACAGGCGTGAGCCACCGCACCTGACCCTGGAAATAACCCTTGAATCTGGGTTTTCTTCATCTCTCACCTGGATTACTCTGCCATCCTTCCAACTGGGCTCCTTCTCCCAAGCTTCTAACCCCTCAATTCCATCCACCAAACTTTAAATTTGTTTTCCAAAATGAAAACCCAATAATTCCCCTCCAGGCTCCTGTTACACTTAAAATCCTCCAACACTTGCCCATTGAGCTATGACAAAATCTCAATTCCTCCTGTGTGCTTCTCCCACTCACCTTTGCTCTCCCTACACGTGGCTGCTTATGGTTTTCTGGGTGTCCCATCCTGTCACACGTCGTGGCTTTGCACATGCAGTTCCTTCTACACGAAGTCCCCCTCTGCGGTTCATCACCCTGGGAAACTCCATTCTTCCTCCAGGATGTGGCTCAAGTGCCATCTCATCTTGTGACCCTTCACGGCCCCTGACGCCAGTCTCTATGGCACATGGGACTCGTGCCTAGTAACACTCATTTTACTCTGCTAGCATTATTCCTACGTTTTGACTAGACTCTCGCCCTTCTGGCCGCAAGAGTTATGCCTCATTCGTCTTTACATTTCTAGGATGCAAAGGAAACCTGGGTTGTAAATGATGAACAGTTTGCTCTGAATTAAATCCTCAGGACCAGCCACACAGAACAACTGCTAAGGTTCCCCGAGGTTAAGCTTGCCTGCCAGAATTCTGTAAACTTGGCTCTGTCCCTGTCTAAATAATGATGCAGTTTAGAGACTACGATTGGCTCTGTCTCTGACTAAACAGTGACTGGAGTTTAAACTTTAGCCAGATAGCTCCTTAACTCGCCTTTTAAAAATTTTTTTAAATGCTGAAGCACTTGGAGGAGATGTGGCCTTATACCAAGGAGCACAAAAGCGGTTTTATTTGCTATGTGAATGCTTTGAAAGTCAGGACATGCCACATTCATTAGTAACACAGCACAGTGACACTGTAGCAACAGGTAGTGGCCAATAGCAACCATGTGTGGACAGATTCACTTTGGGGAGAGGAGAGTAATAGTGTTTTTGGTTCCAGCTTAGAAAGCCAAGTGTGGTTTTCACATGGTATGCCTTTCTGAAGGGTAGTTGTGGTGAATGTTAATGGGGTTATAAACTGCTAAAACATTAAACCTCATACAATTTTTTGCATAACATTTTGTTGTGATTTTAAAAGTTGTAAAATGTACATAACAGTTTACCATTTTAACCAATTTACAGTGCAAAATCCAGTGGCATTAGGTACATTCACAATATTGGGTGGCCACTAACCATTTCCAAAACTTGTTTGTCATCCCAAACAGAAACTCTGTACCTATTAAAGAATAACTTCCCATTTTCCCCAACTCCTTCCTGGTAACCTTGGTTCTACTTTCTGTCTCTACGAACTTGCCTATTCTAGGTACCTCATACAAGTGGAATCATACAATATTTGTCCTGTGTTTGTCTTATTTCAGTTAGCATAATGCTTTCAATGTCCATCTATGTTGTAGCATGTATCAGTATTTTGTCCCTATTTATAGCCAAATGACATTCTATTTTATGTATATACCATGCTTGGTTAACCCATTTATTTGTTGATGGATATTTGGGTTGTTTCCACTTTTTGGCTGTTGTGAATAATGCTGCTATGAACATGGGTGTGTAAGTTCTGAATCCCTGCTTTGAATTCTTTTGGGTATATACCTAAAAGTGGAATTTCTGAATCATATGATAATTCTGTTTAACTTTCTGAGGAACAGCCAAACTGTTTTCCACAGTGGCTGTGCCAGTTTACATTTTCACCAGTAATGCACGAAGGTTCTACTTTCTCCACATCTTGGCCAAGACTTATTTTCCATTTTTTTTGATAACAGCCATCCTAGTGGGTTTTGTAATTTTGATTTGCTTTACTCTAATGACTAGTGATGTTGGAGATCTTTTCATATGCTTATTGGCCATTTGTATACCTTTTTTGAAGAACTATCTATTCAAATCCTTTGCCCATTTTTTAATTGGATTGGGTTTTTGTTGTTGAGTTGTGGTGCATTATATAGTCTAGATATTAATCCCCTATCAGATATATGATTTGCAAATATCTTTGTATAACTTTTTAAACTTCATCCAAAAGAAAGTAGTAATTTTATAATTAATAAATTTCATCCAAAAGAAAGTAGTAATGTTATAATTATAGCCATCACAATGGGAATGCCCAGCTTTTTGAAGGCTAAAATGAAACCTATGGCTGGGCATGGTGGCTCACCCCTATAATCCTAGCACTCTGGGAGGCTGAGGCAGGAGGATCACTCAAGGTCAGGAGTTTGAGACCAGCCTGAACAAGAGTGAGACCCCGTCTCTACTAAAAAAAATAGAAAGAAATTAACTGGACAACTAAAAATATATAGAAAACTTAGCCCAGCATGGTGGCACATGCCTGTAATCCCAGCTACTCAGGAGGCTGAGGCAGAAGGATTGCTTGAGCCTAAGAGTTTGAAGTTGCTGTGACACCATGGCACTCTAGCCCAGGCAGCAGAGCAAGATTCTGTCTCAAGACATTAATAAATAAATGCATAAATAAATAAAAAATGAAACCTAAGTTGCCAGCTGGGAGTCACTTCCTTCCTGTCAGCATCTTGGAAATGGGGGCAAGGAACCAACAGCGACAGGTGGCAAGAATGACAGCCCAGTAGGGTCTAGTGCAGGAGGAGAAAGATGAACAAGGCTAGAGTCTTGATTCTAGAATTTGGAAGATCAAGCACCGAATTCACCCTCCCCCACACTGCCTGCTGCCATGAATGTTGACTGAGGAAGTCTGGTCTGAGTCTTCCTCCCCATGATCAATCAGATACATCAGTCACTGAATTACAACCTTGTGAGATTCTGCCCCCACCCTCTCTCCTCCCAACCTTGTTCCTGAAATGGGATTTGTGCAGTTGTTTCAGGCCAGGTTTTCTTTTCACTTTGTTTCTAGGGGCTCATTTGAGGCTAAAAATAGAGATGGTGATAAGATGGCTAAAAGTCCTCATCTCCCCAAAATAGAGCCTCAGGGAAGGACATTCAGGTGGCAACTGGAGTGCCATGCTTGAGCTCAGTCTTTGGAGCTGCTGGCTGTATTTGCATCCTGGATCCCCCCGTTTATGTGCCCAGTGCTCATGGGAAATCATGTCACCTCTCTGTGCCTCATTTTTGTCATCTGCCAAAGGAGGATAAGAATAGGATCTACATCAGCCGGTTGAGGTGAGGATTAAATGAGATAGTTCCTATAATGTGCCTAGACCAAAGATGGCATGTTGTAAAGGCTTAATAAGCATTAGCTATTATTATCCTCATTCCCTCTAAGGTTCCTCTTAAGCTCTGAAATTGGCATGTTCCTGTGAGTGACCCCAAAATACTGCTCCTCTTATGGTGTTCTGCTCTGTGTCTTTCCCAGATGGCTGACTGCATGTTCTACGAATAGGTGATGATGCCACCAAAGATGTCCAGCACTCATATTTGCTGACCTTAGAAACTGAGTCACAGTGTCGAGATACAAGGCAAGAGGTGTCCTCAAGGAAGGTGAATCACTCGGAGCCACCCTATGGAGAACATCAATGGCACTATGTGATATTTTCTTTGACAACCTAAAATAGAATCACACTCACCTGGGAACTTGATATAATTTCAGTGTTGCAGCCAAGAGCCAGTTATATCAGCAGCAACCTAACCGTGGATAGGGCTGGCATGCCCAAGAACAGACGTTTGAATGAACACAGGCTCAGATCACTACAACAGAGAAGCTAAGAGTTAGGCAGCCTGGATTCCTACTCATCAGCTGTGCAACATGGGCAAGTTACTTAACCCTGATTTTCATCATTTATAAAATGGAGATAATAGTACTACTCACTTTATGCTGTTTTACGAGAATAAAAAGTTAGCAGCATGCAGGACTTAGAACAACGCATGGCATATAATAAGCACTCTCTTAAAGATGTATGTAATGCTCTGGATTCATCAACCACTAAACACACAGCAATGGAAGAGAAATGTAACTATCAAGGAGAGACAGATGGAGAGGGTGACCTGGAATCCACCAAGCAGCCCATCTGGTTGTGTGGTGAGGGAGAAGATAGCTCGGTGCCATGCCTTGGTGTTGGTGCCTAACCAGAGTGGATGCCTTCATTATCACACGGAGACACCTGCAGCCGTCGGGGCAGGAAGCTGAGGTGAGGAAGGATAAGGAAGCCTCACTGGGGCTCTTTTGGGGCTAGGTATTGGCAGGTACCCAGCAAAGGGGCATTCATTCCATTCCAAACATCTTGGAAGAAGACCGCTTTGCATTTGCTTCTGACTTAAGCTACATCAGCTTCATTATTTTTTTTCCCACCACCCTTTAGCACAGAGATTATATTGAAATAAATTTTAAAACCCATCCTTGGCTTTCCAAACCTGCAATTTCCGAACTGAGTTAGTGCAGGCACTGGCCAAGCATGCTACCCTTTATGGTTCTAAAAAGGCACGCAGGGTCCAAGAACACCTCCACTTGGCCTCAAGGTGCCATGGTGGTGAACTGCCAACTCTCAGGTTTCAAACCCCTTTTAGTTTGGCATTTTGGCAATGGCTCCCTTCCTGTCTCACTGGCATTTCCTGGCACCCACTCTTCTTAAACTCATCAGCTTGAAGCCACAGTATAGAAGAATGATTAAGAGAGCAGGGCTTGAGAATCAGAAGGGAGGTCAGACTTGCTTTCAGTACTCACTGGCTGTGTGGGTTCAGGCAAACCCTCCATCTCTCCGAGCCCTCATGTCCCCGTAATCAAAATAGGAATCACCTGCATCTCCCGGAGCTGTTGTGAGATTTCCAGGCGATAAAGGAGAAGTGCTCAGCACATACCTGGCACAGTGAGCGTGGCTAAAATGGGAGCTATTATTAGCAGGCAGAGGATAGCAGATCTGGGCCCTGCAGCTGCTCTTTTGAATCCCCACCCCTCTGCCTTCCCTCCTCCCAGTCACTAGGTTTTAGGATAGAATAATTACTGATGTGTTGAAATCTGGGTGGGGCACAGGTATATTTAAAATTGCAAACCAGCTTGTGACAAACTATTTCAGCTGCGTACATCGTAAGGCACCATTTGCCACAGACAACTGATTGTTGCTGTGTTGTGAAGTAATTTGGGTTGGGGGCAGGTGTGGGGAGGGTCCCCAAAGAGTGGGACGCACCGGCAGGGTCCCAGATGCTGTGTGCTGATCTGGGAAAGAACTCTGGCGGAACCCACCCACGGGAAGGGGAAGTCAGTCGCTCTCTGTTCTCTGTGTTCCAACTGATTACTTGTGAGGGCTGGGGACAACTGAGCCAGAAGCAGGACGTACTAGGATTTGTTTCTGGCACCAGGGAAACCAGACTCTAAAGTGACTGGTATCCTCTCTTGCAAATCAAAACAAACCAAAACAACAAACAAAAAAAAACCCCAGGTGTCTTTGACCAGCATTAAACAGTATGTTTTACTTTTAGTTCTTTGAGGTATCTCCAAACCACTTTCTACAGAGATCCTAGTTTGCAGTCCAACCAAAATGTGTGTACCCCCATGAAACTCTGAAATTTGAAAAAAAAAAAAATCCAGTATGTTTTCCTCGGAAGCAAGTCCTCAGAAACAGTTACTACAATCCTCCCAAGCGAGTTCACAGAAACAGTTACTACAACAAGAGCTCGGGGTATTTAGTGACCTTTTGCAGGGCTGGAATGAGCTCTACTTGTCTTCCAGGCAGAAACAAAACAAAGAGACCTTCGGGTCCTCTAGCTCAAAGGAAAATAGTCTTTATCTCTTTGAGGTCAGCCTCCTTCCCTCTTGCCTAGCTATGTTAATATCAAATGAAGGACACAAAAGGGTCAAATGTGCCCGTGCTTATCTCTTAGCCAAATCCAGGCTTTCTTCCCTGAAAGCAAGTTTCAAGCACAGGCTGCTCTCCACCAGTTTTGGGTTAACCAGATCTTTCTCCCTGGAGTTCCCTGGGACAGCTGGCCAAGAATTGCTACCCTCACCCCAAATCCTTCTCACCAGGAAGAGTTAGGTTCCATCCTCCTGGCTTTATGAAAGTTGATGTAATATGGCTGTATTGTAGTTCCTGTGTTGCATTTGTCTAAAACAAACCCGAGTTTTCCATTGAATGGGAGGCAGGGAAGAGTGAAAGGGAAATTGGGGGACTAAGAACAAGCAAAATTCCTTGTGGCATTTCTAAGTGGGGCTGTGATTATACACACAGACATTATATTATCGGCTCTAAAAGCAAGATGTGACATTTTTGCATCCAGATCAACCTTCCCTGAAAAATATCCTACTCAGTTTCTTTGGCATTGGCTTTCCTTCTTTTTTTTTCCCTTTCCCCTCCTCTGTCCTAGTTCCTTTTCCTTTGCTCCCCTCCATGGACAAATTCGGAGGAAGGCAAATCAGCTCCTCCTGTCAACCATAAAGCCCGAATATGGGAGTAAAGAAGGCTGGGCATGCAAACTATGTATGCCACGGCTTCACATCTGACCTAGTATTCTCTCTGACAGCTAAGGCCTCTGAACAGAACTGTCTGGGATCATCAAGAGAAGTCTTGAGCCACTGGCTTGTGAACTCTTTCATGTCTTTAATCATCAAGCCTACAGAGCCATAACCACACCAAAGGGAGGCAGTAGGTCTGCAGTTCCAAAATGCTGCTGTGCCCAGGCTCCCACACAGCCCAGCTCTCCACGGGTCTCCCAGAGCGTTCTTGCAAGCAGCTCACCCCACCCAGCCCTCTCTGCTCTGTCCCTCCCTCAGTGGTTCTGGAACGCTGACATCCAGACTGGAGCAATGAGAATGCTAGGGTAAGTATAAGTAGATAAAGTCCCTGGGCCTGCAGCTCCCCCAGTGACCAGGCAACATGCATCTGAGTCCAATAGGACTAGAAAAGCAAATCAAAGAAGGAGGGCCAAAACCTCCCCATCCATAAGCCCCATGTCGGGGAAATCCACCACGTACCTTCTTTATGAGTAGGAACTTCTCCCGAGGGAGTGGCTGGGCTGCATCCCTGAGGCTCCTACCCTGAGGGGAGATTTGAGAATCTACTTAGTCCACAGGGGAGCCAGAGCTGGAATTCCCTGGGTCTTCTCTTGGGTCACTCACCTTTGGAATTGGAGCTTTGGAACAGGATGGTGGAATCATCACCCACTCCCCACATACATACATCTAACCCTGCTCAAAAAAGAAAAATTCTGCTCACATATGGGAGCTTTGGACAGAGAAATGGTTCTAGTTCATCTGGTTATTTTGTTTTGTATTTCTGTATGTGCATAGGAAACACACACACAAAAAGAAAAAAATCAGGAGGGTTTTTTGTTATTGCTATAGAGATGTTTATTTTACAGTTAAATGAATGCATAGGGGAACTTCTCTAAACTTTTTGCTGATCAGACCAAACTTGAACTTCGATCCGTGAAGGAGTTCTAGAATACTCTTCAGGAGGGCAGAGAATCTCTACTTTTATCCTTTTCTCTTGCCCTTTGATCCCTGCTGCCTGCTTCCCTTCACACACATGCCAAGTAGACAACGTGTCCTAACCCAAGAAGCTGTAAGTCTTGTGACGTTCAATCAGAAAACTGTCTGCAGGACACTGAGAAGAAACAGAGAGTGGCAAGGCCGCAGAGAGACTGTAACTAATCATGCTAAGGGTAGCTAAGGCTGTTTTGCATGCAGGCGCTGTGCCCATGCTGTAAACGGATTATCCCACTTGAATATCACAACGCCCTAGGGAGGAGCTGCTACATTCATCCCCATTTTTTACAAGTCATGAAAAGGAGGCAGCACAGGGTAGAGCTGCAATGCTCGGTTTCTAGAGTCACACAGCCAGGTGTACATCCTGGCTCCACCACTATCCCATGCCCTAGTATTTTTCTGTATAAATTGGGGATAATAATAGTACCCAGAGTTTCTGAGAAGAGCGAGATAAGATATACAAAGTGCTTAGGGTAGTGCTGAGTACACAGGAACTTATGTTTTATCATTATAGCCTCATTCACTCAGCTGGGAGGCCATGAACCAAGATTAGACCCAAATCTGGCCACCATGGCCTCTGGCTCTCGGTTGTGCAGTTAGATTCCAGAAAGCAAGGAGTGCTGACAAAGCCCTGGGGGCACGCACAGTCTTGCTTCCGTTTCAGGTGCGCAGGTCTGGGTTTTCCCTGTCGTGTGAAGGCTGGGCTACCGCTCTGGCGCCTTCCCACACGTCCTCAGCAGTGAACCACAAACAAATGGACAAACCTGTGAGTTCACATCTGTCAGTGCAGTGGCCAGTTTGTGACGTAAATCCCTGCTCTGAGAAGTGATTCTAGGAGGCCTTTGCTGTACCTTTCAGCCCTGGTGTCCTGCCAAGCACTGTGCGTGAAGCAGCCTCATTCTCCAGCCCTGGCCCTTCGGGCACCACTCTTTTCTGTGAACAGTTCAATGAGCTCTTTCTTCAGCCCAGCCATGCATCAGTGAGGCATGACATGGGCTTGGCTCACCACCTCCCATCAGTGGGCTCTCTGGACTCCAGTCCCAGGGAGGGTGGCCCCCTCCCCACTGGGAGCTGTTCCTTTTTGGGTATTCCCCTGGCTGGTACCCTCACCCTGGTAACAACTCCCAAGGGACTGCTGTGATTGCTGTCAGACCAACCACCCCCCATCCCCATAGCCCACTGCCAGCCAGGGTCTCCCTGAGCTTAGGGAAAGGAGGCCCAGGATTCGAGCCCATGGCACTGCTTAGGGAAGAGGCTTGAAGGACACCAAGGAACGACTGCCCCAAATGCTTTCCCCACTGGTCAGCATTCTAAGTCTGTTCATTACAGACATTCCTCTAGGTTTTATTTAGCCTACACCTGTGTTTCAGGTTGCCAGGACACACCTAGTTCCCACTTGCCATCCTGGTGCATAATTGTTAAGAGGGCCCCTTTCATTCTCAAAAGTGTCTTGATTTGGGTGATAAACCATGTGGTCCTCCTAGTCTTAGTACATTTTGTCTCTGGGAGATTCTGGTTAAGGATGCACATGGTCCCTGGGTACTGACATTTGCTAGTTTAGGTACTAGTGCAGAAAAGGACTTAAGGGGACTTGGAAGAATTGCTCTAGGTTTGTTTATCTGGTGTGTGTTGGGGTGGTGGTGGTGAAAAGAGACTTCAGATCAAGTGTGTTTTAAAAAAGACCAGATGCTTCTATCCTTACTTCCCATGCCAACCTCAGTGTGGTCAGGTGTCATCTTCTGTGTTTTCTAACCTTTCTGGGGTTTTACTCCAGGACTACAATTATCTGTGGATTTGCCAGATTCACCAAAAGACCAAAAGTTTCCCAAGAGCAAGGGCCACATGTCATTCCAGTTTCTATCACTGGTGTCCAAGCCCACATTTGTCACATAGTAAACACTCATTCAAATCTATTCCTTAATGAATAAATGAATCAGAGACTCAATTTCTTCATCTGTAAAAGAAAAAAACCTAGCCTATCAAGGTTGTTGGGAGGCTTCGAGATAATTTATATAAACTCTTTAGCACATGCCTAGCAAATTATAGACTTTTATATTAAATAATAATTTAGGATCTAAGTTATTATTAAAAGGATTTGTTCTGTAAAATCTGGATTCAGTCAAAAGGCTGCACTCAAGGATCCAGAAGGCCACATGTGGCCCCAAGGCTGCAGGTTCCCAGCCCCTGACTTAGATGTTATCATTGTTGTTAGTCATTTAATCAACCTAAAAGCAGTCCCACTAAAACCAAACCAGAGGACTGGACCTGCAGCTCTCAGAGAATGTTGCCATCATGTGTAAGTTGTTTTTCCTTCTCTGGGCTACCTCTGCAGTTCAGTGTCAATGGGGTTCATCTCCATGGACTTATTGGGGTGGCAGGGGGAGCACACAAAGTTATCTGTCCCGGAACTCACTTAGGATCATCAGTTCTTAGAAAATAAGGTAAATCATTGAAACAATGGGAGGAAGCATTGGCTATTTGGGAAAGGTCTCTATCGTGATTGGCTGCAGAAGTGGGGCTGTGTTGGAGAGGTGGCACAGCAAACACAAAGGATGCGAAGGAAGTTCTAAGGGCACCTTCATATGCTTTGCAGAATTCCAGAACCAAGATGATGGCTACATTCGGTATTTAATCCTTAGAAATGAGGATTAAATCTCCCATGAGATGCGGTATTATTATGCCATTTTTATCTGAGAACACTACAGGGTGGTGGTTAGATAACTTACTTAGGGGTCTACAGCTGTTAAGCAGCAGCACGGGGGTTCACAGCAGGTCTGTCCCAATCAGAGCTTACACACACTCTTCCCACAGCCTTCCCAAAGATGACCTTGGGACTGGGAAAGCACTTGCCTTTGGGAGGGGGTGGCCCAATCTCCATTCCCTGACCCAAGCTACAATAGGTGGGACACCCCCCCACCTCTCCACCCTTCCACCCTCCAACTCCCCCCCCGCCCCCAGCACAGGACCTGGCCCACAGTAGGCTTCCAGCAAACATCGAATGGCCAATGAGAACTAAGTTCAGAGATGTTCTCGCCAGGCCATGGCAGTAGGCAGTTAAGTCCCCAAACTGGAAGTATCATTCCTAGTGATGCGGAAAATGTCGCGCCAGGACTCCACCGATTGCCGCCTCCCCGTAGTTCCGCATCTCCGGGGGCCAGTGCTGTGCGTGGCCAGTTAGAGGCACGCTGCTGGGGCCTGGCCCACAGCACACAGCCGCACTGGACGCCTGCCTGCCGCTGGGACTCCGCGTGCTGGAATGCCCCAGGCCCCGTGCTGCTGCTGCCTGTTTCCGGCCACGCTGCTTGTGTGATCCTGATTGGGTAATTTTTGAATCCCACTGTTTTTGATTGGATGAATAGGCTTGTTGCTGATTGGATGTTAAAGCTTGCAGTTTATTGGACGCTTCTTGATACCTACCAAGGGTATAAAAGCAGGGGCAGACGGGCAGGAAGGAGGAGAACATCGGAAGACGCAAAGAGAGCTGTAACACTAGGTGTGCTGAGCCTGATGTAGAAGAATAAAGGCTGTTCTCGGACTCTTCGTGTGCTGCTCGGTTCTTTCCCCGGTCAAATGAATAAGAGCTGTAACAAGGGCTGTAACGCTAGCCGCAACACTAGATGCTCTTTGTCTTCTTTCTTCCACAAAGAGCTTGAGTCAGGAACCCAGAGAGAAATGTAATTTATATATTTTGCATGAGAATCATTACTTTTCATTTTATTTATTTTAAATAGGAGAGATAAGCTAGAAATACCTGTTAGATGCCTATTAAAAAATAGAGTTGGCCTAAATGATATGCATATAATTTACAATTCATGCTTCATGATTTCTCTTTTATCCTAAGACATTCTAAAATTAGAATTTATATTTACAGGTATAATATTTTGAAGCTGGAAAGGACCTTGGCATTCATCTGATAAAACATCCCATTTTCAGATGAGAGAGTTGAGACACAATTTTTTTATTTTATTTTATTTTATTTTATTTTTTTTTGAGACACAATTATTATGTGGCATGTCTAAGGCCAGCCTCTATGGATGGCAAAGCTGGTTAAAAGGCCAGGGCATTCCCTCTAGGCTATAAGTTCTAAGTGTGGAGAACAAGCCATTAATGGGTAGTAAAATCAATTTTAGTAGGTTAAAATTCTTTTACTTTTTAAAATTTTTTTATACTTTATTTTTAAAACCATTTTATGTTAACACAAAAATTGCATAGAAACTATATTCGTTACAATTGATGAATCAATATTTATATACTGTTATTAACTAAGGTCCATAGTTTACATTAGGGTTCATTCTTTGTGTTGTACAGTTCTATGGGTTTTTATAAACATATAATGTCATGAATCCATCATTTCTACATCATGTAGAATAGTTTCACTCCCCTAAAAGTGCTCTGTGTTCCACCTATACATCCCTTCCCTGCTCCTCCTGAACCTCTGGCCCAACTTTCCAAAAATAAAATTTAGAATAGAATTTTTTTAAAACCCAAAAACAGGTGGTACATACCTGTAGTCTCAGCTACTTGGGAGGCTGGGGCAGAAGGATCGCTTGAGCCTGCCAAGAGTTTGAGGTTGCTGTGAGCTAGGCTGACGCCACAACACTCTAGCTGGGGCAACAGAGTGAGACTCTGTCTCAAACCCCCCACCAAAACATAGTGTATACTTCATTGTAAGGTATCATTTCATGAAACTTTTGTTTTAGATATATACGTATTTATACATGTATATAGATTAAAATGCAAAATATATTTCTTACCATGGACTGGAGTGAAAAAATTACTTAAAATTCTCAGAAATAAATCCAGAAACTGAATGCACAGATGGAACATTTCATATATGAAACCAAAACAAAACAAAACAACCAAGAAAATAAACAAGCACACAAAAATTCTCTGAAGAGTAAATACAGAGAGGTCAGAGAGTTAATGGTTTTTCCCCAAATCCGTTTTGACTTTGGTTTCTTTGTTAGGGCTGCAAATCATTCAAAGACTTTAAAGTTCTCAGAGTACAAGATAGGGAAAGTTGGGGGTGGCGGGGGCAGGAGGAGTGAGGGTTTCATCCTTATAAAGTGATAATGTTTAAAGTTTCCAAAAATGTTGTCCCTGGATGGTAATCAACAAAGAAAAAATTCTTTTCAGGAGAATTTTTTATAAAAAGATTTATTTGGCTCTATGTCTTCGTATTCCTTATTTTTTTCATGAGAAGCATCATGGAACTAAGAGAGATATTGTTGTATTTAACTTCATGTTATGCCAAATGTCTGAAGATTTCTAAAAAATTTGGATTTATTCTTGAGTTAGATTCCTCAATTTCCAAAAGTGTCCCTTCTGTGTATAGCAGCGCTTCTTCTGTCCAACAGAGATATGGGATCTAGATATACCCAAGTTTTCAGAGAAATCCTGACTTCAAACTTTGAATCGCATTGGCCAACCACGTGGCAATCTCTGCTGTGATGCAGTAGAAAGACTACAGGTATGCTGGGGCTCAAATTCCAGGCTGTGTGTCTCTGGAAAGGGATTCTCTCTTTGTATACCTTTTCAAGAATGATATATAGAAATTCCATATCGTGTGATGCTACGATTATATTGGGAGCTTCCTGTATGAACAATATGCTGTGCTGAGCCCTTTGCATGTGTTTCTAATCCTATGAAACAGAAATTATTGTACTTATTTGACAACTGAATAAAGTTGAATAAATTTATTTAGTCTCAGAAAGCACAAGAAGCATGCCCAAAGTCACCCATCAAGAGGGTGGTTAAACCAGATTGGAAACCACATGTGAAAGAGCGTAGGCCCACTCTCCACGTGTGCCTAAGCATCGTGCTGGGTACATAGCAAGTGCTCGTCGTACGTGCTCAACATTTCCTAAAGGAACGACTGACTGAAGAACAAAGGCTTGGCAAAGAACTTGAGATGGTTGTAAGGATAAATAAGATGATAATACTACTATTACCTGTAATTTATTGAGCACGGACTTTGCGCCAGGGACTGTATTAAAGGCTTTGCATGTATTTTCTCATATCCACAGCGTACATAAAAGACTTAACACAAGGTATGGCATGTAGTAAAGACTTCAATGTTACTAATATCGCTATATATCACTACAATGGGAGCTATCATCATTATAGTAAAAGAGCTTAACTTTATGATCTTTTCCAAACCACACCCTTGGTGCTTCTGTCAGGCTTAATCAACAGGTCCAACTGAGGGTGAGCCCTTTCAGCAGTGAACCAGCTCCAAAATTGGTTTCCCCTTCCATCTCCTTTTCACATAGGCCTGATTGCAACATGTGTTGGTTAACCTCTGAATTACATAAAGAGCACTCAATGTGCTTTTTGGTGTGAGGGAGGAAGGGGTTGTGTTCCTATGTTCATACCTAGTTTGCATAACGTACTCTTCTCTTTCGGGGGTGGGTGGTGGGTGGTATGTGTGGTGGGGATGGAGAAGGAAGCCACCTGCTCTGGTGGCAGCAGCTGGAGGAAAGTGTGGTGACTCGGAATGGAACAGTACAGGGTGGTTCATCCTGGCCAGGAGGAAGGAAGGGGAAAAACCAGTCAGTGGTGAGATATGGTCAGGCTTGTGAGTGGCCTTGGGGACACTGGGAAGAAGTTCTGGTGAACTGGACCACAAGGGGCTATCTTAGCGCTGAAAGCTCCTTGCGATCTGAGCTAGCATACTTTAAAGTGAGGAAGTCTCAAGTATTCCCCATGAGCATAGGTAAAGTCTTAAGCCCAAAGCCTTGATATTAAATTTCCAGATGGTAACTGGAATTCTTCATGAAGCCCATGCTGCAGGCAAGAGTATTATGCACATTTTTAGAAATAAAGTACTTCAATGTAGTGGTCCTACTCAGCATCAATATATTTTGAAACAGGACTCATAAGAATATAATAGGAAGCCATTGTTACCTCTGATGGCTTAAAAATCTTTCATCAACAATTCTCAAGAAAGGGATCTTAGAGTTTATTCATTTATTTGTTCATTCATTTACTCATTCAGTCTGAAAATATTTATCATTCTTTTTTATTCTTTATATTCCCCGAGGTAGAACCGATGACCACCTGAGTAGACAGAAGTCAGAGACTGGTGTTTGAATCCCATTTTCACTCGTATTTAATTGTGAGGTCTTGGGAAAGTTCTTTTGTTTATAAAAGCTGAAAAAAATTCTTAGCCATTATTCTAAGAACTTTAAAAAATTCACATGAGGTCGGGCGTGGTGGCCCACGCCTGTAATCCTAGCACTCTGGGAGGCCGAGGCAGGAAGATTGCTCAAGGTCAGGAGTTGGAAACTAGCCTGAGCAAGAGAGATACCTGTCTCTACTAATAAAAAATAGAAAGAAATTAATTGGCCAACTAAAAATATATATTAAAAATTAGCTGAGCATGGTGGTGCATACCTGTAGTCCCAGCTACTTGGGAGGCTGAGGCAGAAGGATCGCTTGAGCCCAGGAGTTTGAGGTTGCTGTGAGCTAGACTGACACCACGGCACTCACTCTAGCTTGGGCAACAAAATGAGACTCTGTCTCAAAAAAAAAAAAAAGAAAAAGAAAAGAAAAATTCACATAATTCACATGAGATAATGTATGGAAAGTGATACAGCACCCATGAAATGATTGCATTTGCCTATTACAGAATGAGACACAGAGTGAACAAAAGATTTTCCCAAAGTCATAATTAGCTAGTAAGGGAGGTCGAGGTCATACATGAGATATAAATTCAGGTGACTGGACATGATATACAGGCCAGAGTTGATTCAGATAAGCAATTTCTTTTTTTGTAGTCTTCTTTTTTTGCATGTCACCTGTGAGAGGCAATAGTCCACTGAGATAGAAAGGGGTATTTACTGAGAGTGAATACAGATCTCACAGAATCCAAGAATGGAACACCAGGTGTTGCTGGGCCTCACTCAGACTAGCCAGGGGACTGGGGACTCCTCACCGACAGGGTGGCTTGACCCTGCGTAGCCCTTGTCTGTGCTTCCAAGCCAGCCTCAGCCTCTCCGCCCGTTCTGTCTGCCTTCCTCTGCTCGCTCATCCTGTGGGAGGCACACACGGTCGGTCCACCATCTCTACTAAGCTCCAGTGCTCACAATCAACTGGCAACACCTACTGAAAGTCCTCAGGGAGAAATGAACCAGCCTGGCTCCTCTGACAGAACGTGGACCACACAAGTGATTTCTGAACAAATGATTGGCTCCTGCTGGGTCAGGCATGTGTCCAACCAGCCATGGGCTTCCCCACCCACCCACCATCACCACAACCCAAGCCTAGAAGCCATGTTATCTCACTTTGTCTCAAGCAGCTGTATCTGCAAGAGCTGTGGGAGGCAAGGGTGCTAAATTGCCAGGCTGGGTGTTATCGCATAAAGAGAGGAACTATTTATAGAGAGAGCATACTTTGAATGATTTTATGATATATTTCAGTTATGAGATTTAAGACCCAAATTTTCTGATCAAAAAAAAAAATCAATTCAGTTTAATATTATAAATATTGTGTCGGGCTCTTAAGATCAGACACATATGTTCACAAGTTATGTCCACAAATAACTGTAATGTAAGACAGTCTATCAAAGTTTCTTAGAAACTGTCTCATAAAATTACATGGAAGCATAAAAAAAGGATTAAATCTCCTGGAGGAGTCAGAAAGCTTCCACTGAGTGAGTGCAGTTCGAGATAGGTCTTGAAGCTTGCATTTAATTGTTATAGAAAGAGGTGGAAGATGGGGAGGACACACATGAAACAGTGGGAAAAGCATGACAAAAAATTGGAGAAGTGAAATTATACGTACCCGGGAGAGAGGACAAACAATAGATATGGCCAAAGAGCTGGCACAGGAGGAGGGAAAAGAAACCAGTGCTAATTGACCCGTCTCAACCACATGCTGGACATTTTCAGATGACACCTCATTTAACCTTTCAACAATCCTTGAGGTAGCATTTACTGTCCCTATTTTACCGAGGTACACTAAGCCAGAAGGCACTCCCTCTGTAGTACCGTGACGGGGCTGAGGGCGAGAGCAGATGGAGGGGAGGTCCCCCCACCAGCTAAGGAGCTCACGCCAGATTCTTAAGGCACTAGGAGGTCGTGCAAGATTTCTGAGCAAAGAATGGCACAATCAGATCTGAATGTTCGAAAAATATGCTGGTGGTAACATGGAGCTTAGAGTATCCTTTCATTCTCCTTCATTCATTTAATTAGAAATATATATTGGTTGTGACGTCACAGTTACTGTTAAAATAAAAAAAAAAAAAAGAAATATATGTTGGAAACTTACTGTAGGTCAAGACCTTGCACCAGGCACTGTGGGAAAAAATGTTATGTATGCCAGACATGGCCCCTAATCTCATGAGGCTTATAACACATAGGCCATATATGCCTTTCTTGACATATATTTTATAATCCAGATGATGCTCAACTTATGATGAGGTTACATCCCAATAAGTCTATCATAAACTGAAAATTTGGTAAGTCAAAAATGCATTTACTACCCTGATAGGCAGGGCACGGTGGCTCACACCTGTAATCCTAGCACTTTGGGAGGCGGAGGTGGGAAGATTGCTTGAGCTCAGGAGTTCGAGACCAGCCTGAGCAAGAGTGAGACCCCATCTCTACTAAAAATAGAAACAAATTAATTGGCCAACTAAAAACATATAGCAAAAATTAGCCAGGCATGGTGGCACATGCCTGTAGTCCCAGCTACTGGGGAGGCTGAGGCAGGAGGATCACTTGAACCCAGGAGTTTGAGGTTGCTGTGAGCTAGGCTGACACCACAGCACTCTAGCTCGGGCAATAGAGTGAGACTCTGTCTCAAAAAAAAAAAAAAAAAAAATCCTCATAAACCCATCACAAAGTTGAAAAATTGTGAGTCAAACCATCATAAGTTGGAGACTCTCTGTACACACAAATACATATATAGAGAGTAAACTAAATTTTAATTATCTTTTAGCTCACAAAACACTATAACATTTTTGTTGTATTTATTATTATTATTATTTTGAGACAGCATCTCACTCTGTTGCCCTGGCTAGAGTGCCATGGCATCAGCCTAGCTCACGGCAATATCAAACTCCTGGGCTCAAGAAATCCTCCTGCCTCAGCCTCCCAAGTAGCTGGGACTATAGGCATGTTCCACCATGCCCAGCTAATTTTTTCTGTATATTTTTAGTTGGCCAATTAATTTCTTTCTACTTTTAGTAGAGACAGGGTCTCACTTTTGCTCAGGCTGGTTTCGAACTCCTGACCTTGAGCAATCCACCTGCCTTGGCCTCCCAGAGTGCTGGGATTACAGGTGTGAGCCACCGCACCCGGCCTTGTTTTATTTATTATTATTTTATTGAGACAAAGTCTCTTTCTGTTGCTCCAGCTAGAATGTAATGGTGTCATCATAGCTGACTGCAACCTCAAACTCCTGAACTCAAGCAGTCCTCCTGTGTCAGCCTTCTCTGGGACTACAGGTATGCACCACTATGCCTGGCTAATTTTTTCTATTTTTAGTGGAGATGGGGTCTCGCTCTTGCTACGGCTGGTTTTGAACTCCTGGCCTCAAGCGATGCTCCCATCTCAACCTTCCAAAGTGCTAGCATTACAGGCATGAGGCATTGTGCCCAGCCCATTTTTGTTTTAAAATATAATTTATATATCCTGGCAGTGTCCAGAATATATCCCTTATCATATATATAATTTGCAGATTTTTCTCCCATTATGTGGGTTGCCCTTTTACCATGTTGATGGTGTCTTTTGATGCCTGAAAGCTTTTAATTTTCTTCTTTTTTAAAAAAAAATTTTGTAGAGATGGGGATCTTGCTATGTTGTCCAGGCTGATCTCAAAGTCCTGGCCTCAAGCGACCCTCCCTCGGCCTCCCAAAGTGCTGGGATTATGGATGTGAGTCACTGTGCCCAGCCAGTTTTTCATTTTCATGAAGTCCAATTTGTCTGTTTTTTATTTTGTTTCCTATGCCTTTGTCATCACATCCAAGAAACTGTTGCCAAATCCAATGTCATAAAGATTTTCTCCTGGATTTTCTTCTAAGATTTTTATAGTTTTAGGTCTTAGGTTTAGGTCTTCGATCCACGTCAGTTAATTTTTGTAAATGGTATAAGGGTCCAACCTCATTCTTTTGCATGTGGATATCCAGTTTTCCCTGCATCATTTGTTAAAAAGACTGTCCTTTCTGGCCAGGTGTGGTGGCTCACGCCTATAATCCTAGCACTCTGGGAGGCCAGGTGGGAGGATTGCTCAAGGTCAAGAGTTTGAAATCAGCCTGATCAACAGCGAGACCCCATCTTACTATAAATAGAAAGAAATTAATTGGACAACTAAAAATATATAGAAAAAATTAGCCAGGCATGGTGGCGCATGCCTGTAGTCCCAGCTATTTGGGAGGCTGAGGCAGGAGGATCACTTGAGCCCAGTTGTCTGAGGTTGCTGTGAGTTAGGCTGACGCCATGGCACCCTAGCCCGGGCAACTCTCCTTTCCCCAGTGAATAGTCTTGGTGCCGTTCTTGAAAATCAAGTGACCATAGATGTGAAGGTTTATTTCTGGGCTCTCTATTCTATTTCATTGATCTATATGTCTGTCCTTATGCCAGTACCATACTGTTTTGACTACTGTAGATTTGTAGTAAGTTTTGAAATCAGAAAGTGTGAAACCTCCAACTTTGCTTTTAATCAAGGTAGTTTTGGCTGTTCAGGATTGTTTGAGATTTCATATAAATTTTAGCATGAGTTTTTCTGCAAACAAAGTAAAACAAAAAACAAAAGAAAACCTCACCAGTGGGATTTTGATAGCGATTGCATTGAATCTGTGGATTGTGTGGGCAGTATTATAGTTACACAGCATTTTGAATGCATTAAATGCCACTGAAATGTATACATTAAATGGTTCATTGTGAGTTATGTGGAATTCAGCTCAATTTAAAAAAATATTAGGTAATTATACCTCAAGAGCAGGTATGGGGGACAGCCTGAGGCAACTGGAAGAGAAAGGAGGTTGTAGTGGAGGAATGCTGGCATTTAAGACCTGTAATTCACAACAGTTTAGGGTGGGTAAAGATCCCTGAAGTTCAGCAGATAAAAGTGGGAAAGGGCAAGGAGCTCCAAATGTAATCAGCAAAGACAATGACTTCACTAGGAGATTCATGACTGCAGTTTAGGAAGCATACCAAGCTGTGACTGGTGGTCACCGCTGCAGTGGGGTGCAGTGGGATGCAGAGAGGATTTTAGAGGGATTTTATTATAGTAGCTTTTTAAAGAGAAAGAATACAAAAATTATTGCTTTAAAGCTATAGTTTAGGAACTTCAATTTAGGAGAGAAAGATCATGAACCAGGTGCCTTTAAAAAAAAAAATCCTTGTGGGAGTGACAGGAAGGTGTTAGATGATACAGGCATGGACGGATGGGGAGGCGGGCATGCCAGCTGGCTTAATCTCTTATTTATTTTCAGAGTAATGGACTGGCAGTAGCATTGTGGAGCTGGGAGAAGGCCAACCCTGTCTCCCAACCCTGCAGTATATGAGGACTAGTAAACACCACTCAACTCAAGACAGCAGCAGGGGAAGCTATGTTCTTGTAAGGTAGCCAAGTTTCAGTAAGGCAAGGAGTGGGAGACAGACTGGGGATGTAGCACAGTTTGCTTACCACAAAATGGGGGTTCCAGAGGGTACAACAGAAAAGTATGAGAAGGAAAAGGGCAATGGGGAAATGACTGTGGGAAGGGACCGATATACAGGAAAAGATGGAAGAATGAAGGCGCTTATATTTTACGCATTTATACAGCATGGGAATAAGAGGATTTATATAGGTAATAGTAGCCCTTAAGGGCCCAGAGAGACCTGTGATGTCAAGTTTAGCAAGAGTGAAACAGGCCTCCTGGGATCTGAACAGGATGTTGGATTTGAGTTGGGATGCTATGGATGGCAGAATTTGGGTAGATAATAAAACAATGATACGAAGTCCCAGAGGCAGACACTAGCATGGATAACTCAAGGGCCCAAGAGGAAACCAGACAGACTTAAGCAGAAAGATTGTGTTGGGGATTAGAAGGCTTGCTCCCAAGGGTAGGGCTGGCTTCTGGAGAGCCTTCTAAGCCAGCAGGAGTCAAGACATGATTTGTAAGAAACAAGGGACCATTACAGGGTTTTGGGGGTTTTTTGGTTTTTTTTTTGGGGGGGGGGTTTAACCAGTGGAGGGACAGATAAAAATAGCATTTAAGGACTGTTACTGTGAGAAATATCCATGCAAAGTGGATTGGGGCAGGAAAAACTGAACACTGTAGATTTTGCAACTATCCAAATATGAAATGGTGCAGGCTTGGACTAAGGAGAATAAAAATGTAATTTCAAAATAAAAACAAGCAAAACTTATTTTATATGTGGGTGAAGGGAAGAAAAGAGGGGGTTAAAAATTTTGAGTATGGGAAATTAGAGAGTTATATTTAGAACATGGGGCTGGGTGAGGTCGCTCACTCCTGTAATCCCAGCACTTTGAGAGGCTGAGGTGGGAGGACTGCTTGAAATCAGGAGATCCAGACCAGCCTGGGCAACATGGCAAGATCCTGTCTCTACAAAAAATAGGAAAAATTAACAAGAGTGGTGGCATGCACCTGTAGTCTCATCTACTCAGGAGGCTGAGGGAGGAGGATCGCTTGAGCCCAGGAGTTTGAAGTTGCAGTGAGCTATGATGATGCCATTGCATTCTAGCCTGGGTGACAGAGTAAGAGTTTGTCTCCAAAAGAAAAGAAAAGAAATGACATTTCTTATAGTTTTGGAGGCTGGGAAGTCCAAGATTGAGGGGCCAAATCTTGTGAAAGCCTTCTTGCTGGTGAGGACTCTGCAGCATCCTGAGGTGGGCAGGGCATCACGTGCTGAGGGGCTGAGTGTGCTCACATGCTAGCTGGGCCTCTCTTCCTCTTCTTGTAAAGCCACTAGTTTCCCTCCCATGATAATCCACAATCCATTAGTCCATGAATGGATTAATGGATCTAGTCACCTCATAAGGGGCCACCTCTCAACACTGCCACATTGGGGATTAAGTTTCAACATGAGTTTTGGAAAGGACATTCCAACCATAGCAATACCCATTTCTTTGTTTTTGTAATAAAGTTCACCTACATTGGGCAATTCAATAAATATTGAATCCATTGAGCTAGGTACAGGCATAGTTGGGGTATAAGGAAGACAAAAATAATTTTGCCTAGAGGGAAAATTCATGGAAATTTCCAAAGAGGAAAATTACACTAGCTCTGATTCTTTTTTTTTTTTTTTTTTTTTGAGACAGAGTCTCACTCGTCCTGACTAGAGTGCCGTGACATCAGCCCAGCTCACAGCAACCTCAAACTCCTGGGCTCAAGCAATCCCTCTGCCTCAGCCTCCCGAGTAGCTGGGACTACAGGCATGCGCCACCATGTCCAGCTAATTTTTTCTATATGTTTTTAGTTGGCCAATTAATTTGTTTCTATTTTTAGTAGAGACAGGGTCTCGCTCTTGCTCAGACTGGTTTTGAACTCCTGACCTCGAGCGATAAAACCCACCTTGGCCTCCCAGAGTGCTAGGATTATAGGCGTGAGCCACCACAGTTCAGCCTAGCCCTGATTCTTAAAGAATAAACAGGAGTTTATCAGGAGATAAGATGGGGAAATTTAAAGGTTATTCAATGATTATAATTTGGAATGCAGTTTATTTGTACTGATTTTAAGGCTGAGTGGAAATATGGCAGGCATGAAGAAAATATTTCATAATTTGAAAATCTCCAGTCTTATTAAAATGTGAAATATCGAGCAACTCATAAGACTTTATCGTTTGATTTCTTTTTTTTTTTTTTGAGTCAGAGTCTCACTCTGTTGCCTGGGCTAGAGTGCTGTGGCATCAGCCTAGTGGACAGCAACCTCAAACTCCTGGGCTCAAGTGATCCTCCTGCCTCAGCCTCCCAAGTAGCTGGGACTACAGCCATGAGCCACCATGCCCGGCTCATTTTTTTTAATATATATTTTTAGTTGGTCAATTAATTTATTTCTATTGTTAGTAGAGACAGTCCCGCTCTCAGGCTGATTTCAAAGTCCTGACCTTGAGCGATCCGCCTGCCTCAGCTTCCCAGAGTGCTACAGGATTACAGGCGTGAGCCACCTCGCCCAGCCTTATCATTTGATTTTAAATATGTCTTTAGAAATCCTAATAGCATAACGGAATCTACAAGGTCTCAACAGCCATTTTACTAAATTAGCACTCCTAAATCTCACCTGTTTTCTATTATAAATTTTATAAAAACATTATAAAAATATTTTTATGAGCACACTGATTAACTAAAAACTTGTATCTAATAGTTTAGAAATTTCTTTAAGAGTCCAATTTAGAACACACCTAAGATAAAGGCTACTCTCCCATTTTCAAGGCTTTTATGATAAAGTTGAAATTCTATTATAGTTTTATTTTTCACTGTTGATTTTACTAATTCTGTGAGCTTTGAAGGTTTCCATATCTTCCCCACATTCTAGTACCTTCCTGCTTTCTTCATTTGTAGATTTGGTGTTCTGGATGCTTAGTATTAAGAGTATGGATGAACTTCAAAAAAGCAGGTTTGGCAGTTTCCCAACATGGCAAAAATTGCAGAACATTAGGTAGTTTTCCCAGGGTTTCTGTCCTCATAAGAAAGCCATCACTGTAAAATATGTTGTCCCGTATTATCCCCTGCAAATCGGGCTTGCTTTCTGAGGCTGTCGGATCACACAGGCTTTGACCCATCTAACCCGACTCCCCAAAAACTACACAACCAGAGGACAGGAACAAGCAGCAACGGGGGATGCCCTATGTAATCCAGCTCGTGATGTTTGGAAGAATATTGATTTTGCTTTTCTGACAATTATTCTCTAACAATTAAAAGGTTTAGTTCAGGCCAGGTGTGGTGGTTCACGCCTGTAATCCTAGCACTCTGGGAGGCTGAGGCGGACAGATTGCTCAAGGTCAGGAGTTCGAGACCAGCCTGAGCAAGAGCGAGACCCGTCTTTACTATAAAGAGAAACAAATTAATTGGCCAACTAAAAATATATAGAAAATAAATTAGCTGGGCAAGGTGGTGCATGCCTATAGTCTCAGCAACTCGGGAGGTTGAGGCAGGAGGATCGCTTGAGCTCAGGAGTTTGAGGTTGCTGTGAGCTAGGCTGATGCCACAGCACTCTAGCCTGGGCAACAGAAGTGACTCTAACTCAAAAAAAAAAAAAAAAAGGTTTACTTCATTAATTTACTGTGCTGTTAACAACCAAATTTTGGATCCAAGTGTTCAATAGTCCTGTAAGTGGTTTATAGTACCCAGGAAGCAGGAGGCATGCTGCAACACAGACCCATCGGCATTAAATCATCTCCCACTCAAGGGCAGCTGCTGGCAGCTGGAAATTTGATTTAGGAACCGATATACTTTAAGCACCATTGTTTTTGTGTATAAAGAACAATGTGTGAGACTGGGTTTTTAAAGCATTCTTGATGTTATACTATTATAGTGTCCCTTATTTTCTATTCATTCACTTTCTTTGAATAGCAAACACTTTTTTCTGACTAAAATTTATAAAAGCCTCTCAAATTAGACACAGGCATTACTTTTCCTATTGTAGGCTGTTGATTTCCCTGAGGAGGAAGAGGAATCCGTAAAATAGCCAAGCACAGATCAAAGTATCCTCATTTTTGTATGGATAAACAAAGAATTATAAAGAAATATAACTTATTTATATGTTAATACACAATCATCGTATTTAAAGTTAAAATAATGTTAAATTCTTTTAAAAAATATATAAGTGAATAGCAATGTATACATTTGACCTCTACATTGTGGTTAAGGAAGGAAAATAAGGGGTCCCTCTGGCCCAACATCCTCCCAATGCACATGTTCCCTCTGTATCTCTGAACAAATCCAGTGACAAGATAACTTTCTGCTCCATGACACATCTCATTGCATTGTCATTTACTCTACTGTTAGGAAGTCATTACAGGTCTGTGCACAAGGCACTGTACTCAGTGTTCTGTGAGATTAAAACAAAAAAAGAATCAGAGTCCTTGCCCTAAAGAAGCTTAATATCTTGTTTACAAAGTTCAGACAATAATTATGGCAAAATCAGACAAGAAATTAAAAGGGCCACAGAGAGACACAAACCCAAACTTCATGGAAACCCAGGGGGAGGGATGAAATAGCCCATCTGGCCAAGGGAACTCACTGGTCACACCTCTGTCTGTACTGACACTGTGATTTCTCTTACCTACCTGTTAGAGCTTGGCATGTTCTGAAAGTTATCCAAAGAGGCAATATGGTTGAGGGGCTTGAAGCTTGGCCTTGGGAATTCGACACCTTTGCATATGAATCTGGACCCTCTCTATTTAGCTGAGTGACCTTGAACAAGTTACATGACCTCACCGTAGTTCTGTTTTCTCACTGTGAAATGGGAATAGTTAAGATCCATCTGATAAGCTTATTGAAGGATTAAATAATAATATTATATAAAGCGCTTTAGCATATGTGTGGTACTTGGTGTTTAAAGATGGTAGCTTTTTTTTACTTTTTTCATTTATCTTCTATTTTTCTCCCAATCTCTCTAGCATTGTTATCATTCCTAATAATATGGAATGATATTTTCTAGATCTCCTCACCTTTATGACTATCCTCTTCCACGATCTAGTTTTTACTCTCCTGTATAATGTGCTGTCTAGAACTTTACAACAATAAAATTTTCCCCAAATAGAAAACCTACAGTTGGGATCCCACCAAACATAGTAAACCAAACTGCTACTTCCCTTCTGACGTATATTTTTACTAATGCAATCCAAATTGCATTCAAGGGTTTTTTTTGTTTGTTTTTTAAGAAATTCCATGACCTTGTTGGTTCATGGCAAGCTTATGGTCAAATAACATCTATAGGCACTATTTAGATAGTAAACAATCAGGCCTCTCCTATCTTGTACTTATGCAATTAATTTTTTCAACCTAAATAAAGACCTTTTTGTTTCTCTGTCTTGTGTGGGCCTGGACTATTGGTTGCAAGTGACAGAAGGATAGGTGGACCTACCTTAGATAAGAAAGAGAATTTTTTTGTTGGTGTAACTGAAAAGCAAGAAAAATAGGACAACTGAAATGCTGACTCACCCCTCATCATCATGAACATTGGCTTCATTTTCTTACATACATGTCTTCTGGGACCCTGGTTATGGGCAGCTCCTGGCTCATATTATCATAATTTGAGCCACAGAAGAAATGATTCCCTCTTTAAGTCTTCCTTCCTGCAACCATTCATTAATAGAAAAATCCCAGGGAAAGAACTATCTGAATCAAACACATGTCAATCATTATTGAACTTCCCTGGCTCCCCCAAGACTGTTTGAGAAGTTGTCAGCCCTTATACCAATTACTGTGGCCAGGGAGCCTATATTAAAATGACAGCTCCTGACAGAACTCAGGGTATGGCAAGGGAAGAGTACTTCCAAAGGAATTGGGAATATATTTTAATGAAAGAAATGGAGGTGGTTTAGAGTTAAACTGTCCTGGCCAAATAGGGTCAGGACTAACTGAAGGTCTTTTAACTATTATACTATAGGTGATTGAATGATCTTCTTGAGTCAGACACAAAAACATTTTTGTGAAAGCAAGTCATTTGTGTTTCTTCCTCCTATTTTGATAAAGAACTCATACTTTATTGTCTTTATTGCATGAACTTTACTCCTTCCAGTTAAAATCAGATAAAGTAAATTTAAATTGATATGAATGTTTACAAGCAAATTGGCAAAACTTCAAATTAAATGACAAAGTCATTTAAAACGTCTCATTAAATAAAATGTAGCCTGCAGTCACTGTTATTAACCATCTTTTAGATCAAGTGTAGTGGCTTGTGTAGCACTTTGAGGCCAGGAGTTCCAGACCAGCTTGGACAACATAGTAAGACCCTATCTCTACAAAAAAGAAAAACAACAACAACAATCATTTAGGAAGCAGAATCAGCTCATGTGACAGCATCCACACTCATTTATTTAAAAATATAGAGTAAACTACAATTCAAATTAGACAAGATTAGATTTCAGAGCTCCTATTTTCTAATCCCTTAACCAAAAACTTTAGCTATCTTCCAGGCAGCTATTTTGACATACAGAGATATAAACTTGAGCCGGGAACAGTGGCTCATGCCTATAATCCTAGCACTTTGGGAGGCCAAGGTGAGAAGATCGCTTGAGGCCAGGAGTTTGAGACAGCTTGAGCAACATGGTGAGACCCCATCTCTACAAAAAATAGAAAAATTAGCAGGGCTGTACTTGGGAGGCTAGGCAGGAGGATCGCTTGAGCCAGGAATTTGAGGTGGCAGTGAGCTATGATGATGTCACTGCACTATAGTTTGGGAGACAGAGTGAGACCCTGTCTCAAAAAATCAAGAAAATGAAATCAATTTTCTGAGGATTTCCTGACTTTTAAGGATTATATGAAGATATAAGGGAGCAAACTCATGGATCATGTCCATTGATTATTCTAATTATCTAAGTTACATTTAATTTGTAAAACTGGATTACTGCTTTGGCCTCTTATATAGGTTTCTAAAGCAGTCCTCTTAAATTAACCATGAGTAATTTGTTGTTTCTGGAAGTAATAAAAGACATCAGTGTATTGCTTATGACTTGCTTATTGCAGAAACCACCCACGTCATTCAGGAGAGGTCAAATGCTGACCCACATCTAATGACATACACAGCTAATGAAATGAAAACAGGAAAATTTTTTCTTTTCCCTTATACCTGGATTATAATCTGGGCTCTATCACTCTTTGCTTGCCATGCATACCATTCTGTAGGTTAAATTATCCTACGGACAAAGGTATGGGTGATGGATATGGGCCAGTGCTGGGATGTAGGCCATTCATTGCTAGACTGGAATGCCCTATAACCCTATTGACCTAGTCCTATGTTTTGTGAAAAAGATTAAATATGACAATAAAATTAAATTAAATGCTTTCTCATCTAAGATGAAAACCAATTCAGGTAAAAGAATTTCAACTCCAACAGATTTTTTTTTTTTTTTTTTTTTTGAGACAGTCTCACTCTGTTACCCGGGCTAGAGAGCCATGGCGTCAGCCTAGCTCACAGCAACCTCAAACTCCTGGGCTTAAGCAATCCTTCTCCCTCAGCCTCCCGAGTAGCTGGGACTACAGGCATGCACCACCATGCCCGGCTAATTTTTTATATATATATTTTTAGTTGGCCAATTAATTTCTTTCTAGTTTTAGTAGAGATGGTCTCACTCTTGCTCAGGCTGGTTTTGAAACCCTGACCTTGAGTGATTCACCCGCCTTGGCCTCCCAAACTGCTAGAATTACAGGCGTGAGCCACCTCCCCTGGCCTCCAAAGGATTTTAATAACAGAAAATCAGCAAATAAAGGAGTAACATCTATTCAGTTAAAAGAAAGAATGGTTTTGACAGTCCATAACTGTAGCACCATATTCTTATAAGCAAGTCAGCTTTTTAGGAAGGTTATTAGTGCACAAAAAGATGTACTGGACAGCTGATATATCATGTTTTAAAATGTGAATGTTTTAACTATTCAAAACCTATATATTTTGGTTTTATATATAAGGAGTACTTTAGGAAATTACCTTAGCAATAAAAATTCATATTAAGCTCTCTGTAAACATTCCCATTGTATTAGCCCATTTTGTGCTGCTATAACAGAATACCACAGACTAGTAATGTATAATGAAAAGAAATTTATTGGCTCACAGTTCTAGGAGCTAGTCCAAGATTGAGTGGCCAGCATCTGGTAAGGGCCTTATTGCTGTGCCAACCCTTGAAGGAAGGGCAAACAGAGGGCTAGAGAGAGAAAGAGAAAGGGGACTGAATTCATCCTTTTATAAGGATGCCATTATTAATTAATTAATGCCATTCCTGGCATTAATGCATTAATCCATTAACTCTGCCCTCATAGCCTAATCACCTCTCATTAGGCCCCACCCTCCAAATTTGTTGCACTGGGGCTTAAGTTTCCAATACATGCTTTTTAGGAGACACATTCAAACCACAGAATTAAACTGGGATTTTAATTCTCAGTTACCATTGGGCTCTTTATATTTGTCACTTTTATATCTGTGACTGCATGAGATTTCCATTATGGGCTGGTGATTTTGGATTTACTGATTATTTTTGAGTGACTTACCTTTATCAACAATCTAATTCATTCAAATCTTTTATATCTACTGGCACAAAATCAAATGGGTTTGAACCAATGGACCAGGATGATCTAAGTGTGAATGGTATTATATCATTTTATCTTAGGGCTCTTTATTTAACGGTAATATATTCACTGGTACTACCTGTGTATTTATGTATGAGTAATTCAACTTGGCAAAATAACCAAAACCCCAAAACCCAAACACAATTAAATAGGCTGTTCTCATTAGATAGCTATCACTCTATTAAAGTTACATACTATGTTGTCTACTCCAATGCAGCACAGTTTTCAAGATTCTATTGTATTCATTAAAAGCTAGCATTAGGGGGAGGGGTGGCAAAAAAAAAAAAGCTAGCATTATTCTTTAAATCTGAATACACATACTAATCCCCATGGGCACATTGTTTTAATAATAAAAGTTGTTAAATTGCTTCATGGTGTAAATAATGTTGGATTAGGCCCTAGTCCAGTACCAACCACTTGAGGAGAGGTCAACATTCACTGACTTCCCTTCAGCTGCTCTTCACTCAATCCTCTGCAACCTTCTGTTCTTCCTACTCCACTGAAATTGCTCAGTTAAAGGTAACTTCTTTTTAGGCCCTTATCATTCTCCGTGAATGAATACAATGGCTTCCTAAGTGGCCTCCCTGCCACAACTTATAGCACTTTCTCTTCCCATACCCACTTTCTACACTTTTCTAAAATGCAGCATTCCCATGATTGAAACCTTTCCCAATGCCTTTGGGATACGAATCCAAACTTCCTAACAAGAGATCAGAGTTTACCAATAATATGCCATTTGCCAAAATGAGAACCCCCTTTCATCCTCTGAGGAATATGACAACCCTAATCACTCATTCCATCTTGGAGCAAGCACTCTCTTCCTTGAATGGCTTGGCATCGGACTATTGCGATTCTCTCTGTAGTCCATAACCATAGCATCAGATTCTTGATAAGCAAGTCAGCTTTTTAGAAAGGTTATTAGTGCACAAAAAGATGTGCTGGACAGCTGAAATATCATGTTTTAAAATGTGAATGTTTAGGCCGGGTGTGGTGGCTCATGCCTGTAATCCTAGCACTTTGGGAGGCCGAGGCGGGTGGATTGCTCAAGGTCAGGAGTTCGAAACCAGCCTGAGCAAGACCCCGTCTTTACCAAAAATAGAAAGAAATTAATTGACCAACTAAAAATATATATACAAAAAAAAAAAATTAGCCTGGCATGGTGGCGCATGCCTGTAGTCCCAGCTACTCGGGAGGCTGAGGCAGAAGGATCGCTGAGCCCCGGAGATTGAGGTTGCTGTGAGCCAGGCTGACGCCACGGCACTCACTCTAGCCTGGGCAACAAAGTGAGATTCTGTCTCAAAAAAAAAAAAAAAAAACAAAAAAAAACTTTAAAAAAAATGTGAATGTTTTAACTATTCAAAACCTATATATTTTTGTTTTGTATATAAAACCAAATATATATATTTTGCTTTACTTGGGTATTTCATCAACAGCTCAAACCCTTAATGCTCAAAGCAGCCTTATCTTATTCCCTCCAAATTGAGTCCTTCTATTAATATTTCTACCTCTGTTCATTGTTCCTGAATTCTCCCGGTTGGTAAGTTTGATATCCCTAAATCATTTGACACCTTCTCCTATCCCTGGGAAGTCAAGATTACCTCTAGTCTTTCTATGCCTTTTCCCTCCACTCATTCTGAACTCCTTAGTACTCTTTTTAAAACAGCTGTAGGAGCTTCCTTCACTTAGAAACTTTCTACCTCTTTTCAATCTCATCCACTGATGCCAGCCCTAATCTTTTAAAAATATACCTTTGAGTATATCATGTTCCCGCTTAAATGGTTCCAGAATAAAGTTCAATGCTAACCCTTTCTTGGTCTCACCCTAATCTACTTTTTCAATCTCATTTGCAACCATGAACCTATGTTGGAAGCAGAAAACCCACTCATTTCCTTCTGCGATCAAAGGACTAGCGAAACTGCTGTGCTTTTAAACGTTCTGAAGAGAACTTTAAGAAATGAGAGCCAACATATAGCAGAGCAAAATACGAAATAACGAAACGAGGAATGAGTCCACAGCTCCTGATTTCTACCTAACACTCTCTCATCTGAGAGACTACATTTCAGCATCGAAAGATATCCAGCCTTTCCACGTAGGAAGGCTCTCTGTTCCTTTTTCTTTTGATGATTTATTAATCAACCACAGTGCTGCTCACAAAGTAAACAGAGGGAAGAATGAAAAGGAAAAAAGGGTCTTAATCCCCAAATCCTTAACTTTGGAGGGGTGTGTCAATACATATTTCATTTGTGCCGTTAATCTCAGTTGCAAAACGTTAGCACGGGAGGACTCAGGGTCTCTAATCACTAGTACTAAGACATCTAAAAAAGATGAGAATAAACTAAAAGCTATGTAGGTCATCTTTAGACCCGCTAGTAAAAAAGTTTGTTATGGAGTAGAAAATTTAAAATGATCGCGAAAACGAGACCTGGGGGATTACAGTAATGTGCGCTGGTAATATCAGTAACCCCCTCTCCAACACTAGCCCTGCATTAATAAGGACGGGGACTGACTGCACCAACCCTTTTTAAAAATGAAGACATAAGAGCCACTCCTCTAAGAAATTCCTGCAACTCCATATTGCAACGTACGAGCACTGAGGACATGTGTATGCGGTCACAAGCCTGTGTAACCACCCGAACGCTGGGCCGGTCCTTCCCGGCCACGAGGAACTCGTTTCCATAAAGGAGCACCGCGCCCCGCGGCGGCCGCAGCCTCAGCCAGGAAGGGCAGTCCCTGGACGCAGACTACAGTCCTCACAAAGCGGACTGATCTCGCTCGGGAAAGCTTCGGCGACGGCGCCCGCAGGCTTCCCCTACTTGAGGCAGTGCAGGGGTCGCGGCCACCTCTGGCCTGGGACGGCCCTCGGAGATGCCGCCAGCGCCGAGCCCGGCGCAGCTCACAATGCGCTGGGGCCCGCCGCCGCGTGAGCGCAGGCGCCCGCTGGGCGGTGGCGCGAGGCGCACCGCGAGCTCAGTCGAGCCGCCTCCCCTCTCCCCCGCCCACGTCCGCGCAGCGGGCTCTCCGCCTGCCGGGGAGCAGCGGGTGGCGGGAGGGCGGGAAGCGGCCGGCCAGTCGGCACCTGCAAGACCCGGCCGCGCGGCGCCCCTCCCCTTTCGCCCGCTCGACTCAGTGCTCCTTCCTCTTCCGCCCCTTCCAGTCTCCCCGGGCTGCAGCCGGGCTCCGCCCCGCTCGCGCGGCTGCCCGGCCGGCTGTGACGTCACAGGCCCCGCCCCTTGGTATAAATACTGGCGTCGCCGGCACCACCTTCCCACACTCTCTGGCTCTCTTCGGTGCTGTACTATTTCCTTCTTTTCTCCTGCTGTCGCCTTCTCTGCCTCTTCTCATCCTCCCTCGCTCTGCTCCTCCGCGGTGTGACGAGGCCGAATCCTCTCCCCCCAGCCCGCGCCTTTCTTCTTTTGCCCGCGCCGTCCTATTTCTCTCCTCCGGCCGCCGCCGCCACTGCTGCACAGCTGGTGTCGGTGCCGCGCTTTTCCCCCCACGTCGTTCCCGCAGCCTATGGCCCAGGCCGCCTTGGGTATTTCTGCTCAAGGTAACCACATCCCTCTTTAAAAATTCCGCCGAAAAAGAGAAGACGCTTTACCCGACTCTTTGGGCCGTTATCTCACGTGAGTACCGAGCCGGGGGACGCGGGGCGGCGCGGGAGGGGCCAGGGCACGGGGTCGGCCTCGGGGGGGCGGCAGGTGCCTCCGGCTGGGCCCCGCCGCCCTCGGGCGTCCCCGCTGCGCCCGGGGCCGGCCGCCTCGAACATGGCGGACGGCGGCGTGTGTGGCGGCTGTCGGTGCCGCTGGCGGCGGCGGGCTGCGCCTCGGGACCCTCAGGCGGCCGCCGGAGGCTCGGGCGAGCCCGACCCGCTGCGGTTGGGGCGAGGGGGCGTGTGCGTGTCGCCGCGCGCGTGGGGGTCTCGCCACTGGGGGTCGCGGCCCCCACCCCTCTCCCGTGGTGCATTGCTGTTTCCGGGGAGGGGGCCGGTCGCAGCCCTCTGGGGCCAGGGTCCCGCAGCCCCGGCGCCGCGCTGCGACGCCGCCTTCGCCTGCTGGAGCCCGGTGGGCGGGCGGCGCCCTGGGCTGTAACGGCCGGGGTCCCGGGTTATGAATGGAGCGGGGCGGGCTCGGCGCCGGCCTCTGGTGACAGCTGCGGAGGAAGTCGGATTCTTGGGGGAGGAGGGGTTCGGGGAGCGCGGTTCCCCTCTGGTGGAGGAAAGTTGACGCCACTCGGGGCCTGGCGGCGGGGAAGCCCCGGTGTCAGGTAGCGAGCGAGAGGCCTTTGGCCCCTTTCTGGAAGCCTCAGGGCTGCTGCTCCGCCCCTGCGGCGCTCCTGATTGGGCCAAGTAGCCTTCACTCACCCCAGTCACCTCCTGGAGCCTAAGGATTAGTCACCATGGCTTCGTTTTCCCGTCCGCGCCACGGTTCCTGGGCAAAAAGGGAGAATGGCAGACTGGGGTGGCTTATCGAGTACTATCGTGGTTGCCAGCAGTTAATGGTGGGTGATGTGTTCTAACCCTTACATAGAGTATATCCTGGACGTGTGTTTCTCAGACTAAGCTGCTGGTTCAGAAACATGAAACGGTCAGGGACAGAGTTTACCGCCCCATAATATTTCAGCACATTTACCTGGATTTTTGTGGTGGCATCTTGGATACGTTAAAGTTCTGTGTCCCGTAGTGTTTCCACCGTGAATCCCCACAGAAAATTGCTGTGTGCTCAGCAAAGGTTGCTATGGACTAGCCTGGCAGAAATATGGCTAATGATTGTCTGGAAAGGCCCTAGTAATTCTTCAGTTTCTTTTACACATATGAGAGCGTAGACAGATAAGCCCTGAGGAGTTTTTACATTAAGTAGGAAAGATGACTACTAAATAAATGATTATAGGTGATAAGTGAAATCAAGTTATCAGTGCCTTTTTCCGCCAAGGTTTTATATAGATTTTCTAGGTGGTTGTACCTTCACCCTAGATTCTACAATTAACATTTTCCTTATTTGTATTTGCCATATCTTATTTTTTGATGCATTTCAAAGTAAATTGGAGACAGTAGAATGCTTCACCCCTTCAACCTTAGTATGTGCATGTCATTACATGTAGCTCAATACTGTTTACTATGTTTTAAATTTTGGGGGGCTAAAATGCACATAACACTAAAACCCACAGACAAAACAAAAATTCATCTGTGTAACACAGACCCCTATTAAGATGTAGAAAGTTGCCATGGCCCCCAAGTTTTTTCTTGTCTGTTCCTACTGTTTCCCACTCCACAGAGGCAACTACCTTTCTAATTTTTTAAAAAAGAAACATAGATTAGTTTTGCCTGTTCTAGAACTTTCATATAAATGGAATCATACAGTATGCATTCCTTTGTGTAAAAGGCTTCTTTAGCTCAGCACATTTTTTATATTCATCCATGTTGGATTTATCAGTGGATTGTTTCTTTGTATTGCTGAGTAGTACTAAATTATAGAAATGCCTTGCCTGAAATATTTTATAAAATAAACTTTGTTTTGGAATATTTTAGTTTTACAGAAAAGTTGGAAAGATGGAGTTCCTGCATACTTCTCAGCCAGTTTATCTTATTATTAACGTGTAACCACATGATGGTATGTTTGCCAAAAGTAAGAAACTGATTTTGATACTATTTACTAAATTCCAGACTTTCTGTGGATTTCAGCAGGTTTTCTTTAATGTCCTTTTTCTGTCCTGGAATCCAGTCCAAGGTACCACATTGTATTAGTTGTCATATCTTCCTCAGTTTGATCTGTGGCAATTTCTAGTCTTGCCTTATTTTTCATGACTTTGACAGAGTAGAGGAGTACTGGCTGGGTATCTGGTAGAATACCCACCTCCCCTAAATTTAGGTTTTGTCTGGTGGTTTTCTCATGATTAGACTGGGGTTTGGAGTTTTTAGAAAATACCACAGAGCAACTTAAAGATTCATTGGTAAAGGCAATGTGTGTTCAGAGAAATAGTGATAATTTTGAGATGCTAAGTTTTGGGTAACTACTGTCAAAGTATAGGATTTTCTGGTGTGTCTTCCTGGCCTATTGACTCAGTCTGGTCCTTCCTGTGCTAAGGTGGTGTCGTTACAGAAATTCTCTTCAAATAAATTTTAAGGAGCTTGATTGCAATGTTTACCCAACATTTTAAATGAGAGTAATTTGCCTTTTTCCATATTGCCTTTTCTCCACATTTCTGTTAACCTTCGTTCTTCCTGCTTTTTATTACATTAACTGTTCAGATTTCATCTATCCTGTGTGTAAATGTCCTGCTTACCCTATGTACCCCTTTTATTTTTTCTATTAAAATGTGCCTTTCAAATGTGGGGGCCTTCATTCCCTACCACTATCTTTTGTTAAATGGAAATGTTTTATTAGAGATCTCACTGAAGAACATTCTTGAATGTCTGAAGTTTAATGTCCTTAATGTTTCACATCACTGCTCTTGGGTTGCATTAAGCAGCAAAATAGCTGTGGATATGTAGCAGGGAAGAGATGAATAATGTTTCACCCAGGATAATTATCGTATTCCTTATAATAATTGAGAATGAACTGTCCCCAGCATGAGCGCTTTTTATTTATTTTTAAAATTATCTTTGTGTGGGAAGAATTGGATTGTTTGCTATGGAGTAATACATTGTTTGGAATTTAACATAAAGTTATAATCATTGTTGCATGTTGGTTTGGTTCTTTCCTCATCTGTAAGTGTCCTTGAGTGTGATCAGTTTGCCCTATTAGATGAACATTTTACCTCCCTTGGGGGTGCCTTGATTCTGATTGAGGTGAGATAAACGTTAGGTATTAATTTCTAGTTTTATAATTTTCTGTTTTCCTTCTAATCACCCCTTTCTAGCAAATACTATCAGGTTATATTAAACAGGAACCACTGAATTGAATAGAAATAGAGGTATAGCATTTTAGTCCAGAGGTGCTAATAAGTCCAACAGTAATGGGTAGTAGCCCATTTCTAACACTTAGCATTTTGTGTAGTATGCCAAGCACTTTGACATTTATTTGCTTCTGGTGCTGATGGAGTGAAGTAGGTCTAAATAGATGTCAGGAGATAAAACTTGAAGGGTTACTTGCCTAATATTATAAGGTAGTTCTCAAAGATTATTTCGGATGCATAATGTATTGGCTAAGTCATAAAATCTTTTGCTTATCTTTTTGGCATTGTAGTGGTATTTTATACTTTAAGCAAAGAAGAATTTGAGGAGTAAAAGGGTGTTCTGGGTAGTTCTATCCAGACTATTAGGTCATGCTAGAACATTAGACATATAAAGTCTTGCATATACACCAGATTTGTGGGAGTAGTTGGAATTTTTTACATCCTAGGCCACTTAAAAATTTGGGTTTTAGGGGAAAAATAAAAAGCAAAAATGAAATTAGATAAAGGCTGGAAACACATGAGAAATAACTTGGTAAGATGGCCGTGACGTCAAGTTCTGTGAATTTTGTAGTACAGCAGCTTGGAAATGTTGACTATAGCAAATTACTTGGCACTGTGGTAAGCCCTTTGAAAACATCATTTGTGTAATGTGACTTTAATGAAATACACTATTAAAACTAACACTTATTCTACAGCTCATCTTTAAGTCAATTGAACATTTGTTTTAACGTAGGACTATCTATTATTTCTTTTATTTCCTTCTTTAGGGCGAACTTTCTGACCAAGTATACAACTACCCAGAGGGCCTAGGAGAAGTGCTGTATAGAGAGCAGTTCGACTTCAACGCTGAGCCACCTTGGGAACCTAGCTGATGATAGGGGGGTTCCATCTCCCAACTTGTCCATGTAAGTATTTTCACATCCGTGAGGGACTTGTAAAATGAAGTAAAGTGCTGTGTTGCTTAGAATTTTTCAAAATTTGAAATTATATTTACCTCTTTAAGTGCAGTGACCCTTAAGCTCTTTAAAGTTCTAAAATAGACTTGATAGTTATAAGTTTACAGACTTGACTGATTTAGTTATATGCTTTGTTTACCAATGACTGGATCACTTAAAACTTTATCTTGAATATATAACAAATTATTACTGTATTAAGTATATATTACAGGGTAAGTTTTAGGAAATATTAGTTTAGGTTTTAATATAGTGAATATTGGAGAGGGGTTTGGGATTTAAATTACAGTTTATCACATCATTCAACCATTTCACTTTGTGGATTTGAGTATTTGGGGTTAATCAGAATCAGACATTTTTTAAATAGAGCAAAAGATTCTGCTCTCATTCCACTCAGTGAGTTATACCTCAGAGCATGGGATATGAAAGATAAATCTAAGTTCTTGTTTTTCTAGTTATGAACATCTTGCCAGAGTCAATGTGATTTTCTAGGATGTATTCTCTTTCATAAGGTGATTTATATAATACTCCGCTGTTGGGGAATGACTGTTTTTAGAGGACTTACTGAAAGTTGATATAGATATATAAATATATATATGTAGATATCTATCTCCTAGCATTCTACCTTTTGAACATATTTCCAAGGATAATTTTTTGATTATACTTGATTTTCTATGTATGGATTTAACTTTAGAATTGAACCCCTGTGCAAAATGTAATTCCACAGTAAACTTTGGATTTGAGCTTCTGTGGTTGTTTCATTAAAAAAAATTCATAGTATATAAACTTCTTGCTGTTGAAATTTGGGTTTTGGTGTTGAAATTTGGATATTTTTAACTTGGCCAGAGACTTGGAGGGAATAATAGCATTAGCTTTCCTGAAAATTCAGGAGAGCTGAGGGTATCAATTTAGTGTTTCTTTAGTCTGATCTTGTTAAACAGATTCTATTGAATAAACATGTTTGCTCTAATTTTAGAGTATGCTAAAGCAAATCTTTTAAATACATTTGATGTTAATACAAATTAGAACTTTAGACTCAAGTTTTTATGGCTAAAGTGAAGGAAAAGCAGTTTAAATAGTAGGGTTTCTTTCTTTTTTTTTTTTTGAGACAGTCTCACTCGGGCTAGAGTGCCATGGCATCTGCCTGGCTCACAGCAACCTCAAACTCCTATGCTCTGGCGATCCTCCTGCCTCAGCCTCCCAAGTAATGGGACTACAGGCATGCGCCAACATGCCCGGATAATTTTTTGTAAATATATTTGTAGTTGGTCAATTAATTTCTTGCTGTTTTTAGTAGAGACATGGGGTCTAGCTCTTGCTCAGGCTGGTTTCCAACTCCTGACCTTGAGCGATCAGCCTCCCAGAGTGCTAGGATTACAGGGTGAGCCACCACACCCGGCCTAAATAGTAGGATTTCTTGAAAGTTCTGACTTACAATTGTAGTGTTTCCCGTACTTTTTCCTACCTGTGTAAATTTGAACAAATTGCTTATTTTTTTAAACCCCAGCTATAAAGTAAAGTTGGGACTAAAACAGTTCTTTTAGTCCTAAACTGGCATGATTTTTTTTAATGAGTGTATTACCATCTTTGTTTGTGCAGCATAGTCCATAGTATTTGGATGAGCTGCTGAGTTGGTATTGTCTCCTAGGAGAGAAATGCAAAATCTCAGCCCTATCTAAACCTAAATCACAATCTGCATTTTAACCACATCTCTTGTATACATCTTAAAGAGAAACAAAGTTGTCACCTCTTGGTAGCAAGTCAAGTCATTTATCTAATTTTTGTTTGTCCATCTGTGTTCTACTTCTGATATACATAATGTTTTTCTCCTAAGTTGGCTTGGAATCTTTTGGGGGGTGGATTCTAGTTGCCATCACAGTCCTGAGTAGATTCTACAGTGGAAATTTAGCAAAAGCTTCATATTTTGAAGAAAGACCAGAATAAAGAATAAGCATTTTTTTAGGTAAGAGTCTTGCTCTAATGGAAACTTAACCCTGCATTGTTTAATATTTCTAGTGGTATTTCCTCTTAGAGACTTGAGACATCAGTCTAAATACACACACACACACACACACACACACACACATATACATACACACACACACACACAGATTAGTCTCAAGATATCAATGAGCTGATGTATTAATGATTTTTGCCAAATCATGGAAAAGTAATCTTTAGAATAATGAATAATATTGTAGAACTCAGTTCATAATGTCACCCTCTTTTTAGGGGTGGGGAGTATGGGAGCAGATAGAATACACTGAAGATATTTATTATTCCATGGGTTCTGGCAGCCAGAGTACCTGATTCTTAAATTTATTATGGACAGATACAGTGTATATTATGTTAAAATTCTAGTACTTGATTCTTTGCTACAAAGCTACAGGTCCTCAATCCCTTACTATCATTCTGGAATCCAAAAAACCCTTGACATTTTTTTTTTTTTTAACTTCCTTGGTATGACCTAAACTAATTTGGAAAAAAAAAACACTTGACCTGAATCTGTGCTGATTTGGGCCTATTTTTATCTTTACTTATCCCATTTAGTGTTAATATTCCTAAATTTTGCTGCAGAAATATTGTGATTACAGGGTGCTGACTCACATTCTTCTGGAGAGTATTATATAATATCTATGAAGTGCATGTACTACATTACTGTTATAAAATCTGAGAAATTCTGAATTCAGAAAGATACCTAGTCCCAAATGTTTTCTTGACTAGAATTAGTAAAAATGGCAAGAGAAAATTGCACATTCCAGAAATGTGTTATCCTTGTATCAGTAACAGTTTGCTCTACCAGACACTGAGATCCTGAGATTTTCTGTGGATCAACAATACTACTTGGCAACGATTAAAAGGAATTAAAACATTGGCCTTCATGGAAATTACTTGACACATAGCATTGCAAAACATGTAGCTATATGAACTCTTTTTGAACTGTTGTACTCTAATACCCCAATAGAATTTCTGTGCAGGTGGTCTGAGCTCCAGGATTTGGCTTCAAGGTTAGATTTTAAACCTCAGAACCATCTGAATTTTAAGATAGTTCATTCCATTAAGTATCTGGAAACTTCTGGAAGTTGCTTACATAATTTTTTTCTTTCAAAACTTTTCCTTAGAATATGTGTATGATGGGGTAGGTGAGTGCTATAAAAATATCTAGACAAAATAGATTAATGTGATGAGCTCCCTAATTTGAAGAAGTTTCTACATGTCTTTTAAAAATTCTTTAGGGCTTTAAACTGGAGTAAAAGTTACTCCAGTGGGCTAGTTTTCAATTCATTTCAGCTATAGGTCCAATTATGGTTAATGAATTAGCCATATTTTAAAACTTAAGAAATATTTTAAAACTTAAGAAAACTAAATTTGCTTCTAGCAGTTGCTTCTACTAGTGGATCTGATGATTAAGTTGGATTGAGTTGATCATTATCCTTACACCTTTTGATCATATCCATATACCTTTTAATGTGTTGTATGTAAGTATGGAAAAGGGAGTCAATTAATAGATTTGTTTAAATGGTCTTCCTAAAGTTTGCTTAAAATTTTATTTTTACCTGATTATTATTAATTGACTCTGTATGTTCATCTAGGAACTTCGTAAGAGCATCAACATTTTAAATACTCATATTCAGCCTTAATTTTCGTATTTACAACATGCTTTAATAGGACTTGCCCTACCTAAGTTAGGATTGTTTTGACTAGGAAAAATGTTCTTTGTTAGTCCTCCTTCCTCATCTTTCACTGTTGTCAGTAGAAAAGGGAGGTTATTGAGAAAAGGGGGAATTTTAGTTTTGGTATTTGGTAATTTAAAGATACTATGATGCAACCAAATTCAACAGAACAATCATTAATTGAAGTTGATGCTCTTTTACCAAAAAGATGAATAAAACTACTCTCATTGAAATACACAGATTTTAAAGTGTATGTATCCCCTTGGTGTGCAGAGTGTTTAATGGGGCTTCGCTGCTTGTGTAAAGTAACAGAAAATATTCTGTACAAGCACAGTGTAAATAAATAGCCTGTTACTGGATAAACAAGGTTTTAGGGACATGGTGTTCTTACTTTGGTCAAATTTAGAATTTTTTCTAGGAGGGTCAAAAAGACTGGAAAGCAGTGTAGACCAATTTTTAAAGGGGATAAATGGTTTTTGCATTTATCATCAACAGAGGATAGTTGACAGAGAAAACTAATAGCTACTACCAATCTATGTGTTCATCTCTTCTCTCAACCTGGTCTTATTTCAGAGTTTTCCATTTTGGGGTTTCCCTTGCTCTCCTTTTCAACCCCCATGAGGGAAGAAAAACTATTTGTGACAGTTAACTTATTAAACTTACTAACTTATTAAAGTAAGTGAGGTATCTTATATATGAGAAAGATTTGTAAACTGTAAAATCTAGGTAAATGGTAGGCTGCTATTCTAGGCTGGCCATTGTTCAGATAAGCCTAAGGGGGCTTTTCCAAGTGGAGTTGCTCACATATTGGTAAGGCCCAGGAAACACACATATTTTTCCATTCCAGGGTCATCCATGCCCACTTAAACATTTTGTCACAAGTTATGGAAGCACAGATTTAGCCATCCTTTAATCTAATGTTCTTAACATTATGCAGGAGTAGAAAATATTTGCATGGCATACTGAATTACAAGGATGGTCATCCTGCCCAGGCCATACCCAGCCACCATGAAGTTTGAAGTGCCTATAACTGACTGACTTGCAACAGGAGCCAAGACAGCAAACCCTTTTGGAATGCTCTGCTCTAAACTTTTTGCTTTATCTTATGTGTAAGCACATATTTCGAGTCTCTGTTCAGGATTTACTTGCTATAGAGTGTTGTTACCTTTTGTCCACTTACTGTCTAGCTTTGTCAACTTGTAAAGTGACTTTTGTTATGTTGAACAGAGAGTCATTCTGGGGATGATGAGTTTTTGTCTGTGATGTGTGTGGGCTTGATCCCTAGAAGTCTGAATTTCTTAAGAAAATAGCGTCTTCTAGAACTTCTCAGTTCAGAACAGAATCCATTAGACAGTTGGCTATTTAAATTTAATGAATTAAAACTAAATAAAATTAAAAATTCTGTTCCTCAGTTGCATGAGCTCTATGTTTCAAATGTGGCTAATGGCTATTTCAATCATCACAGAAAGTTCTATTGGGCAGCACTATTGTAGGATAATTATTGTGAATGTGAGTAGCATTAGCCACAATAATCTTAAAACATCTATTAATGAGAACCATACATATAAACATTTTCTTCTTTCTCCTTAGATTTGTCTATTTTAAAAAACCTGTTTCTTAATTGTAAGGGCTTTTTGGTTTTATGTTCTCTTTGAATCCTTTAGTTGCCTAGCATGTTCTTAGGATACATTTCCTTAACAATGACTCTGTTCATATAGACTGAAATACTTACTATTTTTGCTCTTTACTGCAAGGATCCTCTGATACCCAAATAAGTATGGTGATCTTCATAGCTCTTTACCTAGGTTGAACATGATGAGCACATTATATTTGGCATGACAAAAAACAGAATGGGACATCCTAGTGTATTCAAATATAACAAAGCAATCCCCAAATAAACAGTCTTCAAAACAAGAGAAGTTTGCTATCCTAAATTTGTGAAGAGCTCTTAGAAGTCAACAAAGGCAAAAACACAATAGAAAAATGAGTTAAAAGACTTGAAAACCATTTTCTGTTAACAATCTAGCAGATCCATTCCCAGGTATGTCCTGGGCTCTAGTACCTAGGTCAGTGCTACTTAAACTGCCAGCCAGCAGAATAGGGTCTCTTCGCCGGGCGCTGTGGCTCACGCCTGTAATCCTAGCTCTTGGGAGGCTGAGGCGGGCGGATTGTTCAAGGTCAGGAGTTCAAAACCAGCCTGAGCAAGAGCGAGACCCCGTCTCTGTCTACTATAAATAGAAAGAAATTAATTGGCCAACTGATATATATATAAAAAATTAGCCGGGCATGGTGGCGCATGCCTGTAGTCCCAGCTACTCGGGAGGCTGAGGCAGAAGGATCACTCAAGCCCAGGAGTGTGAGGTTGCTGTGAGCTAGGCTGACGCCACGGCACTCACTCTAGCCTGGACAACAAAGTGAGACTCTGTCTCCAAAAAAAAAAAAAAAAATAGGGTCTCTTGTACCAGAATGTAAAGTAGCATGCCACTAAACACTGTTTTAGGGTTACGTAGAAGAATAAAACTGGATTAGAAGAGCTCTAAACATTCTAAGGGAAATGTATCCACTACCACCTGGGAGAGAAAGAAGGGCCTCTGAGGTATTGAATCTAATTTCTTAACAGCCTGCCTAGCCTGGTCCTGGCTATAATAATTAAATATATGTTTTATATATACTTTTCCTTGGGAGGGGTAGGAGGCAGGTGGGAAATTAGATCTGTCCTAAGGTAACCAAAACAGTGCATTTCTTTAAAGGATTATTCCTTGTACTACTGCATTGAAACCTGGAGAGCTAGAAAACTTAAAATTAATATGGTTATGTGCTTCATGTTGTATTATTATAGTTATCTTTAATGTTATCACATCTTAATTGCAAAAGGAATTCGAGTATGTTACTTGAGTTGCGAGTATACATTTTCTCTGAAAAAAATCTAGTCCTTGGTATTGAATAGTCAAGACACATTTTTTTTTTTGAGACAGTCTCACCCTGTTGCCTGGAATAGAGTGCCGTGGCATCAGCCTGTCTCATAGCAACCTCCAACTCCTGGGCTCAGGCAATCCTCCTGCCTCAGCCTCCCAAGTAGCTGGGACTATAGGCACATGCCACCATGCCTAGCTAATTTTTTTTCTATTTTTGGTAGAGACAGAGTCTAGCTCTTGGTCACGCTGGTCTCAAACTCCTGAGCTCAAGAAATCCTCCCACCTTGGTCTCCCAGAGTGCTAGGATTATAGGCGTGAGCCACCGCACCCAGTCTAAGGGAGTCTAATCATGTCACTCTTGATATACATTCAAAATAATACTGAATGCTGTGACAATTCTGTATTTTGTTTTCTCATTAGGATAATGTTTTAACATTTATTGTGAGGCATTTCATTGGGGAACCTTTTCATAAGTACTTCATACTTGGCCTAATGTGCTTATTCCCTTTAGGGGTCCCCGTGCATGCCTTATATATCTCCTCGTTCTCACATCCAAGTACTAACTAGGTCTCCTGCTCATTCTTGTTCTTCTCTTTTGAAATAATTCTTCACTAGCTGCCTTTAATGATCTTCCAGTAGGGTTACTTCGGTTTTTCCAACCTTATCACCTGAAAAATAAGTTTAAGGGTATTTATCATGATCACTGGCTTTCCAGTTGAGCAAATCCCTGTCCTGATTATCCTTAATACTTGATATGGCCTTTTGTTATTGTCCATCACTTATTTTGGGGTCCAGTGTGACAAAAGTTTATATGATCTTAGAATCACCCAGCTTACTCAAACTTCCTTTTTCTTAGCGGTTCAGACTTGCTCTAAGCCTCACATCAATAGTGCCAGAGTCATCCTTTATTTAGAAGCCTCTTCTAGTGCTTCTAGTCAATTACTTTTAAAGGTATTCTGTGTGGTAAGTAATATTTTTTTTCTGTTGTAGGTAGAATGCAGAGGGGACTTAACAGCATTATCTGTTTTTAAAGCTGTGAGCTGAGCGCTAATTCATCAAATGCATATGTAAGAATAAAGATAGAAATGCCCTTAGGCATCTTCAGAGGTTATTAGTAGTAGTGTAAATTTCAAAATATCTAAAGTTCTCATTTTTAATGAGTAAAACTCCTTTTAGAAAAGTGGTTGATGTTTTAAGGTTGGGTTTCCTGCTTAGGTGTCTCTGAAACAGTACTCTCAACCTTTCAGCTCTCCCTGTTCTACTTCCAGGGAGGTCTCCACTTCAGAAATCCAAGACTCATATTCATCCAGCTTGGTGTCAAGTGGGCTGTTGCTGCCAGAATTATCTTGTGATTATTTGAGAGATGTATCAGTTTCTTCTGAAGTACAATCAACTGTAGAAGCCTTTGTAGCAGGTGTGTAACAAGGCAAGTGCCCAGCTGCTGCAGCCACTACTCTTGGAGCTACTTTCTCGGTGAACATGAGGACTCAGCGGCCTCATGAAAGGCTCCGGGGAGCAGTTTGTGGTTCTTTGGAGCCTTTTGTTTCTTTTGGCAGTATTACCAAAAATCACCAGTATGAAGGTGTAAATAAGGAATGTACATTTTTTTCTTCCCAGCTATGAGGAAATTACTTGTTAATAAAAGTAGTATAGTCATTGTAGCTACTGTATTAGTGTAAAATAGCCCGAGCTTTCTCTGCACCATATATTAACAAGGTGTTTGGTTGTGAAAATAGCTTAAGAGTACTTGAGTAGAGAACACCTTCTAGTGCCTATTGATACCAATAAACATCAGAGCTTTTATTAAAAATAGATTTGCTGTTAAGTCTTGAAGCATTTTGATGAAGAGATTCTAAGATATACATAGAGTAGATGTTTGATTTTTTTTAAAATTTTTTTCTCTATGACCCAGGCTGGAGTGCAGTGGCGCAGTCATAGCTCACTGTAACCTCGGGTGTAGGCAGTCCTCCTGAGTAGCTAGGGGTAGCTGGCACCATAGGCGTGCACTACCATGCCCAGCTTATTTAAAATTTTTTTTGTAGAGACAGTCTTCCTATATATATTGCCCAGGCTGGTCTTGAACTCCTGGCCTCAAGCCATCCTCCAGTCTGGGCCTCCCAAGGCGCTGGTATTACAGATGTGAGCCACCATGCCCAGCCTAGATTTTTAGAAGTTTAATGTAACTAATTCAAGGTCCACCAGCACCACACTATAGTATATATAGTGGTCCATAATGTGTTAGAACAAGTAAATAAGTCCCCTTTCTGTTATGTAAACCAGAAAAAGTAGTATAGTACTATTGGGAATTATTATTGCCATCCAGAATTGCAGGTAGGTTTGATATATTACCTTGGTTTGAGTCTGTATTCTTAGTGGAGAAGATGGAGAGTTCCTAGAAAAAGAATTCCTGTGGTGTTTAAAATTGAGGTGTATTAACTTAGCAAATCTGGCAGAAAGGTATGAACTATCCTCATCCTCTACACATGCACACTTATTTTATGCTGACTCTCTAGAATGTGCTGTGTCTCAGATTTTTGGTTTAACATATTATCACAAATTAACTTCAATAGCTCTTAAAAATATTTTAGCAAAACCTTTAGTGTTATTTTAGCAAAACCTTTAGTGTTTTAAATAAGGCAAAAATTTCAGAACATAAACCTTTTTGTGACAGTGGAGCTGTATTGTATTTTTGCTAACATATTAAGAAAATTGCAAGCAAAGACTCACAGAGGTACAATTTTGAACTGCTTTTTAGGACTTCCTTCAGTGAGAATAGGGGTATAATATTAGAAGTCGGAAAGACTCAGGTCACAATCAGCCTACCCTCACCCACCTATTTATTATCCCTTTTCAATTGTTGGAAATACTGGGCTTCCAAGTCACGTTTCATTTAAACAGAGAAGTTTGTTGGCTCAAAGTATATTAGAAAACCTGTCTATTGGCTGGGTATGGTGCCTCATGCCTATAATCTCAGGCTGAGCCAGGATTGTTTTGAGGCCAAGAGTTCCAAACAAACTGGGGGAACATAGCAAGATCCTGTCTCTACAAACAAAATATAATGATTAGCTGGGCATGGTGGCTCATGCCTGTGGCTCATACTCATGGTGGCTCATACTTAGGAGGCTGAATGAAGCAAGGTAGGAGGATTACTTGAGCCCCAGGAGTTAAGGTTGCAGTAAACTATGATGATGCCACTGCACTTCATCCCAGGCAACAGTGGGAGACTGTCTCAAAAGAAAAAAAATCTTATGGAGCCAACCTTCCTACATTCAGAATGGACTGGCACATGTGAATCCTAGGAGATGTACCTCCCTCAAACCTTGTTATGATGTTGACACATTACCTATCTGATGGCAAAACAGAACAAAAAGAATGAAAAATGGGCTTTCTTTTTCAACACATTTCCAGGGAGTTCATTACCACCACCCCTAAGTTTAAGAACTCTCTACTCTTAGTGTTGTGAAGTCCTTTGTCCATTTGTTTCTGAGCCCTACCCTAGGCTAGGAATTCACGGGAATCTCAAAGCCTTAAGGGAGGATCTAAGAGATAAACCCCATCAGAGCTTTATTAGTATTGGTTTTATTTTAAATCAGCTATTTTATTGTGGTTATCAATATGTTTAAGGAAACCAAGTAATGCTATATGTACTACATCTAGTTTAGTGGTTTCAGGTGGGCCTTAATCCCTTTTATCAAGTGATGCCCAGTGTAGCAAATGAATTTTATTTCTTTTTCCCAACAGAGTCCTTTTATCAGCCAGCCAGGGATTGGTTAACAACTCTGCAGTTACTTCTGAAGTGACAGTTCCATTTCAAAGATGAATAGCCACTCTATAAGCATTGTATCTTTCCCTTAGAGCAGGGCATACTTTCTGATATTTTTATTTATATTGGTGGTATATTTTTATTCATATGGATAATACTGTTATTTGTGGTTTGGATTTCAGTTGGTGTTTAAAACATTTTACTTCTATAAAAGTCTAATTTCTAGTGATAGGAAGCTGGTTCGTGATTGCCTGGAGTGGATCTGGGGGTATGCTGCAAAAGGGACATGAGGGAACTTATCTTTATGGTAGTGGTGGTAACACAGTTGTATACCTTTGTCAAAATGAGCACACATTATTGCATGTAAACTGTTAATAAGTGGATAAATGAAATATTTCAAATTTGGGATACTAATATCTGACAAGATTCAGAGATAGATATAGCAATATTAAAATGTAGAAAACAGTCATCTGAAAATGCCTGAGGCAGTGGATACCCCAATTATCCTGATTTGATTAATTTACATTATATGCCTGTATCAAAACATCACATGTACCTTATGAAGATATACATCTATTATGTGCCCATAATAATAAAAAATTTAAAAAGATAGTCATGAAAAAAGATAAAAAGGCTATTAGTAGGCATAAGAGATAGGATGTTTATACCAGCGTGAATAAACTTAAGAGTTCATCAACAAATGACAAGGTTTGTCTGAAAAGGGTTAGTTGATTATGTGGACATCATAAGAGACTGAGCTATATTGGATTTCAAAAAAAGGAATTCTGGTTTATAGGAATGGCATGATGAGGAGAGAGGTTTTCATTTTGTTTTAAACATGGTTTGATCACCAGCATCTCTAGAGCACTTAAGTGTTCTGTGCCTCAGCATCTTCATAAGTAAAATGGGGATAATACCATCATTGTGTGTGTAAAGGTTAAGAGAATTAATATTGAATAGATAAAATACTTAGAACAGCACGTGACACTGCTATATAAATGTTTATTATTAGATACAAGCTAGTGTAGCAGTCATTGAGAGTTGAACCTACTAGATTATGTAGTTTGAAAATACTTGGGGGAAAAATCTGTAACCATGATTATACTAATACAGAAAAAGCTCTAAAATAATATAGTAGGCATTCAGCAGGTACGACTGATGCAGATCCAGTGGACCAGATGTTTTTTTGAGTACTGAGGATCGTGCATGTTAGAGGAAAATTCCGTTTCCTGTAAGCACTGTAGCTATAGGAAATTGAGCTTCATCTTGTCCTGACTTGAAAAGTAGACCTCTTCTTGTAGTTGGCAGTAATTGCCTAAATTGGTCAGTAATTGTGTTCAAGTAAGTACTAAATATTACATATATAGTGAGATATATTATACTTGGAGACTTATCAACTGAGATACAGTAAGTCCTCTAACAGCATCTGTAGGTTCTTAGAACCTGTGACTTTAAGTAAAATGGCACACAGCAAGTCCTTGAATAACATTGTTACAATGTTACTGTAATGTTATTACAATGTTGTTATAATGTTAAGAAAAAAATTGGTTTCATTATAGGTTAGTTCACTTAAAGTAAGTGAAACATTATTAGGAGAAAGATTGTTTTTTTTTTATTTCAAAGTGTATTTAGTGTATTTTATGTAGGCCAAACATCTTGATTTAATATTTTTTCATCTAGTTAATAGAATAAGTTAATGCCGACTGTTTTGCCAAAAAGATGATGATGCTAAATTTAACAGGAAGTTCCTACCTTTTCTCTGGCCAATCTTTTCTATTGCTCTTAGTGTCTTGTTGATCTCCCTAAAATTGGTATTCTAGCTAGAGTTTCATTACTTAAAATAAATATGCATCCTCAGCCTAAATGTCTACTTTGTGGGTGTAGATTTGCATCAGTTCCAGTGTAACAACCTTTAGAGAGTGTCCAGGATGTGATTTGACTTCACTGTGTAAGTATTAGGGCTCATTCAGATAGACCTCAATTAACTCTTTTTTTTTTTTTTTTTTGTGAGACAGAGTCTCACTTTGTTGCCCAGGCTAGAGTGCCATGGCGTCAGCCTAGCTCACATCAACCGCAAACTCCTGGGCTCAAGCAATCCTACTGCCTCAGCCTCCCGAGTAGCTGGGACTACAGGCATGCACCACCATGCCTGGCTCATTTTTTCTATATATATTAGTTGGCCAATTAATTTCTTTCTATTTATAGTAGAGGCTGGGTCTCACTCTTGCTCAGGCTGATTTCGAACTGCTGACCTCGAGCAATCTGCCCGCCTTGGCCTCCCAGCGTGCTAGGATTACAGGCCTGAGCCACCTTGCCCCGGCCTCAATTAACTCTTGATAAAATGAAAAAATCTTCAACTTCTCAGTTTCATGGCATGAAAGAGATACAATGAGTTGAACTGAATACAGCTGGTTTCTTAGAAATGCATCTGTGTTAGTCTTTTAAAAGTTAAAAGTAAGTATTGTTTGTATTCCGTGAAATTTGACTAACACACTACAGCTTATTTAAGAGTTTGTTTTGGTGCAGCCAGAATGCTGACACTTTGGGAACCATTTGAAATGGAGTATACTTACGGGATGAGAGCCATCACCGAAGTGTGAACTCTAGCGTGAGGCAACAAGGAAGTGGAGGGGTGTGGCAGGAGGAATCAAGGACACAGGAAGGTCTGTGTAGATTTTAAAACAGGTTGCCAAGATAGTTGCTCTATGCCTGGTTTTTTTTAATAACTCTTTTTTTGTATATGTTGTATAGTGGTATGCTCATTATTAATGTGGCAACCAGAATCAGTATCAGACAGTAATATCCCATCTGGAGGACTTGTTTTATCACATTTATGTTAAATAATTTCCTAAATTAAACTAAGGACTAGTGAATTCAGCAAAGAAGGAAAATAGATGATAAAAATGTCAGTATATGTTGCCCCAGAGAAGAATGAGTGACCTGGGAGAGGAAGGTTTATTTGAATGATTAATTAGAAAGGGGTAGGATTTAGCCTAAAGCTTTTTTTAAAGATCAGATTTCTTAGTAGCTGACTCAAGATACATATACAGGCTAGGCGTGGTGGTGGCTCACACCTGTAATCCTAGCACTCTGGGAAGCCGAGGCAGGAGGGTTGCTTGAGTTCAGGAGTTCAGGACCAGCCAAGCCAAGAGCGAGACCCTGTCTCTACTATAAATAGAAAGAAATTAGTCAAACAATTAAAAAGAGGAAAAATTAGCAGACATGTGGCACGTGCCTGTGGTCCCAGCTACCTAGGAAACTGAAGCAGGAGGATCAGATTGCTTGAGCCCAGTAGTTTGAGGTTGCTGTGAGCTAGGCTGACGCCACAGCACTCTAGCCCAGGCAAGAGAGTGAGACTCTATCTCAAAATAAGTAAATAAATAAAAATAAAGATAGATATACATACAGCAGATACCTAGTAACTGGCTCAAGGTATGTACCTAGCTTGTATCTAATTTCCAATTATGATAACATTTTTTTGTTAATTAGCAACTTAATTTTAGCTCTATAAAAAGATTTTTTTTTTTTTTGAGACAGAGTCTCACTTTGTTGCCCAGGCTAGAGTGAGTGCCATGGCGTCAGCCTAGCTCACAGCAACCTCAAACTCCTGGCTCAAGCAATCCTCCTGCCTCAGCCTCCCAAGTAGCTGGGACTACAGGCATTCACCACCATGCCCGGCTAATTTTTTTTTTGTATATATTAGTTGGCCAATTAATTTCTTTCTATTTATAGTAGAGACGGGGTCTCGCTCTTGCTCAGGCTGGTTTTGAACTCCTGACCTCTAGCAATCCGCCCGCCTCGGCCTCCCAGAGAGCTAGGATTACAGGCGTGAGCCACCGCGCCCGGCCTAAAAAGATTTTTAATTCCCATGCTATGATTATATTTTTACAACAACCTTTTGAGGAAATAATTAAGATATGTAGCTGAGGTTTAGAGAAACTGATGTAGGACCCCTGTACTATTTAATGGCATAGCCAGTACTAGGTCTTCCGATTCCTACCTAGTCCAGTTATTTCAGCAAATGGGATCACTACCTAGGAGATCTACGTTGCTAACTTGATGTAGCTAGTACCATTTTAGTTTTAGGCCTAGTCAGTCTGTATCAAAGCTGTACATTGTTTCCTAAAACCACCCTCCACTGCCACTCATTTCTATTATTTTCACCAACTTTGAAATTTTTTTTCAGTGTGATAGTATTAAGTGGTTTGGGGATGTTATTTATAAGACATTTATCTACAGTTAGTGGTAGTGCTGTGTTATGTGGCTGGCATTGTAGTGATGCTCAGTCTAATATTTTAATTTCTTGGCTGCAGATACTTATTTCATTAGCTTTCTTTACTTAAATGAGTACAATTGTACGTGTTTACAGAAGCAGCACAAAATAAGATATGAATGATGGAGATTGGATCTGCAACTGTGGGTAAATAAGGTGATCATAGAGGCTTGTAATATATTGTGTGCATATGTGGTGGGTTACTCTCAAGAAGTTACATTGACATTGTTTTATAGATGTATAAAGTATATATTTACTCACTTTTTAAAATGGGCATTATAGGATATAATCCATTGTTACTGAAAGTATTAAATGATTTCATGAATTCCTCATTAGGCACTTGGCACACTTTCATTGACAACTCATACATCATGTTTAACTACTGGAATAATAGACTTTGATTTAACTTTTGTTTTCGCAGTTTGTTGCATATTCTAAGGACCCAGACATAGGCTTGGTGGCCCGTCTCTTGTTTTCCCTGGTTTATGACTTTCGGCTTTGTGGAATACGGCTGAGATGAAAGGATTTATTGATGATGCAAACTACTCCGTTGGCCTGTTGGATGAAGGAACAAACCTTGGAAATGTTATTGATAACTATGTTTATGAACATACCCTGGTAAGTGTACCATCTCATATTTATCAAATATAGTGTTTATAAAATTCTAAAATATCAATGCTTTGTTAATTTCCAATATATTTATCTGCTAAAAGTACTTAGTTCAGATGTTAACTTTTTTAGGTTGTCTTAACTCCCCATCCTTACCCCACTCCCCTTGTGATACTATTATCTTTTGGTTCCACATTAAAAAATGCTTCCTGATAGCCCTTCCTCTGCTATGCCTTTTAGCATCTGGCTCTCATGTTCTATTTGTTTTATTGATGTGTTGCTTGCCAACCTTCTAATCAGTATATGGCTTCATACTCATAATTCTCAACTCTATTCTTCAGCAGATTTTAATTTACTTTCGCATAATCTGGGTTGTGTACATTTGAGAATTTGATAATTTATACCAAATGCTTGCTCTCTGCTGCCCCAGGAGGCAACTTCCATGGAATCATATTCATTGCTACTTAAAGTCATTTATTTTCATTTTAGATTTACTGAGAGTTATTTTCATTTATTCATATACTGATTGAAAGTGTTTCTTTATTGGAGCTAATTTCCTATGTTCTCCCAAACTTGTTGGAGAATTATTTTCATGTTACTGGTGTTCAGTAATAGAATACCCAAGAAACTTCTCTATCCTCTTGACCTTCAGTCTACAGATGTGCTCACCCTAGCAAAAATCCCTTTATTTCTTTCTTCCTGTGCTATTGAACTTTGTGAAAAAATAGTGATACTTGTCATACTATTCAACCATTTCCTGCCAAGCCACTCTTCAGTTAATTTTCTCATGTCACCAGGAAGCTCCTGGTCAAATTTGGTGACCTTTCATTTAACTTTCCGCTTCTGACCTCTGCAACACTTTTCTTGGGTCATATATAATTCTTGAAATAGTCCTGTCATCCATTCTTGTCCCACATTTTTAGTAACATTTAGTGAGGGTTAGTCCTCATCCCTGTTCTCTTCCTCTGGCAGTCGTGTCTAATTGTATGACTCAAGGGTGGTACTTCTGTAGGTTGTTTTTTTCCCCCCTGAGTCCCTCAGCCCTCCTTTTGTTTGTCCTCCCTTACTTAGCCTTGGTCTTTCCTCCATAATGTCCTTGTATTCATCCCCTCCCTCCTCTATGCCCATTATTTGAGTCTGCCTTTGCACATGTCATTATAGTGACGACCTAACTTACCTACCTTTTCCATTTCTGTTCTTTTTCCTTAGTTTGCTTAATTTTGTTGAATGTTTATTATATACAAAGCTTCTCTGCTCCCTAAATTCTTTAGTTTTCCACTGCCTACTGAGAATTTTCCAGACTCACATTGTGCCTAAGAAAGGAAACTTGAATACCTTGTTGTTTTATCCCGTTTCTCTTGCTGGTATGCATAAACATCTTATTTTTCCCCCATCAAAGTAAACATAAAATTTCTGTTGCCAGAATAGTATGGATGGCATATCTTGTGAGGATGGGTAACTTAATACAACGGTCACACATAACCCATATTTTACATTTGTATTTTATCAGCATGGCAGTATATTCCAATAAGGGACATTTTCAAATAGCATGTGCTACAGAATTGAAAACAGTGAAATTGTCTTCCTGGCTTTTCAAACAATGTTTGGATATTGTATATCCTAAGTAAGATTATTTTGTTTGCTGTCTAATGTTCAATAATTTATGCTCTGGTCATGTTTCTAGTCCTACAATAGCTACAACTTTAAAACCATTACAGATCTCTCCCAGCTCCCTAATTAAAATCAGGTTTTTTTTACTATTGAGGGAAGATTATCCTTATTCAGGTTTATCTGACATTTGGTATACTTCTGTATATTTTAAATCTAATTTTGCCATCTTTGTGCATATAGACTAACAACTTTGTCTTCTTAAAAATGGTTTCCCAGTGAAGTTACTCTATTCTTTTATCATCTGTCTTAAGATGCCATTTTAATGGAGATACTGTTTTGTTTAGCATTCCTGATTCTACTTACTCTATTAGAGAATTCTATCCTGAACTGCCAAAGTATTTTCAGCAGTGGGGGAAGTATGGAGGAAACAGGTCTCTTTCTCTCTACTATTTAAAAAGTAAAATCAAGGCAGTTAATTCTGAAAGAGAAGGTCACAGTAATTGATTTCTTTTTTTGGAGATGAGGTCTCACTTTGTCACCCATGCTAGATTGCAGTGGTATGATCATAGCTCACTGCTGCCTTAAAACTCCTAGGCTCAAGCAGTCCTCCTGCCTTGGCCTCCCAAAGTGCTGGGATTCTAGGGATGAGCTCCTGTGCCCAGCATGATGCTGAAAAAAACCTCAAAGGAGAGATTATTTCATATGCCACTGTAGCATAGCAAAAGATCAAGTTTACAAAAGAAAAAACTAATGTGTTTAGATTCTTCTTTAATATATACTAGGTCTAATTAAATTGCTATTAAGAAGCTTTAAATGTAGTAGTGTATCTAAATATATGTCTTGGCTCATGTGGAGGGAAAAAAGGATGTTCTTTCCTACTTATGATCCTTTGTTTTCAGTGGTTCTTTGATCATATTTATCTTTTTTCATAACCATAATAGACAGGGAAAAATGCATTTTTTGTGGGAGATCTTGGAAAAATTGTGAAGAAACACAGTCAGTGGCAGAATGTGGTGGCTCAGATAAAGCCATTCTATACAGTGAAATGCAACTCTACTCCAGCTGTACTTGAGATTTTGGCAGCTCTTGGAACTGGATTTGCTTGTTCCAGTAAAGTAAGTATTTTTCATTTTTTCACTAAACTACAAAAATTTAAAATCCATCTTATAGTTACAGTAGGAGAACAAATGCAAGGAAGTTTGGCTTTTGAATGGTGTTTTTAAATAATTGCTTAAATTTATAGTCTCATTGGGAATTTACGAACTTTTCAAGTGTACCAATAAAAGGGAAGTTTCAGTTTGATGAGCCTTCCAAAGCTTTATTTTTCCCTATTAATGGAAAACCTTTACTTTTTCCTCATTCTTGGGCTAGGGCTAGTTCTAGACCAAACTACTACTGACTGCAGCAAGATTTCTCTGGTACAAACTCTTGCTCTGTTTCCTGGGTTAGAGTGCTATGGTGTCAGCCTAGCTCACAGCAACCTCAAACTCCTGGGCTCAAGCAATCCTGCCTCAGCCTCCCAAGTAGCTGGGACTACAGGCGTGTGCCCTGCTAATTTTTCTATTTGTAGTTGGTTGGCTAATTTCTTTTTATTTTTAGTAGAGACAGGGTCTCACTCTTGCTCAGGCTGATCTCAAACTCCTGACCTCAAGCGATCCTCCTGCCTTAGCCTCCCAGAGTGCTAGGATTACAGTGGGAGCCACCATGCTGGGTGATAATTTTAACAGTAGTGTAGGCAGCTTTACCAGAATGTGAATGGTGACATATAGTATCATCTTAATTTAACTTCATGTAATTTTAGTTTAATCAAAAAGTAACAAGTATGCTAATAACCAAATGAAAAGTAATAGAAATTTTACTTTTTATATGATGCCATTTAAAATCCATTTCACAGAATGAAATGGCTTTAGTGCAAGAATTGGGTGTATCGCCAGAAAATATTATTTACATAAGTCCCTGCAAGCAAGTGTCTCAGATAAAGTATGCAGCGAAGGTTGGAGTGAATATCATGACATGTGACAATGAAATTGAATTGAAGAAGATTGCACGTAACCACCCAAATGCCAAGTAAGTGTAAAACTTTAGTGTTTGAGAATATTATCTTACTATTTAGGGGGTTGAGTTTGCCTGGGAAGAAGGAGCATTTTTGGTAGAGCAGTGATGTAATAAGTTTTCTTTAAAGTTCCCGTATGGAAAATGCTAATGGCATTTTATTGGCTGCTTGCTTCTGATCCTTCATGTGGAATTGGGATGAAATAAGGGCAATCAAAATATGATTTTGTAATCTTTAATTCAAGGAAGAAAAGTTGAAGTGATAATCAAATTAGGGCCATTGATATATTTTCATATTTTATAGTAATAGTCTTAGTTATTTGACATGGGAACAAGATATATTTTGGTCAGGTTTTTTTTCCTATTTAGCAGAGGGTTTAATCTACCCTTGGGCTATAGTTCTTGAATGATCATAGTGTCTCAAGAACCTAGTTTCAAGTTTCTTTTTTTCTTTTTTTTGATTATTTATGGAGATGGGGTCTTGTTCTTGCTCAGGCTGGTCTTGAATTCCTGTCCTCTAGCAGTCCTGCCTCAGCCTCCCAGAGTGCTAGGTTTACAGGCATGAGCCACCACACCTGGCCAAGAGATTTCATTTTTAAGGCTCATGCTTTCCTTTTGGAACATGTAGTTTAATTTTTTACCTGCACCTGCATACACCTAGAAATAGGGTTTTTTTGTTGTTATTGTTTGTTTTTTTAATTAAAAAGTTTACTTTTTAAAAGCAGAACGTTTTCAGGCAAAATTTATGTTGTCATGAAACTGGTATGTCAAGAGGCCTTTAGAATATACTGAAAAGTCTGTTGTATTTTTATGAAATTGTTGACTTTTAATGAGCTATATATGCACTGAAGATGTGTATTATATCTGCATTGTCTTTGTATGTCTATAATTTTCTGACTGACTTTAATGGTATTCTGAAGATACCCTAAAAACCTTTGGATAATAGACTTTTTGGCAAAATTGTAAGGGAGCCACTTATTTTTCTAAAAAATCTTCCTGTTCAGTGAACATAAGAAGACAAGTTTTTTTCAGGGATATTAACTGTGTTAGATTGTAAACTGAATGGCTCATTCTTTTTGTTGTTTGTTTGAGACAGAGTCTCACTTTGTTGCCCCGGTGAGTTCCGTGGTGTCAGCCTAGCTCACGGCAACCTCAAACTGCTGGGCTTAAGTGATCCTCTTGTCTCACTCAGCCTCCTGAGTAGCTGGGACTACAAGCATGCACCACCACACCCAGCTAATTTTTTCTATTTTTAGTAGAGATGGGGTCTCGCTCTTGGCTCAGGCTGATCTTGAACTCCTAAGCTCAAGCTGTCTTCCTGCCTTGGCCTCCTAGAGTGCTAGGACTACAGGCATGAGCCACCACGCCAGGCCAGAATGTCCATTCTTGATAGAGCTTATTCTACCCCGTAGGTAGAATAATTTTGCTTTTTATCAACCTTGCCCTGATTTACCAACCTTTGCCTTAATTTTGGTCAAATTAGGGCCCAAACTTTATATTTTCATAATGGCATTGACTCTTTTAGTTAACGTGTTTAATACTTCCTTGTGAAAAATAGTTTTACAAATAGCATTTGTACATTTGCATCTTTTAGTGGTTTGTAAATACTTAACTCCTGAAAATAGGAAAAATTAATGTCTTCATCATCTCATCTTGGTTTGGAAGGAAATACCAAATAAATTTGAATCAGTAGACTAAAAGGCTGCTATTTACATAAAATAAATCTTCCCATTTTTTCCAGTTAGAAACCTGATGGGATGTAAGAGGTTAATAGGAATGTTCTGAGTAAATGGTAGAGGGTTAGCTAGTGTGAACATCTGAGGAAATTTGAAGACATTTAAAGCCCTGATATTTTTATTGAAAGACAATGATGGCATTGCTATTCAATTTAGTCTTTCTAGGTGAATTTATGGACTGATGGACTTTATTTGAAAGTAATGTCTCGTCTTTCATTACAGAGCCCAACCGACTCTTGATGCTACAACAGTCTTAACTTGCTGCATTTTCCAAAATCCCGTCCTTGTAAGCTTCATGCTTTAGGCCCTAATTGCTAGTTTTTTCTCTATACAGGATTGTTTTTCATTAGGTTCACTTGATTCATCCGTCGCTGGATTTGGGAGCACTGGCAACATAATCAACACACTTCCTACAATCTTCAGGCTTCACATGTGCTGATGATGATGTAAACCAACTCTGCCCCAATCATCTTCCCCTTCTCTTAGGGTCTTACTACATATTGCAACAGAAGATAATATTGGAGGCGAAGAGGGTAACATGAAGTTTGGTACTACACTGAAGAACTGTAGGCATCTCTTGGAATGTGCTAAGGAACTTGATGTCCAAATAATTGGGGTTAAGTGAGTATTTGTTTTAAACTTTTAAAACTTTAACCATATTATGGTGATAGTAGTCCTTGATTTAGGACTTCATTTATATGAAATCTAATATTTAATTTTTTCAGTTTTTTAATATACATTTTAGTTAAGAGGAAAAAACTAAATATATGCTTTGTCCTTTTTCATAGTATTTTGCATCTGTACCTTCTCCCCCAGTAAAGAGAAAAAATAGTAAATCACTTCCTTTTAAATTGAAAAGAGAATTCTGGTGAATGAATATTGAAATGTCATTGAGCTTCTAAGTTGTAGGTGTCATTTCATTTTTTCTGTTCTCTATCTGAAGATTTTTCCTCGTCTTAATCCCTGGGGGGCATTTCAATAAATCAAACTTGAATATTAATACACAGAAAAATTGACTTTTGGGGTATACAGTTCTGTGAATTTTAACGTTTAGCAATCAATATACAGAACCATATTGCAGTTAAATTTAAATATTTGGAAGCCTCAAGTATCACCAATACTAGTAAATGTAACTTACTGGTTTAATTAATGTTCATTTGTATTTATTTTATAATAGACACTTTTTGGGGGAGGTAGGGAGATAGCATCTTGCTCTGTTGCCTGGGCTAGAGTGCAGTGGTGTCATCATCATAGCTCACTACGACTTCAAACTCCTGAGCTCATCAACAATCTTGCCTCAGCCTCCCAAGTAGCTGGGACTATAGGCACACGCTACTGCGCCCAGCTAGTTTTTTGTATTTTTTGTAGAAATGAGGTCTCACTGTGTTCCTCAGGCTGGTCTTGAGCTCCTTGTCTCAGAGCAATCCTCCTGTCTCAGCCTCCCAAAGTGCTAGGATTAATAGGTGTGTGCCATCATGCCTGCCTTACAATAGACAGATTTGTATTTGGTCAGATAAAATTGAATGTTCAAATTAAAAATTTTGTGAACCTATTTGATTGGTAGTGCTTGTTACTTTACCATGTATACATAAAAGCATGCCCTATTGTATATACATGGAGCACAACTGATGATTTAATTAAAATTTTTGTTTATAGCATTATATATATATAAACATTGACTCTTCTAAAAAGCTGGCACTGTGGCTTGGATAATTAGAGACTGGTGCTTCTAATATTTAAAATATTTGATAAAGTTAACATGAATACTTAGTGTAAATACATTGAATGACAGTTGAAAGGAATTACCTGTAAAACTGCTGCTTTAAAGTTATTACCGTATTTCTTTCAGATTTAATGTTTCAAGTGCTTGCAAAGAATCTCAAGTATATGTTCATGCTCTATCTGATGCTCGATGTGTGTTTGACATGGCTGTAAGTTCTTTCCTTAAATTATTTTGCTATTTTACTAAGGGTCAGTATTGTTTTCTGCCTGTGTGGATTACTGTAATTACACACAATATGACACATACCTCATTTTTTAATATCTGTATTGCTTTCTGCCTGTGTGAATTACTCTGTCTACACCCAGTATGACACACCTCATGTTTTTAATAAATAAGCATTCAGGGCTCTATACAGTTATTTTTTTAAATGGGTAAAGAGGAGTGAAATAGAGAGTACAGATAGAATCAGTGAAACAATATCTATAACATTGAATTAATCTGTTTCTATTAGTAAAAAACCAAGAACTTACTGTACTAAAGGTCAGAACAGATGTTTACCTCCCTGGATTTTTGAAATGTTCTCATATCCATTACAATTTGGAATTTAAAATATTTTTTTCATCTCTAGGGAGAATTTGGCTTTACAATGAACATGTTAGACATTGGTGGAGGCTTCACAGGAACCAAATTTCAATTGGAAGAGGTAAATTTTCTTCAGTGGATAATGTATCAGAATAATTGCTTTCTTTACTACTTAAGTGGTAGATGTGTAGGCCTGGATTTTTACAATGGCAGAAAGTAAAGCCTGCAACATCTATTTAAAATTTCATTCTTAGAAAATATCTAGGCAATAAGAAGACCTAGCTTAACTTTGAAGCATTTGATAAAATTCTTGGAACCCTATAACATTATCACAGAAGATTTTCTATTTCAGTTGTGTTTCTGTACTTGATGGCACAAAATGAATTCATAACTTTAGCTATTTTATCTAGGTGCACATCACCCCTGTCCCTCATTCTGTAATATCTAGAAAGATTTTATTTGAAATTTTGCTGCTTCTGTTGTTATCCATCAAGTATAGAAAAATGACTTAAAAAAAAAAACGCCAGTAGGTATTTGGTATTAGAGTTACTATTATATGTATTTTTTTTTAAAGAATGCCATGCTGATAGTTAGAAAGTAAGCTTTAACTTAAAAACATGCCTCAGTAATTGCTTTGATGATACCCACTAAATGTTAATAGCTAAGCTTCATGGTCTGTAATTGTAACTGCTCAATTTTCCTAGGCAACTTAGTTAATAGCTGTCAAAATCTCTGAATATTGTAAATTATCTAATCCAATATTGAAACTATAATCTAGGATTTTAAATCCATAGGTTAATCATGTTATCAGCCCTCTGTTGGAGATCTACTTTCCTGAAGGATCTGGCATTAAGATAATTTCAGAACCTGGAAGCTACTATGTGTCTTCTGCATTTACACTTGCAGTTAATATCATAGCAAAGAAAGTTGTTGGAAATGATAAATTTTCCTCTGGAGGTAAAGTTTATAGTTTTATTTTTGTTAGTAGATAATTCCAATTACCATGGAGATGAGTAGATGGCCATACAATTATTGGTGGTCCTAAGCCAGCTATAGGCATCTTAGGGAGCTTTTCAGGATGCCATAGCCAAGGTTCCATTCTGTAAGAACACCTGACTCCAGCTCTCCTGGTTGTGATGTTTAGATAGGTATGCATGTTTTAAGTAAACTTCCACCAGATGACTGATTCTTATCCCTTGTTCAGAACTGATATTTTATTGTGATCCTTTTCTATTCCTCTTACCTCAGATGGGTCACAGGGGAAATCTGCTTCATACTTTCTAATATAGGTAACAAGGGCCAACAAAGAGTCCTTTTTTGAGAGAGAGAGAGTGTCTCACTCTGTTGCCCAGGCTAGAGTGCTGTGGCGTCAGCTTAGCTCACAGCAGCCTTAAACTCCTGGGCTCAAGCAATCCTTCTGCCTCAGCCTCCCAAGTAGCTGGGACTACAGGCATGCGCCACCATGTCCAGCTAATTTTTTCTATATATTTTTAGTTGGCAGATTAATTTATGTTTTTAGTATAGATGGTCTCACTCTTGCTCAGCCTGGTCTTGAACTCCTGAGCTCAAACGATCTGCCCGCCTCAGCCTCCCAGAGTGCTAGGATTACAGACTTGAGCCACCACACCCAGCGAAAGAGTCCTTTTAATCCATCTCAAATCAAACCAACAAAAAGACAGTAGACAGTGTTGACCAGCATTGCTGTAGGAAATACTGTGTTCTCATTTAGGAAATTTATTTTTTCCCCACCATGCGCTAATCCATAGTCCATAGGGAAATTGTCTATTTTCCCAATATTATCCTTTATAGCTTTTTATTTTTCCTCATTTAGACTATAGTCCAGAACTATGTATTACACTTGTCATTTCTCCTTTAACCAGGAAAAATTTTCTCAACTCATGACTTTGTATTTCTTTAACATTTTTGAAGAGTAGAAGTTTTTTAGATGTTCCTCATTTCAGGCTTGTTTGATTGATAGATCCTCATGATTAGATGTTTCAGGATATGCATTTTGGTCATAAAGTTCACCAAAGAAATATTCTGTTCTTCTTGGTGCATCATTAGGAGACCACATGGTATTGTGGCATCTTCTAATATAGATCGTATTAAGATTTTCTGTTTTGTTTTCTGATGCTAGTTTTGATCAGTTGGTTGCCAGGCAGGTTTTTCCATTGTGAAATGACAAGGTAATTTAAAAATGTAAATAAGCTACCTGTTTCTCAGCAGACTTTCACTCCATTTAGTTATAGCATCTATTGATGAATGTCTTTTAAAATTTTTTTGTTTTTTCTGTTTAACTTGTCACTGAGTTAAAGCTCAAAATTCCTAACTCCATTCGGTCTGTATTAGTTGGCTTTTACTTAATGAAGAACCTTTCTTTCCTTCCTATTTATATTGTTTAGACTTAGAGATATTTATTCAAGGTTATATAATCTATTACTTTCATTATTTTACCATCACAGATTTGGGTCTTTTTAACAAGTCACCCCATATTCTCTGAGCACTTTATTTTGTGGAATATGTTTTGTGGAATATGTGGAAGATGTTTCAGGCTCATTTTATCCTTTCCCCGCTTCAGTCCTTTCTCCAAAGAACCTTGGTTCATTTTTGTGGAGAGTGGTATTTTAAAAAACAGGAAATGAGTATTGGTCACTCTAAAAGCAGGATTGCTGGGTCCTAGAATGGATGTTTTCAAAGTGATAGTTGGTATTGTATGCTCCCACTGGCAGTGTATACATGTGAGTTCTGATCTCTCCTCACCCTCACTGTTAAGTGTTTTGTGGTAGTGGTAGCTTATAATTTGCATTTTCCTGATGACTAATGTAGAGACTTTTTCATTTGCTCATTGGTTATCTTCCTTTATGAAATGTATGTTCAATTTTTTAAGCTAACTGTTTTATTTTAAGGTATGTCTGAATGTCAGTCTCTTTTTTTAGTTAATTTAAATATTTTGAGAAATGTGAAGATTACATTAATTAAAAGCTATTACTTCAGTGTTTTGATAAGCCTTGTGTACTAAGTATATATGACATCTTATTATGAAGTCATCTTCCCTTTTCCTGTTTATTTCAGTAGGAAAAACCGGAAGTGATGAACCAGCCTTCATGTATTATATGAATGATGGTGTTTATGGTTCTTTTGCAAGTAAACTGTCTGAGGACTTAAATACCATTCCAGAGGTTCACAAGGTAAGTTTTAACACAAATAATATCAGAACCTATTAGGCAGTTTATAAACTGAACCTGTTATTTTTAAGATAACTCTCAATTTTTTGAGAAATATTTTAGGTTGGGGAAAAATGCCCCCTTTTTTAGGATTTGCATTTTTCTGGCTGAGTCCCTTTAGTGTTAGCTGTCCTTATAATGGAGTTAATGGTACCACTGAGCCCTAAGAAGTTCTTCCTCTGGTAGAAGTTCCCTTTCCTCTGGTTCTGGGCCTTTCTTACATAGGCACATTGGACTTGAGATAGTGAATAATGCTTTTCTGATCTACCCCAGATTCAACACCTGCATGAGTATGAGTAGAAATTAATAACTTTTTTAAAAAAAACTTTCCCTACAGAAATACAAGAAAGATGAGCCTCTGTTTATAAGCAGCCTTTGGGGTCCATCCTGTGATGAGCTTGATCAAATTGTGGAAAGCTGTCTTCTTCCTGAGCTGAATGTGGGAGATTGGCTTATCTTTGAAAACATGGGAGCAGATTCTTTCCATGAACCATCTGCTTTTAATGATTTTCAGAGGCCAACTATTTATTACATGATGTCATTCAGTGATTGGTAAGGTGATTTTATTTTAAAGCAGTTGGGATATTTGAGGTGACATTTTAGATTTGCTAATAACTTTAATTTTGTAATGAACGCATAACTTACAAGTACAGTCATGTGTCACTTGATGAGATTTTGTTTTGAGAAATGTGTCATAAGTATTTGAAGAGGGTAGAGCCTACTACACCTAGACTATATAAGGTAGCCTATTGCTTCTAGGCTACAAGCCTGTACACTGTGTTACTATATTGAATACTGTAGGCAGTTCTAACAGAACTGTAAGTTACTTGTATATCTAAAGGTACTTAAACACAGAAGCTTATATCACGACAGCTATGACATCACTAGGCAATAGGAATTTTTCATCTCCATTGTTGTCTTTATGGTACCACAGTTGTATATGGAGTTTATTTTTGATCACAATGTCGCTGTGCAGCATATGACTGTAATAGAAAAATGATAATCTTTTAAGGGTTTTTTGCAAGACTAGTTATAGGTATGTCTCATTTTCCATTTTTTATGTGATTGTGTGGTCTTTGGGCTTCAATTCAGAATTTTGCTTATTTTTATTTAGGTATGAGATGCAAGATGCTGGAGTTACTTCAGACACAATGATGAAGAACTTCTTCTTTGTGCCTTCTTGCATTCAGCTGAGCCAAGAAGACAGCTTTTCCACGGAAGCTTAAACAGGCATTAACGCTTCTTTAGATCTGAAGTTGCAGGTTAAGTTTGTCTGGTCGACATTCCAGTGTGGAAAAATTCAAACAATCTTCTCTGTTAATTTTCTTGGAAACAAAACCATTAATAATAGCTATTTGGGACCAGACAAAATCAGCTTTCATCTATAATTCATTGGGGGTAATGGGAGATTTAGATAATGTATCCAGATTTAAACTTAACAGTGTGTCCTACCCCTTAAGCGTTTAAAATAAAATATGCAACAAAATGGATGACTTAGTGGAGATGGAAGCCCATTAATTGGGTTCCCCATTAAACCGTTTACATACAAGTACACAGTTTTTATACTAAGGATTCGTGTTAAAAAGTCTTGTAAAGTTATGTCTTTCACCCAGATATATCAAATGTCAGTGGAAGACCAGTGTGACTTCATTAGATACGTTTAGTGTATTTAGAATGTGTAAATTTGTGCTTTGAACTGTAGTTTAATAAATGTAAAATTGCATCATAGTATTTGTTGTATTTGACCTAATGTAACCCTTGTATGATTGCAATAAAATTTTGTGTAGATTTTACTGTTTTTTCAGGCTAAAACTTTGGGAAAGGGGCTAGCTAGCAAAGGTAGGTTTGAAATAGATGTGTATTTGGACTGTTTGGAAGGTTATTTTTCTTTATCGCCCACTTAAGTTTAGTTTGGCTCAGTGCATTTTTCAGTTATTTAATTAGTAATTTAAGTAAAGTGTTTGGTAAATCATTGTGAAGTTCAGATTCATTATGGAGAGTTGATGTGCAGTAAGCATGATGTTTAACAATTTTAACACCAAAAATGTTAATCCTGCATAAACCAATTGTAATAATTAATAGGTGTTTCTGTATAGATAGATGCATAGAGTACCTTAGTAAATCTTTGAATCACAAATCTTTCGGCTGAAATGGAAGATTCTATTAAATACTTTGAAGAAACTTGAGGGGAGGGAAATAAAATTGCAGAAAACTGCAGAGCACTAAAACTTAAAAGAAGGGCTAATGTTTATTCAGAAACCTGATGCTCTTTTGCACGAAATATTTAAATTCAGAGTTGGGGGATTGGGGTGAAGCACACTTATTTTCTTCAATTTCTCAATTGCAGTGATTTCAAATTTAGGACTTTGTTGTTGGTTTGAACAATTCCCTTAGTTTCTTTTACCCATTTGTTCAGCTTAGTAATTTTAATTCTTTTCTTACTAAAATTTTATGGTGGTTGGGGAAGGGAGTTAGCATCACTAACCTGACAGTTGTTGCCAGGAATTTGCTTTGTTCACTGCTAGTATATTAGTAATCCTAGATCTCAGAATCACAATAGTAATAAAATACAGGGGTCATTTTTTTCCTAACTTACTCTATGTTCAGATGTGGAATTTCTGTCTCCCAAGAGGAAATGTGACTTCACTTTGGTGCCAATGGACAGAAAATTCTACCTGTGCTACATAGGAGAAGTTTGGAATGCACTTAATAACTGGTTTTTAACACCTTGATTTCAAGGTGGAAAGAAATTGATCATGAATCTGTAATAAATTTCAATCTCTTAAACCAGTAGGTGCTTAATATTTTTTGATTTGATTAATGCCCATTTGAATTTCATGGGTTCTATTAATTAAAAATGTTTAGGATCCCAATCCATTGTCATCTAATTGCCCTGGGACTTTTCCAAGGTATACTGTGGGATTTTGTGCAAAATTCCCAGCTACCATGCAACTTTTTTTTAAACCGTACAAGGAGGAGGAATTGTTTCCTACCTTCTTTACATGTTGTGCATTGTTGTGGTCCAGAAATGCCAAACCTTTTTAAAGATGGTGCAACTTTGAGTCCTTGGCTTAACTACACAGCCTTGAACTTCGTGGCATATCATTTTTGCCATATCCATAGGAGAGCTGTTCTATGTGAACCAGCTCAAGAGTTGCAGATATCACATGTGAATAATATGGTAACTTTAAGAAATGTCTGTATTGTATTTGAAGACTGTTTGCCATAAATCTGAAGTTTGAACCAATGTATTTCAATTTGGTATGCTAAAAAAGTACTGAATTAATGTAAATTTTTTGTTACAATATTGTAATCTCAGTTCAAAATTTAACTGAAAATATAAAACCCAAATGATTTCTATATAGTAAATTGAACTGTAAAGGTAACTTGTGTGTGATTCTGAATACATAGATAAAATGTTTTTATTCCTCCTCACGGTTTACTTTGATGGTTTTGAGGTAAAATTTTTCGTATCAGCTTTGTATATTAGCTTGCAAGCATTCTTTAGGATAATAACCATTAAATGCAAATACTGAGTTAGAGAAGCCACATTCTCTGCAATCCCCTTCATCTCCCCTTTGTTTCTGGAGTATGTAGTAGCTAACCTGTCTTGGCTTTAAGAAGTCTTCTGAACTCTTGCTGAAGTGGAAATCAACATCTTTTTGTTCTTTAAACACTTTAAACACCCAGTTAACTGGGTGACTTGATAGGAAATTTTCTTTCATTCTCTGTCTTTCCAGAAGGAATATTAAATCTAAAGATTTCATTATTTAGGCAGTTTGGTAGTTTAAGGTAATAGTTACATGTGTAGACTTTGACTCCTATCTGCCTGACTGAAATTCTGCTTCTGCCACTTACACTATCTGTGTGAAAATAGGCTATTCACCTAACCCTCTGTGCTTCAGTTTTCTCAGATAGGAAATCGCAGTAAATAATAAAAGTAGCAGCTTCATAAGATTTTAAGTTTAGAACAGTGCCTGGCATACAGTAAGGGTTCAATAAACATCAAATCTTATCACCCATTAGATTATATTCTTTTGGACAAGTTGCTCTGGCTTCCTTGTCTGTAGGATGGAGGCAGTAGAACTCAACTTTGCCAGGTCACTGGGAATTAAAGGTCAATATTCTAAAAAGTGCCTAGTTGCAGTCCACTACATGAATGCAGATGGCACCAGTGTTGATGCTTGATATTAAGATGACTGTAGCATATGCTTGGCCATTCTGCTTTATCCTTGTAAATTGAACTTTTGGGTGGGTGTTGGGAAGGTTATGCATTGCTGCCTGTTATTTAGTTGATTTGATTTTTTAGTATAACCTTGTAGCATTATCTAAAAGTACAATAATTGTAGAAACCTAAGTTACCTAAGAGGAATCCATTAAAATGTTAATGTAAAACCAAAAATTTAGTCTTCCGCCTTCAAGTTGTAAATAAATCCTGTGAGTCTCACCCATCCTGAAGGGGAAACAAATATAGTTGCAAGTAATGGCAGATACAAGCTTTCATAATGGGAATAAACGTGGCCTAGTCTTGGTTTTGACTGGAATTTGCTAGAGGCTGATCTCTGCCTAAAGTGTTAGCTAGCTACCAGCTTTCAGGGTGGCTGTATTTTGATAGCAAAAGATACAGCTATGGTTTCCGTAGCCTTTTTCTTTGGCTGGGACTGGAATCAAATTTGAGTCAAGGATTGTTTAAATTGGGTTTTTTCCTCACCTTCATGTTGCTAATTTGGGGCATTAGAAAGATAGAAATAAGGAAATGATTTTATGTTGCAAGTTTGAAGAAATTGCAGTAATGTATGATCATCTATTTGAGTAATTTAAACCTAACCTGAGGCTGGGCAAGGTGGTTCACGTCGAACTAGCACTCTGGGAGGCAGATGCAGGAGAATCACTTGAGCTCAGTCTGAGCAAGAACAAGACCCCATCTCTACTAAAAAATATAGAAAAATTAGCTGAGCATGGTGGTGCACACCTGTAGTCCCAGCTACTCAGGAGACTGAGGCAGGGAGATTGCTGAGCCTAGGAGTTTGAGGTTGCAATGAGCTATAGGGATGCCACCGCACTCACGGTAGCCTGTGGGGCAGAGTGAGACTATTTCAAAGTAAGTAAGTAAAGCTAACCTGAAAAGTTTTCTCACTTTGTCACAGTTCCTACTCAAACATACCGAGGAGTTGTTTTTCCTTTACATACAGATGGTAGGTGCTACGTATGTCCTCACCGAGAAAGGAATGTAGATGGAGGAACGCTGAAACCACCCCTGCCTCAAAGGGCAATCTGACTTCAGTGTTACACAGTTGAGAGATTTGTATTTTGTTTACTGGGAACTGGAACTAGTCAAACTAATCTTTTTTTAAATGGCCATTAGTAGAAGGCTTAACGTGCTTGATTTTTGTTGTCTTGCCATACTAAATGGAGCAGATGACAACCATTTTTTGCACTCCTGAATTTCTTGACTTGTATAATGCAACTTCAAAAGCAAGTCAATTCTTAAATGGTCTTTCAAACCCTAATTCTACCACAATACTGTTTATGCCTGTCAAACCCTTTGAGGTTGATTTTATTTGCCGGTGGCCTAGTGTAAAGATTAGCACTGGATCAATTATGGGCAATTGAAAAATTATCTACAATTGAGTGACAGATGAAGTGATTGTGCATTGCAGTAGAGCAAAGGGGTTGCATAGGCGTGCAAAAGATCTTGCAGTGAACTGATAGACTCTTATTTGGATTTAATTTAGCCCCAGAGTTCAGTTAAACCTTTTTGTAAATAATGGTGCTAGACTTCATTTGACATGCGCCTATGCCTACAACTTTGTCAATACTCAATTTTTGGCACTATGTACATGAGGGGACACTTGGCTAAATTTTAGGGATTTTAATTCTCAAGATTGTGTTGATTTCCTCCCATCTAGTTTCTATTTTGTTTTTCCAATTGCTCCACCTTCTGGGAGGTTTTCTCAGCTCTGTATTCAAGCCTTCTGTCTTTCACTCATGCAATTTTGAATTTCCAAGCTAAGATTGCAACAATATCTTCTATCTGAGAATGTTAAGTGTTTTGAAAGTTTCTCTCCTCACCTTGACATTCATCCCCCTCCCCCAAAAAGAAAACAAAAAAACCCACCTCTGGATAGTCAGGTTTATCCTTTTTTTGACAGTCTTGCTGTATTGCCTGGGCTAGAGTGCTGTGGTGTCAACCTAGCTCATAGCAACCTCAAACTCTTGGGCTCAAGTGATCCTCCTGCCTCAACCTCCCAGGTAGCTGGGACTAGAGGTGTGCGCCACCACACCTGGCTAACTTTTACTATTTTTAGTAGAGACAGTCTCACTTGTTCAGGCTGGTCTCAAATTCCTGAGCTCAAGGGATCCGCCTGCCTCAGCCTCCCAGAGTGCTAGGATTACAGGCATGAGCCACCGCGACCAGCCCAAATTTATCTTGAATTGTCTTGGTTTTCAATTAATCTGAATCTTTTATGATTCCAGGCATTCCTCAAATGTTTGGTAACCCTGTATCTATCTGAGTGGGGAACTGCAGAGCCAATAGGCAGCTCTGAGTGCATGAGTGCAGTTTGTCAACTGAAAAAAATATGTCCCAGCAGATCAGATGTGAACTTTTTATGTTATTATTTTGAGGTCCTAGTGGATCCTGAAATCAGTGTTCTTCATATCTCTTGCCTGAAGGGTGATGGGCCATCTGCCAGCGTTCTAGAAGCTCAGCAGTGTAAGAGGGTTGGGCTTCTGATTTCAGTGTGCAGGAGGCACCCCTGCCATTCTAGAGAGTATGTTTGCCATCGGAGACCTGGTTATTTTCTCTAGAGAATGAACCGTTAGTCTTGCCAAATGAGAGAGGGCTCTTGCCTAGACATGCAGTGTAGGAAACAGGATCTGGGATTCGAATGCTTAAACAACTAATCTTTATTTTGCCTCCACATACAGAGAGGTCAGGACTGCTGCCAATTCTGTACTTTTTTTGAATTTCTGAGTATTTTGTTTTCCCCACTGCTGGCCTTGGGATTTGATTTCCTAAAGCTGGTAAATTATGTACTAATGTGTCTACTTTCCAGCTTTCATTTTTTTCATCTCTTTTCTTCTCCCCAAACTTGTGAGTTTTAACCTTTTAAATATGCCCTTTTAGTTTTGGAAGGAATAAGAATAGGTGCATTTCCAATCTACTGGTGACAGTGTGTTCCTTAATACATACCACATACATAAACATAATTGTCAAAATAAGGGGCCTTTTAGATTTCGGGAGACCATCCAAACTGCTTCTGTCTACCTCTTGGAACTAAATTTGAGAGGCATTTTAAAGGTACTCTGTCATCCAAAATATAAACATGTAAAGTTCTGCCCAAGATTACAAGAATAGTATGTGAAGTTTTATACATTTGTGGATTGTACTCCAACAATCCCTTACCAGAGTGATATGCAGAAATAGAATTTTAATTTATGCATCTGAAATTGTTTTAAACTTAATGAATGGGATGGTTTTAACACCTAACTTATGTAAGTCTTTGAAATGCATACTCTGTGCTGCTTTTATGTCACTGCAGACCAGTCTCATTGCATCCAAGTCTCCATGTGTTTTGGTGCTCAGTAATGCCCTTCAGATTTAATTACTTTATGGCTTAAACCTACCCTTCCTTACTGTTAGGTTCTCAACAGAAATAAAGGAAATGAGAGCATTTTCAAAGTTTGGCTTTCTCCTTTGCTAATTTTACGATTCTGTTGGAGGCAAGAATGTAAACAAGACACTTAAAAGGCTTGCTGGGAGAGGGAAGAAAACTTTAGTGGTCCCCAGAGACATTTTAAAATTGGTTTAGGTTTAGGTAATGCTAGCTTCATCACCTAATCACCTCTTAACAGGCTTCACTTCTAAATACTGCTGCATTGGAGATTAAGTTTTCCACAGTAGTGATGAGTTATAACACTGATAACCTGGTTCTAACCTTTAGTTATCCCTGTAAGTTTCAAAAGGGGTTGCTGGTGGTAAAGGGTTGAGTCAAATCCTTGCTTTGAACTGCTTTGTTTCTAGGCCTTTATTCTTTCAAGGTAGAAACTAATTGTTGGCCCTTTGTGCATATAACCTCAAGCTAAAATGTGGGAGGACTAGGACTCTTCTAGACATCTTTTAAGTCCAGGGTGTTTGAGATCTTTTAGGAAAAGCAGCACAAGCCCTCCTTCAAGGTAAAGCTGTGGTCCTCAACAGGAACTGGGCCACAGAACAAGAGGTTAGTAGCCAGCAAGTGAGCCAAGTTTCAGCTGTATTTACAGCTGCTCCCCATGCTTGTATCACCACCTGAGCTCTGCATCCTGTCAGATCAGCCGCAGCATTAGATTCTCATAGGAACTCAAACCCTACTGTAAACTGCATGTGAGGGATCTAGGTTGCATGCTCCTAGAACCTAATGCCTGATGATCTGAGGTGGACCTGAGGCACTGAGGAGTGGCTGCAAATACAGTTATCATTAGCAAGAGATTTGAGGGCACTATAAATGTAATGTGCGTGAATCCTCCCAAAAGCATTCCTCCCTCCCCTATCCATGTAAAAATTATCTTCTATGAAACTGGTCTCGTGCCAAGAAGGTTGGGGACCACTGATGTAAGGGATTATAGGAGTCAGATAGTAGGTGTGGCAAGGTTACCAATGTCAAACTTTTCGGGGAGTCAAATAACAAGCATCTCTTGATAGGCCTTACCTATGTGATCCAGATCTTTAGCTATCTCAAGGTTCCATCTTAAAGATGCCTTTATGTTCTTACACTTAAGGCCATAGGCCCAGGATGGGTGATAGTGATAAGAAAACTGATGGTGACCTCTTAAAAGCTAAGAAGTCTGCTATTTCCTAAACTACTGTGGAAGCCCTGTGCATTACCATGACACCAATGACAAGATCAACATTACTGTAATTGTAATTCCAGTGGGAGGATCTATTGCCAAGGTAGGGGGCTGCAGAATCATGCAGCCATTGCAATATTTTGTTTCCAGCACTGTTCTAAGGGCTTGGGCTATTGACACTTGTAGTCTTCTAAATGAACTCAATCTTCCGAGCAACCCTATGAGATAGAGATTCATGGCCCATTCGAGAAGGTCACACAGTTAAATGGCAGAGCTAGGACTGTAACTCAGGCAGGATGGCTATGGATCTATTCTCCCCAAAACCCTACCGTATACCACTGGACTCTCAACCAAATTTCAAACTTCCTATAAGAAGTTCTATTTAGCTAGAATACCCAAATATTAGGTTATTAAGTATGAGATTCCAATTTCCTTAAATACTAAGTTCGACAGTTGATATGCCTGACATTTCACTTTCACTTCTTGTTTTATTTTTTATTGTGAAGGTACATCCTCACGTTTTGGCTTGTGATAATCTTTCAAACATTTTTATTTTGGAAAATTTTTTTGAAACCATGGACAAGTCAAAAATTTGTGTTATTTTTTTATATGAGTTCTGTCATGGAACCAATGCAGCACAAACAGCTCGAAATATTGATGAAGTGTTCGGGAAGGATGTGGCTAATGAACGCACAATATGAGCTGAAAGCTGTAGTGGAAACAAATCCATCTCAACTTACGTGTGAATTAGCAAGATTTGACATTACTATTCCAACAATATTGGACCATTTGAAACAAATGGGCAAATAAACTGGATAGATGGATTTTGCATGAATTAAAGGAGCATCAGAAGGGAAATTGTCTCAAAGCTTGCCTTTCTTTGTTGTCATGACATAAAGGCGAACCATTTCTTTCTCTTTTTTGTTTTTGTTTTGTCCTTTCCTGCTATGTTATCAAGGTGATAATGGCTTTGTGGAACGAGTTGGGGAGGATTCCTTCTTGATGTTATGAAATAATTTCTGCAGTATAGGTACCAGTTGTTCTTTGCAGGTCTGGTAAAATTCAGCTGAAACCATCTGGTCCAGATGGTTTCTTTTTTGGAAGATTTTTTATTGCTGCTTCAATTTTGTTACTTGATATTGGTCTGTTCAGGAGTTCCGTTTCTTCCTGATTGAGCCTAGGGAGGTTGTGTTTTTCCATGAATTTGTCCATTTCCTCAAAGTTTTCAAGTTTATGTACATAGAGATTTTTATAGTATTCAGAGATGATATTTTGTATTTCTGTGGTATCAGTTGTAATATCTCCTTTTTTCATTTCTGATTGATGTTATTAGGGTCCTTTTCTGTCTTTGGTTAATCTAGAGAGAGGCCTGTTAACTTTGTTTATCTTTACAACGAACCAACTTTTTGTTTTATTCTGCATACTTATTTTGGAATTGATTTCATTTAGTTCTGCTCTGACCTTAGTTATTTCTTTTGTTTTGCTGGGTTTGGGATTGGTTTGCTGTAACTTTTCCAATTCTTTAAGATGATTCAGTAGATTGTTGATTTGTGATCTTTCCATCTTTTGGGTGTAGGCATTTAAGGCTATGAATTTTCCTCTAAGAACTGCTTTTGCAGAATCCCACACCTTTTGGTAACTTGTGTTCCCTTTGTCATTTATTTCAAAGAATCTTTTGATTTCCATCTTAATTTCCTCCTTGACCCAATCATCATTGAACAGTAGGTTGTTTAATTTCCATGACTTTGCGTAGAGTTGAGTGTTTCTGTTGGAATTGACTTCTAATTTTATTCCACTGTGGTCTGAGAAGATACATGATATAATTTTTATTTTTTTAAATTTGTTGAAACATGTTTTGTGGCTAGGATGTGAGCAATCTTAGAGAATGTTCCATGAGCTGATATGAAGAACACATATTTAGTAGTTTTGGGATAAAATGTTCTGTAAATGTCTGTTACACTCATTTGTTCTAGAGTTCTGTTTAAGTCCATTGTCTCTTTGTTTATTTTCTGTTTGGAGGATCTGTCCCGTTCATTCTCTCAGTGGGGTGTTTGAAGTCCCTGGCTATTATAATGCTGCTGTTTATCATTTTGTTTAGATCAAATAGAATTTGCTTTATGAACCTGGGCCCTGAACCTGTGTTTGGTGCATAAATATTTAGGATTACTATGTCTTCATGTTGAATCATTCCCTTCACCTTTATGTAATGAGCATCCTTGTCTCTCTTTACTTTTATTGATTTGAAGTTTATGTTATCTGATATGAAAATGGCTACACCAGCTTTCTTTTGATTTCTATTTGCATGGAATATTGTTTTCCAGCCCCTTCACCTTGAGTCTGAATGAGTCCTTGTGGGTTAGATGTGTTTCCTGGAGACAGCAGATACTTGGCTTATATTTTTTTAATCCATTCAGCCATGCTGCCTCTCTTCAATGGGGAGTTCAAGCCACATTTAAAGAATTGATAAGTGGGGTGGATTTCTGTTCATTCTGGAAGGCAGCTATGTTCACCACTATACCACCAACGCACTTGATTTCTGTTCATTCTGTTTCGTAGAACTTTATTGCTTTGTTTTATGAGCCATTGTGGTATCTGGGCTCTGAACTTTAGCTCTTGGATGGTTTTACGCTGGTGTCTATATATAATACAGATCTGAGTACTTCCTGCAGGGCAGGTCTGGTCTTAACAAATCCCCTCAATGTTTGCTTGTCTGAGAAAGTCTTTAATTCTCCCTCATATAAGAAACTTAGTTTTGCAGGATACAAAATTCTAGGCTGGCCATTGTTCTATTTGAGCAGACTGAGAATGGGGCCCCAGTTCCTTCTGGCTTGTAAGGTCTCAGCTGAGAAGTCTGCAGTTGGTCTGACGTGTTTTACTTTGTAAGTTACCTGATGCTTTCACCTTATGGTTCGTAGGAGTGCCTCTTTTGTTTTAACTTTGGCCAGTCTGATGACTATATGTTGTGGTGATTGCCTCTTGGTTATGAATCTCCCAGGAGTCTGTTGCATTTCTAGTACCTGGATGTCCAGATTTCTAGCAAGACCTGGGAAATTTTCCTCAAGTAGTCTCTCAAATGGGTCTTCTAGCCCTTATGTAATTTTTTCTTCACCCTCATAGATGCCTATAATTCTTATGTTTGGCCTCTTTACATAATCCCATATTTCTTGTAGGCTTTATTCCTTCCTCTTATTTCTCTGTTCTTTATCTTTAACTGACTCGTTTAATTCAAAGGTGTTGTCTTCTAGTTCTGAGATTCTTTCTTCTTAGTGTATTCTTAAGGCTTTCCACCATATTTGTTTTGTATTTCCTCAAATGAAATTTTTATTTTGAGAAGCTCTTGATTTTTTTTTTTAATAATTCAATTTCTGTCATCCACCGTATTCACCAGACCTTGCACCAACTGACTACCACTTCTAGGCTTTGGACCACTTCTTGCAAGGAAAAATATTCAATTCTCAACAAGCTGTAGAAAATGCCTTTCACAATTTCATTGCCAGGCTTCACTCTTCAGGCTTCTTTGCGGCTGGCATAAGCAAGCTACTGTTAAGATGGCAAAACTGTGTTGACAGTTCAGGCACATGCTTTGATTAATTGTACTGCTTCTTGTTTGAGATATAATATACTAAACTTTTGATTCAAAATCAGACATTTCATATTTAATGACCTTATAGAAATGTGTTCTTCCTGTATACTATATGAGTCCAAATTCCCCCTTTTTATAAGAACATTAGTTATATTGATTATATTATATTATATTGGAAACCCTAATGACCTCATGTTAACTAGACTAATATCTGCAATGACTCTACTTCCAAATAAGTTCATGTTCTGAGGTACTGAGGGTTGGGTTTCAACATAGGACTTTTGATGGGCACACAACACATAAAATATGTGCAGCCATTTAGAACAGAAGCACTGGCTGGGCACAGTGTCTCACACCTCTAATCCTAGCACTTTGGGAGCTCAAGGTAGGAGGATCACTTGAGGCCAGGAGTTTGAGACCAGCCTGAGCAACATAGCAAGACCCCCTCTCTACAAAAAATACATATATCTGGCCATGTTGGCGTGCACCTGTAGTGCCAGCTACTCTGGAAACTGAGGCAGGAGGATCACTTGAGCCCAGGAGTTTGAGGTTGCAGTGAGCTATGATGACGCCACTGCACTCTGTACTGTAGCTGGAGTGATACAGCAAGACCCTGTCTCAAAACAAAACAAAAAAAACAAAATCCAGGAGCACTATCTTGACTCTTGACCCATCATGCTCAATGGCTGTTCCTTTCTTCTGCTCTCTCCCTTTTTTTTTTTTTTTTTTTATTTACAATTTTTTACTTTTTTTTTTCTTTTCTTTGCTACAGGATGTTTGAAGTATGCTCCCTCCCTTTCTCTCCTTGTCAAGCTCCCATTGTCATCCTGCTTTCTTACTTTCTCTCCTACAAAGTTAAGAGATCTTTGTTTTTCCTATTATAAAATTATTTTAAATTATCAAAATTCCAATAATACAGAAAAGTTATATAAAAGGCCATTTTAAAAAAATCACCTGACAGCTATCCAACAAAGATTCCCATCTTAACAATCTGTGGCACTGCCTTCTAGACACCTGTTTTCATTCTAACCTTCCAGCCCCCTTTCTTCTCTGTCTGCAAACCAGGGAAAGCCTAACTACCCAGCATTTCACCTCTGCCACTGCTAATCCTTTTACACCTTTCCTCTCTAATAATACGAGAATGGCTTCAGGTATTGTAGATATCCCCTGACTGCGAGGGAGAGTCTGGGGAGACAAGCCCTTGAACGCCTACATGCCGATCTGGGAGCATGGAAATGGTACATTCCAATTGGACCTTCCAGAGGGATGTGGCTGTAGCCCTCAAGATACTCTTTTTTGAGACAGAGTCTCACTTTGTTGCCCAGGCTCAAGTGAGTGCCATGGCATCAGCCTAGCTCACTGCAACCTTAGACTCCTGGGCTCAGGTGATCCTCCTGCCTCAGCCTCCCAAGTAGCTGGAACTACAGGCATATGCCACCATGCCCGGCTAATTTTTTCTATATATTTTCGGTTGGCCAATTAATTTCTTTCAATTTTTAGTAGAGATGGGGTCTTGCTCTTGCGCAGGCTGGTTTCGAACTCCTGACCTTGAGTAATCCATCCGCCTCAGCCTCCCAGAGTGCTAGGATTACAGGCATGAGCCACTGAGACTGGCCTAAGATGCTCTTCTTTAGGGGAAGGTGAGCTCTAGGTTTAGGCCTCCCTGGTCCAGCCCAGAGGGTGACTGAGGACATGAGATCATGTCCAAGAACCAGTTTCTTTAACCTGAATGACCTCTTTTTATTCTCAACATTTTTGTCTTTCTCTTCCTTAACTTAGTCCCCCGACCAGCAACTTAGAGGCCCATCACCCAGTTCCTTGCACCTCATCCCCCCCACCCCCTCCCACCCTGCCATCGCCTGCTGACAGCACACACTGCACTATCCAAGTGCGCAGCATCAACCCACCCAAGCACCCAGGACAGGGCAGAGGCCACACCTGGTTCTAGAGCCCTGCCAATTCCACCCCCTCCCAGGTCTTGGTCTGTCACTTGGATCTCCCCTTGGGCCACCATCCTTGTGGTGGTACAGTGAGCTTCTGAAACTGATAGGATTAAATCACCAACCTGCTTGAAAATCTCCCTTCAGAGATTTGTGTGGGATGTCACTGGAGTTGTGCTTTCCAGGCTGTGGTGGGCATTTAAATGGAAGCCACCGTTTCCCACCCATCCCAGGAGATCCCTCAGCACCTCTCAGACACCTTTACCCCTTCACAGCAAAGTCTGGGAGAGATTTCAACTGTATCATTCATCCATTCATTTGATTATTCATCCAACAATTTTTTTTTTTTTTTTTATTTAGGTGCCAGACACTATTCTAGCACTGAGACAGCAGTAAACAAAACAGCCCCAAATCCCTGCCGCAGGGCACTTCCAGTGGGTTTCTTGAGCCTTCCAATTGAGAGACAGGCCTGGCTCCTCTTGATCACAGACCTGGCACAGTAAGTAGTCTGACACTTTAGGTGAGGGATGCTGTGCTGGGCAGGTATCAACAACTATAGTATCCACACAACCCCAGTCACATGCCAAGCAACCGCAGGTGGTTCCATGCCCCATAAATCCCCAGCTGCTCTTCCAGCTTGTTTTGGCTGGTGCCTGGCTGGGAGCTCATGAAGCAGCAGTAGAGCTTAGTAGTTAAGAACATGGGCTTGGGGTGTCCTAATCCATTTCTACCACTCACTAGCTGTATGATCGCGGATGACTTATTTAGCCACTCTGAGCCTTAGTTACCTCTTCCAAAATAAGAGGGTATTCATTATTTATTGCTGTGTAATGAATTACCCCCAAACTGAGTTTCATTTGCTCACCTATAATAATAGGATTGTTGTAAGAATTAAATATTTATACATTTCAAGTACTTACAAAAAGTGCCCTATATATATTAATAGTAAAGGTTCAATATGTGCTAGCCGTTCGTTTTATCTCCAGGGTTCCTGCTCACCGATGTCTCTGACACCCTGAACTCTCACCCTGATGACCCCTGAATGAGCTGTCTCAGAAGGTAATGGAAACTCTGTGACTCTACATGGAATTGGCGATGCCTCCACCTTCTTCCAAAAATCCTTTGAAATATCTTTCATATAAGAAACTAGATGCATTCGCAAGCTACACATCCGATAAAGGGCTGATAACTAGAATCTATTTAGAACTCAGGATCAGGGAAATGCAAATCAAAACCACAATGAGATATTACTTATCTCCAGTGAGACTGGCTTTTATCAAAAAGTCTGAAAACAACAAATGTTGGCGTGGATGCGGAGAGAGAGGAACACTCCTACACTGCTGGTGGGACTGCAAAGTAGTTCAACCTCTGTGGAAAGCAATATGGAGATACCTTAAAGCGATACAAGTAGATCTACCATTTGTCCAGCAATCCCATTACTAGGCATCTACCCAAAAGAACAAAAGATACTCTATAAAAAGGACATCTGCACTTAAATTTTTATAGCAGCACAATTCATAATTGCAAAGATGTGGAAACAGCTGAAGTGCCCATTAATACATGAGTGGATTAATAAAATGTGGTATATGTATACCATGGAGTACTATTCAGCTATAAGAAACAATGGTGATCTAGCACCTCTTGTATTTTCCTGGATAGTGCTGGAACTCACTAAGTAAAGTAAAGTATCCCAAGTACTAAGTAAAGTATCCCAAGATTGGAAAAACAAGCACCACATGTACTCACCAGCAAATTGGTATTAACTGATCAGCACCTAAGTGGACACATAGGAATAACATTTATCAGGCTTTGGGCAGATGGCAGGGGGGAGGAGGGGATGGGAATATACACACATAATGAGTGCAGTGTGCACCATCTGGGGGATGGACACGCTTGAAGCTCTGACTTCTGGGGGGAAGGCAGGGGGAAAGGGAACACATGTAACCTAAACATTTGTACCCCCATAATATGTTGAAATTTTAAAAAAAGAAACTAGATGAGGAATATGACAGTACAGTGGAAAAGAGGCTTTAAAAATTAGGTAAAACAGAGGTTAAGTAGGTAAATTAGGTAAAACAGAGTAAGGTTAGTACACAAAGAGATCACCCTAAGATCCTGCTAAAGATGAACCCATTTTTGGCTCAGAGTCTCCTGGGGGCCAGCATTAAAAGGGAAAGACATTGAATTCAAATTTCAAAAAAATGTGAACATAGTTCAAAGCGTCCATAGAATACAAGTGAGGCTTGTTTTCTGCAGTGCAGAGCAGGCTGCCGGAGGCAACTAAGCTGGACGTGCTGTCTCTGGTGGATGCGGCCCGCAGGCCTTGTGAGTATGCAGAGTGCAGCCTCCCAGGGCGCAGGCTGCGGCGCCCCAGGAGCTCAGGGCGTGGGCCGCAGTGGCAGGTCCTCCCACTAGAGGGCGCCCGTGGATTACCTTTGCTCATAGTGCCGGGGACGTTGCCCCAAGCAATTGTTTCTCAGTGCACAGCTGATTTCGGGTATATTAAACTCATGTTCCTTCACGTTTCCGAGCGTCGCAAATGCCCCCAGCTCCCTGTCCTTTGCACCGCTACACTGTGTTTTGAGGTAGGGAGGAGCCAGGAGGAAGAGAGGATTCCTGTCTCGCTTTCCCTCCCCTTCCCAAACGCCCACCCCAAGTCCCAAAGTACGATCCAGGTTTCCAGTCCCCAAGACTACTGCCGGAGCCCTGAGCAGAACGGGAAGCGGCAGCGGGGATGTGGGAGGATGTCCTGCGTGTGAAACAACGTAACCAGAGGCTAGAAGACCCTGGCTTCAGGAGATGTGGTTGTTACGTGTGCAGTTCGAGGCGTGGCTTTTGCAGGTGGGCTACGAACTCCTTCACGGCGGTGACGTCAGGCCCAGGAGGGACACGCCCACTGCCACACAGAGCCAAGTTTGCTTAGCTTGATGCATCACAGGAACGTCCGTGCTGGCAAGCCTTCGGAGCCACTCAGTCATAGGGTTGGGAAGGGTTTTGTAAGGTCGAGTGGCTGAGACCCGGCTTGCCTGGTTGGTTGGTTAGGAGAAAGGGGCTTTGGCTGATTGGTTCAGGCTCAAAGCAGGGACCTTTTTTATCTGTAGGGGACAGTTCCCTGCGAGGCTGTGAGAAGCATTTCTTTGTGGCTTTGCTAGGTCCACGGGTCTGTTTTTGTGGTTTAGAAGTTAAGACCTTGAAGGTGCCAGTTGCTCAGAAACCAAGTCTTAAATGCTTTTTATCTTATGTCCAGCTGAGTGTTCTGCAAGAAGCAAGTATTTATGGTTTTGTTTTTGTTTTTGTTTTTTTACAAGAAGGGGTCTCACTATGTTGCCCAAGTTGGTCTCCCACTCCTGACTTCAGGCGATCCTCCTGCTTCAGCATCCTGAGTAGCTGAGATTACAGGCACATGCACCCCCAAGCCTGGCAACAAGCAGGTGTTTTTTGTTTGTATTTTTTTTTTTTTTTAGAGACAAGGTCTTGCTCTGTCCCCCAGGCTGGAGTGCAGTGGCACAATCATAGTTCACTGTAACCTCAAACTCCTGAGCTCAAGTGATCCTCCTGCCTCAGCCTCCTAAGAAGTTGGGACTATGGGTGCACCACCACACCCGGCTAGTTTTTCTATATTTTTGTAGAGACCCAGTCTCGCTTTTACTCAGGCAGGTCTTGAACTCCTAACCTCAAGCCATCCTCCTGCCTCCACTTCCCAGAATGCTAGGATTACAGGCCAAATAAACTCTGAACTTTCTCTGTCAGCCCCAAAACCCAGTCAGACCAAGCCTGCGGTCGTGGTCTCTATGAGTGTGACCGCATCCCTTCCTATTCTTCCACGCCAGCGCATCCTCATTCTTGGTGCCGGAGAGGATGAAGGAGGAAAAGGCTGCAGACAGCTGGGTTCCCAGCTTGCCTGACTGCGTGGCTGTTGGGCTCCATCACTGACATAGGTCGTAGAAAAGGACAGGTTTTGAGGGGAGGTTTGTGGTCCTGGACATGTTGCATTGGAGGTGAATTTGTGGTGAGAACCAAGTGGAGAAGTCAATAGGAGACTGGATATTCAGTCTGGAGCTTGGAGAGAGGCCTAGCACAGAAGCTGCCTACTGTAACAGCACAGCTAATGACAATTAGCCAGCTATATGTCTTGGTTCCCAGGCCCTCTTGAGAAGTTACTGGCCATTTGGTCACAGTAGTGCCCTGGGTTGGGGGTGTTTTTGGAGAGGCCTGCCGCTCTCCTTTGAAATCCCCAGGTGGGGTCCCCTAGGACAAGCATAGCCCTGAGGAAGAAGGGACAACCACACAGTGCTGAAGTTTATCACTTTGAAGGTGGCAGGCTGGGAGTAGAGGAGGTATGACCACATCCAAAAGCCTAACCTCTTCCATCCCATCTCATCAGTCGGCACCCTCAGCTGCCTGGGGTTAACTGTGCACTAAGGGTGTGCCGACAGGCCAACTGGAAAGAGTGAGCTCGCAGCAGAGACTCACCATGCGGCCAAACCTGTGGATGTACATGGAGGCTGGGTCTGTACAGGTCCACTGTCCTTTCAAATTCAAAACTCAGAATGCTCTGGAAACCCAAAGACTTTTCTTCAGTTTGGTGAACTCATTTTGCCTCAAAACCTGACCCAGCTGACATGAAGCTGTTTATAGTGTTTATTTTATCCTACTTGGTGTTAATGGTCACATACTTTGCAGTAATCTGGTGTTTGATTACAAGGTGTTGTCCCAAACCCACTGCAGGGTAGGGGTCACTTTATATGTGCACTGTGAATAATTCTAAATTCCAAAGACATCTGGCCTCCAGATTCTAAAGGGGCCAGTGGACCATTTTACCATCAAGCTTACATACTGTCATCTAGGGAGTCAGGGCATCATACAAGGAAATTTAACTATACTAAGAGTGATGGTCCCATTTTTACAACTGTAAAGCATGCTTCCATTTTGGTAGAGAAATCAAATCAAATGGTTTTTGAGCACACAGAACACTACTTAATAGTGTTCCAGACACTGAGGATACAGCAGTGAACAAAGTAAGGTTCTACGTTCAAAAAGCTGATAATATTGCATTTTTATTCTATAAAGAAGGCATACAGGCATAGACTTGCAGATGCGAAGCACTGGAAGGACAGACTAACATTCTAAGAGTGCTTCTTTCTAATAGGTAAAGGCATTGTGAGTGATCATTTTTTTTTCTTCTCCACATTTCAAAATTTCCTGCAATGTGCATTACTCATTTTTGAATTATTACTTTTTTAATAGAGGAGGATGACCCTTAATTAACCGGAGATTTCTGCTGATCAGTAGGAGCCCTCACCGCCCTCCCAGTCGGGTTGTCGCCTCAGGTCCGGGTGGGGTCCCCTGCAGCTCTCAGGCCGCGCCAGCAGAGGGCGCTGCGCCTGCGGGGCCGGGGCGGGGCCGCGGCGCGCTTTTCTCCCTAGCAACACCGGCGGGCGCGCCGCTCGGGAGGCGCGGCCTCGCGGGTTCCCCGGCCGGGCCTCCGCCCGCCCGCCCCGCCCCGCCCCGCCGGCCGAGTGCCCTGCCCCGCGCTGCGGCCTCGCCCCGGCCGACCCCTCGGGCGCGGCGGGCGGGGCCGGGCCCCAGGCTGACCCGCCCGCGCCGCGCGGCGGGGAGGAGGGGCCGCCTCCCTTCCCTCCCCGCCCCGCCGGCCGCGGGTTGGCCCGGCCGCGCCTGGCTCGTACTTTGGAGCCGGATGGGGAGACGTGACCGCCGAGACGCGGGCCGCGCCGGGGACAGGCGCGGGGGCGGGAGGGGCGGCCGGGCTTCGGGGCACCTGGCGGCCCGGGCGGATGTGGGGGGCCGCGGCCGGGCGCCCTCCCCCGGCGCCGGGTTCCCAGGGGAGGGGGAAGGGAGACGGGCGCCTCCCCGGCGCTCCTTGGCCCCGGCGACGCGCGCGGAGACCGTTCCTTCTGCGCCGCCCCGCCGCGCCCTGCCAGGGGCGCCTGCCCGCGAGGGCAGCCAGGGTGCCGTCCTGCCCGCGGTCGGTCGTCAGGGCCCCTTTTCGGGACCAGGGAAAGAATTTACAGTTTGGAGTCGGATCACCCACAATTCAATCCCGGTGGTGCCTCTGTCCAGCCTCAGCTTCCTAAGCTGTAAAATGGGAAAAGGAATACCCACCCTCCAGTAGGCCTGCGGGCTCTCACATCCAGAAGATTGCGACGCTAGGAGAGGTGCCAGGAAGGATCCCAATAGCAAAATTACCAGGATTTGTCCATCTGTCGCCAGTGGCCAAAGGAGAGCAGGCTTGTCTGTCCCTAAAATCAAGAAGGGGCCATTTTGTGGCGCCTCTTCTAAATGTCCAAAAGCCCTTAAAAATCACTTACCCTCTTTTTTTTTTTTTTTTTTGCTAAGAAGTACCCCCCAACAAACACCGGTTACTCTCTAATAGAGTTTTCTTTCCGTGATAGGAATTCAAAGGGGGAGTGCCCAGCTTTTGAAAACCACACTTGCCCTTGGATTTAATGCCCACACCCTAGGATTAGGTGTGGCTTTTCCTGGACTCTTGATTGAAAGGTTTGGACAGAAAAACACAAAATCCCAAGATCTTAGAGCTGAAAGGCAGGGAGGGCTCGCCCCACTACTTTTAACTGATGATCTCTCAGATTCCAGTCCCAACTGCACCACTTGCTGGCTTTTGCTGCTTTGGCAAATTATGGACTGCTTCTCTGCCTCAGTTTTCCGGGCTGTGAAATGGGAACAGCATTTGACAGGTGACAGTTCTGGTGCTCAGGAGGAGTCTCCTACTTTCACAGACCCTCCTGAGTCCTTGGGCAGCATTGTTGTTTGTCAGGAAATCCTTCCTGTAGTTCTCCTAGCCTCCCCAAGCTCAACGCCATATTTCTACTTTTCAGTCTTGGGAGAGGACAGCTGGTCACCTCCTTGGTGACCAGTGTCATTTCCCTTGCAGCATAGAGGCCCCTGCCAAGTTCCTCAGCCTGAGCTTCCTTAGCTCCGGGCCTCAGATGTGGCTTCAAGGTCCACCTCTAGAACCCCTGTAGACTGGGGGGGGTGGCGGTGGACAAATGCTGGGAGGGCAGTCGTGAGGTCCAGACTTGGAGATTCTCCCTAAATTTGTGAAAAGAGTTACGAGCAAAGCAGGAGAAAGGAAACAGTTACTGAAAATTATCCCCATGCTGAACACTGCTAGGTGATTCACCTCAAGATCCCCCAAAAGAACCTTTGGGCCAGTAATCATCACCTCCATTTTCCCAGAAAGAAAGCAGAGGACCTGTTCCCCAGAGCCCCAGTCTGTCCTTAGCTGGGTCCTCCTCCACCTCTGAGGCCCAGTGTTGCAGGAGATGGGGCCACCTCCAGCCCCCTTCAGAGTCCATGGGAGATGGCTGCAGTGGCTACTGACGCCTAGTTCTCCCACCAGTGAGGTTCCTGGTGGTTATCATTAGCCTGAAAGGTCAGTGGCTCTTGGGAAATAAACAGAAGCCTCACCCTCCCTTCCTGTTAGAACCTTTGGCCTTGGCTACAGAGTGGATGCCTGGGAAAGACTGCAACTCCCAGCCTCAGGGAGCCCAACTGCCCCTGGAGGTCTGCCAGGGCTGTTCTCAGGGTTTGTTGCGTCTGAAGGCCACCAGGCTCTGCTCTGAGTGGGGGTCTGACCTGGACACCCCCCCATGGTGACCATCTACATCAGTGGTTCTCCGCCCTGGCTGCCTGTGAAAAGACTGCTCATGCGTTGACCCCACCCCAGGTGGATGATGTCAGATTTCTGGGAGGGGGTCCATGCATCAACATTTCTGTTTTCTAAAGCACCTGTAGGTCATTCCAATGCGGGGGGTCAAGGTTGAGACACTGATATAGATCAAGACAAACTGATAGTGATCAAGGGACAGAAAAGGAAAAATATTTGAAATCTGGACAAAAGAAGATCTGCATTAGATAACAATAAAAGGCATCCAAGGCGGAGGTTGGGCAGCTGTGATTGAGCAGGGCTGTGGAATTCTTGGAAGGAATCCATCTGTCTGGGAACTGGCATGACTTGGTGCCCCAGGGCAGCAGGCGGAACCCCGTGACTCCAGGTCCTTCTGGGCCACTGTGCCTGCTTCAGACATCCACATCTGTGCTGCCGTGCCAGGCTGCTCTGAGCCAACTGGACTCCTGGCCATTCCCAAAACTCACCCTGCTCTTTCCTGCCTCCCGGTTTTGGTTCCAGGCTTTGCTTCTATCTGAAGTTTCCTTTCCCCATCTGTTCAAATCATTCCTCTTCAAGGTCCCTGCCCTCATGCCAGCCCCACCGGGAAGCCTCCACTCCACCCTCCCCTTTTTTTCTATCTTACCCCAAGGTGCACCAGGGGCTGTCTCCCTGGCAGACTATACATGCAGGGAGCGTGAGGGCCTATCAGACCTTTTTGTGTCTCCTCCTTCTCCACCTGTCCCTGGGGACAGGGGCACCTTGCACAGAGAAAGCCTCACGCATCTCCAGTGCTATGGAATTTGTCCCTGTTCCAGGAAGGGGTGGAAAGTCACACAAAGAGCTCCTCTCTGCCCCCACCCCTTCCTGAGAGTTCTCTGGCCCCTCTGCTGCATTTCCTGAGTGCCACGGGGCCTTGTGGTTAGCAGTGACAGGAAAGAGCTGGGCCCAGGCGCTGGCCCAGCACGTGGTATCTACAGCACCCGAGCAGCTTCCCCTGAAGGGGGTCTGGGTAGAAAGGGCGAGGCCGGGAATGAACGCTCTTCCCACGGGCAGACCCAAAGTCTTAAGGGGAGGGGGAAACCCCAGCAACCTCGAGTGCCACCGAGGTTGGTGCCCCTGCATAGGAACCGCCTTCTCCAGATAACGGGGCGTGTGCGACACGGGGAGGGGCGCGGCAAGGCAGCGGAAGGGGGACAGGCTGGGGGATTTCTCCCCTCCCCCATCGCCCGCCGCCGGCCCGCGCCGCGGGTGACCCGGGCTGTGCGGGCCCCGCCGCAGCCGCCCACGGGGGTTTTCCGGCTCCGTGAGCTTCAAACGACCTCGGCCGCCGCCCGCCAGCCGCTCCCCTCCCCCAGGCCCCCGCGGGCCGCGCGGCACGGCTTTCTGATGAGTCAGCGGGAGCCGGGAGCCTCCAGCCGCCCCGGGCATCTGCTCCGGTGACGCACCGTGAGTCACGGGCGCCCGGGCAGCCGCAGCCACCGAGCGCGCAGCCACCGAGCGCGCAGCCCCCTCGCCGCGCCCCGCACCCCGCCTCCTCTCCCGCCCTCCGGCCCCTCCACTCCCCGGCCCCGCTCCAGGCTGACATCAGACGCTGGCCGCCCGGCCACCCTCTGAGTCAACAGTTTCCGAAGCGGAGGCCGCTGCCAGGGGCGGGGAGAAAGCGCAGCCTCCGGGGGAGGCGGGGGCAGGCGGGAGTCTGGCAGCCGCGGGCGGGCGGAGGTGGGTGGGGGCGAGCCGAGGCTTTTGCAAGAAGTCACGGGGAAGCTGGAGGAGAGAGGGCGAAACCACCCTCGGAAACCCGCCGCCCAGAGCCACGTGCTGCAGCCCACACTCGGGCCGGGGGAGGGGGGCGGTGGCTGGGCTGGCTGGACCCGCCCCAGAGCAGCTTGGGAAGGAACCCAAGGACGGGGTGGGGGAGGTGGGGGGAGGGAGGTCCCTGCTGGGAAAAGCTGGGGGAGGAAAAGAACCTTCGGTGGACACCCTTGGTCTCAGGGTACCAGGGGACATTTGCATCTGGATGACGCGGCCCAGTTCCCTTTGATGACCTCTGGGGACTGGCGCTGCCTCTTTGGGGTTGGACCCGAACAACTGCACTGGCCTCACCTAGCCCCTTCCTTGACCCTAGACCTTGTCATCACCATGGGATGGGGGCAAAGGGCAGGCTCTTTTTCCTTGGCTAAAGAGGATGTGTGCCCAAGGGTAAAGGAATTCAAGAGCCCTGGTAAACTGAGAATGGGTGGCCTTCCAGTGAAGTTGGGGGGAGTGGGACAAAGAAGAAAGGAAGCATGAAGAGTGTGAGGGAAGACACATTGTGAAACTACGCAAAGGACATAACTGTAGGACATAACTCACCTTGGAAAGGTGAGTTTCCTGCCACCTGGGAATTTAGGCCAAAGCTGCTTGAGGAAGGAAAACCGGTTAGCCGTAGGAAGGAAGGAGATGTGATGGGGTCTGGGTTTCCTCTGTGACAAGGCTGGACATCTCTGGGCACTATGGTCTGCCTGGAGTCATTGCTCAGTACCCACTTTGAGAGGCTTTATCTGTGGTTCTAGGATGCTCAAAGAGAGCAAAAGACCCTTAAAAAAAGCATCTACCTGCAGTCAACTAAATGGCCTCCGAAGCTTTAATCCTGGCAGGTTTCCCTGACCACACCAGGCAGGAAGGAAGGGCGAGGAGGAGCCGGGACATGCAGAGGCAGCAGGCAGCCACAGGTGCTTGGGTTTCTACCCCTCCTACAGCATCACACCTCACCCACCCGCGCAGTGACCCCAGGATGAACAAGACACAACTGTCATTGGGGGGCCTCCGGCTGGAATTCATTCTCAGCCTCTTTCCGGGATTTGAACTTGCTGTTCTTTCCAAAGCCACAGGCTCAGAAAACGATGCCAGCCTTGGGAGGGGAGGTGTCTGTGTCTCATCTTGCAGGCAGAAGTAGTACAACAGCTGGGTGAACAAAACCAGTCTGGATCTGTCCAGAGCTGTTTGTCAGTTTAGCTTTGACAGGGACCACATGAGCTTCTGCTTGCCCCATCTGACCCTCATTTAAACTTGTGCAGAGAACGAGTTCCCCGTCCACTTCTCGCTGGGCAGCCTTTTCCCAAGTGTGCCTTTTCCAAGGGTGGGTGGCTCATTTCTGCCATCTAATCCAGCTCAAAATAGCATTGAATCAGACTTCTGGGAAGCCCTGTGCTCCCGAGTCTGTGGAAAGCAGTTTAAAAAGACAACACTTGGGAAACCAAGGGTTCTAATTTGCTAAGACGGGACAAGATGCAGAGCCCTGTGACATCAGAGGAAGAAATAGTGGGCAGGGATAGGTATGGAAAGCGTTAGTGGTGCGAGGTTCAGGGCCTTATGTGGGTGTCCTTCGGGGAAGTCGGTGGGCTGGACGGGTGTGGGGTTATCCTGGGAGATACCACCAGGTGCAAAAGGGCTGTGGCTGGTTACTTAAGCCACAAACACCACAACCTCCAACTTCCACATTTTCCTTCAGGCTGAGAACCTGAGCTCTCTTTTTTTGTTTGTTTGTTTTTGAGACAGGGTCTTGCTCTGTCACCCAGGCTGGACTGCGGTGGCATGATCATAGCTCATGGTGACCTCAAACTCCTAAGCCCAAGCAATCCTCCTGCCTCAATCTCCCTAGTAGCTGGGATTACAGGCGAATGCCACCATGCCTGACTAATTTTTTTATGTTTTGTAGAGACAGGGGTATTTGCTATGTTGCCCAGGCTGGCCTCAAAGTCCTGGCCTCATGTGATCCTCCTGCCTTGGCTTCCCAAAGTGCCGGGATTACAAGCAAGAGGCACTGACTTATTTAATTAATATTGTTATTGAGGGAATGGATTTGTTATCGTGGGAGTGGGTTAGTGATGAAAGGATGAGTTCAACCCTGTTCCTTTTCTCCTCCTCCTCCTCCTCCTCCCTCTCCCTCTCCCTTTCCCTCTGCCGCACCCTCTCTCTCTCTCACCTTCTCTCTCTTGCCCTGCTCTCTTGCTCTGCTGCCTTCCACCATAGGTGACACAGCAAGAAGGCTCTCACCAGATGTGGGCCCATCAGCCTTGGACTTTTCAGCCTCCAGAACTGTAAGAAATAAACCTCTATTGTCTGTAAATTACCCAGTCTCAGGTATTTTGTCACAGCAGTCCAGAAGAGACTAAGACACCATTAAATATAAGACTCCTTGTGTGCTTTCAGAGGGCTCCCTTTCCTTGCAACTTTTTGGGAACAGATGTACTGAAATTGAGATGTAAAAATCAGGAGGTGAGTTAGCAGGGATCAGACCATTTTCAAGGATCATGTAAATTACAAAATCCCGTATTACTGCAGGTGCCAGAATTGTTGGAGATGGAACTGAGTGGAACTAGGAACATCTGCTTCAAAAGGTTTGGCATGTCCTCAAAACATCTGGCATCCCTTGTTAGCATGAATGACCTCACTGAACAGCTGCCTTCGAAGGCCCTCTAAGCCACCTGACCGAGCAGAGGGCTGGGGCCTCTGCGGCAGGAAGTCTTGGCTCTACTTCTGGCTCTGCCTTACACAAAATGGCCCACCTTGGGCGACCTTCTGGCCTTTCTGGGCCTTGGTTTCTTTCTTTCTTTCTTTTTTTTTCTTAATTCTTTAAATTTTTTTAAACCTTTAATTTGGGTCATCCTTGCTAGGGGCCATGCTAATCTTCCCTGTATCGTTCCAACTTTAGTATATGTGCTGCCAATGCGAGAACGGACTGGTTTCTTTACTGTGAAATAGAGATCATTATACCTCTATAAGGGAAAAAACGAACTGTTTTTTTTTTTTCTCTTTTTCTCCCTCATTCTCAACAGAACACTTCCGTGACCAAATGTGGGGGATGGGGTTCCCTCCAACAAACAATTCTCCAGCACCAGCTGGGTATCCTACAATTTAATTCAATGCTGACACCATGTCCCTGGAGTTAGAGTCAGATCCCACAGGTTAAAGGCTCAGTCCCACACGACTGTCCCCAATTGCACTTCAGATGCCAATTGCACATTCAGGCCTCTGGAACTTCTGACCAACTGGCTATGGATTGGAGGTTCCCATGACCCCCGCTTCGGGTTCAGTCATTTGCTAGAGCGGCTCACAGAACTCAGGAAAGCACTTTGCTTCCATTTGCCAGTTTATTATAAAGGGTATGCTGAGCAGCCAGATGGAAGGGCAGCACCTGGCGGGGCCTGGGGGAAGGGCACAGGGCTGCCCTGGAGGACGCACCACCCTCCACACATGCCGCTCTCAGGAAGCTCTCCAGACCCCACAGCTCTCAGGCTTCATCACGTCCACACGATCGATTATTAACTCCATTTCTAGTCCTTCTCTGGTCTCTGGAGAATGGGAGGTGGTGCTGAAAGTTCCAGGCTTCTAATCATGGCTTGATCTCTCTGGTGACCGGCCCCACCCCAGAGCCCACCACTAAGAATCACCTCCTTAGAACAAACGATGCTCCTATCACCCACCAAAGTCTAAGGGATTAGGTGCTCTGTGTCAGAAACCAGAGTCAAAGACCAAATGTTAGAACAAAAGAAGCCCCTAGCACCCAGACCGTTCAGGAAATTACAAGGGTTTTAAGGAGCGCTGTGCGGGGAACCAGGGGCAGAGAGCACGGATATATTTCTTATTCTGTCACAGTATCACAGCCTACCTTGTAGGGCTCTCTTGAGGACTAGAGAATGTAAGTGGCTCCCAGTGGGCACTTAGTAAAGAATGACTTTAAATATTTTAGACTTTGTAACTGTTGGGGTCACAACATCCTAACTGTATAATCTTCAGGTGGAGTTCCTTAGGTCTCTGGGTTCTATTCTCGATCAAGAAGGTCAACTTAAGAGAGCAACCTTTCGGAAGTCGCTGGAGAACAGACGGGCATTTGTAGAAGTAAGGAATTCAATAGTAGCACAACCTTCCAGCCAATCAGGGCTGAGGGCCTGAGACTCCCTGATAATGGATCAGTCTGAGGCCTGATCAGTGACAACGGTGACCTCTGCCCTGACACTGAATGAGGTTTTAATCCAGGAGGTGTGGAAAGAGCCTAATAAATGGGCTTATTCCATCATGTCAAATCCAAGAGTATGGAGAAAAATGCTAAGTTTATGCTTTGTGTACCCCTGGAGATGTGACCTCAAGGAAAAAACTAAACCAGACCTTGCTCTAATGGAAGATGGGACCCAGAGCCCCAAGCCAGTCCCTGACAGGCCCCTGCCGGACTCTTGCTCCTAGGACAGGGAGCAAGAAATGTTCCCAGGGAAGGCAGATTATCAGGCTGGATTGGATGCCCTTCTGAGAGGGAGCAAGAACCATCCTTTGTACTTTAGCTCTTTCTGGCTCAGCGGACACCAAGCCAGGGAGCATAAAGTATGTTAGTTTCATAGGACTGCAGAACAAAGCACCCCACACTAGGTATCTCAAAGTGACAGAAATTTATTCTCTCACAGTTCTGGAGGCTAGAGGTCTGAAATCCAGGTGTCATCAGGGACATGGTCCCCTGAGACTCTGGGTAGACTCCTTCCCCACCTCCTCCTGTCTTCGGGTGGTGGCTGTCATTCCTTGGCTTGCAGCTGCATCACTCCAGTCTCTGCCTCGGATAGCACAGGGCATCCTCCCGGTGTGGCAGTGTCTTCACTTGGCGCCCTCCTTATAGGGACACCAGTCATATTGCACAGGGGTCCACCCTAATGACCTATTCTTAACCTGCAAAGACCCTGTTTCCAAATAAGGTAACACTCACAGGTACTTTGAGTCAGGACTTCACAGTATCTTTTTTGGGGAAACAGGCCAATCTATAACATACGGTGAGAGTGATACCTTTCATAAGCCTTGAAAGGTCATAAGCTGAGTGTGCCGTGACACAGGCATTCCACCGTATGCTGGGAAGGAGGAAATTGGGACAGCAAGTTGCTGGTATAGCTACCAGGAGCCTTGCACACATTCATATCCTTTAATCCAGTGACCCACTTCCAGCTAGAGGAAGTCATCAAAAATGTTGATAAAACTTTATGCACACAAATAGTCATCTTAATATTTTTGTTTATATAATTAATTATTGGGAACAGCTTCAACATCCAACAGTGAGGGAATGGTTATTAAAATAGGCACGTCCACACGATGGAGATATTATACAGCCTTTACAAATGATATTTCCAGAAAAAAATTAATGACGTAGGGAAAAATGAAATAAAATTATATATTCAGTATGTTGTCAACTTTATAAAAAACACGCCAGGAAGAAAACAACATACTATTAATAGCCCTCCCCACTTGGGAAGGGATCATGAGTGATTTTAATATTATTATCGTTATTATTTTATTCTTTTTTAGCTATCAGTCTTACTGGAATTTTATCATGATTATTATTATGACATTATATAAGTCCTCTGCCTTAGCTTTATATCCAAAGAGAAAGAAACTAATGTTATTTTAAAAATAGATACATAAATAATTTCCTGGAATGTACATTCCAGGAAAGTTCTGGCTGGGAGGGGAGCTGCCGCTGCCGGGTGTCCAGCTAATTCGAGTGTTCATAAGCCACAGCCATAACCCCACATCATAGTTGGGTGGCTACTTGCATCAGAATTACCAGTTAGGTTTGTTTAAAAATGCAGCATTTGCATTTTTACAGACTCTGCCCATTTGGGTTTGAAATCCCCCCTTTAAAGACAAGCTGTGTGTATCCCCTCCGCCCCTTCAATGCTCAACACTATGAAGAATACAACCAAATAGACAGAAAAGTTATTCTTTTTCTAAAAAATCCATTCTTTGTTGTACCTAAAGATGGGAAGTGGCAAAGCAAGTTATTCAAAATACTATAAACTTCATAATTGCATTTTATTTTGGAATCCAGTGGCGGCAGATTGCTCTTTTTAATTTGTCCTAGGCTAATAATTAAAATGAGCTGATAGTCCCAGAGTCTACACTAGCAAGTTTAGAATGAAGAAAGCTAGTTTACCCCATGAAAAAGTGAATATTCCATGTCTGGTTAGTTCAGAATTGTCATTATAGACAGGATTACTTTTAACTCACAACCTCGAGTTTCCTTTATTGACTGGTGTAGGGGAGTGATATCTGGGGACAACAGAAAATTCTCCACTTTAAGGTGTGCCCAGCTCAGGACAGGAATTGGCCGAGGAGGCCCTGCCAGCTCTGAGATGCTCCGACTTGTTGGAGCAAGGGGTGTTGTGACATGCTCTGAGGGGTCCCAACAGCTGTGCGATTAGCCGTGGCATAAGGAGATGAAATTCAACCCTGCGAAGAGGCAATCGCTGAAGGTATTAGTTCACACTTGTTGCTTCCGGAGTTGGTCATAGCTTCTTAGCTGGAAAGTCCCGGAGGGGGTCACATTCCCTGTTGAGCCTTCACACGGAGGCTCATGCACCAGGAAGCCATCTGCACCCCTCCCTCTGCCTGAGCCCCTGTTTGTGCCGGAGCAGAGTGGGAGGAAACAGGCTCCAGAGGGGCAAAGGGCTTGGCACTTACACAGCACCTTCCGTTTGTGCTTTGTCACGATCCCGGCTCTCTGGCAGGAGCGGATCTCTCAGCTGTGGGAGGTGAGCCCAGGATTGGTGGGGCTGTCGTCACCGGCTTACGGCTCAGGGAGGCCCTGGGCGATTGTGGGCCGGGGCTGGGCTTCTCGCAGCACGCCCTGTCTTCCTGCCGCATGGCGAGGAAGCTCGGGAGGCAGCTGAGAACCCATCCAGCAGAAACAATTTTTTAAAGGAAGCCCTGCATCTTTCACACACCGTGTAATTAACTCTCAGCAGAAGATGCCATGGATTCATAATGGGGGCCAGCAGCGGGGGAGGAAGGCTCTGACAAGCATGAGATTTCTCATAGGTTTTTTTTTTTTAATTTAATTTTTTAAAGGAACACGAACAGTTGCAGTTATAATCGTGGCCCTTCAGAGATGGTGTCTCCCAGCAACGAGCCAGAGCACGCTGTAGCCTGCCGTCTCCCCAGGCAGGGTGAGCTCAGAGGGCAGCCCTGGCTTGTCCCCAGTGTCCCAGGGTGGGTCTGCTGGCAGGCCTTGCTCTTCCAGCCTATCCCTGAGAGTAGGCTGTCCCCAAAGCCTTTTCCTCTCCATGACAGCTGTCCTTGGCAGCGTCCCAGCCCAGGCCCCTCCAGGGTGCCCTGCCCTGAGCAGGTGGCTGCACCCTGTGAGGAAGGGAGGCACAGCTTGGGAGGGAAGGTGGGGAGCCCCAGGGCTGGTGGGGAGGCTGGGGGCGGTGCCTGGCCAGCTGCCAGAACAAACGGGGCCAGCCCTCTCTTGGGCACAAAGGGCTCTCTGTGAGGGACACACCCAGCCCCATGTGGAATCTAGGAGGCTCGTGTTTCTTAACACAAAGGAGGCCATTCCCAGACGGACCTGGGTGTGGCCCATAGGCTGAACCCTGTGGGCAGTGCCCGTGGACTCCCAGGCACCCATCTGACAGCTTCAGTGCTCGTTACCATCCTCACAGGAAGGTGGAGAGAGGCCTGGGCAGGCAGCTTACCCGCGTACCCTGGGAAAGGGCCCTCCTGAGTGTACTCCCATCCCCCATTCTCTCCCTTCCCCCATCCCTCCCCCCCACGCACACACGTGTGCACACACACACCCTCGCATGAGAGAAGGTCCCTGACCTAACCACACTTACATTAGCCAAGCAGGCTGTGCAGACCCCTCTTCCACACCTAAAGCCTTTGCCACGGACAAATTAAACAAGGCCTGAAAGACATCTGGCAGGAAAATATGTAACGAGAGCCACTGTACTGACCCACAGGCAAAATGGTTATTTCTTTTCTGAATTCAGAGGTGCTCCCTGCCACTAAGTGCCTCCTCAGTGTGCTCCTGCCAAGCATGAAAGAGAGAGACAGAGAGAGAGCGACCTTTGGGTAGGAAACATGGCACGGAGGAGAGACAGAAACGGTCCGCACTGATGTGTCTTCCAGCCAAGCCTGAGGTTCCTCCGGGTGGCTGTGCTGGGTGGTGCAAAGGAACAGACAGACAGACTTGAACACTCTCTGGGCCTTGTGGGCTTTGTGTTTGAAAATGGATTTCTCAGGTCTCTTTAGTTCTTGGTCCAGGCCTAAAAGCCACAAGGCTGGACAGCCTTCCACCAGACCCGCCGCCCACCCAGCCCCGGAGGCCCCGCTGCGTGGGGGCTCTGTGGCTGTCGGCAGGGGAAGTGGCAGCACAGTCCCTCCCGGACCACAGCGGAGCTCCAGTGGTCATGGTGAAAAGTGTGGGGTCTTCCAACATCGAACCTTTCTCTAGCCTGTTTGTTCTGCTCTGTGAACTTTGCAGGAGACATTCACTGATTGAACGCGCATTTCTTGGGCACCATCTATGTATGCCAATAAATAAAACAACAAAATGTCCTGCTCTCTGGAGCTTCCGTTTGACACGGCGCAGAGGAGCTTTCCCTCCATGTTAGTTTTCTGGTGTGGCCATGACAGCATACCGTGGTCTGCATGGCTTAAACAACAGAAATTTATTTTTTCACAGTGCTGGAGGCCAAAAGTCCAAGATCTAGGTGTCAGCAGCGTTGGTTCCTCCTGAGGGCTGTGAGGGAGGGTCTGTTCCAGGCCTGTCTAGTAGCTTCTGGAGGTTTGCTGCAGCCTTTGCTGTCTGATGGTGTCTGCAGACGCACCGCCCCGTCTCTGCCATCGTCTTCGCGTGGTGTTCTCCCTGTGTGCGGGTCTCCTTCTGTGTTTGAATTGTCCCCCTTTTATACGGTTGCAGTCCTTGGATCAGGACCCACCCTAATGACCTCACCTTAAATTAATCTTTTGCAAAGACCCTATCTCCAAAAAAGGTCACATTCTGAGGTACCGGGGGTTAGGATGCCAACATATCTTTTTTTGGGGGGTGGACACAATTCAACCCACCACACCTTCTACAGAAAAGTGCAGGCGAGGTTGGTTACAGTGGCCCACGCCTGTAATCCTAGCACTCTGAGAGGCCGAGGCAGGCAGATCACTCAAGGTCAGGAGTTCGAAACCAGCCTGAGCAAGAGCAAGACCCAGTCTCTACTAAAAATAGAAACAACTTAATTGGTCAACTAAAAATATATAGAAAAAAATTAGCCAGGCATGGTGGCGCATGCCTGTAGTCCCAGCTACTCGGGAAGCTGAGGCAGGAGGACTGCTTAAGCCCAGGAGTCTGAGGTTGCTGTGAGCTAGGCTGACGCCATGGCTCTCTAGCCTGGGCAACAGAGTGAGACTCTGTCTCAAGAAAAAAAGAAAAGAAAAGTATAGGTGAGTATGCAGGACAGCATTTGCCCTTGAGGTATCTGAAGTCCCCTATTTCCACAAGGTCTCACGTGAATCCCTTGACTGGGAAGTCCTGGGCATGTGCCTTTTTCCTGCTGTAAGGGAGGCTTGGAATTTGAGTTTCTAGCTTCTACCTTGGGCATCTAATGTAGGATTGTCCTGCAATGCAGGAAGAGCATTCAAGGATTCATGCAGATGTGGCCACAAAGCACACAGAAACCTCCTATGCAGGTGCTCTCAGGTTTTCTCCAGGGATATCTAAGAGCAGAGAATGAGGAATCCAGCTTCAGTTCCTTCTGTCTCCCCTGAAGTGTCCATTAGTGTGTGCTGCCCACTGTAGGGGCCACGTGTTGCTGACCACAAACAATCTAGAAAATCTGGACAATGTGAGATGTTAGCTAACACCTACCATTTCATAAGCACCTACTTTGTGCCAGGCATTTTCCTAAGCTCTTTACACGCGTCACCCCATTTACTCCTCAACCACAGTTCCACGAGAAAGGACGGTTATTATCCCCCCCTTTCACAGATGAGAAAACTGAGGAACAGGGAGGTTAAGTAACTTAAGCCAGTAGGCGGGAGAGGCAGGATTTACAGCCCGCCACCTCAGTTCAGACTGAGAGCTTTACCACGGTGCTTCCTCACAGATGAAGAAGACGAGACATGGAAGAACCTTCCAGCCGATGTTCAGGGAAGGCAGGGGCATGCCGTGAAGCCATCGCCCTGCTGTCAAAGCACACTGTGTCACACTCCCCGAGCCAGGTGCTATTGGCACGCAGCACCCTTGCTGCCTTACCGTCTCCTGACAAAGTTCTCTGACCAAGTCCTCGGGAATCCTGGGAGGGAGGTGTGGGAAGAGGCCGTGGGGCAGGGAGGGTGGAGGAGAGCGCTGCAGCTGGGGAGCTGCAGGGCCGGCCTGGCCCGGGAGGCTCCCCTGCTGGAGGCTGAGGCGGGACTACGTCAGAGGACTCGGCTGGGTGGTGCAGAAGCTGGCTCCCCTGCAAGGGCAGGGAGGGCCCCACGCTGGGCCCTTGCCAGGGTGCTGCCACAGACCGGGCCGGCATGTTCCCAAGGCTTCTTCTACTGTGACCTAGAGGAACAGCTGGGCCTAGGAGGGGCCGCCCAGCTGGCAGGGCAGACCCTCCAAGCTGAGATGTGTTTGGCATGAGGCTGAGGTCCCTGCCACATCCCCAGAGGCAGAGACCTGGGACCTTTGTGCCGACCTGGAGAAGCCCTGTCCCCCCTCCACGCCCTCATCCCGTGACCCTGGTCATTGGAGCACTGATGTTTCTATTCCTTTGGAGAAATGGTGGGAAAAGGAATAGAAGGAGCAAAAATAAAGTGGACACATTCTCATACTCCAAAAAATACCCAACTGAAGAGTCCCCTCTGACTGCAGCCTAGAGAGTTGGGCCTTGAGCCTCACATAGTCAAAGTCCAGAGCACGATTTCAGGGCTGTGCACACACCAGGGCTGCCTGTCACTCCCCAGGGAGCTCCCGCTCTCAAAAGTGCTGGGAAGGCCGGGCGCAGTGGCTCACGCCTATAATCCTACTCTCTGGGAGGCCAAGGCGGGAGGATCGTTTGAGCTCAGGAGTTTGAGACCAACCTGAGCAAGAGCGAGACCCGTCTCTATCAAAAATAGAAAGAAATTAATTGGCCAACTAAAAATATATGGAAAAAATTAGCCGGGCATGGTGGTGCATGCCTGTAGTCCCAGCTACATGGGAGGCTGAGGCAGGAGGATTGCTTGAGCCCAGGAGTTTGAGGTTGCTGTGAGCTAGGCTGATGCCATGACACTGTAGCCTGGGCAACAGAATGAGCCTCTGTCTCAAAAAAAAAAAAAAATGCTGGGACCTGCCTTGCAGCTTCCTTTTCCAAGGGAAACAGGGTGCAGGTGGGTGCTGGGGCTTTTCTTAAAAGGAAAAGAAGAGAAAGGTAAAAGGATTATTTTCCTTCAACAGCATTCATAATTAGATGAGAATAGAGTGGTTTCCTACACACTAGCAGGACATTTCCAAAACACACATGGGGAAAGCAGAGATAAAAAAAAATTATCCACTGGAGGGTTTATTATAAGATTATAACTACTATGAAATATGTAGTTAATAAAAAGTTTGGTGTAAGAAATACTTGCAGAGATCCATAGTGTTACAGAGTTTTGGAACTGGATTAATATTGGTAACAACATGAACAACACTAGCACCTGGTGCGTGCCCTCCTTTATGTCTGCACACAGATAAGAAGCTGAGAAGAGGGATATTCTTAGAATTTAAAAAGTGAGGTGGGGCCAGGATTGCCAGACGGCCTGTTAAATTTGAATTCTAGATAAACAAAAAATACTGAAGAAGTATCAGTCTGTCTGAAATACTGCATGGGACATGCTGATAATAAAACATTACTTGTTGTTTATTTGAAATTCAAATTTAACTGGCCCCGATGTATTTTTATTTGCTCAAACTAAACACCTTAGGTGCACTTCACACCCACCCCTGCAGGGGAAGGCAGGGAGCAAATTCTGGACAAGAAGCTAGCAGGGCAACACCAAGGCAGGCCTCTGAGGCCGAGCTCCAGGGGTGCTAGGGGCCCTGGGAAAAGTCCCTGGGCAAAGTCCCTGGGCTTCCTCTCAAGCAATGTGTCCCTGGAGGAAGCAGGTGGGGCCCAACAGCTGCAGTAGGAAGCCTTGAAAACAACCCGAGAACAATTCAGGCTTCTGGGGCAGTCCCCGTGTGTGTGGGAGAGGCAGGCTCTGCATGGCGCCATCTACAAGGGCCCCAGACCACGAGCCAGCCTGGTTTCCTTGGGCTTGAGGGCCCTCCCTGACACCTGGGGTGACAGTGCCACTGCTCCACACCTCAGCTGGCTCATGCACTTCCCAGCCTGCAGGGACCCACCCTCCCAGCCTGGCCCCTCACCGAGCGCCCGCATGTCTTCTGGGTCTAAGGTCACTGAATGCCCCCAGCCTGCAGGGCTGAAGTGCGCATCCGGGCATTAGCTGGGTAACTGGCTATTTGTGCACCACCCAAAGGAACCCTGGGAAGGGGGGTGTAGGCACCCACTCCCCAGGAGCCCTGGGGAGGGGTCACTGGGTGAGAGTTCAGGGGTGTTTTCCCAGAAGGCAAGTGGAACCTGCCGGTGTGAGGGCCCCAGGGAGCCAACCTCCCTCAAGGCCCTTTGCTACTAGCCCTGAGGGCAGGCCTCCCCAGAGCTGCTGGGTGTCCTTTTTCAGTGAACAAGGAGGGGAGAGGGAGGAAGCAGAGAGGGTGGGCCTGCCTGGGAGGCTTCAAGGTGAAATGTGGGACCAGAGCCCTCTCTGGAGGCTGAGAAGGGAAGGCAGGACCCCTATGAGCAGGGCCTCTCTTTGACAGTCCTATGAGGTGCTTTGGGACCCATTTGTTAAGAGAGACAAAACTGAGGCCCACAGAGGTTATGGAACTTTCCTCAGGGCACATAGCAAGTTATGGGGTCAAAAATCCCAGCCAGACCACTTTGAGTCACTGCCATTCTATTCGTCTTTGCTGCCCAGGAAAATTCTGGTGTAGCTCAGGGGGAAACGTCTACTGCCAACTCAGTTATTCTATGTTGTCCGTTTCCCACCTACCCCCACCCCCCACCGCCAAGAGCTGGCTTGTGACTGTGAAATTTCCACTAGAAAATAAAGCTGAAAGGAAACAGCTGTCCTTGTCTGCGTCCACGCCAGGAACGCCGTCTCCGGGCGGCCAAGCCTCCGCCCACAGGGCTGTGCGGGCCAGGCCGTGGTGGGCCGAGCACGCCAGGAACTGTCTCCAGTCCCCTGCCCTGGGATGTCTTATTTGGCAACTCCTGACAGACCGGAAACCACGCTCCCTGGTGACCCACCTCACCAAGCTGGCCCGCGTGGCCGGTTGAGGGATACTGGCTCCCACGACCTGCAAGGGGTTCCAGGATTGGCCCTGCCCCTGGGTCCTCCTCAGACCCTCCTCACAGAGGGCGTCAGCCCTTCCTCACCTTCCCCTTTTGGTCTTGGCCACTTCTCGTGCCCTCTGACACTCCCACCCCTTGGGGCCCTGGGCTTCCCTCTGCCCTCCGCACAGCAGCAGGACAGGGACTGTGAGTGCTGTGGGGTGGGGAGAATGTGGGCAGGGCTGGGGGAGGCTGGAGGAGAGAGGGCTTGCAGGGAGGAGAGAGCTCCGCTCTTCTAATCATGAACTTCAATCGTGTCTTCGTTTATTTGATAATGCACGTGTGTTGGCAGGATGGGGGTGACACGGGAGGAGACAGAGGTTGGACGTGATGGAACAAGCCAGGGCCCCACACGGCCCGGTCCCTCTGCTTGAAGTCTGAAGAAGCTCAGCCCAGCACTCGAAAGTCATTGGAAAGGAATTCGGTGCTCTGCCAGCACCCCCTGGGCTGAGGGTGGACTCAGCAGCCCTTCTCAGAAGCACCTTTCTTCCTTCACATCCTACCGCTCCCCCGAATCTGCACACACTGCCTCCTCTTAGCTGGAGTGTGGATTTCGGAACAAGACTGTCAGGGCTCGAATCCGGCTCTGAGGTTTACCAGCCGCGAGCCCCTCACGTAATCCCTCTCTGCCTCGGCTCCTTCACCAATGAAGAGGGGTAAAGGGCATCTGCTGCCCAGGGTTGTTTGGGATTATAGCGTCAGCAGTCAGGAAAGACCTAAAACCACACCAGCAGGTGGGCAGCACTAAATCAGGTTAGCACCATTGTTGTTACTGTTACACCGTCCCTGTCTCCCTCTAGGTCCATTCCTTACCCCACACTGTCCTTCCATGGCCCTGGCAGGCCGGCTGAGCAGAACCACCAAAGACGGTGGTGGAGAGGGAGAGTGGGTGGGGCTGGAAGGCCACAGACCCTTGCATAGCCCCTCAGGAAGATTCTGAGTTGGGAAGGAGCCCATCTGTCCCCACTGCCCTGGGGGCATGAGGAACCTGAGTCCCGCCACTGCCTGCAGCTGGGGGTGTCTCCTGGAGGTGAGAGAGAGCTTCTTCTGCCTTAGGTCCCAACAGTTCAGGTTAGAGGAAAACCAGCCAGTCAGAGGATGGCTGAGTGTGTCCAGAGGGGGGTTAAGCAATCAGGACACTCATGGGACAGATCTCCAGTGAGTTCATGTCCTCGCCCCCCAAAACATGTGAATGTGACCTTTTTTGGAAAAGGAACTTTGCAGAGGCAATTAAGAATCCCAAGATGAGATCATCCTGAGTTGTCCAGGTGGGTCATCTTCTTATAAGGGCACTAATCGCACCATAGGGGCTCCATCTAAACTTCATCTAACTTCAGTTATTTCCCTAAGGTCCCACGTCCAAATACCATTGTATTGCAGTTAGGGCTTCAACACACAGATTTTGGGGGAACACAGACATTCAGTCCACAGCAGGGGCCATGGTCTGAAAGTGGGGAAGACAGAGACAAGTGAAGTTCAAAGGCTCAGTGAAGGACTTTTGTCAGGGTTGCTGTAGATGATGGAAGCTCAGGACTACTTCATGCAGAATTTAGTCACCATAGGGATGGACACTATTCATTCGATGTTGTTCAGAGGCCCCTCTGCAACTGCACTCCTTGTTAGGTGGGGGTAGGGGCTCAAACAGGGACCCAAGCTGATGGCCAAGGTGGCACAGGCAGCAGGAAGTGCCAGGGAGTATGAGAGACACCCCACTGGGTTGGAGCAAGGGGCCAGCAATAGAAGGAGGAAGAGAAAAGGCTTGCTGAGAAGCTGAGAGATTCCTGCCTTAGTGACCCTTTCTGAATCTGCCGGTCATGAAGTTAGCCAAACTCTTTGGAACCTATTTGTGTTTTCATTTCTCTATGTGGAATAATGAACTTTGACAGGGAGATAATTCTGGAGATGGGCAAGGGGGTGCCAGTCTGGGGGCTCCTGGGCCTCTAGGTCATCTGTTCCTGGAAAGGGGCTCTTGGGGAGCAGGTCAGTATATGCTCTGGTCAACTCCGCTGCAGGAAGGTGGGAGCTTTCCTCTCTGTGCCACCTCACGTGGCCCAAGTACAGCTGCCCATGAGCAGGGTGTGGTGTCAGAGCTGCTGTTTTAACTGCCGGAGAAGAGGACGTTTCACCAGTGGTGGCGTCATCCCTTGAAGGGACTTGAAGTCTTCTCCCACGTGGGAAGAGAAGTCTCAGTATGTCATTTGGTCACCATCACGCTCTCCACTCCTGCTGGCAGGCACCGAGGGTAGGTATGCTGGAGACTGGTGATCCCAGGCAGACAGTGAGGGCTTGGTGACGCCCTCGCAGTGTGGGTGTCACCAGGGCTTGTTAGAAATGCAGAATCTCACACCCGCCCAGACCTATGGAATCAAGACTCCTCTTGCCCACATCCCGGGTGAGGGCTGAGAGGCACTGAGCGAGAACAAGGCCCATTGCCGGGCACTGACTTAATGGACTTGGGTTAAATTAGTTAACAGAGCTGAACTGACCTTGCTGTTTCAGAATTTTGTTGGCTTCGCTGCCCTGGAGAACCTTCTTCTGAAATATAAATCTGACAATGGTTTCCAAGCTCTATTATCCCAAATGGAATCCCCTCTCATGCAGTGGATGTTCTGAAAGCTGAGAGTCAAACGTGTCCCACAGCCCTGGTCTGTGGGTGGGCGACCTTCTCAGCTGGGGAATGGGAACCTCCTTTCAAGGCCCACGCTGAAGCTCGGCTCTGCATCTGTGGCTGCTTCCCTCCCACACCTGAGAGGACCTGTGCGCTGCCCCATGGCTCCCTGTGGCTTCCCCACACCCAAAGCCTCATAAAGAGGGGGTCCCTCTCAGAATGTGCCAGAGAGAGCCCCCAGCTCATGGCTCATAACAAAAAGCATAAGCACCTACTCTCAAAGGGCTTAAAGGAACACATAACTGCACGGTGAGAAAGTGGTGCTAGTGAGCCCACAACATCTGTACAACAAAAGATACAGCTGTTTAAAATGGTAATATTCCCAAGAGATTGCTAATTTTTAAAAAGTGCAAAATAGTCTTATAGTCCCCTCTCATCTTTTTTTTTTTTTTTTTTTTTTGAGACAGAGTCTCACTCTGTTGGCAGGTCTAGAGTGCCGTGGCATCAGCCTAGCTCACAGCAACCTCAAACTCCTGGGCTTAAGCTGTACTCCTGCCTCAGCCTCCCAAGTAGCTGGGACTGCAAGCCTGCACCACCATGCTCAGCTAATTTTTTCTATGTATATTTTTAGTTGACCAATTAATTTCTTTGTATTTTTAGTAGAGACGGGGTCTTGCTCTTGCTCAGGCTGGTCTCCAACTCCTGAGCTCAAACAATCCACCCACATAGGGCCTCCCAGAGTGCTAGGATTACAGGCGTGAGCCACCGTGCCTGGCCCCCTCTCATTTTTTACGTAAAAATATATCTATGTTCATAGAAGAGATGATGTCTGGAAGGATATATTTCCAAATCTATGGTGTCCATGCTCCTTAGCCAAAGGCCACTGGCACACATGTGGAATTGGGATTATTGGTCTGCTGTACACCATGGGGAACCACAGGTAGACATCTCAGTAAGAAGATGCTAGAAAGGAATCATTATAAGCTTTGGGCTTGTGGTAGGTGCTTTGGAAGATGGTTCAAGGAAGCAGATCTTTGCTCTGGGTTGGATGCTTCTGGAAGGCAGGGGTAATTCTGGGACTGGGTATCTTAATAATTCTGATCAGGATGAATGGAGCGAGGCTGTAATGGGTAGCAACAGCAACAAGCAAAAATAAAGAGAACATACCAGGAGATGCCTGAGTGTAAAAAATAAAAAATATTTCAAAGAATTATAAAACAAAAAGAAAAAGGAAAACAAATAAATAAAATAAATAAAAAATAGAACAGTCACCCGATAGCCAAGATGGGGGAAGGGTGACTGGTTATTTTTGTGGTTTGGACCCTGCTCTTGTTTTTGTCTTGGTCTTTGCAGTCACAGTGGCCTTGGCAGTTGCTGGTGCTCTGAGAAACTGATTGTGCCCAAGGGCACACCAAGGCCCCGCTGCGAGAACAGGCCAGCCCCTGGCTGTCAGGGGCTGCTTTGCCCTCGCTCAATAGGGGTCACCCCTGGGTGTTGGGATGAAGGGTGATGGGTGATTTTTACTTTCTACTTCATATTCTGGGGAAAATATATATATATTATTAATACATTTACCTTTAGAAAAAAAAGCTATTTCCATTTTAGGAAAGATAACCTAACAAAAAAGTGCTAACCCGGGTAAACCATGTGCCAGTGCATTTGGCAGAAGGGGCTGCGGCCCAGCACACCTAGTTCCCCAAGAACAAGAGCCACCAAAGGCCACCCAGCTCTATATCCTGCAGGGCAGCTCCGTCAGCCGCCTTCCCGGCAGGAAGGCTGGGTGTGCCCAGGCTTGAGTTTAGATTGGATGAAAACTGGTGTTGCTCAAGACCTCACCCCAGGCAGGGTCCAGGTGGTGAGAAGCATGGCTGGCTTGTCAACACTGGGCAGAGGCCACCTGGACACCTGGTTGGTAGGGCTCCAGGCAGGAGGCTGTGGTTGGCCTAGAGCTGTGGCTGTCAGTGTCACCTGCCCATTGGGATCACCTAGGTTGCTCTGAGCAACCCTTCTCCCAGTGCTCAGCTACCTGAACCAATCAAATCAGGATCCCTGGAGGTGGGGCCCAGGATGAGCTTTTCTTTAGCCCCCTGGGTGATCCCTGCAACTTTTCCCTGCCCTGCCTTGACCCAGCCTGTGCCCTTGTTCATTCCATTTCTGAATTTCTACCTTCCTCTTTTCCATTTGCATCATCTCTAGACCGGGTCAGGCCGAACAGCCTGAATCTTCTAAATGTTCTGTGTCCTCCTCAGCCCCTGACTAATCCTCATAACTAAAAATCAAGGTCACTGGTTCTCAGCCCTGACTGCATATTAGAGTCACCAGGGGAGTTTTATAAACCACTCAGGGCCGGCCCCACCCTCAGAGTTCCCGGGGGCCACCGGGCTTGGGTGAGGCCCAGACATTGATATTTTTAAGACATTTCCCAGGGGATTCCACTGGCAGCTTTAGGTACTTTAACTCCCCAGCCCAGGGGTGCTGAGCAAAGGGGCTGATCCTGTGCACTGAGGAGCTCTCTAGGGCCACTGTAGGGGAATGTGTCCCAAAGGGGAGGGGGCGCTCTCCTCCCCTTAGCCACAGAGGACCATGCAGCTCTGTCTGTTTGTGCATAGGTGCTAGTATTCAGGGGAGAGGAATTCAGCAGGTACAGAGGTAGTACCTTAGGCTGTCCCTGGCAAAGGAGAGAGGGGAAAAAGATGTAATCATGTCCTGAAATACTCCAGGGGAGCTCTGCAGAGGCCTGGCTCCTGCAGAAGCAGATGGGGGCATGAGCCGGGAAACGTGTGCGTGTCCACCAGGCCTTGTCTGCATGGAGCTCCGAGGCAAGCGGGCTGCAGTGGGCGCTGTGGGGGGCCCCCACTTCAGGACCCAGGCTCTCCACCCCCAGCTGCAGGGACTGTTGCCTGCTGACTGCACGCAGCTGGGGCATCCCCAGAAATGGCCCTCAGCTGAAGGGAGCTGCCTGGTCCAAAGCTGGGCTCTCCCCCCGCCCCTCACCTGCATACAGTGACTGGTGAGGAGGGGTACACAGGTCTGGCCCCTCGCCTTATTTTGAGACATCCCAGCTTCTGAGCACCCCACATGCAAGGCTCTGCCCCGGAGCTTGTTCCCAGGGTACCTGTCCCATTAAGGGCCATGAGAAAGGCCCCTAATATACGTGTGGGTGAAGCACGCACAGGCCCCCAGGGAGGTGTGAAGTAGGGTTGCATTACAGCTGCTTTTTGGGTCTCACAGAGCATTTGTAGGTTCAAAGGACACAGAAACTACAAATATGATCATATCACTCACCTGCTTAAAATTCATCGGTGACTCCCTGCTGCCCGTGGGATGACTTCCGAGCTCCTCAGCGTGACCCCCTTGCTCATCTGTAATCAGCCTGACCACTGCTGTAGATTCCGCTTCTCTCCCTTGCTCTCCAGCAATCAAAACTATCCATGGGTTTCCATGTCCTCCACGCTGTCTCCCACCCCTGCCTCTGCACACGCCACTCACTGTCCTGGAGGAGCCCACGCCCCTCTCACTGGGTCACTCACAACCCCTCTGTACCGAAATCATGTCTACTGCTCCCCTTCTAGCCGGCACAGTCGGTGAGGCCCAGGGCCTGGGGTAGGCATCTGTCCCCCAGGGGCCCAGCACCATGGTCAACCCCTGATAAATCTTGTTGGATATATGAATAAATGACAGGAAAGGGGACAGGCTTTGACATCCAATGGACTCCAGGTCCAATCCTGCCTTCACTTTCTAGCTATGTGATCTTGTACCAGTGACTTAACCTCTCAGCCTCGTTTATAAAGAGGGGGAAATAATGTATCTTATAAGGGTCTTGGAAGAATGAACCAAAAGAGATGAGGAAATGTCCAGCACAGTGGCTGACATGAGTAGACACTCCAGTCCTGGTGGAATCTCTACAATGTGATCTGGTTTCCATCCAGCAGGACCAAGATTCCCCGGTGGGTGCTAAGTGTGGACACAGTAGAACTTTGACTTCTATTCAGTTCTGATGCACAGAGAGCAGGATGTTAAATGATACTCAAGTTGACAAGTAGTAATAACCGACGTGAGGCACATGCTTGTGGTAAAATGTGCAGAAGGCAGGGCTGCACAATGACACCATTTTAGGCACATTAGTCTTTATTAAAGGAGCCCTTAAGTCCTCACAAAAGCCCAGGAGCATCAAGGACAGAGCCAGGACTCCAAATCTAGGGGCTTGCACCATTCCCCTGTACAACCGGACCCAGTCCCTCCACTGCACGCTCTACCCTGCTCCTCCAGACCCATCACTCAGGAGCGGCTCAGCCTGTGGCAGGGGCCGTCTGTTGGGGATGAAGTTTCCACTGCTTGAAAGTAGGTGTGCTCTCACCGATCCTAAGAAATTAGGTTGTAACTGAGTGCCACCTGTGCTCAGCACTGCACTGGGCGCTGTGGGGTGTTCTAATAGAGACGGGTACCTGCCGGGTAGCATTTTGAGGGGTGTTCTCAGCACTCGGGCTGCACAGCAAAGGTCCAGACCTCACCAGGATGCTACAGCATTCAACCACCACTCAACCAGCTCCCCTCCTGCCAGATGCTGTGTGGGGTGTGGAATCCCTCCTGCATTAGCGCCCCCGTTGAGGACCTGAAGGGAAGCAGCACTTAGTGTGGGCCTACTGTATGCAAAAACCTTTCAATTATGTTTTCTTACGTAGTCTTCCCAATAATCCTGAAAGGTGGATATTACTGCCCACTCCATTGTCCAGGTTTGGAAACAGACTTGGACAGCTAATTACCTTTGTTCTGCACCATTTTTGGCTTGGAGGTGGGCCTCAGCCTGCCCTCCCAGGGCAGATGGTGTATGGTAGGGATGAAGGCAGGGGCAGGTACTAGACTCTGGAAAGTCCAGACTTTCCTCATGAGTACCTGGCCCTTGGAGGCAACCATGGCAGTGGCAGATCCATCTATTCACTTATTCATTCATTCATCCAAATACATTTTTTTGTTTGTTTTGGAGATAGAATCTCACTCTGTCACCCTAGCTAGAGTGCAGTGGTGTCAACATAGCACACTGCAACCTTAAATTCCTGCAATCAAGTGATCCTCCTGCCTCAGCCTCCCCAGTAGCTGGGGCTATAGGTGCACGCAACCACGCTTGGCTAATTTTTTTTCTATTTTTATAGAGACAGGGTCTTGCTCTTGCTCAGGCTGGTCTCAAACTCCTGACCTCCAGTGATTTTCCTGGCTCTCGGCCTCCCAGAGTGCTAGGATTATAGGCATGAGCCACTGAACCTGGCCTCCAAATATATCTTTTTATTGCGGTAAAATACACATAACATAAAATTCACCATCTTAACCATCTTAAAGTATACAATTCAGTGGCATTTAGTATGTTTACAACATTGTGAAATTATCATTGCACAACAACTAGTTCCAGAATATCTTAATCCCCAAAGGAAACTTTGTATCTGTGAAGTAGTCACTCCCCATTTCCCTCTGTTCCCTCTGCTCCCAGGCCCTAGCAACCACTAATTCACTTTCTGTCTCTATGCATCTCCTATTCTGGATATTTAGTGCAAATGGAATCATACAATGTGTGGCCTTCTGGGTCTGGCTCCTTTGGCTTAGCACAATCCATGTTATGGTATGGATCAATTCCTTTATGACTGAATAATACTTCATTGTATGGATCTACCCCATTTTGTCCATTCACCAGTTGATGGACATTTTTGGTTCTTTCCACCTTTTAGCTATTGTGAATAATGCAGCTACCAACTTTGATGTACAAGTTTTTTTTTTTTTTTTTTTTTTTTTTTTTAACACTTGTCTTTATTTCTCTAGGGTCTATAGGTCTATGTCTAGGATCGGAATTTCTGGGTCACATGGTAACTCTGCATTTAATAGTTTGAGTAACTACCACGCTGTTTTCCAAAGCAGCTGCACCATTTTACATTCTCACCAGCAATGGGGGTTCCAATTTCTCCACATCCTTGCCAACATTTGTTACTTTTTGTTTTTGTTTTTCTTTCTTTTCTTTCTTTTTTTTTTTAGAGACAGAATCTGACTGTGTTGCCCCAGCCGTAGTGCAGTGGCTATTCATAGGTGTGATCATAGCTCACTGCAGCCTCGAATTCCTATTCTCAAGCCATCCTCCTGCCTCAGGCTCCTGAGTAGCTAGGACTACAGGCATATGCCACTATGCCCAGCTACTTTCTCTGTGTGTGTGTGTGTGTGTGTGTGTGTGTGTGTGTGTGTTTTACTAGCCATCCTAGTAGGTGTGAAGTGGTATCATTGTGGTTGTTTGATACATATTTTTGACCTCTTGCTGTGTGCCAGGCACCATGCTGGGCACTGGGAAAACTACCCAGAGCAAAGTAACAAAGCCCTGCTCTTTCCAAGTTCCATTGTAGAGGGTGGGAGGGGGTGCACACAGGAGAGTGGAGTTAGGAAGCCAGGCAGCAGGGACATTCATACCACTCGGTTGCAGCTGGGGAAGCAGAAAAGAGAGCTGTTTGGGCTCTTGTCCTCCTGACAGGGTGAAGCAAAAGTTGCAAACTCAAAGGCTGTATGTAGCAGACATGGCCGGAAGGAGTGTGTGTGCACCTTGTGTGTGTGTGTGTGTGTGTGTGTACGTGTGTGTGTGTGTGTGTGTGTGTCTGGGGTACCAGCCCTGCCTCAAGGGGTGGATGGATTTCATTAACACTGGCTTCATGGGCCTACAAACTAGTACAACCTCTATGGAAAGTAATATGGAGATACCTCAAAGATCTACAAGTAGATCTACCATTTGATCCTGTAATCCCATTACTGGGCATCTACCTGAAGGAAAACAAGACATTCCATAAAAAAGACACCTGCATTAGTATGTTTATAGCAGCACAAATCACAGTTGCAAAGATGTGGAAACAACCCAAGTGCCCATCAATACATGAGTGGATTAATAAAATGTGGTGTATGTATACCATGGAATTCTACTCAGCCACAAAAAACAATGGTGATACAGCACCTCTTGTATTATCCTGGATAGAGCTGGAACCCATTCTACTATGTGAAGTCTCACAAGAATGGAAAAACAAGCACCACATGTACTCTCCATCAAATTGGTATTAATTGATCAATACTTCAGTGCACACATAGTAATAGCATTCATCCAGTGTTGGGCAGGTGGGAGGGGAGGAGGGGATGGGTATATTCACATCTAATGGGTGTGGTGTGCACCGTCTGGGGGACGGACACGCTGGAAGCTCTGACTCAGGTGGGGCAAAGGCAATATATGTAACCTAAACATTTGTACCCCTGTAATATGCTGAAATAAAAATAATAATAAATTCACAGAGAAAAAAGAAATTGATTTAAAATAAATAAATATTTCAAAAATAAGTAAATAAAAATTAAAAAACAAAAACCAAAAAACACTGTCTTCATACTGCCGAGCGGTAAAGCAGACCTGAGCCAGCTGTGCTCTGGATAGAAATAAGATTTTTACATGAAATCACACAACATTTCAATGATGGCACAGATATTACAGATATTTTATTTTTATTTATTTATTTATTTTTGAGTCAGAGTCTTACTCTGTTGCTCAGGCTAAAGTGACGTGGCGTCAGCCTAGCTCACAGCAACCTCAAACTCCTGGGCTCAAGCAATCCTACTGCCTCAGCCTCCTGAGTAGCTGGGACTACAGGCATGTACCACCATGCCTGGCTAATTTTTTCTATATATTTTTAATTGTCCAATTAATTTCTTTCTATTTTTTAGTAGAGACGGTGTCTCGCTCTTGCTCAGGCTGGTTTCGAACTCCTGACCTCGAGTGATCTGCCTGCCTCGGCCTCCCAGAGTGCTAGGATTACAGGTGTGAGCCACGGCGCACGGCCGACACCGACATTTTAAAAACATCGGGGACGGTTTGGGCGAGCTGGCCACTAGCTTGTGATTCTGGCTGGGATGGTGTTTCTCAGAGGCAAAGTCTTACCCACAGGGTCAGAATTTCTGGGGGTGGGGCTGGGAATCTGCCTTCCTAACACGCTTCCTCCCCAACTCCCAGGTAATCTGATGCACTCTGGAGTTTGAGAACCACCAAACTGGAGTTGTAAGGACAGTGGCTTCCTGCCTAGTGGAGGGCTGAGGGCAGGATCATGTTCCCTGTGTGTGCCTGAGCGCCCAGTGGCCTGGCCCTGGTTTCTCTGGTGCCGTCCAGAGCACATACCTCTGTGTATAAAGAACGGGGGAGGAACGCTGAGCACCCCATTCCACCCCCAGCCTGGCTGTGACTCTCCAGAGCCCCACATGGTTAGATGCCCACCCCAGTGACTTTTGGCCCAGTGGGCAGTGGGACTGCAAACCCTATACCTTTGCTTCCTGGTGAGCTTTCTCTGGATGGAAACCCTTTCAGGAGAGCCGGTCCAAATAGAGACGTCAAGTTCTATAAGAAGGCTGCCAGGGGTCTAAGGACAGCTTGAGTGTTGACAGATGAGTGCTAAGCAATATGTAGATCTCTTGCTTAATTGCAACACTGCAGTTAAAACTAGCGGTTCTCTGGCACAGGTGTTGGTTCCGAAAATCCACAGGCTCCTCATTAACAGCTGTGAGCCCCCAGCCCCTGTAGTTTATCCTGAAGCTGCCACAGACGCTTCACCTGGTTCCCCTGGTAACTCAGAATGCTCCATGGGATCGGTCCTCCAAGCCAGTATTTGCAGAGTCCCGTAGTTTAAGGACTCAGGACAGGGTCCTTCCCCTGCGCATCCTCTGCCAGCCCTCGGAGTGGTGATGTGTACAGAAGGAGCAAATACGCATGTTGGCAAAAGAGCGCCAGATGGAGGAAAATGGAACTACAGGGCTCATCTTCATGGGAATAATCATCAGAACCATCCATCCCATTCACCCACCAGCCCCCAGACTCGCACTTAACATGTTACAGCCAAGGAAAGCACTTTGGTTGATTTCCCCAACAGGAAATAACAAGGAACGAATTAATAAACTAAGTTTCTATGTACATTTCTGTGCCTAAAGGGTCTATTTAAGTAAAATCTTCTGCCTAAATTACTCTGAGCAAATATTTTTAGTTGTTAAGAACCATAATCAACATAAAATATAACTGCCATAAAGCCTATATAGTTGTCTTAATACCTGTAATAAAATACCAAATTTAGTAGGGATTATGAGCAATAATAACAAGAGCTAATGTTTATGGAGCAGGCATGGTACTAAGTGCTTTACTCAGATTATGTCACTTAATCTTTACAACACTGTGAGATTTAATCCTCAAAACCTCTCAACCAGGGAAGCAATATCACCATTTTACAGATGGGGAGATGATCTTAGAGAAGGTGAATGTGCTAGATGTTTTTATGGTTTGTATCATTCAATCCTTAGGCTGGCCCTGTGAGATTGCTCCTCCCAGCAGCCCCAAGGGAAGGTATTGTCACCTTTTCATGGATGAGGAAACTGAAGGGGGTGTGGCTAAATAGATCCACCGTTGCACAGCCATTAGGTAGAAGAGATGGGATTTGAACCCTGGGAGATGTGGCTCTAGAACCCACCCCTTGAGCTTTAAGTTACAGCTTTAAGTTAAATTGTAGCTTTAAGTTGTTGCACGTTTACCCCAAAGAGACACAGCGTAGACAGACAGATATGTGCAGGTATGCTCATTGTGTCAGCACTTGTACATGGGAAAAAGGTTGACAACAATCTGAATGTCCAGCAATGGGGGAAGGTCACACACGTTAGGAAACAGGTACTCCAGATGGTACATGCAAATGTTAGAAAGGGCAAGGTGGAATTTCTCTGTGTTGATGTGGGAAGACAGATATGATATAGAAAGTGGAAAAGGCCGGTTGCTAAGTAATATGCACAGTGGAATACTATTTAAACCATGGGGGTACATTATATTGTAATGATCAGGGGCACATTTGTATTGGGTAACTTGAGAGTTTAATAAAAGGAATATATATAGAGTTGCGGGCAGGATATAGGGAAACCACTGGGCAGACTGTAGTACTCTGGGGTACATAACTCTGGGGGCACCATTATCACCTGCTGGAACCCACAGACAGAGGGACTACGCAGTGGGGCCACCTTGCAGGAGCTGAGACCTGTATAGAGGAAGACAATTACCCCACTGAGACAGCCACAGAGGGAGCTGGGAAATCAATACCCTCACCTCCCTCTGCTCCCCTCCACCCTTCTCCACCTGGGGCCCCTATTTGTCAAACCCACCTGGAAGCCAGAAAGCAAAGGAGTCCATTGCTGCAGGTCAGCCTTCCCGGGCGCAGGGCGGGGTAGGAAGTGCAGAGGGTGGTCCTGGAGGGCCGGTGGAAAGTGTCCGGCACTTTTGTACTTAAAGACGTGTATTTGTAAGTGCTTAGAAAAGGGATCTGAAGGGATGAACACCAAACTGTTTCCTCTGGGGAGCAGGATAAGAGAGGAACTTTTGCTTTTGACTTTATGTTCTATATTTTCTGGTTCACAGCAAAATAGAGGCATAGCTTGGGATGAAACTACGTCAGCCCGTGTGGACCTTTGAAATTGCCCCTATTAGTCTGGGGCTGTGGAAGTGATGCTGTTTGACTTCCAAGACTAGCTCATAAAAGGTAACGTGGCTCCTGCTTGTCTCTTGGAACCTGTGCCTTCAGAGGCCTGAGCCAACACGGAAGAAGTCTGGGTGCCCTGAGGCCACCATGCTGGGGAGGCCACGTGGAAGGGCCACATAGCAAAGTAGAGAAATGCCCCAGCAGCCCCGGCTGCCGCAGTTCTCAGCTAAGGCAGCACACAAGTGGGCGTGGAGGCCTTACAGACGACCTGGCCCTCGCCACCGTGGCGCTGCAGTCCCACGAAAGACCCTGCTGTGGTCTTTGTTGTTGTTGTTTTTTTAATTATATAATAATTTTTACTTTGTTTTAAATAGTTTATTTACTTTTTAAAGTCAGCCAACCGTAATGTTTCAAGACCCTGCTGTGGTTTGAATGCTTCCTACAAAATTCCTGTTGAAACTTAATCCCCAATATGGCAATGTTGAGAGGTGGGGCCTTTAAGAGGTAATTGGATCATGAAGGCTCTGCCCTCATGAATGGACGAATCCATCATGGATTAATGGATTCATGGGTTAATGGATTAATGGGTTATCATGGGAGGGGGACTGGTGGTTTTATACAAAGAGGAAGAGAGACCTGAGCTAGCAGGTGAGCACACCCAGCCCCACATTGCATACTACCCTGCGCTGCTTCGGGACTCTGCAGAGTTCCCAGCAGCAAGCTCTCCCCATTTGCAGCCCCTTCACCTTGGACTTTTCCATAACTGTAAGAAATAAATCTTTCTCTTATAAATGACCCAGTTGCAGGTATTATGTTATTAGCGACAGAAAATAGACTAAGTCACAGACCCCCAGCGAGAATCGACTAGTCAAGCAGCCCCCAGATCCTGACTCTGAGAAACGGTGGGAGATAACAAATGGTAACTGTTGCTCACGCCTATAATCCTAGCACTCTGGGAGGCCGAGGTGGGAGGATCGCTAGAGGTCAGGAGTTCGAGATCAGCCTGAGCAAAAGTGAGACCCCGTCTCTACTAAAAATAGAAAGAAATTAGCTGGACAACTAAAAATATATAGAAAAAATTAGCCGAACATGGTGGTGCATGCCTGTAGTCCCAGCTACTCAGGAGGCTGAGGTGGGAGGATCACTTGAGCCCAGGAGTTTGAGGTTGCTTTGAGCTAGGCTGACGCCATGGTACTCCAGCCCAGGAGACAGAGTAAGACTCTGTCTCCAAAAAAAAAAAAAAAAAAAAAAAGTGGTAACTTGTTTACAGCTAAGCTTTGGGGCGACCTGTTGCTCACTAAGAAGTCCAGCACCAACTGGGAAGAAGCAGGCAGACTCATTCCCAGCAGGCGTCCTGAGGTCCCACAGAGATTGTCATTTGGAAAGGAAGAGCAGAGCGGCAACCCCCTTTGGCTCTTTTCCCTTCCCGGGAATCAGGGGCATCTTCTCCCCCATACTCGCAAGTGCTTTGCCAGCCTGTCGCAAGTGCTTTGCCAGCCTGTCGTAGGGTCCCCTTTCGAGCCAGGGTCCCTTCGTGACTTCCTGCCCTTCCCTGCTCTCCTCATTCCCTTTCAGAGTAGCTCTTCCATGTCCCCCTATCTCCCCTCTGCCCCCACCCAGAGCACCCTGGCCCGCAGTGTTGGGGAGGCCCCGACCTGGAGACCTTTCTCACTCCCGCAGCTGCGCCGTGGATGTTGGGCGCTGCGTGTCCAGAAAGGTCTCCCTGCCCCTACCTCTTGGAACCGACACCTCCCACCAAGGCTCTGAATGGCAACCGCCATCTCCGCGTGGATCCCTTCCCCTTTCCCTCCGGAGACCAGCCAGGAGCGAGCCCTGACCCAACAGGCCAGTCAGAGACCCCTTCTGGAAAACTCAGACTTGGGAGTGGAGAAGAGGGCGGTGTGTTTCCTCTGAGAGCTGGACGTTGCTTTGGAGCTGTTGGAGCCAGGCTTCCCTTTTGTGTAGAGGAAATCGTTTTGCAGTTGATGAGAATAAATCCAGCCTACAGTAAAGCAGGACTAAAGATGGAAATGGAGGTATGCATACTCCTGACACCTGTCTTCCGAGGCCCACCTGCGTCAGCCTTTCCACGACCTGTTACATAAGCCCAACACATCCCTCTCTTCGCCTGTTTGATCTCGAGGCAGGAGGCTGTAGGAGTCAGGAGGAGCTGCATCGCTGGTTTGTTTTGTTTTGTTTTGTTTTGTTTTGTTTTGTTTTGTTTTTTGAGACAGAGTCTCACTCTGTTGCCTGGGCTGGAGTGCCGTGACGTCAGCCTAGCTCACAGCAACCTCAAACTCCTGGGCTTAAGCGATCCTCCTGCCTCAGCCTCCCGAGTAGCTGGGACTACAGGCATGTGCCACCATGCCTGGCTAATTTTTTCTATATATTTTTAGTTGTCCAATTAATTTCTTTCTATTTTTAGTAGAGATAGGGTCTCATTCTTGTTCAGGATGGTCTCAAACTCCGGACCTCCATCGATCCTCCCGCCTGGCCTCCCAGAGTTCTAGGATTACAGGTGTGAGTCACCAAGCCCGGCCTCATCACTGGGTTTTAATCCTGGTTTCCAGGTTGTGTGGCCTTGGGCATGTTACTCAAAGACGTCATCTGCAAAATGGGGTAATAATTCCTTCCTTATAGGTTGTTGAGTGCGATAAGCAGTTAATGTATAGAGGGCTTAGAGGGGGGATGATATGTAGGAAATGCCGTCTGATTACCTAGTCGCAGCACTTTTACTTGAGTTGGATTTTCTGTTACTTCAATTGGAAGTCTCCATCAAGACAAAACCTTCCCTGATTGCATCTGGGTTAAAAGGTTGCTAAGCACCCGTATGTCCCAGGAACAGGAAATTGCAAGCCACTCTGTATGCTGGGGAGTGTCGCTCAGACCCCGTGCCCAGGTCTGGCATCTGCCATCCATCGAGGGACTGTCCTGTTCCCACTCGGGTAAAGGTGCAGCTGGCATGGCTCACGTCCCTGCCCTTTGCCCTACTCGAGCTGTTTACATCTCTCCTCTGATTTGGAAACCAGACCCCCTCCTTCCTGGGTGTCGGCTCTGCCCAGGTCTCTGCCCACAGGAAACCAGATGTGAGGCTGGTTTATGAAGGAGGGAGCAGAGACTACTCTCAGGGTGTTTATTCCACTTTCTTTCTAACTCTGTCAGCTTATCTGGTTACTTGGCCTCTATTAAATATCTGTGCCCACCAACAGCCAGGTAACTGAATTAGAGGAAGGAAAGAACTTCTAGGGAGAGAAAGAATGAAAAGAAATGCAATTCTGTGGGGATCTGCAGGGAACCTATGTGCACATCACATAGAAAGAACAGGAACTGGCAGAGGCATTGATAGAGGGCGTGACCAATCAACAACTCCCCCCAGGACATCCCCTTTCCACTCTCATCCCCATCTCTGCTGCCCCTTCTAACTCCCAGAAGGGGCTTGGGGCTTGCTGGGAGGGGAGGGAGGTGGAGGCAAGGGGAGCGAGCAAAGATATGGGGCGAGTGCTGAGGCTGCAATGGCAATGCCAGGAGAAGGGCCGCACAATGGCACTGAGGTCCAAAGGGTGGCCTGGGAAGCCCAGGCCAGTTCCAGGTGTGGCTCAGATTGGAAGGAGCGGGATGGGGTCTGAGCTTCCCAGGTACACAGTGGGGATGGTGTGGCAGCCAGCAGGCTCACCTGGGAGCCAGCCTGGCAGTGTGGGAGCCCAACAGCCCTCAGCAAAAGGAGCTGTCAGGCAGCCTGCTGCTCCTTGAGATACTACGGAATGCCCAGAACACAGAGAGGCTCAGGACTCCAGCTACCGTAGCCCTTGGGCCAAGAGTGTCAAAATCAATCTTTCCAAACCCCGCCGGCCAGTGGGAAACAGTGACTCACAGTCTGCTCTGCCATTTCAGCAATGCCCCGGGATGGTGGGGCAGTTTACAGGGGTCTGAATGCTCTTGTAGGCTGCTAGGCTGGGGCAGGGCTTGGTGTTTTCTTAGGAGATCCCCAAATTTGGCTTGTAACCACACTGGGGGGTGGTTTACTGCATTCTTTATTTCTCAGGGAAGCCAAGATGAGTGAAGGCCACTTAGCTTCTTTTATCTTAGGATATTTGTGTTGGGCTATTTGATCTCCAAGGTTCCTTTCCTTTTCATGCATTCATTCATCATGGATCATGACTTGCTATCATTCATTTGTTCATTCCTTCATTCAGTATCTGTTAAGCTCCTCTGTGCAAGGCACTGTGCTAGATAGAAAGCCTCCATTGCTAAGAGCTTAACATATATCACAGATCATCACATTTAACCTCAGTACAGTGCTAAGGCAGGTGTTCAGTTCTGCTCCGACAGCCTACTCAACAGCCCTATGAGGAAGAGGTAGAACTATTAAATACTCATTTATTCAAGAAGGCTTCTTGTGTGCCCACTATGTGCCAGGCACTGTTCTAGGTTCTGGAGACAGGAATAAGTCCCTGCTCTTGTGGTACTTGCTTATTGGAGAGAGAAGTGGGCAGGAACTAGTACATAAATAGGATATTTCCGGTAGTGTTAGGTGCTATGAAGAGGTAATATATGGAGGTGCTGGGGTGGGAGGGACGGTGCTGATGACAACCACATCTCCTGGGCCTCTGACCCCCCTCCTGGCATCCTGAGGAGTGTAGGAAGCTGGGCCTCTGCTGAGTGGAGCTTTCAGACTTGTCAAAATGTGAACTGGGCTAGGAGATGTGAGAACCCATTTGTCCCGCTCTGCCAAGGTGGTGACAAGTTATTATTTATCACAATAAATTCCCAAAGCACTAAGCTCTTGGCTGGTTCCAGAGGCTGGCAGGCCTCACAAGGGCTTGTGATACAAAAAACACATATTATCCGTCAGTTTGAGCTCATCACCCCTTCTGAACACATCTGGGTAGCTTTGTTTGAAAAACATGTTTTATTTTTGAAAGGGCAAGAGATACACAAAATTTTAGATTTAAAAGCTATAAAATGGTAGATGTTGCCAAGTGAGTCTCCCTCCTGGCTCTGGCCCCAGGGCCCCAGGCCCCTCTCCTCCCCAAGCCACCACCCTGTCTAGGTGCCTGTAACCTAGAGGGACCTGTGTGACTGTGACTTCCGTGTTAGTCCTTGGGCTTCCTGCACACTTGCATGCGGGTTAATACATTTCCCATTTACAATCCTTGATGTTCTCCTTCTACCAAAAAAATATGCCCTCTACCTGGAGAGAAGGCCCGGGGGAGAGGACTCCAGAAAGGGCAGACTAGAAGCAGGTCCTTTCCAACAGGAGCAGAATCCTGGCATGGCTGGGAGTGGGAGTCTGCAGTCAGCAGACCAGGACACAGATTCTGGCTCTCCTTCTTTCTGGCTGAATGACTTGAGCAAGTAAAGGAACCTCCCCAGGCCCAATCTGCCACTCTGCAGACCGGGGCTGATCACTCCTTCCTGGAGACGTAGTGAGGGCTGCATGAGCTAATGCAGGGAGGCCCCAGGCCCTGCACCTGGCGCACGGCTGAGCCTCAGAGAGTGGGATGTTGCTGTAATTATCATTGAGTGGGTTCCAGACATCCCTTGAGACCTCATTTGCATGCAGATGCACATGTGCTCAGGTCATTGGGCACTCTTGATAGGGTGTGGAGTGTCACAGAAGGGTCATCTGCAACCTGTGTGTGTGTGTGTGTGTGTGTGTGTGTGTGTGTTGGGACGGTGTTGGGAGTAGGAGGCCAGTTCTGCTGGTTTCTCTTAGGTGGGTCCCACATTCTAATTCTAGTCCTGCCTCCCACTCACTGTCTGATTTTTTTTTTTTTTTTTTTTTAGACAGTCTCACTCTGTCACCCAGGCTAGAGTGCAGTGGCATCATCATAACTCGCTGCAACCTCAAACTCCTGGGCTCAAGTGATCCTCCTGCCTCAGCCTTGAAAGTAGCTGGGACTACAGGCATGTTCTACTATATCTGGCTAATTTTTCTATTTTTAATAAAGACAGGGTCTCACTCTTGCTCAGGCTGGTCTTGAATTCCTGAGCTCAAGTAATCCTCCCGCCTCGGCGAGTGCTAGGATTACAGGTGTGAGCCACTGCCCCTGGCCTACTGTCTGATTTTGAGCATGTCCTGGGCCTCAGTTTCCTCATCTATTAGACCACAGGATCCGTCTCGGTCACCTTCAGGTGTCCACTGCCCTCACATGCCCAGAGGGTAAGCTCTTTCTCAGGAAGGGGAGCTGGGTATGTGCCCTCACAGCTCTGGCCTTCAGGGAAGGAAACTGAGTCGGAAGGAGCCTTGGGCCACCCTTGCTCACTGGTGTAGGAATGACAGGCGCTAATTCTGCCTTTGCCGGCCCCATTCTCAACGTTCCCTTTCCCTTCCCCAGCTTAATTCCTGGGACAGGTCTGCATTCCCTAGGCCCCTGCCCGGCCTGGGGAAGGTTCCGAGAGCTGAAGCCAGGCCAGGTTCAGAAGGAAGTCAAGTCAGGGGTGTTGGGATTGTCCAGGCACAGGCTCACGAGGGACAGGAACAAACACTTCTTGGAGGGGGCTGGGACAAAAACCACTGTGGCAAATCACTGACCGTACCTGTCACCTGCAGCTGGGCTGCAGGCTGCTGTTGTCAAGGAAAGAAAGGGTTGCTAAGAAAATAAGCCCTCCGCACCTGCAGCTACGTGACGCTGGCCCCGCTGTGCTCACAGGCAACGCGCAGACCTGAACTCATGTTTGACAGAGTTTGTGTCCATCAGGGTGGGGAAGAGGAATCTTCCTGGCAGGCAGGAAAAGCTCAGCAATGCCTCCAGGCAAAGGAGCCCCGTGGCGAACCACCTGTCATGGGGAAGCCCTGCGTGAAGAAGCTTTGTTGTGACAGTTCCAGCAGTAGGAAAGTCGCTGCAGGGTCCGGGGAAGTGCTCTGCAGAAAGCAACGGGCTTCATCGTTCTTGTGTATTTTCTACACACAAATGAGAGTCCTGAAAGCAAAGCTAACATTGGGTGGTGCGTCCGACCTTCTGTGGTCCTTACATGTTCACACCCATTTCCCCGGACAGACGGTGAGCCGCCGAGGGCAGGGTGACCTCCTGGCAGCTCCATCACCCTCCTCCTCTAGCCCATGGCTTTACTCGTGGTCCTAGAACCTTGTGGGCAAGATGCCTATCGCACGTCCTCTGTTACAGACGGTGGGATGTCGCCAAGTCAGAGCAAGACTGTGCGTCCTGGCTGGGAGCATCTCATCCCAGCCCACCAGCCCTGCAGGATGACACTCTGAAGCCAGGCCGCCTGGGCCTCTGGCTGACCACGCCATGCTTTCTGTGGCCTGCTAGGATGTGGGGGTTCCCCGTGGGAGGGACGCAAAGCCCATCTTGATGACTTCGGAGCTTTCACTTAATTCTTCTTCTTTTGGGGTGGCTGTCCCTTGGTCGGTTTTCTTCTGGGAAAACACAGTCCTCCTGGAAAGGCTCCTCAGAGCCAGCCCCGCCCAGCCCAGAGCAGGGCACTCTTGGGAGACTGGCTGCTTTGCCCTCAGGGCTCCTCCCTCTGTCCTTGGAGCTGAGGTGCCCACCCACCAGCCCAGCAGCCACAGCGTGGGAAGGGCTTAGGACAGGCCAGCCCTCGGAGCAATGATCCCTGCTCCCTTCTCTCCACGTGGTGGGCCCTTGTGTCAGTAGGGCCTTTTCTGCCCTCTCCAGGGGTAGGGTCTCTTCACAGTCTTATGGGGTCTGAAAAACCGTCCCCCAGAGATGCTCCTGTCTGGCTCTCTTGAGCCTTACATGATAAAAAGCACTTTGCAGATGTAATTCAGTTAAGGATTTTGAGATGGGAAGATTTCCCCGGACTACCTGGTGGGGCCAATGTCATCACGAAAAGTTCTTATAATAGGGAGGCAGGAGGTCAGAGAAGAGACAAGTTGTGACGTCCCTGGCTTTGAAGATGAAGGAAGGGGCCAGGAGCCAGGGAGTGCAGGCAGCCCCTGGAAGCTGGGAAGGGCAAGGAAGCAGATTCTCCCTGGAGCCTCCAGAAGGAACACAGCCCTGATGATTTCAGACTTCTGACCTCCAGAACTATAAAAGAGTACATTTATAGTGCTTAAAGCCACCAAATTTGTGGTCATTTATCATAGCAGCAACAGGAAAGGAAAACAAACATGAACAGATATCAGGGCTCTTCTTGTGATTTCTTTCTTTCTTTCTTTCTTTCTTTCTTTCTTTCTTTCTTTCTTTCTTTCTTTCTTTCTTTCTTTCTTTCCTTTCCTTTGCCTCTATTGATTAACAGAATACATAGTGACAAAAAGCCATCTTGAAGTTATGTTCCAAGCGTGATCTCAGATCTCAGCATGAATCCAGACCGTCTGGGTTCAAATCTCAGCTCTATCACTTAAAGCCATATGACCTTGGGCAACTTTGAGCCTCAGTGTTCACTCTGCAAATGAAAGTGATGACGATACCTTATGTTATTGTGAGGATTACATGACTTAATGTGCAGAAAGCATTTGGAAGAATGCCTGGCATACTGTAAGTGCTATGGAAGTGATTGTTTTTATTACTATCTTTATTAAAACATAGAATAGCTGAGAGAGACGTATTATTTGTCCATTCAATAGATAATGTACAGAGTCCACTTGCCCAAGGCTTCTTGGGTGTGGCTCCGGGTCATGGTCTTCAAACAAAAAAAAATAGATAATGTACAAATAATTTTTAGTCCTGCTTTCCTTCACGCCACTTCTGTTTTTTAATATGTCCCAAGAAGGCCTAGTGTTGCAGAGAAGAAAATACAAATGCTCACCTTAAATCAATACAAACACATTGATTCTTTTCTAATGGGTTCTCAGCCCGGTCATCAAGCCCATTTCCTTAGATATTCATTATACCAGCAGCCAGGCTCAAAGGACAAACCCCACTCCCAGTCCAACTTTCCTTATCAGGACCCTCCAAACTAGTCTGGCATCTCCAAAGCACCGGGTATCAAAAACAGTGGTTATTTTCCCCATCTGTGTGCAGGTATGAAGCAGCAATGCGCCCAGCTCTAGGGGATTCGTGTCATGACTAGCTTAAGCCTGTTGTGGTAATCCCACTTACTTTTGCCAATTGGCTGGGGTTTGTGGCAGGCATGTGACCTATCTAGCTGTTACTCTAGACATGAGTAAAAGTCCGATGGTGGATTTCCGGGAAATTTTTCCTTTCCTGATAAAAAGAGTTTAGTTATGGTCCAGTCAGTAAAACAGACCCCATACTAGGTATTTCAAGCAGTAGGGGGTTTGATATAGGGAATTAGAACTGCTGAGAGGGCTGGAGGAGCAAAAGTAAAGTCAAACTAGTGCTAGCTGTCAGGACAGCTGCCAGCTCTCGGAGTCAGGAAGCTACAGAAACCACAGGAGACTGCAATGATGACCCTAGCTGTCTGCAGGCCCTAACAGGTGATTTTCAGATAAACTAGAAGCCACTACAAAATCTCATGTGTGCTCTTCTTTTTTCCAAATCTTGCAAAAGTACCTCCCATTGGTGAGATCTAACCCCAGGGCTCTGCTAGCAAGGGATTCTGGGGTTTGTAGTTCTCAGGCTGTCAGTCTCTGTGGTAAAGGTGGGAGATGGCGCTGAGTTGCCAAATACATTGTGCGGCAAAGCGAAACCCCTTCTCGGCTCACTTGAAGAAAACAATGTTTTCTTTGCACTTAAAGAAAACAATCAGGACCAGAAGCATGGACCTGCTGTTGTTGATCTTTTGACTATAAGGTGAAAGGTTCACTCACTCATTCACTCATTCATTTGTTCAACACCTATCAGTAGAGGACCATCGTAGGCTGAAGACTAGCTGCACGGCTGCACTAATGAATGACAACAACAGCAATTACGATTTTTTGAACACTTTTTTTGTTGTTGTTGTTGTTGAATGCCATTCTTAGCATTTATGCACATTATCCTATTTCATCTTCATCCATACCTGCTGCTTATGCACATACACGCTCCACACTCAACACTCAGAGGGTAATAGGAATGCTGAACGAATGTATGGTGTATCCATTCTGAACTCTTCACATATTTTTTTTTCATTTTTTTTTTTTACAGATACCATAAAGGAGTGTATCTTCACATATTTTAATTCATTTAATTCTTTCAACAATTCTGAAGGCATAATATAATCTATATACTCTATAATCATCGCTTCTTCATCTGGATGAGGAAACTAAGGCACAGAGAGGTTATATTAATACTACTTGCCCAACGTCACCACTAGCAAGCTGAGATTTGAATCCAGGCAGGCTAGTGATGAAGCCTATGGATCGAACGACTACCTGTGCGAGAAGCTAAGGACAGTGGCTACCTTTGGGGAGGGGAGCACTGTTACGTTGGAGATTTACTTTTTTTTTTTTTTTTTTTGAGACAGAGTCTCGCTTTGTTGCCCAGGCTAGAGTGAGTGCCGTGGCGTCAGTCTAGCTCACAGCAACCTCAAACTCCTGGGCTCAAGCGATCCTTCTGTCTCAGCCTCCCTGGTAGCTGGGACTACAGGCATGTGCCACCATGCCCGGCTAATTTTTTATATATATATCAGTTGGCCAATTGATTTCTTTCTATTTATAGTAGAGACGGGGTCTCGCTCTTGCTCAGGCTGGTTTTGAACTCCTGACCTTGAGCAATCCGCCCGCCTCGGCCTCCCAAGAGCTAGGATTACAGGCGTGAGCCACAGCGCCCGGCCTGGAGATTTACTTTTACTGCATAACTTATGTATTGTTTGACTTTTTAGTGTGTGTCTCTAAAGATAAAGACATTTCCAAGCTGGAGAAAGCTTAATTGGTAGATTCATATTTATCCTTTAAAACCTAGCTCCACAGGGAGCCTTTCTTGACCCTCCTCATAGATCACTCTTCTGGTTCTCGTCTCCGTCGATATCAAGCACCTGCTATATGATTGGTTCCCAGGAAGTATTTGTCAGACATTCCCCACAAGCCATGTCTGGACCTTCTGATCTTGTCTCACGTTGCCTGCCAGACAATTCATCCCATAACGCCACTTTCTCAGTATTATTTATTCCCTTGCTCAAAAACCTTCATGGGTCTCTATTTGCTGCCCCTACTAGGTCTGAATTCTGAGTTTCGAGGCTGTCCTCTCCCTCCCTAACTAATCTTACTCACAGTCCTTCAACTTCTACCCAGCCCTCGGGACTCAGCCTTCAGGAAGTGACACTTTATTGCTCCCGGCCTCAGCAAGAGCCTTCTCCTCCGCTCCTCCGAGTCCCGTCTCTCCCACCGCAACTGAGCGCACCATCTGAGACTGCCTCTCACAAGGAGCCACCAGGCAGTGCGGCTCTCTTCTCCTGCCGCCTTCTCCTCAGGACAGCACGATAAACTCGCCCGGCCTCCACGAGTGCGACCACAAAGCTTTACGACAAAGACTGGCAATCATACGGGTACTCACCTTTTATAGGCTATCACTGCAGGTCAGCTTACAGATTTCCTCACTTGGCCTAAAAGCCACTCGGCACCAATGTTTTTGGGGGACTTTTGGTCTCCCTGCTCTATCCCCTAGCAATGAGTGGTCCTTTCTCCATTTGGAATCAAATGGCTGCCCTGTCCCTTTTGGCCTGCCCTCCTGTGCCTTTTGGCATGCTGTGACCATGCCCCATGCCACTCCACCCCTTCTTCCTCCGGAAAGAGCATAGGCTGACCTCCAGGTCTGTGCATCTAACTGCTTGCGGGGGCTCAGCAAGCACCTCCAGCCGACAGGCCCCACGGTGAACTCTCCAGCCCACGCCCCCCAACCCGCTTCTCTTCTGACTCACCTTGTCATGGCAGAGGAGTCACAACTGGCCCCACACTGCCTGCGCCAGAAACCTGGCAGTAGTCCTGGGCACCTCCCTCTCTCTAATTCCCCATGACTCCCTATCTGGACTCATGCTGCTGTCTGCTCCTGAAATCCAGTTCTGGAAATTTCCACCCAGGTACTCCTCTACCTGGTCGCCTGCCAGCTCTCCCAAACCACACTCATCATCGCACAAAGCATCTTTTTTTTTTTTTAGACAGAGTCTCACTCTGTAGCCTGGGCTAGAGTGCCATGGTGTCAGCCTAGCTCACAGCAACCTCAAACTCCTGGGCTCAAGTGATCCTCCCGCCTCAGCCTCCCCAGTAGCTGGGACTACAGGCATGAGCCACCATGCCCCGCTAATTTCTTTAGTTGACTGGCTACTTTTTTATTTATTTTTAGTAGAGACGGGGTCTGGCTCTTGCTCAGGCTGATCTCGAACTCCTGAGCTCAAGCTATCCTTCTGCCTTGGCCTCTCAGAGTGCTAGGATTACAGGCGTGAGTCACCTTACCTGTCCTACACAGCATCTTTTATCTTAAAATTGACTTAAAAGATCAACTTTCCCAACTGTCAGTGGCATGATTGCCAGGTTCACTTTTGAGGCAACCTGTCCTTTTTCTCTCCAGCTAGCCACTGAGTCCCGTTGACTTGCCTTTGTGTGGCAGTCTGTGCTGAAACTAGTATAGGCTTGGCTTCCAAATCTGGGCTCAGTCACTAGCTCACTGTGAAACCTCAAGCAAGTTACTCAATCGCTTTGAGCTTCTTTTCTTATCTGTGAAGTGGGGATAAAACACATAACATTTTAGCGTATGAAAAAGTTGGCATTTGAAACCAAAGGAGAAAAATGGACAATTCACTAGACGGTATTGGGAAAACTATATAACCATTTGAATAAATAAACTTGTATCCCTACCACATTCCAAACTCCAAATAAATCAAATGCAAATGGATCAAAATTTAAATGTAGTCCAGGTGTGGTTGCTCACACCTGCAATCCTAGCACTCTGGGAGGCCAAGACGGGAGGATTGCTTGAGTTCAGGAGTTTGAGAACAGCCTGAGCAAGAGTGAGACCCTATCTCTACTATAAATAAAAAGAAAATTAGTCAAACAACTAAAAATAGAAAAAAAAATTAGCCGGACACGGTGGTGTGTGCCTGTAGTCCCAGCTACTTGGGAGGCTAAGGCAGGAGGATTGCTTGAGCTCAGAAATTTGAGGTTGCTGTAGGCTGACACCATGGCACTCTAGCCCAGGCTACAGAGTGAGACTCTGTCTCAAAAAAAAAATTAAATATAAAATATGAAACTATTAAAATACTAGAAGAAATATTATCTTGAAATTGGGAAAGACTTTCTGAGCATGAAATCATATGAAACCCAGCTCTAATAAAGGAAATGATTGATAAGTATGATTATGTGAAAAGTTAAAACTCTTAATAAGAAAGAAAAAAAAAACAAAAAAAAAAGGGAAAGAGAGAGAAATACACACACAGACTGGGGGTGTCCCAGAGAATATGCAAAGGTGTAAACTTCTGTAATATATGAAGAGCTCTTAGCATTCAACAATAAAAAGACTACTTTACAGAAAAATGGATAAACCTCATTTTGTGGACAATTTGTGGGAGAAAACAAACAAATGTCTAAAAAGCAGATGAAAATATGATCAACCTCACTAATAATCAAAGGAATACAAGTTAAAAGAACAATGAAATATCACAGTGACAAAGATTTTAAAAGATTGTCGACATCCAGTGTTGGTAAGAAAATAGGTACTTTATACACTTTTGTTGGGAGCATAGATTGGTACATCCTTTCTGGAGAGAATTAGGCAGTATCTACTACACTGGAAATGTGCATACCATTTGATCATTATTAGAAATATATCTTGATCCTTTTGTAGTTCACAAGCATGATGATTGGGTTTTCACACATATGTGTGAAATGTGCCTCCCTCAATTCTTGTTACTACATTGGCACATTACTCATCTGACATGAAAAAAAAACATATATATCTTGCATATGGCATATCCAAATACCTTTGTTCCAGAATGTTTATTGAAGCATAGGAAAAATGAGAAATAATCTACTTATCCCTCTATTGAGGAATACTCAAATAAGTTGGGGAAATCCATTGAAATATACATGTAGCTAGTTAACAAATGATGCAGTAAATGTATATACAGTCATGGGCTACATACTGACGTCCCAGTCAGTGAGGGGCCACAGTGATCTCATAAGATTATCATGGGGCTTAAAAATTCCTGCTACCTAGTGACATCGTAGCTATCATAACATGACTGTGCTCCTGTCCAGCTCAGGTCCCTTTAAGTGGATCTGGGGTGTCCTGCGAGCTCACTCCAAGGTGACACAAAGACCCAGTGAGAGTCCAGAGCTCCAGAATCAGTTCTGCTCGTGTCCTACTTGCCAGCAACTTGCCACTTCCTGCTCTTGGCTTTCCCCTTTCCTTAGTACCGCCACTGCCCTGGCCTCCCCTCCCAGACAGCCTCCTGCCACCAGCAGTTCTGGAGCTGCTGGCCGTGACCGCCAGCACGTCTGCAGACACAGCCCCTGGTGCCTGCCCTCTGTGCCGGCATTAGCTCTGGGGCTGTCCCCACATGCACCTGACTGGCCTGATCACCTGACTGCTTGCATCTCCATGCCACCAGCCACCACCGTGTGCTGTTCCTCAAACACAGCTCCCCATTGCTCCCCAGGCCTGAGAATGAAGTCCAAACTGTTTCACAATATGCGTGAGGCTCATCTCCAGCAGATTCTTGCCACTTCTCCAGTCACTCCCTGTCATGTGTGCTACCCTCCCGTCAAGCTGGGGGAAACTCTCTAAAATTGTCAAGAACCTTCCTAGGTCCATTCTTTGCTCAAGCTGTTCTCTCTCCTGGAATGCCCTTCTTCTGCTACATCTCATCTATTTCCAGCCGCCATACATAAATGCATGCATGTGACCTGCACTTATGTCTAGGTGTTTACCTGTGTACCCATGTATTCACTTATGGGGACAAATATAAATATGGGCTAAGTATACTCACATTGTCTTCTACTCATGTTTATAATTTGGGTCTCCTTGCTTTATTTTGAGCTCTGGGAGGGCAAGAACTGTGCATTAGATAGGACCCTTAATTTAGACAACTGCAAGGGACAGAAATGCAATTCAAACTTGTCTAGGGACCTACTAGAGAAGGGTTTTGCATGAAGAGCTGAGTACCACAGTTGGCCCAGGCTGAGTCCAGTGCCACCCTGGATTGATCCTCTAGGACAGGATGTCAGAGCAGCTTCCAAGGTGATCTTAGAGATACAGGCTTGGGTGGGAAAGGAGAGAGAAAAATTTCTCAGACTGAGGGAGGGGTGGAGGGTGTGACTTCCAGGCAGATAAAACAATGCAGTAGGTGTCCACTATTCCGACACCTGCCCTGGGCTCTGGCCAGGCCCATTTCCTCCCTGCCAGAGTCTCCACCATGACTCAGCTCTTTCCTTAGTCAGAGAGTTGCCTAATTTCAAGCCCTCACCCTCCTCTCATCTCCTGCGCAGATGTCTGTTGTTTTGCCTTCCCAGAATCCCCTGCTGCTGCCCCCTGTTCTAGGGAATGATCACCTCTTCTTCTCCTTTAGAGAACTCATCTCATTCCACCGGAGTTGCCAATCAAAGAACCCCTGTCCTCCGGGCTGGACCCCTGGCCCCAGATAAGCCAATCGGTTCTCTGCCTGAGAATTCCACTCCTGGGGGCAAATCCTCCAAGAGCCCTAGGGCCACCAAATTGCTGGTTTCCATCTAGAGACCTCCTGAGTTCCTACCCAGTCATTCCTTCCATTGTGTGAGTTTCCGCTGGGAGATGGTTCTCCATCTCCAACCAGGTGTGACCACTTTCTGCATTATAGCACTTTGTTCTGACCTTTAATATTTGTCACTTTCTGATTTGTGGATAGCTATTTGTCAATTTATATCTCTATCCATTCAACCTTTACTCACCGTCATTCACACACTGATTATATGTGGCCAATAAATTCCTCTTTTGCTCTAGTTAGAATTGTATTTTGGTCTATAGCTGTACCACCCTGAATGCACCCGATCTCTTCTGGTCTCTGAAGCTGGGCAGGGTTGGACCTGGTTAGTACTTGGATAGGAGAATTGTATTTTGTATATTGTGGCTTAGATCCGAAGGCCCTCCCCATCTGATAAGCCTACACCCCAACAGAGCCTGCAGGGCCGCCCTCACACTCCAGCTGTGCGTGCCCACTCCTTGTAGTGAGGGGTTACCCAGAGGCCGTGACTGGGCCGTGCACTGCTCCCCACTGTCCCTGCATGTTTGTCTTGCCTCCCAGCTCCACTGTGATCAGATTAAGGGCCAACTGTGCCACGGTACCCTCTTCCGGAGTTCTGACGCCGGCCCAGGTAGGTTAGCTGAGGATGGACAGCTGGGGGCTGCAGGGTCCCCCTGCACTTTCCTGGGGTGTTGGGGCCCCAGGAGCTGCTTCTAATAGCCTGGGAATCTGCCTCTTGGTTTTCCAGCTCTGTTCTCTTTCTCAGGCCTCTTAACAATCTCATTTGGCCAAGACAGGTGAGTCAAAACTCCCTGAGGACATGTGGCAAGCAGCAATTATCCTCTGAGTCATGTGCTCAGCCCCCCTCTCACCCAAGGTCTTACCCTGCAGAGCCTGAGCTGGTTCCCAGCCACACCCCTCCCAACAGGACAGAACAAGCCTTCCAAGGTCACAGGACCAGCTGGAGGAGAGAGAGCACTTCACCAGTCGGAAGGCCTTGCGATCACACTGCTCGGGGGCCCCGCCCTGGGTGACCCACTGACATCTGCTTGAGAGAGTTACTTCAAAACTGAGATAAATACAGACGGGTCTCCAATTTAATCCTGATTTAAAAAAAAAAATTGTTCCCACTAAAATCTGAACTTGCCAGATAGTGTTTCCTGATTTTTGACTCACAGAGTACACAACACTTTTGCACAACACTAATAATGGTGATAACTAACACTTACATCAACAGTTGCATTTCAACATCTTCCTAAGTGCCTTATGCCATTAAAGGGTGGCTCCTGCCACCTGCTCTGTCACTAACGTGGTTGCCTCTAGCCATACCAGGTCATCCAAACCCTAATCAGGAATGAGTTAGGAAAACGTGCTGGTCTTAAAGACAGAAGAGCTGGAGTCTAGTTTTCCCTGGGCCAGTTCATTGGCTCTGTGACCCTGGGCAAGTCACTTAGCTTCTCAGAGCTTCAGTTGCTTCCGCTGTAAAGTGGACTTGAGGATCATCCCTGCTGCGCTCACCTCCAGCGCAGGAGTGAGGGTCAAATAAGATCACGTGTGAGAGAAACTCCGGCAACGCTAAGGGTTGTATGGGTGAAGCTTTGTCGGGGTCAGCTCAAACTTTCTCTTCCGGGCCTCCCTGGCTAAGGAGGTGGGAGACTTTCACGCTGGAGTGGGACAGCAGACTGAGGACGCCAGGGCAAGCCCGGTCAGAGTCCGTTCCAAATGGTGGGCCTTGGTGTGTTGGCTGGAGGAAGCTGGAGTTTCAAAGTCATATCCGAACTCCCCTCGTAGCTCTGTACCTTAGTAGTGACAACTCGGACAGGTCCCTTAGTCTTGCAGACACTCAGTTTGTCACTTGCAGAATGGGCATGAGCAGTGGCCCCCAACCTTTTTGGCATCAGGGACTGGTTTCATGGGAGACAACTTTTCCACAGACCAGGGTGGGGAGGGTGAGGGCATGGTTTTGGGATGATGCAAGTGCATTATATTTATTGTGCACTTTATTTCTATTATTATGACATTGTAATCGATAATGAAATAATTATACAACTCACCATAATGCAGAATCAGTGGGAGCCCTGAGCTTGTTTTTCTGCAACTAGACAGTCCCATCTGGGGCTGAGGGGAGACAGTGATTTATTATGGTCTCTGTGCAGTCAAACCTCTCTGCTAATGGTAACCTGCACTCGCAGCTGCTCCCCAGCGCTAGCATCACCCCCTCAGCTCCATCTCAGAGCATCAGGCATTAGATTCTCGTAAGGAGCACGTGACCTAGATCCCTCCCATGCATGGTTTACAGTAGGGCTGGAGCTGCGAGAAATCTAATGCCGCTGCCGGTCTGCCAGGAGGCGGAGCTCAGGCGGTGATGGGAGCGATGGGGAGCAGCTATAAATACAGGTGAAGCTTCTTCACTCTCTCCCTGGCCACTCACCCCCTGTTGTGCAGCCTGGTTCCTAACAGGCCACGGACCAGTACCAGTCTGCGGCCTGGGGGTTGGGGACCACAAGGCATGGGGATACCTACCTTGTGGGGCAGCGGACGGTGCACAGTAGGGGTGTGATGAATGTTTTCTCCTCCTTTCCCCTTAAGTGGGAGGTTGGGCCTGCAGTGGGCTTCAACTCAAGCAGCACAATAGAGTTTCCTGGGGGACTTAATAATAAATTCTGCTGCCTGGGCCCCTTCCCAGACCAATTAATACAGAAGCTCTGAGGGTGGGGCCGGAGCTGCAGTTGTTTTCAAAGCTCCTGGGTGATCCCTGAGAGCAGCCAGCGGCAGAACCAGTGGCTGGAGGGTAGAATGCACCAGCTGCCATAGCCATGGCGGGTCTGGCAAGGCCTGGCTGGCCCCTACCTCGACTGTGCCTCCTCCACTCCCTGCTTTCCTCACCGGGCTCCACTGTAATGAAGCCTGCATGAGAGCCGGCAGTGCAAGCGCAGACCACAGCGACGGCACGGGCCCAGCTTCGCCTGCCCCCCCGGTGCTGCAGCAGCATGGCTCCCTCAGGACCGGGTGTCTGGCTCCGCGTCCTCTCCTTTCCTTTCCTTTCCTCTGTCTCTCTAGCAGTGCAGTAGCTTTCCCCAGCCCCCGTCCCAAATCTTTTCCTCTCTCAGTTGTTGCATATTTATTGAGGAAGGGCCTACTGTGTGTCAGGCACCATAGTAGGCATTAGGAGTTTGGGACGCAAATAAGACACCAGGATCCCCCCTTTAAGGCACTCATGGGCACACCAGCAAGGGACACAGTGGGGGCTGGGGGAGGGCAGGGCTCGTCCATGGGATTTGCCCTCTGTCAGCCTCAGGGTATCATCTGCAAAGTGGGACTAATCATACTCCTCTCCCAAGTTTGTTGTTAAAGTCAAAATAAAGGATGGAAGTAAAGAGCTTGCACATAGTAGGTGCTCAGTTATCATAGGAAAGGACAGTGCTCATGGTGACTGAGGAGCAAGCAACGCTGATGGGCTTCCCCCTTCATGTCATCTCATGCCACCACCACCCCATCTCCCTCTCTCTCTCTCTTCTCTTTCCTCTCCTTTTTCCTTTCTCCCCTCTTAGATTCTCCCTTCCCTTTCCTTGAACTAGATGGGGAAGGCCTACTGCCTCAATTCTGCTAATGTTTGTGTCAAGCAATTGACAAACATTTACTGAACAGCTGTTACATCCCCGTTGTCAGTTTTAAAATCATGCGACTGGAATGTACTACCCTCAACTTAAGTTTTCTGCACATGCATGTATGTACGTCCCATTTATGCGTCCACAGATCAGCGACCAAGGATCCCAACTGAATTCTTGCCTTGCAGCATGCAGAGTGATGTGTGCTGGGCTTCCCCTCTCTCGGTGCTGCTGCCTGGTGGGACATCAGTGGTTTTCTTTCCTGGGGCCTGAGCAGCGCCTGGGCTGGCTGAGTTGCAGACTCTCTGAACCTCTTGGCTGCTGGGCCCTGGGGGTGGTGTCCACCTGGGAGGAAAGGAGGGAGGGGTGATCAATGAGAAAGTGGAGCCTGGGGGTCTGGAGCACTGACTCAGCTCCCCACCTCCCCTCCAGGCCCCTGCCTCTCTGATCCTGGAGGGAGGGGTTCGGACAGGCCTGGGGCTGGCTCCCATCTGAGGACCCACCAGAACATCTCTGACCACAAGGGAGCCCATCCTTGAGCTCAAGGCTGCGGTGCGCCTCCCAGGGGCTCTGTTGGAGTAGAGACTGTTACTTGGGGTGTACCCACGTGGGCCTCACTCCATGTCTCTCCCACAGCCACTGTCCCTCCCCAGCCGCCTGCCTTCACTCCCTCCTGGCCTCCCTGACACCACCTGCACCTGGAAGGAAGGCCTCACTGCTCCTGCAGCCTCCCTCGGGCCCAGGCCAGGCCCAGAGTCCTGCAAAAGAGGAAACGGGCAGCACCCACCCACCAGGAAACCTGCAGCCTGGGTTCCCAGTACTGTCCAGACCAGGCAGAGCTCATGCCTGTTCAGAGACTCACAGGGCTAGGATGACAATTGTTCTGCATCAGACACCCCCAAAGCTGGCCACTCACTCCTGAACTGCTGGCCAACAGATAGAACTTTGCTCTGTTAACTGCTAACCCTTCAGTAAAATACTCCCCCACCTTACTTACTCCCTAGTTAAATTGGAGGGCTGCAAAAGCAAATACAGTAACCCTGGGAAAGGACGACATGCCAGGCCTTGGGAGTTAGATTATCAGCGGGACACTCCCAGATGAATACGTCCCGAAATGATAAAGCCCCCTTGTGCTGGCTGCGTGGACAGGCGCAACTCAGTGACCCAGCTCACAGTTCAGGCTCTTTTAACCTCTCAGCAAGGGTGCTCTGAGTTCTTCAATCACAAAAAGTTACCTTTTTGATAAAAACATAGGGAGTTTTATTTTGTTAATAGCTGAAGTCACACAGCTCCCTTTTAAAAATATACACTTTGAAAATAATCATCTTTGAGTAAAAGCACAGAAGCGTGAGGGAATCTATAGCTCTGATTTTTAGGACACAGGACACAGATTTTTAGGACAATTCAGGGCAAAGTTGCCATACTCATAGGGTGTCATAAAAACATGCAAGGCTGAGCATGGTGGCTCATGCTTGTAATCCCAGCACTTTGGGAGGCCGAGGCAGGAGGATTCCTTGAGGCCAGGAGTTTGAGACCATCCTGGACAAAAGTGAGACCCCATCTCTACAAAAAATAGAACAATTAGCCAGGCATGGTAGTGCACATCTCTAGTCCTAGCTACTCGGGAGGTTGAGGCAGGAGGGTTGTTTGAGCCCAGGAGTTTGAGGTTACATTGAACTATGATGACGCCACGGCACTCTAGCCTAGGCAACAGAGTGAAATGCTGTCTCCAAACAAACAAACAAAAAACAAACAAACAAACAAAAAACATGCAAATGGCTTGCTTGTGTTGACAAGACTCCTAAGCTACCATATTGGGGAAACCCACACCTTCTTGATCACCCCAAGCCCCCAGAAGTCCAGCTCCCATCCCAGTTACTGTGTCTTCCATACCTGACTCCATACCTACCCCCTGCCTGAAACTTCTGTGACTTTGGTCCAATCGTCTTTTCCTTCCTAATTTTCTTCCCAACTTTAATTATCACCTGCATGCTTTTCTGTTTAGCCTAGGTCTTCTCCCACCTAGGCTGCACTAGTTAGCTTGCTCACCACTGAACATCCAGTGCTTAGCTCAGAGCCTGGTAAACAGTAGGTGCTCAGTGTAGTTAACTGCTGAAGGAGTGAGCTGAATGGCTTCAGCTCTGCGTCCCAATTCTAGTTTTCTGTGGCTGTTCTGCTTCCCCAGGCAGTTCCAATTTCAGTTCCTCCTGACTTTGTTCCCCATCAGAGACAGGGTAAAAGTTGGGAGAAGCCCAGAGAATGGGCAGGCAACTCTCCTACCTATGTCCTGCTATCATGATACCTCCCTGTCTCAAAGGGCTATTGTGTGGATTAAATGGGATCGCATCTGTCATATTAGTACTCGAAGGACATTAGAGGAATGTATTTGTTTATTATTTCTGCACATCTCTCAGACCTTAGATCTCTGCCTTGGCCTTGCTCACTGAGAGTATAGGATCCTCTAGGCCTTCCTCACATATTAAGGAAGGGTACAGAAGTCAGGTGAAATCACAGACCCACTGGTGTCTGTCACCGCTGCTCATTCAGTATTAGGATCCAGGCTAGGCTAATGTGGCAGAACAACCCCAGTGTAGAATGGCTTGGACAAAGGAGGAGTTTATTTGTCTGTAGGTCAGTAATCCAGAGCTTTTAGAGTGACCCTACCATTCTCCTTACACAAATCCCATCTCTGGCTCTTTAGTTCTTGTGATCTCCCAGCTGATAGGAAGCAGGGAAAGGGAAACAGGGCGGCAGTCACCCAATCAAGAGAATGGAAATCAAATCCACTTACATCTCATTGGCCATTTAATCACATGACCATCTAGCTGCAAGGGAGGCTGGGAAATGTAGTATTTAGCTGGGAAACCATGTTCCTACCTAAAACTCTTATTATGAAAGAAGGAAAGATGGATATTTAGGAATGATCAGCAGGTTCTGCCACTGCAAACCCTGGTGAGATGAGAGTCTGTGCTGTTGCAGCTGCTCCCAATATCCTGCGTGGGGGCAGTGCAGAAGCTCCCCAGGCCTCTTGCACACTGTTTATGCCATCAACCTCTCACAGGCCTAGTCTACGCTCCAGTGAAACCTGGAATTGCAAAAGGGGAAGAGGAAAAGTCAGGTTTCAAATAGTAATCACACAAACAGAGTGCATTATGGAAAATCCACAGCCATTTGTGACGAGCTGATCACCAGGTCTATACTGGTCTAGGAAGTAATTGTTACCAGTTTGCCCATGAGAAAAGCACAGAGATTAAGAGTGAGCACTTAGACACCATTATAGCTATTTGATAGAATAATTTTCTATTAGCCAAATATAATAGTAAACAATTGGAGCTTGTATTTTACATACCTTTTTAAATTTTATTTTTCTAGTAATTTATTTGTATTGTGTTTTACTCAAGTACTGGTCCATTTAAAAAAGCAATCAAAACTGTTTCTTCTTCATGGATAGTTTGAGAAGTGCTGGTCTAAGCCCTAGGAATTCTGTTAACTTTCAGATGTTATTTCATTTGGCCCCGAGAGAGGTATGTATTACTAACCTCATTTTGTGGATGAGAAAATATAGAGGCTGAGAGGGCTTCAGGGATGAGTCCCATAGCTAGAGATGTCAAAGCCAGTCTGTGCAATCCTTCCAGCTCAAGGCCAGAGCCCTCGCAGAGCTCACAGTGGGCCCAAGGGAGGACTGGCTTTTGGGCTCATTGGGACCCAGGCTGCCCACGCAGTTGCAGCCAGACCCAGCGCTTTCTGGAACACACCCTGAGAGCACAGAGGCAGAGCCAGCACAGACATAGGTGCACGAGTGACGGTTACCATAAAAGGCTGCCCGTCATGCACACGTAGAACCCCTTAGAGAACAGGAGCTGCAGCTGAGGACAGAGAGCAGGCGTGCTTGGCTCTGGGAAGGGGACACAGAACGCCACTTGGCCTCTGGCCTTGGCTTCTCCAACAGAGCGGAGGGAAGCACAGTTCAAGACCACCAGGGGAGTAACGAGAAGCAGGCCGCAGTGCACACCTGCAGGTAGCCACAGCCCTTCCCGCGCCAGCCCAGCCGGAGCATTTCGCTCTGGGAATCTCACCCCGGCCCGGGAGGGTGTGAGGCTGGTGTGGCCACCTTGCACCCCCAACAGAGGAGCCGTTTGAGACCCGCATGAAGCCAGAGGAAGTGGAGCTGAGAGCTGGAAAAAGGGATACTGGGCCCTGACGCTGTCATTTCAGATCCTAGATCCAGGGTGAGGTGAAGCGAGTAAATGAGTGATGTGAGATGTGGCCACTGAAGTCTTCTTGTGCTGGGTTTTCTGTCATTTACAACCCAGAGTGTTCAGACTGAAACACAATCCCCACATGTCCCTGGTCTCCTTCCTAGTCTGGCAGTCTGTCCAAACTGGACAAGTAAAGGGACGTGTGGCCAGTCTGATAGGCCGCTGGGATTTGGGAGTGCGGATCCTCTTCAGGCCTCACTTCCAGGTTCCCCCAAGCGCTTCCCAGAGGCTCTAGCGCGTGGGCTCCGTTCACCACAGGACACCCCTTATGCCCACGCAGAGCCCCTTATGGAGCAGTTTCGACCTGCCCCTTACTCTCCCCTCGTTCCCAAGAAGGCAAGTGTCGAAACACCTGTACCATAGATGGGGAAACTGAGGCTGAGGGAATCCAAGGTCCTAGCCCAGCTCACAAGCCAGGACAGTGCTCCTCTGACCGTGGCCCTGCAGGCTCTGTGTCTCTGTGAAGTTCCAGCAGCTCCTGCTACAAGTGGACCCCCTTCCCCACCAATTCATGCCCCACACAAGACAATCTCACCAGGAACCTCCCTGCTGACAGTCTTTCAATGGCTTCCTGTTGCACTTAAGGTGTAGCCCAAATTCTTTAACATGGCTTATAATCCCCCTGCTTATGACTTCTCAGCTTTCCATCATTCTGGAAGCTTCTTATTTACCCCAGGCTCTCTGTCTCAGCTGCATGGAACCACTTTTAGTTTCCCAAGTGTGTCTGGCCTTATCCGGCCTACAGCTGGACGTGAACATGTTCCTTCCCCCAGCGTCTCCCCTGTCTTTCCAGCCTCCCAGCCTGGATCCATTGCCCCTCGTCTGTGCTCCCTTAAGCCCCTTCCCCAGAGGGTCACCTGAGCCCCAGGCTCTTGTGTATACCTGCCCCCATGGACTGTCTCCACCTGTCCACCTGGAGGCCCCACAGGCACCTTAAGCCCAAGTCCCAGTTGGGATCATCACTCCCCTTCCTGCCTGAGTCTGTTGTCCCCCCAGATGCCCGTGAGTGACCCCACCATCTTCTGAACAGCAGCCTGAGCCCAAAATCCAGGAGTGGTTCCTCTCTTCCCTCTCCCATGCCCCACACCCGCTCAACCACACAGTCCTACAATCCCTGTTGCCATCACCTCGGTTCCTGCCATCACTACCTGGCACCAGAATTAGCAGCCTCCTGAGCCACCCTCCTGCTAGTGCAGTCTCGTCCTCCCACCCAGTCTTCATGCTGCAGCTAGAGCTTGGCTCTAAAGTATTGATCCAATCAGGTTCTTCCCCTGTAAAACCCTTCAGTGGCTCCCCACTGACCTGCTCCTGCCTGCTTCGACCACTTTCTCTCTTACTGGCTTGTGTACTGAATTCCTTGTGGGTCTTTAAAGCCATGCCAAGCTCCTTCTAGCACCTTCCTGATTCATCCTGTGCTTTTCCCCTAAGTACTTCCCCTGCATATCTGGTGAAGCTCTGGGATTTAGCTCTCCATGCTGTCTCCTTCAGGAAGCCTTGCCGGGGCACCCAAGGGTGGGTAGATCCCCCTGTGCTCCCCGCTCACTGCGACCGCGGGGGGCACGTGAATCGCATGTTTCCTTGTCTGTCTCTTATTTTAAACAGGGAGCTCCTCAAGGTCTGGGGCTGGATCTTACTGGTGTGATTCCAGCTTCTAGCCCAGGGTCTCATTCATAAAAGCGTCCCACAAATGCTTTGTTGAATGAATGAATGGGTGGTTGGATGACTCACCCTAACACCTGGGTTCCTGAACTGTGCGGCCACCTGAGGGTGCTGTGGAAAGAGGTTTGGGGACCTCCACCCTAGCTCTTCACTGCTCCTCTTCGCAGCCCGGGGCTGGGCTCGTCTGAGGACGGGGCTTTGTCGCGGAGGCAGCGGGACCCCGCGCAGGCAGAGCGCTTGGTCAGAGGACGAGGGGCAGAGCCAGGCCGCGGGAAGGTGAGCACTTGGCAGCGGGAAGCCGTGGCTCAAGGAGGGGCCCACAGGTAAAGAGCAGCCTGGGAACGCTGGGTACAGGGAAACTGAGGTACCGGGGGCCCCAGCCAGGCACCCTCAGGGGCCACAAAGCAGGAGCTTCCTTTCTCCGACATGAGCACAAGGCAGAGCTTCGGTAGCAAGAAAGAGGTCCCGGAAAGTGGGCGCAAGCCCAGTGCAGGCTCCTCTGGGAAGCTGATGTGGTCCTTGTTATTCTTCGTCTGGGAGCCAGACTGGTCCCCACGCCTGGCTGGAGCAGCCCCTGCCCTGGAGGTGACAGCTCTGTCACCGGCCCTGCAGGTCAGCACATCCGGGAGCCGGGTGGCCCATTTTGGGTGGATCGGCATCTGCTCGTCCCCCTTTCCCGGGGCCAATTTCTCAGGACTCGCTGGGCCACAGCATGTCCGCAGCTCCTCCACTGAGAGCTCTGGGGAGACCGGGAAGCACACACACACTGGCGTCCTCTGTAATGTCGAGTCTATACAATCTCATTTCGCCAAGCCGCAGCCAGTGCCGCAGGAACTGCGGCCCTTCTTTACAGGTGAGGAAATGTGGCTCGTCTACACCACACGTCTGGGGTCTGACCCACCGTGTGAACTCGTTCCACTGCCCACTGCTGCCTCCTCTTGCTCCAACCTTCCCAGAAATTAGGGGCTCAACAAAATCTGGGGCTGTCCCTTTCCTGTCGTTGGGCTCTTAGAACTCCACAACCCACTCTCTGTGGCTTTTGCCAGAACACAGGTCCTGTCCAGCCTGTCCCGTGTCTGTCCGTGTGCTGAGCACGGGAAGCTGCCCGCAGCATTTGGAAACGCGACCTGCTTTCCTCTTCTCGTGGCCCCAGAGAGAAGGGCGAGGAAGGACAGCCAGCCAGCCCTGGTCGAAGCCCTGGCAGAGGCCGGTGACTCTGGTTCTATCTTCGTCCTACGGCTCATCGTAGCTGTGGTCCCTCCCCTACCACCACAGAAGAGAGAGCAGTTTCCCTGGAGATGCCAGGCTGTCCTTGACTTCAAAGGCCACCAGTTTACTCAGAGCAGCAGGAGCCTGCGCTGTCAGGATTCCCTAACGTGAGAGCCAGACCTCCTCTTTCCCAGGAAGGAAGGACACACCCCATGCTTAGCTCCAGTCCTCATTTTTAAGAGGAGGTTTCAACTCTTATTAGCTTACTGGCTGTGTGACCTTGGGCAGGTGACTCAACCTCTCTGAGCTTTAGTTTGCATAGTTGTAAAGTAAATATGGTAGAACTTAATTCATGAGGCCCTGTGAGGGTTCAAAGAAGCCATGTATGGAAAGCACTGCTATATCCTGGCACTTAGTAGGTGCTCACTTAACGTCAGTTCTCATTGTAATTGTTTCTGGCTTTGTTCCCCCTGCCCACCTCTGGATGTTCCCATGCTCCTGGCACAGGCCGGGTTCGCTCTCCCCTTGGCATCTCTCTCCTTTCCCTTTTTAAGGGCATATTTCTGCTGCTCCTGGCTGCACAGTCAGCTCCAGTTCAGACCCTCTTGGAGTCCTGAGAGGCTGCCAGCAATCACAGCCCCAACCAACCCAAGTCCTCCAGTAACATTCCTGTTAACTGTAGTCAGGGATCTGCCCGGGTCCGGGTGTGTCAGGCCTGGGCCAGGGAAGGAGGGGTGGAGGGAGGGGAGCTGCAGCTGCTCCTTTGCCAGCCAGTCACAGAAGGGTAAGGCCAGGGCACAGGCCTGTCCAGGCCAAGAACAGGAACCAGGTGGGTTTTGCCAGGCCCAGATGGGGTGGGACGTGGGGAGGCCCATGTCTGGGCATTAGGAGGCACATGGTGGAATGAAAAGGGCATTGGGGGAACCCACTTCTGATTTGCCAGGCTGCTGAGTCCAGAGCCCTTCAGCCTTGCTTTGGGGCAAGGCTATCAGCTGACTCACGCAATGATGTATCAACAATTGCTTAGTCACCACCCGTCTCTCTGTTTGGGTACCAGAAAGCTGCTATAACAAAGAGACCCCACAGACAATAGTGCAAATAAAGGTAGGATTTTAATTTTCTCCTACATAACAGTCTGGCTGCTCCAGACTGGATGGCTTTGCTTCATGCTGTCATTCCGGAGTGCAGTTTTCTTCCATCCTGTGGTTCTACCATCCCCAAAGACGGATGATCTAAACAGGGCTGGCCAGAATTCAGGGGCTCTCAGAGCCTGCACGGGGAAAAATGACATCTTGATTTCCACCAAGGTCTACCTGAAAAATCAGCATTTCCCTTCATGATGTCAGCAGGCCTCCACAAGCACAGGAGTGTGGGTAGTACCTGCTATCTCGTCTCCAAGAAAAATCACCGACATTTTCTTATCATATTTATTGTTGCAGGTATTGTGAAATATCATTTATGCTCACCATTATTTTGAAAGCAGGGTGGTTATTAGATCCTTTGCTAGATTGTTCTTTAATGTATTAGTAAGGAAGCATATATTTTTATTATCAGATCATAATTCTTTAATATTTTTACATATTAATATAGTTGCTTTCCTTTGTAACCTTATTATTTTACTCCATGAATTTAAAAATAGTGTTCTGAGAGGGGTGTGCAGGCTTCACCAGATAGCCAAGGGGTCCCAGGCACACAAAAGCCCAGAAGCCCCGCCCCTGTGTGGCTCCTTGGTTGAAGCTGGGCTAGACATGCCAACGTTCTAGAAAAGGAGAAGGGTACAGTGCAGGGCAAACAGATTCCTTTCATGCAAGGGATGTGGAACTTGCGTGCTTCACTTTTGTCACCTTCTACCGCCAGAACACAGTCACATGGCTACACCCAATTGCAAGGGAGGCTGGGAAATTAGGTCTTTGCCTGGTCAGGAACGTGCTCAGCAAGACTCTGTTGTTATGGAAGAAAGGGGAAAGGGCTTGGGGACTCACCTAGCAGTGTGCCACAGTCTCCAACAATCCCACCTCCCCACCAGGCCTGAGACCCTGTGAGCCCACCCTGTTTTTACTGTCCCTCCTGCACCTTAGGGCTTCGCCTCTCACCCAGCTCGGACTCCCCGACCCAGCCCTTGGCAGTCTTCCTGCACCCTCAGCTCCCTGTCCTCTCCCACCTGTGCGAGGGCCCAGGCCTCGTCCCCTTTCCTGCTACCACTCCAGGACGCTCTGTCTCGGGCCGCGCCTCCCCGGGGCCCCGGGCCCCCACCGTCTCACCTGCGCGGCCACTGCGCCAGCCAGGCTCGTCTCTCTCCTGCGCCATCAATGCCCTCTCTGTTCAATCACTCCCATCAATGCGCCCACATGCTGCCGCTTCCCTGCCGTCAGGAGCCTCCTCCTGCCCTCCCTTCCCTCAGCACCTCTTGTCCCTTTTCTTTGTGCCCTTTGGCAGCAAGACGCCAGCACGGCGTCATCTTCCCCGCTGTCTCTGGTGCCTCTGTCCTCTCTCGGGCCCACGCCCCTCAGCTTCCACCCACACCCCTCAGCTTCCACCCACACGGCTCCACAGAAGCCTCTACCGACAAGCTCTTCAAAGCTCTTCTTGTTGCCCATCCAAAGGTCCCTGTCCCTTCTCACCTGACCCACCAGGAACAGTGGGCCAGGGGAGCACCGCCACCTCGAGACGCGGCGTGCCCTGGCTGACAGCACAGCACCTCTCCTGGCTTCCCTCTGACGGCGACAGTTGCTCCTTCCCAGTGTCATCTCCCTGACCTCGCTAAGCACAGGCAAGCCTCAGACCTTGGACCTCAAGCTTAGCACGTCCAAACCCACAATCCCGATCATCCTGATCTCACCCTCCCCAGACACTCCCTCCGTTCCAGCGCTCGGGCCAGGAGCCTCCGAGCTGTCGCTGCTCCATTCTTTCCCTCACGCCCCATGTCCTGCCATCTTTGTCTTCAAGGTCACCCAGGAATGGACCACTTCTCCCCCTCCACAGCCACCGGCCTTGTCTACACTGCAATCATCTCCCATCTGGATTCTTGAAATGGTCTCTAACTGGGCTCCCTGAGCCCGTTCTGGTCTTCTGCGGTTTGTTCTCAACTTGGCAGCTGGAGGGATCCTTTCACAGAAGTCTGTCGGGTCGCTCTGCTCACCAGCCTCCTATGGCTCAGTTCCCACCATATTGGAGTCAAGACCAGTCCTCCCCAGTAGCCTGCAAAGCCTGCGTCGTCTGGCCCGTCACTTGGCTGACCTCTCTCCTCCCGTACAACGTCCCTTCTTGTGGCTCGTCCTGCTCACCAGGCAGCCCCTGCCCCAGCACTCACAGTTCCTCCCGCCTTCTCTTCTGCAGACGGCCATGGCCCCTGCCTCACCTTGTTGGGGCATGGTTTGATTGCTACTCTCCACGCGGCTCCCACACACCCCACTCCACCCAGCAGACCCGAGCCTCCTTTCCTGCTTCATTTTTCTCCTTAGCACTTACCACCGTCTGTCAGGCCACTACTATCTTATTTAGTTATGATTTATTTCTCCTCCATAGTGTCCAGGCTGCTTGGGAGCAGGGGTATTTGCTGTTCTGTTCACTTCTGGTTCCTGCTACTTAGAACAGTACTCAGCAAGCATTTGTTGAATGTATGAATTGACCATTCTCTTCTGCAGCCCCATTTAGGTCCTAGAGGAAAGTTTCTTTGTTGTTGTTGTTTCTTTCCCCTCTGCACCCTGGAAACTTTCCCCCAAAACTTCAGGCTAGGGCTGGGAACCCATGAGCAGGGGCTGGTGGAGACCAGGGGCACAGAACAGTGAAGGTGGGAATGTGCACATTCACCTTGCATGAGTTTGTCCACTGCCTTCTATGTGCCACCCAGACACAAAGATGACTCTCAGAGCTCCAGAGAAGCCGACACTACGGTAGACACAAATGGGCACACCAGTGGTTACACTATCATGCTTTCACAGTCCTGAATGGAGGCGTGAGCCTGGTGGTGACAGTCTCCACCCATCAGAGTCATCAGGGAACACCCAAGTAGAGCAGAGGTCAAGAACGGGATTTGGGGCAAGCTACTTCTTGTCTCTGAGTCTCACGCTCTACATCTGTAAAATGGGACAATATTTAACCAAGCTTTACTGGGCTGCGGTGGGGATAGCTTGAGACCAGAGATGGATTTGCCACGAAGCCGACCAAGCATTGAGGCCCCTCTCTTGCTCAGGCTCCTTCCTAGCTATGTTCTCAGAAGGTCATTTTTGTTTTGAAACTATAGCAATAAAATCAGATAGGCTCGTATTCTTCTTTATAAAGAAGGCCTCCTAAATTGTATAAGTGTCTGGCCCCACAAAGCCTGAATGTGCTCTGCATGGACAGACATGTGCCTAGTGCTCAGCACAGATCCCAGCATGAAGCAATGACTTGACGATGAGTGGCGTGCAAAACGGGCTTCACAGGGAAGGTGTCATTGCAGCCGGGTCTCTTTGGACGAGGACAGGCTTACCAGGTTCCACATAGGGCAGTAGGAGCACAAACATCCCCCAGATTTTGCAAGGTGTCTCCATGAGCTTCACTCGAGGCCACAGAGGATGTTTCTGGTAGTATAAGACCTACCATTTGTTGAGCACTTGTGACGACATGCTGCTCTAAATGCTTTTCCTGCATTGATGAACTAGACCTAAGTGTGTGCTCAGGGTCTCAGCTCCACAGGGCATAGCTGGGATCTGCCTCCTGTGAGTGACTCTTGGCAGTCCCTTTTGGGAGACAGTGTCTCCTGCTTTTCCTTGGTGCCCCCTGGTTGGATCGTTCCCCTGTGGTCCCACTTCCCCAGGCCCTAATTCACTTTCATGCTCCAGCCCAGGGGGCTGGCTCCGCAGCGGCCCATATCCCAGGCACCCGCCCCACGGGTCACACGCAAGGAAGGAGCGGGCTCTGCCTGCGCTGCCGCCCCCGCTGGCAGCGCCTGCCACAGCCGGCTTGTGGAAGGCGGGCAAGGCAATTACCCGGAAAACGCAGGCGAAACACCCACAGAGCCACAGGACGTTCTTTTTTAAAATAAAGGCTGGGATGTGACAGCGTGGTGGCAGGATTCTTCTCCAGTCTCATTCCCCACCTCCCATAACAACCCAGCCCCAGAGAACCTGTCCCTGAGCAGCTCAGAGCATCAGTTTGCACCATCTGAAAAGGAGTGAACCGCCCAGGAGCTGGGGCGAGCGCAGCGTGTGCAAAGTGAAAGCAGCCGGCGTCCCCCAGGCCTGTGACTTCTCCCTCTTCCCCTCTTAAATCTGCGTGACACTCAGATCTCTCTCTGCTCCTGGAAAAACTGGAGGTAACTGCCCAGTCCCTGGGTACTTCCAAAGCCATAACTGTTCGAATAAGTCTGACAATTGCCTTACACGCTTGCTTAGGGCATTTTACAGATGTTATGCACTAGGCTACATGTTGGAAAAAACATGTTTTCTCTCATTTCCTGCACCCTAACCCCACAGGGACCCAGCTGAGTGGAGCTGGGAACAAAAAGAAATTGGAAATGGCCAAAAATCCTTGCATTTGGACAGCGTCCTGCAACTTAGAACGTGCCATTGACCCACAAATCCTATCTTGTAGGTGAGACCTTGTAGGGGTTGAAAGACATTCATGACTTCTCAGACTCGCTGGACTGAAGAATGGCAGAGCTAAAACTGAAACTCGGGGCTCCTGGCCCAGACCCAGCCCCCTCCTACAGAGCAGTGTGCACAGAGACAGTCCCGGAGGAAAAGCAGAGCCCGTGAGGTGGCACAGACAGACAATTGCTGGGTTTAGTGTGGGCATTTGCTGTGGATTGGGGTTATTGCATAGTCCATTTTTAGAACAAAGCCATAGGTTCTATACGATCCAACAGATGACTGTAGGCCTGGGAGTGGGGGGAGTCCAGACCCCAGAAAGGGTCCCGTCCAGAAGGACCCAGAGCCTGATGTCTCACAGCTGCAGCTGTGTTATGTTTGGCCCCCAAAGTATCCTTTAGAAAATGAATTATTTTTGCTAACATTTAAAAATTAGGAGAAAAAAATAAGAAAATAAATCACCCCATAATATGCTGAAAAAAATCAATAAATAAAAATTAGGAGAATTTACATAAGAATTGGTATTTCTGGCATCTCTTAAAAATGTGAAGACTGGGTAGTTCCAGGCCTGCTGTCCCTCGCACTGGGCAGTGCTGCTGCCCCTAGAAGGAGCATTTGCTCTGCAGGGCACTAGCCGGTGGCCATTCCCCACTGTCTGTCTGGCTTCTGTGAGGTCACCTTTCTGGCGCCTGTAGGCATTGGAGCTCTCAACTGTTGCCACAGGAACAGGAGTTCTTAACATGTTGAAGGTCGTGGACAGAATTCAGGGGGTCCAAGAACTTGGGTGGGTAAAAAATGACATCTTTCACTGAACTCTACCTAAAACTGAGCATTTCTTCCATTATGAGTGTGGGCAGCAACCGCAGTAGTAATAAGATCTGTCACTTTGTCACCAGAAGAAATCACAGACATTTTCGTATCACATTCAAGTGTTGCAGATATGTCCACATGCTGTCTAAGCTCGTCACCACTCTGAGATCATGGCCCACTGCTAGAGCTTGTTCTTTAATGCATTTGACAAGAAGCACGTGTATTAGAAATCTGGGTTCTAAAATTATCTTGAGAACTGTTTTTCAGTATATTAATAGTTGTTTCTTTTGGTACTCCTAGGTATTTTATTTTATGCCTTTATTCTGATGAACGGTCCATAGGCTTCACGAGCCTGCCAAAGAGGTCCGAAGCACAAAATTGGACTCACATCTTCAAAATATACTTGTCAGAGCCCTTGTTAAGGGAGGCAGCTCTAGAACCTTTTGGAGAAGGGAGGCAGGAGAGGAGCTACACTCCCCCTCCCAGCCCTCCCCATGGCATGAGGCTGGGCTCCAGGCCCAGGGCAGGGGGCCCTCTGTGGTCTCCTAGAGCCCGGAGACCACTCAGCCCTGTGAAAGGGACCTCTGGGCAGAGGCTGTGCAGTGCTTCTGCAGTCAGTGGCCTGAGTCCCCGGCCTCTCCTGCCTTTCCCTCCTCTCCAAAGCAACCGAGTGTGAACGCAGAGGGAGAAATCTTGGCTCCCGGGCCCTAGCCACGGTGCTGGCGGTGCTGGCGCAGTCCCCATCTCTCACTGACGGAGGCCCACGGAGCGCTGACTCATCACCGGACTCTCCTGCCCAGCCTGGTGCACGCCCACGGCATGCCCTCCTTCTTGCTTCTCCACTGCTTCCTCCCAGGCTCTTCCCAGGCGCCTGCAAACCCACGCGCGTCTCCCCATGTCCTCACTGCCCCCCTCCCAGCAGCCATCCTCTTCTTTCCCTGCCAAATCCGGAAATGTGTGGTCTCTTTGCGTTTCCTCCTGAATCCCTGAAGCACCCACTCAGCCTCTACCTCATCCTCTGCCTCCCTTGCAGTTTGCTGAAATCGCCCTGCTGAGGGTCACCGGAGCTGGCCTGCCCAGCCGGACAGGTAGCTCTGGGCCTCCTACCTCCTACATCCCTGAGGCTCTGAGGCCAGCCTGGGTTGCCTCTCCCCGTGGATGCATGGACGGCCCCTCCCTGGTTTCCATGACACTGCACTTTCCCAGGTTTCTGACAGCTGGTTTCCTCCTCGCCAGCATGCCTTCTCCCAGCTCCTTCTCGCTGCTGTGGGTGTGCCCTCCGCTCTGTGTGTGCCCACCAGCTTCCCTGGGGTGGGGGCTCATCCTCCTGGTGGCCTCGTACCACTCCCACCGACACTGTCTCTCTCTAGCCTGGGCCACCCACTGTCCCACCCCCACATCGACAGGGTTTCCAGAGCCCCGCCCCACCCCCAGCCTGAGCTACTCCAGGTCTGTGAGGCAATCTGGTGTACGGCTGAGAGGAAAGGAATCTGCAAACTCACTGGCCCTGCTGCTGCGACCTGGAGCAAGTTCATTTATTTGTTCATCCATTTATTTAGCAAATGTGAGCTGAGCCCGGACTCTGTGCCAGACTCTGTCCTGCACTGAAAATACAAATGGAAACACAAAGTTGCTGCCCACACGCGGATGTTTCGTTAGAGGCATCCATCAAATCTCTATCCAAACAAATGTTAAATTGTGACTGTGAAAGCAAGGTGAGGACAGGGACACGATGCCGCGAGAACCCATCCCAGACGGTCTTATCGGGGTGGTTAGGGACGGCTTCCCGGAGGACATGAGCTTTGAGCTCAGATCTGAAGAATGAGCAGAGTCACGAGGTGTGACAGGCCAAATCAGAGACTCCAAGTGTGTCTGCTCCCTGATCCCCAGAACCTGGGACTGTGCTACCTGGCGTGGCAAAAAGATGTGATCAAGTTGAGGATCTGCAGCTGGGCGATTGTCCTGGGTTGTCTGGGTGAGCCCAGTGGAGTCGCAGGGTCCTCAAGAGAAGGAGGCAGGAGGGTGGGAGTCAGAGGAGGGGTGTGCAGAGGGCAGTTGAGGGCAGATGGTGTCATTGCTGGGAGGGGCCACAAGCCAAGGAAGCCTCTAGACAGGAACAGGCAAGGAAATGGTTCTCCCCTGGAGCAGCGGAAGGAAACGCTGCTGCCATGCCAACCCATTTTGGACTTCTGACCTCTAGACCTGTCAGGTAATAAATCTGTGTTACTTTAAGCCACTAAGTTTCTGATCACTTGTTACAACAGCCATGGGGAACTAATGCACTGGGAGAAGAATGGAAAAGCATGTGCCAAGGCCAGACTGAGAGATGTGTACCTGTGATCCAAAGAAAGATGGTACGGCTGGAGTGCACGCACTCAAGTGTGTGTGTGTGCATGTGTGTGCATGCGTGTGTGTGTGTGTGTGTGTGTGTGTGTGTGTGTGTGTGTGTGTGTAGGGGGCAGGAGTGGTGAGGCTGGACAGATAGGGAGGCTGGGCCCAGACCATGGGAGTAACTTTATTTTTATGCCATGAGCAATGGGAAACCATCAGCCGGTTTCAAGCAGCTATTCATTTGTTTACACTATTAATCCCGCTAAGCCTCGGATGCCTCACTGGTAAAATGATGACTTCACAGGGTTATTGAGAAAATTGAATGAGATAGCATAATGAGCATAGCTCTAAATAAGTGCTCATTTAATGGTAAGTCCTATCATGATCCCGTGGTTTCCCAACTGGGCTCTGCAGAATGCTGGGGGGTTCTCTGAGGCCTCTCTGCAGCTGCCGAGGAGGGGAGGGGAGCAAGGGGTGCAGCTCTGCCCTCAATGAGAGCAGCTGCACGTGGACTCGTTAGCGCATTGGACTTGGCATTTGCTTAAGATCGTGTGTGCATAAAAGGTTCCTCAACTATGATGTAGCTTGAAAACCACTTCTCTTGCCGGCCTCTGCTTCTTCCGGTAAAGAATCCCTGGCCTGGAGGCGCCACCGTGATACTGGAATGGGCTGGGGAACCACCCACACCTCCCTCCTTTGTGGCCCAGTGGCCTGGGCCTGGGGTCAGAGAGGGGGTTTCCTAGCATGGAGTCCACTTTCCTTCTTGTCACCCTGTGTGATTGGCTTTATATTTTTCCTCGCACTTTCTCTGTTTGGTGTCAGTCTGCCTTACAGGATGCTAAGGTCCGTGGGGGCAGGAATCGCATGTTTTGTTCTCCACCGTGTCCTCAGGGCTGCCCCTGTGTCTGGTACATGGTAATAACAGGAAACACTTGGCGAAGGCTCGCCCCGTCCCAGGCTCTGTTCCGCATCCTTCTCACACGTCCCCACGTTTCACACTGAATCCTGACTCACAGCGTCGGCTCTCAGGATGTGTTGAACTAAAGGCTTCACGTCACTGGTGCACCTGGGTGAGTTTCTTAACCTCTTTGAAGCCCAGTGTCCTCATCCGTGAGACAGCACTAGCAACACCGGCAACACCTCCAAAGGCGAAGGTGGGGGTGAAGTGGTGTGGTGACGTCCACAGTGTTCCCGTCCCAGGGCTGGCTGCTGCAGGCGTTCAGGAAGGGAGAGCCACCATTATTACCTCACTGTGCTGGCTGCCAGGTCACTCTGGTTCCAGCGCCCCTCTTGACAGGGCCACTGCAGGAACCCCTGGGCTGTGATGGATTCCTTCCCTGCATAGTCTCTTTCTCCCACTCTCTCCTCCTCCCCTTTCTCCCTGGGGCCCAGACCAGCGCATCTGCCCTTCAGCTCTGGCTCCCTCCATCCGGGTCAGCCCTGCAGGTCGCCACCTGTGCTCCTTCCTGCAGCCCTCTCAGGGCCAGGGAGGCTCCTGCAGCCCAAAGCATCGGCTCTCCTTGGGATCAGACTGCAGGATCTTGAGGACTTGTGTAAACCTGCACCTGCCCAACCACTCCCACACTGCCACTGCCACTGCCACTGCCACTGCCACTGCCACTCCAGCAGGCCTCCCGCCTCCTGCTCGCAGCCGAGCTCAGCTCTCTGACTACCAGTAGCCTCGTGATCTCTGTGAGCCTACGGTCCCTCCATGTCCCTGCTTTGTTGTAATTGCCTATTTACTTGTTATGTTGCCTGTTGGCTCCTTGAGGGCACAGCCTCTGTTTCCACCACCAAGGGACCAAGCACTGTGCCTGGAACACGGAGGTGTTTCAGAAGCACATGTTCAATGGAGCTGAACTACTGCAGAGGCTCAGCTGGTCTCCCAGCCTCTCCACTCTCCACACCCCACCTGCGCTTCCTGATAACAAAGCAGTGGCTGACATTTGTTGCATGCCCGTCACGCACCGGGCACTAAGTTGAGCGTGTTATGTGTATTATCTGCGTTCACTCCTCATGACGCACACGCTGTGCAGCGTCGGCTCCTGGCAGGCTGCCCCACCACGTCCCTGCACCAGCTGGGCGCGTCCCAGCTTTGCCGCAAACACACATTGCTGGTCTCACCTGCTCCTCTTACACGTACACTAGGTATTTATGCTCAGATTGAGAAAAAAGACAAGAAGGAAATATTCCAAGAGACTTTGGTTCTGAGAGATCTTAATATTCTTTTTTATGCTCTGCAATCTTTTCCGAAATTTAAAAATAAGCAATTATCACTTTTTCAATTAAAAAAAAGCTGATGATAACGATGTTGTTAAACTGCAAAATTGACAACACGAGCTGTAGGGGCTAAGAGGAAGAAAAGATGAACTCAAGGGTACCTAGGGCAAAGGAGAAAAGCTTCCAAAAAGAATAAGACTATATGCTTGCTAGCAAGGGCCTGAAAAAAAAAAAAAAAGAATAAGACTATAATTTATGGTTCTTCAACAAATTAATCATATATATAACCAAAAATATATCCTAGAACTAACACCATAGTAACTGGAAATCACCACAATTATTCAAAAGAGTAAAATTATTTCTACAAAATATATCTATCACATTGATTACATAGGGCCTACAATGAACTTTTAAGTATTTGTGTCACACATTAAAACACACACACAACTTTTACAACATACCATGGCATAGTTGATTGACTACAGTAAACATTAATTGACAAGTTTCACTCATCTTCCACTTTGGAAGTGGCGTGATGCTTGACCTAACACCGTCCTTTTCTCTGAGCAAGAGGGACGTTCAAAATCCCTTCCTGGAGCTCAGTGCTGAGCTAATTGAGGATGAAGGGTGCGATTTAGGTGTCTGGTTGCAGATGATAACGATGCTGTTTCTTTGACTGAAATTGTTTAAATATCTGGAAGGGCTGACCTAGCATTCTTCTCCTTCCTCTACGTCTGTGCGTTGAAAGCTACAAGGCAGGGCTTGGGGTCAGGGCTAACACATGTTCCAGGAAGGCGGCCTTCCCCACCCATCCTTCCCTCCCGGTGGACCACTGGGCCACCGTAACCGAGGGCCGCCAGGGTTCAGAAACACACTGCGGCCGCAGCTGCTGCTGTTTAGCTCTTTTGCCATCTGGGCTAGTGGCAGGAAAGGGGGGCGATGGCAGCTGGGGTGCAGGAGCTCATCAAGCCCCACCTGTGGAGGCGCAGGGTTAAAGCATGTCCAGGAGGGCAGGGACCTTTGCTATGCGCTGCTCCAACCTCTAACAGCCACCACCACCGCTGACAAGACAGGGCACGAGCTCTGTGCCTGGAATTATCACAGAGATGGTTTATTTCATGGAATTGTCACAACTGTGCGAGGCGAATAAAATCACCCCGATTTCACACATGAGAAAGCGGAGGCTCAGTGAGCCTAAGAACTCACCAAGTGTATTATTAGTTTGCTAGGCTGCCTTAACGAAGTGCCACAAACTAGGTGGCTGACAGCATCAGAAATTCATCGTCTCACAGTTCTGGAGGCTGGAAGTCTGAGATCAGGGTGTCAGCAGGGCTGGTGCTGGGGGCCGAGAGAGAGAGAATCTCCCCACGCCCCTCTCCTAGCTTCCCGCAGCTTGCAGCAACCTTTAGCACTCCTCAGCTTGAAGAGGAATCGCCCCGTCCTCCCCCATCTCCCACGGCCTTCTCCCGGAATGTGTGTCTCCACGTGCAAACTTCCCCTTTCATAAGGACACTAGTCATTTTGATGTAGGTCCACTCGACCTTATTTTAACTTGGATGCCTCTTTGAAGACCCTATTTCCAAATCAGGTCACAGTCACAGGCACCGGAGATTAAGGACTTCAACAATTTCTTTGAGGGAGGGACACGATTTAATCCATAACACGAAGATCCTACCTCTGGTAAGCGATGGCGCCGACATGCAAAACACGGACGTTGTGACGCCCAAGCCTAAGCTCTGAGTCAAAGCCCATCCTGCCTCCTACCTGGCCCTCCCTGGCCACCTGCCTCTCCCCTTCAGGACGCCTCTATCACGTGCAGATCGGTGACAGGGAGGATGGAGCCCACCCGCCTCTCTGGAGGAGTGCCTATACATAATCTCTTATTTTCGATGCCTTCCTCTGGAGGGACATGCTAATAGCACAGCTCGGTACAGATGCTGATGGGCATTTGCTCTAGCCAGGGAATGTTCCATGTCTACACGCCGCTTTTGCAGGAACTTCAGGTTCCCATGCCAGCGTGCCACTGGCCCAGACAACCCTCCCACCAACGGAGAAGAAAAGGGGTGCCGCTGCTTTTGTGCTAATGAGCACGACACACCTTGTTTTCTTGGTTTTCACAGGGACATCCTATACCTGTCATTCTGTGTGTGGGGGGTGGAGACTGCACATGCCACAGAGACGTGGGGTGGAGGTGCGGGAGGGGGGGGAAGGAGGGCAGGCAAAGTGCTCATCTATCACCACGACTCCAGGAGCTGCACCTTTATTCTTTATTATTATTTAATTTGAAAAGCACTGTGGGACTTCTCTAAATTAGTCAGTCTTTGTCTGGTTCCCTCCTAGGAGATGGCTAACTCTGATTTTTTTTCTTTTCTTTTCTTTTTTTTTTTTGAGACAGAGTCTCACTCTGTTGTCTGGGCTAGAGTGCCATGACACCAGCCTAGCTCACAGCAAACGCGCACTCCTGGGCTCAAGCAATCCTCCTGCCTCAGCCTCCCAAGTAGCTGGGACTACAGGTATGGGCCACCATGCCTGGCTAATTTCTTCTATATTTTTTTAGTTGGCTGATTAATTTCTTTCTAATTTTTAGTAGAAATGAGGTCTCACTCTTGCTCAGGCTGGTCTCGAACTCCTGACCTTGAGCGATCCTCCTGCCTTGGCCTCCCAGAGTGCTAGGATTACAGGCGTGAGCCACTGCATCCACCTCCAACTCTGGTCTTGAGTGTGTCTGCCCCAGCTTGAGTAGCGCCCGGATCCAGTCCATCCTTTCTAGGGGTCTTGAGGACGCCACAGTGGGTGGGGCCGCCACTGAGTGAGGGTCTGTGGTAGGCACCGCCTTGCGCATCCAGTCCCCGCTTCAAGGAAGGACTTGCTGCCCCAGCTAGGGGGAGCGCCCCCCTGCAGAGAGCACCTGGCCACACCTGGGTCAGGCCACGCGCAGTGAGTGACTGAGGCTAGCATACAAAGGCCTGGGGTTTCAGCCTCTGTGCGGCCATTCCGAGGGGCCATTTTAGCCTCAGAGGTCACTGTGGGGTCAGGTGAGGTTGTCCTTGGGCCTAAACCTTGACTTCTCCTCAGTCCCCCCCCTGCTTCCTTTCTCCCTTCCCTGGTGTTGCTCCTAAGAGCGCTCCCTCGCAAGCCTGCTGTGCTCTGAACCCCCTCGCTTCACGGTCTGTTCTCGGAACCACCCGGGACCGGCCTCTCCAGAGACTCAAGCCCGCACTGGGTCCTAGAGCTGCAAAGAGGAGGCGCTAAGAGGCCGGAGGCCACTTGTACCTGGAGTGTGGGCCCCGAACGTCAGCTGTCCCACGGCCTGGCTGGGTGGCTGTGGCTCAGAGGCCTGTCCACACTCCCTCTGCCCAGCACCACCTGCAATCGCCCGACCAACGTCTTTCTCCTCCTGCCCTGCCACAAATGCCTACTGAACCCCCTCTGTGTGCCAGGTGCAGCTCTAGGTCATACACCAGTGACATAAAACAGAAAAATCCCTGTCCTCATGCACTTACATTCTAGCAGGGGAGCAGACAATAACCTAAGAAATAAGCAAAATAATGTCACTTGTTGGTAATACCATGGGGAGGAAAAAACAGAGAGTAGGGAGGGCTTGGGAGCAGGATGGAGGAGAGAGAGTGAACAGGAAGATTCGATGAAAAGGTGACATTTGAGCCAAACCTAAAGGAGGTTAGGGACCTAGTCATGAAGCTACCTGGGGAAGCACCTTCCAGGCAGCGGGAACAGCAAGTGCAAAGGCCCTGGGGCAGGCGCTTGCTGTGTGTGCTCAAGGAATAGCAAGGAGGCCGGCACCTCTGGAGCAGAGGGAGAGCAGTAAGAAGCCACCCCAGGGATCCTGGGAGGGGGGATGATGGGGTTGCAGGTTGCGGAGGGGCTCCTAGGCCACGGCAGAGACTTTGGCTGGGACTCTGCGTGAGACAGGCCACTGGAGGGGTCTGCGCACAGTCGAGATGAACATTTGAAATGATCGCTGTGGCTGCCATGGGGAGGACACCCCAGGGGTGGGGGTGGAGAGGCAGAGGAGACCCCTTAGGCTGCCGCAATGAATCCAGTGGGAGCTGGCGGGGCTCAGCCGAGGGGCTGCGGTGGAAGCGGTCAGAGTCTGGGGGTATTTTGAAAGCAGAGCTAATGGGATTTATTGTTGCTCCTCCCAGGGGAGCCAGCTGTGCGGCTGGCAGGATCGCACACGTGGGTGCAGCCGGCAGCGTTTCTCCGTGTGACAAAGCGCGTCACATGGAGGCAGAGGCAGACACACCTGGGTCTGGGCTGCGTGCACGCAAGTTGCTCATCTTGGGCAGGTCAAGTCAGCTCCCCCAGTCTCCATGTCTTCACTTGCAAACTGGGGTAACAATCCTCACACCATGGCATTACTGAGAAGAGTAAATGAGCTAGCGTAACAGAAGGGCTAGCGCAAAGGTAATTGCGATTATTTTAAACAACGCAGTTTGCGGTGAGCCCTGGATGCAGGGCGGAGGTCAGTGGGGCAGGGGCAGAAGGAGCAGGGACTCTGTGTGCAGGAGGGACTTGCCAGTCCCCGGCAGCCAAGTCAGCCAGCAGTGCGGGAGTGGGGACAGAGACAGTCCCGGCACACACTTGCCTTCCCAAGTGGGGACAGGGAATCCCAGAGCTCCGGAAGGCCGGGGCAGGCGGGGCGCCTGGAGAAGAAGGGTGGCCAGAGGGAACTCCTTAGATGGAGGTGGAGTGTGGAAAATGGGAACACCCCCACAGTCTGGAGAGGGCGAGGTCGTCACAGCTGAAGCCAATCAAAACTCTCCCCTGGGCAGCAAAAAGGGTTTTACTAGGCCAGAAACCAGATTTCTAGCAGCTGCCAAGAAAGGGGGCAAGCCCTGGGCCCGAGGCTGTGAGCCCTGGGAGGCTCCACCCTGGCTAGAAGAAGAGACTGGGAGGGGTTGGGGGGCAGCCCAGGAGCCAAGAAGGAAGGGGGCCTGTCCGAGCCGTCTGGGGGCGGTGATGGGGACGCTCCCGGAAAAGCCATCAGAGCCTTGGCAGAGGCGGCCAGCAGAGCTCTGTGTCCCAGGGCTTGGGGATTTTTTTTCCTTAAGAGAGACAAAAAGCAGGATTAGCATTCCTTCAATCAGAGATGTCCTACTATTAATAATTTATATTAATTATTAATTATGTTAATAATTTATATGTATACTATTTCCCCCAATAAACCAGGACCTAGCCAGAAGTTTAAAATGGGGATCTGCACTTCCCTCCTAATTAGAGAGAAATATGGGTTCAAATATGGGTTCAAATTCTTCTTGGAAGGCTGGACACAGTGGCCCACGCCTGTAATCCTAGCACTCTGGGAGGCCGAGGCGGGAGGATCGTTTGAGCTCAGGAGTTCGAGACCAGCCTGAGCAAGAGCCAGACCCCGTCTCTACCAAAAATAGAAAAAAAATTAGCCGGGCATGCTGGCGCATGCCTGTAGTCCCAGCTACTCGGGAGGCTGAGGCAGGAGGATCGCTTGAGCCCAGGAGTTTGAGGTTGCTGTGAGCGAGGCTGACACCACAGCACTCTAGCCCGGGCAACAGAGTGAGACTCTGTCTCAAAAAATAAAAAAATAAAAAAGTAAATACACAAATTCTTCTCGGTGCTGGGCAGGAGGCTTGACCTCTCAGCATTGTAGCTCACGTGTTTGTGTGTGTGTGTGTGTGTGTGTGTGTGTGTGTGTGTGTGTGTGTGTGTGTTGGGGCATCTTCTCCCTCCCACCGCACCCCAGGGCGCTATTGACAGCAGGCTTAAAGGAGACATGATGGATGTGAAGACAGACGCTGTCGGGCACACGGGCAGTCCTTCCCCGTGTCAGGAAAGGCATGGTGGCTGGTTTCCAGGGGTCAGAGGGGAGAGGTGGGTCTGGAACAGCACCCCTAGTCCCACGTTGGTGGTGTGGCCCTTCTTCAATGTCCCCCACTTCAGACTCCCTATCCCTATGGCACCACCATATGTTTTTGCTTTCCAAGGCCCCACAGAAATGATGCAAAGCGCTTGGGAGAGGAGGCAGCCTCTCCCCAGATCCCCCAAAGCCCATGGGGTCCAGGGGTGCCGACATCAGCCGGAAGCAGCCGCAGCAGAGCTTTTCTGGTAACCTCTTCCTAGAAGCGCCCACCTCCTGGAAGGGCCGGGCCAAGTCCAGCAGCTGCTCCTCGCCCGCCTGGCCTGGGGGGTTTCCTGTGTGCCCACGCCAGGACTCTGGTGACCCAGGGGCCATGGGGGTGGGGGATGGCCGACTCACCACTCCCCTCCCTGGCCCTACCTTCTCTGAGAGGCCAAGCCCCCTACCCACCCCCTATTCCCAAAGCCTGCTCCTCCGTGCGGGAATGGGTGGAAAGGCAGGTGCCCCCACCCTCCAGCCCCCACTGCAGGGACTCTTCCTTCCCTTGTCCTGTCTCCAAGGCACAGGCCTTGGGGCCCGTGCGAGCCTTGCTTCTAACGCACGCAGTACAGGACACAAGCTCCCGCCCCGACCCTTCTCGGAGTTTTTCAGGCCAACGTGTCGTAGGACTTTAGAGCAGACACAGGGATGGCCAAGCCAGGCTAGTGCCTGTAATGAGAGGTTTCTGGGGGCCAGGAACGGCGCTCAGAGCTTCAAGGCATTATTTAATCCTGACAGCAACTGCCTGGGGGAGACACTGTTATTTAGCTCTATTTCACAGATGCGACACAGACATAATCAACCAGCCTTAAGTCAGGCATGGAGCCCGTGCCAGAAGTCAGGTGGGGTGACTTCAAAACTGACCTCTTGGCCACGATGTTACACTTCTCAAAGCAAGTTCCGTGGGTCAATCGTTCCTTGAGGTCTGTCAGGATTGAAAGAGACCTATGGTCGCACACACTTGGGAAGTACTCTACATTCAACCCCACCTCTTGGAAAGTCTTGTACCCTATTGACAAATTAAAGGCTCTGAGAAGTCCTGCAGTGAGTAAATCTGTTGAACTCTCTCTAATCCAATGTTTTCCAAAGCTATTTTCACTTGGGGTCCCTGCCCTGCTCCCCAACCTTTTAGCGGCACACTCTTAATATCCCAGAGAATGTGCTTTGGGAAATGTCACACAAGATCACATTATTGTCTTGTTCACATGCTGCCTGCCACGTATTAGGAGCATGATAAACATCAGTTACCTAAAACTAAGAACATTTCCCCCATTTTATGTCACCCTAGCCCGTTCCCCAATATTCCTTTCCCTATGGAGTTATGTGGGAGACAGCCCAAACTGAAGTCAGCGAGGGTGGGTCCACTGGGCGGTCCACTGGGCGGTGGGAAGAAAATTCCCACCAGGCAGCTCCTGAGGACTCTCCTATTTCAGCCTCGAAGAGATTTCTCTTCCAAGCACGAACGTTCTGAGCCAATTCATCCAGTTTTGGCAGCAGGAGCATGGGTGTGGAGGAGGGTGTGGAAACTCCCCACCCAGTCACCTTCTCTCAGCCCTCCAAAACCTCTCAGCAGGACAACGGGGACCCCTCAGGCATCCCCCATGTCTGCCAGGCTCACGCCTCCACTTTCTTTTCTTTTCTTTCTTTTTTTTTTTGAGATAGAGTCTCACTCTGTTGCCCGGGCTAGAGTGCCATGGCATCAGCCTAGCTCACAGCAACTTCAAACTCCTGGGCTCAAGCGATCCTCCTGCCTCAGCCTCCCGAGTAGCTGGGACTACAGGTATGTGCCACCATGCCTGGCTAATTTTTTCTGTATATTTTTAGTTGGCCAATCAATTTCTTTCTGTTTTTAGTAGAGATGGGGTCTCGCTCTTGCTCAGGCTGGCCTCGAACTCCAGAGCTCAAATGATCCTCCCGCCTCAGCCTCCCAGAGTGCTAGGATTATAGGCATGAACCACCATGTCTGGCCACTTTTACTTTTCTTGGAGTCCTGCCCTGGCACCCCGTCCCGTCCCCGTCCCCGTCCCCCTCTGATTTTGTGCAGTCAGTCCATCAGCCCCTCTTATTCGACTTGCCTGGCACACTGGATTGGATCCAGAGCTCCTCCGCCCTGCCTGCCTCTTAGGGTCATCACTGGGGACTGTGAGCACAGAGCAGAGCCAGACCAGGTTCTGTTGTCATGGAGTGGGGCTCAGCCCTCTTGTGCTCTCAAATGCAGCGGGTTCAAGAGCCACTGCTGCTCACCAACACCCTTCTCCGTGACTCCCTCTTTCTGCGGCACCCACCCTGGGGCAGGCTCCACTTGCCTCTCTCCCCTGGCCCAGCCCTTGAGCACCTCCGGAGAGCTGCTCCCACCGCACAGGACTGGCGCCATTGTGAACGCAGTCTCCCATCTCAGCAGCACCTGCCAGCCCCCGCACTGTTCTTGGTCTCCACCACTCACTGTCCCGGGCCTCCGTCACTCTCCCCACGCTTCCTCCCAAGCCCAGGCCTAATGCGCCAGAAGGCCATTGGGATCACATGGTCTCCATCCAATTTTTGCTCCCAGCCAATTCTCCTGACCCTACTGCTTTCCCATTAATTTAATGTAATTTATCTATTGGTGTGTGTGTGTGTGTGTGTGTGTGTGATAGAGTCTTGCATTGTTGCCCAGGCTAGAGTGCTGTGGCGTCAGCCTAGCTCAAACTCAAACCCAGCAACCTCAAACTCCTGGGCTCAAGCGATCCTCCTGCCTCAGCCTCCCAAGTAGCTGGGACTACAGGTGCTAGCCACCACATCCAGCTAATTTTTTCTATTTTTAGTTGCCCAGCTAATTTTATTTTTCCTATTTTTTAGTAGAGATGGGGTCTTGCTCTTGCTGAAGCTGGTCTCAAACTCCTGACCTCAAGCAATCCTCCCGCCTCAGCCTCCCAGAGTGCTAGGATTACAGGCATGAGCCACCACGCCCAGCCCATGTTAATTTTAGAAGCAGGCCAAAATGCAGGTCAAATTCCTCCAGCCTACAGAGTCAGGCTGCCAGAGTTCTTTTTTTTAAAACTTTTTTGCTCATTCCACACTCCCGCTGCCCTGTGAAGCTGGCGTTCAAGCTGCCAGAGTTCAACTCCTGCTTCTATCACTTCCTGTGGTGTGCTCCTAAATACCCCTACTTTATCTTAATTTCTTTATATAAAACTATAAACTATACCTCAATCTCTATATATTCTTTTACTCTTTCTATTTCCTATCAATTTTCTTATCCTCTATAACAACCCCTATCTTAAAAACCTAACTTCACACCCACACACAAAAAAATAACTAATCTCCTCACAACCCTGCCTCCCCACACTGTGGCTACGTGGTCGTAGGCAGATTTCTTCATCTCTCAGTACCTCAGTTTCCTTATCACTGAAATGAAATAGGATTTGCCTTTATTGTATGGAGTTGATGGAAGGATTGAGAGAAGCCACGCAGAGGGGTTGGCACAGGCCTGACACACAGCAACTGCTAACGGCGGTTAGTTAGTGTTGCTGCCACTCTGCCCCCTGCACGCCCGGCTCCATCATTCTGAAGCCTCTCCCTTGCTTCTGGCTCCTTCCCCTCAGTCAGTAACGATGCACGAAGTCCCTCCCAACCTGAGACCCTCTTCCTGGTTTTGTTCCTGATTTCTCGTGTCCTTTCTCATGCACAGTTCTCCAGAGAATCCTGTATCAGCTCCTTCCTTCCCTTCTCCCCCTTTGCTGCTAGGTCCACTGTGATCTGGCTCCGGCCCCACTATACTTCTGCTACAGCCAGGGTCACCAAGGTCCTTGCCCAGGTCAAGGAGTGAACGTGGGCACGTCTCAGGCCCTGACCTTCTGCTGCTGCATTTGGCTTCGTTGATCATTTCCTCCTTTTTACACAGTGGGTGGCTTGGCGTCAGTGCCTCTGAGCATTTGCCTCACTCTCCTGGCACTGCCCCACCTTTCCTTCTCTGTCTCTTGTCCTCTGCTGGCCCCAGAGTGCTGCTGTTGCCCTGAGTCGTCCTCTGCTGCCCTCACACTCCTTTCAAGTGATCTCGGCAACTCTCATGGCTTCTACTTCCACTCAAGGATTGATACCTGTTATCAATTGATGGCCTGAATTGTGTCCTCCCCGGATTCTTATGTTGAAGCCCTAACCCCTAATGTGACTGTATCTACAGTCAGGGCCTTTACAGAGGTAATTAGGGTAAAATGAAGCCATGTGTTGGAGCTCTAATTCAGTAAGACTGATATCCTTATAAGAAGAGGAAGAGACACCAGAAATCTGTTTCTTTCTCTGTGTGAGCACAGAGAAAAAAAACCATGTGAGGATACAGAGAGAAGGAGGCTGTCTGCAAGCCAGGAAGAAAGGCCTCACCAGAAAGCAACCCAGCTGGCACCTTGATTTTAGATTTCTAGTCTCTGGAACTGTGAGAAAATAAAATTCTGTTGTTTAAGACACTCAGTGTGTGGTATCTTGTTATGGCAGCCCAAGGTGACTAACACTATGTTTACATATACCCGTTAGCTTTTGATGCATAGCAAAGCATCCAAAAATTTAGTGGCTAAAAATAACCACCAGTTCTTTTTTTTTTTTTTTTTTTGAGACAGAGTCTCACTTTGTTGCCTAGGCTAGAGTGAGTGCCATGGCGTCAGCCTAGCTCACAGCAACCTCAAACTCCTGGGCTCAAGCAATCCTGCTGCCTCAGCCTCCCGAGTAGCTGGGACTACAGGCATATGCCACCATGCCCGGCTAATTTTATATATATATATATATATATATTAGTTAGCCAATTAATTTCTTTCTATTTATAGTAGAGACAGGGTCTCGCTCTTGCTCAGGCTGGTTTCGAACTCCTGACCTCAAGCAATCCACCCGCTTCGGCCTCCCAGAGAGCTAAGATTACAGGCGTGAGCCACCGCACCCAGCCTAACCACCAGTTCTTTAGCTCATCTTTGTGAATATCAGTAATTTGGGCTGGGCTCAGCTGGGTGGTTCTTCTGGTCTTGGCCAGGCTGTCTCATGTGTCAGTAGTCAGCTGCTAGGTGGTCTGGACACTAGTTGATCATGATTACTTCAGCTAGGATGGCTCACCTCTGCTTCATATAGTCCCCTATCCTCCCTCAGGCAGTCTGGGACTTGTTTTTATGGCAGTAAAGCAAATTCCAAGAAAGCAAGCAGAGTGGAGGTTTAAAAACAAGAGCCTCAAACTAGAGGCAGAGATCTGGGCCTTTCCATTCACATCTGGTACTGTGGTAGTTGGCTCCTCAATATCAAGACACCTTGGACAATGAACTGGGAATATGTAATAGTAATTAAATAAGTATACTCTAATAAGTGTATATATAATACACCTATTATGATAAGGTATATTCGATAGGACTTCATGGATGTAGAATGAGGAAGAATGAGGGAAATAGGCCAATCCTCCTGGGTACCTGGTTTGATAAACTGGGTGGAGGGTAGAAATAATTTTCTGAGCACTTATTACATGCTAGATAATGTTCTAAGAACTTTGCACATACAGAACACTGAAGTGCTTGACAGGTTGTCTCTGGAGATAGACTTCCTGAATTTGAACCCTAATTCTGCTACTAAAGCAGAGAAAGTTACTCAACTTCCCTGTGCATCAGGTTGCTCATCTGTAAAAGAAGCATAATAACAGCACCTACCTTGGTGGGCTGTTGTGAGGAATACACGAAATGTAACACATGACAGCCACATACCAGTTTTTGGCTCATAAAGTGCCCTATAAATATCTGCCATTGTCATTATTGTCCCATTTAATCCTCACAACCAAACCATGAGGTAGGCACTTTGGTCTCCATTTTACAGGTAAGGAAACTGAGGCTTGGAGGGGTTAAGTAATGACTCGGCTATGCATGGCTAGTATTCGGATAAGCTGGGCTTAGGACCCCGGCAGTCAGAACTCCAGAGCCCACTCTCTTAACCACTGCTTCCTCCACATCTCCCATTTACCTTTCTACAACAGGAGAGCGCACATTTGGGGTTGAAGAGAATGAGCTTGGTTTTAGATTTGGAGTGGCCACTAGGACAACCAGGTAGGGACTTCCGGTCAGCAGATGGATTTGTACATGGAGTGAAGCAATCTAGGCACTGTCCACGCAACACAGGCGGGGGGGGGGGTCATCCACGGATGGAGGGAGGTTGAAGCCATGGATGGATGAGATCACGTGCGGAGGTGGTGTAGCCCGAAGCAGAGGCCCCAGGACCCAATTTAAGGAGTGGATGGAGGCAAGGGGTTCACACAGCGTGAGGATGAGCAGCCAGAGAAGGGAAAGGGGGTTTTGCAGGGAGGGCGACCAAATGTCCCAGCGTGCCTGGGACAGTCTTGGTTTATGACAGTGAGCCTGGCATAATCACTGATTGGTGACCCTTTCACTTTAAACAGTTACTGGTTTGGATAATGAATTAATTACATATTCACCCTACTTAGCAGGTCAAGGAGGAGAAAGCCTCAGGGAGGAGGAAATATGGCATAAATATCCCATAGAAAGGACAAACAAGTATAGTAAGGACAGAAACTGGTCCAATGGAGTTAGATGTGGCAAACGGATGAGCTTGGAGAGAGAAGTTTCTGGGTAAACAGGTAGAAAGCAGATTGGATCAAGCTGAAGTCTGAGTAAGAGATAAGTAGAGATAACAAACATGTACAGGTCTTTCCAGAAGCCTGACTGGGAAGACAGAGTGGGCAGCTATGGGGAGCAGCATGGAAGGAAGCCCCTCCCGGCCCCCAGTTGGTCTGGAAGGGATTTGAGCATGTCTAGACCTGACAAGGAGGAAGCTGCTGGAAAGAGAAATCGACAGGCAATAAAAGAGATTACCTATGGGTCAAACTCCCCAGGGAGCCAGGAAGAAATAAAGTTGGACATTTAAGAAATGTTGGTAAAGATTGTCCTGACAGGGTCAGTTACTTGTCATGGAACTGAGAAAGGAGGTGGCAACATCTTGCAACGGGATTCATGCAGGCTGCAGACGAACTGGGTCAGCAATGCCTGGTCCTTCCTTGGCCAGCCAGGGTGAGACTCCCCACCCCAGAAAAATGCACGTACCCATGCATGCGTGGTTTCCGCACACTTTTTAGGGCGTCCACAACTCCTTGACGCCCACAGCACACTGGCAAAGCCTGGCTCCTTGGAGCACTTTTCTGTGTCCTCACCCCCAAATCTGTCCTTTCCAGCTCCCTGAGCTGATCCGTAATCTTACGGCAGCCGTTAAGGTGGCCCCTTCTTCATTCGAAAAGATTTTCATAACATGCAACAAATTCCAAATTTTCAGATTACTTTTTATCAATTGCATTCAGAATCAGCTGCTTCCAGATACCTCAGCGGGAAAGGTCCCTTAATCCCGTTTGTGAGTGTGGCTTCTCAAAGGCTCTTCCTCCTGACCCACAGCTCATGCCTGGAGTCTGGGCTCCCCAAGCCTGACCAGATAAGGACAACCTTCCAACCAACTCCCCCGATGCCGGCCTTACAGGCCTCTGGGCACGGAGCCTCCGCTTGCCGGCCTATTTTTAGGATGTTCCCTTCACCTCCCACCCATGGAGAGATTATCTGGTAAGAATTCTCTTCACTTCTTACACTTTGTCACTTAATGCATATTAATGAGGTAGAACATGGTCTTCATTGATTTAGTCAACAAATGTTTGCCAAGCCCACAGCATTCCAGGTACAGGGCTAGATACCGGATGCGGGGGGCTGACGCCTGCTCCCTGCACCCCAGGTGTGCTTCAGAGACAGCAAGATCCCCACCTGAGTGATCCCAGGGAGTTGACAGCATTTAGAAGCATTATCATGTGACTCTCCACAGAATGTTGGATTGAGATGGTGAAAAGTCTTTACTGCCATTAAATAGCTGTTTTATGTCTATAGACATGGAGGCCTGTGTAAGAGCAGGAGACCAGGGGATGGGAGGTCTGGTTACCGTTCTCCAGACAGGAACCAGAGACAGAGGCTAAAGCTGCCTCCAACCCCACAGGCTACAGGGGAGGGCCCGGGGACAGCTCCAATGCTCTACCTTCCCCATGGGAGGACAAAGAACTGAGAGGAAATAGGGGGATACAGGCAGAGAAAAAATAACCTGGAGAAGAGTTGGTGCAGAAAGAGGAGAACAGGCGATGAAGTGATGTGGGTAGAATAAGCACCAGGCAGAGATGGAGTAGAATCGTTGAATGAACGAAGACAATCAGAATGCCACTGACAAAATGAGAGAAAATTAGCCAGGTGTGATGATTCATGTCTGCAATCCCAGCACTTTGGGAGGTCGAGGTGGGAGGATCACTTGAGGCCAGGAGTTCGAGACCAGCCTGGGCAACATAAGGAGACCTTGTTTCTACAAAAAAAAAAGAAAAAAAGAAGAAGAAGAAGAAGAAATAACCAGGCATGGTGATGTGTACTGGCAGTCCCAGCTGCTTGGAGAGCTTAGGTGGAAGGATTGCTCGAGCTCAGGAGTTTAAGGTTGTAGGAGCTATAATGATGCCACGGCACTTTAGCCTGGGTGGCAGAGTGAGACTCTGTCTCAAAAAAAAAAAAAAAAAAAGAAAGAAAAAAGAAAACAACAGAGAATTCCTTGTGCGTGGGTGCCATGGCCAGAGGCAGACGCCGGATCCTTGCATGAAGGGTAGCCCCTCACAGCCCTGCCGTGATCCCATCCTGACCCCTTTCTCTCATTCCTCATATGTTCAGCCCATGTTTCAAGGAATCCTCTCCCTAACCCAGGACTCACAGCCCTGACTTCTCTCTGACCTGCATTCCCTCTGGTCACCTCCACCAGGGCTCCCAGACACCTTAATGACAACATTTCGTTCATCTATTCAAAAATGTTCTTTCAACCCCTATTGTGTGCTGGGAACTGCTGTGCCAGACCCAGAAGGGACAACCGACAGCAAGCAGACTGGTCCCTGCCCTGTGAGGAGGGAGATAGCTAAAATAAGCAACAACTTTATCATCGTGAAGTGTGAGGACCTTTTCCACTCCAAGCCTCAGATGACCAGCATTGAGCCAGCCAGAGTCCTGGGTCCCCTGCCCTCTTCTTCTCCGGCATGCCCCTTTTCTTTCCTCACAACCTCTGCTTGGACTCCCAGGCTGCTGCCACCAGTCTCCAGCTCCAAACCTCCTCTGCATTTCATCCAGAGCCTTTTATAGAGGCAGGGTCTCACTCTGTCACCCAGGCTAGCGTGCATGGGCAATTCTAGCTCACTGCACCCTCAAACTCCTGGGCTCGAACGATCTTCCTGCCTCAGCCTCCTGAGGAGTTAGGACTACAGGCATGCACCACCACACCTGGCTAATTTTTTAAATTTTTATTCTTATAGGGACAGGATCTTGCTATTGCTCCGAAAGTCTCAAACTCCTGGCCTCAAATGATCCTCCCACTTTGGCCTCCCAAAGTGTTAGGATTACAGTCGTGAGCCATCACCCCTGAGCTTTCTTTCTAAAATCCAGCATGATCATGGTATTCTCAAGATTGAGAACTTCACCAAAAAAAGCTACAAGAGACACAAGGTGAAGTGGTAAAAAATTCCTTAGTGATGGAAAAATTTAATTCAGGACTCTTGGTCCATGAGAGAATGAGTAGACGTGGATACATACCCACATATACATGAGCGAGAAGGATATGAAAGAACTAATAACACAAGTAACAAGGTAGAACTAATTTATGTACCGATATTCTTCTCTAAAGATAGATAATACAAGTGCCTGTGGAACATTCACCAAAATTGACCATATTGTAGACCATAAAAAACCTTAATGGATTCCAAAAAGTAGGCAGAGTACAATCTTCTCTAAGTCCAATGGAATAAAACTAGAATTTAATAACTATCAGAAGAGTAAAAGTCACTACCACCTAGAAATAGTTTTGAAAAAAATTTATCTAAAACAACTTGAGCTAAAGAGCAAATACAAACCAAAACCTGAAGATTATCCAGCAAATAATAATACATGCTTGAAACATCAAGAACGACAACATAGAACCTTTCTCAAAGCCCCCTTTCCCTTACCATGGTTGAAAACGCCCGGTCTGGCTTGACCCATCTGCTGCCCTCCCAGCCTCTCTCTCTGTTCCCTGTGCCTTGTTGGCTCCAGCCACTGAATTTCTCAACAGCGCTAGAAACTGCTGCATTCCTTTACCTCTCCACACCTTTGCACATTTATTTCACTTGCCTGGAATGTCACTTCCCTTCTTACCTGCTTGGCAAACTCTTGTTTATTCTTTAAGAAGCGTCTCGACTGCCCCCTCCTCAGTGGCACCTCACGTAGGACTGTCCACTCCCTTAGCGCCTTCCTCTGGAGCCTCTGGAGATGAGTGGGAAGAGACCCTGAGCCAGGAAGGCCTCAGCCACGTCCCCCAGCCCAGCGATCTCAACACTGCGGTCACTTACACCCACCTCCCCTGTCCCCTTCCCCTTCCACCCTCCTGGCAGCTGGGTGCATTCCTATTGCCTGTTTTCCTCCAGGTCAGTTAATATTGCTGGATAAAACAAAATCAAAACAAAAACAGGAAATTATGTTAATTCTGTGCACTAACAAGTTCATCTATACTTAGCAGACCCCTTCCCTGGCTGTCTCATGAATATTCTCTTCTTGAGCCCCTCACATGGTGGTTCCTAGAGTACCCAGATTTCAGGTGTCCTTTGAGATGTGAACAGTTTGGTTTTTGATTTTCTTTTTCTTTTTTTTTTTGCATGTGTTTTTGTTTTGTTTTGTTTTGGAGGAGGGTAGGGAAGGAAAGGATTCCCACATATATTTGGGAAATGCCAGGTTAAAAAGAGTTAAACTGGTCTTTTGTGGAATCTCTTATCGGAACTTTTCACCCACCTACTGACAAATGTCATGACACACCTAATAGCCTGCACATTGCACATTTCCTGAATGTACTTGAATGTGGGGTCCCTTTGTCAACCGTGCTCTATCACATCTTGAAGAATAGTTACACATTTTGAAACACAGAGTGGGAATTGCTCCACTGCCTGTCCTCTCCTTGGGCAGCTGACTTGATCTCCTAGTTTACTGAGGAAGTTGATGCCAGGCAGTACTCGCTGCCTGACACAGCTCCCTCCCCGACACACATTCTCCAAGCTCTTTCCTTTCTCCTTCCTGTCTGTGTAGATTCAGAGATGCTTCCCTCCTGTTCTTGGGGCCCCGTGTTTCCCTGGCCCCTTCGTGTCCTCATTCATCTCTCTCCTCTGCTCTCACTTCTACTTGCGGTAGTTTGGGTAGTTTGGATTCCCCTCGCAGCAGAGGCGGGAGGTGTCAGGAACATGGGTGGTGTGAAGGGGGCAGAGTGGGGAGGGAGCAGTCCAGGGAAGGAAGAGTCACCAAGGACAGGTGCAGTCCTATGCCAGGCACCCCAGTAAGCAAGGAGAGCTGGACGGTGCGGGCAAACTGGAGACCATCTGCAGACACGTTCCTTAGAAGTGTTCCAGGGAAGGGGTGAGGAAGCTCCAGTGTTTCTCTGTATGCATCAGGGTTGTCCAGACAAACGGACCAATAAGAGATGAGAGAGAGAGAATTGCCACAGGAATTGGCTCATGTGATCATGGAGGCTGAGAAGTCCCACAGTCTGCCATTTGCAAGCTGGAGACCCAGGCTCGGTAACAGTCTGCAGCCAAAGGCCTGAGAACCAGGAGCACCGACACCTGGGAGCAGGAGAAGACGGATGTCCCAGCTCCAGAAGAGAGAGCTATTTCGCCCTTCCTCTGCCTTTTGTTCCACTAGGGTGCTCAATGCATTGGATGACGTCTCCCCTGGTGGGCGAGGGCAGATCTTCTTTACTCAGTCTACCCGTTCAAATGCTAATCAATTCCAGAAACACTCAGAAAGCACGCTTTACTAGCTACCTGGGGTTCCCTCAGCCCAGTCAAGTTGACACATGAAATCAACCATCACATCCTGCCCATGCCTCTCAGGCGTTGGTCAAGGGCTGCAGGGGATTGGGGGAGTGTTAATTCCCAGGCACTCCTGTCCTCCCTGTGCTTGCCAACGTGGCTTCCACACACTCCAACCAGTGGTTCTCAACTAGGGGTGATTTTGCTCTCCAGGGGACACTTGGCAATGTCTGGAGACATTTTGGTTTGTCACAACTGGGCATGTGTACAGGGGGTGCTACTAGCATTTAGTGGGTAGAAGCCAGGGACGCTGCTAAGCATATTATAACACACAGGACAGACTTCACCCCAAACTACCTCCCAAGAATGATCTGGCCCAAGATGTCAAGAAAGCCAAGGTTGAAAAACCCCACCTTGAACAGCAATGCGGGCACTGGCGGCTGGAGCCTCTGCGAGGGTGCTCAAGACTCTGGTCTAAAACCAACAAAATTCTCCCAACCTTGCTCTACCCCTCAAGCTCCACTGCTTCTCTCTCCTTCCACTCTGGCACAGCTGAAGCGCTGCCACCCCCCGCCTGCACGTCCTCAGTACCCAGTCCCCCAGCCACTTAGCATCTAGCCTGTCTCATTGTGCCTCAGAACGCCCCCCACAACCCCCGCCAAGATCACCCTTGAAGTCATCACTGCTAAATTGAATAAATACTTCTCAGAACCTGTTTTGCCTCATCTCTCTGCAGGCTTGGAAACTCACCTCCTTGGCTTTGGGACACTCCATGGCCCTGGTTCAGCATCTACCGCTCTGGCTAAGTGAAGACCAGCCACGGCAGGCAGGCGCAGGGGAGCTGGCAAGGATTTGGAAACCGTGGAACCTGAGCCCACATAAATGCAGGGGATTAAGGCGGCCTCAGTGAGTCACAAGCCAATTCAGACAAGCGAGTCTAGAAGACATGCCCTCAGGGCAAAGCCAGGAGGCATTCCAGAGGCAAACAGCAGCCTGGTGAAGCTCCCAGGAGCACGTGATGTGCTGTACCAGAGCTGGACCTGCCCTGACAGCGAGTGTCGGGGACCAGGCCACCAGGAGTGTCACCGACTGAGGGAGCAGGGTGGGTGCCGGTTCACATACAGAGCGGTTCACTCATACAGAGTGGTCGTGATGTGCTAGACACTGGTGATGCAGAGATGATTCTTGGGTGGGCGCAGCAATGTAATATCTTATTTTGAGAAAAAAAGGAAAGATAAAACATCTTAGGGAAAAAAAAAAGGAGAAGATCCTCAGGGAGTCACAGCCAGATAGAGAAAGCAGTGAAGAAGGCAAGCGATGCCACCAAATGGGGCAACAATAAAAGCAGGCAGTGCCCAGGTGGCAGATGGGTGGAGTCAAAGACAGAGCCCGAACTGAAAGTCGAAGAGGCCATCAGAAGAGAGGACATGGGGTGCAAAGGCTGAGAGCTGGGTCAGAGCCGGTCCTGAGGCCCGAGCAGAGGGAGAGGCGGAGGGAACGCGCATAGCAGTTCACCGAGGTCCTCAGCGCCACGCCAAGGACCCAGGATGAACCTGCGGAAACTTGTGAATGACTTTTAAGCCCAGGGGAGGTGTGACCAGATTTGACCCCAGACAGTTAAAAGGCTGCGTAGCCTTTTCTGAACAGGCAGAGAAAATGAAGGTGTTCTTACAAGAGAAAGGCGCGGGGAGATGCGGGACACAGAGACACACCGAGAAGAAGGCCACGTGGAGATGGAGGCGGAGGCTGGAGTTCTGTTGCCCCAAGCCAAGGAGGGCCTGGGCATACCGGAAGCTGGAGGAGGCAAGGGAGCATTCTCCGCTAGAGCCTGCCCAGGAGTGCAGCCCTGCTCACGTCTTGCTTCTAGCTTTGTGACAATAAATTTGGTTTTTTTTGTTTGTTTGTTTGTTTTTTGAGACAGAGTCTCACTCTGTTGCCTGGGCTAGAGTGCCATGGCATCAGCCGAGCTCACAGCAAACGCACACTCCTGGGCTCAAGCGATCTTCCTGCCTCAGCCTCCCAAGTAGCTGGGACGACAGGCATGCACCACCATGCCCGGCTAATTTTTTCTATGTATTTTTAGTCGTCCTGCTAATTTCTTTTTATTTTTAGTAGAGATGGGGTCCTGCTCTTGCTCAGGCTGGTTTCGAATTCTTGAGCTTGAGCAATCCGCCCAACCTGGCCTCCCAGAGTGCTAGGATTACAGGCGTGAGCCACCGCGCCCGGCCTGTTGTTTTAAGCCACAGAGTTTGTGGTGATTTGTTATGGCAGCCACAGGACACTAACACAGACCACTCCACGATGAGTACAGGGAGCTGAATGGAGGTGTCACCTGGGCAGGTGGAAGTGAGGCGCTCTCCCAGAAGCCCACAGGTGGCCATCTAAACTAGTGTCATTTCTGAGGGGGAACAATGCCAGTTAGAAAACCCCTCTAGAAGCTCTTTTTCAGAAGCACAAAACAAAAAGCTTTTTAGATTCTTCTTTTAACAGATTTCACTCACTGATGGAACCAAACACCCACACTATCTAATCAATGAAATGCAATGTTCATATCAGAGAATATGTGTATATGCCTTTTAACAGCTCCCGATAAATTACATTTTGTCAGATTACTTTCCTAAATCAGTAGCAATTGCGCCTCCTTGCACTTCCTCTGGCCTAGAGCGAGGTCGGCCCATTTTACATCCGACACAACTGAGAAGGTGTAAGGAAAGGCTGGCAGAGGCGAGCCTGGAAACTGTATTTATCAGTATTAGCATTGTGTCGCATAAATTCCTCCCAGCGCCTCTGAGTGGGCTGAGGAAGTGCTTCTGTTGCACAAACTGCCTTTCCACCTCCTTTTCTGTCACTTCCTTCAAAATGTGTCCACTCGTAACTATTGCAAAAGTGTCAGCCCCCTTCACACCTGGCCTGCGCTTAACACTTGCCAGGCCCAGGGCAAGAATATAACTGCAGGCTCATATTCCACATGCCTAAGTACGTACAGAGCATTGATCCACAGAATGTTAAACACAATATATGCTGTCTGCCTACCTTGACAAGTACCTTCCCAATGCCCGGGAAGTGAGGATCAAACAGAGCTCTCAGGTTCCTTGGAGTTCCGCTCCGGAATGTGGAGTATGGGAAACCGGGGTGGAGGGAAGAGAGGAAGATTTACTTCTCTTGTCCCTCTCAGATATGTGATAATTTAAAAAATTGACAGTGTGGTAGTGGGCGGTGTTGGTTTCCTGTCCCTCGCCCGTTCATTCTCCATCTCCCCTTCCTTCCTTCAGGTACCCGTCAGCCTGCACACAGCCCTGGGCACGTTCAGGGGAAGCTGACTGTAACTCTGCAACGTGGCTGTCAGAGAGAGGGTGGGTCCTGATTAAAGATATTCTTTGTACGTATATTGTCGTCACTCCCCCAGACCGGGGGCATAGGACCCCAGCTGATCCAGTCAAGCACCTTCTCTTTCCCCCTAGACGTGCTATAATGCCACCCGTCTCTCCCAGCCATCTTGCAACCACAAAGGAAACTAGCCGGGGACAAAGCTCTCGCTGAGGATGGCAGAGCTGAGAGAGAAACAGAGTTCGGGTCCTCGATGCCATCTCTGTGGTGCTGGTTACAGGGTCCATTCAGAAGCCTACCCTATGTCTGCATGGCTGCTTCGTTCATTCCTTCATTGCACAAATATTTATTGAGTGCCTACTGTGTGCCAGGCACTATTTTACATGCTGGGGATATTGCAGTAGGTACAAATGGATGACAATTTCTACCTTGTGAAACTTACATTACTGTGTGGGAAAAAGAGAAGTGACAGAGCTTAAAAACAGCTAAAATAAACAAGAAATAATATGTCAGAAAGTTATAAGTGCTATGGAAAAAAAACATAGCAGTTTGCCAGAACGGATTCTCAAATACTGAATTCCTATATGTATTGAGCATTCTTTTCGGTTATAAATCAAAACATCCCTTTTGAAAGTTGACAATCTTTTTGTTTGCAATGTATAAAAATGTATAATCGTGCACTGGAGATAGGCTTATGCTCGATTTTTTAAAAATTCAATTTACTCCATTGTGGATAAGTGGTTGAAACAGTGACACTTGTGATTTAGAGGGGGCATTCTTAGGGATTGATTTAAAAAGGCATTTGTCTTTGGACAAGTGTGAGAAGCAAAGCAATGAATCTTATGAACTATTAGTGTTTCAAAGGTATCAGATGCAAAAACAAATGACAACAAAGTAGACTAACACACACACACACACACACACACACACACACACACACACACACAGAGTAGTAATTACTTGAAATCTGGATTACCAGTGGACTGGCAATGAAAACGAACCTATGCTGTCATCCATTACACATTTTTAGAGATGCTCCTAAATTCTGGGATAAATTTATTCAATTTCAAGCATCATTTTGAAATTTACATAGAATACCACATAAAAACTATCAAAATAATTTAATGTTAGGACAAGAACACAGCGTATTAGGAGATAAAAATGCAAACTCTGTGAAAGCTAAATTTATGCCATCATATTTAATTGTGAAGTCTGGACCTGCTAAGTTTATTAAGTTGTCAGTTCTGACGCCAAATAAATGGGTTGAGTGATGATAAGAGCAATGTTAAGCCAAATGATTGACAAGATACCTCCGTCCAGGAGCTGCCTCATCACTGAATTACAGAGAGGTAACTTATTTACTTTGCTGCTGATATAAGGCACCGCAAAGTGAAATGAGTCATTGCAAACTGACAAATCCAATGATACTCTGAATTATTGTGTTCTGTTAGGGTCGTCAGCCATGAGCTGAGTAAAGAAGTGCATGAAGATGTTTTATGCTGCCAGCCTTTGCAACTTGATCAGACAGCCCCCTGATCTGTCACTGCATAGACTAGCAGTGAGCATTTGGGATAGGCATGGATGGATCAGCTGAGCCTCTGGTTGGTACCACGAGAAGATCTGTTTCTGTAGTCGAGCTGTTACACCAGAACTGTATCTCCCTCCTCAGCGTCATTCTGTGCATTGAAACAGACACTCTCCCGAATAGGAATGTTGATTTACGACAAGTACTTAATGAAGCCCATGAAATTGTCAATCATGTCATGAGCAGGCAGTGAAATACCTGACCTTTTTTCCTAGACTTTGTGAAGAGATAAGCCATGGCTACAAGGCACCACTGTTTCAAGTGGAAGTTCATTGTCTTGATTAGAAAAGATTTTGTTCATTTCATTTAAGTTATAGGAAGAACTTCATTTTTTCTTAGAAAACTTTCCCTTTGTGAGATATTATGACCGAATGCATCTGGCTTTACAAATTAATCTACTTGCTCATTTAAACCCCTATGTATATTGTCACGAGGCAAGTGTAGGAGTGTTCCATACTTAAGACCAAGAGAGGCAAGTCTGGCACCATGGGGCAAAGACTTTGATTTGGGGGGTTGAGATTCTTTCCATTGCCTGAAAGATTGGCTATTAACTCATCTGAAGACATGTTAGGAAGAGATACTTAAAACACTTAATAAAAAAACATTCATAAGTAGTTTCCCCAAACTGGTGGTGGTTTAGTGTATAAGAAAACCTTTATTTCCTTATTTTAGGACATCACCAAATAACTAGACCTTCTTCAGAACAGATTCTGGAGACACTTGCGGATGGTTTCTTGAAACATTTTTTTGGTTTGTTTCTTTTCTTTCTTTCTCTCTCTCTTTCTTTCTACAGTCATTTACATCATTTTATTCCACTTACATCATTTTAAATGGGAATCATTTCTCAGTAACTGAACCTATCAGAGAAGAGGATTAAACATAGTAGTAGTCAACATTGACTAGCACTTTCTTTGCATACAGCCCTGTTTGAAGTGCACGTATGAACTCATTTAATCCTCAACAATCCTATGAGGTAGGTATTACCTACTAACTAAATAAATGTTATTGTGTCCATTTTATGAATGATGAAAGTTAGACACAAAAGGTTAAGCAACTTACCCAAGATTGCATAGCTAGGAAACCCAGGATTAAAACCTAGACAATTCTGGCATCCAAAGGCAAGCTTTTAACTATTACACTATATATTTTAAATATATAAATGTGTATGTGTATTTAAAATGACACCTTATTGCTGTTGCAATAAATTACTACAAGCTTAGTGGCTTAACACAATACCAATTTATTATCTTAGATTTCTTTCTCTTTTTTTTGAGACAGAGTCTTGCTTTGTTGCCCAGGCTAGAGTGAGTGCCATGGCGTCAGCCTAGCTCACAGCAACCTCAATCTCCTGGGCTCAAGCGATCCTACTGCCTCAGCCTCCCGAGTAGCTGGGACTACAGGTATGGTGGCGCATGCCCGGCTAATTTTTTTGTATATATATTTTTAGTTGGTCAATTAATTTCTTTCTATTTTTAGTAGAGATGGAGTCTCACTCAGGCTGGTTTCAAACTCCTGACCTTGAGCAATACCGCCTGCCTCGGCCTCCCAGAGTGCTAGGATTACAGGCGTGAGCCACCACGCCCGGCCTATTATCTTAGATTTCTGGAGGTTACAAGTCTGAAATGAGTTTCACTGGGCTGGAATCAAGGTATAGCCAAGGCTGCGCTCCTTCTGAGGCTTGATGGAATCCTCAAGTGGGAGGATGGGAGTGAAGGATGTTTGAGCATCCTTCACTCCCAAGGATGCTTGTGATCACCCTGGGCCCACCCAGGGTAATCTCCTTATTTCAAGGTCAGCTGGTTAGCAACCCTAATTTCATCTGCAACCTTAATTCCTCCTTGCCATGCAATATAACATATTCACATGTTTTGGGGATTAGGACGTGAACGTCACTGAAAGGTCATTATTCCGCCTTCCACAATTTACCTAGGTCAAAATTCAAAAATTACAAAAAAAAAAACAAAAAGGATATAGAGTGGGAAAAAGTCCCCTCTATGTCTGCCTCCTAGCCATACAATTCCTTTCCCCAGAAGCAACTGATATCATCTGTTGTGTCCTTCTAGATTTATTTTATACATATAAGAGCAAATATGCATATTTGCTTTATTTTATTTCTATTTTCACTTTTACTAAACACACAGTTCTACATCTTGCTTTTTTTCGCTTAAAAAATAGGTCCCAGAGATCATTTGGGTTGACATATAAAGATCTACATCTCAGTGGCATGTGCCTGTAGTCCCAGCTACTGGGGAGGCTGAGGCAGGAGGATCGCCAGAGCCCAGGAGTTTGAGGCCAGCCTGGGAAATGGCGAGACCTCATTTCTTTAAAAAAAGGAAAAACAACAACACTGCATCATCACAGATCATATTCCTTGTCTGCATCGTGTTCCATTGTGTGGGTATATATCATAATGTATTTAACCTCAGTTGTCACACTGGACAGTTGGGGGGGGTCTCCAATCTTTTAGCTGTTTTCCATCTTTTGCAATACAGACTATGCTGTAACAAACAGCCTTGAACCCTGGTTATTTGGCAAGTGTGTACTTCCGTAGGATCAACTGCTAGCAGCAGAATGTCAGGGTCAAGGGGTGTGTGCCTTTGTCATTTTGACAGCTAGTGCTAAATTGCCCTCTTTTACTCTTTCCAACTAGAAACCTTTAAAAAATATAGAACCTTATGTTTAGCTAACAAATTTAATAAATATTTCTTGATTACTAGATATGCATTTTTGAAAAATAATTTACTGTATTTTTCCTTTTCATTGTTTTCTTTTAATACCTTTTAATTTTTAAAATTTAACAAATTATTTTTATTATAATATTTAAATTTCCTTTTTTATGGCAAATGATACTGGTTTTCCACTTATAATGTACTATAAAATTCCATTTAAATATATTTCTTTACATTAAAAAAGGTGAGACAATTTAAAGAAAAATAATATGTAATTAATAATATAGATTACACTGATACAACAAAAATTATGAGGGAGCTATCCCAGGGCTGCTCCATCACACCAAACAAGCAAGCATCATTTGTTTAGTTTTTGTGGGTGTTTTTCTCTTAACATAAAATCATTGTCAACGACAAGATCCTCAATCAAGGGAGGAAGAAGTGTCAAAGAGGCAATTTTGCAGAAGCTGGCTGCTTTGGGAGCAGATTGCCATTTTCTCTTGTGATATTCTCTAAGGTTTTTAGAGCTCATATCTCGTGGACAAAAGCCAGAAATTTAGGCAACCAATTGAGAAAAGTCAATTCCAAATAGATAAATTGAAATAATTAAAATCAGACAGTCCTAGAACATTAGGCTTCCTGCACCTGGGGAGGTGACAGCTTTTAGGAAGATCTAGCCTTGATTCCTGTGCTGTAAATGTGCTCATCTTTTTTCACCCTTTATTATGTTTCTGTAAACATTTAGCCTGTCTTTCTTACCCCAGTTGTACATTGTGGGTGGCAAACTTTAATAAGGTCTTGCAGGAGTAGGGAACCTGTGGCCTCAAGACCACATGTGGCCCTCCAGATCCCCAAGTGGAGACCAAATCCAAAATTCACAGAACAAATCCCTTCATTAAAAAGGTTTGCTCTGTAAAATTTGGATTCGGTCAAAAGGCTACACTCAGGGATCCAGAAGTCCACATGTGGCCCCAAGGCCACAGGTTCCTCACCCAGTCTCAGAAGGGACTAACCTTATTCACATTTGCCTAAATCGGCATTCCCCAAGAGTGGTCTACAGAAAATAGTTTGGTAGCACTTCAATGAGTATTACTTTAAAAAGGTAATTCAATAATTGTTTGGGACAGTTTGAATTAAACAGGTTTCTTTATTGCCTGCCTGCTCAAAGTATTTATTATGCTCTTTGGCTAGAATAATGCACTTGCAGATCATCTCAAGAGTTTCATGGACTAGGCTTTCAGTTGTACTAGCCTAGAGGAAACATAATTAGGAAAGTAAAACTTCGCCTAAATCTGAAATGCATGTCTATTTGGGCTGCTATAACAAAATACCATAGAGTGGGCAGTTTATAAACAACAGAAAAAAAATTACTCAAATAAACCAACTGTTAAAAGGCATTTTTTGAGACAACTGGAGAAGAGTGAACCCAGACAGGGTAATGGTAGGTGTGATGATAGTATTGTGTTATTAAACTACCTATTGGATAGAGATAGATCCTGAAGTATTTGCAGATGAAATGACATGTCATCAGGAATTCACTTTAAAATACTCCAGCAAAAGCAAACAAACGATGAAACAGAATTGTTTGGGGAGGATAGGGAAGGCGAAAGGAAACAAATAACCTGGAAAAACGTGGACAACGATGGTTGAAGGTGGGTGTGAGTACCCGAGGCTGCACTGCCCTTCCCTCTATATTTGTGTAGAGACAGTTGCTTACAAGTGTCCAAAAAAGAGTCAAATGAATAAAATCAGTTCAAAAAAAATCTTGAAAGCCTAACTGAAAAGTTTGCTGAGTTCAAATCAGATGGAAGACAGGTAGCTGGTGAGATTCTAAGAAGGTTTCCAGCAGCAGCCCTGGGGAGCCCCGCTGGGGCTCCCCAGGCCTCTGCTACCCACGAGCACGCATCGGAAGGCGCACGCACGGTGACCGTAAAACTGTCTATTTGACACGCTGCGCTGGCTTTGATGACGTCTAACTATCTGTGGAGCTATTAAATTATTAGACTCAAAGCTGTGAGATGGCCCAGTTTACACGCGAAGAATCCCTCTTCCAAAGCTGCAGCGGCTCCGCCAATTCCCCTCGAAGTCATAATTACTCATCCGGAGTTGTTCCCAATCAAGTTGTGTTTCTGATGAATTCCCAGTGCAGTCCTCACCCTTCCCTGGCGGTGAAGCTGTTTATGTGGTTTCAGCACGAGCGGGGGGGGGCGGGGCGGATCAGCACTGCCCCTCGGTCCGGCCTGGAAGGGTCTGTGTCTTGAGTTCAGGTGTCTACTAAGAGGGGCCCCTATTGGACTAACGGGACTAGGCTATTCCTCTCGAAAGGCTCTGATGAGGCCCAGAAACCCCCAGTCCCTGTGTTGAGGAAAATGCGCCGCCTGGTTCTCTGCCAGCATCCGGTAAGGTCAGAGAAGAGATCTCAGCGCCCCAAGGGGCAGGGGTCCAGCCCCCTCGAACAGCAGTGAGGGGAATGAACAGCTGGGGGGTGAAAAGCTACTGCGCTGAGAACCAAAGACCTGGGCTCTGGGCAAGACCCCAAATGCACCCAAGTTTCAATGTCCTCATTTTAAGATGGGAGCTGGGCAAAGTGCTTTCAAAGACTCCTTTCCAAGGGGGGCTCGATGGCTCAAGCCTGTAATCCCAGCACTTTGGGAGGCTAAAGCGGGAGGATCGCTTGAAGCCAGGAGTTTGAGACCAGCCTGAGCCAGAGTGAGACCCCATCTCTACAAGAAACAGAAAAAGTATCCGGGCATGCTGGCTGTACCCCTAGTTAATCAGGGAGGCTGAGGCAGGAGTATGATTTGAGCACAGGATTTTCAGGTTGCAGCGAGCTGTGATGACGCCACTGCACTCCAGCCCAGGGAGACAGAACAAGACCCTATCTCAAAAAAAACCCCAAAACAAAAAAAAAAAAAAAAAAACAGAAGAAGAGAGGAAGGAAGGAAGGGAGGGAGGAGGGAGGGAGGAGGGAGGAAGGGAGGGAGGAGGGAGGAGGGGAGGGAGGGAGGAAGGAAGGAAGGAAGGAAGGAAGGAAGGAAGGAAGGAAGGAAGGAAGGAAGGAAGGAAGGAAGGAAGGAAGGAAGGAAGGAAGGAAGGGAGGCTGTGGCCAGCTGGCTTGAGTCCAAGTGCGGTTACAGCACTCACCTGCCCATGGCCTTGGGCCTGTCTCCTAACCTCTTGAACCTTGGTTCCCCTTCTGTAAGAGAACAACGGCAGTACCTTCTTCACAAGTTTCATGAGAACTAGGGAAATTAATACATGTGAAACACGAAGAACCTAAAGGATAAGTACCATATCAGTGCTGCTATTATTTTTATCAAGAAAAGTAACTTTACATGCCTTTACAGCCCTAGGAATCCAGCATGCGCTTGTTGAGCTTTTAGAAATTAATGAGTTCTTCTCGTTAATTTTAGAGTTTAGAAGAAAGGTGGTGCTATTAAAACCCTGGCCCTGACAGTGATACTTTTATGATATTGAGTAATACACTTTATTTGCTGATCTTGTTTTTGAAGTTGGGGGGTTGGAAGGACGTAGAGTTGAAAGGACCCCTAGGATTTCCAGCCCAAGCCTCAGTCAGAAGTTCAATTCCCTCTGCAACATCACTGGCAAGTGACCCTCCACATTCTGCTTGAATTCCTCCAGGGACGTGGAGCTTACTACCCCCTGACAGAGCTGCTGTTTGAAACCTGCCCTAAGCAGAAAATGTTAAAAGAACTGAGGGCCTTTAAACTGTAAAAAAAAAAAAAAAGAATTTCATGGCAACTTAGCTGACTTCAAATATTTGAAGAACTGTGATTATAATTACTGTTAACCTTAATAAGATTAACATTAGGTATTGTCACTGATATTTTGTTATGGTGATCATTTATTGATCTCATGCTATAGGCCAGACACCATGCAAAATGCTTTCCATGCCTTTTCCTTTAATCCTCCAACACTCTCATAAGACAATATTATTACTTTGATTTTACAGTTGAGGCAATTGAGGTAGAGAAGAGTTAGGTCAAACTCTGCCCAAGGATATACAGTTACTGAGGGATAGAAATAGGACTCAAACCTAAATTAGTCTGACTTTGAAAGGTAGAATATAGCACATCTTATATTTTCCTGGATAGAACTGGAACCCATACTACTAAGTAAAGTATCCCAAGAATGGAAAAACAAGCAGCGCATGTACTCACTCACCAGCAAATTGGTATTAACTGCTCAGCACCTAAGTGGACACATAGGAATTACATTTATTGGGCATTGGGCAGGTGGGAGGGGGAGGAGGGGACGGGCATATAAATACATGATGAGTGAGATGTGCACCGTCTGGGGGATGGTTGAGATTGAAGCTTAGACTTGTGGGGGGTAGGGGGACAAGGGCATTATACGCAACCTTAAAATTTGTAACCACATAATATGCTGAAGTAAAAAAAAAAAAGAATAGTTTTGTGGAATTTTAAAGGACCCAAAACGGACTGTCTCAGAAGAGAGTTTTGGGTCAACATGATGAGAACTTTCAAATGAGACTGGACTCACTCATTTCAGGCAATGGAGTATTAACAGGGCTTCTCTCTCTCTCTCTCTCTCTCTCTCTCTCTCTCTCTCTCTCACACACACACACACACACACACACACACACACACACACCATGCTCAGACAAGTACAGCTTCCCAAAGGGGCAATGGGTGGAGAGGCAAGGGCTGGGCCCTGGGAGGCTGGGAAGGAGAATAGGGTGTCCATGCCTGGATAGGGCATTTGCTGCTGCAGAGAAGACCCAAGTGAGACAGGGTGGTGCTGCTGCGAACGGGTGGTCTCCAGTAGCAGCCGGCCTCCCTGCTGCTCGCTCAGTCTTGTCGGTGCTGCCCCACTCCTTTCAGCAAGTTGCCCTTTCACTGGCCCGATCTCTTAAGACAGTGACCGCACTTCCTCCTTCACAGAGAAAAAGCTTACTGGGCATGAATGACCTCCACGGCCAACCTCTGTGCTAAAGAACACAGCTGCACCTTTCTGCGATCCTGCCTCCTCCAGTGAGAGCCAGGCACCCCCTCCATTCGACCCAGACAAACCCGGCTGCCTCCACTGTGGGCCCTGCATTCATCCCATCCCCTGTGGCCTGCCCGGGGCCTTCGCTTTAACACTGTCCACTCTTTTTCCTGATCCTTTCTCTCCATGCCTGTCCTTACTCCTTTGCACGGCCCTATAACCACACTCAAGAATCAGGTGCTTTAAAATAAATGACCCAAGGAAAAATAACTCTTTGACCCTGCATCCAGCTCCCAGTAAGTATCGTAGGTTTGCTTTTCAAAGCTAAACTTCTCAAAGAACAGTTGGCACTTGCTCTTTCCACTCCTTCTCCTGGCATTTGCCCTCGTGCCCCTACCTGGTTTCCAGCCACCCCACTCTAGGGAAACCAACAGCTCCCACCTACAACACCACTGACCTCGCGGTTACTAACATCCAATGGACACTTTCAGGCCTTTATCTGACCTGATCTGGTCTGTTATTCACTTTCTTTTTATGAAACTCCCATTTTTCCTGGTTGCTATAAAACATTCTTACCCAGGTGCCCCCCTCCCACCTTTCTAGCTCTTTCTGGATCCTCTTTCACTTTGGGATTTATCAGAAGCCACGTGAGGCCGTGTTCCAGGACTATCCACCCAAACGGGGCCTCCCCCACCACGTCCACACTGACCATCCTCTCAGTCTAGAGATCTGGTCCCTCCCATGGTCTACATACAACTGCCGCCTAAGGCGGTGCTATGGCTTGACTATGTCCCCTCTAAACTTCAGATACTGAAACTCAATGGTCAAGGTGATGGTATTAAGAGGTGGGGCCTTTAAGAGTTGATTAGGTCAGGAGGGCTTCTCCTCTTGTGAATGGGATTAAGGCCCTTATAAAAGAAGCTTCAGGCAGCCTTCGACCCTCTTCACTTGCCCTTCCGCCCTCAGCCGTGTGAGGAAACAGTGTTCCTTCCCACAAGAGGGTACAGCAAAGAGCCGCCATCTTAAATGAGGAGAGAGGCTCTCACCAGACAACCAAACCTGCTGGCACCTTGAGCTTGGGACTCCCAGCCTCCAGAACTGTGAGAAATAAATTTCTGTTCTTTATAAATTACCCAGTCTTGGGTATTTTGTTATAGCAACACAAACAGAATAAGACAGGTGGCTCTGTACCCTCCTTCCAGAAAAATCACAAATTGCAACACATAAATCTTCCACCAACTTTAAGAAATTCCTGAAAGACTCTAGAACATTTCACAGCCACCCTACATGCTTTGAAGTTTCACAGCTTAGGAGGCTCCAGGCTCAGCAAAACCTAGTAGGCTCCTCTGGCCCAGCTCCCTCAACGCCTCCTCCACTTCTCAGGATGGAGTTCTAAGGCCCCCGGTTTTGACCTAGCCTCATTCCTCCAAGGCTGCATTGTGACACATTGTCTTTCTTCCACTGCTTGCTTTGCTTTGGTCCCTTTTCTCAACCCCCTATTTTCTCACTTTTCCAATATCTACATTCCCACACAGTGTTCTTTATTGTCACCCTCTCCCTTTTCTTCTTCTGTACTATTTATAGAAGCCAAACAAATTATTACATATCACTTATCTTTCCAGCTCACTTAAAGTTTTGGGGAGAATAGAAATGGCTCACAAAGAGACAATGGAATGTGATAGATCAAAGTCACCAGCGAAGATCACACATCGGTGCTTCCCACCCCTCAGCACAGACTCTGAGCTGCTCCAGGGGCTGCATAGTGTGGGCGCCAACGTACAGACTGCGTAGAGAAGAAAACAGTGGCCCTTCTTGAAGAGGAGTCCCAGCAGAGCCAAAGCACCCAGGATCTCATAAAACCAGCACAAGCCTCATGGCAATGCTGAGGGTGGGGGAGAGGAGGGTCGCTTTGGGCCAGCTTTCCCTGTTCCCCAAGCCTCCCTCTGCGCCCTTGTGCTCTGTGGCCTTGCCTTCAGTGTCCGTCCTGTGTCAGGAGCAGTTCTGGCGCTGTGGATCACCTGTCTCATTTCCTTCTCCTCAGGCCCGCATCCCCGCACGCCCCACCCTACCCGCTCCACCCCTGCCTGCTCAACGGGCTCATTTCAGCCCTGGGCAGCGCTCCTGCACTGGGCTGTACCCTGCCTGCCCTCTCCCTCTCCTGAGTCCCAGAAATATACTTAGAAAGTATATTTTTAGATGGTGTCCCTGGAAACTGCCCCTCTGTCCCCTAAGCCCCAGGGGATATCACCAGAACAGTAACCTCAGGCCAGACAATTACTGCCTGGACTCCCCAGATTATCACCTAGCTGGACCCTTGACAATGCCATATGGATGGTCTGTGTTATATCTGAATGGCACTTAATAAATTACATAATGAAGTTTATTAAAACTAAAAAATTACTCAATTTATTTTTAATAGAAAATTTAAATTCTTCCATTGTCTGATCCCATTCTTAAATCTTGCTGAAACCCACTGTGACTTGGACGGCTTCTAGGGGCAGCTGCGTCGGTCCTTTAGGTCCCGCCCCTTGACGCAGCCCACGTGGGTCCCAAACTGAGCTGGGCCCATCAGGTTCTCTCCATCATTTCTGTTCCTTCTGAAATTTGCAGGTTCATTCTTCCTGAGATACTCCCCCAAATAACAATGACATTATTATTATTTTTTGAGACAGAGTCTTGCTCTGTTGACCTGACTAGAGTGCAGTTGTGTCAGCCGAGCTCAGAGCAACCTCAAACTCCTGGGCTCAAGTGATTCTCCTGCCCCAGCCTCCTGAGTAGCTGGAACTACAGGTATGCACCAAGACACCTAGCTAATTTTTCTATTTTTAGTAGAGTCTGGGGTCTCTCTCTTGCTCAGGCTGGTCTCGAACTTGTGAGCTCAAGTGATCCTACCACCTTGGCCTCCCAAAGTGCCAGGATTACAGGCATGAGCCACCTCTCCCAGCCAAGCCAGGAGATATTTATTCTGCTTTATTAACTCATTGTTCAATAAACCAAATCTTATTTTGCAACAAAGTCTACCTTTCTCTCAGAGTACCGCTCACATTTCCTCTCTCCCTTCATCCCAACACTTGACTTGAAGCCTGTCCTCAAAGCCTGCAGTGTCCTGTCCAAGACTCTCTGGGCCTTGGAGATGATTGTCACGTTTCTTCTGGCATAGGATTTGTGTCCCCACACAAGTCCCTGAAAATAAGTAGTAGTTAATGGACTCAAAACAGCTTTGGAGATGCTTTACCAACATCCCGTGTATTTGATCCACGAATAATCCAAGAATAATTACTGAGTGCTTACCACGTACTCTGCTTGAGTTACCTCATTTAATCCTTATGCAATTCCATAGGTAGGTAATACTGTTATCCTCCTTTTACAGAAGCAGAAACTAAGGCTCAGAGTGGCTAAGTAGCCTGACTCGTGTCACAGAACTAGGAACTGGTAGAGCTGCGTCCAGAGCCTGTGTGCCCAACCGTCAACGATGCTAATTTACCAGGCAATTTACCACCTGACAATAACTCTCTGGCCTGCCCTTAGTGCACCAGGAGGCAGCCCTTCATCCTGGACCCTGCACCTATGGGGCTCAAGGGTCCTTCCTTACAGCGCCTGGGAGCAGCTTTTCTCCCAGAAAGTCCCAGTTTGTGCTGCCTACCCCTTCATTTAGAGTCACTGCTCCTTCCTCACTGTGGCTCATTCGCCTACATACCATTTACATCCTCGGCTGCTTTGACTTCTGGTTATTGAGCACCTGTGCTGTGCTGCATAAATGACCAGAGTGTCATTCACAATAAATACTCGCTCCTGTTTCCATCATTGAGTTACACACATACACACACACACACACACACACACACACACACATGCCCTCACAATGGCCCTCATGGCCCTGTGTGATCCAGCTCTGTGCCACCTCCCTTCCTCACAGGCTCCAGCCACAGCGGTCTCCTTGCTGTCCCGAACACCGTCTAGCATGCTCCTGCCTCAGAGACTGGCCCCCCGCCATTCCTCCCGCCTGCCTTGCTCACCCCCCTTCTTCAGTTCTCTGCTCAAATACTCCTTAAAAATTGAGCTGTGCCCTTTTCATAAATGATCGCATTTCATCCTCATCAACCCTATGACGTAGGCACCGTTGTTAGGTTGTGCCCACATGACATTGACAATACTTGGCAATAATTTGACCATTACATGAAAGCAATTTCATGCGGTTCAACCTAATCATATTCCTAGTTTACAGACGAAGGAATAGAAGCTTAAAGAATTTGGCGAAAGTCACACAGTTATTAAGTGGCAGAGTCAGGGTTCCATCTTAGACCTCTCTTATCCTTAAGTCCATGCTCTTAATGTCTAAACTGCACCATTTTGCCTCCCAGACCTTCACTATTTTCTTCTTGGATTTTTTTGTCCTTTTATTTTGTCCAGGAATATGTCACACACTCTACTAAGCTGGGGTACAGAGATGCCGAAACACTGACACTCCCTGATTTAAAAACCGGGAGCCCTTCCGTCAACACAGGTGCTGCCTACCTGGACAGCCCCATCTCGGCCACTGCCCCACTCCAAAGCCCCTGGCAAGTGAGCGCCGTCAGCCAGAGGATGTGCCTTGCAGACTAGATTTGTACTTTCTGAAAAGGGAAGAGGAATTATGAGCTCTTAGGTGTTGGGCGCCTTGCCTAAAAACAGAGAAATGACTCAGAAACCATGAAGGGAAAAGAATGCCAGAGAATTAAAAACCGCTTAGAAGACAAAAGCTCTGTAACTCTGTCTGATGTAACCCTCTCACCTGTTCAGAAGAAACCTCCTGAAGTAGTAGGCATAGAGCCAGGGGTTCGCAGAAGTCTCTGAGAGTCATTATCAGAACAGTGCAGCGGCAATAAACATAAACTTAAGGCCTTTAGGGAACACCAACCACCATCCACATCTTCCCCCACAATCTTCTTGTTGTCTGGAGGCCAGATCTGGCCTTGGGTTGATTTTGTTGATGCCATTTTGACCATCACCCCCAGATAATATCGTGCAGGACAGAGTTTACAAGTTATAGCAAATCTCCTCAGGAAAAAAAGTGGCTCCCATGCTCTGTGTACCTTGCTGGGTTTCCAATTTTATCAGATGATTCTTTATTGTCCTGCCAGGTCTTTGACACCTTTAAGATTTGGAGTATACGCTGTACCGTGGAGCTCAGTCCGAAACCTGTCTCACCATATTACATGAATGCAAGTCCATGACATGTTTTTGAGCGCAGGAGTCACAGAGTATCAGACCTTTTGTTTTGGGTTTTTTTTTAAAGATAATTCTGTAACCCTAGCACTTTGGGAGGCCGAAGAGGAAGGATTGCTTAAGACCAGGAGTTCAAGACTATCCCGAGCCACATAGTGAGACCCCATCTCTACAAAAAATAGAAAAACCAGCCATGCATGGTGGCACATGCCTGTAGTCCCTGCTACTTGGGAGGCTGAGGTGGGAGGATCACTTGAGTCCATGAATTTGAGGCTGCAGTGAGCTATGATCTTGCTACTACACTCTAGCCTGTGCAACAGAGTGAGACCCTGTCTCAAAAAAACAAAACAAAACAAAACAAAACAAAACAAAACAAAACAACTCTGGCAGTTAGGTGGAGAATGAACTGATTAGGGCGTGAAATCTGAAGACAAGGACCATTTCAGAGCCCACTGCAGTACTCCTAGTGTGGACTAGTATTAACTCGGCCTGGCCTGGAGAGGTGGCAGTGGAGGGAAACAGAAAAGAACCAATTCAATACGTATTCCCTGGTGAACTACTGATGGCTGCTGGCCACCTGCCTCTGTGGGTGAGCTGAGCAGGTGCTCCAAGAAATCCATCCTATTATCTCAGCCAGATAACTAGTTGGACCAAATGACCTCTGAAATCTTTTCCAACTCAATGATTCTCAGATTTTATATAGAATAGCAATTTAATAGTTATGACACATTTCCACCTACATGGTCTTGTTAGAGCCTCATCGCAACTCTGGGAGGTACATATTATTTTTCCTATTTATAAATTAGGAAATTCAGGGAGCTTTCATTCTATTTGCAGAATGGAGGCTGCCCTGATTAAAAAAGAAGAAAAAGAAGGAAATTCAGGCTCAGAGAGTCTGAAGTTTGAATGATTGATTCAAATTAGAACCTCTTCAAATCCAGGTCTTCTGACTCGAGAACCCATCTGTTTCCTCTCTGATGACAATTGATAACTTCTGAGTAAAAGTGCCAAGGAGACCATACAGTTGAGATGAATAAAATCAATGCTGTTATTTTTAAATAAATAAGCATTCCTTATTAGTAAATTGATACATGTATAATGATAACAGCAGTCCATAATTGAGTGCATACTATGGGCCGGGAACTGATCAAAGCACCAAGTATATGGTCATATTTGGTCTTCAGAACAACCCAGAAAGATAGGTACTATCATTATCTCCATGTTAGATATGGAGAACTACACCACAGAGGCTAAGTATATTGCCCAAGTTCACCTGTGGAACTGGGATTAAACCCCAGGCCACCCTGACACCTAAGTCTGCACTTAAACTATTGGAGCTACATGGCCTCTCAAGAGAGAACATATACATATGTGCTATTATTTGCACAGAAAACTTCTGAAACTCCCTTTAGGGAGAAAGACTAGAAGCCAGAGTAGGAGGGAGGGATGCCAACTCTCACTGTCTACTCTTTTGTATCGCTTGAATTTTTTACACTGTAGTGACCACAACTGTTGGCTAGCCACCAATATCCATTTTCCCTTTCTTCCTTTAATCATAGAAATCTTGAGTTTTAGCTAGGCACGTGGGAGCCTGACTAGATATCATACTTCTCAACCTCCCTCGTACTAGATATGGCCAAGTAACTATGAATAGGTTCTAGACAATGGAATGAGAGTAGAAAGGATATGTGTAGCTTCTGGGCCATGCCCTTAAAAGGAATGGATAAAGCTTGCCCTGCCTTTTACCTCTTCTGCATCCTTGGGATGCAGGCATAATGGTGGGAGCTGGAGCAGCTACTTTAGACCTGGAGACAGAAGCTACATATTGAGGATAACAGAGCTGCCTTATCAACTCTGGGCAGCCTACCTCTGGACCCCTACCTGAGAGAAAAATAAACTTCTATTTTATTTAAGCCACTCTATTTTTAAATCCACTTTTAACCAAAGTTTCTACTGAAGTCTAACACACATATGTATGTATGGCTTTTTCAATTAAAAAACTAGTTAATTAAAAAAATGTCATGATATGGGAACACAACCTACAATTATATGATATTTAAGATAATTGTTTGATGGGTTGGTAGTAAATGTTCAAAAACAAGCTCTCCAGGAGAAAACAAAAATCCTGATTTATAGCATTTGCCAATTTTCCTGGTGTAAATACTCCACCAGGGCTGATATCAAACCACCAACATGAAGTCACTGAGCACAGGGCTGGGAAGAGAGGCACATAGCTGGCTCCTGGCAGCTGGTATGGGCCACCTCCAGCAAACCGCTACAGTTATCCTTGTGACCTTTGTTATTAATTGCAACAAACTGTGGGCATGATCACATAGGAGTCTCAGGAACCTCCGGTACAGATGAATTAGAATGATTTTTTAAATTAGAATGATTTTTTAAAAGTGCTTCTTTACCTGTGACACATGCTCAGGCTAGAAAACTTTATAAACCATCAAGGATATTTAATTTCAATTATAAAACTATGGGTTTGTTTACTGAGGGGCTTTATATATAAAAATGAAGAAAAAGCAAAGTATGGGTTTGGACTCTTTTAACTTTCATACTTATTGTTAAAATAGTAGCACAATTATATGAAGGCTAGAAAGGATGCTTGAACACTTGGTCATTCAACAAACATTTATCATATTCTCTGGCATGGCAGGGAAAGAGATAAATCAGATATGGCCTTTGCCCCTGAAACATTGTTGGCTTTAACATTCAGTGCCTAGAAGTGAAGCTACATTTATGAGTTGTTGAGATTTATGATAGTTACACCAAAGAATATTTCCCTCCTTCTAAAAGTAATTTTTTTTTTTTTTTCTGTCAGCTGGGCTAGAGTGCAGTGGAGTCATCATAGCTCACTGCAACCTCGAACTCCTGGGTTCAATTTGATCCTCCTGCCTCAACCTCCTGAGTAGCTGGGACTACAGACACACACCGCCACTCTCAGCTATTTTTTAAAATCTATTTTTAGTAGAGATGGGATCTCACTCTTGCTCAGGCTGGTCTTGAACACCTGTCCTCAAGCAATTCTCCCAGTTTGGCCCCCCAGAGTGGTAGGATTATAGGTGTGAGCCACTGCGCCTGGCCCAAAAATGCAAATGAAAACAAAGTCTTCCTTATGGATGATTTAAGTCAATTTTACATAAGTCAAATCCTCCTGATCACAAACAAACAGTGCCAAAGTCTGCCAGGGGCACACTCCACAGGACAAACTGGACAGTGGGTACCTTGGGGAAGGGCTGACTGCACAGAGCAATCGCCACAGTCGCAGCATTTTAAAATCTGAAGGACAGCGAGGTTACAATAACACACGGTGGAAAGCCGCGTGGCTTCAAAATTGAGTAACCTTTTCCCTGGGGATATGGAGGAAGCCCTGTTGCCACACCAAGTCTTGAAGATAAATTCCAAAGAATCTGAGTGCACAAACATCAGCTGCTCAAATTTCCACAAACCTTTTCCCAATGGACCAGTTTTGAAACAAAACAACATATATCTATGTGAGACAGCTAAAGGAAATACTATATCCATGGTCTGAATTCTTCTTTTACTTAAAACAATCCTCAACGGCTACAGCTTGCTTTCTCTAGACCAGAATCAAGTATTTCAGTCCATAGCTCTGACAACCATGTCCAGTTAGGACAACGTTCAAACATCAACTGCAATCCGTGGGAACAGATGTCCTTTATGTCATCGCTGCACTCGGAAGGACAGGAGCTACCTCTACTCTCTAGGAGTCCCAAAGAGAGGGAGAAGCATATTGGATCCCAGGCTTTCTTGCTACTGGTGTCTGATGTATTGCAGGGGTCACCAGTGGCCCGGAGTAGCTCCAACTGGCAGATGGTTGGATAGCCTGCGGGGCTGTCCCAGACTTATCTTCTTGTTGGCCACGAGCCTCCCGCTCCTGTCCAGGGTTGCGCTGGGGCTGTGGGCCTGTGTCCCAGCTGCCTGATTCCATCCCCGAGCCAAGGCTACCCACCACTGGTAACATCCAGCCGGTCAGCAATGAGCTTCCAGGAAATTCTTTCAAGAGACTAGATCGACACCTGGAGCCAGACTTTATCAGACTTACCTAAGTTTGACCCTTACAAACAGGTCAGTTTTCCAGAGTTTTCTGGCTGCACGTGGTTGAAAGCAGGACTCTGCCAAGTTCTGAGTCTAGCTTGGAAATGTTTATCTGCTACCACTTGCTCCAGAACACGAGGTGAGTAAGTGGCCAAGGCGTGTGGCCAGGTATGTGTGGGGCTGCCTGACACCCCAGGGCATGTGACCACACAGATGGCCACCAGCTATGCCTCTGGGCTTTTAGCCCCTGTAAGTTACCGTGATGGCTCCTCCGACAGGCTGTGGCTTTGGATAGTTTTGGGGGACTGTGTTTTCTTGCTCCTGTTGCCACAAGGAAAGCATTCTATATTTTGTGCATATATATAACACTGTTCATCAGAGTTCCTGGGGGTTAAAGTGCAGTCATAGTGATAAAACCAACTTGCAGTACAAATAATTACCTGAACCCTGGTCAACAAAGTTACTAAAGCCTTATAAAAGCGAGGTGCTCTTCCAGGAACTGTGATATGGGGGACGAAAATACAAAGAAATTATAAAGAAAAATGGTCCTAACGAGTAAGATGTGCAACGTTTGGGGGATGGACACGCTTGAAGCTCTTACTCAAGGGGGGAGGAGGGGCATGGGCAATATATGTAACCTTAACACTTGTACCCCCATAATACGCTAAAAGAAAAAAAATTTTCAAAGACAGTGTCTATAATGTGACATTAAATTACATAATACCCTTATAAAAAAAAAGAAAAAGAAAAATGGTCCTTATTTTTAGGGAGGGACCACACAGTGGAGACCTGAAACACACGTTTCCTTTGTCTCTCCTCTGTGAAGTCTGAACGTTGTCACCCCAACCTAGTCCAAGTATGTAGGTTAAACCACATTTTGGGGTGAACCATACAAAACTGCTGTTTTTCCAGTCAAAAAGGTATAATGTCAACAACTTCATTTGGTTCAACCTAATAATCAGGTCTCCCAAGGCACTGTGCCCATCCTCCATGGTGGCCCTGCTTCAACTTGTCTTGTGAATAATTAGGTATTTATTAATACATGACCTTTTCCTCCATTCGATTACAAAGCTCCTTGACAGCAGGGACTTTAGCTTTGTGCATCTCCAGCTACGTATGGCACTTCACAAACATAATAGATGAATAAATGAATAAAAAACCAACATAGGTGTAGATACATAGTTTATACATACATACATACACGTGTGTGTGTGTGTGTGTGTGTGTGTGTGTGTGTGTGTGTGTGTGCCTATGCTTCTTTGCTGTGTGCTGGGGATGAAAGGCTGAATCAACAAGGTCCCTGTTCAGGACGAGCTTGGGCCTCAGTGAGACCCAAGGAGAGACTTTCACTCTGTCCAGCAGGGTTTTTCAACAGTGGCACTACTGGCATTTTGGAACAGATAATTCTTTGTTGTGAGGGGTGGCTGTGCTGTGCATTGTAGGATGTTCAACAGCATCTCTGGTCTTCACCCACCAGATGCCAGTGGTACATCCTCTGTGCACCCTACCACCCAGTCATGACAATCACAATGTCCCAGACATTGCCAAATGTCCCCAGGGAAACAAAATCCCCCCAACTGAGAACCACTGCCATAGATATGCTAAGGCAGCAAGGCGCTGCTTAATCCACTGTGGTGGTTCAGAGGAACTTCCTGGAAAGGATGACACTTAGCGTAGGTGTTGAAAGATGAGTAAGAATTAGCCAGGTGAAGCAAGGCAGAGGCTACTGCACAAGCAAAGACATGACAGCTTACCTGAACTTCACATTATGAGGCACAGGAGTAACCCACACAGAAGTGAAAGGCAGGGCATCCAAACCACAAAATCACTACACGTACTCTCTTCTAGAAAAGTAGACCCTGCCAAGCCTCAGTTTCTGATAGAACCTTCTTTCCATGAATTCCTCTACCTTTCAGCAATGCATGGCCCAAACAGAAACCGTACAAATTAAGTGAGATGACCTAGAAGAGTTTCAGTGCTAGTGCAGAAGCAACATCAAGAGTTACAATAATACTGTTGTCTTCCTTTGTCAAGATACTTCACAAGGGTTTTCTCTTTCTACTTTTTCTCTTTGCATTAATATTTAAAAAGTGCTTTCAATAGATGTCAAGTATGTACAAAAGAAGATTCAAAATACAAACACACAAACACACAGAGTAGCAATAAAGCATGTACTCACCCTGCAGCCTAAGAATACCACCTCCACCTCTGAAGCCCCCCGTGTGCCCCTTCCTGATCTCATTCCCCTCACCACCCCCAGGAGAATAAGATTTTTGTGTTCACTTTTATTCATTCGACAAACACTTTACCAAACACCCCACTGTACTTGCGGGTCAGCCTATAAGGTAGTGCTATAAAGCAGTGAACAATACAAAAACTTTCCCCTCCCTTACTCAAAGCACTTTCACATTAGCCCTTTCAATTTTCCTATGTTCTCAATATCCCAGTGAGATACATACAAGCAATTAATACCTGTAAGACTACCCTCCACTTCCTTTAACAGATGAGGAAGTGGAGGCTCAAAAATGCTGACTTGTCCTTGGTCACATGGTTTGTAGGTGGCAGAACAGAGGCAAGAAGCCAAGCACTAACCTCTTGTCACCTCCTTCCATTGTACCACGGTGCCTCGTCCCTTGTCACCTCACCTGACAGCATGCCAGGGGTTCAACTCACTGCTTCCCAATGCCAAGCTCTACAGGTGAAGCCAGGAAACTGCAGGGCAAGGGGATGAGCAGGATCTTGAGACCCGAACAGCCGGCATGTGTATGTGTGTGTGTGGGAGGGGGTAGATTTCTCTACAACAAAACAGTCCCCAGTGGGGACAGCCCTAGCCCCAGGCACTTGGATCCATTCTAAACCCCCATGTTAAAGTGGCACCACGTCATACAAACCAAACCATCTTTTTGCCTTTTCCGCTTGATTGGGGAAAAATATGTTTTGTTTTGTTTCCTTTTTTTGTGGTTGGCTTATTGGTTGCTTAAGCTGGATAAACTTGGCCCTATTTATTTACAACTCAATTTCTGCTTCCCTTGTTGGTATGCTTTGGTAAAGACCTCCCCATAAACAAAAACATGGAAGCCTCAGATGGTGCAGATGACAGCAAGACAGAAATGAGAGGCTGCCCGAGGGTGAAAAATGGCTTCCATTCAGTGTGGCCACTCTCATCAGACAGCAGTAGCTGTCTGGGGTGTTGTCTTGAGAACGTCCAAGGGCTGCAATAAATTAGCAACCATAGACTCTGGAGGACGAGGCAAGAGCTCTTGTATTACATATTTATCAACGCTGATGTAGCCTGTCATCAGCTAAGATTGACCAGGCGCCACTGGGGGCCTCAGCTCAGTCGCATGGTGGCCGGTAGTGGGCCTGTCTACAGCGCTGTCTCTCAGTGTGGGTGCCACACGCTCTAAGGGAAGCAAAGATCTGGTGCTTGGGTCCAGATACAGCCTGATAAGAAAGCCCTAGCTCCAAACCAAGTGTGCTCTCTGCATGGTTCCTTCACTCATTCCACAAATATTTACTGCACGCTCCTCTGTGCCAGCTGCTGTGCTGGACGCTGGGATCCAAAGGTGACTAAATCAGAGACACTGTCCTAAGGGTGCTCACAGAGCTTGTTCATGTGGGTGGTCAGAAAAAGATGGCTACCCACAGCACTGGGGCAGAGAAAAATCTTACAATGGGCCAAAGAATTCCTATCCCTCCTGGAAACATTTTGATGGGGCCATCTTGTGATCTGTCTATGCTTGATGATAGTAGGAAGAAGTTACAGGCTGGACTCGGGTCCTCCTTTCGATAAGTGGCAGGATAGGTACCTAAAACTGCCACATACTGTTGTGCAGGTTGTGGCCTGAACAAGGGCACCTGGCTTAAAGGGAAAGGCAGGAGGAAAGAAAAGGGTGACTTCTACTACTTTCGCCCAAGGTACTGTATTTGCTAGAAGAGAACTTGGGGGAATCACAATTTTCAACTACCCTATAACCATGAAAGGTAAGACGGATGGGTTGCCTTTTAGCTGCCTTCATGGTGTTTGCACATCTTAACACCCCATGGACGTTCCTCTGAATCTAAATGGAAGGCTAATTCCCAAGTCTTGCTTTAGTTCAGATGGGGGAAGTGTTTCTTGACTGATTGATCTGGGTTCAATCAGGGAAGCAGAACCCATTTGAGTTATGGGACAAGGACTTAGTATAGCAATTAGACCTTACGACACTGTGGGAGGACCTGGGAGGGGAAGGCCCAGGAGGAATCGGAGGATCAGAAGGAGTCACCAAGCAGTCAACTGCACAAGCTAAGCACATCCTGCCACCGCGGAAGGACTGCAAAGAGAAGCCCATGGGCAGGTCTTTGGGGAGCTGTCCCCTGTGAAGTCCCTCCTCTGTGGAAATGCCACCAAGCATCTGAGGGGGGCCTGGGCTGCTGTCCATCCTAGCATCATCAGTCAGGAAGGGAACTGGACGAGGAGCAGGGGAGAGCAAGGACAAGCTGGAATCTGTTGACACCACTGTGTCTGTCTGTCACCACATCTGACCCTGGCGACCTTCAGAAAGTAATGGCCACCGCCTCACATCTTCCAAATCCTGTACAAATTCATCTTCTGGCCAACTCTAACTCAAAACCACACAGGAAAGGGGATCTAGAGAAGATAGCTCCATCTTAGCCAACCTGACAGAGTGCAAACCACCACACTTGAAGAAAAGGCCGTGGGTGGTAGCAGAATATCCTGCTTTTATTAAGAAACAAACACCGCAGAAGTTCCTAGTTCAAGGAAGCAGAGGTTCTCATCCTCGTGTGTGTGTGTGTGTGTGTGTGTGTGTGTGTGTGTGTGTGTGTGTGTGTGAATTGCATGGGGAGTTGTTGAAAAGATAAATTCCTAGGCCTCATCTCTTAAGAGTCCAGGGTGGGGCGCCTGTTTTAACAAGCTTAATAGGTGACACTGATATACATAAAAGCTTGAAAACCACTGTCCTCAACCTTATTGAGCAAATAAATAGGTTATCAATCAATTCAAGTCTAATCGCTGGCTGCCGAAAGCCCTCTATCAATAAACTGCTATTTAAGGACACCGGGATGGTGACCCAGATGCCTACATTACCCCAGATTGCCTCCTCAGCTGGACTTTGGGTCCTCCATCTCCCTGCCTGGATACTTTAAAGAACAAGGTAAAATGCAGACACAAGACCCATTCCTAACTCTGCTCCTAGGGAGCTGGGTATGGCTGGACAGCAAGAGGAATCTCACGCTGACACCGCCAAGGGCTACTGGATTGGGAAAGCCAAAGGTATGCTCCATCCTGCAAACTGGGTTTACTGATAACTCACACAAGCGATTTATCTCATTCAGATGATCACCACTGAATAGTGTGCATCTGACACCCCAAAGTGTGTGGGCAGCCCCGCGGGGCACTCTGTGAAGCAAGTGAGAATAATAGGTACCTACCTTAGAGGTCAGAGGTGGCACACTTACAGACCGCCCATGTGCCTTGTCTGTCTGCCCTGCCACTGTCAGAGCCACCCCCAGCCACCCACCTACCCACGCTGCCTCCTACCCAGCACCATAGAAACTTTCGACCCAGCTGCCCCAGCAACTGACAGCGCCAGCCTCTTGCTCCTCAGGCAGGCAGTGTCGGCAACTCAAGAAGAGTCAGAGGAGGATGCGGTAGGGCCCAGAGTAGCCAGGCTAAGGTGCAAGGCCGAGCTGAGCAAGGCCTTCCTGCAGCGTGTACAGGGCCAGAGTCCAGGGCAGCAGGCTCACCTGTTACACTGCCTTCTTCCCATGCCTTCCTTTTCTGCCTTTGCAAATGGAACCGCAAAGGCACTGATGCCCATTGAAATACCCTCCGCCCTCCCCCATCCTCTTCTCCCAGGACTGGTCAGGTCAGCACTACTGACTGACTGAACAAGCCAGTGGGCTAGGGGTCCTCTACGCCTCGCCCACCCAGGGAGCTTGTCAATGATGCAGATTCCTGAGTTCTACCCTCAAAGAACCTGACTCAATACATAGGTGGGACTCAGGAAACTGCATTTTAAACAAGTGCTACCAGGGATTTCCGGGCAGATGGTCAGGGACAAGATTCCAGAAAACACTGCATGAGGCAGAATGCTTGTGGAGGTGGGGCAGGAAGAGGAGGAAGAGACAGACCAGAATAAGACTTCACAGTCTGGCTGAAAAAGCAGATCACACACAAATGAAACTGCTACCAAAGTCAGACGTGGCATCGCAGGATGGGATGCCCATGGCAGAAGCTTCCCTGATGCTGAGGACACCCTGGGGGAGTGACGATGCCCAGAGGGGAAGCTTCTCCCTGGGTCCCAACAGTGGGGCTCAGAACCTTGGCCGTAGGGTAGCGCCGGTCTTACTGCTGTTTTCTCTCAAACACAGCCTTACCCACCAGCCCCTCTCTCTTCCCTGCATCCTTTCCCAATCCTCTTCCAGCACCCCTGCTCTTCCTGCCTTCACCCCGGCTGGGGTGCCTGCTGTGTTTAGACGGGCCCCCAGAGGGACAGACACCACCGGGGCGCCCTCAGCAGGCCTCTATTCCCTGCACAAGGACAGGAGATGCCATCCTTCGTGTTGCTCTTTTAGGCAGATTCCTTGCCCAGGCAAATGACAAGGAAACAGCCGGACAAAGGGAAGCCCCTAAACTCCCAATATCAGAAACCTGCTTCATCACAGAAAAGGGGACAGCTAAAAGATTGCCTCCTCCTTTCTGTGCACCATCCACCGCCTTCCTCCTTTGTGCCCAGGGAAAGAAAGTTCCTGAGAAGCTCCTTCTTCCTCGTACCAAGCTTCTCGTACTCCTAAAAGGGAGGAGTCAGCCAGACGCTGGCTGCTGATACTCAAAGGCCATCTCTTGGTGAACCTCTGCTTTCAACAGAGGTCGGCTGTCAAAATGAACTGATTCAGAAGCACTAGCCCTGGGGAGTCTCAAACCCTGAGCAGTCAGGTCCTGAAGTGGATTATCAACCTTGTGACCTTTCTATACCACATTCTTGTTAGTAGGTTTAGGCACCTTTTACACAGGTGTCTAGGGGGTGGGAAACTACCTTTGTTTTAGAGGATTATGCAAACACATTTACAAGAGATTTATTGGCCCATGTTTAACCTTTGTTCAATTGGTCCTAATTTACTAATTGACTGCTCAGTTCCAGTAAAGTCTCTGGTCCTAGGTTTACAGTCTGCTAAAAAAGTGATTAAGATGTGTAAATCCACAGCAGGGAGCTTCTCATCACAGTGCAGGAGATAGGGCCTTCCACTATATGAAGGGTGTCCATGCAGAAAAGAAATGCTATTTGCTTGGGGTAGTAACTCCCCAATGGCAAAACTGGGATTGGCAGGATACAAGCTATAGGGAGGATGATATTCTCTTGGCACATGGAAAAACTTTTAACAATTAAAATTATTTAAAAACAAAAAGTTTCAGCCAGGCTCCGTGGCTCATACCTATAATCCTAGCACTCTGGGAGGCTAAGGCAGGAGGATTGCCTGAGATCAGAAGCTGGAGACCAGCCTGAGTAAGAGTGAGATACCATCTCTACCAAAGATAGAAAAAGTAACCGGACGTGGTGGTGCAGGGCTGTAGTCCCAGCTACTAAGAAAGCTGAGGCAGGAGGATCACCTGACCCCAGGAGTTTGAGGTTGCAGTGAGCTACGATGACCCCGCTATACTAGTGTGGGCAACAGAGGAATACCCTGTCTCAAAAATATAAATTAAAAACAATTTTTTTAAAAAGCTTCTAGCAAATGTAAAAGGAAAAAAAGAAAGAAAAAATAATAATAATAAAAAGAAAAAAAATGCAAGTCACCTCGGGAGTCGGTGGCCATCTAAGCACTAGGAATGTCACAGCAGGGGGCTGAGGGGCCTTGCTGATCCCCTGTGAGCTGATGCCAGAGGATCCAACCCAGCTCCAGGAGTTTGGGCTAGAAAGCTATATATACAGAATTAGCTTCCTGTCCAGGGCCAAGCAAATGCTTTTATCAGAATGGACTAAGGGCTGGGCACGGCAGCTCATGCCTATCGTCCTAGCTTTCTGGGAGGCCAAGGTGGGTGGATAGCTGTTGCTTCAGGGGTTCGACACCAGCCTAAGCACAGTGAGACCCCGTCTCTAAATCTAAAAAAAAAGTAAAAAAAAAAGACAAAAAAATACACAAAAACCAGAATGGACTAAGGAGAAAGGCTTTCCAAATGTGAAGCCCTGTTACAAAACACTTCCAGTTATTACTATTTCAATGGGGAGTTAATAACATAGAGCATGCATGTGAACTTATTATGCATGTTGATCACAGAGCTGCTGCCAATACAGTAATGGGTTTAGAGTGTTGACTTGCTCACTGATAGAGATTATGATTATGATTACTATACATAAAAGTTAGTGGTCACTTTCTAAGGACACAGTCACTACATTTGGTTAATGTACCCACTTCCCCAGGTACAGAAATAGTTGCATTGTTTGTAATGCCACATTCAAATACAAGATACAATAATTCTCATTAACTAGTACACTTAATGCACATTTACCTCTTTTGTGTATATATGAGGACAACATGGCATAAGTATATGTATGTTTATAATTATTCAAGCGTTCATTCTCTAATTCCTTGAAGTTGAGAAGTTGAGTAGTGAAAATTATTATTAATGATTATTTAAATAATTTATTTATTAATTATTAATTAATAAATCAATAATTTCTAAAATTGATCCCTACTAAAACATCACTTATCAGCTAACATTACTACCCCACTGATGAGGTCTCTGTGGCTTAGTCTCCTGCCATCATAAAAATTCAGCAAATATAACATAAATATTTTGCAAAATACCTACAGAGTGAAGCTGCAAAACTTACAAAAGTTAAAGGATTTCATGAAGTTGCCAAAAGTGATGTTGGAGAATTGTTGAATCTCAAGCAAAGACATTGACAAATAAATATTTGAGATGTTTAGACTGCTTAACAATGGAAGAACACAGAGTTGAGAACATTGGTGCCCCACAGGCCCTTCAAAAGAAAATGATTTAGATATCAAAGGAGAAAGAGAGGCTTTGGAAAAACTAATATACTCTTTTTTTTTTTTTTTTTTTTTTTTTTGAGACAGAGTCTCACTATGTTGCCCGGGCTAGAGTGCCGGGGCATCAGCCTAGCTCACAGCAACCTCAAACTCCTGTGCTCAAGCAATCTTCCTGCCTCAGCCTCCCGAGTAGCTGGGACTCCAGGCATGCGCCACCATGCCCGGCTAATTTTTTTTACATATTTTTAGTTGTCCAGCTAATTTCTATCTTTTTTTTTTAGTAGAGACAGGGTCTCACTCTTGCTCATGCTGGTCTCGAACTCCTGAGCTCAAACAATCCACCTGCCTTGGCCTACCAGAGTGCTGGGATTACAGGCATGAGCCACCACGCCCGGCCTATACTCTTTAATATTTTGCAAAACAAACACAAACAAAAAAACCCTACCTCTACTTTATGATAGGGCTTTAAAAGTCCAAGTAAAGTGAGCAATGTTATGATATATTAATATAATGTCAGAAAATTTTACTGAGAAAAGTAACCCATAATTCATTTTTTAACAATTAGTGCATAATTGAAATTATAACCTAGATTTGTTAAACCTAAGAAAATGTATTTTATATCTTTTAGTTTCACTCTCAGTAGGAAGCTCCAATCAAACTTTTCTCCCACTGATTACAAAGCCATGATTCTCTTTGTAAGTGGATTTATTTTAAATGTCCTTGCTGGTAGCAATTATCCTCAGATGTAGGAAGAGAGAGAGAGAGAGAAAGAGAGAGAGAGAGAAAGAGAGAGAGAGAGAGAGAGAGAGAGAGAATGAGCGAGTACCAGACATCTTTCTTGATAGTTGCCTAATTTTTTAGCTAACTAGCAATAAGAGAGAGGGACAAACAGACCCACTGTTCTTTCCTCTTATTAGAGAAAGCCCTAGAAGTTTCCCAGTTCTTCTATCAGACTTGGTGGAAGGGTTTATATACAAGGTTGAAGTAGGGAGGAACTCTCAAATAGAATACTTTAAAAAACTTCAGAATTTAAATCTCAACTTGACTTTCAATTGCCATTTGAATGGACTCAGAGTTTCAGAGCTAGAAAACGATTTTTAGAAAATGGTCCCTGGGAGTCAAAATTGTGTTGTTTTTGTCTGAATACATTTGCAAGGCAATCCTCTCATTTTTTTAGGTAAGATAACTAAAGAGAAAGTAGATAAATAACTTTGACTATGCCACACTGACTATTAGCTTAACTAGGACCAAGACACAAGTCTCCTGAATCTAGAGCCATGGTTCTCAGCCTTGGCTGCACCTTGGAATTACCTGGGGAACTTTATAAACTACTGATGTCTGTGTCCCACTACCAGAGATGCTGACTAAATTAGTCTTGGGTGCAGCTGAACTGGGGATGTTTAAGAGCCGTCTAGGTGATTCTAATATGCAGCTGAGGTTGACATCCAACCATCTTTGCTAGTTTTGCTCTTGCAAAAGGACCTATATCATTCTCCACTACAGCTCATCTCCCAACCCTTCCATTTTTTTTTTTTATCTCCCAATTAATTCTATTCCTTCTTTAGTGTTGCCGCATTCCAACAATTTTAAAGTCCAAAGCCTCAAAGGCAGAGCTGGGTGAATTTGCAGGCAGTGGGCCCAGGAGGGTGGGAGGGCTGGGGACCTGGGAGTGGTCCCGAGAGAGGAGGAAGGGTAGAAAGCAGGGGAACAGCAGGCTCCCAGCCTTCCCAGTCTGCTTACGACAGGACAGACTGCACAGACGGCGGACTTAAAAGCTCAATGCACCAGGGAACCAGCGCTGCTCTCACAGCAGCCATATACTCAAGCTTCAATTTAAACATTCTGCACATGCTTGAGGTTTGGATTCCATCCTGGACCAGCCGGCAGCAGAAGCTGACCACCCGGAGTCCCAGCAGACCGCAGACGACTTCTGCAGCTGAGAGCCACCCACTGCTGCGCTAATGGGACCTTAGGGCCAGGCCCAAGAGAGCAACCCCTTTCCCTGCCTAACTGCTCTTCCCTTAGCTGTCAGAGGGTCTTTTCACTCCACTAAAAATGAGTGTTGCACCCCTGAGAAGGGCAGTGGTAAAAAAGCAAATTTAAAAGTTAACCTTTAGAGAAAAGTGATCAGTACGACGAGAAAAGCCTGTTTCAAAAACCAAAGGCTTTGTTAAGGGCTTTGTGTCCACGGTGGTCACACAAGGGAGCGACCCTCCCCCCCATCAGGCCACACCCCTTTCAGACGTCGCGAGAGGCTGTGGCCCCGCCTCCTGAGGCATGTGTCAATCACGATGGGCCCACTGGCAGGCACAGTGTCTCCAGCACTGGATGCCGCGGTGCCTGCGTCCATCACCCCCAAGGCGGAAGCAATGCAGACTTTACCGTGAGCTACTAACCTGGCACGTGTCTGACTCTGCTGGTAATGTGCGCGCCAGATCCGACTGCACAGAAGGTAGCTTTGATTTCTCTGAAAGATGCGCGTTCTCAGTGACGTATACCCACTGTTTTCCCGCACGGTTGTTCACCTGTAAAGTTTCACCCCACTCTGCTTTCCATCCCAAAATGTGGGAATCCAAGAGTTGCACACTGTAATGGTATCTAGATTCTCTTTAACACATTAACTGCCATTGTGAGTTGTGTTTAACTCACACTTATTTTGGGGCCGGGGCCTCATGTAGCATATGTAACTCACAGGTCTCTTCACCCTGGGAGCAGGGAGAACTATTTTTCAAGTTGTATATAACTCACGCACAGAAAACAATAAAAAAATAACAAAATTTTTATTAAATTGGAAACGGTCGTTTTGTTTTTGAAGTTTCTATTCTATTTTTTTTGTAATAAAACACCGTGGCCCCAAGGAAGAAAATTTTTTTCTAGTGTGGCAGTCAATGTGTTAATTTCATTCAATCATTTCTGAAGCACACATTCTGCAGCCTCTTCAAGGAAAGGGACACAGACATGCTACTTGATGCTCAGAACACAAGAACTTGAACAACACTCCTTATTATTATATATTAATTTTGTGGCATAGTCTAGGACCATAACACAATGTACTACCCATGCGTTGAAACTTCTACCCATGAAAATTTTGGGGAATTAGATTGTGTGAATTAGAGGCAAGATTGTTCCACCATTTGGTTTAGGAAACCAGGGAATCTATTCATTTGTCAAACATTATTAGAGACAGGCCACTCATATGATTAGTTCTGGGCAGTGGACACAGGCAAATAACGTTCTGACCCTCCTAGTGAACTTACAGTCTAATGGAGAACAGAGATACCTGAATTACAGATGACCATGCTGTGTGGCATGTGCTACAGGAGAAAGAACCACAATTAAGTGACCTCGTAAGGTTCTCTATCAGATAAATCAATAGTGTCACCAAAGCTGGGGAGAGCAAACTCTCTGATCTAACATATTTTAACACATCTTTGTCTGAAGTGTCCACATCACATTGGTTGTCAGCGCCTCTCTGCTAGGGACATAGTGAAGTGAATGTAGCAAGAAGCCAAGATGAAAAGATGTTGACTGCAGCTAAAAAAAAAAATGTCAAGAGAGGAAGTCCAAGACCTGTTGTGACGTAACACTGAGGAAGATGGCACCTGAAATCGGGAGTTAGCTTTGGGCTAGGTCATGCTGGGCTGGACTGTAAAGGCCCTTGTATGTCGGTCAGAGGAAGGTTTTGGGGCTAGGAGTTGGTTTTGCTCTTATATATTTGTTTTTACTTCAGGTGAGGAAATTTGAATTAAAAGTTCAGTTTTTAAGCATTTCATTAATTCATGCAAATTTCTTATTTTATTTTTTATTTTTCCTTTTTACCTCCAAACGCTAATTATATTCCCCACCCCACAGCACATACTCTGATATGTTTAATATATCTTTAGCTATGCATGCATATGTTCTCACAAGAAGTATATTATGTGTGTCTTTACAGAAATGGTAATGTTTTATATGACTTTTTCTGTTTCTTGTGTTTTTCCCCTTACCACTAGGTTTTTAAGATTTGTAAATGTTGCTATATACTTCTGCGTGGTTGTTTCTTACTGCTATTTAGTATATAACAGTGCACATCAGCCACATTTTACTAACACCTTTCTCTAGTAATAAGCACCTAAGCTGCCTCCATCATCCAGCTACCCTAAGCAATCCCATGATGAACGTCCTTATGGACCTGTGGGAGAATTTCCTTGGAATAAATATTTATTCCAGAGTTTTTCACAGATCATAGGGCATGTACATGCTGAAACTCAATGAAGCCAGATTGCTTTCCTAAATGGTGGTACCAACTCCAGTTGACTCTCCCTCCAACAGGGCCCAAGAGTTCCATCTTCCACATTCTCAGCTGCAGTGACTATTATCTCCTTTCTCATAGTGGTCACTCTTAGACAGAAGCTTAAATTAGATGCAGTCAATAGGAGCTCTCTAAGGCTCTTCACCTCATGAGAGCCATGAGAAAGGGGATGCTTTAGAAGAATTACGTGGAAATCAATCATCGGACTCCCAAAACCAAAAGACGAAGCACATGTGTATTCTCTGGGAATTTTGTGAGATATTCAGCATTACAAATGCAAAATATTTTCTGCATATACTTTTGCACAAATATCCCATTCAATCTTTGCTCCCCCCCCCCACCTTTGTTTACTTCCCACTGACTTGGCCTGAAGCATTATTTGACTTGGCCATGGCCAGTTTTCACCATGGCCTGGTAATGGTAGGCAGGGAAGGGAGGTGGAGCTGCAAGACCAGAGTGTCCTACGGAGCAGAAGCCTGGCCTCACTAGATGAGCTGTGTCTTCCTGCCCATCTCCACCTGCCATTCTGATGGTTGGGTAGAATATTAAAGTGACCATAAGTAATAACAATGAATATTTGTAGAGTATGATGGACCCTTAGTACTCAAAGTGTGTTCCTCAGAGTAGCAGCTTAGATATGACCTGGGATGCTGCTTGGTAGAAGTGCCGAATCTTGCGGCCCAGCCCAGAACTACTAAATCAGAATCTGCTTTGAGTAAGATCCCCAAGGGATTCCATGCACATTAGAGTTTGAGAAACACTGCTTCAGTCTCTGCCAAACATTTTCACATGGATTGCCTTGTTTAAAATCTTCTCAACACTCCTGATTTCCTTGGGTATAGTTATGTAAATCCCATGTTATAGCTAAGGAAACTGAGGCTGAGCGAGTTAGCCTAAGAGTACCCAGAAGAGTCCCATGAAAACAGATTTGATATTATTATTATTATTTTTTTGAGACAGAGTCTCATTCTGTTGCCTGGGCTAGAGTGCCGTGGCATCAGCCTAGCTCACAGCAACCTCAAACTCCTGGGCTCAAGTGATCCTCTTGCCTAAGTCTCCCAAGTAGCTGTGACTAACAGGCATGGGCCACCAATGCCCGGCTAATTTTTTCTAAATATTTTTAGTTGGCCAATTAATTTGTTTCTATTTTCAGTAGAGACGGGGTCTGGCTCTCGCTCAGGCTGGTTTCTTTTCTTTTCTTTTTAAGACAGAGTCTCCCTCTGTTGCCAGGCTAGAGTGCTGTGGCATCAGCCTAGCTCACAGCAACCTCAAACTCCTGGGCTCAAGCGATCTTCCTGCCTCAGGCTCTCAAGTAGCTGGGACTACAGGCATGCACCACCATGCCTGGCTAATTTTTTCTATATATTTTAGTTGGCCAATCAATTTCTACTTTTTAGTAGAGACGGGGGTCTCGCTCTTGCTCAGGCTGGTTTTGAACTCCTGAGCTCAAACGATCTGCCCACCTCAGCCTCCCACAGTGCTAGGATTACAGGTGTGAGCCACCGCGCCCAGCTTCAGGCTGGTTTCAAACTCCTAACCTTGAGCGATCCTCCCACCTCGTGCCTCCCAGAGTGCTAGGATTACAGGCGTGAGCCACCACGCCCAGCCTGAAAACAGATTTTCAAACTCTCAATGTCATCTTTTGTTTATACCCCTTCCCCCCCCATGCCTCATTTTTCCTTACTGCAAAGTCCCATTGGAGGCTGGGCCTCTCAGTCTTGTGGTCCTCAGGGATCCAAATTGCCTGCTTGAGACCAAGAAACACTCACTGCTCTTCAGCCTATTTCACTAGCCTCTAACCAAACCTTAGCATTTTCTTCACCATAACTATAGAAAACAAACCACAGTAGGATCAGCAGGGCCTGTGACTTTGTCACTAATAAAAGAAATTGCATTACAACAGTTACATGCCTCAAAATCTCATTTATGCTCATTATAACTTCAATATTACTTCAGTTATTTGACCCACACTGGCCCTTGTTATTAAATATATTAATAAAGGAGCACTATAGTGGCAAATTACCATTTTATTTTTTGACATTTTGATCACTTTTATCAGTATAATGACTTCCTTTGTAATCTTATGAATTTCCGTTTTTTTTTTTTTTTTGAGACAGGGTCTCACTCTGTCACTCTGGCTGGAGTACAGTGGCACAATCACAGCTCACTGCAGCCTTAAACTCCTGAGCTCAAGCAATATTGCCTCTTGTCTCAGTCTCCCAAGTAACTAGGACTACAGGCACACATCACCACACCTGGCTATATTTTTCTTATTTTTTTTATAGAGATGGGGTCTTGCTATGTTTCCCAGGCTGGTCTCAGACTCCGGCCTGACAGAGCAAGACCCTCTTAAAAACAAAAACAGAAAGCAAGCTGTAAGGGCTCAACCGTTATAATTATTGATATGCAGAGAGATGCTTATGATAGATTAAGTGAAAAAAAAGGGCAGGTTACAAAATAGCATAGTTTATAAAGAAAAAGAAGTGAGAAGGCACAAAAAGAGTCTGAAAATATATACATCAAAATGTTAACAGAGGTTAATTCTGGGTAATGGGACTACAGGGGATTTTCATCTTTTTTACACCTTTTTGTATTTTTTTGGATCAGCATGTTTTACTCTTGTTAAAATAAAGCAATACAGCTATTTTCATTTTGCAAAAATCAAAATGCTAGGCCAGGCGTGGTGGCTCATGCCTGTAATCCTAGCACTCTGGGAGGCCAAGGTGGGAGGACTGCTCGAGGTCAGGAGTTTAAGACCAGCCTGAGCAAGAGTGAGAGCCCATCTCTACTAAAAATAGAAAGAAATTAGCTGGCCAACTAAAAATATATAGAAAACATTAGCTGGGCATAATGGTGCATGTCTGTAATCCCAGCTAGTCGGGAGACTAAGGCAGGAGGATCGCTTGAGCCCAGGAGTTTGAGGTTGCTGTGAGCTAGGCTGATGCCACGGCACTCTAGCCAGGGCAACAGAATGAGACTCTGTCTCAAAAAAAAAAAAAAAAAATGCTAACTATATTTACCGATACTGGGGACCCTGCAGAACCACTGAGCCACTTAAATGGCTTCTCACCTATTGGGGACTTAAAAAGAGCAAATGGAAAGTGGAGAAATTTAATCTTTTTACCAAAAAAAAATCCCTAATGAAAAGTGTTATACCATGGACTTTATATAGTGGATCAAGTTAGGGCCTTCATATTCTTAGTGAGCCAAGCAACCACTGGTGCATAGCAGGAGCCCGATCAAGATGAACTCCCTTTCTTCCTAATGCAATTTATTTCCATCTCAGAGCACTCAGGAGAGTGCTAATTGGTGGTATGGGATATTTTTCTTCCAGATCTCCATACTTCCCATTTCTCTATGTTAAAAAAATGTATTTCTTACTCTCTCCAATTTTTATTCCTTTTCTACTTTATCAGTTTTTCTAGTTCTCCTTCCTGGGGCTTTCTCCCAGGTGTTTGAAATTCTTTAAAAAAAACCCACAAGACTTATAAAGTGAGTATTTTGAAAACTGTGGCTGTCAGTCCAGAGCTGAAACACGTACAGACCCAATGTTTCAGTAATCTGCAATGTAGTAAACCACCCCAAAACCCAGGGACACGCCTGCAGACAGAGCAGGGATAGCGGTGGATGGTGGTGGGGAGGCAGGAACTGCAGCCTGGGCTGCTCTTCTATTTATTTTTCATGATTCCGTGGGTCAGGGCTCGGCAGGATGGCTCATCTCTGCTCCATGTGGTCTCAGCTGGGTGTATGTGACGGGCTGGAGAGGGTCCTAGGTAGCCCTGCTGTGTCTGGAGTGTTGGCTCTGGCTGTTGGTTGGGGTGCCTCGGTCTTCTCCACATGGCCATTCTCCTTCCAAAATGTTCTCTCATCATTCAGTAGTTTAGCCTGAGTTCCTCTGCCTAGTGGCTGGCTGGTTTCCAAGAGGATGAAAACGTTAATTTCAAAATCTTCTTAAGATCTAGCACAGAAGCCCCACAGCACCACTGCAGATTTTACTGGTCAAAGGAAGTCACAGGCGGGGCCAGCCCAGAATCAAGGGGTAGGGAAACAGACTTTATCTTTAGAAACAATTTACCCAACATATAGAATTCAAGATTTAAATTTTTTTTTTTTTTTTTTTGAGACAGGGTCTCGCTCTGTCGCCCAGGTATAGTGTAGTGGTGTCATCGTAACTCACTGCAACCTCAAACTCCTGGGCTCAAGCTATCCTTCTGCCTCAGCCTCCCAAGTAGCTGGGACTATAGGCACGTGCCACCATGCCCGGCTACTTTTTTTACTTTTGTTTTTTTAGAGGGCTGTGGTCTTGCTATGCTGCTCAGGCTGGTCTTGAACTCCTGGACTCAAGCAATCCTCCTGCCTTAGCTTCCCAAAGTGTTAGGATTATAGGCGTAAGGCACTGTGTGTAATCAAGATTTTTAAAAAATTTTTAATGGTTTAAAAACCAAGCTAGGCTGGGCGTGGTGGCTCACGCCTGTAATCCTAGCTCTCTGGGAGGCCGAGGCGGGAGGATTGCTTGAGGTCAGGAGTTTGAAACCAGCCTGAGCAAGAGCGAGACCCCGTCTCTACTATAAATAGAAAGAAATTAATTGGCCAACTAATATATATAGAAAAAATTAGCCGGGCATGGTGGCGCATGCCTGTAGTCCCAGCTACTCGGGAGGCTGAGGCAGCAGAATCGCTTGAGCCAAGGAGTTTGAGGTTGCTGTGAGCTAGGCTGACGCCACGGCACTCACTCTAGCCTGGGCAACAAAGTGAGACTCTGTCTCAAAAAAAAAACCAAAAAAACAAGGTAATAGAATAATGAAACTAGTGAATAATTAATATTTTCCAGTCAGAGGGGATATTCTTTTTTCTACTCTGGCAACTTTCACTTTCCAAATCAGACCTCGTGTGCCTCTCATCTTCACTTTATTTTGCACTAGGACACAAACTCCTGTGTATGGCATATAAGATGCAAGTCCTTGCTGTGATACCCTTTGTTATTATTTCACCATGTTCCCATTTCATTCAGTCTCTTTCCTCTGCCTGTGGTTCCCTGGAGGCCCACCCACAGTTTTTTTCTTATCTCTGGTTCTTTACTTTTCTTAGGGTATTTCATCCACTCACCTGGCTTCAACTGCAACCCATACCCTGATGACTCCCAGACTTTAGTCTCCAGCCCAGAGCTTTCTCTCCTGAGCTGCAGGCTTGAAATTTAGCATTTTCTTCTCCTCCATCCTAGCCTACTACCTCTCAATGGCCTTTTCCTTAGGCAATGGTGTCCCATTTCATCCAATGAATGAAGCCAGAAACCTGGCAGTCCTCCCCATACCTCCCTCTACCTCACACCCACATCCAATCAATGACCAAATCCCGCTTGCTCTTGGACTCTCTAGTCCCTTCTCTCCAGGCCTGCAACCAAGTCTTGGGCCGGCATCATCTTTGCTGGCCCCATGATTACAAAAATCTTCTCACCAGTGATAGACTCCTTCCCCTCTAGTCCACTCTTCATGCTGGGCCACAGTGAGTGTCCTATACCATTGTCCCTTGCTAAAACCTGTCAGTAGGTCCCCATTGTCCTGAGGATAAAAGTTCCACTTCTACATTCTTTAGCATGGCACACAAAGGCCATTTAGGTTCTGGGCTGCTTTGCTTTACAGCCTAAGCTCCTCATCCTGCCTCTCAAATCTGTGTGCCAGGCAGTTGCCAGCACCCTGAGTCTCCAGAGTTCACTCTACTCTCTACTCCCCACCTGGGGGAAGGCTTCCCTGGGCCCTCGCAGGCTCCCAGGACTCTCTGTGCACACCAGTATCTTAGCACTTACCGGATTCTATAGTAATGGCTGGCTCACTTATTTACTTCTACCGCCACACTGGAAGCTCCTTCAACACAGGAACTGTGTCCTTTTTGATGGTTGTACTGCAGTGTTCAGCTAATGCATGGCATATGGTGGGGCAATGAATGAATGACTGGTGACGAGACCCATTGACTAAGGAGCAAAGAGAAGATGACTGCTGGGTACAAAGTGTTTGAACATTTGTAATTGAACTAAGGGATCTTTATGTGTCAGCCCCCTCCTACTTCCTTCACTATTCCAATCTAAGGAGAAACCGGCACCATCAGCAGGAAGGGTCAGCGTCTACCTGAGGTACTGCTTATGACTACTGCCCAAGGACTTTCTTTTACTCATGCCCAAGATGACAATTTCCCACGTCTGGCCCTGCAATGACACACGCTAAGGAAAAGGTATAGAAGGACCCACACTTCTGCATAGGAATTTGCCCACATTCTGTCTGTAACTCCACTAGGTCTTCAGAGACAACCTATAATTTTACTTCCTCCATTAAAAAAAAAGATCTTGGCCAGGCGTGGTGGCTCATGCTTGTAATCCTAGCACTCTGGGAGGCTGAGGTAGGTGGATCATTGGAGCTCAGGAGTTCGAGACCAACCTGAGCAAGAGCGAGACCCTGTCTCTACTAAAAGTAGAAAGAAATTAATTGGCCAATTAACAATAAACATAGAAAAAAAATTAGCCAGGCATGGTGGTACATTCCTGTAGTCCCAGCTACTTGGGAGGCTGAGGCAAGAGGATCGCTTGAGCCCACGAGTTTGAGGTTGCTGTGAGCTAGGCTGGTGCCACGGCACTCTAGCTCGGGTAACAGAGGGAGACTCTGTCTCAAAAAAAAAAAAAAAAAAAAAAAAAACAGAGATCTTGAGTGCCTAATATAGAATTGGTACTGGACTGAAATGATAATTATGCCAAGGCCACCATCTTGAAGGAGCTCAGATCTGTGTGGAGCATGGGCAGAATTCAGTATTGTAATATCTGTCTTGCAATAGATGTGAAAAGTACTCTACTGCCAGCACCATGGTATGGACAAAGGGCTACGGGAGCAGAGAACAATGAATTCATCCTGAGTTGTTAAGGAAGGTTTCAACAAGGTGGCAGTAGAGCAAAGACCTTGAAGGCCAAGAAGGAAAAGGAGGCCTTCAAAGATAAAAAATGTACATTTCTCCCAGGACAACATGGCCTCCCGTTTAAAGAAAATCCCCATTTCATACCATGGCCTATAAATTCCTCCGCAGTCTGGCTCCTCCTGCCTCACTCTCCAGTCTCATCCTCTCCCACTTTCTCCAGCACCTCTACACCAGCCACATCGTACCAAACAGGGCAAGCTCTTCCTGCTGCGGGTCTCTGCCTTCACTGTTTGCTCCACTTGGGTGCACTTTCCCTGAACCTTCCTATCCTCTCACCAGGTTTTCAGCTTAGAAGTCTCCTCCTTAGAGCAAGCTTCTCCTATCTCCCACACCAAACCAGCTACCTAGGTACAATCATATCACCCTGTTATAATTTTGTGCAATGCAATGAACTTATCTTCTTAAGCGATACTTGTGTGCATGTGTGTGTATATATATATGTTGTCTCCTTATCCAAGCTTTTTGCAAGCGGGGACCTGAACTGCCTTCCTCACTGCTATCGTCCCAGTGCCGGGAACAGTGCCTCAAGCACAGAGTAGATGCTCATCAAATAGTTGTAGAATGAAGTGGATAAACAAACAAAGGCATGAGCAACGCAGTGTTTTCCGAATGAGGATGTGGCATGGAGACATGGAAATGCACCATATGTTTGAGGAACAGCAAGCTGTGGCAGCTGGCAAGAGTAAGCCTGGGAGGGACATGAGGTCGGCAGTGTTGGGAGTGTACTGTCACTGTGGTCAGAGGCAGACTTTATAGCTCAGAATGGAATGCCCTTTTATCTCCTGGCTACAGGAGCCAAGGGTCATTTTTAAGTAGGGAGTGTTGTGATTGGATCCCATGACTTTAAAAAAGCCATTTTGGTCATGGTGTGGAGTCTGGGCACTGGGGTGTGGGTGGATATTGGGAGGGGGAACTGCAGATAGTTTAATCCAAGCAAGAATTGATGACAGATTGACTTTAGAGCAGCATTTGACTGGTACAAATAGAAAGTGAAGAAAGAGACATTTCTGAGGCAACATTGCTGGGACCTGGGGACTCGCACGCTGCAGGGCTTTGAGGGAGACACCATGCACATAGGGGAAGCACTAGAAACGCAATTTTAGTTTTGGGTACATTGAGTTGGAGGTGCCTGGGGAACACCCTTCTCTGAATCTCTAGGAGTTGTGCCACCACCACAGTGTTCCTCCTACCCTTTTCTCTTTTCTTTCCTGTTTTGAATCACTTCCACAAGTCATGAATGCGCCTTGCTTCTCAGCATGCTGGGGCACTGTGCCAGCAGGCCCTGCATTCCTGAGGAAGGGACAGGGTTCTAGTCTGGACGGTTTGGCAGTGGCCACCCCAGGGGGCGGCTCCCTGACAGGAAGGAAGGCAGGCACGCCTGCTGGCGGGGCACACATAGGAGCTTCCTCTGCTGCCACAGGTGCCTAAGGCCAGCTGCTCCTGCCCTCAGGCTCAGGTCAACAGGATGGGACAGCCCAGGCGGAAGGAAGCCTACAGGGAGGGACACCCTGCAGACAGAGGCAGGGGCGTGGGGTGGAGGGGGCAGGAAGAGCTGCAGGGCAGCTGAGCTGGCGCCCCTCCAGCAGATGCAGGACAGTAGTGACAGGCCATTCGGTTTTCATCTCCGTCCTGGGTCTCTCTGGCCCAGGCCAATGGTATTATCATTACTATTGTTGGCTAGCCTGGGCCTAAGATATGCCAGAAGGAACCACTGGAAGACGGTCATAGATTTGGCAGTTTCTAAAACGATTAACTCCCTTTCTAGACTTATTCTGTGGTTTGGGGAAAGAATACTTGCATTATTAGCCTTTCAGTTACAGAGAAGTGAGATTGCTTGCAGGAAGGACAGTGATCTCTGCCTCCTGTTCAGCTTGTCCAAAGGAGATAAAATATCTGCTTTGCTTTAAGTCCCATTATCACTATTCCTCTCCCCAACAACAGCTGCTGTGAACGGGCGCGAAGGGCCAAAAGGGGGCAAACAGCGCCGAGACGGAGCCATGGGCTTTCCTGAGCAGGAGGCCCCATCCCCAGTCCCTGGCGCAGCACACGGGCGGGTTTCCTTTCAGAAACCCAGCCTGCCACCGACTGGCTGGAGGAGTGGGTGGGGTGGTAGTGGTGGGGGCGGTTTCAGGGGACAGAGTGTCTTTGACCTGGCCAGTAACCCCGCCTCCAGGCGTGTCCAGCAGGAGCCTCGAGATCCTAGGACACCCCTCCCCACCCCATCCCCACAAGCGGTTTCCAGGCTGGGCGCTTCCAGAGGCCTTGGGTAGGGGTGGGCTGGGGAAGGTGGGGTCTACCTTTGAAACAGCTTATAGACTGCAATTTAAACTTCAACTACACTGAACTCAAACTCGATTCCGCAGCGCCAGGGAAGGATAAAAGCGCGGGTCTACAGCACCCTACCACGCCATTGGTCCAGTTCTCCGGGGCTTCCTGCAGTGCTCACACCATCCTCTCGGTTGCCCAGGAGGAAGGCTAGGCTGGGCGGGGCGGGCAGGGGCGGGCGCTGCTGCCGGCGCTGCGGATGGGAGGGCGAGCCTGCGCCGACGGTCCGGGCGTGGGCGGAGGGCGCGCGGGCAGGTGTCGGCTCAGTGACTGGGTTCCCCCCGCCCCCACACCCCGCCCTGGTGCTTCCCATGGCTCAACTACGCAAAACCCAGCAAATGTCTCAGAAATGCAGCTCAGTCGAGCACCGGGCTCTGTGTTCTCGCCAGACACGCAGGAGGACGGCGCTTCCAATGCAAATCTCTTGGCTCGAGCCCCTCGGCTTGCAGCCACCGCCTCCACCGCCCGCCTGGCGTCCCGCCCACTCCGTGGCGGGCCGAGCGGAGGCCGGGAGCCGCGGGGACTGGGCGGGGCGGGCATCCCTCCCCACCCCCCACGTGGGGCCGGCCCTCCGTAGTGCCCGGGCGCGCCGCCGTCGCTGCGCCTCCGGGTTAGGACCCCGCCCGCGGCACCGCCCCCTAGGCCGGGGCTGGAGACTGGCGGCGAGGGGTGGGCGGGGGGCGAGGGGCGTCTCTGAATCTGGTGGCTGCGGAGTTCCCCCAGGCAGGGCCGAGGGAACACGCTGCCGGGGATTGTGTACACGCTCCACTGACACAAGCTTCACGCTGCCGGGCAGCCGCTGATCACGCGTGGCCCCGCGAGCCCATTGGCCGGTGCCTCACACACCTTTGCCGCTGATTGGCCGGTCTCAGGCTCCGCCCCCACCCCCGCCCGCGGCGCGGGGCTGGCTGAGCGGCTACCTGAATGGGGAGGGGGCAGACGGCGCGGAGCGCGGCGGTGGCGGGAGCGGCGTCGAGTGTCTCCGGGAGCCCGTCTGTGGCCAGGCATCCCACAGCCTAGCAGCCAGTCAGCTCGCCGCCGGCAGCCACGCAGCCAACCATGCTCAACTTCGGCGCTTCTCTCCAGCACACTGCGGTAAGTCACTTGGGGATGCCCCTGTCCTTCCTTGCCTCGTCGTAGGAAGGGGTCAGCGGGGGCGCGAACCCTGAACACCTGACAGCAGCAGCGCCTGAGAAGCGGGGCTGCAGCAGGGTCGCGGAGAGGGAAGGGGCTTCGTGCCTGCAGACTTAGGCATTAGTGAGGGCGTGTGTGGTGGGCACGGGGTCAGATGAGGAGCACAGGGATTTGGAGACGGGGGAGGGCTCTTACTCTGGGGGTACTGAGCAGGGGAAGGGGCAGCTCTGCAGAGAGACCTCAGGAGGCAGGTGAGGGGGAGGATGACTGTGGAGGGGCGGGAGCAGTGGGGAGGGGGCTGCTGCCCTGGCGGCGAGGTTAGGGGAAGGTGTGGAAGGGGATTGTGGTGGGGAGACACGCGGGGGGGGGCTACCCTGCACCTGGCACGGGGGAGAGATGCCCTCGTCCGAAACAGGAGTGCGACCTAGAGTGGGAGGGGGCTGCTTGCAAGCATTTGGGGGGCGAGGTGTCCACCGGAGAGAAGAGTGAGCTGCCCATCTTGGGGGTCTGAACAGAGGCTTGCAAGACGGGGACTGTCAGCTGAGGACCACGGGGAGGGGGCTGCTCAGCAGATAGCCCGGGGCTGGGGGAAGGGGCGCTTGGCGTCGGCGTGGGGGATGACATGCGGGCCGGGCAACCGCCAAGGGGGTCGCGTTGCCTCCCACCCCGGCGTCAGGAGGGGACTCTCAAGGCAGGGGCAGGTGGCCGCCATCTGACGACCCTTTGGAAACGACCAGAGAGTGGGAAGCGGGACCCGGGAGCTAGGGCGGGAAGGTGGGCGGGGGAGCCGGGCCGCGAGACGCGGGGGAGCGCGTCTGGAGCCGGGGCCTGTGGGGGCTGCACGTCTGGGAACCCGTGGAGACGCGCGGCGGGCGGGGGCCGGAGCTGCCGGAAGCCGCGGGGAGGGGGCGCGCTTCTGCCGGGAGAGACGGGGTGGTCTGAGGTCCCGTGGGCAGCGTGGGCGGGAAGCGCCCAGGGCTTGGCCGGGTCCCCGGGGGCTGCAGGCAGGAGGAGGGCGGCGGCCGGGTTTCCGCGGGGACCCGGCTCCTCCTCCCGCAGCTGAGCAGAAGGCCGGGGGTGGGCCGCGAGCGGGTGCGCCCGGGGAGCTCTCGTCCCCGAGTGACCCAGCCCCGGCCTCCGCCAGGGGCGGGAGCGAGGCCCGGCCCCGCTGTCGGTTCCTAAGGGAACGGCGGCTCGCGGGGAGCTGGAAGGGGCGGGCGTCTCCGGGAGCCGGGCCCGCGGCCCCGCCCCTCCCCACGGGCCCGGCGCGAACTGCCGGGCGGTTGGCGGCGCCTCCCGCGGCCCCTCCCCGGGGCCGGCGCGCGGGCGGGGGCCCGCGCCTCAGGAAGTAGGGGAAAGGTGACGGCGCGGCAATTCCCAGTTCACGTTTCCTGCGCCGCCCGGAGCAGCCGCTGATCACGCTTTGTTCACATGCCTCGCCCCCTCCTCCCCGCGCCCCCGCCCCGCGCCGCGCAGCCAATCCGGGCCCGGGCCGCCGCGCCGGCTGGCCAATGGCGGGGGCAGGGGCGCGGGGACGTGCGAGCGGCGAGGAATGTTCCCGGTGACTCACCCGCGAGCCTCAATGAGGTTAGGGCGGCCCCATCCGTCTGTCCTCGCCAGCGAGGATCTCCCCCGCCGTCCGCCCCCGCCCCTCGTCTGCCTCCGCGGCCCGCGCCTCCGCCCGCGCTTCCCTTTCCTGCCTCGCGCCCCACTCCCTTTCCTCCCTCCCTCCCCGCTTCCCTTTCCTGTGCTCCCCAGCTCCCGCTCTCCTCGCCTGCTGCCCGCCTGCCTCTTCCTTTCTGCGCTTTGGCGTCTGGAGGCTTTTACACACGCGCGCGCTGTCCATTGCCGCTTACATAAAGGCGGGCGCGATTATGCAATTGCATTGTTAGCGATATTTCAAGAGCAGTAGCTTTTCTTAGGATTTCAACGTGAAGAGATCATGCGTTTTTTTTAAAAAACAATCATTCAATAATACGTTGCAGCATAAAGAAGGTTGTTCATTATTTTTACACAATCTCTACTTTGACCAAACGAATCTGGACAGGTTTTTTGTTAATGGAAAATGAAAAAGATGTACCATTTTTTAAAAGTGTAGTTCAAAGAAATTTGATATAAAACATTAGGTAGAAGGAGTTGTACAGATAAATAGGAAGATGTGGTTATTTTCTTTTGTCATCAAGCAGTTCTTTAAGAAATTAGAATAGATTCTGTTTTGACTATTGCAGACTCTTTATAGCAGGGTTTTTGCAAATTCCGAGTAGGATATTAAATTTTCTGATTATCCGGTTTTTATTATTAATTGTATTAGCCAAAGTTAAGCATAGCATTGTGTCAGATGGATCCAAAAAAGGGAACGAACATGAAGAGGTTGAAACTTGACTAAAATAAAGCTTTGGGATTTTTTCCACATATTTTGCTTGATCTCTCTTTACCATAGATAATCAAATTATCAAATAATTTTAGATTTCCAATAACCTGATATAATTTTAACTTAAAAGAAACCCTGAGGATCCCTTTTCCTTCGACTTTTTACCCCACAGTGCAAAGTGGACTTCCCAAAGGTCAGATCCATATCAACGGGCCAGAGCTCTGTCTACTACACTTTGTCATTATAAGAAAATACTGGCTTTCTTTCCACATCAAAAGATCTCATACTATACCTATAGTATTGATAAAAGATAACTTTTTTGCACAGTCCTGCCTTAGTTATTTTGTCTGACCCCTGTTGCAGGTGTCCACTCTGGAAAGACTATAAAACAATATTTTTTCTTCTAAGCCAAATGTTTTCCTTTTTCTGGATCCCAAGTGCATTAATAACTCTGGTCTAGGTCCCCTTCCTGGTAGGTGGTAAGGTGTTCCTCTCTAGCTTGCAAGGATATCAAATGTTCAAGCTAAGTGTGAGCTGAAGAATGAGGAAGATTTTATTACCACTAACACTAAGTCAGGTCACCTACCTGACCAGTGTAGCTGAGCTTTCTAAGTATCAGAGTAGGGGCCAGAGAAAAATTATTTCAAATTTTAACTTGGAAGGTTGTACAAGTTGTAGACAAAAAGAAAAAAGAAAGTGTACATTCCTGTGTGTCAAAAAGTATGCTTATAAGCTTTAATCTTTTCTTGTTATAGGAGGAGAGAATGGAAATGATATCTGAAAGGTCAAAAGAGAGTATGTATTCCTGGAACAAAACTGCAGAGAAAAGTGATTTTGAAGCTGTTGAAGCACTTATGTCAATGAGCTGCAGTTGGAAGTCTGATTTTAGGAAATACATTGAACACAGACCTGTGACACCAGTATCTGATATGTCAGAAGAGGAGAATCTGCTTCCAGGGACACCTGATTTTCATACAATCCCGGCATTTGTAAGCACTATTATTTTTTAAGATGTAGGAAAATTATTGAATTTCATATAACTTACTTAACAAACTAAATTTCTCATGCTGTTGCTTGTATATTTCTCTTCTCTACAGTGTTTGACGCCACCTTACAGCCCCTCTGATTTTGAACCCTCTCAAGCGTCGAATTTGATGGCACCAGCGCCATCTACTGGACATTTTAAAGCACTTTCAGATGCTGCCAAGCCTCATGTTGCTGCGCCTTTCAAAGAGGAAGAAAAGAGCTCAGTATCTGACCCTAAACTCCCCAAGGCTCAGGCCACAAGTGTGATCCGTCACACAGCTGACGCCCAACTATGTAACCATCAATCCTGCCCAGTGAAAGCAGCCAGTATCCTCAACTATCAGGACAATTCGTTTAGAAGAAGAACCTACCTAAATGTTGAGGCTCCAAGAAAAAACATACCATGTGCTGCTGTGTCACCAAACAGATCCAAATGTGAGGGAAATGCAGTGGCGGATGTTGATGAGAAAACAAATGCTGCACTTTATGACTTTTCCGTGCCTTCCTCAGAGACAGTCATCTGTAGGTCTCAGCCAGCCCCCTTGTCCCCACAACAGAAGTCAGTGTTGGTCTCTCCACCTGCAGTATCCCCAGGGGGAGTGCCACCTCTGCCGGTCATCTGCCAGATGGTTCCCCTTCCTGCAAACAACCCCGTTGTGACAACAGTCGTTCCCAGCACTCCACCCAGCCAGCCGCCAGCTGTCTGCCCACCTGTCGTGTTCATGGGCACTCAGGTACCCAAAGGTGCCCTCATGTTTGTGGTGCCCCAGCCCGTCGTGCAGAGCCCAAAGCCTCCAGTGGTGAGCCCAAATGGAACCAGACTCTCTCCCATTGCCCCTGCTCCTGGGTTTTCCCCTTCAGCAAAAGTCACTCCTCAGATTGACTCATCGAGGATAAGAAGTCACATCTGTAACCACCCAGGATGTGGCAAGACATACTTTAAAAGTTCCCATCTGAAGGCCCACACAAGAACGCATACAGGTACCAACCACTTCATGTTTGTGTCTTTAATGTTTAAATGTATAAGTGTGAAGAGTGTTTAAATGAAGAGTCTTGGGCTGCGATCACAGATATACACCCTAGTTCAGTGGGTGATACTTACCAGTGCAAGGTCCTCTAAAAGACTTGTATTAAGGTGCTTTTGTTTTAATTTCTCAAATGATTCTGTAAATGTTTGAGTACTAATAGAGTGTCTTTAAAGCCTTTGAAACACAGTTGTTGAGGTCAGAAAATCTTTTCACTTTTGGCTTTTTTAATTTAAGAGACAGGGTCTTGCTGTGTTGTCCAGGCTGATGTCAAACTCCTGGGTTCAAGCCGTCCTCCCACCTCAGCCTCCTGAGTAGCTGGGACTATAGGCACGAGCCACCACACCTGTCTGGCTTCTATAAGGGGAAGATTTTTATAAATGTGATAGAGTGACAAGTTGAAATTGGAACAATACACATTTAATACTCATTTGAAAGTTTATTAATTTTATTAATTTTTATTTTAAAATGTGTCTCCTGGTATATCTTTAGATCTAATTGAACAAATCGTATTCAGCAATTTAATAAATGTATAACAATGATCTGAACTTCTTCCTTTCAGGAGAAAAGCCTTTCAGCTGTAGCTGGAAAGGTTGTGAAAGGAGGTTTGCCCGTTCTGATGAACTGTCTAGACACCGGCGAACCCACACAGGTGAGAAGAAATTTGCCTGTCCCATGTGTGAGCGGCGGTTCATGAGGAGTGACCATTTGACCAAGCATGCCCGGCGCCATCTGTCAGCCAAGAAGCTACCAAACTGGCAAATGGAAGTGAGCAAGTTAAACGACATTGCTCTACCTCCAACTCCTGCTCCCACACAGTGACAGTTCAGAAAGAGAAGAATCAGAACTCACTTTGGTCACAGCTGGCAGCCAGTGGTGATGTAAAAATGTTTCCACTGCAAGTCTGTGGCCCTCCAATGTGGGCTTAGAGCAGAAGCCCCACGGCCTGGTGTGAAGGCCCAGCCTGGGTTAGATGACAAGAAGGGCTTTGGCCACAGGCAGGTCACAGAATGGCAGGTTTCTTTTCTTATCACATAAGAGAGATGAGAAAGATTTTATTCCTTTGAATATTTTTGAAGGTTTCAGATGAGGTTGACACAGGTAGCACAGATTTTGAATTTGTGTGCACATTTGTTACTTTTGCTGTTTATACTTGAGACCAACTTTTCAATGTGATTCTTCTAAAGCACTGGTTTCAAGAATATAGAGACTGGAAATAAACATTACGGTACAGAGATGGAGGTGTAAAATCAGTTTGTATTATTACAAATATTGTCATCTTTTTCTAGAGTTATCTTGTTTACTATTCCTAGTCTTTCCAGTCAACTTTGTGGGTGTAGTTATTAAATATATCTAGAACCATCATTTTTACACTATTGTTAATATTTGGAATTGAAAGGCTGTATATTGCTAAGAGGGCCCAAAGAATTGGAATCCTCCTTAATTTAATTGCTTTGAAGTATAGCTACAATGTTTTTTTGCATTTTTGTTTTGAAAGTTTTAAGAAGTGACTATATCTAGGCATTTTATTATGCTTTGGACTTTAGTTTGCCTGCAGTTTCTTGTGTAGATTTGAAAATTGTATACAAATGTGTTTTCTGTAGACTCTAAGATACACTGCACTTTGTTTAGGAAAAAAATCTGAGGATGAAAATATATTGTAAAAAAGGGATATCAAGAATTTTAGATAACTCCTTGAAAAAGATGGCTTATGTCATCAGTAAAGTACCCTTATGTTATGAGGATATAATGTGTGCTTTATTAAATTAGAAAGTTAGTGACCATTATTCAAAGATGGACAAATGTCCTGTTAATTTATAGGAGTTTGGGTGGATTTGGAGGTAGGTGGGTAGAAAAATTATTATTAGAACATTCACTTTTGTTAACAGTATTTCTGTTATATTCTGTTATATAGTGGATGATATACACAATGGTAAAACAAAAGTAAATTGGTCAAAATATATAGTGAAAAGTGTCATTATCTCTTCCCATTTAACATTTTTCTGTATATTGAGTGTAGATTTCTGACATCAAAACTTGGACCCTTGGAAAACAAAAAAGTTTTCTCTTAAATAAAAGAAGATCCTTGTGACTTACAATTTGCACAATACTTCTTTTGTTGTACTTTATATCTTGTTTACAATAAAGAATTTCCTTTGGTATATATAATTGGTTCATTGTGTTTATTAAAAACCATTCTCATTCTCACCTTGACCTTGATCACTTATACTATCCAAGGACTTAGTATCTGAATTTCTCTAAGAGTCTCATTTAGATTTTGAACTGTAGGAATATGTCTTTAAAATGAATCAATTTAGAAAGTATACAATGTGAGGCCAGATATCTATGTATATATTTGGTGAGGTAACGTGTGTGCCAGCCAGTTTTAAGAAGCCACATTTTAATTTTTAAACATTCTTGTACATTTTGATGATTTGGGGTTGAAAGATAGCTCTGGCTCTCAGCAAAGTCATATTAAGTGGCATTTAAGTTAAAGGGAAAACCACAGTGAATAATTAGAAGCAATGACACTGCTGTGGCGAATGAAAAGAATGCCGACTTATTACATAAAAAGTAAATTGCTCACCTCTAGAAGTTAAATTAACTCAGACCATTAAGTGATACCTTAAATACAATAAACATTGGTACTTTAGCTGCATGAAAGGCAATCCACCACTGAAGACAAACACTTGTTAGTCACTCATCAGTAGAAAGAACTAGGGGGCTGTCTGTAGATGCTACTTCGTGTATGGAGTATAACTTTAGTCGATTACCATTTTAGTTCGCACTGAAATCCCCTGTGATCATGAGAATATCTTCCCCAATACCCAACTTAACCGCTGACCCAGTGTCTGGCCCACTGTGGAACACCATGGTAAAGAACAGTGTTCTCACATGGCACCAGTTGTAGGACAAGTGTCTCAAGTCATCTGTGCACCTATCGCTACTTTTCTTGGAAACTTAATACCACTTAAATACGACACAGCTGCTTAAGAGAGACCTTGCCATTCTGCAGCCCTGATGTAGCTTCCGTTGAGAACCTGGACCATCCTAATCCCTCTGGAGTTCCTTATAGGTACAAGTCTCCACAAGTGGAATGGAGGAAGATGACTGATAATACTCTCTGCCTAGCCCAATTCGCAGCCCCTTGTAATTCTGTGGCCAGTGGAACAGTGTCACCTGGTTGGTGTGCTCTTCCCAGTCCTACTTGGCATCTGAGGCTTTTCCTTAGGGATCTTATAAATAAATCATTCAAAGAAAGTTATTTTTGAGTTAAATGTGGTTGCAGGCTCTGATCTTGAAAAAATTGCCCAGAAACAAGTATATTTGTAGCATGTTATGATAATGTCATTAGCGTAGCCTTAGCATTTCAATTCTGATTGTTTCCTGTTTTTATACGTTAGGATGAACTATAAGAAATTGCTGGTATTCAGCTGTCCTCTTTTAGTAGTTAATTCCTTTTTAGATAATTTCAGACTTAGAGAAATGTTCAGAGAGTTCTAATATACCCTTTATCCACTTCTGATAACATTTTACATAGCTGTAGAACATTTATCAAAACTAAGAAATTAACCTTGGTATAATATTATTAACTAAAAGTACAGAACTGATTTGGATTTCACTACTGTCTTTTTTCTATTATAGTCCCTAACCCAGGATCTCAAATTGCATTTAGCTGTCAAATCTCTGCAACCTCCTCCAATCTGTAGTAGTTCCTCAGTCTTGTCTTTAGAACAGTACTTGTCACTTATTTTCCAGAATGGCCCTCAATTTGGGTTTGTCTGATGTTTATTCATGATTACATTGAGACTATGCATCAACTGGGGCAGTCACCCAGAGTGATAAAGCCCTTCTCAGTGCACCGTACCAGCGAACACATGAAGCCGATCTGCATTGCTGGCAAAGCTAACCTCACGTGGCTAAGGTGATGTCTGCTGGAATTTTCCACTATAAACTTACTACTTTTCTCTTTATAATTATAATTATTAAAAATGTGTGGGTTTTTTTTTCTTTTTTCTTTTCTTTATTCTTTTGGTAGAGATCAGGTCTCATTCTTGCTCAGGCTGGTCTTGAACTGAGTTCAAGTGATCCTCCCACCTCGGCCTCCCATAGTGCTAGGATTACAGGCGTGAGCCACTGCACCGGGCCTATAATTATTAAAAATTTGGAGGGAGATACTTTAAGACTATGCAAATAACCTGTTTTCTGCTTAAACTTTTCCCCATTCATTTTGTATCCTCACATCTTGCCTGAGGTGATTACTACTGTGATATGCTAATTCCTTTATTGTTTATTAATTGGAATTCTTCTGTAAGAAAGCGTTGTTGCTTCTCCATTATTCAGTTATTTATGTCAGCAGGGACTTGGATATTTATGTCATTCTCTGAGTTATAACGCTGTACTTATTTTGTGACTCAGTTCTTCCAACTTTGACCCTTGTTAGCTCCTTCAGTATTCAAGCATTTTTGATAACGGAGATGGAAATTCAACCTATCTTTTTCTCACTGGAATGAGAGTCGTTTGGTATTAGTGATTCCCCTTTTTAAAAATACCTGCATTAAACACCCTGTCTAATCCAGCATTTCTCACTCATGGTACAACTGGCCCTGACTGGTCTCCCTGCCTCTGGTCTCGTCGTCTTCTTACTGTCCAGTCTCCTGACTACAGAGTCCTGAAAATGCAAATCCAACCATGTCACTTCCCCTGTTTAAAACACTTCAGAAACTACCCAGTGCTCTCAGGATAAAACCAAGCTTCCATAACAAGATCTGGAACAGTGCTGTCTAATAGAAATGCAATGTAAACCACATACATAATTTGAACTTTTCTGGTAGCCACATTAAAAAAAGAAAGCAATTAATTTTAACATTTTTATTTAATCCAAGATATCCAAAATATTATCATTTCAACATATAATTAATATAAAATTGTTAATGAGACAGACATATTATACCTTTTTGGTACTAATCTTTGAAATCCAGTCTTTGTTATATGCTTACAGCGCAGATCCACTGGGACTAGGCTCATTTCAAGTGTGCTGAGCAGATCTACCTGCTCCACCCGGTTTCCACCAGTTGCCATAGCACCTCTACCTTATTCTCTACGCTGTGTCCAAGCCCTGAGCTTTCACACATGCTATTTCTTCTGCTGGGAAGGTTTCTCCTGCCCTTCACCTTGACATTTCCACTATCATAACAATCACTATCCTTTAATGAAATTGCTGAGTGTCTTTTACCCTTGACTGTAAAACTCCTCGAGGACACGGACCTGGGGTTCTTGCTTACTGCTATATCACCAGCATCTAGCGCAGTGCCTCACACATAGCAGGGGCTTAATACATTTTGTCAAACTGAAAATTGAGCCAAGAGGAAGCCTATGTGATTTTAGGGAGGGAGAACAATTAGGAAGTTGATATATGACCTACAGTATACCAAGGCAATGAGAAGCTGAAAACTGCCTTTTTCTTATTCCCATAATTCCACACTAGTGCTAGAAGGACCCTTTATGTACTCTACCTTCCAAACTCTTACTGAGTCTCCTGGCATTTAGGTTCTCTTCGTTGCATTTTCAAGAGAGCAGGGAAGAAATTTGATCAAGACAGACATACAGGAGGTTCACCAAGGCCAGTCATGTGAGTCTAATGCCTCAGCCTGGAATGGCTGAGAAGTGTTGCCTCAGTTCACCCTTTCTCTCTGGAAGACGTTCAGAATGAGGCAGGGATGGACATGGAGACTTTCTTCAAGGGCACTGGGCAATCAATGGAACCTTGGAGCTAGGGGAGATCTTTTGGGAGATGACATCAGGGGACACCTTAAGGAAATCGTTCTTCTGGAGATGTCCCACTGACTTGGTTCTGGTGCCTTAATTCAGTCCTGGCATTTTTCTGACCAACTTAAGACCAACTTGAGAAATGACAAGAGTTGGTTCTCAAATAGCACTTGCCTGTAATTTTCTATACTGGTAGCTGTGCCCCGGAGAAGGTATCAGTGTCAGGGAAACAGCACTGATCGAATTAAAAGACCTGGTGTAGGCCAGCCGCGGTGGCTCACGCCTATAATCCTAGGCCTCTGGGAGGCCAGAGGTGGGCAGATTGAGCTCAGGAGTTCGAGTCCAGCCTGAGCAAAAGCGAGACTCTGTCTCTACTAAAAATAGAAAAGAAATTAGCTGGACAACTAAAAATATACAGAAAAAAATTGCCAGGTGGGGTGGCACATGCCTGTAGTCCCAGCTACTTTGGAGGCTGAGGCAGAAGGATTGCTTGAGCCCAGGAGTTTGAGGTTGCTGTGAGCTAGGCTGACGCCACGGCACTCTAGCCCGGGCATCACAGCGAGACTCTGTCTCAAAAAAAAAAAAAGACCTGTTATATTGGTTAGGGTTCTCCACAGAAACAGAACCAACAGAAAAAAGAGAATGTGTATGTGTGTATATATATGTATATATATAATATATATGAGAAAGATTTTATTATAAGGAAATGGCTCATGTGATTTTGGGGACTGACAAGTGCTAAGATCTGTAGTTGGCAAGTTAGAGACCCAGGATGGCTGATAGTGTAGTTCTAGTCCAAATGGCAGCAGGCTCAAGCCCCAGGAAGAGTCCATGTTAAGGCAAGAAAACAGTAATATTCCAGCCTGAAGGCAGTCAGACAGCCTTCTTGAGTATGGAGTTCCTCTTCCTTAACCTTTAGTTCTAACCAGGCCTTCAGCCAATCTAATGGGGCCCATCCTCATTAGGGAGGCAATCTGCTGTCTTCAGTCTACCCACCCAAATGTCACTCTCATCCAGAAACACCCTTGCAGACACGCTTAGAACGTTTAACTGAATATATGGGCATCTTGTGGTCCAATGAAGTTGACACATAAAATTCACCATCACTCCTGGGTTCTATCCTGGTTACATTGATAACTGGTTTATTTCTTGGGAAAGTTGCTTTATCATTGTGGGTTTCAGTGTCCACTTTTAAAAATAGGGCTAAACACATCTGCCTTCATTCAGCTTATAGAGCTGCTGGCAAGCTTAAATAAAGTTATATGCACACAAAAACTCTTGCAAAGTGTAATACATCTGTTTTTGTTTGTTTTTTATAGTCTCCTAAGTAGGTAGGACTACAGGCATGCATCATGACCTACCTAATTTTTTTTTTAATCTTTTGTAGAGATAGGGTCTCACTAGGTTGCTCAGGCTGGTCTTGATCTCCTGGCCTCAAGTGATCTTCCTGCCTCGGCCTCCCAAAGTGTTAGGATTACAGGCATGAGCCACTGCGCCCAGCCACATTCCACATTTGTTGGCATTGTTACAGCACCCATGTCTGGAAACAATTCATGGCAGTGAATACAATAGAATGACCACCTGGGGTGGCTGCCTATTCTAAAAAAAGGGAAGCCACCCAGAATTGGGTGATTAGAGAATTTTGATACCCCAGGTTCCCACACCTCCACCTACATATCTAATTATTTGGGTAACTTATTTACAAAAATCTCATTGCAATGAGGCCAGTCTGATGCGAATAAAAGCACAAAGCATAAAGCCATGGCCATGGACATTTGCTGGTCAGAGCTAAAGCATAGGTACTTGACATTTGATCAAAAGCACAAGTTTCAGGAGGCTGAGGCAGGAAGATCACTTGAGCCCAGGAGTTCAAGGCTGCACTGAGCTATTATCATACCACTGCACTCCAGCCTGGGTCACAGAGCAAAATCCTCTCTCTTAAAAAAAAAAAAAAAAAAAAAAAAAAAAATATATATATATATATATATATATACACAGAGAGAGAGAGAGAGAGAGAAAGAGAAAGCACAAATTTGAGCAGAGTTATCATAGAAGCATCCTATACATGAACTGTTTGTCAGTTCACTGAGTTCTCTTTGTTTTCCTCATAATGACCCCAGCTTGAGTGAATTCTCCAAATCTGAATTCATTACAAAGTGCCCAATCTCAGATGTTCCACCAAGCATGGGGCTAAAAGTGATATAAAGCTTTTGCCCAGAGCTTTAGGAGTCAAAATCCCAGGGGAATGAGGATAAGCATGAGTGACAAAAATGTGTTTGCCCCCAGGAAATTATCAGACCATACCTGTGCCAGGTCTGCCCACATAGTGTGGTCTCACATTGACAGACACAGAATTCCAAAGAAGCACAACTCTCTCATCTTTGGCTTGTTACAATGGAAACAAAATTAAATGGGGTCATCTGCTGTCATAAGCTTCCCCTGCCAATTAGCCTCCTGATCTTGACAGAGGTTAAGATCAGGCCCTCTACTCAATGGATGCCAACAATCCCAGTTTGACCTTGATCTACCCACTTGGCAGTGAGATGCTGAAAGGGAAAAAATACCCCAAAATATAAAAAGGCGATAACCTTCTCTTTCTTTGATTTCCTTGCAAGTGTTTAATTTTTTATTCTAAGCTCATCCACTGGTCAGTAGAGGCACAGCCTGGGATTGGAAAAAATTCATATCAAATTCTGAGAAGAAAATTAAAAGTTAAGAAATAACATGAAGTAAAGAAAAGATGACCCAGTGGTAAGCTTTGATAGAAGCAGTTTCCTATTTCTCTGATTAGATTATCTGAACCCTGAATATCGGTTTCAAAAAGACATCCTTTTAGTTTGCACAGTCTCGTTGAAAAGATAAAAGCAAGTACTGTGTGTTTATTACCACCAGACAAAGTAAACAGTGTGGCCTTGTGAAAGGAACCTTCTCCTGGGGTCATGGGCCCTGTGTGCTGCTATCAGCTCTGAGCTGGCCGTCATGGTGAGCTAAGTAAGCGATTTAACTATTTCATGGCTCTGTTTCCTTATCTATAAAATGGGGATTCTAATGGTCATTTCACCTGGTTTCCAAGATAGAATTAAATTTGAAAACTGGAGGTGGAGGGGACATTAAGAAGGCTACCCAAATGCCAGTAGGGGGTATTGCATTGTCACAACTCAGATGAAATATTAAGACAGAAAAGGACCCTATAGGTGTGCTGGCAATCTGATGTCAATATAGAAATTGTCGTACTGGGGTCCCTCTTAGGAAAAAAGCTCAAATTTCAAATGTTGACAAAATCGGGATGGAGCAATGTAGTGACCACTTCCAAGATGGCACCCAGGGAATTTTGCTCTTCAGTATTCATGCCCTTGTGTAGTCTCCTCCCATGCTATCTAGGGCTGATCTATGGGACCAAATGCTGCTGAAATGATGGTGCGAAATTTCCAAGATGACTCAGATGACACTGTGGTCTCTAACGTGCTCCCTCTTGGATTGCTCACTCTAAGTGAAGCCAGCTGCCACTCAAGCAGGACACTCAAGCAGCTTTATGGGGAGGTCTACATGGGGAGAAAATAGACATTTTGTCCACAGCTTGTACTATCATGCTAACCACATGAAAAAGCCACCTCCAGTCTCAGTCAAGCCTTCAGATGACTGCAGCCCCAGCTGGCATCTTGACTGCAACCTCCGACAACTGTAGCTGAACTATCCAGCTAAGCCACCTCTAGATTCTTGTCTTACAGAAACTGTGACAGATAATACGTGTATATAATTATTTTAAGCTATTACATTTCAGGATAATTTGCTAAAACAAATTTACAGCAAATAATACAAGCAGTGAAGTATCCCTACAGAGTAGGCAGTAAGACCCCAAGTCCTAAAATAAAGACCACATTCAGTTTCGTCCAATTTCCAGGCTGACTTTAGCTCTCTAATTGGACAATATATTTTGGGGAGAGGCAAGATACAGAAACAGTGGGCATATAGGTTTTAAGGATTTCTACTAATTGATACAATAGTATCAAAACTTCTAAGATTTGATTACTTTTTTTAAAATAGAAAAGTGTCTGATATACTGATAGTATTATTAATAGTTTGCTAGGTCTGCCATAACAAAGGACCTCAGACTAGGCAAGTTAAACAACAATTTGTTTGCTCAAAGTACCAGAGGCTAGAAGTCCAAGATCAAGGTGTCAATAGGGTTGATGTCTTCTGAGGCCTCTCCCCTTGGCTTATATAGGCCTGTCTTCTCCCTGTGTCTTCATATGGTCTTCCTCCTCTGCCTGAATGTGCCCTAATTTCTTCCTTAACAATGCTACTCATATTGAATTAGGACCTGTCCCAATGACTTCATTTAACCTTAATTAACTCTTTAAAGACCCTATTTCCAAATGCAGTCACATTCTGAGGCACTGGGGGTTAGCACTTTAACATATGAATGTGTGGGTGGGTACACAATTCAGCCCATAACATTAGCCAACACACATCAGTCTATATTGTTCCATCTTAATACACCAATAGCAGTATTGTCTAAACTGGTCTGAAGTGCCTATTTCTAGCATCTGGTAAATTCCCTATGAGAGCTAAGTGCCCCCACCCCTTTATCCCATGTCACGAAGTGACATCATACCCAGTGCAATGTGTAATTCCCAGCCAATAGGGAGACATAATTATCAATTGTGCACTCAGGTATTTCTTAAAGAATAGAGAAATATTCTTTATCTTCAGCAAAGTTTTCCTTCATTACATACTTAAAAGCATTATTTGTGACAATCCCTTTTTTGCCTAATTATCCCAAAAGATAAGCTTGTCCTGCCTTGGACATAAATCAGATTCAGGATCCTCTCTCTGATCACAATATCATTCATGGCATCATGATGATCTTTTATTATCCATGTTTAGGTCAGTTTGATTTTTCTAAGGGATTATATATTCTCTTCCCAAATTTTAATTTAGTTCAACCAGGAAAATTCAATCAAGGCTCTAGTCAGCCTTGCTGGTTATAGTTATACTTGGCCATGATGACTTCAGACACCATTCATCATATCCATTCTATTCTTCATCAGTTTGATTGTAATAAAGATTTTCAAGCAGAAAGGGGCCTGGGTCCCCACACCTGTAGAGATCCTAAGACTGAGTCCCTCAGATAGTTCAGACGCTGCTTTTCATACACATGGTGGCATTGACTTCCCCCTTGTGGCTGGGTGGGGCCATGCATTAGGGCTGGCTAATGGGCTACAAGTGGAAATAACATGTCCACTCCTGGGCCACGGTGTGTAACTGCTAGTGTCAGGCCCTCCAGAGCTCTCTGTCCCTCTACTGTGGTGACCCACAATATTCTGGCTCACCAGCCTTTGTTCTGGAGCAAGTACAACAAGGAATCATGAGAGAACTAAACCTTTGTGGTTTTAAGACATTGTGATTGGAGGGATTGTTTGTTACTGCAGTATAACCTTGACTTCCATGATGTTGTCTGACTAACACAATCCCTTTTGTCTGATGAGGCTGCTATGCTCCAAGTGAATTTATTCCCTTCTACCAAGGACCACTTCTGCATGTCAAGAGGTATTGAAAGGGGTGACTTTAGAGGCCAAAAAGACTTATATAACTCTTCCCCCACCACAATGGGTACCTTATATTTGCACAATTAAGAGGGAGCAGCTTTGCATATTTGGCAGTATCATACCCAATGAGGTTTATCTGAGGTGCAATTATTGCTAATGGGGTGGGGGGAGAAGGAACAGGTTCCAGTTCACTGGATCTTGCACAAAGAAGCTGTCTCTGCTGCAGGGTTTGGGAGTGTTTACCTGGTCTACCCAGACACAGAAGCAAGCTGCCTTGGCCTCCCCCTCATACTCTGCCAGAACCATGGTTGAGCTGGTGGAGACAAAGTAAAGCTTATGAACCACTCTTTTAATAGTTGCAATGACACTGTCTAAATAACACATGAGGCCTTCCTGAATTAATGGCTTAATTTGGGGACTCGCAAGTATTTCATGGTGATAATCTACTCCTCTCTCCTGAAGCATCTTATGAGTACAACAGACAACTGGAAGGTGAAGCCCTCTGGGAGGTGCTGAGGGAAGCAGGGAAGGGCAAGCAGGTAGCCTAGAATTTTGTACTTAGCAGCTCTATAGAGTAGGGAAGAAAGAACGTAGGGCCAGCAATTGCTGCCTGATGCCTGGTTTTGATGGTGAGGATATTATTAATACAGATACTAAACAGGTAAAATGCTGATCTTCTCCCCCAAATATTTTAAGAAAGGCAGAGTAGTATGGTGGTTAAAAGCACAAGCTCTGGACCGTTGGGTTTTAAACCCTAATCCCACCACTTCCTGACTTTGGGCAAGTTAGGAGGAAATATGAGGATGGAACGAATTAGCACATACAAAACACTAGGAACCCTGGCACGCAGCGAGCACCACGTGGAAGTGTTCATGGGAACGACCATGTCTGCATTTCAGTAGCCACAGGGATCTGTCTGGGTTTAAGGTTGACCTATTTGGGATCTATGCCTCCAAGGGCAAAAAAGGGCTTCCTGTTGGAAGATTTTATAGGTACAGTTCTTAGAGTGACGCATGTGCTGTTCAATCATAAAAATTCCAGGGTTAGGCAAGACAGCAGAGTCTCTGACTGTCTGAACTAGGGGGAAAAAAGCTGGAGCTTTAAGCTGGCTCCTTCTCCCCAGGCCTGTTGCTTGGGTGAAGGTTTCAACCTTTTTCCCTGAATCTGAACATTTCTGGAGACTGTTTGATTTTGTTTTCAGGCTTTCTTCAGCAGCTGTGTAGCAAATCCTTTTTAACAGGAGTAATGTGGCTGTGCCCGAACCTCCCTGCATCTCTTGGCCAGTGTGCAGGCACCCTGGGAGGTCTGCAGTGGCCAGCAGCCACTGTGGAGAGAACTGGAGCAAGAACTTGGCTCCAGCCCTGACTCCTCTGCTCCAGTTTGGCTGGGTTAGCACAGGGCCTGCCCAGTGGCCACGTCTGGAATGGAGGTTAATGGGCAAGAACTGCTTTAGGTCAGGCTGCTCCTAGGAAACCAACCCAGCCCCAGGCTAAACAGCCCCAAGGGAAGATCAGCATGTGCCTTAAAGCACCCAACTCCATTCTCTGCTTGTAAAGTTGAAAACACACCATTGCGATCATGGATTCAAACTATGGCTTCCCCACCCACCTAATCTTGGACATGTTGTTTAACTTCTCTGAGCCACATTTTTCCAAGGAGGTGCCCGATAAATGTTGGTTAACATTGCTATCCTAACTCCCACCTTTCTCCCCACTGCAGTAGCATCCCATCAGTGCCTGTCCTGCTCCTGTTGATTCTCTTGTCTAGAACATCTCTTTCCTCTCCACTGCACACATACCAATCTCGTTCCTAATTACTGCCCACTGCAGGGCAGGGAAAGGGAAGGGCCCACCCCGGAACCACCTGGAAGGAGTCTGTGTCAGTTAACGTGCTAGGGCTGCCGTAACAAAGAACCACAAACCGGCTCCTCAGGCCTGACAAGAGAAAGGAGAGAAGGAAGTAAGAGATGGAAAGAAAAAACAAAACTGCATTCTAGGCAAAGTTCATTGGCCTGAAATCTCCACATCAGTGGACAGGTAGAGCTGCCTGGTGACTGAGGCACCGGCTGTCACCTTTGCTCAAAAGCCTGGGCTTGCCCTCCTAGAGCGCGAATGGAGCATACTGGGACATTATTGGGGGTGGGGGGAGGCCAGACACGGCCCTTTTTCTGACATCAGACATGGCACTTCCAACCCTCATCCTCAGGGACCTCTGTTTTCATTGGCGGGTCCTTGTGCCACAGAACGCTGCATCCAGACTGCCTCCCCTGTGGGGAGGCCACAGGGAGCCAGCTGTTCCAGATATTTCTTTCAAAATTCTGTGTCTATAAAAAATGGAACTATAGACAGCAGAATGTTAATAGGACTCTAGGTGGTGGGATCATTAGTGATGTTTTTCTATTTTATACTTTATTTTGTATTTTTCTGGGATTTCCAAATTTTCTAAATGAACATGCATCTTTATAATTAGAAAGCAAGTATGCGAAGATTTCCAAGAGGACTAGAAGTGAGCAAAACTGAAATGTTGAGGGAAACATCTTAATGACAAGCTTTTCAGGAGTGAACCTGCACTACATTTGAAGGAAGAAATTGACGGCAGATCACTTTATTTATTTATTTATTTAGAGATAGGGTCTCACTCTGTTGCCCTGGCTAGAGTGCCATGGCGTCAGCCTAGCTCACAGCAACCTCAAACTCCTGGGCTCAAGTGATCCTCCTGCCTCAGCCTCCTGGGTATCTGGGACTACAGGCACACACCACTGTGCCTGGCTAATTTTTTTCTGTTTTATTTGTTTGGCTAATTTATTTCTTTTTATAGTAGAGACAGGGGTCTCACTCTTGCTCAGGCTAGTCTCAAACCCTTGAGCTCAAGCAATCCTACCGCCTAAGCTTCCCAGAGTGCTAGGATTACAAGCATGAGCCATTGTGCCCGGCTGAGAAATTGATGGCAGATCACTTTATTAAACCTAAGGCTAGGCACAGTGGTTCATGCCTGTAATCCCAGCACGTTGGGAGGCCTGGAGGTGGGAGGATCACTTGAGGCCAGGAGTTCAAGACCAGCCTGAACAACATAGCGAGGCCCTATCTCTACAAAATATTTTAAAAAACCAGGCACAGTGGCACATGCCTGTGGTCCTAGCTACTTGGGAGGCTGAGGCAGGAAGACCACTTGAGCCCAGGAGTTTGAAGCTGCAGCGAGATATGATTGTGCTACTGTACTCCAGCCTGGGCAACAGAGGGAGACCCCATCTCTAAAAAAATAAAAAAATTCTCAGATGCACCAGCATCTCTGTAGATCTGTGAGAGCTTAGGAGACACAGTCAGAGCTGACTTCCATTTTCCTTCATTTTCCATAACTATCATCTTGTCACACGCACTCACTTGAGGAGCATCTTATGTAGGAATGGACCTGAAGGGAAGTACAGGCTTGGAGGCACCATTCTGCACCTTCCCCACCTTAGGGAGCATTCAAGGCAAGTGACACACTGAATAAAAATACGCTGCATGGCCTTAGGTGGGGTGGGTGGCAGAGCTGGCTTGGGCCCCAACTTTCGGCTGTGGAAACGATAGCACCATTCAAGTGGGACGCAGGTGGAAATAAACTGACTGCTCCAATTTGAGCTCCGAGGCATTTTTCAGTGTGAGAAAGAAAAGGTCAAGGAATTTAAAAGACAGGGGAAAAAAATTGTGGCAACTAAAAGTGTTTTTAAAAAATAGCTAGAAGCAAAAATGAGGCAAAACTCAAAATTAGTGTAAGAATATACAACCAGAGGTTGCTGGCATTGAAGAGAAGGAAGAAGACAGCAACACTTGTTGAGTACCACCAATCTGCCAGGCAGTAGGCTAAGGGTTTTAGGGCATATTTGTCTCCTTTTAGCAGGTTAATCACTCTGATGAGGGCCCCAGTGCAGCTGAGGCCAAGGGCCTGATGGATTCAGGCACAATTTTCCTTTCTAAGGGCTTTCAAATTCTCACCAATAAGATTATTCATTTTTGCAGACCACATAAATGGGTGAGGTCTCCAAGAGTCTGTTAAAATGCTCTGGTCATGCCAGTGGGAAGTGTTTATTCAAATGCAGATTCCTAGGCACACTGAACCCACAGAATTCTCTGGGGAGGGTCTGGGGGTACCGGGTGAGCGTTAAGCACAATCATGGTTGAGAGCCATGTGGCCTGCTGCCTTTTCCCAGGTCTGTCCAAGGTCTGAGCAAAGGTGCCAGCCCTGACTTCAGTCCTGGCGCTGGCTCTGCCACTCAGGCGTACAACCTTGAGCCCTGGCTCGTCTCTCTGTACTGTCAGGAAGGGTAATAATAATTTCCATGCGAGGCTGTCAGGAGAACGAAATGAGGTGATAGAGATAACAGAAATGAAGGCGTGTTGAAAGTGAGCTGCTCTCCGCAAATATGAGGCTGTGGGCCTGCATCCAATAATTTCATTAGCTTGGAAGGTTCAAGGCTTCCTGTTCTTGGGAGGGTTAGGTGAGGTTGTGGGAGAGTGGGAAGGGTCTGCAGGTCTGGAAGCCAGAGGTTGTGAGCGGGTGGCCAGAGGCTTTGGCAAACTAGAGCGAGCTTGGGAAGGGCAGACGTTACTGCTGGGAAGCCTGGATGGCAGCTTCGTGTGGTTTAATTGGGGTTAACCTGCCAAGAGTTCCTGTGGCCTCTCTGGGGGCTGGCCCCCAGCACCACAATCCCGGCAAGAGGCGATGTGGCTGTCTGCAAGTCTGAGGCTGGTTCCTAGTCTGGCAAGTTCCAATCCTGAGAGCCAAGCTTGGTTGGTCTGGCAGTTTGTCGGAGAGAGAAGTGTCTGACTGCAGGGTGGCCTTGCTGGGCTTTGGGCCAGAGCTGGGCTGTGCAGATGTGGCTGAGCTCTAGTGAAGGGCAAAGGGAGGTGAAAGGGACAGACCCAGAGATGCCAGACCTCAAGCCAGAGTCCCTGAGGCCTTGCCCTGGCCTAGGCAGGCCTGAGCCCTCCTGGAGACCCTTCCTCTTTGAGCTAACCCTCTACCCCCACCCCCAATGATGGCAAAGCAGCCTCTGGTATTCATTCATCCATTCATGCAGTGATTGCCCATCCCTTACCATTCGTAGACCCTGTGCCAGGCGCTGGGAAGACTGCAGTGAACAACACACCATTCTTCTTTTTAAGTTGTTTATGGTCTAGTGGTTTTTACTCTTGGGTGTATATGGGAATCCCTGGAGAGCTTGTTAAAAAGGCTGATGCCTGAGCCCTAGCCTCAGAGATTCTGAGTCAGCAGGTCTTGGAGGAGAAGAAGGAACCACATATCAAAGAGCATCTCAGAGGACGGTGCTATGGGAGGTCCTCCCCCGCCCCCAGGCTTGCAGAAATGTGGCTCTGGCCTCAGATCCTTAGAGGAGAACCTGGTGAGATTCAGCCTTTGAGAATGTCACCTTTGTTTTTTTGGTTTTTGTTTGTTTGGTTTTTTTTTTACAGGGACCACCCAGGGAATTAGGTTTAGAGGGAGAAGAAGAGGGTGCCCCCTGGTGACCTGGTTGTTGGGAGTTGGAGAAGCGCTTCCTCTGGGTGGGGAACCCGCTTTCCACTAGGAGGGCTCCTTTGCCTGAAGCCTGGCCTCTTCCCAAACGGATTTCCAGCACTCAGCCAGGGAGTTCACACCGTGAGGCCCCTCGCTTTCCAATTGTCAGAGCTGGCTCTGGCTGGTGCCTTTTGGTTTTTTTCCTGGACATCTTGCCCCTCATTTTCTGATCTGGTTTTCTGGCAAACTGTGAGTCTAGGTAATTTTGTAATTCCCACCACTCCAGAATCTCAATATTTCTTTTCAGACTCGGGAAGCTATTGTGATTAATTAACCACATCCACCCTCAAAACCATTTTAATTCAGAATATAATTGGGACGCCTGCTAAGTGTGCACAATGAAATCAGGACTCAGCAAGCTTTAAAATTCTGCATCAAAACTGGAACAAGTATTTAAAAGGTAAATAATCAGGTTTTTAAAATTTTAGTCTGGAGGAAAATTGATTAGTTCTTGTGTCCAGATACATTTGGATAAGATTTTTGCTGTGTTTGGGACAAAGGTCTCCAAGGATCTTGATCCCAATTATTTTTAAGAGTTTTTCTAATATGTTTTTTCCTTTAAAAAATGGGGCATTTCTGAAAAGAAGAAAAAGAAAAAAAAGAGTTGAAAAAACAGAAAGCGAAACTTTCCAAATTGTAGAAAGGTTCAGATGGTTTGTTGAGTTCTTGGGAAAATAGCTCTGGCATGGATTGCGCTGGTTTGGAAAGGACTGGAGACCCAACCAGCGTGGTTGGTGCTGTGCTGGGCTCGGCCATCAGAAGGCCTGGGCGCCCCCAGGCCCTACCACTTACCGTGTGGCCTCAGGCAAGCTTCCTCATGTCGGGGACACTCAGTTCTCTGATTTGTAAAATGGGGAAATGAGGACTGCTTTATAGATTCATTAATGAAGATGAACCCAGATGACCTGTGTAAAGAGTTTAGCACAGTGCTTAACACCGAGATGTACCAAATAAATGCCTACTGTCATCATCACCACCACCACCACCATCATCACCACCACCACCACCATCATCACCACCACCACCACCATCATCACCACCACCATCATCATCATCATCTCTCAATGTTATGAAAGAAGAGGAGAGCGTGTATGAGGAACGTTCAGAGGTCTCTACCACCTCCTTCACTGTTCTCCTGGCTGCAGCCACTCTTCCCCAAAGCAGCCCTCGGAGGGGTTGTAAAGTCACAGCTCTAGCCAGCTGGGCCCCTCCTTTGCCGATTACCACTGGGCTTTGCTGCTTCCACACCCTTCCTTAGGCAATATGTTTCCCTGGAACACCTTCCTTCCACGTCTCTCCCTTTCGGGGCTTTCTAGATCTTCAGGGTCCTATTTACAGGCTGTGTCCCTGATACAATCTTTCAAGCCCCCCCCCCCTTTAAAATGGTGTTTATTCACTCCTTCAATCTTGATGCAATCCACAGGCACTGCTGATTGCCCACCTGAAGGATCACACCAGGTGCAGCGTGAGATACCAGGACCCAAGGGAGTGAGCACAGCCCGCGTCCTCTGGCTGCTCCCGGTCTGGCAGCAGGATCTTTACGCCCTCTGCTTCCTCTCAGCACTGTGTCCATTCCACTCAGGCGCCTGCGCCCCACTTTGCTGTGTGAGGCTGGTGTTTACACGCTGGCTTCCTCCCCTCTTGCGGGGTGGTGTGCAAGGTCTGAGGATGAGCATACACTACCAACGGTCTGTGAAGAGAACTTACATCGCTGAAAAAGTAAACGTGATTCCCTTCTGGATATTCACCCAAAAGAATTGAAAACAGGGACTCAAACTGTGATTTGTACACCCATGTTTGTAGCAGCATTTTTCACAGCAGCTGAATGGTAGCAGCAACTCACGGTCCATTGGCTGACGAATAGACACACAAAGCTCCAGATGAGGCTGGGTGACATAGTGAGACCCCCATCTCTACAAATAATGAAAAAAAAATTAGCCGGGCATGGTGGCACATGCCGAGGCAGGGGGATCACTGGAGCCCAGGAGTGCGAGGCTGCAGTGAGCTATGATGGTGCCACTGCACTCCAGCCTGGGCGACAGAGGGAGATCCTGTCTCTAATTTAAAAAAAAAATTTAATAATAAAATAAATAGCAAATAAATAATAGGGAAATTTTGATACATGCTACAGCATGGATGAACCATGAAAACATGCCAAGTGAAATAAGCCAGTCACAAAGGGACAAATACTGTATGATTTCACTTATATGAGGTACTTTGTCAAATTCACAGATAGGAAGTAGAATGGTGGTTGCCTGGGGCTGTGGGGAGGAGGAAATGAGGAGTTATTGTTTAATGGGTACAGAGTTTCAGTCTGGAAGCTGAAAAAATTCTAGAAGTGGACAGTGGTTGTGGTTGCACAGCAATGTGAATGTACTTAATACCACTGAATTATATACTTATTAAAATGAGCAATTCTGTGTTATGTATATTTTATTCAAAAAAAAAAAAAAAGAAAGAAAACCAAAAAAAGTAAATCACTCAGCCATCTTTCAAACCATCTTTCTCCTGTGTTCAGCCCAAGCCAGCATCTTGTCTGAGTAATGCCTGAGGTTTAAACATGGAGGCCCCGGAGACGCAGGGATTATTATGGAGCAGAGGAGACTGGGGGAAGTAGGACTCACTTCCGGTCCTCCCTGGATACAGGGGTGACAGGCTACAACGTCCATTCACAGAAAACAGAAAAAAGACGTGAGCTTCAACTGATGCCAAAAGATTGATATGTTTTTTCTACCAGTATATTTTTTTATTTAACTGCTAGAAAAATTGGTAATTACCAAAGATTCAGGGTGGCAGGAAGGCCAGAGCAGCAACCCTGTCCTGGGGCCTCCTGCTCCAGGGGTAGCCGGAGTCCTGGGGCCCTGTGGTTGTCAGTCACCTTGTGGCTCAGCCCACCCCCGCCTTCCGGAGAGAGCAGCGAGCTGGAAAGATCCTCCCCCGCCCTTCCACCCACCTGGGTGCACAGGAAAGTCCACGCTTTTGAACCCAACGTGGTGGGCGTGGAGGGCACTTGCTGGAATATGTTTTTAAAGAAACACGGGCACCGTTTCTAGACCCCTTGCTGACCTCTCAGGGAGGGCTTTGGCTGCCAGTGCATCTTGTGAACTTTGATAAGCCATTGATGCAGCTTTGACTTCCAGAGTAGCCTGGCTATGTTCAGAAAGAGAACACTCATCTGGATCAGAAGGGAAATGAACGCTCCTGTTATCATGCTATCCTCTGTCACTCTGCCTGGGATTCTGACTGTCAGAAATGTAGGTCCCAGCTTGCGCCATGAGAAGTTTCTGGGCCCTCAGAGCACACTCCCAACCTGGTGGGTGGGCGGCTGGGCTGACAGTTCTGTTCATCTGGATGGCTCATTATCCCCAGTCTTCCCAGGTCCTGGAACCTGAAGTCTGTGGGAATTAAGGATTTCCTCTAGTTATTGGAAATGATCATTTTAAAATTTTTTTAAATTTCAGCATATTATGGGGATACAAATGTTAAGGTTACTTATATTGCCCATGCCCCCCCTTCCCCCTCAAGTCAGAGCTTCAAGCATTACCACCCCCCAAATGTTGCACATCTCACTCATTGTGTTTGTATGTACCCATCCCCTCCTCCCCCCTCCCAGCCGCTCGACACCCCATAAATGTTTTTTCTATATGTCCACTTAGGTGTTGATCCATTAATACCAATTTGCTGGTGAGTACATGTGGTGCTTGTTTTTCCATTCTTGAGATACTTCACTTAGTAGAATGGGTTCCAGCTCTATCCAGGAAAATACAAAAGGTGCAATGTCACCATTGTTTCTTAAAGCTGAATAGTACTCCATGATATACATATACCACATTTTATTAATCCCTGAATTGATGGGCACTTGGGTTGTTTCCACAACTTTGCAATTGTGAATTGTGCTGCTATAAACATTTGAGTGCAGGTGTCTTTTTCATAAAGTGACTTTTGATCTTCTGGGTAGATGCCCAGTAGTGGAATTGCTGAATCAAATGGTAGATCTACTTGTATCGCTTTAAGGTATCTCCATATTGCTTTCCACACAGGTTGAACTAGTTTGCAGTCCCACCAGCAGTGTAGGAGTGTTCCTATCTCTCCGCATCCACGCCAACATTTATTGTTTGGGGACTTTTTGATAAAGGCCATTCTCATTGGAGTTAAGTGATATCTCATTAGGGTTTTGATTTGCATTTCCCTGATGATTAGAGATGTTGAGCATTTTTTCATGTTTCTTGGCCTTTATTCTGTCTTCTTTTAAGAAGTTTCTGTTCATGTCCTTTGCCCATTTTTTGATAGGGTTGTTTGATTTTTTCTTGCTGATTTTCCTGAGTTCTAAATAGATTCTAGTTATCAGACCTTTATCGGATGTGTAGCTTGGGAAAATTTTCTCCCATTCTGTGGGTTGTCTGTTTGCTCTCTTGACAGCTTCTTTGGCTGTGCAGAAGCTTTTTAATTTGATCAGGTCCCATTTATTTATTTTTGTTGCTGCTGTGATTGCCTTTGGGGTCTTCTTCATAAATTCTTTGCCTAGGCCAATGTCTAGAAGAGTATTTCCAACATTTTCCTCTAGAATTCTAATAGTTTCACACCTAAGGTTCAAGTCTGTTACCCAGTGTGAGTTGATTTTTGTGAAAGGTGAAAGGTGTGGGTCCTGTTTCAGTCTTCTGCATGTGGCTATCCAGTTTTCCCAGCACCATTTATTGAATAAGGATTCTTTTCCCCAGTGTATGTTTTTGTCTGCTTTGTCGAAGATTAGTTGGCTATATGAGGATGGTTTTATATCTGGGTTCTCTGTTCTGTTCCACTGGTCAATGTCCCTGTTCTTGTGCCAGTCACAAGCTGTTTTAATTACTATAACCTTGTAGTATAGTTTGAAAGCTGGTAAATTAATACCTTCTATTTTGTTTTTATTGCCTAGGTTTGATTTTGCTATACGGGGTCTTCTCTGGTTCCATATGAAGCGTAAAATTATTTTTTCTATATCTGTGAAAAATGATGATGGTATTTTAATAGGGATTGCATTGACTCTGTATGTCACTTTGGGTAGTATAGACATTTTAACAATGTTGATTCTGCTGACCCATAAGCATGGTATATTCTTCCACCTGTTTACATCCTCTGCTATTTCTTTCTTCAGTGTTTCATAGTTTTCCCTGTAGAGGTCTTTTGCCTCCTTAGTTAAATATATTCCTAGGTACTTTATTTTTTTTTGTTGCTATTTTGAAGGGAATTGAGTCTTTGATTTGGTTCTAACTTTTACTGTTGTTGGCGTATATGAATGCCTCTGATTTCTGTCTATTGATTTTGTATCCTGAAACTTTACCAAATTCATTTATCAGTTCAAGGAGTCTCTTGGTTGAATCTTGGAGTTTTCTAGGTATAATATCATGTCATCAGCAAAGAGTGAGAGTTTGATCTCTTCTGCTCCCATTTGGATGCCCTTAATTCTGCTCTCTTGTCTGATTGCTGTAGCAAGGACTTCCAGCACTATGTTGAATAGAAGTGGAGATAGTGGGCAACCTTGTCTTATTCCATTTCTAAGTGGGAATGCTTTCAATTTTTCCCCATTCAGTATGATATTGGCTGTGGTTTGTCACATATGGCTTGTATCACTTTTAGGTAAGCCCCATCTATGCCTATTTTGTTGAGCGTTCTTATCATAAAAGGGTGTTGAATTTTGTCAAATGCTTTCTCTGCATCTATTGAGAGGATCATATGGTCTTTGTTTTTGCTTCTGTTTATATGGTGAATTACATTTATAGATTTGCATATGTTGAACCATCCCTGTATCCCTAGGATGAAGCCCACTTAGTTGTGATGGATTATTTTCTTGACAAGCACCTGGATTCGATTGGCTAGGATTTTGTTGAGAATTTTTGCATCTATATTCATAAGGGATATTGGTCTGTAGTTTTCTTTTTTTGTTGTATCCTTTCCTGGTCTTGGTATCAGGGTTATGTTCTCTTCATAAAACGTGTTGAGGAGGATTCCATCCGTCTTGATGTTGTGGAATAATTTTTGCAGGATAGGCACCAGTTCTTCCTTGCAGGTGTGGTAAAATTTGGGTGTGAAACCATCTGGTCCAGGAATTGTCTTTTTTAGGAAGGTTTTTTATTGCTGTTTCAATTTCAGTACTGGATATTGGTCTGTTCAGGAATTCTGTTTCTTCCTGGTTGAGCCTAGGGAGGGTGCGTGTTTCTAAGAAATTATCCATTTCCTCCACATTTTCCAGGTTGTGTGCATAGAGGTTTTTGTAGTATTCATAAATTATATCTTGTATCTCTGGGGCATCAGTTGTAATTTTTCCTTTATTGTTCCTGATGGAGCTTATTAGAGTTCTTTTCTGCTTTTCATTAGTCTAGCCAAAGATGTGTCAATTTTGTTTATTTTTTCAAAGAATTAACTTTTTGTTTTATTAATCTTCCGTATGGTTTCCCTGTTGTCAATTTCATTTAGTTCTGATTTGATCTTAATTATTTCACTTCTTCTGCTGAGTTTGGGGTTGGTCTGTTCTTCTTTCTCCAGCTCTTTGAGATGATTCATTAGGTTGTCTATTTGTGATCTTTTAGACTTTTGGATATAGGTATTCATGGAAATGAACTTTCCTCTCAAGACTGCTTTAGCTGTGTCCCACAGGTTTTGGTAACTTGTGTCTCCTTTGTCATTTAGTTCAAAGAATATTTTAATTTCCATCTTTATTTCCTCATTTATGAAATGATCATTCAGCAGAAGGTTGTTTAGTTTCCATGACTTTGTATAGAAATGAGAACTTCTGTTAGGATTGATTTCTACATTTATTCTATTGTGGTCTGAAAAGATACATGGTATAATTTCTATTTTTTTAAATTGTTTGAGACATGCTTTGTGTCCTAGGATATGGTCAGTCTTAGAGAATGACCCATGAGCTGATGAGAAGAATGTATATTCAGTGGTTTTGGGGTAGAATATCCTGTAAATGTCACTCAGGCCCATTTGTTCTAGAGTTTTGTGTAAGTTCATTATTTCTGTGTTGATTTTCTGTTTGGAGACTCTGTCCTGTGCTGTCAGTGGGATGTTAAAGTCTCCGACTATTATGGTGTTGTTGTTTATCCATTTGTTTAGATCAAGGAGAGTTTGCTTTATGAATCTGAATGCACCAAGGTTGGATGCATATATATTTAGAATTGTTATGTCTTCTTGTTGAACTGTACCCTTCACCATTATATAGTGACCTTCTTTGTCTTTTATTACTTTTGTTGATTTAAAAGTTAAGTTATCTGTAATCAGCACCATCACACCAGTTTTCTTTTGGCTTCTGTTTGCTTGAAATATTGTTCTCCACCCCTTTACCTTCAGTCTAACTGCATCCTTGCAGGTTAGATGTGTTTCCTGAAGGCAGCAGATACTTGGCTTGTGTTTTTTTATCCATTCAGCCAGCCTATGACTCTTGAGTGGGGAGTTCAAGCCATTCACATTTATTGAGATAACTGATAGGTGGTTCATTATGTTGAGTTGAACTTTATTGCTTTGTTTTCTCTCTTGGGTCATTGTGGTATCTGGGCTTTGATCTTTAGCTTTGAGTAGATTTACATTCATGAGTGTTTATTGTGCTGATCCGTGGGTAACACTGTTTTGAGTACTTCTTGAAGGGCTGGTCTCATCTTGGTGAATTCCCTCAGTCTTTGCTTATTTGAGAATGTCTTGATTTCTCCTTCATGTAGAAAACTTAGCTTTGCAGGGAATAAGATTCTAGGCTGGGCATTATTCTGTTTCGGAAGAGTGAGAATGGGGCCCTAGTCTCTCCTTGCTTGTAAAGTTTCAGTAGAGAGGTCTGGCGTTATTCGGATTGGCTTTCCTTTGTATGTTACTTGCTTCTTTTGTCTTACAACTCATAGAAGGGCCTCTTTAGTTGATATTTTGGTAGTCGATGACTGCATGTTGTGACATCTGCCTGTTTGCATTGAATCTCCCAGGGGTCCTTTGAGCTTCTTGAACTTGTATCTGGAGATTTTTAGCAAGGCCTGGGAAATTTTCTTCTATTATATCTTCAAATAGCTTGTCTAACCCTTGAGTGTTTTCTTCTTCCCCTTCTGGTCACCCTATGACCCTCACATTAGGTTTCTTCACATAATCCCACATCTCTTGTAGGCTTTGCTCTTTTCTCTTGTTTCTCTGCTCTATCTCTGTGACTGATTTATTTAATTGGAAGGTGTTATCATCAATCTCTGAGATTCTTTCTTCTGTTTGATCTACCCTGTTCTTGAGGCTTTCCACTGTGTTTTGTAGTTCCCTGAATTGATTCTTCATTTCCAGGAGTTTGGTTAGACTTTTCTCCATTGTTTCAATTTCTTTAGTGAATTTGTGTTCCAGGTCCTGGAATCTTTTTGCGTTTTCTTTGTGTTGGTTATCCAGTTGTTCTTGCAAGTCATTGAATTTTCTTATGATCCATGTACGAAATTCCTCTTCTGTCATTTTAGTGGTCTGATTTTGGTTGGTGTCCATTTCTAAGGGGTTGGTGCTCCTCCTTGGGGGTGTGCTTTCTGTTTGGTTCTTCATATTTCCAGAGTTCCTTCGCTGATTTCTTCCCATCTGGATCAGTTGTTGCTTCTTGCCTTTAGGTTTTTGTTTGAATAATGGCACACCCTGTTTAGTCTCTGAGCCAGTGGGTGGTGTTTGTGGGTGAGATTCTACCACACCCTCTATGATGAGTCAGTAGGTGCCATGAAAAGGGTGTGCAGAATGTCCTCCCTGTCAGTAGGTGGCACTTGCTCGGAGGAACAGGCTACATTGTTGTTTTTGGGTCTTGTATCCAGTTCTTGTTCCTCTGGAGAGGCAGTCTGTTGCCTCAGGTGGTGGGTGGGGCCCTCCCTAGGACTTCCAGGTGTGTCCTTATTCTCCACTTCAGTGAAGGCTGGTCTTGGAGTGAGTCTGGGTGGAGTTGGGTTGGGTAAGCCTGCCCTCAGGCACCACAAATGCTGTTAGCAGGGATCAAAGTTCTGTTCTCTGCTTTAGGGAAAAGCTGTCAAGGAGGGGTTGGAATGGCCCCGCTCAGTCAGAAAGTCTGCCTGTAGGGGTGGGCCGTCCACCCTCCCCAACCCCGCAGCTACTCCTGGGCCTCTGCCAGGAGGCCAGACCTCCTGCCACCAGGCCTCCCCTGGATGTAAGGCAGGCTGGGAGGTTCCCTGCACAGGAATGCCACCTGGACTGGGCACACAGCCTCCCTTTGGGAGGAGGGTTGCCCTCAAGGACACTGATCTGCCCCTGAAGGCACACACACCTCAGTAGGCTGTTCACAAATATCCCTTCTGTGCCACAGGCAATGTGAGACCTGGGTGCACGGGATCTGGTCTGCAGGTCTGACCTCAGGGCCCTGGAGTTCAATCCCTAACCCCACCAGGGTGAGGAGTGCCAGTCCCAATTCACCCACGGGGAGTCCAAGCTGGGTTGATGTCTCTCAGCCTCAGCGTCTGCTCCATTCTTCTGGGATCACCAGGCCGGCAGCACCTGGGAGGGCTGGCAGGTTGGGGGCTCACCGTTTGAGTTCCCTTAGTCAGCTGTAGGGCTCCAAAAGGGAAGGTCCTGTTCCCTGGAGGTACCTCCGGCTGGTGGCTATATTGTCTCTCTCGGCAGCTGCAGATAGGGAAGGGGGAGGAGAGAATGAGGCAATATGGCGCCTGCCGTGTGGCTCGGGTCTGTGCACAGGGAGGTGCCCCGAGGGGGTTGGGATCCTGGTGCCGCATCTGCTACTGGCTTACCGCTCACTGGCGGTGGCCGTCTCTGGGCTGGTGTCCGCAGGTCTCTCCAACCACTGGGGAGCCCACCAGCAGTCCGAGATGCAAGGAAGGGGAGAGTTAACCGCTCCACCTACCCTTGCCACGGTCTCCAGGCTACTTGGGAGGTCTCTGCTTCCAGTTCTCCTCCGCAACCTCCTCCCATGTAGTCTCCCGTGGTCGCAGGTACCCCTCCTTCCAACCTCCGTCCGATGTATGCTTGTCTGCTTGCTTCTTTCTTCTAATTTCTCCTAGAATCTGTCTTTTCTGCAGAGACACTCTGTCTGGTGGTGTTTCTTGCTTGCAATCTTGCTCTGACCCCCCTGGAAATGATCATTAAAGAAGGCATCACATTTAGAGGAACGTGTTATTAATCCAAGGCAATATACCGTGTGTGGTCCTGTGTAGATAGAATCAGATACAATATGATCAGTGTAAGGAGGGATTGCACAGAATATCTCGGGAGGAGGTGTCCCAGCCTGGCGCTTATGACCCCTCAGGGATCTGCGGATCACCTTTTATAGTCTGTTAATTCCTTGAAATTGTGAGCAAAATTGTGTGTTTTGTTTTAAGGAGGGGGAAGAGATATACATATAAGAAAGGAAGATCTACAATTTTATTAGATTCTCAATGTGACCCCAAGAAAGGGGTTAAGATCTGATCCTCCTTGCTTTACTGATGGGGACACTGTGGCCCACAGACAAGAAATGCCCTCACGGAGGAAACCAAGCTTCTTGATGGCAACCCTTGGTCTAAAGCTCTTTGCACTAGGCCAGTATCCCAGACATACTTGGCCACAGCAGTCACATGGGACAACTATCAAAAACTCAGATGTCATGGGGGTTTCCAGAGCCCCTCTGCCCTATGAATTCTGCAGTAGGATGGTGCATTGTGGACCTCAGGTTGGAGTGAGGTGGCCTGGAGACCTCTTGGGCCCAGGGCAAGGCAAGAGCTGGGGCAGAGAGCAATTCCACAGGTGTGTCCCAGAGCTCTGCATTGTCCCTCTGTGCCATGAAGCTGGACAAGGAAAAACAGGAGCAAAACTTGCGAGTCCCAGGACATCAAAGCTCTATTGAAAGCCTGCAGCAATCTGCCAAGCTCCTGAAACAGAAGGGGATCACCCTGGGATATCCCCAGGCCAGCGTGGGGCTTACCCCGGGGTTCTCTTTGGGAGGGTGTTGAGCCAAACCACCTCTGCTGTTCAAGACTCTGCAGCTCAGTTTCAGGAACAAGTGTACTTGCGGCCTCTCTTGCAGGAGCGGGTGGAAGAAGCTGACCACAACACAATCTTTAGGAGATACGCAAAGCAGAGACCTTTGCGCAGGCTGGGAATAGAAAGCTAATGGGTACTGAGAACTCAGCGAGAAGCAACCTGGGAACGTGTTTCCGCGGTGCCCAAAACCCACACTGCAGCAGATCAGCCACGCTGGCCAGCAGCTGGGGCTGGGGAGGATGTGGTCCCAGTGCGGTGCTGTAACCAGAGCCAGAGGGCAAAGGAGCAAGCGGTGACTATTTGTGGCAACAGGATTTTGAGGCTGCTGGGTCTCCTTTCCCTGGGAAACCAACATCCTTTCTTGGGGCCCCAGTGCCCCGTTTTGGTCCCCAGGCTACGGGGGCCCTGACTTCACTACACTGTACTCCCTCACTTTCCCTCACCTCTGTCACCATGCTAGGGGGCCTTGACTTCACCATACTGTACTCCTTGGCCCCTTTCCCTCACCTCCGTCACCATGCTCAGTGCTCCCACGCACTCAGACTGAGGTGCTGGCCCTTCCCAGGAATGGGGGCAGAAAAGAGGAGAACCTGGGGAGAGAACCCTGGAGTTTGTGCAGGGCTCTGGGGATTATATTCTTCATTACCGAGAAAGGATTTGGGAACACAAAGGGTGGGGGCACGGAGTCTGGGGGGACCTGGCTGGAGGGAAAGTGAAGTTCAATGATGCTCTTGATTTTAATCTTCATATCATTCATCACATTTTTCTTACAGAAGCCTGGGACAGAGACACATACACACACACACATGAACACTCAGATGCCCTTACCCTTCCCCTACGTATTATGATTCCATAGCCCTTAGGGTAAGGCCTAGGAATTTGGATGTGTAACAAGCTCCCCACATGGTTGTTTTGACCAGCAAATTTGGGAAACATTGTGCAGTCATTCCTCGCTGAACCATGGGGATGTGTTCTGAGAAACTCGTTACGTGATTTCATTGTTGTGCCAACATCATAGAGTGAGCTTACACAAACCTGGATGGGACAACCTACTACACACATAGGCTACTACCGTTCCTAGGCTACAAACCTGGGCAGCATGCTACTGTGCTGAATACTGTAGGCAATGGTAACGCCCTAGTAAGTATTTGTGTATCTAAACACATATAAACATAGAAAAGGTACAGGAAAAACATGGTATAAAAGATTAAAAATGGTACACTTATATAGGGCACTTACCATGAATGGAGCTTGCAGGACTGGAAGTTGCTCTGGGTAAGGCAGGGAGTGAGAGGTGAGCGAAGGTGAAGGCCTTGGACATCACTTGCACTACTGCAGACTTTATAAACACTGGACACTTGGGCTACACTAAATTTATTTTAAAATATTTTTCTTTCCTCAATAATAAATTAACCTTAGCTTACTGTAACTTTTTAACTTTATAAACGTTTTCAATATATTTTTTTAACTTTTTTTTTTTTTTTTTTTGTGAGACAGAGTCTCGCTTTGTTGCCCAGGCTAGAGTGAGTGCCGTGGCGTCAGCCTAGCTCACAGCAACCTCAAACTCCTGGGCTCGAGTGATCCTTCTGCCTCAGCCTCCCGAGTAGCTGGGACTACAGGCATGCGCCACCATGCCCGGCTAATTTTATATATATATATCAGTTGGCCAATTAATTTCTTTCTATTTATAGTAGAGACGGGGTCTCGCTCTTGCTCAGGCTGGTTTGAACTCCTGACCTTGAGCAATCCGCCCGCCTCGGCCTCCCAAGAGCTAGGATTACAGGCGTGAGCCACAGCGCCCGGCCTATTTTTTTAACTTTTTGACTTGTAATAACACTTAGCTTAAAACACAAACACATTGTATGGATGTACAAAAATAATTTCTTTATATCTTTATTCTGTAAGATTTTTTTCTGCTTTTAAAAATGTTTTATTTTTTCTTTATTTTTTAAACGTTTTATTTAAGACATAAATACACACATTAGCCTAGGCCTACACAGGTCAGGATCATCAATATCACTGTCTTCTAATGCCACATCTTGTCCCACTGGAAGGTCTTTATGTGCAATAACAGGCATGAAGCTGTCATCTCCTATGACAACAATGCCTTCTTCTGGAACACCTCCTGAAGGACCTGCCTGAGGCTGTTTTACAGCTCACTTCTCTTTTTAAAGAAAATATGAATAGGATGCAAGATCAAGGTAGAGTCTAAAAAATAAAGAAAGAAATAAAATATGAGTGGGAGTAGACTCTAAAATAATAATAAATAATATAATAAATACACAAACCAGTAACCTAGTTATTCTTCATCACTATTGAGTATTATGTGCATACATAATTGTGTCATGCTTTTATATGACTGACAGCACAGGAGGTTTGTTCACACTGGCATCACCACCAACGTGAGCAACGACATCACAATGGCTACGATGGCACTAAGTGATAGGAATTTTTCAGCTCTGTGATAATGGGATGAGCATCTGTCATTGGTCCATCGCTGACGGAAACGTTGTTATACAGTGCATGACTGCTAAGCGAATGCGCTCACTATTTAACCCGTCAGGCCAGACCTTAGGAGGCAGTGCCCCCCTTCCATCCAGTCCTCCACGTGGGGATGTGGGAGCATCCAGGAACGTCGTTCTCGACGTCGTGTGAACGCCTTTTCCACATGCTATGGAAACCCCAAAGCCTCCCCAAGAGAAGGGATTTAAAAAATCACATAGGTACACACAGACGGCAGATTGGGATGGAGAGGGAGGTGAAGAGGAAAGGAGGGAAGAGAGGAGGGAAGGAAATACACAACTATTGAGTGTTGAGCATCTAATTTGTGTCAGACACTGTGCTGGGCACCTTACAAATATTATTTCATTTAAGGACAGACAAATCCAGTGATTTTGCAGAGATGACAGACTCCCCTACCACTCTTTCTTTCTCTCTTACATTTCTCAGAAAAGCACAGAAGGGCGCGGGCTACCCCACAGGCCACCAGACAGGCATGGGATTGCCTTCTGGAGGTGTGTGTCTGTGACCCAGGACGCCACGTGCTACAAGAGCAGCCACCCACTTACCAGGAGCCGATTTCTTGGGACCAAGCCCTTTACAGTGAGAAGCAGCTTATCCCCGACGTGAGGCACAGTGGAGAGACGGGCTGAGTGGCTGCGAGTCTGACAGTGCTTAGACTAGGACACTTATCCAGAGTCCTGGTGAGGACACGGCATGTTGCTTTCCTCCTTTAACTGCACCTGAGGTAAAATGGCCAAACATTCTTAAATTCCTGGGTGCGGGGATCTGTTGTTTCTGCTATTTATGATACTTGCTCGGGGGCTTGCTGCCCACAACGGCCCCAGCAAAACGTTTAAGACATTGGTTCTAAGCCCAGCTGAACATCAGCATCACGTGCAGAGCTTTTAGCAAGTTCTGCTGCCTGGCCTGCATCCCAGACTGACTGAAACAGACTCTCCGGGGAGAGTGGGAGAGGATGCTGTCTCTGTTTTCTAAAAGCCCCCTCCGGAGTTTTCAGTGTGCAGCAGGGTTGAGAACCACTGTGGTGGTGACAGCTCCACAACGGTGGGCAGTGATCCTTGTCACTGGTGTTTATGCTCTTGTGCGTACTCTCTTTCAGCGACAAATAGGCCTGACCTGCGTGGCCAAGAGGATGCTCAGGAGTGATGGTTTGTGAGTTCCGAGGCTAAGCCATCAAAACACTGCAACTTCCACCTTGACCTGCTCTGGAGGAAGCCAGGTGCCATGCCATGAGCACACCCAAGGGCCCTGTGGAGAGGCCTGTGTGGAAAGAAACTAAGTTCTCCCACCATCAGCCAGAGCACTGTCTGACTGACCAAGTGAGCCACCTTGGAAACAGATCCTTCAGCCTGCAAAAAATAGATCCTGCAACTCTGGCTGACAGCTAACTGCAGTTCGTGAGAGATTTTGACCCAGAACAACCCAGCAGGGCACTCCCAAATTCCTGATCCACAGAAACTGGAAGAGATTTTAAATATATATGTTGCTTTAAGCTTACTGTCAGCAAACTACCACGTGCAGGCAAATTCTGGCCCAATGCCTGTTTTTGTAAATACAGTTTTACTGGAACACAGCCATACTTATTTGTTTACATATTGTCTATGGCTGCTTTCAATGTCAACAGCAAAGGTGAGCCTAAAATATTTACTAGCTGGCCCTTTACAGAAAAAGTTTGCCAATCCCTGTTTTAAGTCATTAAGTGTTGGGGGTTGTTTATAACACAATAGCTAACACAACTTTAGAAAGAACATAAAGACCAGAAAATGGCGTGGGTAAGGCCATTTGGGGAATGGATCTCATGAGGATTTCTATTAATAAAGCCAGCAGTAACTCTATACATGTCATTTTTGAAAGAAGGAAGGCTCTCTTTGCAGAAAAAATGCTAGGAAGATTCTGGTTTTGTGCTTAGTAGCCTTAAATTGAGAGCTTTGAGCCTACCCAGTAACAGGTGAAGAAATGATAAGAATTTTGTATAGGCTATTTTGATAAGTAAAGATAACTAATCCTTACTGGTCATTTCTAAAAAGTGTCTTGACTGTGAACATTTAGCCCATTAGCCAGAGAGTTTCTAAATCTCCCCTTCCCTGAGTGCTTTGTGATCAAGGTTTGTATCAGTTAGGATACTTTTGGTTGCAGGTAAGAGAAAATCCAATACAAATTTGTATAAATATCAAGGAAATTTATAGAGTTACATAAGTAATCCAAAGGAAGATCAGGTTCAGGCACAGTATAATCTGGGACTTCAGTTAGATGTTTCTGTAATTCTATTAGTTCTGCCTTCTCTGTGTGATGGATTTGTCCTCATCCTGGTTTTCCATATTATAGCAAAATTGTTATACAAGATTTAGGCATTCATTTGAACACCACACTATCTAAAGCAAAAGAAAACACCTGTGTCCCAGGTGTCAACTTTTGTCAATAAAAGTCCTGACAGCAATTCTGACTAGTCCTACTTAGGACACATGATTACTTGTGATAGGAATTAATCTATGGCCAGGGGATGCAATGCCCTGATTGGGCTCAGGCTATGTCACATCATGGATTCTGCAACTCCTAAAATCATATGAATCCCTGAAATAGTTGAGCAGGTTATGCATCAGTAACAACCTCTAAATCTTAGAAGCTTAGTACAACAAAACTTTATTTCTTCCTTACATAAAGTCCACTGAGATTCAGGATGACTTTGCAGGGCAGCTGTTCTCCACAAGTTGGCTCAGTGATCTAGGCTGAACATGTGGCCCCCCTAAACCAACACAAGTTTCATCGTGGCAGGCGAGGAGAGAGCTTGGAGATCCATGCCCCAGTCCTGTAAGCTTCCACCTGGAAATGACATGTTACTGCTGTGCAGATTTCATTAGCCAAAGCAAGTCCTATGTCTGTGCCTAACCTCTAGAAGGCAATAAAGCACAATCCTCCCGTGTGTCCCAAAGGAAAAGAGACAAGGAAATACTGATGAAAAGCACTAACATCCACCACAATCCAAACAGGATATTAGGATGGAAGAAGGAAAAAGCGATAGTGGGAGGCAACAGACAGGTATATTCTTCAAGCCTCATTTAAGAAATAAAGATTTTTGTTTGGCCAGCATTGCTGCCCTGCTTTCACATGGAGAACATATTTTTGGTTAAGTGGGGCCCACCCTCCTCCTGTACCACAGCCACAGAAGTGGTCGCAAGATCCAAGCCCAGCCAATCAGAGTGTCCTATTTCCCTGGCCATTGTGATTGTTTCAGGAATGAGCATGTGACCCAGGCTGGGCCAATCAAAACAGTTCTTATAATTTTCCCCCACATTAATTATTAGGAAAAAAGATCTATCCTCTCTCTGATGTCCAAAGTGGTAAAGTAGGGCCTGTCTTAAATTTGAGACTGTGTCTCAAATAAATAAATATTATTGAGATATTTTATATTCCTTTTTTTCTTTTTGCCCAGACTTCACAATATATTCCTTTTTTTTTTTAACCCTAAACCTTTGAAGCCATGTGCGTATTACAGCATGTCTCAAGTCAAACTAGGCACATTTCAAGTACTCAGAGATGCCACATGAGCCTGGTGGTTACCATAGTGGACAGTGCAGATCTAGAAACTCAATGATGCCACCAGGTCTCCATCTCTCTATAGATACTCTCCATTTGTTGGGCAAGGTGCCACCAGCAGCCCTAGATTTGTACTTTAGCAGTTCAGTCTCCAACTCAACTCTTCTTTTCTCTCTCTCTCTTTTTTTTTTTGACAGAGTTTCGCTCTGTTACCCGAACTAGAGTGCAGTGGCATCATCATAGCTCATTGCAACCTCAAACTCCTAAACTCCTGGGTGCAAGCAAATTCTCCTGCCTCAGCCTCCTGAGCAGCTGGGACTACAGGCAGGCACCCGCTAATTTTCCTTCCCTTTCCCTTTCCTCCTACCCTCCCCTTCCCTGCCCTCCCCTCCCTTCCCTTCCCTTTCTCTTTCCCTTCCCTTCCATTCTCTTTCCTTTTCCCTTCCCTTCCCTTTCTGAGATGGGGTCTAGCTCTTGCTCAGGCTGGCCTCAAGCTCCTGACCTCAAGCAATCATCCCACCTGGGCCTCCCAAAGTGCTAGGGTTACAGGCATGAGCTACCACACCCCGCCTGTTTATGTTGATTATATACTGAAATGATAATATCTCAGATATATTAGGTTAAAGAAAATATATTATTAAAATTAACTTCTTTTGTTTCTTTTCACCTTTTTTTAATGTGACTACTAGAAAATTTCAAATTACATATGAGGCTTGCCTGACATTTCTATTAGCCAGCATTGCCCTGGACTAAGTCATGCCTCAAGTCAGCTGTGCCCTGCGCTTTCAAGCTGCATGAGTTAATGCGGTCTCTCTTTTTTCCCCTCTTAAGTTAATTGAGTTGAGTCTCTCTTCTTTTCACCCTAGAGTCCTGAAAAACAGGTGCCTCCTGAGAATTTCAAAGAGCTAAAATTGCCCCATGTACCTCTCTTATGGGAAAATGGCAATGAGAGTTCAAAAAAGAGAATACTTGAATTTTTGTCTTCTTAGTAACTTTTTAAAACAAATTCTGAGTTGTAATCTATGGAAAGTTTTTTGAAAATTTTGGATCAATACAACTCACACTCTGGATGAGTTCAATCTCAAGTTCAGATGTGAACTCAGAGGGCATAGGATGGGGGAAGGAGGACAAGGAGAGGAAGCTGTGGTAGGTGGGGCTAGGGTTAGAGAACTAACCAGAGGTTGAGGAAGTCCCTCAAGGGAGTGGCCAGTGGTTCAGCTGAGAGTGTTTAATGGGGCATGGCAAACTTAGGAGCAATGAAATGAATTTGGGCTTTGGAGTCAGCAGGGCTGAGTTTGAATGTTAACACTTGCTGTGCTTTATACATGTGGTTTTAGGCCGTCATTTGCTCTCCTCTGAAACATTTGCAAAGTGGGAAATATACTATCCTAATGTGGATTACTGTAAGGATCAGTAGCAATATGCTCCTCATGGGCTTGCACAGTGAGCAGTCACTAAATAGTGGCTTATCATGATTACTATTCTAGGCTAGGATCCACAGCCAAGCACGTCCAATCAGATGACTAGAACAAGGCAGTACACATTTCTAGGAAAGGGCAATGCTTGAGACATCATTGGGAGGGTATTCATCTGTTTTGGATTAGAAATCCAGCTAGTTGCCGGGGGTCAGAGGCACTGTTCTTAAAGGGACCAGCAATGAAAAGTCTACCACACAAGGTCTGCCAAGAAAGGGGCTCAACTCCTGTGAACCAGATGCTGATGATTGTTAGTATTGGATGGTGGTGAAAAGTCAGTCTTGCTGGGTTCCAATTCCAGTGTTGTCACTTACTGTGTAAACTCGTGCAAGTTACTTGATCTTTTTAGTTTCATTCCCTATATCTGTAAAACAGGAATAGGCACCTCACTGAGACATTGGGAGGATTAAATAAGATATTACATATAAAATGCTCAGCAATGTCTAGAACAGAATGTTAGTTATTGTTATTATTATTGACATTCAAGCAGAATAATATGTTCACTTATAACTTGATTCTTGATGTTTTCTAAGACATTTCCCTGCCAGAGCTACATATCTTTTTAACAATCAATATGCACTAAAAGGCAGAGAAAAGCTTGACAGTATCAGATTGCAGAACATTGAGAAGTCCTTGGCAGTATCACAGCTCTCCAAACATCTAGGTGCCTCGCTCACTCAAATGCTGTGTTTTGACATCTGGAAGCCTTTGAGCATTTCTAGGCAGAGTCCATGTCCCTAATTTTTAGGGAATCTTAGAGACAGAAAGTGTGTCTGGGATAGACTTGATTTTCCACTCTCCAAACAAGCAGTACCTAAAAGCAGTGTGTGCTCAGCATGTCCAGAGAGGCAGCCAGAGTCAGAGAACTTGAAGTTGTGGACCTGACTCTCTGAAGAATGCAAGTTCTCCCACTACCATGCGATTCCTGGGAGGCCAGGTTGGAGTTCTCCATGTTCCTCAATCCTTTATGGAAGGGTCATCTTTAAGGGCAAGACAGAAGTTTTCTGGGGAAATAACTCCAGAATGAATCCAAGTTATATCATGGTGAATGCTATAGTTTGGATGTTTGCCCCACAAACCTCATGTTGAAATTTGATCCCTGGTATTGGAGGTGGGGCCTGATGGGAGGTGTCTGGGTCCTGGATCCCTAATGAATAGATTAATGCCCTCCCTAAGGGGGTGAGTCTCTCTTCCATTTTCACAATGGGATCTCTGCACACACCAGCTTCCCTTCGCCTCCTACCATGAGTGGAAACAGCCTGAACCTTTCATCAGATGCCCAATCTTCCTGCCAGCAGAATGATGAGCCAAATAAACATTTTTTCTTTACAAATTACTCAGTCATAGGTTTATATTATAGCAATGCAAAATGCACCAAGACAGTCAATTATTACAAATCTCTCTTTGCCAGTGTTGGGGACTGGCTTAACACAGTACAGGGATGTTTGCCATATTCTGGTAAAAAATTGGTGATACACAAAAGCCAAAGTTTAGGTTCTTGGTGTGAGATGCTCACATAATGTAGAACTATACACAGAAGATGATTTCCATTTATGGGATCAAATCATTTCAGCAACTGTCTTTCTGAAACCACTGACAACAGTGCTAGTTAAAGCTGTTGCTTGGTAACATGTTATTCTTTACTTCATAGTTCTTCTTGTACTTTCCCTTCCTCTTTTTCTTCTTCCTCTTCTTCTAGTAGGGTTAATAGGTATTTAACAATAGGCTAATATGCTTATTGAAGGGTAAACCAAAAGCATCGCCTTTAAAATCTTCCTAAACACTCAAACCTCATACCATTTTTCATAAATGAGCCATGTAATTTGTGTGACCATTCATAGTTACTAAACAGAAGAAGCCTTTGGATCTCATTTTGATGGTTCTGATGTTTGGGGTATACATCAAACATGAAACCAATCTGATGAATGCATAACATTATGCCCTATATATTGTTACGTGTTATAGATCCTAATTGAATGTAATTTTCCAGTGTGGTTTCCTATTGCATCTGCAACTGTTCCTTCACGTGCCGTAATTATTACTATATACCTAGATGATGCTACTAAACCCCCCATTATAAGTTCCTTTGAAGTTATCTTCCATGCCACCCAAGAGTAATGATGAATTTTTCCTGAACCCATATACATTCATCTCATGCTTGTCCACAATGGCATCCATTGTGCAGCAGGCATTTGTTACTTACTCTGAGTGCAACCATTTGAGTGGCCAAATCCATGTCCCCACTCCTGACACATCCTCCTTTCTGCTCTGTGTGCCGCCATATCTTCCAAACCTTGATGGACTGTAATCTATACACCCCGCCCTCAGTCACAGAGATGGCACAGGAATGGGTACTTGCCCTTGAGACTTAATGCAGAATGGTTACCGGAACACTTGTGAAGAGAAGACATCTTTCCTCAGGGTACCTGAGAGACCAGATCATAAACCCTGGAAAGGCCATTTTACCTCTGAGTGGGAAGAGACTGAATGAAATGAACACAGAGAGAGCAGAGCCAAGGGACAGATATGGAGGGACAACAAATCTCAATGACAGCACTAGAGCCACTAAGCCCCCGAAAATCTCCCTCTGGACATGTGGTTACATGTACTAATAGTCAAACCTATTTTCTTTTTTTGCAGCAGCAGCAGCAGCAGGGTGGGGGTGGGGGGACAGGGTCTTGCTCTGTTGCCTAGGCTAGAGTGCAGTGGTGTCATCATAGAATCCATGTCCCCAGTCCCAACACACCCTCCTTTCTGCTCTATGTGCCACCTGGGCTCAGGCGATCCTCCTGCTTCAGCCTCCCGAATAGCATGCACCACCACACCTGGCTAATTTTTTTTTTTTTTTTTTGTAGAGACAGGGATCTCACTATATTGTTTAGGCTGGTCTCGAATGCTTGGCCTTGAGCAATCTTCCCACCTTGGCCTCCCAAAGTGCCAGGACTACAGGTGTGAGGCACCACACCCAGTCCTTTTTTCAATTAAGTCAATTTGAGTTGTGTTTATTGAATAAATAAATGATGGGCAAATGAATGAATAAGTAAATGAACCTGGACACACACCAACAAAAACCAAGAACACCTGTTACGATCCTAGTCAGCTTCCATAGTATGGCCTTGTAGAAAACCTCCACTTCCCTATGGAACTACAGTGAGTCGTTCCCACGTGTGGCAGTCATTGCAAGTTGCCTGCCCACCTGCCAACCCTCCTGACATTCCCCTTCCCCTTCCCAGGCTTTGTTAACAGGGCAACCAGGTATAGGTCTGTAGAGGTAACTCATCATTGATCTCCATTGTGTCTCAACACATTGCACTGGGTAGGGCTATCCCGCACAAACCAGAACCATTATCTCTGGTTGCCACCCATTAAATGACAGTCGCTGTGCTGACAACTAACAATGCTCTCTCCACAATTTCAAACCCCCACTACTCCTTTTTGCCTGCTATTCATTTTCCCATATTTCCTTGCAGCCGGAAGTGGCCACATAACCTGGCTAATAAGAAGTTAGAGAAGCACAGACATGCTAATAAAAAATAAATTCTTGCTCCCATTCTCTTTCTTTCCTCTTTGAATACAGTGGTGTGAGTGTGAGGACGTGATGTTTGTGATGTGGCAGCTGTATTTAGACCATGAGCGTGTTAGTTTTCTAGGACTGCTGTAACAAATCACCACAAACTTCGTGATTAAAGCAACATTACTTTTCTCACTGTTTTAGAGGGCAGAAGTCTTGAAGTCAAGGTGTCAGCAGGACTCGTTCCTTCTAGAGGCTCTGAGAGAGAATCCTTTGCAGGCCTCTCTCTGGCAATCCTTGGCATTCCTTGGCTTGTAGACAGATCACGCCAATTTCTCCCTCTGTCATCATATCACCTTTTTCTGTTTATCCCCCCCTGCTCTTCTCTTATAAGGACTTGTCATTGGATTTAGGGCCCATCCTAATCCAGGGTGATCTCATCTCAAGATCCTTAACTTAATTATATCTGCGAACACCCTTTTTCCAAATAAGGTCACACTCACAGGTTCTGGGTGGGCATATCTGTCGGGAGGCCACCACTTTGCCCACTACAATGAGACAACAAGGCTAGATGTAATGTCAACACATGTGACAGAGATGAATGTTAGAAAAAAATCATGCTTTTTGATGACATCATCCACTTATCGATGGTCTTTGAGCCACTAAACCGAGCCTGGGTTTTCTCACCTCTAAGACTTATGTCAATTAAGCAAGAAGTTCTGGGGCCCCAAGAGAAAGACAGCCAATAATTCCTCAGATTCATATCAGGTAAGCCTCTGCCTTGCCATTTCCCTGTAGTTCATTTGCTGATTTACCCTAGCAATCAATTTGGTGGAACCTGGAAGATTCAGCAACATGACAAGGAAATTCAATTTAATTTAAATGACCACTTTGGGTGGATTAGAAAGGAGGCAAGAAACAGGAAAAATGAGGGTACTGCATCATTCACTGTGACTTAATTTTGACTGGAAATGCTTAATTTCAATTATTCATGGTAGAATTTTGTAAGAAAACAGCTCATCTGCTCCAGGAAGCTTCATTAAGGGAACACGTGAAGCCAAACTGCAGCTCGTGAGCTCACGGTCCTGTTATAAAATTCTTCCCTTGGGTAAGATATGGAAGAGAGGAGGGAAGAATTGAGTTCTTCTTGCATTTGGCCAGCTGGCATTTTTTCTTTTGTTTCTTTTTAAATTACTCAAGTAGCACATCTACTCCCTTTGTCTTTTTAACTTTTAAATCTAATTTCTTTATATATGCCGTAAAATGTGTAAAATTTTATCCAGATGCATAAATGCAGTTGTATGTGGTTTCCCAGAGTCACTGACTGAAGTGCGGCATGGCCAGATGCTGGTGAGCCCCTACAGGGGTCTAAGGCAAAAGCCCAGGAGGCCACTGTTCGGGCAGCCTCCCCATCTAACTGGGACCTTCTAAAGGAGGAATAGAAGGGGACCCGCACCGAGCCACCCTCTCTCAGATGTACCCTTTGTCTGCACTGATGTCATGCTTTCTAGGCTTGATGAAGCTGGAGTAGGACTGAGCAGTATTCAAGGGTTTCATCTCCACCATCTTCAAACCTAGTTCAGGTCTTTTCATAGTCAGGCATAAGGCTTAAATATAGAGGATAATTAAAAAGAATAAATTGGTATATTAAATATTGGATTAGAAGATTATACACATTCTTCTGTATCCTGTTTTTTCTTGCTTAAGGAATTCCCTCCAATTCAACTGGCGTAATGCTAGTGCATTCTTCTTGAGTTGTTCTATAGTATTCTATGGTATATTTGTTCCATTCCAACTAAGTGGGGCATTCATAGCATTTCCCATTTTTTCTTTGTCTTTCTTTTTTGCTTTTCTTTCTTTCCCCTTTTTCCCCCTTTTACTATTAGGAAAAATTCTACCATACACTAAACACACTTGTACATGTGTCCTGGGGTGCTGGTGCTTTTATTGCTATGGAATGGATGGATGCCCAAGAATAAGACTACTGCAACATGAATGGGCCTTGAAAACATTATGCTAAGAGAAACACAAAGGCCCACATGTTGGATGATTCCATTAATACGAAATGTGCAGCATAGGCAAACCCAAAGGGACAGAAAGTATATTGATGATTGCCTAGGGCTGCAGTCAGGGGGCCCTAGAGTAATGGGTGCAGTGGAGTGATGAAAATGTTCTAAAACTGATTGTGGTAAATGGTTGCACAACTGTGAATATACTAACAACCACTGAAGCGCACACCTTAAATGGATGAAAGCAAGAAGTATGTCTTTTCAGTTCATCAGCTCTTGACACAGTGCATGGCACATAGGAGTGTTGACAAATATTTGTCAAGTGGTGAATGAATAAATAAAATGCTCTGAAATTGGAGCTAAGGAAAAAACTGATTTGGGTTTGGGTATTGGGGAAGTCATCATCATCATCTAAAATGAATCATGAAGAACAAGCAGGAGTCCATTGAGAGGGAAATGGCTTTTCAGGCAGAAGGAAAAAGTCTAAGTAAGCACTAGAGCTAGGAACGAGCATGGCATGGTTCTGGCACCAGGAAGTGGGCTTACATAAGGTGAAGAAATGGAAAAGGCAGCAGAAGAGGTTGGAAATGTTGGTTCAGACACCAGAGTCTACAGGAATGCCATGCTAAAGTGTTTGGACCCTTTCCTTCAATGGTGGGGAATCATGGAAGAGTTCTGGCAGAAAAAATGGCATATCTGGATCAGCGATTTAGAAGATCCATCTGGAAGCTATTTGGAGGAGGGGTTGGAGGTTGGTAGGCCTGCAGGCAGGGAGACCAATTAGGAGATGTATTTACTAGGTCCTTTTTGTTGCAATTATAAAAATCCAACTCCATTAGCAAAAAGTGGACTGTCAAGTGGGTGTAGATTGCTCACGGGACCACAGGAAGGCGAGCAGTATTGCTGGGTTTCAGGGACACTTAGAACCTGTTCTAGATCATTGCCAGGCCTCTCCATCTCTGTGGCCGACTCTGATTCTGTCTGTTGGATTCAGTCTCTCAGGCTGACTCACATGGCACATGGTGCTCACAGGTCCTGGGCCCCACCTCTCATATTGTCACCAGTACTAGAGAATGACAATCACCACCTCTGTCCCAAGGTCAAATACCTCAGGGAAGGATTCTCATTGGCCAAGCAAGTGACTGGAGACCTATTTTTCAGCTTTGCAACCACTTTTCTTCTACACGAGCCCAGGGAAGGGTGCAAATCTCCGAGAGCTAAAAAAAAGCAAGCTTCTTTCCCATGAATCATTACAAACTCACCACCTAAATGGGGATTCAAAATAGTATTTAAGTTATTTTGATAATTTTAAGTTTTAGAAAAATAAGGTTACATTTCTTATCCCTATAGACTGAGATTTCTTCCAAAGACAGCCACGACAGAAGCACTTGGTACCTAATCAGGGCTGATTAATTAATTATTTGTTGAGTGATTGAGAGAATGGGCCCAGATGGGACGCCAAGGGACCTCAGGTCAAGGCGAACCTAAAGGAACTAGGGAAAAGGAAAACTAGGAATACAAGCTCCACTTGTTCTAGGTTCTTCTGTTGGATAACTTTTGATCCCACCCTCATTCTAGCCTCTTCTTTCTGGCTTTGGTATTGGTGGTGGTGGTGGTGGTGGTGGTGGTGGTGGTGTGTGTGTGTGTGTGTGGTGGCTAGGGGAGGGGTGGGACTGTGTTAAGAATGTACGGAATTCTTTAGGATTACAACAGGGGACACAATTTTGGAACTAAGGCACCCAAAGGAGTCTTGGGTTTTCATGACCAGCTTCTAAACGGTTTTCTCCCTTCCCCTCCTGTAGTTCTTCCACTCCCCCACCCCCACCTCCACCCCAGAGTCCTGTGGCCTGGGGCGCTTGTTTTGCTCTAACCTTAGTCAGAGCTGCAGGTGTCATCTGCTGCCTGGAAGCGTGTTCCAAATGGCAGAGGTTTGAAGCTTCTCTTTTGCTGGAGATGAGGCTCTAGCCCTGGGCAGGAAGAGAAAGCACAATCTCCATAAGCTACTACTTCCAACGGCTGCCTCCCAAAGAAAAACACTGGCTGGAACTTTCCCCCGGCGTTGACTTCGGGTGGAAAGAATGCTTGGGGGGCAGAGACAGTGACAGACAGGCAAGTGGCTGCCCTCAGCTCACCCTGCTGTGGCTGCAGGCCGAGGGGCGGGGCAGGCTGGCCGAGGAGAGGGCGCTCTGCCAGGCGAGCTTGCAGGGACTGGCGTCTCTGCCCTGCGTCTGTTAGCAGCATCTGGCTGTGACCTCAGAGGTTCCACCCACGGCCTGGGAAGGGCGGGACCCACCAGGCGGGGGAAAGCCAGGGGCCTTCCCGGAACGTGGGCCCACAGAGGATCTCGGCTGAGACAGGAAAGGCCCCAGCCAGCTCGGGTCCACGTGGGGTGGCCTGGGGGCGTCTGCACCCGGGTGGTTTTAAAGCACGAACAAGCAGCTGCCAGGAAGAGCTTCCCCACCTGGAAGATCTCGAGAAGGCTCTTACTGGGTCACACCTTTGGGTTATTTTTAAACCCTGGATCGGGTTCCAGACAGCCATCCGCCCCGCAGTCTGCACAGCTCCGGAAGGCAGCGGGCGGCGCTGGCAGGCGCTGGCGGGAGGGGCGCAGCAGCCGACTCGGGTCGGGTCGCGCTGACAGCGCGCAGCGCAGCGGGGCGCCGCGGCCGCGCCAAAGTGCGAGCACCGCTGGGCAGCCACGTCGCAGCCGCCCCGCGACCGCGCCCCGCTCCCCGCCACCCGGCCCCCTGCCCTTCCAGAAGCTTCGTGCTTTAGTAAAAAAGACGTGCGGCGCGTCTGGAAGGGACGCCCCGCGCCGGACTCTGCAGTGCAGGGCGGGGAGCGCGCCGGGGCCAGGCTCAGGCCCGGCCCGCCAGCACGGGGCACCTGGGCATGTCTAGACCGACTGAGCAAGAACCTGGGGTGTCCGGGGCAGGGGCAGCGGGGTGCAGCGTGCTGGGACTTGAGGCTGAGAGACCGGGAAGAGGCGGCCTGCGAGCGGACCCGGGAGGCTGGCTAGGATTTGCAAGGGAGACGGGGAGTTAGGGGGAGTGACGGCGGAAGGAACTGCCTGGGCCAGAAACGAGAGCCATCAGGGCGCACTGGGGGACGGCGAAACGTCTTGTAACTGCCTGTCAGGAGTTCGGTCCTTCAGCCATAGCTAACCAGTGAAATAAGGTTTTTGAACAGGGAGTAATGTGATCTGAGTTTTAATTTTTAAATGTTTCTTGGATGGATGCGGGGAGGAATGTGCTAGAAGAAGAGGCTGGATGCAGAGGGTCTGCGTGCGAGGCTTCCACAGCTCGAGAGGCGGCAGGAATGCAACGGAGGCCGAGGCCGGACTTTACTCAGTAGATGCTGTGGAGCAGGGGGCAGGGAACGGAGTTGAAGATGATGCTACGGTTGGGCCTGAATGACCAGGAGGGTGGCGGTCTCCCTAGAGCACAGGGAAGGCCGAGGGAGTGAGGGGAGAACATGCAGGTTGATCTGGGAATGCAGAACCGCAGGCGGCCGTTCAGCTAGAGACTTGGGAGCCACTGTGTTGGGGGCAGGGCTAGATCCAGGAGACAGAGTGGGATGGCCAAGGGAGAGAGCAACAAGGAAGAAGAGAGGAAGAGTGGAGTCAAGACTACTTACTCCCTGTCTCCGGAATCCATTCTGCCCTCCTCGCATTAGTAATAGGACTCCCTACACTGAAATAGGCACATGGACACCCAGTTTGAGATTACAGTTCCCAGCCCCTTGCACCAAGTTTTGGCCAATAGGATGTGAGTGGAAGTGACATGCAACTTCTAGGTCTTGTCCTTTAAAAAGGAAGCTGTTTCCTTTCTCCTTCTTTGCTGTCCTTCCTGCAACAGGCTGGAGCACTGACATGGTGCTGGCATCAGCTTTGAGCATGAGAACGAGGATACACCCTAGGAATTGTGGAAGAGCAAGACCGGAAGAACCTGGGCTCCTGGGTGACCTGTGAGCACAAATGATCCCTGGACTGCCTTTGTATTATAGCTTTAGACTAGCAAGCAGAGGAGAAATCTACTCTCTCTTGTTGGAGCCATTTGTTGTTGGGAAGGGACTGGGTCTTTTGTTACAGCATCTAAGCCTGTATCCTAAGGACTACTCATACTAATACTGATAATTCTGTTGGGAGTAAAACCTTGTTTGGGGGATACAGGTGGGAAATGTGCAGACAAAAAAGGAGAAGAGAAGTTCACCAAAAAAGTGAGATCTCATAGAATCCAAAGCAAGAGAATAAAACAGCCACAGGGCAAACAGGGTTAAATGCAGTAGAGAAGTCCACAAAAACAAAGATTATCAAGAGACTCTCTAGCCTGAGCAAGAGCGAGACCCTGTCTCTACTAAAAATACAAAGAAATTAATTGGCCAACTAAAGATATATAGAAAAAATTAGCCGGGCATGGTGGTACATGCCTGTAGTCCCAGCTACTTGGAAGGCTGAGTCAGGAGGATCACCTGAGCCCAGGAGTTTGAGGTTGCTGTGAGCTAGGCTGATACCATGGCACTCTAGCCCGGGCATCAGAGTGAGACTCTGTCTTAGAAAAAAAAAAGAGAGAGACTATGATTTGGCCAGTATTTCAGCAGATTCTTGGAGGCTTAAGTTAGGCATAGGAGCTTACATCAGAATGGAGGTAAGAATAAATTTCTGCCATCTCTGTGCTCACTTTTGGTAAGTGTGTCACCAATTTAGACATTTATAGTTCTGCATTGGCCTCTGGATAAAAACAAATCAGGGCCACGAATGCTTGTGCTCATGAAGTTGCCTGTCTACAGGTGCTATCTGTATGCATCATGATTTTTCTGGTATAATTTTATGGTGTCGAAACAAAACCTTTAAATATTTGCACGTTTATATTCATCAAATCATGCTTATTTTTCTCATCAGTCAACCTTATAATAGAAAAAGGTCTATGGGGGCAGAATTGAAAGGTTGATGAACTGAGCTATGCCAGTTAGGAATCTTTTGCTGACAAGTGAAAGATGACCCAACCCAAACTATTTTAAGCAAAAAGGTAATTGATTAACCCACCAAACTGAAAAGGCCAGGAGTAGGCTGGCTTCCGACACTGAGCAGGAACTCCCATTTTGTCATTGGGACTGTTTCTCCTCCTTTCCCTCAGTTCTATGAAAGCTCCATCCTCTACGAAGCTTTCTCCCTGCGGTCACCAGCTGGCTGCACTGCTCCTCACCTCCACCCCAGCTTGTGTCCAAAGGAGAAAAACAAAAGCCTCTTTCTGTGAAGCCCCAGCAATTGGGTCTTGTTGGCTCTTGCTGGATCATGTATCCATTCCTAAACCAATCATACCAGTCAGAGAAAGTGAAGCTTATTAACTGGGTGCCTTGAGCAAGTCACTTAAACCCCTCTGTGCCTTAGTTTTCTCATTTCAAAATGGGAAAGATAACAGTACTTATTCATTAGGGTTGTTATGAGGGTTAAACAGGCCAACATTTATAAATTGCTTAGAACAGTGCCTAGTTCAGAGTTGGCAGCATATAAATATTTCTTGAGTGGATACGTGGGCCAGGGCTGAGTCACAAGTTCCCCATTGCCACCCCCTTAGGTCACACAGTGACTGTGGGGGGAGGAACGGTCAGTGTGGGACAAAGGGAAGATGGATCCCAGGTGGGCAAGTGAGCCATGTTCTGTGGCAGGCTGGAAAAGCTGGAACGGAAGAGCTCAAGGTTGAATGAGGTGGAAGGATAGATTTAGGAGGAGGATATGGGATTATGACCAGAAAGGGGAATTTCAGGGTTGCACACTTCAGTAATGTTGCAGTTCTGTGTTGGAGAGGATCCAAGAGTGGCTGTGTTTTGTGTGGCTGAAGTCGAGTCGAGGTAGAGAAAACTAAGAGGCCAGGGGTATCTAAAGTTTCGTCTGTGGCAATCCCTGGACACCTTTATCAACTCAGTTGGGCTGAATTGTCTTCAAAAATGAGATTTTCAAAGAATGTTGGTTTTTAGTATTCTAGGTTTCAAATATGAATATTTTAGGTTTTGAGTAGCCAAAAGCCAAAGCATCAATGTGTGTGGATGTGTGTGGAATGACCCACCATATTCCTTTTTTTTGGTCTATTCTTTTTCTTCAAATCAATCGCACAGGATTTTAGGGCCCAGACAGATCTAAGAGCTCAAGTCCAGCCCAGCTCCTTCAGGCTTTCAGAGTAAAGGGACTTAACCTCACAAAGTGGCAAAGTGAAGCATCAGTGTCATTACCAGGAAAGCTAGACCAAAGAACCCCGAGGACACTTGGGGTGGCAACAGGGCTTCTTCCACCCTCCCCTCAGGGTAGATGCTGTGCTCTGACCCAGCCAGCTCGAGTGCCCCAGGGGTCCACGGCCCCAGGCCCGTCTGCAGTCTGAGGCACCTCTGGAAGCAGGAACAATGGATTGCAGTACTGGAGCCAGGCAGAGCAGCCCTCTCGAGGGAGGCCAGGGGTGGGGAGAGAAGGTCTGAGTTTGCTGACCCACGTGTTCCACTCGCTGCTGGGTTTTTAGTTCTCATCCGTGACCATATATCCGGGGAGAGTCCTCTGAGAACCCAGATTCTTCTTTTGCTGAAGCACTGCACCTTTCTCCCATTTTAGTTTAGAAATCCAATTTTGGGGGACTTTGCCCTCTTTCCTACTTTTATTTCTACTCTGTTTTCTTATTTCTCTCCATGTTAAAATCTGCCTAATGGGGCAGTGTGGTAGGTGGGGAGTTAAAAGCTGGGGCTTTGTCGTCATACAGACTGGGACTGAATCCCAGTCACTCCCGAACCTGTGACTTTGGGGCAAGAAGCCAGGCCTCTCTGGGCATCTGCTTCTTGCCTCCCTATAAAATGGGGATCGTAACAGTAATTACTGTGTGGGACAGGCAGGTTGTGGGAGGTTCAAGTGAAATAATTTTTGCAAAGTGCCCTGCACAGTTCCTGGTATATAGTAACTAGTCAATAAATGTGAGCGATTGTTTCATTTCCAGAAATCTGTGAAGGATATGTATTGAGGGCTCACCTTGTTATGGTTCTTGTCCCTGGGAGCTCTCTCCTGAAACATGAGTCTTTGTTTTGAAGAGAGTTTAGTCCCGTGTGAGTTCAAAATTGTTTTGTAGCCTCAAAATCACATCCATAGCAATCTTGTTTGTCTGTCATTAATCCTGTTTTTAAGCAGTTTCCTCTAGTGATTAAAAAAATGATGCAAGAGAAGATTGGAAAACACATGCCACACTGAAGGCTGTTTTGAGGTGTGTTTCTCTTTCTGAACTTATTTTTGTTGTTCATTTCATAATAGGCTAAGATTTGACATTTGGGCCATAATAATATAATAAAAATACACTTATATGTCTGTGAAATAAAAGCATAATCAGCATAATCTATTATCTGTATGATTTCCATAGCACAAATATACTTAGAATAGAAATATTTAGGGGGCTATTTTATTACTTGCTTGTGTTTTAAATCTGTTTATGATATTTAAAATTCATATTTGGGGGCTTAAGATGAAAGTCTTTCCTGTGATCATATTTTTTGGGAAATAGTTTTATTTTAGCTTGGCATTTTCTATGGCTACAAACTTAAATATAGTAGCTGGCATCCATATTGTATGAACCAGAATATTCTTGCTAGTTACTTTACCTTTGAACTCAAGCTATTTAACTTTTACACAAATGGAAAAAATAGTTCAAAAAGCAACACATCTTCTTCAGTATTACATAGTGGCAGTTAACACCTAATTTACACCTCCAGGTAGAAAGAGAAATCAATCCTTCCCTCAGATGTTAAGAGCCAGTTCTCTTATATTGCATGCTTAACATGATTTTACTATATTATTTCTTCTACTGTTTACTAAAAATAATCTTTCCTTTCTCTGGTTGAAAAGTAATCAATGCTTTTAAGATAACTTGAAAAACAGAATTATCTCTTGACTAATCCTGAACTTTGAAATAGTTCTCTTTTTAAAAATCTTTTCCTCAAAAAAAAAAAAATCTTTTCCTCAAAGTTGAGAGCACAAACAATATGTTACTCCCAAAGTAATAATCAGAAGTACAGGAAGAGATTTCATTTGAAGACATTGTTTCATCATAGTGAGATGTGGAAATAAATAACATTTTTCATTTATTACAATGAAAAATTGCAAACCACCTAGATGTTAGGTAAAATATGGTATATCCATATAGACTAAAGTATACCTATCACAAATAATATATTACATAGCATTTATTCTTTTTCTTTCTATTATTATTCTTTTTATTTATAAATTAACTCAGTACAAAGTATGCTGATTGAAAAGCTGCACAGTGCTAAGACTACAAAGAAAATACTCCATTTTTTAGGACTGAGAGAAATGCTCACAATCTAACAGAAATTGAAAAAAAACATAAAATTGAACATATAGCTTGATCACAGTTATGTATATTAATTTGTGACAATATACTAATATTAGTAATAACAAGCTATCTCTGCCTGGTGGAATTCAGGTAATTCTTAATTTTCTCTCTTACTTTTCAGCACATTCCAGAATCTCTATACTTTTATATGTTGATAATCAAAATTTAATAGAAGACAAAATTTTAAAAAGAAAAATATGTAGTAGAAATGAAAAAACAGAAAATACAGAAGCCAGTGCATTTTTTAGACTTTAGGGGACAAGCCCACAATGGCTGCTGATTCGCAGGTTTGGGGCTGTTTTATATGGAAAGACCTAAGCCCAGGGATGGTTTCTGTTGTCACTAACTAGTGTCGTTCTGCCAGTAAAGGTGTTCACAACTCAGTCTGGCTGCTGTCATGCTGCTCTGCACTGGCCATGCTACTTCATCACCAAGGCCTCAGTTTCCCCTTATGAAGGGTTAGGTCCATACAGTCCTGAGATTCAATTTCATATAATTTAGTGCTTTTTTTTCTAACAGCATCTGTTGAAAAATATTTCACTTTGGCTAAGAAGGTTGAATTCAGTTGAATACACTGAACATTTGCTTTCTGCCAGGCACTGGGATGAGGTGCTATATAGAATCGGGTAAGGAACGATTCCTGCTTTTGAGAAGTTTGCTATCTGCTGAGAGGGCCTGGTACGAACAGAGGGTGAGGGGATGTTAAAAGTATGTGCAGAGAGCCAAGGGCTCAGATACGGGGTTTAGGCCAGACCTGGGCTTGGAGAGTGAGCGGAACCTGAGCGGCTCTCCTGGGAGAGAGGACCCGAGCAAAGCTGTAGAGCAAAGATAAGTCAGCCAGAGCTGGGAACGTACGAATGACTTCCATCCTTGCACATCCTAGCAATGCTTAAGGAGGGACTAGTTTGTTTTAAAATGGAAAGACTTAGAGGCAAAAAGATTTCAAGTGGTTACTCAACAAGGTCAGTGAGTGGTCAGCACAGAGTAGCTCACGCCATGCTTTGTGATGCCCCTCAAATCTGGAAGGACGGGAGGCATTATTATCAGAAAGCAAATAGCCTGCCGGACTTCAACCATAATTCTTTCCTTTTCCCATGGAGGCATCGTTCATTTCCTACACAGACTTCATCCCACTGGTCTCCAGGGCTTTGCCCTCACCAATATCAGTTCCATCACCTTTCCCCTTGGTCCCTGCTACTACCACTCGCCATCTACAAGGCAGCCTAACCTTCCTCTTGTTAAATTTGACCTCTCCAAGCATAACTTACATGTGTCGGGCCAAAGAGCTGCTGTGAGACCTGGCTCCTATCTTTGGACACATGCCTAAAGCCTGTGCCCTTTTCCCCACTGATAAGACATGGAAAGCACAGTGACAAAAGCTGGATATCATAATCAGGCGGAGACAGACGCCCTGCTGGGTCTGCGTCCGGCTCGCAGGGCCCAGTGGGGAATTGGCCACTTGAGGCCGAGGCAGGTCCGGCCAGGACTGTGCAGGTGGAAGGGTGCAACTTAGAGCACTTTCTGTGGGTTTCTCTGACCCTCATTGCTCTCTCAGGGGCCCTTTCCTTTCCTTTAGCCCATGCAATGGAGGAATGGAGATTTGTAGCAACCTCAGACCTGAGTGATTCAGACTATATTCAGATGCATGCTTGCTGAGTGCGCTCCTCAGCTCCCAAAGAACTGCACAGACTAGACTATGGGACAGGAGAGGAAGGAGGGGAGGAAGGGGAAGGAGGGGAGGAAGAGGAAGGAGGGGATGCAGGGCCTGGGGCTGCCAAGGCAGGGTTGGGGGACGGATCCACTGCCTCCAGGACCTGTGCACAGGAGGAAGAGGTCTGAGATGAACTACCCTCAATCTTCTCCGTGTGCTCTGTCCCTGGTGAGCAATTGTAGAACAGTCATGCGTTACTTAACGATAGGGATGTTCTGAGAAATGTGTCGTTAGGCAATTTCATTGTTGTGTGAACATCGCTGAGTGCACTTACACAAACCTAGATGGTCTAGCCTATTACACACCCAGGCTATATGGTATAGCCTATTGCTCCTAGGCTACGACATGTACAGCATGTTACCGTACTGAATACTGTAGGCACTGTAACATGATGGTAAGTATTTGTGCATCTAAACATATCCAAACATGGAAAAGGTACAGGAAAATCATGGCAGTATAATCTCATGAGACCACTGTCTTATGTGCAGTCTGTCATTGACTTAAACGTCCTTGTGCAGCGTGTGACTGTACTTAGGTGAATTCTAGCTGCTGTTACAAATCAACCACAAAATTTCAGTGAACACAATCAAAGTCAATTCTTTTTTTTTTTCTTTTGGCATATTATGGGGGTACAAATTTTAAGGTTTCAATAAATGCCCTTTCCCTCCCTCTCCCCACAAGTCTGAGTTTCCAGCACAAAGTCCATTCTTTGTTGATGTAACAGCTTATTGTCAGTGCTCCTGATTAGTAGGCAGCTTTGCTGGGACAGACATTCTGTCTTCTAGCCATGGATGCTTTGGCCAGTTGGCAGCTGATAATTATCCCTGATGGCTCCGGCGTCTGCAGCAGGCACTGACAAAAAGGGGTCTCTTCTGCTTTACAGACACTTAACTGCCACAGTACAGGAGGGCTTGGAGGGAAGGAATGAAGAACAAGGAAAGACTGAAAAGCTGTTCTCCAATAATTCCCGAAAGCCTTGTTTTCCCCCTGAATCACGACTACAGTTGGCAGAATGAGCTCAGACTTTGCAGTCAGATCTGCAGGCAGATCCCAGCACTGCCACTTCCTGGCTGCGTGATCGTGCGCCACTTACTCAAGTCTCTCTGAACCTCTGTTCCCTCATTTGAAAAACAAGGATACCAATGACTCACATGACTGTGATAAGGATTAAATAAAATGACATCCCAAACACACCAGGCACCTAGGTCAATACATACTCTTCCCCTAGGCAGGGTCTCTAGACTGGTTCCTGAGTGTCTCTTGCTGCTTAAAGGAATCCTTAGGGCTGAACACAGTGGTTCATGCCAATAATCCCAGTGTCCTGGGAGGCTGAGGTAGGAGGATCCCTTGAGCCCAGGAGTTTGAGGCTGTACTGACCTATGTCCTACTGCACTCCAGCCTGGGCAACAGAACATGACCCTGTCTCTAAAACTAGAATAGCATAGAATAAAACAAAACAAAATAAAATATAATAAATACAAAAGAAATTTTGAGAAATGGTGTTAGGGAGACTTCCATTTGACAAAAAGTAAAGCAGAATTCCCTGCCTCCTCCTTCACTCCCAAATAAATCCAGGCAGATCAAAGATTTCACTACTTATCTTGGAGTATGGCCTTCTCAAACATGATTCAAAATCTGGAAGGAAAACAATGCTCAATCTAACTATGCAAAGATAAAAAATATCTGCATGGGGGAAAAATTGACATGTGCAACCACATCCCAAAGTGCTTTCATATATTATTTTGTTTAGGTTTGGTTTTTTTTTTGAGACAGAATCTTGATCCGTTGCTCGGGCTAGAGTGCTGTGTGGCATCAGCCTAGCTCACAGCAACCTCAAAGACTCCTGAGCTCAAGTGATCCTCCCGCCTCAGCCTCCCAGAGTGCTGGGATTATAGGCATGAGTCACTGTGCCTGCCCCCACAGAGCTTTTTAAACTCATGCCCATACCTTCATACCCATTCCCACCTACCTGCATACTTCTGTCTTTGTTCATGCTGCTCAAAGTTCTGGGCAAGCTAGATCAGATGCTGCCTCCTCCAGGAAGCCTTCATTCATTCTCCAGACAAATTAGTCTTGGCCTCTTTGAAAACCTTGAGTACTTTATCCCTCCTATGGAAATCTCTGGAGGGTGGATTCTAGAGGGAGTAAAAGAAAAGAAGGGAGGAAAGACAGTAACACTTATTGTGGGTCAACATCGTGTCTGGCATAATGCGGTGCTTTCACTGATCTAGTATTTTAGATCAGTGCCATGCATCTCCCCAAAGGCCTGGCACAGCTCCCTTCATTCAATGCAAACGGCTTCTGAGACTCTACAACATATCAGGTAGTGTGTGTGGTGCTGGGGATACCGAGATGCATAGGGCAGGGCCCCAGCCCTCCAGCGTGTGTCTAGTAGCGAAGCCAACCATGTGCCCCAATAAATCATAACTGAACATTGTACCAAGGTGGGGTGGAAGAGGCCTGTTGGGTGGTGGATAGATGAATGTGTGCACCCTCTCTGATGCCTACCTTCACTGTAAAACTTGCACAGTTAATCACAAATTCAACCCTTAAAATGTTGCAGATGGTGTCTCATGGCTAAGATTTGCCTTTTCATGAATGGTGTTAGGGTTTCAAAAGTCTCCCTCTCACATTGTCTCCCTAGAACTGCACTGTCCAGTACTGTAGCCGATGGCTACATGTGGCTATTTATATTCATTGCAACTACATATAATTTAAAATACAATTTCTTACTTGCACTAGCCAATAACCTTGCAGAACAGGCATACACGGGCCTCCAGAGTCGGGAGAAGTGCTCAGTAGCCACGTGTGGCCACCGTACTGTACTGGACGTGCAGTTATTATAGGAAACATTTCTACCGCAGTGGCGGATTCTGTTTCACCATGCTGAGCTGCAGCCTCCAAACCCTGGCCCGGGCTCTCCTCCAGCTGCTCCCCGGGTGCCCTGCAGAGCTCACTGGGGGCTCTGCGTTTCAGTGTCCTCCTCTCTGAAGGCCAAGAATGTTCCTTAAAGAGTTCAGAGGCAGCACGGCCCTTCTCTACGTTCAAAATATACCAAGTGCAGTCACAGATGACTGAAGCCATTCCCCTGAGAAGGGGGGGAAGTCTGTGGCAGGATTCAGGGCCCAGGGGGATGTTCCCACAAGAGGAAAGCACCCCCTTTGCCAGGAGTCTCCCCCAAGTCTCCTAGTCCTACCCTGATAGGCAGCAGACACAGACTCCTACATAGATGGAGGACTTGTCAGCAGCCCATCTGGGTGGAACAGTGAATGTGGGACATGAGACCATGGGGGACATTCAACTCTCGAGGCATGCCCATGGGGTGCAGCAAGGTGAGGGGTGCCCTTGGGCCGCAGTCCCGGCTTCCACTCTCAGCACAGATGGGCAAGGCAGGAGTGGCTTCCACACTGGCCTCCCTCCAGGTGCCAGCCCTCCTGCCCTCCCCGGCCTGGGCCGCCTGGGTCACCTGGTGCCTCTGCAGCTGCCGGCAAAGTGCCCGTTCTCCTGCCTGGGAGTGGGGTGGGGAGCAGAAGAAATTGGTCCTCTGCGGAAGTAATTTTCCTCTCTCCTTCCCCTGCCCTGCCCGGACACTCAGAGCCTCCTCTCCAGACCCTGGACGCCACGGTGCTTATTCCGCGGGTTGTTGGTCCAGCTCCCAGAGCAGTTTCCGCCCAGCAAGGACACCAGAGCCAGCCACTAGAGGGAAGCGAACACCCTCCTTTTAATTCTGAATACAGTGGGTGAGAAGGACAGCTCCCAGGGTGCTCACTGCTCCGCGTCCCCGCAGAAGCCAAAATAAAACAGAAAACATTTAAGAGAGAAATTAATGCAAACTAGATTTTCACGTTTTACATGCATTTCCAGGTAGAAGTGAATCCAAAGAAATTCCTCAGGAAATCAAACAAGGCACCTTCCAAAGCAAGCTATTCAGTGTCCGTTTATTACTGTGGAATCTATACTTATAAATTCCTCTAATAACGTGCCCTCCAAAGCCCTGGTAATCTAATAGCATTGCCATGGAACGACGTTTGTTCTGGAGAAGGGATTTCGCAAGGGGAAGACCAAAATGCAGGTTTCTCTCACTCCCTTGACATTCGGCAGCCTCTTTTATTATATTTGTCACATGGTTTAAGACCTAAATTTAGAAATGAAACGAAAATGAAAATGCAATCCTGCCTGAGCTTAGTTCTTGGCAATCAGCTGCGCTGTCCCCGCCCTTGCGCAGGGACCACGGAGTTCCAGAATCGCGCTGCAGCGGCGCCCGAGTCCCGGTCGTGCACACCGATGCCCCCTAGCGGCGGCACCGGAGCCAGGAGGTTGACATAACCTTTGACCTTTCACAGGGCAAGTTGGGGTTTACTCATCAGTAGACCTGAAAAAGCCCCCACCGCTTGGCAGTCAGTGGCTCGGCTTCTACTATGTGTTCTCATGTATTCTTTTTCATCTCTAACGTGTTTACATATCTTTAGAGGACGTCGGCTCCATTCCTTTCCAGGAGGCTGATCCATTTTTCATTGACAGGCAAAACAGAACAAAATAATCCCTGTTGTATGAATTCTGTTAGCTAGATGGACCTGTGACATTTTCACAACAGCCCTGCCAGGTATTTCTTGCTCTGTCTATTGTGTAGATGAAGAAACGGGCACTCAGGGAGGGGAGGTGTCTTGGCCAAGGCCACGCAGCTGTCCCTGGGGGAAGCCTGGGCAGCGTTGCCCTCCGCTCTGGTGAACCCATGGAGGACTGCGAGGTGTCAGGTAGTCTCTGAAAACCCCCAGCACCTGGCCCAGCAGCTGCAGCAGGCCCGCCAGAGGCCCTCAGCACCTGTGGCGTGTCACAGGGGGTGTGCCTACTTGGGAGAAGGAAGAGAGATCTAGAAATTGCCAGACCCCGGGGATCTGGGGGGCTAGCCAGGCTGTGCACTGGTGCGTGCGCTGCAGGCTGGCGGGCAGAATTCACGGTCCAGGGGACTATTATTCCTACTGCCCTTTCGACTGCTGGTTCCACTCTGCAATTCTCAGCTCAGGCCCGGACTCAGCGAATGAAGCGTATTACGACTGGGGCAGGGGGTGGGGAGAGAAGAAGATAATCTAGGGGCATGCCAGGACATTTACTGAATGGGCACCTACTGTTGCCTCTGGTGGTTGGCAGAGTTATTTTATTTAGTACTCTCCAAACCCAGCAAGGCCACAGCCTTTGCTATAGTTGAGAAAAGGAAGCCTCAGAAGTGTTAGTTACTCATCCAAGGAGCAAGAAAACTTATTTTTAACCCTCTTTCATACACACATTTTCCAATTTAAATGTGTGTGTTTCTTTTTTAAAGTGATTGAGGCCGGAAGCAGTGGCTTATGCCTGTAAGTATTCACAGTACTTTGGGAGGCCAAGGTGTGAGGACTGCTTGAGGCCAGGAGTTTGAGACCAGCCTGAGCAATAAGGTGAGACCCTGTCTCTACAAAAAGTTTTAGAAATAAGCCTGGTGTGGTGGAATGCACCTGTGGTCCCAGCTACTCGGGAGGCTGAGGCAGGAGGATTGCTTGAGCCCAAACGTTCAAGGTTACAGTTAGCTATGATCACACCACTGCAGTCCAGCTTAGGTGACAGAGCAAGACCCTGTCTCTAAAAATGAAAAAAAAAAAAAAAAGTGAGAGGCAAGGAAGTGGAGAAAATAGGGACTTTCATGGAGAAGTTGTATTAGGATTTGTGGCTGAATGACGCAAGGGGTTGAGGAAGGATTTCTTTTGTTTTTGCTTATTAAAGAAAAGAATCCTTGGATTTGTGTGCTGCTGGGAATGATCCAACAGAGAGAGAGAAACTGATGATACAGGAGCGGGCAGACAGGTTTGGAGCATGCAGGCGAGGCAGGGCAGACAGAACTGAGTCCCTGGCGAGGGCTCACTGCATCAGGGGCCGCTTCTTCCGTTTTGCTCTGGAAGCAGCTGAGCGCAGTCGGGTGCAAGCAGGAAAGGCCTCAGGTAGATTCCACAGCTTTTCAGCTTATCTCGGGTAAAAACAAAAACATCCAGTCTGGACTGAGATGGAAACCCCGAATCTCAGTCCAATTTGAAAGTTCTTCCCTTCTCAGCTTGGGCCTGCCTTGTGCACAGGGTGGTAAAGGCAATGTAGTTGTTACTTCTCTCTTTCCCTCTGCACCTCCTGCCCCTGCCCCCCACCAGCTGCTGGCTTGTGGCTGTGCTGGGGAAGGGAGGTGGGTCACTGACCTTGACCTTTCTTGACTCCTTCTTGGTGTGAGCAGATACACAATCCCTGATCCCTCCTCTGGGACAGGCACTTAGGTGAATGCTTCAGAGCCTCCCTGCTGGGGATGCTTTACCCACCTGGGGCTGGCCTCCCCAGCTTACAACCCTACAAGTCCAAGTGCGGTCCGTGGACCAGCAGCATCTGCATCTCTTGGCAGAAACGGGGACTCTGAGGCTCACCCACACCTGTCGAATCAGGGGGGCGGAGCTGCACAGAAGTGGCTGCAGGCCAAAAGACTTCTTATCCCTGTATGCCCCAGGACCCTTTCACGACCCTGAGTGTGCCCTGAAAAATGGCTGCCATTGGATTTCCCACCACACATACACAAAATGAGTTTGGAATGGCTATGACTCATGCTTTATAAATGCCAGAAAATAACACATTTTCACTTGCTTTAAATCAAATTTAGTCTCATTGCCTCCACCCTGCCAAGCTGGTGGGAAGTCAGTTCCAAGTACAATCGGTGCTTCCTCGCCTCCCTAATGTTGCCTAGTATCCAGGAGGCCAGCAAGGTGCCCCAGATGAGGAAAGACCTGTCATCTTTGATTCAAGAGGAGCACGCAGGGTTCCCTGCAGTCCCTCTATGGGCTATGATAAGAATAGGACAAAGTCCCCTAACTACTTGAGGAACCCCTAAGCCTCAGGGGATCTCCCCCTACCCCTTTCTACTGCCCAGGACCCAGTCTTTGCCGGGCTAGATAGGGACAGCTCTTGCTTCCTAATCCAGCATCACAAACCTCCCCCTGAGGCAAAGGGTGAGGGGCGTGAAATTCAGGGAGAACCAAACACAAATTGCTATCTCACTGACCAAGGGTCATAGCAGCATCATCCCCTAAGTCACTGTGAGGATGAGGAAAGAGGCCAGCATTGGCCAGCACCGGGCCAGGCATAGAGCTCATTCTTGGCCATTATTATGCGTGGAAAACCTTTCCAAGTGGATGACGTTTGTTCTCCACCTTGCATGTTCCTTAATCTTGTCATCACAATCAAAGTTGCACGAAAGGTTCAGGCAAGTCCTAGAAAAACTTTACATTCCTTCCAGCTAGTTACTGTACCCCCCAATTAAGAAGTGCCACCACTCGATGAGAGATGTCGGTACCGGGGTCCAAGCGCATGAAGCGCTCGCCAACACTTGCTTGGCAGAACCGAGGATCCCGGTGGCGGCCAGGATCCTGCACGCCTCTCCTCCAGCTGCAGGGAGTGGCGTTGACCGACAGCCCGGGCAGCTGGGCTCCGAAATCCTGCGCCGTCTACACCGAGGCCACGCCTCCCGCTGGCCACTTCCGGCCAATGACGGGGCTTGGCAGGGCCATGGAGGCGGGCCCACTGCTGGGGGCGTGGCCCCCTGTGACAGGTGACGGGCCAGAGGACTCCCTGACAGCCATGCCAATCCTTAGACGGCAGGGCCTGCTTTCCTTCCTTCGCGCCTTCACTCAGCATCAGATCTGCCTTGCGGTCTGAAGCCACATTCAAGCCTCTTCTGGCTCCCTCCCAGATGTTTCCCCTCATTTCTTGCATATTTCAACTTGTCTCGCATCTGCTTCTGGGAGGACCCAGCCAAAGAGCCTCTCCCCATTCAATGCATTCACTTTTCTTTTCGGAGCATATCATTCATTTAGATAGCAAATGCTAGGTCAATTCACTTCCTGTACTTAAGCTGTGAAATGAAGCATATAGGGACGAACGTTTTAAGTGTAACTGTTCAGCTTTCTTCCTACATTTAGCATCAATTCTTGTTTCAACTGCAGTTTAACTTCTTCCCCCACCCCCTGAATTTGGCACCTGCCACCATTCAGTCTGATTTTAAAACCTCAAGTGGCTGTCGAGTTCCCTTTGCTCTTAATTCTCCCTAGAAACTCTGAACTATTTAGAAAAAAAAAACCCAATTGCATTAAAAAATATATAAGCAATGTAAGGACATTATGGTCACAGTTGGTTGTGCCTGTAGTCCCAGCTACTGGGGAGGTTGAGGGAGGAGGGTCACTTGAGCCCTGGAGTTCAAGACCAGGGCAACATAGTGAGGCCCTATCTCAAAAAAACAAAACCCATAACCTGCTCCCCCAATATAATGACATTAAAATTAATTAAGAAGATACAGGAAGAGAATTCCCCATGATGCCATTGTCCTAACACAAGAGCTGCCATTTTGGGGACCCTCTCCCACTTCTTTTTTTTTTTTTTTTTTTGGTGAGACAGAGTCTCACTCTGTTGCCCTGGCTAGAGTGTCGTGGCATCAGCCTAGCTCACAACAACCTCAAACTCCTGGGCTCAAGCAATCCTTTTGCCTCAGCCTCCCAAGTAGCTGGGACTACAGGCATGCGCCACCATGCCTGGCTAATTTTTTTCTATATATTTTTAGTTGTCCAATTAATTTCTTTCTATTTTTAGTAGAGACAGGGTCTCACTCTTGCTCAGGCTGGTTTTGAACTCCTGACCTTCAGTGATCCTCCTGCCTCAGCCTCCCAGAGTGCTAGGACCCCTCCCACTTCTTGCCTTCTCCAGAGCCCTGTTTTCTCTAGAGGGTTATTTACAGATCTGCCTGCGTTAGGCACGGGCTATGGGCTCTCAGCCCTGGGCGCACATCAGAATCACCTCTGGAGCTTTTAAAAATGACTGAGGCCTAGCCCTGTGCTGGATCTTCTTAAACCTGCATCTTTTTTTTCCTTCCTTTTTGAAGTCCAGGTGCAGAACTGCATTGATCAGACTTCTCAATAAATAGCACTGTACCATCAGCAGTGCATTCCTAGTGCCTGTCTTTTTATTTTATATATTATTTTTCACCTCTTCATCTCTCATCTCTGCTCCCAGCCCCCTGTTATGGGTACCCTGTGGATTTGATATATGTTCTTAAATGTGTATCAATCCTTATAAATATGTACTGTTGTTTTGATATATGTGTTTTTAATGTGCATTAAATTTCTTACCTGTTCTCCCTCATGCTATGTTTTAAGTTTCTATCGTCATCGATGTATGAATTCCGCAGAGCAGCCCTCGCTTCTTACTTGCCATTCTCCCAGTGATAGCTGCCCACGTGGCCTTCAGCTCTCCGCCAGCAGCAGTCCTGCAGTGAGCATGCTTGTGCGCATGTCTCCCTGTGGGCCCGAGTGAGAATCCCGCTGTAGGCCTGTTCTAGTAGTCCTCAGCTGATTCTCCTGCAAAGCCAGCTTTTAAGGCCCGCTGCTGTCCCTCAACACCTTTTATGATCTTTTAAGGTTTTCTTCACACTTCTCTCCTACAGGACTGAATCCTCCCAAAATAGAATCTGAGATTCTCAGACTACTTTTTAAAAATCTTCATAAAAATCTCCCTTTAGGGACTCAGAAATACTAAAGTAGAAGTGATGAACTGCATCTTGAGTTTTTGTTTTTTCTCTCTTTGAGACAGGGTCTGGCTCTGTTGCCCAGGCTGGAGTGCAGTGGTGCAATTACAGCTCAATGTAGCGGCAGCCTCAAACTCCTGGGCTCCAGCAATCCTCCCACCTCAGCTTCCCAAAGTGCTGGGATTACAGGTGTGAGCCATAACACCTGGCCTGGATCACATCTTAGATGGGACCCTGTATTCATTTTATATTGTCAATGTGGCAAAGTCCCACAAACTTAGTGACTTAAAGCAGTGCAATTTTTTTTTTTTTACAGTGTTGGAGGTTAGAAATTATAAAATCAAGATATCTGCAGAACTGCATTCCTTTTACAGACTCAAAGGGAGAATCCATTTTCTTGCCTCTTCTGGCTTCTAGTGGCCTCCTGCCTTCCTTGGCTTGTGGCCCCTTGGCTGGCATTACTCTGTCTTCTGCCTGTCCTCAGATCTTCTACTGGATGGGGCCCTCCTTCCTCCCTCTTCTAAGGCCATTGTGATTATATTGGGCATGTGTGGATAATCTAGGATAAATTTTTCATCTTAAATTCCTTAACTTAATCTCACATGCAAAATTTGACTTAATAGTTTTTACCTTGTAAAGTAAGATAGTCAAAGGTTCCAGGGATTAGGGCGTGGACATTTTGGGGGAGGGGGACATTATTCTGCCTACTATATGACAACTGAATTTTTTATTTCAACTTTATTGGAGTTATTTATTTATTTATTTTAGATTCCACATCTTACTCTGTTGCCCAGGCTGGAGTGCAGTGAAATCATCGTAGCTCACTGCAACCTCAAACTCCTAGGTTTAGGCAATCCTCCTGTATCAGCCTCCTGAGTAGCTGGGTCTACAGGCACATGCCACCATGCCCAGCTAATTTTTATTATTTTTTGTAGAGATGGGGTCTTGCTATGTTGTCCAGGCTGGTCTCAAACTCCTGAACTCAAGCCATCCTCCTGCGCTGGTTTCCCAAAGTGTTAGAATTATAGGGCTGAGCCACCAGGTTCTGCCTATTAGCTTTTTTAAAATTAAAAAGCAACACATTTGTTTTATGTTACAAACAATACAAAGATGTATAAAGAAAAAGGTGATGGGGCTCAGCCTACCCTCCCCTAATAACTCCTGTCAGGTAAACAATATTCTAAATTTGAATTGGATCTTTCATCCATGCCCATCCTCACATATGCAGATCTGGGTGTTTTTGTGTTGGATGGTTGTTGTTTTACAGAATCAAGATCAAACATTTTCTCTTTTTTTTCTTTTTTTTTTTTTTGAGACAGAGTCCTGCTTTGTTGCCCAGGCTAGAGTGAGTGCCGTGTCATCAGCCTAGCTCACAGCAACCTCAAACTCCTGGGCTCAAGTAATCCTTCTGCCTCAGCCTCCCGAGTAGCTGGGACTACAGGCATGCACCACCATGCCCAGCTAATTTTTTCTATATATATTAGTTGGCCAATTAATTTCTTTCTATTTATAGTAGAGACGGGGTCTTGCTCTTGCTCAGGCTGGTTTCAAACTCCTGACCTCGAGCAATCCACCTGCCTCGGCCTCCCAGAGTGCTAGGATTACAGGCGTGTGCCACCGTGCCCGGCCAAGATCAAACATTTTAATCTACAACTTTTTCCTCTTAATGTATTATATCATGAAATCCCTCCACATCAGTCCACAGGGATCTTACCTATCATTTTTGTTAGCTAGTCGAATATTCCACAGGATGAGTAAACTGAACTGATTCAGCTAGTCTCTTATATTCAGGTGTTTTTACATTTTATACTCCTTGAAACAAAGCTTCAAAACCCACCCTTTTGTTTGTATTCAGCCAGGGTCTTATTGCTGAAAGGTGCCCACAGTGGACTGCATCATCCAGAGATATGTACATTTTTAGTAGATGATGCCAGATTATTTTCTAAAACTTTTAGTAATATACTGTCTTACCAGCAAGAAATGAGTGTGCCCTCTTTATTGCAAAAATAGCCTCCCAGCCAGAGTGATATGGTATTCCTCTTTATAGTTTCTCTAATTTAATGTGTGAAAAAGAATATGCAATTATTGTTTTAATTCTATTTCCATGAAGACCACAGTGGTTGGGGGGCGGGGTTGTATGCTTATTAGCCATTTATATTTCTTCTTCTATGAATTGCCTGCTTGTATTCTTGCCCATTGTTTTAAAATTTTATTTAATTTTATTATTTTAAGGTGAACTTTATTTTTAATTTTTATTTATTTTTACTCCTGAGAAACTTTATTTTTAAGACCAATTTTACAGAGATGTTGCAATATAGAGAGTTCCCTTATACCCAATACCCAGTTTCCTCTAATGTTATCTCTTACATTAGTATGGTACATTTGCTATAAGTAATGAGAAAATATTAATTTATGATTGTTGACTGAAGTCTTTACTTTTGTAGTGGCAAAGGGAAAACTTCCTCTTCACCCTCTGAGGGTCTCTGAAAATCAGCTGACAGAAGACAGACTAAGAGGAGAAAAGACACAAATTCATTAACGTTCAGGGGGGAAGGGAAGGAAATCATTTTCTTGAGGTTTCCTTAGTTTTTACCTAATGTCCTTTTTCTATTTCAAGATCTCATTCCAGATGCCACATTCTATTTAGTCATAGATCTCCTTAGGCTCCTCTTGGCTGTGAGTTTCCCAGACTTTCCTTGTCTTTGTTGACCTTGACAGCGTTCTGAGGAGTACTGGTCAGGAGTTTTGTAGAATGTCCCCGTATTGTGCTGTGTCTGATGTCTTTCTCTTGAATACACTAGTGTCACGGTGCTTACCAGCAATGTGACTTATCACTGTTGGTGTTGACCTTGATCACCTGGCCGAGGTAGTGTTTGTCAGGTTTCTTCATTGTGAAGTTCTTCTTTCTCCTACTGTCCACACTGTGCTCTTTGGACTTCCGTCGTTGTGTGCAGCCCACACTTACGGCGAGTTATACTCCACCTCCTTGAAGTGGAATATCTTCATAAATTATTGGGAATTCTGCATGGGAGATTTGTCTTTCTTCCCCCACTTAATTATTAGCATAGATGCATGGATATTTGATTTATACTTTGGGTTATAATCCCATACAACTTAATTTTGTTGCTCAAATTGTTTCAGCTGTGACCATTGGGAGCTCTTTTGGTTTGCTCCCATGTCCTTTTGCCATGTTTGCCACGTCTCCTTCAATGTGAAATTTTTTCTTTTCTTTTTTTTTTTTTTTTTTTTGAGCACTTCCTTACTTTCTGGGACTACAAGATGCTGCAGGTTCCTCTTGTGTATTTCTTGCCCCAGTTCTAGAATCAGCCATTTTCCCAAGGATTCCTGGTTCCTTTAATTGGAGAATGGTATTAAAAACAAGGTCTGGGCCGGGCGTGGTGGCTCACACCTGTAATCCTAGCACTCACTCTGTGAGGCCGAGGTGGGAGGATCGTTTGAGCTCAGGAGTTTGAGACCAGCAAGAGCGAGACCCCGTCTCTACTGAAAAATAGAAAGAAATTAGCTGGACAACTTAAAATATATAGAAAAAATTAGCTGTGCATGGTGGCGCATGCCTGTAGTGTGAGCTACTTGGGAGGCTGATGCAGGAGGATCACTTGAGCCCAGGAGTTTGAGGCTGCTGTGAGTGAGCTAGGCTGACGATGCCACGGCACTCTAGCTCGGACAACAGAGTGAGACTCTGTCTCAAAAAAAACAAGGTCTGGGTACAAGATCTGCTCAATGCTACTGGGATGTCATTACTTCAAAGCCCATTGAGCAAATAGAGCAAGGAAATATACATATTTATAAATATTTCTATATGAATATGAGTTCATTTCTAGGTCTGCAACTCTAATCTATTACCACATGGATCGTTCTAGCCTCCTCCCCTTGCTTATTTCTAAATTCCTGCTTCAACAGTGAGAAACCTGGCTCCCACCATCCATTAATGTTTACTCAATTAATTGTTCAACTCAGTATATATGCATGGCAGTATTGGAATTGTTAACCTGTACCCTGATGGGAGAAAACTTTTCTCAACTAGAGTACAGTGCTTATGTGCAGTTCCTTTTGCCTTTAGTCTTAGGGACTTTCCTCATTTCCAAAGTTCCTTACATTTCCCCTCACACTCTTCAGCGAGATGTTGCGATACATTTGTAACAGTTATATTCTTAAGTCACAATCTGCTTTCTATTCTAGAATCCTTTGATCTCCTAAGTGATTTTTAAAAAATTATACATTGGGTCACTTCTTTGTGCTGTAAAGTTTTATGGGTTTTGACAAATGCTTAGCGTACCATCATAGTACCTTACATGATATTGTCATTGCCTTTTAAAAAATCCCCTGTGCTTTAAATATTCAACCCTCTACCCCACTCCCATCAAACCCTTGGCAATCACTGATCTTTTTACTATCTTTATAGTTTTGCCTTTTCCAGAATGTCACATTATTGAAATCATAAAGCATAAAGCCTTTTCAGATTGGCTTTTTAAAATTTAGCAGTATGCATTTAAGTTTCCTTTATGTTTTTTATTTGTACCTGATAGCTCATTTCTTTTTATAACATGATATTGCCTTGTATGTATGTTCCACAGTTTATCCATTCACCTATAGAGAGATGTCTTGTTTGCTTCTAATTTTTGGAGATTATGAATAAAGCTGCTATAAATGTTCTTCTTGCCCATTTTATTTATTTATTTATTTATTTATTTATTTATTTATTTATTTATTTATTGAGACAAAATCTCGCTTTGTTGCCCAGGCTAGAGTGAGTGCTGTGGCGTCAGCCTGGCTCACAGCAACCTCAAACTCCTGGCTCAATCAATCCTCCTGCCTCAGCCTCCCGAGTAGCTGGGACTACAGGCATGCGCCACCATGCCCAGCTACTTTTCTTCTATATATATTAGTTGGCCAATTAATTTCTTTCTATTTATAGTAGAGACGGGGTCTCACTCTTGCTCAGGCTGGTTTCAAACTCCGGATCTGAAGCAATCCGCCTGTCTTGGCCTCCCAGAGTGCTAGCATTACAGGTGTGAGCCACTGCGCCCGGCCTTGGCCTTGCCCATTTTAAAGTTGTTTTCCCCTGGCTTTTTTTTTTTTTTTTTTTTTGAGACAGAGTCTCACTTTGTTGCCCAAGCTAGAGTGAGTGCCGTGGCATCAGCCTAGCTCACAGCAACCTCAAACTCCTGGGCTCGAGTGATCCTTCTGCCTCAGCCTCCCAGGTAGCTGGGACTACAGGCATGCGCCACCATGCCCGGCTAATTTTTTATATATATATCAGTTGGCCAATTAATTTCTTTCTATTTATAGTAGAGACGGGGTCTCGCTCTTGCTCAGGCTGGTTTTGAACTCCTGACCTTGAGCAATCCGCCCGCCTCGGCCTCCCAAGAGCTAGGATCCCCTGGCTTTTAAATTGTCTACTAAGGATATAAGCTTTATCAAGTTTCAACTATTTTTTCTAGTCTATTATTTCTCTACTGACTTTATGATTTTTGCCTCCCAATATTTAGAAATGTAATTGAATACATCTATATTTCAATTATGGCTTCTGGATATGCGCTGTCTTGCTTAGATTGCATTTTGCCATCCCAAGGTTAAAAGATGTTCTTCTGGATTTCTCTTCCATTACATATTAAGAGAGCATGCACAGGTTTAAGCAAAAGGGCTAGAAGTGCTAACGAATAGCAGAGGGCACGGGGGATAGTGACTTAGGGCTATGCGTCACTCTGCCTCTTAATCCTGAGTGGTCCATCACCTGGGCTTCCCAGGATCAGCTCCGAGTAAGAGTTTTCATGGGATCTTATCAGTCATTGTAGTTCTGGGGGCAAGAAGCTACGTGGCCTGACTTTGGAGAAGACAATCCAGAGCCCAGGGTTGTTTCCCTGAACCCATCCATCCCATTTCTGTACCCCTTTATTTTCATTTATTTATTTATTTATTGTTTTGAGATAAGGTCTCACTCTGTCATCCAGGCTAGAGTGCACTGGCATCATCATAGCTCACTGCAACCTCAAACTCCTGGGCTCAAGCGGTCCTCCTGGCTCAGCCTCCCAAGTAGCTGGGACTACCAGTGTGCACCACCATGCCCAGCGAATTTTTCTATATTTTTGTGGAGACGGGGTCTCGCTCTTGCTCAGGATGGTCTTGAACTCCTGACCTCAAGCAATCCTCCCGCCTCAGCCTCCCCGAGTGCTAGGATTATAGGCATGAGCCACTGCGCCTGGCCCTCCTGTATCCCTTTATTTGTGTGTTTCATATTTGTCTCCCTTCCAGACTGCAGGCTTCATAAAGTTGGGGACCAGGTCTGGGTTTTTGATCTTTGATTCCTCAATGCTTGGCATGATGCCCTGAGGTCAGGTAGAAAAGCAAGTAAGGAGGAAGGAAAGAAAGAAGGAAAGAAGGAAGGAAGGAGGGAGGAAGGAAGAAAGGAAAGCAAGAAGGAAGGAGGGATGCCTCAATCTCTGGCATGTTGTCCTGTGGTCAGGCAGAAAAGCAGATAGGAGGAAGGAGGAAGGAAGGAAGCAAAGAAGAGGAAGGAAGGAGGGAGGAAGGGAGGGAGTGCTCGTTATTTTCCATTAACTCTGAAATCCCACATTAAGTTCTCTGGCCTACGTGCCCAGGTGGCTAACCGCATCAAACTCCATCATCAGCTCCCTCTTGCCTTCTGGTGTCTCACTGGAGTCGGCCAATCAAAGAATTAGAAGTGGGGAGGAAAGGGAGGTGGAAATATTTATTCCTCACACTCCGCACCTGCTGGGCAGTCCTGGCGGGTCAGCAACCTCCTACCACCCCAGCTCCTGTCCAGCAGCCCCCAGGCCAGGCCTTCAGCATTTTTACCCTGGGCACCTGTAATACCATTTCTTCCCGTCTCTGGGCCCAGTGTGAGAGCGGCGTCCCTCCGCTGGTCGTTGCTGCCAGTGCATCAGCACGCCTCATTACTCACGGGAAGCTGCCCACACCTCTGTAAAGTCACTGCATTAAAAAGTCCTTCCAAAACCCTGGCTGAGTGTGCTCTGCTTCCTGCCTGGACTCTCACAGGTCCCTAATGGGGAGAAAATAGGGACAGAAGCAAAGGGAGCCTGGAAGGATATGGGCTTCTCACAAGAGCTTAGTGAACTCAGAAGGAGAAATTCAACTCCCCAAAGACAGGGAGTTGGATAACAAGTTCTTTGTTATCGCCCTCATGGGAAGGACTTGAGTGAGGCCCACCACCATGTGGCCGCCTGTCCTGGGGTTAGTGGCTCTGTGCTATCAGTGCTTGCTCCTGTCCCAGTAGGAACCCTTGACAAGGTGGAATTGGGATGTACCATGTCTGTCTCCCACACTGGGCTGAACACTCCCCACAGCCAAAGGCTCAGGGCTTAGCCGTGGCTGCCTCCTGCCCGGCCTCTCGCAGGCTGCCTGGCACACGCGGCTCCCACGTGGCTTCCCGTGGAGGAGGAATAGAGGCTCCTCCCACAAATGAACTCTATGGGTCCCCTCTGCTCGAATCCACCCCCTCTCTCAGAGGTAAAGCCACCTCAGAAGCCCGTGGCCAGGCCCTGAAGGCTAAAAAATATTTGACACTGATGAAACCGGAAGATGACTAAGCTGCTGACTCAGAAAACCAACTTCCTCTTCCAAGAGAACTGCCTAATCTATTGTTTTGCTCAGCCAAATCCTGGCCTCATGCTTTCCTTCGCCTTTGCACGATTCTCCAAGGGTGCCAGCTTGTCTCCGATGCCTTTGTTGTCCTTGTACCTTTTCCCCTGTCACTGTTTCAGTTGTATCTGAAGGATCTATGCTGGCTCCTTAACACCTCGCTCAGGAAACCCTGACCACACACAGAAAACACGAGGGGACCACAGTCTCCCGTTCCCAAACCAGGATATGGTCAGCTGAAATCTTGCCTGTCCCAGAAAATCTGGAATACATCCTCATTATATTTATAGAACCAACACTAAGCCTTGAACCATTTCAATTAAAATGTTTTTTTAATAACCATGAAAATAATTGGAAAGAAATAGTGGACAAAGCTTGTTTGTGCCCAACTGTAGTTATTTCCACAGACGTGGCAACCATATTTTTATCTAAAGCTGTATTAATTCCAAATGTTCCATTAGTGGAAACATGTTTAATGCTGAATATTGTGATTCTCCTTATGTTGTATTGTTTTCAATAAAAGCAGTTATATGTATAATAAAGTATGGTATTTTCTATACCACTATAAGACTTTTCATCTAAAATCATAAACTGGGGCCGCGCACGGTGGCTCATGCCTGTAATCCTAGCACTCTGGGAGGCCAAGGCGGGCTTATTGCTCGAGGTCAGGAGTTCGAAACAAGCCTGAGCAAGAGCAAGACCCCGTCTCTACTATAAATAGAAAGAAATCAATTGGCCAACTAATATATATAGAAAAAATTAGCCAGGCATGGTGGCACATGCCTGTAGTCCCAGCTACTTGGGAGGCTGAGGCAGGAGGATCGCTTGAGCCCAGGAGTTTGAGGTTGCTGTAAGCTAGACTGACGCCACGGCACTCACTCCAGCCTGGGCAACAAAATGAGACTGTCTCAAAAAAAAAAAATTAAAATAAAATAAAATCATAAACCGGATTAGAGCACCAGCTCAGCTCAGCCCTGGAGTCATCCCAGCCCAAGTGTCCGATAGTGAATGAAGAGGCCTCTGGGGCCGGGCACGGTGGTTCACTCCTGTAATCCTAGCACTATGGGAGGCCAAGGGGGGCGGATTGTTCAAGGTCAGGAGTTCAAAACCAGCCTGAGCAAGAGCGAGACCCCGTCTCTACTATAAAAAGAAAGAAATTGGCCAACTAATATATATAGAAACAATTAGCTGGGCATGGCGGCACATGCCTGTAGTCCCAGCTACTCGGGAGGCTGAGGCAGGAGGATTGCTTGAGCCCAGGAGTTTGAGGTTGCTGTGAGCTAGGCTGATGCCACAGCACTCACTCTAGCCTGGGCAACATAGTGAGAATCTGTCTCAAAAAGGAAAAAAAAAGAGGCCTCTGGAAGATTCCAGCCCCCTGGGCCTTCCCAAATGGGGCAGAAACAAAGCATCGCCACAATTCTTGTCTGAATTTTTGACCTATAAAATTCATGAGCATAACAAAATGGTTTACATTCTCCCCCCTGCAATTCACAGACCAGAGAGTAAAAAGTCTTTTTAGACCATTTCCTTTAGTTTGGTATATGAAAATGCAGTCATCATTGATGTTGGAGTTGAAAAGAAGGGCAATCTTCCCCTAGAACCTTCAACACCAGCCAGAAACTCCTGACATTTTGATGCATGGTGGTCCCCAGCTCACTGAGAGCAATGTTATTCCAGACACGTGGGATTATTGCATCTCACTGGGGGTGCTTTCTACTGTGCAGAGAGAAAGGTGACCAACTGCAAGAGACTCTAAGTGGTGGACCAGTGAGTGCTGGATTTCAGGCACCCTGCCTGGCTTTCAGGCTCCAGGGCTCTTCCTGTCACTGGAATGTTCTCTGAAGCACACCCAAGGCCCTAGAATCACTGGCTCCATCATCTGTCCAAAGCCAGGTTTCCAACCCTGCAAGGGGTGTTAGTACACCCACCAGGTTTGCTGACCTTTGCGTGACAAAGGCAGGTACAAAGGCTTGGTGTAGCTTAGGGAGAGGAGAATCCCAGTCTGATCGTCAAATTTTATACATTCATCAGGATTCGGAGGCCTAAGCAATGGATGTATCTGTTTTTGTTTTATATCTTTAGAGATAGGAACTAATACTTACTGTACATCTCCAGCCAGGAAAGAAGTGCTTCTGGGTTAGCATTAAAAACATTTGCTCCCTCGGGATAACTTCTGAGTTGATCTTCCAGTCTGAATCACAAGCCATGTGACTTATTCAGGCCTCTGTTGAAAACTGTGTTGTGTCAAGGTCAAAAACCCTACAAATTTCACTGGAATTCATCCGGGTCACCCAGCAACACCCTCCCCACTTACTTTTCTTACAAATCCAGTCTTTTGGTTTCAGTATCAATTTTAGCTTAACCTTCAGTTAAATCTCCTCAGTCAAAGGGCTAAATCAGAGTGTCCCAAACTTCCACCTTGTGACACTCATAGGCACTAGAATGGGAGAGGAAGACAGAGATGGAAGGGGAGAGAGACAGAGAGAGAAACAGAAAGAGAGGCAGAGACAGAGACAGAATAAGGACTTTCTGGGTAGGAAGTTATTTCACTAGTCTGGGACATGAACAATTCACTAAATAAAACTATTTTACAGTGACTAAAGAACAGTCAACTGAGGATCTTTAATATCATTTTACGAAATATAACTACCCGAGTTTTGAAAGAAATCAAACAACACACGATAGCCACTGGGTATGAATCCCCCTCCATCCTATACCTGAGAAAAATTTAATTCATGATAGAATTAAATAGCTCTTCAGCTCTAGAATGCAGTCCATGAACACTAAGAATGGGAATTATTCTCCTCTCCAACCTTATTTCTAACACTCTTTATTAGAAGGCAGCGTATGTACCTGATTTCTAAGTTCATATGCGGAAGTTTATATTCCGCATATGCTGGAAAGTTCAGAGCCTCCCTCATCTCCCAGTTCCCATCTGAGCCAATTTCTGGCCTCTGTCCCTTTAAGAGAAACCCCACTCCTCCCACCCAGGTAAATGGAGTAGAGTGTTTATAGTTGCACCCGGATCTGCAAAATTGTATTAAAGGCCACAGCAGAGCTATCCAAGCCCAGGGATCCATTTTACCAGCCAAAGATAATTTTGGAAAGAACAAATGCTTTTTTTTTTTGAGATGGAGCCTTACTCTGTCACCTGGGCTAGAGTGCCATGGCGTCAGCCTCGCTCACAGAAACCTCAAACTCCTGGGGCTCAAGTGATCCTCCTGCCTCAGTCTCCCAAGTAGCTGGGACTACAGGTATGTGCCACCATGCCTGGCTAATTTTTCTATTTTTAGTAGACACGGGGTCTGGCTCTTGTTCAGGCTGGTCTCAAACTTCTGACCTCAGGTGATCCTCTGGCCTTGGCCTTCCAGAGTGCTAAATGTTCCTTCTTTCTTCTCCCTGTGTCTACTTCCTCCCTGTTTGCAGGAACCCAGTTAGGTCATGGAATCAGCCCTGCTTTGTGTCTTTCCTCAAGGTCTCGGACAGTGCCCACACCCAACCCGACCTGCCACAGCCCTTTTCTGAGGTTGGAGGGCACTTAACATCCACACCCTACAATTTAGTTCTGGATCACAAACTGCCAAATGCTTTGATAGTTATATCACGGGGTTGGTCTTGCCTTCCCCTACAGAATTCCTGGAAAGGTACTTATTGACAATAGCTCCTGGCACTGTGCGTCGCCCAGAGCAGGTACTCAGTGGATAAACGCTTGTCTCTCTAGGAAGTCTTTCCCTGTGAGGGTGGTGAGCAGACAAAGCCAGCCTCTGACTTCCCTGAGTTGTCATGCAAGGCAGTGATGTCAACAATAAGCACCATGGAAATGCATAAGGCCGGTCTGGAAGGGCCCTCTGGCCTCTCCTAGCCCTTATAAATTCAGTTTCTGGGGACAACTCTCCACCCTCTGTCCCAACTTCATCCACAGTGTCCCTTCTTATATTTAATTTGAGGCATTTGTGAAAACAGTACTTTTCCTCTTCACCCCCGTTGCAAAGCGTAGTACCTGACATTTAAAATGATTGTCTGGCTGGTTGGTTGATGGATGAATTGCTTTGGCTGACAGATAAGCAGATGGGTGAATAAAAAAGAATGAACTGTGCCTAGGAGTGCCCTGGAATGGCACCTTCCGCAGGACACAGGCTTCTACATGTTCAAGGGGTTAAGATCCCAGTGGGATCCCATGACTCTATAGGGTGAAATTTTTTCATAATCATTTTCAAAAAATGTATAGCTTAGAAAAGAACATATTTATAAATATGTGTTCAAAACATGGCAAGACACCTCAAGGGTAACCTACATTTTTGAAATGTTCAGTGTTTTTAATTCACACCTGTATTAGAGGGCCATTACTTCCCTAATTAAAAGCAAAATATGTTTGCTATCACCATCCAGTATTCTTCAACCTTGAAGGAAGGTTTTCAAGAGAAGGCTGGGAGAGCTTTAAGATCCTGTCTAGAGCTAATCAACCTTAGCTACATGCTTGAGTCACCTGGGGAAGCTTTTAAAAGTCACAATGCTCAGGCTGCATCTCAACTCTATCACCTTAGACTCTGGAGAGAGGACCCAGACATCTAGTTTTTAAAAATTTTTGTCTTCTTAAATTTTTGTTTTGTTTTGTTTTGTGTGGCATCCATATTTTTAAGGCTCCCCAAGTGATTCCCAGGTGCAGCTGAGAACCACCACTTTAACCCCACATGTGGCTGAGACTGGTGAATAGACTCGCTTTGCAAACTGGAGGGTTTTATGTTCCCTCTAAGAGTCAGGTTTGAAACCAGCCAGTGTGCTCATGCTGATCCCTCCCTGTCATCTTGTTCTTCCTTTACGCTTCTATCTGTCCTGGCGATGAAGAATGGCGCGTGGGCTGTGTTCATGGGTTCAGGCGATCTATGCTACCTTCTTAAGAAAGCTGTGCTCTTTCCACTCCTGAACTTTGAACTGAACTTCTGTGCCTAAAAGCAGCTTCAGGAATTCAGAAAAGGAGGTAGTTGCAATAAGTCTTGAAGAAGTCACAAACTACCCTGCACTAGAGCAGGCTAACCCCCCCCCCCCCAAATTACAGGAATGTTGAAAAATGACAAGCTGCATTCCGCCCTCGGTCAGTGATGTGCTCTCTGCATGTCCCCCCGCCACATACTCTTTTATTCTGATTATTGCCCAGTAAAAACCTCAACCACATTGTGCTTGGGGAGTTGCTCTCTCTCCAAAACTCCCTACTGTGATAGCTGTGAAACTGCATGCCTTCAGCCCTAACAACTCTCTCTCTGCTTTGGCAGTTTGGTTTCCGGGCCAGGCCATTTCACTGGATCATCTGGAAAAACAGTGTCTGGGGATGCCCTTGGGTGTGGAGGAGGGCACTGGAGGGCGCATCTCACCATCTCCTCTTCCATTCCCATCCGTTAATTCTTCCAGAGCTCCCGTAGGGGGTTCAACAAAAAGACACAACACCAGCAGATTGCAGTTATGTATTCAGTTTCCTATCTACTTACAACACGGGCTATGGGAAGGGGAAGAGAAACACTGGAAGAGCTGCCTGGCTGGAGTACCTGACTTCTACATATGGTCCTACACACACTTTACAAAATCATCTTCCTACAGGAAAATCGGCTTCCACAGGGATAGCACGGGTTACAGGGGTCACATGGGCTGCAGGGTCCGCAGGGTCCGCAGGGTCCGCAGGGACCGCAGGGGCCACAGGGGCTGCAGGGGCTGCAGGGGCTGCAGGGGCTGCAGGGGTTGCAGGGGTTGCAGGGAGAAGTGCAGGGGAAGCACGGAGACTCGATCTTGACACAGCTGCCGAGCCCGTAGGAGTACGTTACATCTTTCTCGTCCACACATGGCGGCAGGCTGAACTCTTTGCAGATGTTCATGTAGCTGTACTTCTTCGATCCGAGGCAGTCGTACCTGTTCTCCCGCTCGGCTGACACACATACCTTTCCATCCTTCACTCGAACTTTGACTTGATCAGGTTCAAAGCCACATACGTTCACCGATCCTAAAATGTTACTGCTACAGCAAGAGGAGGCCAGAATTCTATTCGTTGTTCTTCTCAGTCTGGAATTGAGAACAAGGAAAGGGTGGGAAAAAGCTCAGAACTCAGAATTAGTTTTATTTCTATTCTTTTGAAATTGCAAAAGTTAACACTGGTCTTTGTGAAAACACAAAACATACAGAAATATATAAAGTAAAAATTGAGGATCCGCACATGTAATCACACTGCCCCACAGGTAAACCTCTATTAAACAGATAGGTGCTTGGCCTTCTAGATCTTTCTCTTGTATTTAAATCCCAGCTCCTCCTCTTACTAGTTATGGAGATGGATAAACTCGTTAACCTCTGTGCCTCAGTTTCCTCATCTGTAAAGTGGAGATGATAATGCCTACATCATAAGGCTCTTGGAGGATTAGATTAAATTATGGCATTTTACTTAACTCTGTGCTTGGCACATTAGAAAGTCTGCTTAATGATTACGATATTCATTATTATTATAATTATATTATATATAGACAAAGCTTTTTTTAAAAAAAAATGGGACATAACTAAAAATATACCATTAAAATCTGCATTTTAAAGATGGCTGTCAGCTTTAGAATCCAGCCCTGCTGGTTCATAGGACAGTTGCCACCACTGGGCAATCGCACGGAGACTCAGCCTTAAAGTTCCATCAAGAAACGACATGGCAGGAGAGCCCCTTCCTGGCTCTGCCTCCCTGCCTGGCTCTGCACCCCAGGGCCTGACTCCTCCTGCTGCTGGGTGGCTGCTCTAGGCTCTGGACAGCGGGCACTAGCAGAGGTCCAGTCGGCAGGGAGGGGCCGTGTTGAGCAGCTGCGGAGTGGCCTGCCAGTGGTATGCCAGATCGGGATGTCACCAGCTTGCAGGACCTGACTGTGCACATCTCTTCCCAAGTCCTTATTCAGTGACTTCATGTTGATAACTTGCAATCAATCATGGTCATGGCGGGGTTTTGCACCATGGAAATTAAAAAATGCTACAAATCAGGACCCCCTGCGGTCCCTGCGGCCCCGCCCCTGCCCACAGAGCTGGTAGTTAGATAGCACTGCCATGGTTCCTAGGCAGCTAGGTGCTGCTATTTGGCATCTTGCTGTGTAAATCCTTAGTAATAAGAAAAGCAGCACCTCATGCTAATTGATCATTTAGCATTCAACAAGAAAAGGTAAAGCAATGTGCCTAAGAACATAGTCTCTAGACCTGGAGTATCTAGGTTTAAATCTTGGCTCTGTCATATGGACAAATTATTTAACTTCTCTATGCCCCAGTTTCCCCATCTGTAAAACTGAGACAATAATAGTAGCCTGCCTCATTGGGTTGTTGTGAGGCTTAAACTAGTTAATAATGCATGAAAGGTTTTTGCGATAGTGCTTGGCACATGGTTAGGATGTTAGGCTTTTGCCTTTTTTTTTTTTAAACAATGTGTCATGGAAGGTGCTAAGCATGTTAAAGGTATAATTTCATTTAATTTTCACAATAACTTTGTGCTACAGTTGTAATTATAGCTGTGTCACCTTTTTACGCTGAATTTTGTTTGTACATTTATTTCTTTTTGTTACATAAGTCATACAAATTCATTGTAGAAGACTAAACAAAAATGTAGAATATTTTTAAAACACCTATAATTCCAAATAACACTTAGCATTTTGATGTTAGACTTTCTTTGGGGGATATGTGTGGAGGTGTTATTTCTATATACATCTAGAAAGAGAAAGAGAGTTTTGTGTATCTTCCTATGAAATCGTGCTATTCATACTGATATTGATCTGTACTTTTTACTTGATAAACACTAACATGGTTGGTTTAACAGTGTGAGTGTTCACTACCCTTGTACTGAAAGTTCCAAGACTCTTAGTGACTAATTACAAAATGATCAAGTAGCACTCAGTCCCAGAAGACACTGAGGCAAACAAACTACTTGTGTAATATATAAGGACTGTAATGGCCATTCAGCTCCATTCCAGCCCCCAGCCCATGGACCCTAGGGGTGTCATGGGCATGGCTATCTTCCTTGCCCTGCGTGTGCCAGGATACCCTCAGCCACACTAAGGAGAAAGGAAGAGAACTTTGGACTCTGAAATCTTTCTCTCTGTGATGTAAGCAGAAGAACAAGCACCGTATCTGGATGGGCAGAGAATAGCTCACAAAGATGTGAGGAACCAGCCCAGAGTCCAGACATGGTATCCTTTCTGGATGGGTCACAGGTCAGAGCAGCCAAGGCCGAGGTGAGGCATGGAACAGGATGGGCATTGTCCGGGGGCTCTCAATAACCTTGCCTGGTGTGTACATGGGCTGAGAGTCAAACTTCTGTTCAGCTCAGATCTTCCCCTCCAAGATGAGAAATGTCAAACCCTGCCATGAAGATGGAGGCAGGCCTTACAAAGGAGGGCCAAGGACCCTAACAAAACTGCTAGTGGCCCCAACCAGCCATGGCTGGTTTAGGCAGGCAAAGCCTCCCACCCTCTGTGCGAGCTGGACCTGGGAACCAGATGGATAAGCCCAAGTCAGATCCAGACCCATCTCCTCTAAGCAACCTGGGTCCCAGAGTGCAATGTCCTGTATTTTCATGGTTGCATTACTCCTTTGACTCTGTTTTTGTCACTTTGGCTCCTCTGGCTCTGTGGAGGCTGCTCAGGGGTCTCACAAAAGCGAATCTTGAGAAAGTTGCCTAAAAAGTCTCGGCCAGGTCATGCTGCTGCTCATGCTGCTAGGTCAGTGGTTAGCAGTGAGGGCGTGTGGGTTTGGGGGAAATTCAGTCGCCCCATTTCACTCATCAGACTCAACTCTCAACTTGCAACTTGACTCCTGCTTGGTGATGTACCCATCCCCCCACACGGAATTTTCCCTGGCTCTATGGAGCTCTGAGCAAAAGGAGAATGCCTTCTATACTAGTTACCATGGAGGTGGAGCTTAGCCACGGTAAACATGGGCAAGTCGGCCCCTTTGGTTCTTTGCACAAGCCTCTTAGGAAAGCTAGGGAAAGCCAATGACAGCAGTGCCTGTGTCTGTCACTGTGTGTGACCACCTCTTCTCCTTGTGGAAGTTGAATTTCACCTGTATGTACAACCAAGCTCCTGAATGTGAAACATGCTGACCACAGCAATGAGCTATATAGTCAGCCATGTTCGCAAATATATAAATCAGAGTCAACTTGGTCATGAATGAAGTAATAAAGACATCAGTAATGCCTGTCTCTGCCAGGGAGCCCAAGGAGACAGGCCTCCCTCCAGGCTTCACTGGAGTGCTTGCTTTCCTTCCTGAATTTAGCCCCATCCAAAGACCCACTTGAACTTGATTCCTCCTTTCCATCACATCTTTTGCTTTCTCTTCTCCTTTATTCTTCCCTTCTCTTCTTTCCTTCCTGCCTCTTCTCTCTTCTCCAGGCTTTTGGATTGTTACTGAAGACAATACCACTCAGCAGGGAGCTGGGTAGCACAGCACAGGTGCATCTGACTCCCCTGCACGGCTGGCTAACAGATGGCTGGTCCCACTGCTCGAGTTTCAGATTCAGTAAGTCAGGGGCGGAGGTGCAAATTTGCGTTTCTAACAAGTTCCAGATATGCTGCTAAATGCTGGTCCAGGAACCATACTTTGAAAACCACTGACCAGGTGGTTAAGCTCATGGATTCCAGACTCAGGCAAACACAGCTTCGAGTCTTGCCTTTATCACCCCCTAGTGATCACGACCATTGCCTCTGGATCTGTTCCATTGTCTCTAAGATGCCCGTGACAATATTGCCCAACGAGGATGTCACAAGGATGAGTGCAAGGCACAGGGTTTGCACTGATACGGAGTAAGACTTCTTTATCAGGCTGTGCCAGGCTCTACCTTCCATGGACTTGTCCTAAATCTGAGGCTTTCAGTCTTATATCATTAAACGATGACATCGAATAAAATAATAGCAATGCACTTGGCCTAGATGGGCAGCAACACCTACCCCGAGCAGCCATGGAGTGATGGGGTTCCCAGGACCATGGGTATGAAGAGGTTAGGATGAGAGGGGCCGAGGTGCCCAACTCACTTCCACCTCTGCATAGGATGTGGATGGAAACAAAGGGGCTCTCCCCTCTGTGGGAAAGCCAGGCTTTCACCAGCTAGAAAGCCCCAAGTTTCCTCTCTGCCCTTTGCACAGTTTAGCTATGCTCTGACCTCCAGGAAATTTCTCTGAGGGCTTAGACCTGGACGAGCCACCACTGAACCACAGAGAGCTCACCATGAGGCCCGTCGTCAGCCCCACCATGTAAGAGTGGATTCAATCAAAACCTCATACTAAGAGCTTGAATGAGGAATCAAGAAGAGAAATGAGAAGGCAGATTTTTGAAGTTTTGATGATGCCCCTGGTGTGGGGATTTTTAAGGGAATTTTTCACTGATTTCAGGCCAACCACAGACACTTGGGTGAGCAGATAGAAATGGTCTCAGGATTAGTTCCTAGGTCACAGTCCAGGGTACAGCTGCAAATCAAGGTTCTTGTGTTCACCAGGACTGGTGCCAGGCATCAGAGCCACACGGGCATCCATTAATCAGAGAATAAACTCCTGCGGGCAGGACTGAGGAGGGGCTGGCTTTTGTCTGTTTCTCCAGTTTTAGATGAGAGGACAGGGAAGCCCACGAATGGTGGGGGCGGGGGAGGGGGCGGGATCAGGTGCAGACTGAAATGAGGCTGATGGCCTGGCTTCTCACAAAGGAAACCAGCTGGGTTCCCTTAGTCCTAAATCCAGCAGAGGAAAGAAGAGTCGGGGCACTGCTAGTGCTTGGGGTGCAAGAGCTAATTGGGTGAGGAAAAGGAAATATTAAAGAAACTAACACAACAAAAGTGCTTACTTGGGTCTCTACTAAGGAAGACACCGCCTAAGGGTCCTTTGAAGTAGCTGCTCAGTGAACAATGGAAATAGATCAGAACTTCTAGGCCACACACACACACACACACACACACACACACACGCATCAGAAATAACATATGCTTAGGAATGCTCAAGAAATATATGGGGGGAAGTTGGCCAAGGCTCCTTGCCAGTTATTAAAGGAGAACCCAGAGACAGAGCAGATGGACTCTCATACAGAAAAACAATTTCAATGGGGTGGAGGCAACTATAGACCAGGGAGTCTTTACTTTCTCACTGGGCAAAGAACCTTCAGGACAACACACGCTGACATCTGAAAGGATATGTCATAACCAACCCACACCTTGGCATTCTTTGAAGGGGTGAAAGGTCATGTGAATATGAGTTCTAAACTCAAAAGGCCTTAGGCAAGATTTCACACTAAAGATTGTTTTTAAAAAATTGAATCAATATGATATTTCTGGGTCTATATAGTCATGAATCAGGAGCTAACTTAGAGATAAGAAAAAAGAGGCATTTTATTTGTAGAAAAAAACATTAGCAGTGGGAGTTCTCTGGGATTGGGGCTAGGATCATGGCTTAACATTTTCACCCACATTCAGGAAAATTGAATATTTAGGTTTGCAAGTGACACTAAGCCCTTCTAGATAGTGAAATGTCAAGCTGTCAGAAATAGAGCACAGACATTTCACAGGGTGGTATGAATTGGAAGAAAAGTGGCTGGGAAGAGATAAAAGGGGGTAAGCCTGAGGTCATTTCTAAAATGGACTTGGAATTATTGGTTCAGAGATCCAGGAATTAATGTAAAGACATCAGCAGCTTCACATACTGCCACAGGCGCAGAAAAAAATTGGCAAAGACCCAGGCACTGTCAGGAAAAGCATCACAAACCAAAGAAAGCATTACCTCTTGTCTCAACTACATTGCCAAGAATTAAACTTAAAGTTGTGACTATGGCACACTAAGAAATAGGGATGTCCGAAGGAGTCATGAAGAGCCCAGATGGCAAGGGACAGAGAGGACTCTCGACCTGCAGAATCTGGGAACAGCGGAGCAGCCAGAAGACCAAGGCTGAAATGACTTGGATCAAGGCTAATCCAGTACTCAAAGGTATAGGGAGAGTGGACACAGGTCTGCTCACAAGGACTCCTTAATTTGGACTAAATATTAAAAACAGTCCCTGCCTCACAATGTGAGCAATTTACATAACTTGATTCCTTAATAAGTATAAATTAACACTGGTTTTAAAACAGTGTAGATGAATTTATAGGTGATAGCCCCATCCCAGACTATGGGAGGTCTGTTGCTGACCTTGGTTGTCTGATGACCTAGACAATAAGTGTCCTATTGCCCTTTCCAATGAAATGTGACTATCAACTGTTGTCAAAAGACTGTAATCTATCCATCTACCTACCAACCTACTTATTTATGTATCTGTGCCCATCTTTTTAAAAATAGTACATATTGGACAGTTTTTCTGTACCTTGTTTTTTCACTTAATACATCAATATGTAAAAATACTTCATCAATCCTTTTTATATCTACATATTATTCATATTCATAGATACATATTGTATATGTATGGATGTACATCATTTATATAACCAGGGACAGTGCTTTTACCCAGCTTTTTCATCAATGTAACCGACTAAATGGCATATGTAGAGTTAGAAAAGGAAAGCTTCCTCCAGGCATAAAAGAAAATGTAATTAAAAACAAAATATCTAAAAAGTGGCTTTTAAAAATTACCCAGTTCAATTAAAAACGCTTTCAGGTCTATTTCAAAAGCTGTGACTTGGTCCTCTAGTTCATTTGCACAACCCTTGCTAGCGTTGGATTGGGAGCAATATGATAGACCCAACTCCAGATGAGTGTTGAGTTGTCTGGGGTAGGGGGATGGGAGGAAAGTGTTGCTATGTAGCCAAGGAAACGCCTCTATTGTTCAATTTGCTCCCTGGCTCTTAAAGCCTCTGGCAAACATTAAGGATTTGATCAATTATTATTACTTCTCCTGTAGTCATTTTCTGTAAGTCCAAATATACTCAAATCACTTTACTCATAACCAGGAAAAATGTTTAGTTTGCTGCTTCCAATGGCTTTTTAATGACACCCCCTGTTTCTTCCCCTCATTAAAGCCACATTATTTATCACGTTGGCACTCCCGCTCCAAACCGCCGACGACCTTGCCAATCGGCATCATTACATCGTCTTTTGAGAATCTTAAAATTCCCATCATGGACTTGTTCACTCCTCTTTCCTTAAAATTTTCCTAAGCCACCAGAGCCATTATCTTGAACCCTTTAATCTTTGTTGAAGTTTCAACCGTCACATTTCCCCCCGCCCCCACCTTACTCCAACTTATAAGCCTAAAATACCAACTGTAAAAGTCTAAAAATAAGTTCTCTTACTTGGCAAGCTCTCTCTTTTCATCCTCTATGGCTCTAATGGCTTTTCTCTCCAAACTTCTGAGAGATGGGCGAAGACAGTAAAGCTTGTAATCACACAGGCAACATGGGTAGTAGAGATCACACAGGCCACAAGAGCGCGATCGCTTGGAGTAGCACAGGCAGTACGGGTATGGGTGCAAGTCGCAGCAGCAGTACGGGTGCATGTACAGGTCGCACAGGCATCGTGTGCTGAATTCGTCGATGCATCTCAATTGCCTCAGTTCTCTGTCCACCTTCTTTATGTCCCTTCTAACACTGTCCAAAAGACAACTCAGTGCAGCCATTACAGTCACACCTTATTGTTTTGTGAGTACCTTTGGGAAATGGCACTCAGGGGAAAAAATTGTCCTAAGCTCTTCTCAGAAGTTTCTTTTAAAAATAAATGAGGCCCAGGTGATTCACTTACTTTAAGGCCAGTGTTCTGTGACCTCACTGCCCTCTGAATATGTCATAGTCTTCTGGTTACCATGTGAACTGTACACAGTCATGGACTTCAGAGCCCCTCCTTAGAGTTACAAAGCTGCTCCCAGAACCACACTGATGTTGAGATTTCACTCACCTTGAAGTGGGGTGGATCTCCCAAGCAATCACAGTTCTTTGGGGTTCACGGGGTTAACCTTGAGTGTCCTTGACTTGTGTGTGCCCTGTGGACAAGCCACGGCTGTGATAGTGCTTGTTGAACGTGTGGGCGATGGCAGTAGCTGCCTGGGTCCCTTTCTCTATCCCCTTCCAGCTCTAGCCCTGACTGGAGACTCAGCCTTACTCCTTTTACTGTGGGATTCATTCTGGCTCCAGGCAGGTAGAATATAAAGAACAGTCTCATGGTTCTCCTACCAAGACATCCTCACATCAGCCTTTGTCCTTGACCTTCTGAATCCCAAGTCTCTGAGTCCTGCCCGTTCTTTACTAGCAGGGGTCATGGTTATCCTGGTTATCCTTAGTTCTCCACTGACAGTGGTGGGCCAGGTGAGAAGGGACTCGTAGATCAAACTAAGGACTTTAAACTTTACTCTGAGCTCAATGAAGGATCACCCATATTCTTTTCTGTTGATGGAAGTTGAAAGATAATCAGACACCCACACTGAAGGTCAATTGCCAGGGGACAACAGTAGAGGTGTCTTCTGCTACAAGACAAGAGACCACGAAAGTCTCATGGCCATGAGACTGGCCAGGAGGAAGCCAGCCGGACTGCCTCCCCCACCTGCACTCAGGCTGCACCTAATCCATTCTCCACATTGTGGCCAGAAGGACTTTCACATACAAATCTGTCACCACGTAGCCTTCCCCACCCCCACCCCACCTGCCTTAACAGTCTTCAAAGTCTTCTCTGTCCTCTTAAAAGACCAAAATCCTAACGAGGTGTTGAACAGTAGGGGCTCTGCCTTCCTCTCCCATCAGTATTTCTATAATTCATTACCCTGAAGCCATAGTGGCCTTTCTTGAAGGCCACTCATTTCCTTGAAGGCCATTCCTCACTCCTCCTGATTCATTAAGGGCTTACACGCTGGTCTGTCCCCCATGCCCTTGATCAAGTTAATTCCTGTGGCACCCTCCAGCTCTCCTCTTGCATGTCCCTTCCTTGGGGAAGCCTTCCCTGTCCCCAAACTAAACACTCTCATAACTCAGTGTACATTTCTTTTATAACATTATTTGTATGTTTCCCCAAACCAGAGCCAGGAGGGCAGAGACCTTGTCTATTTTTGCTCCCCAGTAGATACATAACAAAATGAGTGGCACATACTGTGTGTTTAAAATTTATTCACCAAAGGACCAAATGAGTGAATTAAACAGGATTTCATGAACAGAATGAGGATGGAGTGAGGATGGGATCAGTCATGACTCCCAGGTTTCTTAGCTTTGTAAACTCGCGGTGCCACAGAGACAAGAAACACAGGAAGAAAGTAAGTTTGGGGGAGCTGGTGAACAGGAGCTAGTGATGATTTAAGGTAGAGATGTGGAGTATTCCGTGGATAAGGGAGCTGGAGCTTGAGGAAAAGCTGGGCAAGAGATGTAGATCAGGGAGCCCCAATTCCACAGGTAGCTGGAACACTGGGAGCCAGCAAGGTCATCAGGATGGAAGAAGAGGGCTGAGGCACATGCCCAAGGAAAAATAACTAGAAATGGAGGAAGTCAAGGAGCTCACGAAAGGCTCAGAGAAGGAGTAATCAGAGAGGTAAGAGCCTCCTAAGTGGCAGTCCCTGTACTGCTAGACCAAGTGTGACATTCCCAGTGGCTCCCTGCTCCCCATCCTTGAACTAGGAAGCCCCTTTCTGTGCAGATGAAGTGTCTCATTAAAGAAAACAAGTGTCCGTGGAGGTATTAGAATGGGAGGCAGGCCCCTTGGGTCACATGGAATGAGTCAAAAAGCAAAGTTGAATAATACTCCTCTGTGGACAAATTCTAACCTTTTTCAAGAGTGATTCCACAGTGCTTTAATTTTGAGGGGTACACTCTGTTAATAGGACCATGGCCTACTTTGTCCTGAGAGTTAATTGCAGTTGTGCAGATTTCTCTAGCTCCAAGTAGATAGACTTCTGAACTCTTTATATCACCTTGAATTCTATCCCTTAGCAAATGTCAGCAAAGGTTGAAATAGACAGGCTCTCAGTTTGAGATTGTTAAATACACAAGTTCAAGATCTTAAATACACACATCCGTATATACACAGCACATTATTAAGGTGGTTATATCTATATTTCAATGTGGATTCTTCCATTATCTCACCTGCCTAGTGATTTTACTTTTCATTATGAAGTACAGGCAGTCCCGGGTTACAGATGCCCTGACTTAACAGCGTTCTGTACTTACAAATAGGCTCCCAAGGCCCCCAACAAGGAAAATTTGTAATTAAACAATTAAATTAATAATTCGGGAACGAATTTCTTCCTCAAATGTAAACAATCCTGCATGATGTAAGTGGTTCTTTGACGCAGTGTCCTTATGGGTTAGGCTAGTCTCATAGGTAGACAGAGAAGCAGCCGATAGAAACACAAGAATATGAAGAATCAGAAGATCCAGAGCCGAGAACATTCATGGCAAAAGAATTATCTGAAGGCTTTTGTCTCATTTAAGCAGGATTTGCTTGGCTTGAGAAGCCAGATCCCAACAGTGAGCGGTTTATAAAGGTTTACTGTGCAGTTAATGAGAACATCAGCTGCTACAAGGCCATTTATGATGAAAAAGAGAAAAAGTCTGTGCCAACAACCCTAGATATCTTTTTCAAGAAACAGACTTCAGTGGTCAGCTCCCTCCCTCCAGCAACAGAATCAAATCCTGACCCTCCAGCACCCATCCCTTCCTCTCCAGCATAATGTCCATCATCGTGACCAATGTCAGCTACGGTCCTGAATCAAAAATGCCCCTACGCTCAGCCCTTCAGCCAACTGACCCTCTGAAGGGCCTCAGGACTCGTCAGAGAGTCTCAGCCAGCAAGGAGGCCCTCACCACATGTGACTCTCTGACAATAGGCTTATTCTAGACAGATGGTTTCCAAGTAAAAAACAACAACAAAAAACAAACAAAAAAAGAAAGAAGAAAAAGAAAAGAGAAAGACAATAGACTTATCAGCCTACTTAACTATAATAAATACATTTCTTTTCTTTATAAATTAAGAATAATAGCCCTTCTAGTAAGCAAGAGATTGATGTAACATTAGGTGTTAACCTTTAATATTCTTTTTTGAAATTTCTCCTATCCAAACTTTGTGTGTGAGTTTGTTTTTACGTTTGTTTGTTTGATTTAGAAGGAGCACAATAGTTTCTGTAACTTATGATTACAGTACAGAACTATTATTATTACTACAGTATGACACTGTATTATTATTACCACATATGAGCCATTGCAGTATTGTTATTATTACCACATATGCTCTGTTCATCCGGGATCCGAGTTACACAAAAATCTGACCTAAAGACATTGTGAGGAACATATCTCATCAGTAACCCGGAGACTGCCTGTGTAGTCTTGACATCATTGCAAGTGACCAAACAAAGGTAGTGTCTTCTTAAAGGTCAGATGGAAATGTGATCTATGCACGTCAGAAGGACAATGTTGAAATTCATCAGAACCTGTTAAAACCCATAAACATGGCCTACAGTCACAGTTTCTTGAAGCATAAACACAAGGAGTGTTTGTGGACACTAGTGTGGAGGTGGAGGCCCTTCCATATGCAGGACTGTGTCCACGGAAGCTCCCATCCACCTTGGCTGGCATCCAGATAGAACCTCTCTGGGGTGGAGGGCAGGCCTTGGCAGCTTCCCAGGCTGGGCAATACCTGCTTGGTCCCCAGTGTTGGTGGAGCCATGGGCCAAAGAAGGTCCCCTCTGCTTCTTCCTCCAGGTAAACCAGCTCTAGGTCAAGTCCATCCACTCGGCCAATGTTACAGAGACACTCCTCTGACCTTTGCTGGATCAGTATACAGTGCTTAGACATTAAATACAGAATTATGCACACAGTGTGACCTCGACTCTGTCCAGAATAACCCATAGGAGAGAAAGAGCTTGAAAAATTAACTGTGGTTATCTCTAGTAGAATTACAGATAGCTTTTAAAATTCTCTTTTCTAGACTTTTCTGTGATTTATAAGTTTCTTTAAGAAGAATATCACCAGTTTTATAATGAAACATTTTCTGATCTTGTACTGTCCAGCACTGTCAGCTTTGCACTGAATTGCTAAGCCCACCTCTGGCCCCTGCCTCTAAAATCCAAGTAAGCCTCAGGACCATTTCCCTGAGCATGCCACTGGGGAAGCCTTCCTGGAAGGGACATCTTGATGTTTGGCCTGTCATCATCCATGGCACCTTCTTTTGGTAAAATAACTTTCTCCCTTCCGCTCCTGCCCTCCATCATTAGATACTTGCCAATAAAGTTGCCTAGCCACAGGGCAGGCACACAGCCAAAGCTGGCCAATCCAACTCTCTTCTGGGAATTTGATCTTTAGCAGAGAGACATAAAGCCTGAAGATAGCTGGAGCTGATTCATTCTGACAGTGGACCCTGATGAGGTGACATCTTAGTCCCTAACCTGCTTTGTCATTTTCAAGTTGGTCCTTAGCTTTTTTGGGGGCCTGTGAGCGCCTCCAAATCTTTCCAAAAGTTCCTTTTTTTCTTAAGTTACTGAGTCAGTTTCTGTTTCTTATATCTAAAGAACCCAAATGAGATGACAGCCTGTCCCCCTGGACCTATCCACAGCGGCCACTCCAGGCTGAACTTGTAAGTCAGCTGCGACTTCACTGCCCCATGCTTGTCTAGTTCCTCCTTCATAACCCACATGCAGCTGCACCAGGGCAGCTGCCATTCCTGAAGGCCCTGTAGATACAGGACAATTATGGTGACCCAAACTAGGGAAAATGACTAGAAACAGCCAGGAAGACCCATCCATGAACACTGTCCCTAGAGCAAGAGGGACTTCACTGGGGCCAGAATCTCAGCACTGTAGCTTTGGGAAACCCCAGTCATCCAGACAGCTTCCTACTCTGCAGAGAATCCCTGCTAGAGCACCCTGGGCAGATGAGCAGGGAAGAAAAGGGGGCTTGAGGCGCCCACTTATTGGCTTGAGTGGCCCATCCTCCTACAACCAACCACATTGGCTCATGCATCTTCTCTCCCTCTTACCTCCCTGCCCCACAAGGTCATTAACAAATATCCTCCTGCTGAATAAGGTGAGGAGTGAGCTGCACCCAAGGGGAGTGAACTTGAAAGTCCAAGTTGCTGTAGCAGGGAGGTTTGCTCTTGCCTGGCAGGGTCTGAAAGCCAGAATGTAGCTCAGGATGTATTTTCCTTTTTCTTTCAGCAAATATAATCATTCAGTCATTGAGAAGGAGCCCTGGGAATTTTACATACCAAATAAATACATGAATAAATTTGTCAAATTAAGATCTGAGGAGTAGATGGGGGTGACCAACCATCCTGATATGCCTGGGACTGAACACTTTTCTGGGGTGCAAACTTGTGTTCCACCCTCTGGCTATAAAGGTCAGTAAGGAGTCTTATCACTCTGAATTCTTTGTGACAACTGTAGTTTCTAACTTCTCTTTCTCCCACCTCTTCATCTTCCCTTGCCCCTCCCCACCTTTCAGTCTCATGAATTCTCTGAGAAAAATCAGCAGCAGCAATCTGGATTTTTCTTGATGTGGACAGAGACCAAAAAATTTCCTTGAACTTCACACTGGAGTCATTCAATTGCAAGAGCACATTTCCATGTCCCCCCGGGAACAGAAGGGCTAGCTTCTGCTGCAGTGGTGGCCTCATCAGCTCGAGAGGGTTGGGAATTTTTATATTCCTACCACCACCATCGCCATAACCGCCTGTCTCTTAATAGATGCTTACTTGAATAATAATGATATCTCACACTTAATGATGCTTGAGTGTGTGCCAGGCCCATGCTCACAATGACCCCGTGACATGGGACTATTGTTATCCCCATTTCGTTGATAAGGACACCAAGGCAGAGTTCCGTCAGGAAGAGGCAGGGCCAGGGCTTCATCCAGGCAGGGAGCCTCCAGTCTCTTTGCCGGGGAAGACGAATGACCCTGGAGAAGAAAATTTCTCTTGACTTTGACCTTAAGCATAAAAGAGGGATTAGAGTCAAACATGAGGACTTCAGATTTCCTGCTTCTCCCATTATCCACACACCTAGAGCTTGATTTGCTGCACATTTTGTTATTCAAATGGAGTGATGTGCTTTTCTGCTGTGGCCCCACCTGTCAGTGCACCTTCGGTGATTAGCGCCCTCTCTCCCCCCTCGGCAATGCAGGTTTTCCTCTCTCCCAGAAGAACTTTTCTTACCAAGAATGCTTTCCCTCACATGGCGTGGATCGCTTCTTTTACAGAGGAGTTGAATTGTCATTGTCATTTCATTCCAAACACTCAGAACAAACATTTGCGCAGAGAAGAACACGGAGTCTCTCTGCTGGGGCTTCCCTGCACAGGGAGTAGATTCTCTGCCTGAACTTTGCACCTCCAGCTGGGGTTGCTTTTAACCAGAGAACGTGGAGTCCAAACCCTTTTCTTACCTAATGTTCTGTGTGACTCAGCTTTCCAGGGAAAGCTTCCAGGTGCTGAGGTATGTTCTGATCCCCGACTCGCAACTCCCTGAGGGAGCCCAGCAGAGTGAGAACAAGGTGGGACTCCTGAGGCCAAAAGCTGGAGGGAGGCCAAGACCCAGGGTCCCTTTGAGCTAGCTAAGGGACTAGATGGCTCATAGAGGAGGAGGGGACAGAAGAGAGGAGGGTGAAGGAAATGTGGAACCTGTCTTCTTGAACTCATTCAGTGGCTCACAAACTTCCCAGCCTCAAAACTACTTGACACGTTTAACAAATATTGAAGACCCAAATGAGCTTTTTGTTATGTGGGTTTTATCTATCAATATTTACCATATTAGGAATTAAAACCAAAGAATTTTCAAAATATGTATTAATTTATAAATTAATAATCCATTAAAATTTAATACAAATAATATCTTTATGGGAACTATGTTTTCCAAAACAAACAAAAAATTGAGAACAGGTGCATTGCTGAACATTTTTATAAATCTTTCTAATGTCTGGCTTTAGAAAGAGCAGCCGAAATGTCTTCTGCCTTCAATCTGTTGCAATACGTTGTTTTAGTTTAAATAGAGGAAAATATCCAGCCTTACATAGATGTGTAGTTGATAAAGCAAGACCTCTCACATACCACTGAGGAGTATTGGGGTCCCGTGTGAGACTCAGTGCTTTAATTCATAGTTCCGGAAGCTAACTAGTGCCTCAAAGCCATGATAACTACACTTTCCCTAAAACATTTAATTCAGCCTCCGGTGCTGAACTCCGTTATAGAGCTTTGGGGGAATCTGCCTGCCCACTGATCCCTTTCTCTAAACACTGAACCCCCCACCTATAGGGGGAAGGTTGGAAGGCCATCCTTCTAAGACATGATCTGTTCCCAGCCTGGACACAAGTTTCTGCACCAAGAGAGAACGCCAGCAACAACTGGGCCAGCCAGGTCCTTTCTTCTGGGAATTTGGTATTCTGGGATGGATTGCAGGAGCTTGAACTTGGAAATTGAGGCTGCCACTGTGGAGCAACTTCTTTAAGAGTGGAACTCTTGGTCCTTCGAAGCTTTTAGGTCCTGCTTTCCAATGAGGAGGATGAGGACGCTCCTGTTTTAACAGTTTGCTCATTTGTTATGCCATTCATTCTTTGTTTTAGCAAACATCTCAAAAGTCATTAGCAAAAAAACCTTAAAATGCAACTGGTAGGGTTGGGCGCAGTTGGCACAGTGGCTCATACCTGTAATTCCAGCAATTTGGGAGGCTGAGGCAGGAGGATGGCTTGAGGCCAGGAGTTCACAGTCACAGTGAGCTGTGATAAATAAGGTCAATAGCATTAGGAAGTCCTAGGATCTCTGGTGGGAGAAAAAAGGTCAGTAGCAACTGTGGATCTCAAAGAGTAAGAAGTAGGAGTTGAAAGTTCAAAATCCAGTTGTGGAAACGCATGTGAACATGCACATGGATTTGTGAAAGAAAGGAGGGGAGAAGTTTACCAGTGATAAGTGAAGTTTTACAAGCCTATGTAGCAAGATCCCAGCTTCAGCCAAGTTGCGATCCTGTTAGGGTCTGGCCCAACGTGTGGACTAGGCTGGTAGATCCAGCTCAGGTCCATTGGCTCCTTGAGAAAGAACTCATCTAGAGGAAGAAGGAGTGTAATACTCAGGTTAGAGGGAAGCCTGGCCTCTGAATACAGCCTCTGAATACATGGAGCCTATGGCTTGATTTTATTCTTGGTCCCAGTCTACACCCACCCCATCCCCTGCATAGATTCATGTTGGAGTCTTTGTACAGGAAGATGGCCAGGGCATATGAAAGCCAAAAAACAAAACAAACCAGAGCTCATTTTGTCAAAGATTCTGTAAGACAAGGGGTTGGAAGTAGTAACAATGGCTATATATACCAGGCAGTGTTCTAGGTGCAGGTGTTTGTGCTTTGGGGCCTCACTGCCAGCCCTTCGAGGTATGTGGTACCATTGTCACCATTTCAGACAAGGAATCTGAAGCGCAGAGCAGCACAGTAACTTTCTACGGCCCCTCAAGGACAGACCACGCAGTGGTGTAGGCCAAGGGAAAAGCTCCCCTCGGCCCTCCAAAGGTTCGCTGAAAAATCAGCTCACAAAAGGCAGACCGATTGGAGAAAAGGCACACACATTTATTTAACGTGTGCCCAAGAGCCTTTTGAATGATGACCCAAAGACACAGAGAAATTGTCCGTTTTTATGCTTAAGTTCAACAAAGTGTGACCACCTGGGTAAAAGTATGATTGGACAAAAGGCCTGTGATCTCGTACTAACAGACAGAGTGGGGAAACCCAGGCCTGTCTGTCGAGATTCTTCTCGGCCTCTCTGAGCAGCATTCCTTCCTCCTGGGTGTGGGGCGGGACCCTCTCTGGAGTGGGGGTCTTATGACCTACAGCTAAACAAGGAAGGTCAGATAATTTCTTTACAGCCAGTGTTTACGCAGAAAGGCAGAGGGGAATTAGAGTAATATTTTTAGGCTTTATGGCTGGCTTTGGGGAAAAGAGGCTCTGGTTTCTATGACCTGCCTGGGGGAAGAGGGATTCCAGTTTCTATGGCCAGCCTCGGGGGAGAATGGCACTGGGAGACAGGAGGGCAGGAGAAGGGCAGAGAGACACTCTTGCTTCTGAGGCTGCTCAGAGGCCTTCGTTTGGGGTGTTGTTCTCTGAGTCCCAGCAGCAGCACGGCTGTGGCTCCCCATGGCACAACCGCCACACGCCACTGCCAGGGCTGCCCTGCCCCGCCCTGGACTCATAACACATCCAGCGGGGCGAAGAGTTTACTCCTAAAAGCTGGCACGAGGATTTCTCTTAGGGAGGGGACAGTCTTTATTCAAGAAGAGAAAGTGGCGAAGGGGTCTGGAGGGGTGAACCCTGCGGAGGCAGCTCACCTCCTGTGCCCCAGAGAGGACAACCAGGACCCGCAGGGCACAAGGAGGAGACGGAAGACGGCCAGTGGGAAATCCCTCAGTGGCAGGAGTGCTTTCTTTTATTTAATGTAAATTTTATTGAGGACAAATATACATACAGGAGAGGGAAGGAATCGTAAGTTCACCGAGTGAACACACCGTAACCAGCACCTGCACCCAGAAACTGGACATCCAGAGCGTCCCTGAAGGTCCCAATCGTGCGACCCCCACCCCCGGGCTTTGGCCTCCCCCCACAGGTCCACTATCCTGTTCTCTAGAGCCTGAAGTTGGTTTTGCCTGGTTCTGAGCTTTATGGAAATGGAAATACACAAAAACCCACCTTTTCCTAGCTCACTTCTGTCACTCACATTAGAGGTGAGACCCATCTGTGGGGTTTCCTGTAGCTGCATTTCATTTATTTTTGTTGCTGCATGATATTCCATTGCATAAATATACCACAGCTTACTTACGCTTTCCCTGGAGACAGACATTTGGGCATTTTCCTTTTGTGACTATGGACCAGGGCTGTTGTGGTCATTCTGGTGCATGCCTTGGTGAACATTCATGGCGTTTTTGTGGAATGGAATTGCAGGGTTGCGGGGTAAACATTTGTTCAGCTCTACTAGACACTGATAAACAGTGTTTCAAAGTGTATGTACCTGTGTACAATCAGAGGCGGGTTATTTTTAAGACTCGGGAATGTGCAATCTCATTCTGAATTTGTGCTGCTGTGTTATAAACGTCCATACCCCTCTACATGTTCAGTAATCTCTAGCACATCTCTCAGATCACTTATATAAGTGGAGTGTTTTTTATTTTGTTTTCTTTTTGAGAAAACCCGAAGAATGAACTGAGGTTCGTGGTGGGTATAGCAGGTGGGGAACAGAAAATCGCATGTGGGAGATGCTGGGAAACCATAACCGACCTGTGACCCAAGGAGGTCAGGCCGAGAGGTGGCTATGAGAACGCAGGCCTCCTCTAGGGCTCTCTGCAAGACAGTGCACAGAGGGCCCCGCCTGTAGTCGCCAGGGCCAGAGGTGCCCCAGACAGATGGCTTCCAACCAGTCTTCCAACCTTGATGTGAAACACGGGACAGCTTTGGTGCTTCAGCAAACAGAGCAAAGCTCTGGCCTGTTAACAGTGGCCCCGGCTGCCCGAGCTGACCTGGAGGGGGTCCCAGTGGTATTAATGGAGGCACCTAGGAGCACTGCTGCTCCAGAGAAGCTGCTAGAGGCAGCACCACTGCCGGAAGCCCCAGGACAGGCATCCTTGGCGAGGGTGTCACAGTCCTCAAGAGAGAACTGCCCTGGGAAAGGGACCAGAAACATACAAGTGAAGTCTAGGCTAGAGGAGCTGGAACCTCCACAAAGTGAGCTGAAGCAGGGGACGGGCAAGGGCTGTTGTGAGCTTCTAGAGACATCCCTGCAGAGCTCCCAGGAATAACTGGGGAAGGCCAGCAGAAGGCCGAGGTGCTCAGCCCTGTGGACGTCATGCAAAGAGAGGTGGCTGGTCACTGTTGAAGTTACCTTCCGGGGGGTACCTCTGGGCCCAGGAGACCCAGGGTACAGCCAGAACATTCCTAATGCCTGAGTTTTTGTTTCTCTTATAAAATTTCTTGTTCTCCATGAAGTGGAGTTGAAATACCACTTCCTGGAAAATAAAATGCATCTTCCCCAAGTACCTGTCTTGTGATGTTATGGATGGAATTATCTCTTACCCGCCCACCCAACATGACTGTATTTGGAGTTTGGCCCTTTAAAGAGGTGATTAAGGCTAAATGAGGTCATAAGGACAGGGCCCTAATCCAATGACTGGTGTCATTATAAGAAAAGGAAGAGACACCAGGGATGTGTGTGCACAGAGAAAAAGCCACATGAGGTCACAGTAGGAAAGACAACCACCTGCAAGCCAAGGGAGAGGCCTTAGGAGAAACCAAACGTGCTGACATCTTGATCTTGGACTTCAGTCTCCAAAACTGTGAGAAATAAATTTCTGTTGTTTCAGCCACCCAGTCTGTGGTATTAATATTTTGTTATGGCAGCCCGAGCTGCCGCACACCCATGCTTGTGATCCATCCTCTCAAGAGGATGACTTGCCAGCAGCTGTGTGATGATAAATCTTTAACAACCAGCTCTCCAGGAACAAACGGCCTGATTTGTAGGATTTGCCCATTACCATGGTATAAGTACTCCCACAATGATGGCCGACATCGAGCTATCAGTGTGGTATCACTGCACATCAAGTTGAGATGAGATGTGTACCATCGGCTTTTTCGAGCCAAGGTGAGCTGGCTCCAGCACTCCCCTGCTTGTCAGCCAATCTCAGGAGCGAATATTTTTAATAGCACATTGTATGGCAGGATCTCATCTTTTGAAAATAAAATAGTATTATCCTAGCTTACCCTTCCCCCACCCCAAAGGGCACCCACATACTCTGGACTGGGGCTCTCAACAGCGGGAGACTTGAAAGCGTAGCAGCCCATGTGTTCTGCTGTCCTCTGACTCCTCACTTTTCGTACCCAATCTGTTTGAACATAGGAACAGAGTTGCACAAAGCAGCCAGCTTTAGTTTCAGAGCCAAACAGCACTCCAGGAGGGCTGAGAAGGGGAAAAGATATTCCCACCAAACCGGGAATCTGGATTTTTGTATTCCCAACCCCCCCGTACATTTTTGTGTTTTGCACTCACACAAGCAAGGTATTTTCCAGAAACCTCTTCTTTCCCTCCTATTAACTTATCTAACACATTTTAACCCACTTGGGAAAATATGTGCTAATTTTGTGACCATCATGGATTTTACATCTCTCCCCCGAGCAGTTTTTAAAAGTGCTTGAAATTCATCACCGAGCGTCATGGCTCCTTAGACACAACTTTGAATGATTAGTTGAATATTTTCCATTCCTCCATTTCAGGTGGTGCAGAATCTACCCTCTGCCTTGGCTGCCGCTAATTGTGAAGAATCTGCCTGTCTGTGACAGGGGGCATCATCTCCATTTCCTTTACTGTGAACTCTGTCTTTACTGAGTGATTATGAGCTGGATTCAAAGAGGGCCCCTTCCCCACCCGAAATTCCTGGTTCCTGCTTCCTCCGCACGTCCCGACTTCCTTAGGAAACCGGGCTCTGCCTTAGGCAGGCTGCTGGCTTTGGGTGCAGAGAGCACGAACTTGGCCATGATGACAAGTGGATCTCCCCAAACCTGCGAGAAACCTGCTGCCAACTGCGCAGTCAGGGAGCTCTGGGCCCCAGTTCCTCTGCCTATGCCTGGCCCTATGGAATTCCAGTATGGGCACATTTTGGCGATGCTGCTGCAGAAACTGCTGGATAATTTCGGGAAGACCTTTGAACACAGGGAACTATCCAGAGGCGTGCTGGAGCAGGCACGTGCCAACAGAGGGGCCAATGATGCATGCGTCTTCCTGATTCCACGTTAGGTGATCTCATATTGGTGACAATGACGTGCAAACATCACAAATCAGGGTTCCCCCCTCCACCACTACCCACACACAGCACATCACTGCAAATATCCCCTTTTTAAAAATCCCTCATGAGAGTCAGCAGCCTGTGCGATTAGAATCCTCCCCAACCCACCCTCCTCATCATTTTCTGGGTGCTCCTGGTGCTAAATGGGATCAAAACAAATTCGAATCGCACAACCTTTGCGGAAGGGACGTCTGTTTGTCCAGTCCTCATTGGCTGCCTTCCCCTTATTAGGCCCTGTGGGAGACGCCCCATGCCATCCATCGGAGGTCTTGTCTCTTTCCTATGTATCCACTTCTCTGTGGGTTCATCTCTAATAACTTTACGATCCAACCAGCGGTGCTGTCTGTTCCTGGTGGTTCCCAGACCCTGGGGAGGATACAGATTTCAGGGCCCAGCCTCCAAGCCACTTTCTCAGTGGCCCAGGAATCTATGTTTTACATAAGCTCCCCAGATGGCTCTGGTGTAGCCAGGCTGGGCTTGGGGTGACATTGAGAAACCACAGCTACACGGCTGCAGATATGCTGGGCTCTTCCTCAGCAGCCTCCGGGCGTTAGAGCCCAGCTGGGTGAGGCTGCAGGACTCGCCTGGCCTGTTCTCCTGTTCTTGGCTGACATCAGAGGGCTTCTGCTCTGTCACCCTTCAGCCCACATGATGTGGGGAGTCTCAGTGGTTTTCCCGACGACCCGGGGACACAAAGGCTGGCTCTGAGGTACAAGAGGAGGTGAACTGATGAACTGCCTGGAGAAAAGCTTAATTGCACATCCTTTTCTAATCTGTCATTTCCAAATCAGCACAGGCTGCCAGGCGATCAAAAGTCAGACCCCGTCGCTCCATGACTGACTCACAGTTACACCCCAACCCCGAGCTGCTGATGAGTGGGTGTCCCCTGTCTCAGCAGCTCCCAAATTTTAGGTAGTACATGAATCACCTGGGGAGCTTGTTGAAAAGCCAAATTTCTGGGCCCCTGCCCAGGTCCCTGTTTCAGTAGGGCCAGGCTGGGGGCCAGGAAACCCCTCTTTTAACAAGCTCCCCAGGTGAATTCACCTGATATAGCTAGTTTCACTTAAGCCAAACTGTTTTTCATGAAACGTCTGGTTGTCTTTAAGGATATTATCTTCCCTAAAGGAATTCCTCTCAAGTAACAATGAATCAGCTTTTTCCTTAGCTCTTTTTAAAAATAAATACTGAGTTTCAGAAATCAAACCATGCATTTCAGCAGAGGACAGTGAGTAATGCTGGGGCCATCTGGCCAGCACTTGCACTCAGAGCACAGGGATGTGGTGAGTGACAAGGCAACATCCAAGCGGGTGGGCTGTTCCTTAAAGGGAAGGAGGGCAAGGAAGGGGGCAGAAAGGCACCCCTGAACAGCTGGATGGAATGTTCCCCCATCAGGGTTAATTTGAGCAGTTTCTTTTTGTGAGGGTAATCACCAAATTAAATGTTTTAATTACCGAAAATACATATGCATTTCTTCCGAGAAAAGAACATATCAGAACACAGTATCCGCTCCCCAGAGGGCAAAGCTGCTTTGCTTCCAGGGAGAGGGATGTCTGGAGGAGTCCATTTTAATTTCATTATCAGACCAGCTTGAGAAATAAAGGCATAGGATTGACACGCATTCCCAGCCAGCTGTGACTTAATGAGCACAATTCAAAGCTTGGAACCTGCTAGCCACATCCATATTAATATGTCTGTGGGAAAAAACAACAACAGAGAAAGTGACAAACTGCTATTCCTGGTATTTGAAATGCATTTTAAATTACTGTTAAAGTGGCTGATGCAGACGAGCATCGCTTGGAAGCAGCCCAGCTGTCATCCTCCCTGCCTGTCAACAATGCCCCTGGTAGGAAGCAGCAGCTCTCTCTCAGATCAGCAGCCCCCCAGTCCCAGGGCCAGGCCAGCGGGGTTGGCAGCAGAGTGCAGCTGTGTTCTGCTCCTGGTTCTGAACCAGGTCCCTCCCCCCTCCCTCCTCCCCCCAGAGCTGGGGAGCCCCGCAGGGCCTCTCCCCTCCAAGGCTTTGTTGCATAACCCTCAGAGTCATTATGATCATAATAGTCTTTGTGATTCTGATTTCCCCAGCCGTAAGCACATGAAAATAAGAAAAATGTCTTGTTCGACCATTTTGAGATCCTAAAAATAAAAGGTGCTGTGTAAGCCTGTGGTGTTAATAAGTACAGGGTGTGGGTGGGGGTGGGGGGAGACGAAGGAAGTGCTGTGTGGAGAGAAACCTCAGCCTGTGTGTTTTGAGATTCAAGGAGAAATAGCCACCTGGGCCTGCAGGGCAAAAGCCTCCCTGCCCCCACTGTCCCCCACTCCCCAAGGAAGTGATTTATTTTCTGGGTTCTGGAGAGCAGGCGTAAACATTGCCAAGGTGAAGGTCTCTGTGTTCCCCTAAACTTGTACTCTGCTGAGTGTGGGTTGCTGTTTTGTGTGTGTGGCTCGGACCAGTCTTGATTTAGCGTGGACTCTCAAATCAGGCACAACCTGCCTCCTCCACTTAAAAGAGTTTCAAATGGGGCGTGGGCTGCAACTTTTTCATCTGGAAATGGGGTTAAATACCAGTGTCATTGGGCATTTTCTGATAATCAAATGGGAATGTTTACATCCATGCTTTGACCCAGGGCCCGGCACAGTCCCAGCTATTGGGGGATGGGGAGCTGAGGCAGGAGGTCACTCGAACCCAGGAGTTTGAGGTTGCTGTGAGTTAGGCTGACGCCACGGCACTCTAGCCTGGGCAACACAGTGAGACTTTGTCTCAAAAAAACAAAAAAACATCTTTCAGTGCATGCTGGGCACTCGTCCTCTGTGATAAACCTGTTAGAGCGGGGAGACTGCAGTACCACAGAACAGAGAGACAGAGTCACTGAGGCTGAAATCATCAAAAGGAGTTTTATTGACTAGCTCGAGCTAGGGTCAGAGACTCAGAGAGCCAATCGCAGTTGCCTCTATTCTGACAAGGACCCCAGCTTGGGCTACAGGTATCCCTTAAGTAGTTTTCCCCCCTCCCTCCTCCCGCAGTCTTCTTCAGCAGTTTATTTCATCTCTTTTCTGGTTGGCTCTGGTTGGTTCCTCTTACCAGCTGATTGGTTCTGGCATTAGGGTTTTCCCTCTGCATTTTATTTCAGCATTTTACTGCAGAGTCATCTGGTGTTTGGCCCCCTCCCCCTCGCTTTTCAACCTCTTATCAGGAAATGACCTGTGGTTACCGCCTTTTTTTTTTTTTTTTTTTTTGAGACAGAGTCTCGCTTTGTTGCCCAGGCTAGAGTGAGTGCCATGGCGTCAGCCTAGCTCACAGCAACCTCAAACTCCTGGGCTCCAGCGATCCTTCTGCCTCAGCCTCCCGAGTAGCTGGGACTACAGGCATGCGCCACCATGCCCGGCTAATTTTTTATATATATATATCAGTTGGCCAATTAATTTCTTTCTAACCTTTTGAGGCCCAGCACTCGCTAAAGCCTGTCATGGCTTCACTTAAGCTATATATTGTAAGCAAGCAAGCTGGGGAGACAGAAGCTAAAATAAGCTGTTAGCTTTGAGCTTTTCTTATAATTTTCATTTCTTACAAACCGAGCAAGCAAGCCAAAGGAGATCATTTTGCTTTGAGCCACACAAACATTCATACTCATTTTCTCCCAAACCAGTGTTTTCCAAATGATGTGCCCTGAAATCTTAGAGTTTTTTGGAGAATTCTGTAAACATATGCTTTCCATACTTTTTATATATTTCAATTATTTTACCAGCTTTAAATAGCAAAACTTTATCAAATATATCATGATTTTTTTTCTCATTTGGTCTTGAGGTCTCTCTCTTAAGAGTGGCCATAAGCCAAGACAGCCACCCTCTGGGAAGGCCTGGATGGGGGGTGGGAGCGGATGGTGACTTTAGGTTCAGATGTGTATCAGGTGAGACACAATGGGGAAGTGAAACCAAAATTCATCTTACACAAATTTATTACTTACAGGTCCCAGAGGGTTTAGGGTGCCAACAGGAAGTCTGGAGGTGGCAGTGACTCAGCCATCAGGTGGAGAGAGAAGGGGGTTGGGGGAGAGAAACGACCTGTAGGGCCACATCTTTGTTAAGGGCCATAGGACTTACCCCTTAGGCTTTCCCACTGGGATTGTGGGTTGGCTAGTTTAAAGAAGACACAAGCAAAGGGACGAACTTATTTACATGACTCTGGCGTTGACCATGAGGTTTTATTATGGTCAGCAGCTGTGGGGTGTGTTGGGTTTTGTGTCAATGGGATGCGGAACAAGCAGCTTGTATGGAAAACAACCACACAGGAAGGGGAAGTTTTAACTAGGCCAAAGGTGATGGGTGACCAGGTTTCAAACAATTTATGTCAGGCCTAAAAATAGATGCCAGCAGGAACCTTATTAAACAAATTTATGGTTTTATTTACACGAATAGCTCATTTAGTCACCACAGCTATCCTATGAAGCAGGTGCTGTTGTTAGCATTTTACAGATAACGAAACTAAGGTACAGAGAAGTTAAGCAGTTTTCCCAAGGCCACAAAGCTAGTAAACGGGAGCTTTGAAATGGAGCCAAGAAATCTGACCCCAGAGCTTTCATTGGTAACTATTGAGTGTTGTTTCTAAAAAACTATAACAGGCCAGGTGTGGTGGCCATGCCTGTAATCCTAGCACTCTGGGAGGCTGAGCTGGGAGAACCACTTGAGGTCAGGAGTTCGAGACCAGCCTGAGCAAGAGCAAGACTCTGTTTCTCTTTTTTTTTTTAGACAGAATCTTGCTCTGTTGCCTAGGCTAGAGTGCTGTGGCGTCAGCCTAGCTCACAGCAACCTCAAACTCCTGGGCTCAAGCAATCCTCCTGCCTCAGCCTCCTGAGTAGCTGAGACTACAGGCACATGCTACCACATGCAGCTAATTTTTTCTATTTTTTAGTAGAGACAGAGTTTCGCTCTTGCTCAGGCTGTTCTCAAACTCCTGAGCTCAAGCGATCCTCCCACCTCAGCCTCCCAGAATTGTAGGATTACAGGCCTGAGCTACCACACCCAGCTGAGACCCAGTGTCTGCTAAAAAAGAAAAGAAAAGAAAGAAAAGAAAAGAAAGAAAAGAAAAGAAAAGAAAAGAAAAGAAAAGAAAAGAAAAGAAAAGAAAAGAAAAGAAAAGAAAAGAAAAGAAAAGAAAAGAAAAGAAAAGAAAAGAAAAGATTAGCCTGGCGACCAAAATTGGAAAAAATTAGTCGGGGCATGGTGGCTCTCGCCTGTAGTCCCAGCTACTTGGGAAGCTGAGACAGGAGGATTGCTTGAGCCCAGGAGTTTGAGGTTGCTAATGATAAGGAAAACCCCCATCCATTACTTGGCTCATCAAGCACCTGAGACCCCACCCCTCACGGAAGACCTGCACCAGCATAATACTAACCTATTACCTGGCACATTAACTAATCTATTATCTGGCGCATCAGCATAACACTAAACCGATTACCTGGACCATCAACTACCCTATTATCTGGTGCATCAACATAATAGTAACCTATTACCTGACACTTCTACTAAGCTATTACCTGGCTGGCATTAGCCACCTGATACTCCAACCCTTAGACCACCCCAACTTAATAAAAGTGGGAAAAATTGTGTAAACGGGGCTCAGAATTTGGTGGTGAGACCCCTCTGAGCACGCCGGCAAATAAACTCTGATTCTCTGACTCTCCATGTGCTGCTCAGTTTGTCCTTGGGACCACCCGCTGTAACACTTGCTGAGACACTGTGAGCTAGGCTGACTTCAGGGCGCTCTAGCCCAGGCAACAGAGCAAGACTGTCTCAAAAAATAAATAAATAAAATAAAAACTATAACAAGCACAGACAAACACACATATGCACACTTAGATGTTCCATATCAGATTTTAACATGATTTTAACCACCACAGCATAAATTAGTGCTACCAGGCTAATTCTTTTGGAGGAAAAAATCCTCATTCATTCATTCAATTAACAAATGTTTATTGAGTATGTGTACTACATGCCTCTATGACCTTCCTATAATTGCATTGATTAGGAAGGTCACGTCCCTACCCTATCCCCTATCATTTCTTAAAAATATTCAGGTCTGGTATTTGCTTCCAGCATATATATTAACATTGGAACAATACAGAGAAGATTAGCATGGCGCCTGCACAAGGATAACGCACAAATTCATGAAGTGTTCCATATTAAAAAAAAAAAAAAGTAAAAAAAAAATTCAGATCTGTGCACTTCCATCCACTTAAAACCAAACCCAGCAAAATAGTGAGTTTTGCAAGAACTGATGAATACAGAGCACTTCAGGTGCTAAACACATTATATTAGTCATTTTAATGTTTATTATAATTTGGTTGCTACATGACTGACTTTTGTATTCACAATAAGAACTGTTGACAGTTGAAAGAGAATGCTAGTGATTCCAGTTTTTTTTTTCTAAGAGACAGGCTCTCACTCTGCAGCACTGCCTGGGCTGCAGTGCAGTGGTGTGATCATAGATCACTGCAGCCCCAAACTCCTGGGCTCAGGTGATCCTCCTGCCTCCACCTCCCTCAAGTAGCTAGGACTACAGGCACGTGCCAACATGCCAGGTAATTTTTTTATTTTTTTGTAGAGATGAGGTCTCATTATGTTGCCCAGGTTGGTCTCAAACTCTTGGCCTCAAGTGATTCTCCTGCCTTAGCCTCCCAAAGTACTGGGATTACAGACGTAAGCTACCATGCCCAGCCTGTGATTCAGTTCTTATTTTTATTTTTTTAATTTAATAAGTCAATTTATTATTATTTTTTTAGAGACAGGGTTGCCCTCTGTTGCACAGGCTAGAGTGCAGTGGCATCATCATAGCTCACTGTAGCCTCAAACTCCTGGGCTCAGGTGATCCTCCTGTCTCAGCCTCCTGACTACAGGTGTGCCACCGTGCCTGGCTAATCTTTAAATTTTTTGTAGAGATGGGGTCTTGCTATGTTCCCTAGGCAGGCAATCCTCATGCCTTAGCCTCCCAAAGTGCTGGGATCACAGGTGTGAGCCACCACATGGGGCCTGTGATTCAATTTTTAAATAAAAATTTTCTACTACCTTTCTTTCAAGCTTTTACATCAGTTTAATTTGAAGGATATGCTGAGATTACAAAGCAAGTTGTTAAAGACTGTTATCATTTGCAATCACACATAGGTGGGAATCAGGATTTTATCGATTCCATGCAACAGAAACATAATACAGGAGGAAACACTTTCTGCTGAGGCTGAACGAAAACTAATTTAAATTTTTTAATTTTGTCAGAACAGCCTCATTTGTTTTGTTGTTTGATTATTATAAATGTTGCCATTTGAAATTACAAAAATACCTTTATACAGATAAAATAGTGGATTTATATATATAGATATATAGATATAAATACAGATGATATAGATATAGATAGGGATTCTGTGTAAAATTTCTTTTGAAAACTAATGAAAGGTTCACAAACCACCATACTAGACCACCACCGGCTAAGGCTGATACTGGACAAAATTGACACAGCTAATTTTCATCCCCCTTTCAGCTACCCCCATCTCCTCGAACCTGTGATTTTGGATCAGTCAGGAATAGTTACTTCCAATCAGAGGTGCAGTCTGGCATAAGCATTCTCAGGGGGCAGGATGTCAGGTTCCATGACTGGAGGCTGCCTATGGGGCTGCCTCTTCTGCCTCCTTTTCAGAAGGCTGAGCTGGGCTGTGTGTGTGTGTGTGTGTGTGTGTGTGTGTGTGTGTGTGTGTCTCTTATGTTGTCACCCAGGCTAGAGTGCAGTGCCATAATCATTGCTCACTGCAACCTAGAACTTCTTGCCTCAAGCAATCCTCCTGCCTCAGCCTCCCAAGTAGCTGGAACTACAGATGTGTGCTACCGTGCCCAGCCAACTTTTCTAGGTTTTTGTAGAGACAGGACCTGGCTATGTTGCCCAGGCTGTTCTTGAACTCTTGGCCTTAAGCAAGCCTCCTGCCTCAGCCTCCCAAAGTGCTAGGATTACAGGTGTGAGCCATTGTTCTTGGCATGAGCTGGGCTTCTTGAAAGTCTGATTCTACGTCCTAGTAATGATGAAAAGTGTCCTCCTGGAAGTTTTCTGCATTATGTGGTTCTAAGAAAAACACCAGGGCTTTTCTTCATAGGAAGTCCTCAGCTTTAATGCAATTTTCCACTCCTGATAAGACACTACATTCCATAGAAGTGAGCCTACTTGCCTGGCAAGAATAAAAGAGTACTTTTCCTAGTGACACATCGATCAACTTGATTGAAGGAACAGTTTCTGTTTATAAACCTGATTTTACAAATAGTATATTTTTATAACATATTAATACATAATCATTGCAGATAAGTGAGAAAGTACAAATAAGGATTTAAAATATTTTTTAGGGAGAAGAATCACAGTCATTTTTTTCAGGTTTAGCATAAATGGTTACTTGACAATGAAAGTTTTAATAATAGCTTTGGTTAAGAAGATGAGAATTAGAGGTTCAAAAAGAACTATAAGTTCAATTTGTAGAGTCATTAAAATTGGCATCATTCTAAAACTTATAGGCAAAGATTAATAGCTTAACAACATAAAAATTTTATTGGCCAATGGGAAGCTGTGCATGAGCAAAAAAAATTATATTAAATTAAATTAAAAAATAAAAAAATTTTAAACTGCATATCAAAACAACAGAAACCACGTGTAAAAAATAACAAACCTACTGAAATAATTGAGGAAACAAACCAATAGTTGCTATATTTTATAATATAAAACACTCCACAAACTAAACAGAAAAAGATGAACCCCCTGATGGGCAAAGGCAATTCACAAAAGGAAACTAAACATATAAAAAGTACTAGCCAGCCTGGGCAGTGTGGCAAGACCCTGTCTCTACAAAAAATCGGAAAACTAGGTGGGTGTGGTGGTGTGTGCCTGTAGTCCCAGCTACTTGGGTAGGCTGAGTCTGCAGTGAGCTATGATGGCACTACTGCACCCCAGCCTGGGCAAACACAGTGAGACCCCGTCTCTAAAAAAATAACCAAAAAGTACTTGTGTATCTTACATATAAAATGTCATGTGTTAAGTTGTATAGCTATTATACATAACATATAACTTATATAAGATAATCATACATGTTACCTTAATATATTATATACTATACATACTATATATGACATTGATTTATTAGGTCACTTTTTGTAAAGAATTATTACATATCTACTTGTACATGTTTATGTCATGTATTTGTTATATATAAACACAATATACATGTTAGAAATAACATACATGTGTATACGTGCATGAATGTATAGCTCTCTTCCAGGTGTCAGCTGAGGGCATTCAGTCTTTTGGGACTGAAATAAAATTCATGGTATCCTCTAGTCCACATTTGGGTAAACTACAATGTACATTGTCCTCAAGTTTATGTGGATTCCCAGGGGCTTTCTGCTGCCTCCGGACTCTCGGGCTCACTCTCTGCCCAATCAGGCTTCACGCGTCCTTTCCCCGCCCCAGCATTCAGACATTTCCCTGAGTTTCTCCAAAACCACCTGCACAAGGAAAATGAGGGTGTGTCGGACTTTTTCTTAACACTCAGAGCGCTGTGTGGCTGCCTCTCCTGTAGTAACCCGAGCTCCCCTCTCAGGCTCTGACTGAGGGCCGGGACAGGAGGCGGCCTGGGGAGCCAACGTGGGGTGTGTGCCGGGGGAAGGGCAGGCCAGTCCCTCCTCACTGCCCCGTCTCATAGTCTTTGATCGGAATTACAATCTAGCAGTCTTTGTGTAACAGAGCAGCCGCCCTTCCTTCTACAGATATGGAAGGGTAATATTGACAGTGAGGAATATGTAACAGAAGGAATGGCCTGGACAAACTGGCAAAAATATTTTCTGTCTCTTTAAAATATCCCCCACTCCTTTTGGAGAACTAAAACCTGCATCTCCGCCTCAGGCCAGTGGTCAGGAGGGGCAGAGGCATGCCCTTTGTTCTTCGGGCTACAGCACATGGCTCCAAGGAACTGTCCAGGTGGAGGCCACAGAATTGTCGTCAGAGATGGGACAGAGATGGGAATGTCAGCATCATAGACTGTGGTTGAATGGCAAGTGCCTGAAGCTGAATGGCCTCCCTTTAAAAGATCTGTATTTCCGCTTATGATTAGGAAAATTGGTACTTTTAGATGGGAAACTGCCAGTTTCCTCATTTGCTGGAAAAATTTTTTTTTCTTTTCTTTTTTTTTTTACAGCCCTACCCCACTTCTGGCAAATTAATAAATCTCTTTCCTTTTCCCCAACCACTTGTCCTTGTTCTGATGTGGCCTTGAGGACAAGTACCAAGCTTTTGGTAACACTTGATGACCTGACACACGTCAGGTCTCGGACAGAAGACAACAGGAGAAACTCAATGGTCCCTCCCTCCCACACCCGCCTGGCTAAGGGGAAGGAGGGCAAAGGCGACGCTGGCGCAGCCCAGCACGTGTTTCCCGACCAGATTCCGGAGCAAGTCCCTGCTCCATGACTTACCAAATGTGTGGTTTGGGGCACAGTTCTTTCCGTGCTTCAGTTTCTTTATCCACAAAAAAGGAATGGCACTAATATTTAAGAGTTGCTGAGAATTAAATGAGTTAAATGTAGAAGAATATCTGTGATTTGGTAGCAGGCAAAAATTTCTTAGAGTTAGTATGTATAAAGTGCTTAGAATAGTGTTTGGTACATAGTGAATAATAATGTTAGGGCTTTTTTCCTCTGCAAATATGAATTATGTCCTCACCCCACTCCTTCCATGAAATGCAGGTTAGTTTTGGTAAGTGTGACTAATTTTTATATATATATATATATATATTTTTTTTTTTTTTTAAGAGAGGAGGGTCTCTCTATGTTGCCCAGGCTGGTTTCAGTCTCCTGGCCTCAAGGGATCATCCCGCCTCAGCCTCCTGCATGGCTGGGATTATGTGCTCTGGCCAGCATGCCGGCTCTCAGTTTGGTTTTGAATTACATGTTTATAGTTATATCCAAACTACCAGAACAGTGTATTTCAAAATGTAGGAGGTGGAATTATAGTGTTTATTTTTCCCTTTTATTTTCTTTGTGCCTTTTCAAGTTTTCCAAGTTTTGTACATCCAGCATTTGTTATTTCTGCAACTATGGAAAATGCAGCGTTTTTTTCAAAAGAAGACAAGAGAAGCCTCGTGGGATGATACTGGTGTGGGTTAGGAGAAACCTGTCCCCTGTGCTCTGCGAGTTGATTAAACCCCCAAGACCAGGCAGAGCTCCTTGGCTCCTTGGGAAATTCGTGGACCTTAAAAATTAATGATTCCCTGCTCTTTGCCTTTCAGAAGAAACCTGGTTTTGTTTATTGCTCTTCAGACATACCATTTCAGCATGTTAAAAAGAAACCAAACAAAGAGAAATTTAAGTGGGTGACTTGACTCCTTCCCACAAACCAAATTGTTCTAAAAATTTCCCCTTGGAGTCTCAGATTTTAAGATGCTTAGCCTGCTTCCTGCCTCTAATTGCTCAATTAATTTAATCTGTGCAAAGTCTCCCAAGCGTCTAAGTCACCGGCCTTTGAGCTGGCCCCGTCTGGTCAGGACGGGGGTCCTCCGCAGAGAGTTTTGCTTCGCTGCTTTACACGTTACCCTGAGCTCTGTGCTGCTAGCTGTCTCCTTCCACGAGGGTTTCTCCTGACCTAATTAAATGAGCTCTGGTATCTGGGCGAAGTGGCACGTGACACGAAATGATGCGAGCTTAGTTTCCTTTCTTCAATAGAGACCTAGAGCTACACATTTATCCTCATCTTCCTGTTTTGGTTCCTGATCATTTCTCCTGCTCACACTCAGTAGCTTCACGTGTAACCAGAGTAAATCGGTTCTTTGCATAAAAACAGACTGTGAGCAAGTTTGTTCATCTTTCTGAGCCTTCATTTCCTCACCTGTAAAGTGGGGATAAAAACATGGGTTCATTTCCTAGGGATGCAGTCGCAGATGACCCCAAACTTGGTGGCTTAGAACCGTAAGCATTTACTCTCCCATGGTCCTAGAGGTCAGGAATACAGAATTGAGGTGTCAGCAAGGCCTTGTTCCTTCCAAAGAGAATCCCAGAAAGGGAGTGTTAAAAGAAAAACTTTAGATGAATTAAATTTAACAGAGTTTAATTGAGTAAAGAACAATTTGCGAATTGGGCCCCCACCGCCAACTGAATAGGTTCAGAGAGGCTTGGGGGCTGCGCCGCAGCGTGGGGGGGTAGAAAAAAGAAAGTGACGTGTACAGAAAATGGAAGTGAGGCACAGATACAGCTCGACTGGTTACAGTTCAGTGTTTGCCTTATTTGAACACGGCTTCAACCGTTGGCCACCTCTGTGTGGCCGAAACTCGGTGATTGGCACAAGAATAGGTTACAGTCTGTTTACACATCCAGTTCCGTTGTTGGAGTTCACTATGTGGAGAAACCTGCAGCCTGAATTTAAAATGTGTAGGGGACAGGTTTAGGTCAAACTTAATTTAACAGGAAAAGGAAGGCTCTGTCCTTCCGTGGCTGTGGCAACACAATTCCAACCTTCTGCCTCTGTCCGCACGTGGCCGTCTTCCCTGGGCTCTCCTGCCTCTAAGCTCCCTCTCCCTCTAAATCCACGACGATCTCAGCCCAAGACCCGTAACTTAATTACAGCTGTTTCCAAATAAGGTTACATTCACAGGTACCTGCGGTCACCATTTGGACATGCCTTTGCTGGGATTGGGGTGGGGGGCCCTGTTCAACCACTACAGCGTATCAACCTCGTTGAGTTGCTCTGCGAGTATTAAAAATGATATGAAAATGCATGTAATGCAGCTAGCATAGAGCTTTGACACAGAGAAGGTGCTCATTCAGTGACAATCAGCATAATAATTACTGTCACCAAGTGAGCACTCACATTGGGCCAGGCCTTACTCCAAGCCCATCTGTCCCAGAACTGAGTTCCAGCTCAGGGAGCTGCAACCGGGAGCCCGTGCCCTGCTCCAAAGCACTTGGGTGCCTTGGTCTTGTCTTTGTTCTGCTGCAACCCAGCCTCTCCCTCCATCCCCACGAAGCTTTGCACTCAGGGCTGTGCCTGGTGGCTTTTGGTGGGAAGAATTAGCAATGCAGAATGGGAAGAGAGAGAGAAGTCTCTTGGAGAGTCCTGGTGAAGAGCAGCCGACTTGCCCCCAGGGTGAATAATCTAAGAGAAGAGGGACTTGTTGCCTTTTCTGTCCTCATCTGGGAAGTCACATGTCATTTCTGCCACCCTTTCATTGTTTGGATTTGAGTCACTAAATGTAGCCTACGCTAAAGGGGAGGTCCCTTTAGGTGTCACCTTTTGAAAACAGAAGTGTCAAAGAATACATGGACATATTTAAAAACTACTGTGTTACCCCATGTGTGTGGGGAAGATGGCTTTTGTCTAAGAACTTAATCAGGCTATGTGGCCAAGCCATTAGGAGTGATGCAAAGGGAGGCCTGGGCCAGGCATGGTGGCTCACGCCTATAATCCCAGCACTTTGGGAGGCTCAGGTGGGAGGATTGCTTGAGGCCAGGAGTTCAAGAGCAGCCTGGACAACATAGTGAAACCCCATCTCCACACAAAATAAAACACTCAGCCAAATGTGGTGGTGCACTCCTGTGCTTCCAGCGACTCGGGAGGCTGAGTCAGGAGGAGCACTTGCACCGCTGCACTGCAGCCTGGGCGACAGAGTGAGCCCCTGTCTCTGGGTGGGGGGAAAAGGGAGGTCTGGAGAAGAGTTTAGGGGCAGGGGCTGAGGAGGGCTAAATTGTTCCATGTAAATAAATGGGAAGAATTCGAAAAGAAGGAAAGAAGGGGAGAAAGGAGAGAGAGCAAGAGCCTGGCAACAGTGGGGTGGCTGCAACACTCATAAGAAGGAAGCTCCGTAACATGTTTGCTGCTGTGCTGCTGCAAGGGAAGGCCCCCCCGTTTACCAAACCATCCATGAAGCTTGCTACACATGCCCACTCTCTCTCTCTCTCTCTCTCTCTCTCTCTCTGTCTCTCTCTCACACACATGCACAGGCACACCCCTTGTGCGAGAGGCTTTTAAAAGCTAGGTTTTAGGTCTGCATCGATAGAGGCCGAGCAGTGACCACACTGCAGAGCAGCAGGAGATCCACGAACTCACCTAATGTTAGAGGCACATGCTCAGGGCACAAGGCCCCTGCAAGGTCAAGTGATCTAGGAAAAGGCAGTGACTTTTCCCTGAGCCGGGAGAGGAAGGCCGTCGTGAGCAGCAGGAAGCGGGCCGGGGCCAGTGGCTGTCCCTGCCTTGGAGCTGTTACTAAGTACAGCCCACCTGAGAGGCTTCGCCTGGGAAGGGCAGGGCCTGTCCTAATTTCCAAAAGCCGTCTTCAGGCAAGAGGAAGTGGTGATTAGCCACCCCGCCACAGTGCAAGGGGTGGGTATTAGCTCTTTGGGATTAACTTTGCTGTTAACTGTCTTTGGAGGATTCGGTGTCTTCTGACAAAACGCTGAAGTTTTTCTTCATTACTTCAAGTCATTTGCTTTTATCTTCTGTAATAAATGGTGGTTTGGGAGTGGGGATATTTGTGTGCTTTAGGCTTAATTAAGTCTGAAAAATAAATTTAATGTCACTCAACCTCAGGCATGCTGTCAGCATGATAGTGCCTGTCATTCTGTTCCCAGTAGTTACTGAACTTGTGCATATCTTCTCGTTTGAGACACATAAAGCCCTGTTGAGAAATCTCTTGAAAGAAAGGACATCCCTGAGATATATATATATATATATATATATATATATATATATAATCCCTGATATATATTATATATAATATATTAATAATTATTAAATATATATATATATTTTTTTTTGAGAAAGGGTCTTGCTTTGTTGCCCAGGCACGAGGGCAGTGGCATCATCACAGCTCACTGCAACCTCAAACTTCTCGCTCAGATCAAACAGATCCTCCTGCCTCAGCCTCCTGAGTAGCTGGGACTACAGGTACACACCACCATGCTCAGCTAATTTTTCTATTTTTTTTTAGAGTCAGGGTCTTGCTATGTTGTCCAGGTTGGTCTTGAACTCCTAACCTCAAGTGATCCTCCTGCCTTGGCCTCCCAAAGTACTAGAATTACAGGCATGAGTCACTGTGCCCTGTCAAGCCCTGATATTTTAATACTTAAAAAAGAAAACTCTTTTGATAAGGAAAGGCACCAAAAGAAAGAGGGTTAAGTCTAGGAGCAAGTATTTTGAAGCTTTGATGTTGAATGTTTCTCCAAGACTCCATTTAGAGGCCAGGTCATTATACATTCAAAACTCTTGCCTAGACTTTTACAAGTCATTGCAATCTGCCAGTGGGGGGCTTGGTCATGGTTTTTTCTACCATTCTCAGTGCCTGACATGGTTTGTGCTCAATAAACATTTGTCGACTTGGGCATTTCACAGGAGACCATTGACACTGAGAGATTAATTAGGATCTAGTTCTAGAAAATTTCCAAAGGGCAAAATATTTTCGAAGTCATAATGAAGTTCCTGATCAAAAGGGCCTGAAGTTTTTAATTCCTTACTAATTTTGATCAGGATTCAGGAGGGGGAAGAAGGCAGTTCCCAGGGTGGGATCTGAGGAACGTGGGGGAAGATGGCAGGTGGCTGGTGCATTTGTCCATGCTATATACACACATTAAGGCTAATGTTTTTAAGCAGCCTGTTGCCTACTTTCAAAAGCTGTCACTACCAAAGGTCATTCAAAATAACTCAATGGTGACTATACTTTGAAAGGGATCCACCACCCATGTTAATTCTTCCCTTTGACACTAAATTAGGGACCTTATTGTACTGCTTTTATCTGTATATTTCAGGTCCCCAAATGGACATTGAATTCCCATCTCAACTCCCTACAGCACTCTACCACTCTATTTTGTCCCTGACTTCCAGGCATACCTACTAAGCCCTTCCCCAAGTTCGGCTCGCATCTCCTGCCTCTAGGAACACCCAGTTCCTTAAATAAGAAAATGCCAGCTGGAACCTTCTTGCCCCTTAAAATTCAGAGGCAATGGTCTCAACCCATTCTGCAGACCTTGGGAAGCCCATACCTCCTCTAAAACTGCTGCAAGTTCCCAGGAGAGCTAAGGTCTGGGTTACCTCTTGTCCTGACCTTCTGTTTCTATGAATTAGTTCAGCTTAGGGCTCATCTTGCCGTTTTGAATAACTCAAATGTGAGCCTCAGCCACTTCCTCATTCTCTATAAATTCGCACTGACACGTCTTTGCACATGTAGCAGACTCTATTGTTACTAAAAATTCAGAAAGATGGAGTGGTATACTTTGCAGAAAATCAGGCAACTTAAAAGTGAACATTAGCCATCCTTTATGGCCTCCTCGGTCACGTTCTTAAAAACATCCTCAGCCATTTCTGCGGCCTTCTGCCAGGTCACATAACGACCACTCCACCTTCTTTCCTTTTTCTTCTTGCCTCTTTTTCTTTGTCTCAGGAGAAAACAAAACAACACAAAACCACCATCACCACCCTGCCCCGTGCATGCACACACACACACACACACACTCACAACCTCCTCCCATTTTCCAGGCCTCCCTTACACAGTCAAGGATTGTACTGGAGTTTTGAAATTACCACTCTTAAGGAAGGGTTCTTAAATTTTTTAATTCTAAGAAAAACTAACCCCCATCCCTAGTCTTTGCCTGGGTATTTGGAGGGGGATGCGATGATGATTTAATTTTCTAGTTACTCTGATTCCCAGTTTCCCTATCAGATGAGGATATAATGGTGTCTGCTTCACAGAATTGATGTGAGAATGAGTAAGTTAGTGCAGAAAGCCCTTCACACAGTGCTTGGAACAGAATGCAGAGGTAAATGTTGCCTGCTCTTACTCCTCCCTCCCTTCCTGTCCACTGAGATCCTGTTCACACATTTGGGCCTAGGTCAAGTGCCAGCACCCTGTGGAGGATTCTGTGAGCTCTCCTGGCCAGAACTAATCGCTCCGTCCTTGAATGTTTATGGCACTGGTCTCACACAGCCCTCTGGCACAGAGGAACACAATAGGGAATAGGACAAGCCCCTAAATGAGCTTAGACCCTGGAGGGGAAGATAGACATGGGCGTAGGGAATGATGCAAGGAAGCCAGGGATGGGGCACAGGAAAGATTCTAGAATAAAAGGGTAAATGAGCCAACTTTGAGATCTTAAATTCAAAGTCAACAGTGTGATGATAGTGTCAATGTTGTCAGCCCAGAATATCATCTGGCAGTTCTTCAGTCAACTTTTCCACAATTGCAAATTTTACCACTTGCAGTTTTAGGGCTTGCCACTTTTACATTTTGTTGACTATTTCAACATGCGTGTGTCAGCTGACGTTCATTCACAGAAGCAGAACCACTATAAGTTATGGGATATGGAATTTATCATAGGATATGGACTTTGCACAATTTGGGGAGGAACTGGGGAAGTAAAAGTCTAGAAAGGGGAGCTGATGAATTAGAGAAGTCTGTAACCAGCCCTGGCTTGCAGGGAAATCTGGTACCCAGGAATGTCCAGTCTGTGGAGAGTTGTCGGGTATTCATGACTACTGCCTCTGGGAGTTCACGGCAGGGCACCTGGGGTAGCCTGGGGTTGCTGTTGTCGGCAGAGCTAGCAGACAGGAAGGACAGCTGGGGCTGGGTGAGGAAGGATGAGGGCAAGCGGGAACCTGCCGGCACGTCTGTGTCTGCATCTCACCACCTCTCACCAATAAGCATCTTTACATCGTAATCGTGCCAGCTTCATCTCTGCCTCCTAAATCTCACACAACTTCACTTTTGGCCAACTCAGCCTTGGAGTCATACTAAGAAAGAAATTCTAGGAAGCAAAGGTCCCAATAGAACAATCCAGCACAGCACTCATCACGAATCTCAGTGGGCGTTGCAAATTGGATAAATGACTAATCTTTAATATCTATCTCTTAGAATAAGGAATAAAGAATACTAAGAGGAAAAAGTTATAGGATCTGGGTAAATGGCAGAGTAAAAATTTCCAAATGGAGAGTCTACAGTCAGACTTGCACATATGTGGACACATAATGTAGGAAAGAGATGGTTCTGCCAAACAGTGGGGAAAGGAGAGCCGTTTCAAATCAACGGTGGCTGGGCCAACTGGATGTCCAAATGAAATAAACATTAATCTTGACCTCACAACGTATACAAACACGAACCCCACGTACATTATAGATCTAAATGTGAAAGAGAAAACAATAAATCTTCTAAAAGATAAAATGGGAACCTATCTCAACAACTTTGACTTTGGTAGGATTTCTTAAATAGGACACAAAAAGCATTAATCCTTTTTGAGGAATATGTAGAAAAATTGTAAAATATAATTGTTAAGTGTAGTATAAATTAATTCAACCACTGGAAAACTGATAGTATTCACTAACGTTGAATATGTTCATAGCCTATATTCTAGCTATTTCACTTTCAGATGTGTACTAAATGTGTACCTAGGTATACTAAACACTTGTATACACTTGTTCATAGCAGCTTCATTAATAGTCAAAACCAGAAAGGAAACTAAATGTCCATTAATAGTAGAATAAGTAAAGTCGACACATTCCTACTATGGAATACTATGCAGCAATGAAAATGAATACACTACTGCTACATGCAACAACATGGATGGATTTCACAAACATAATTTTGAGCAAAAGAAGCCAGACATCAGTGAATACATGCTGTCTAACTCCATATACAGTTCAAAATGGGCAAAACTAATCCATGATGTTAGAATCAGGATAGTGGTTTCCTTTGCAGGGTTAATGACTAAGAAGGGTTATGAGGGAGGCTTTGGATATGCCAGGGATATTCTGTTCTATGATCTGGAATGTCGTCACTTGCTTAAGATAATTCATTAAGCTATACATGTGTGATATACACTTTCTGTATGTATGTTTACTTCAACGTTTTAAAAGCTATCTTTAGAAAATCATTGAAAATGTTCTATTTTATTCAGCACCAATTATCATATCCAGTAGTCTTTTCCTCACTTCTCAATCTCTTTTATCCCACCTACAGTTTCCTACCCCCTTTCTCTAAAAATATTTTCCTCCTATAATTCCTCTTGCATCTCGGACTTCATTACTCAACCAGTATGTTCTGAGAAGCCAGCACATGCCAAGCTCTGAGCCAGGCACAGGGTTTATGATGGTGAATAAGTTGGCAAGAAACTGGTCCTCATGGAGCTTCCACTTCCAGTGCAAGGAGGCTTCTAGACAGGTAATCAATTCATAACTGACTCTTCTTCCCACCTCCTTAAATTTAGAATTTCCCCGAAGTTCCAGACTCAAGGCAACTTCTCAAAATTACCGTTTGTGCCCATTAATGACTGTGTTACTTCCGACACCACACCTTCATCTTTCACAATTTCCTCCATCCCACATTCAAAGATCTACCTCAGCCTGCCCATTTCTACCTCCAAAATGTGCTCATCCATTCCCCCTTCTTCCCAGCCCTGGCTCCCATCCAAGTTGAAGTCCTTACTACCTCTGTTGCTATGGCTTGTCCTCATTAAAGGTTCATTTGCAGAAACAGCCACTCAAGCTAGTCTGAGCAGAACTCAGGCTCAAGTGGCTTACAAACTGCTGAAAGATCTGGAGAAGATATTTGAAGCAGGGCTTCCAGGAACAACATCCAATTCTTGCACTCCTACTCCCTCTGTCAAAAACTGGAGAGCCACCATCACCACTGCAGAAGGCCCAGAAGCAAGAAGCAAGTGACCCCAGCGCCATGCTGCCTCTGTATCATCCATGCGGGCTATGGATCCTTGTCCAGAACTCTAGCTCCAAAGACGTGTGTGAACTGTAGTCTTCAGCTTTCTGACCAGCGTGGGCTGGGACGGGTGTTGAGCAAGCCTGACCGCCAGCCTCCCTCCCAGCTTCCTTGCCCTTTCCCACAATTTCATTCCCTTTCCTGCTGCTGACTCTCCTCACATCACTCCCCAGCTCCAAGCCTCTGATGACTCATCCTCGCCACTGAACTAGGGTTAAGTGATCCCACCTGTCATTCAAGGCCCTTTGTGACCAGCTCCAGACTTGTCTTTCTGGTTTATGTCCTCCTCCACTCCTGCAGTTTCCTCTACTCCAGCCATGCACCACTCGCCAAACTTGCCCTGCTCCTTCCCTCCTTGTGCCTTCCTGCATCCTCTGCCCTTCCCATCCCCATTTCCCATTAAAATACAAACAGCCTTCTAGGCCCATGCAAATGCCACTTCCTTTCTACCTTCTTCTCTGATCCCCTTAACCAAGGTGGCCTCTCACCCCAGCTCCACAGACAGCTCCTCCTAACACATTATGGAAACACAGGCAGCTATTCAAACATTGTGTCTGGGGACAAAGAGATGTGGGCTAGAATCCTGGCAAAGCCTGAGCAAGTGAGATCTTCTGAATGCAAAGCCTCAGTTTCCTGCTCTGTAAAATAAGGATAATAGTAGTACGGACTTCACAGGCAGGTTGGCAGCACTAGTTGAGATAAGCTACAGTGCACACCCCTGCAGTGGTAACTACTACATGGGTATTGTCTTCGTTACCTTCTCACCCCCTCACCCTGCTCAATAATCACTCCAGTAATGAATGGACTAGCCAAGCAGCAACATTGACCTTAGGTCATCTAAGTTCAAACAAATGTGATGCTTGCTCCCTGCTCAGTAACAGGCCCCCAGGTTGGGTCAGTTTAGCACAAAAGTGTGAGCAGAGGAAGAATTTCCACTTGTTTTACCAAGTCAGGAGAAAATAAACACTAGAAGCTTAATAGTTGGCTGGGCCATGACCCCAAGGCACAGGCCACAGCAAGTTCCCAGAGTGTCCAGGATTCAAAAAGTTCAGGAAAGATTCCCCCCAGAGGCCTTTATTGGGAGAGTTCTCATCTGCATGCTCAGAGAAGTAGCTTCCTGAACATAGAGGAGTAACAGGAGGCAGGAGGTCTCAGACCAGGTACATTCCTAGCTAAGCCTAGGAGGAAAGAATCCATGCAATCTCAGGTATTGCTGGAGGAGTGAAAGTTGATATGCTCCACCTTGGAGACCCACTTGGCAGTATTTATTAAATATGAAGGTACACACACCCTACAGCCCAACAGTTCCACTTCTAGGTCTCCTCTCTAAAAAGATAGAAGGAGATGAGTTTAAGGAGATCCATTGCTGAGTTTTTTTTTATAAAATCATGATGTTAAAAACAACCCCAGTATCCATTGACGATGAATAAATAAAATTTGATGCATTTAAATGTTAATATACAAAATAGAAAATGTAAAGCATGAACATGATTTTCATATGTCAATACAGACAAATTTCAAAAGTACAATTTCAAATGAAGAAAACAAGTTGTGGAATAATACATTCAGTACGATATCATTTACAGATATAAAAGCAATACTACATATTGTTCGGAGCTATATACACACACAAGCTTTAAACAATGAGCTGAAGCGATGCATGCTAAATTCATCATCATAGTTACTTTTGGACAGGGGAATTCAACTGGGAACCAAGAGGACTTACATTTTATCTATAATGCTTCCTTTCTTTCAATTAAAAAAAAGGGAAGAAAAGGTTTAAAGCCTCGAAGGACAAATATTAACAACTGAATTTAGGATGATGGTTGGAGTATCAGAACACTTTTCTATATTAAAAAGGGTTTTGTTTTCTCAGAAAACAAAAATGTGGCTTAAGTAGTCTGGTTTGGGGTATATGTGTGTGTGCTGTGATGCAATGTGTTGGGCAGAGAGGGATTGGTGAGAAACTTTGGCTACAGTCCTTCTGGAATATCTACTGCAGGTAACAGAAATTAATCATTGTCGTGACATTTAAATTTGAACAATTGGCTGAGGTTTTTAAACACCCAAGGTCATCTTTGACCCTTTTATGGAAGCTATGTCCTCTTGACTCTAGGGAGGAAAATGCACGTGCACACAATTTGGCATGCAATTTCAGGCGGGCTGTAGCCCTTGGGTTAAGAGTGTGCGCTAACTGCAGAATATCACGTGGTTGGCTTTTTTTGACCTCCGGAACAGCTAAATAGAAATGCATGGCAGAAAGACCAAGAAGACTTGTTAAAATAACATATAAATACAAGGTTCTCTTTGAAGAAAGAAAGTTTGGACTCTGTGTGTGTGTGTGTGCACGTGTGTGTAAAACTGCCGAAGGCCTAAAAACATAAGCATAGCTTCTCAAGAGCTCTCAGTTTGCATCCTGAACCTGAACGTGAACAAGTCAGATCAGTCTGAGAAACTTGAGCCTTAGGAAGCCCAGCTTCTGCCTGTGTAAATGCCAGCGCCCCAAGTCCTTGGAATCAGCCTCCCTCAGCCTGGAGCAGGACACTTAGAGAAACCTGTTCGGTCTTGCAGACGGATTGCGCTGTCTGTTCTCCCACGGGGACCGTGCGGTGGGCAGACTGTGGTTGGCCGAGATGACCAGCTTGCTCAGTGCATGGCCAGCCTCTGCCGCCCCTTGCTAGAAGGCTTCAGGGTTTCAGCCCGTGTTGGGGACAGAGGCTTCCCATCCAGGACCCACACCGCCCCTCTTTTGCCTCCTGACAGCAGGCTGGGACTAAGATGGCTTTTTAATCCTTTTTTAAAAATGTATCATTATGGTATTTGGAGTTTTTGAATTTCACTTCTAGCGAAGAAAGAAAAACAGGAGGAATTTAATTTAAAAATAATTCTGAAAATGTTTAGGCCCGCTGCATCTTTTCTAGTCACTGCAAAGGTCTGTTGAGTCAGGATGACACGCTGCCAGCATGCCAGAGCGCTGAGCGTCTCGTCAGTAGACTCCTGTTGGCTGTGCTGTGGCCAAAACCCTAAAGAACGCGGGAGACATTTAGAGGAAACTTAATCCCTTCCAAAGATGCAAAGTCTTATTTGCAAAAAAAAAAAAAAAAAATGTGACTTGGCAATAAACCACAGGAGGATACTCATTAAGGTTATTCACTGGTAGAGACAGCTGAAATAATGACCCGGCTTGCAATTATTTTCAAGCTATATATATATATTCACATGTATGTTTTTATATTTGCCCTGTAACTTTGCCAGGGGGAATTGTTTGGGGATTTGTTAAAATCAGAGGCCCTAAAGTACAATGAGTTCAACTCCAAAATCCAGAGAAGTGAATCAACATGGGGTGCTCACACAAGGCCCTCACTCTACTTATGGTGAAACAGGAAAAATTGACAAGCCATCCCTACAGCAATGCAACTCCTTAAAAATTCCACCTCTGCAGATGGGGGTGGATCTTTAAAAATTCCTCATTTGTAGATAAGCTTGGCTCCCAGGCCTACCCTGGAATCTCCTGCACAAGTTCTTGTTCAGAAACCTGTCTGGTAAATGCACACGGCTCTCTGGGGCCAGCTCTCCCAGGAAAACACTTATTTGCAACACTCACCCAGAAAGAAGTTTCAGGGTCACAAAGCTGTTGTACACTGCATGCTGCACCTCAGAGACAATGTCGCGAGTGCCCCTTGTCTTGCCTTCATTTTGCCTACAGGCTGCATCCTGCTAAGTCTGGATGCTGTGACAGACGCCAGCGGCTCCTGTCCAGAGCAGTGGTTCTCAAACTGGAGCTTGAGAATCACCTGAAGGGCTTATTAAAACACAGACTGGCGGGCCTCCCTCAGAGTGTCTGATTCAGCAACTCTGGGGTGGGGTCCCAGAATTTGCATCTCTAACGAGTTCCCAGGGCTGCTGCTGCTGCTCCCAGGACAACACTTTGAGAATCACCGGTCTATACTTTTCATCTGAAGTGTTCTAATTTCTCAGTTGGGTCCAATCCCACAACCTTTCCCTACACAAGCATCATGGAACCAGGGGGCCAGGGCAGGTGGTCTTATAGTCAGGCCGTGAAGCATGCACAGCACCCACAGCTGAAAATGTTCCCGTATGATACAGAGACCACAGAAAGGGCAGGAGCCTAAATTTGCTCCTCTGCCCCTCTGCCACCAGCTTGCCCTTCCTGGGGTTTTCTCACTAACAAGGGGCCTAAATGTGTCCCCCTGGCGTCCAGGGAGGGATTTCCTCCTTCCCTTCAGAGGAAAAAAATCCTTTTCCCCTGGACATACTATCCTGTCCCCCTTCCCCACACAGCCCCTCTCTTGGTTCCTTTCTTCTGCTGGGCTGTGCATTGTTTGTTTCCATCTTGATATTACAAGGCTTCAGGACCTGGGGTGTGGAAGACAGAAAAGGGGAGGAGAGGCCCTCCACCGTGTCTGTCCTAAGTATGTGGCGCTTAAAGGGCAATGAGAACTTTCACTCTGCCTGATTAACAAGGCCATGGCTATGTCTGGTGGCATCGTGCTAAAAGAGTCTCCCTCTGTTACCCTAGTCTGTACTGCACACAGTCAGTCCCAGGGACATGGGGGGAGGGGTGGTCCTGCTACTGCACAATAATGGGTCAGTGTGTGGCTAATCTCCCTGGTAACACTGCCTGACCCCTCAAAGGTGGGTTTAATGCTGGGAATGTCTACTAAGTAGCCAAGATGATTTCAGAAAGGGATTTTGTTTCCCTGAGATGACACCAAGGTAGGCAGCTGTCATCTTTACCTACAACAGGAGGTGGCCCACCCATAAGACATTTTAACCCTGATTAAAATACAATTCCCCAGCAGTGGTTCCCCAACCTGGCTGTCATCAGCTGGAAAATGTTTTTAAAATACATATTCTGAAAAAATCTGTACAACACAGAAGGCCAAGGTATACTTGTTTTCTTAATATATAAAGAGCTCTTACAAATCAATGAGAAAAAGACTGTTAATCCAATAGAGAAAAAGGATAAAAGATTCAAATAGGCTATTTATACACTCAGTTATATAAAAATTCCAAAAACTTTTTTTTTTTTTGAGACAGGGTCTTACTCTGTTGCCCAGCTAGAAGGCAGTGGCATCATCATAGCTTACTACAATCCCAAACTCCTGGGTTCAAGGGATCATCCCACTTTGACCTCCCCAAAATACTAGGATTATAGGTGTGAGCCACCTTGCCCTGCCCCAAATACTTACAGACAGATAAAAATATAATTGGTATCACTCATAAAGTCATGAACATTTAAACATTGTGGTACCATTTTTCACCTATCAGAATGTCAAAAATTTAAAAAAATCAACTGTACACTGACTGCATTTTCAATAATATGGAGAAAAGATACTCCACATGAGAGTATATGTTGACAAATCTTTTTGGATGGCAGTTTGTCAATATCTATCAAAATGCTACAGGCATATTTCCTTTGACCCAGTGATTTCACTGCTGAGTTCAGCATAGTGATATCCTAACACGTGTGTGAAAATGTATACAGGAAGTTCATGGCAGCATTGTTTGTAACGGCAGAACCCAGAGACAATCTAAATGTTTACCATGCTGGGTGCTATGGCTAAAGCCTATAATCCCAGCACTTTGGGAGGCTGCGGCAGGAGAATGGCTTAACCCTAGGAGTTTGAGGTTACAGTGAGCTATGATGATATCACTACACTCCAGCCTGGGCAGGAGGGTGAGACCATGTCTCTTAAAAAAAAAAAAATTAAGTACTTATCAATAAGCAAGAAGTTAAATAAGTTACACCATGGCTATACACTGAAGCTGTATGCCACTGTGAAAAAGAGGTGGGGCCCTTAGGATGTCATAAAAGCAGAGCCCTCATGAGTGGGAATAGGGTCCTTACAAAAGGCCTTGAAGACCAGGCATGTGGCTCATGTCTGTAGTCCCAGCACTTTGGGAGGCTGAAGCAGGAGGATTGCTTCAGGCCAAGAGTTCGAGATCAGCCTGGGCAACATAGTGAGACCTTATCTCACTAGAATTTTTAAAATTAAAAATTAAAAAAAATTAGCCAGGGGTAGTGGCATGTGCCTCTAGTCCTGGGTACTTGGGAGGCTAAGGCAGGAGAAGTGTTCGAACGTAGGAGTGTAAGGCTGCAGTGAGCTAGGATCACACCCCTGTACTCCAACCTGGTTGACAGAGCAAGATCTTGTCTCTAAATTTTAAAAAAGTAAATAAATAAATAAAAATTTAAAAGATAAAATCCACCTGATACTAAAAATATATATTAAAAAAAATTAAAAGCTTGAGTTCTGTTTTTTTTTTTTTGAGACAGTCTCGCTTTGTTGTCCAGGCTAGAGTGAGTGCCGTGGCATCAGCATAGCTCACAGCAACCTCAAACTCCTGGGCTCAAGCGATCCTACTGCCTCAGCCTCCTGAGTAGCTGGGACTACAGGCCTGTGCCACCATGCCCGGCTAATTTTTTATATATATATCAGTTGGCCAATTAATTTCTTTGTATTTATAGTAGAGATGGGGTCTCACTCTTGCTCAGGCTGGTTTTGAACTCCTGACCTCGAGCAATCCGCCCGCCTCGGCCTCCCAGAGAGCTAGGATTACAGGCGTGAGCCATCGCGCCTGGCCTTCAAGTTCTATTTTTTAAAAAAATAAATAAAAGGGCTTGAGGGAGAGGATTTGCTCTCCCACCATGAAAGAGCACAGCATTCCTCCCCTCTGTAAGGTGCTGTCTTGGAAGTAGAGAGCAGCCCTCACCAGACATAGAACATTCTGGCTCCTTGGACTTCTGCAGCGCCTTGATCTTAGACTTCTCAGCCTCCAGACTGTGATAAAATAAGTATCTGATACTTATAAATTACCGTCTCGTTTATTTTGTTATAGCAGCACAGACTAAGATAATGCCAATCTGTGATCATGTAACAATCTCCAAGATGTGTGGTTAAGTGAAAACAAAAGAGTGCAAAACAGCATTGTGGTGTACTGTCATTTCTGTAAAAATATGGATAATATTTACATATATGCATATTCAGAAATGTGTGTGGATTATTTCTGAAAGAATTTATAAGAAACTGGCAATAGGTTGCCTTTGGGTAGGAAAACTGATAGACTCTTACTTTTTTTTTTTGACACAGGGTCTCCCTTTGTCATCCGGGCTGGAGTGCAGTGGTATCATCATAGCTCATTGCAGCCTTGAACTCCTGGGCTCAAGTGATCCTCCTGCCTCAACCTCTAGAGTAGATGAGACTGAAGGAAAAGGCCACTACACTTGGCTGATTTTTCTATTTTTTGCAGAGATGGGATCTTGCTCTTGCTCAGGCTAGTCTTGAACTCCTGGCCTCAAGTAATCTTCCTTCCTTAGCCTCCCAGAGTGCTAGGATTACAGGCATGAGCCACTGCTCCTGGCCAACTCTTACTTTTAATATATACATTTCCTTTGCATTGTTAGAATTTTTTGCCATAAGCATGTGCTATTTCATTTAACAATAATAATAATGAATCATATTCTTGAGTTCCTTTCTAGACCAACTAGATCTGAGTCTCTGGGACTAGGAGGCAGGAATTTATCTTTTTAAAAAAATTCCACTTGGAGAAGTAGCTGGGACAGGGAACATACAAGATGAGCCTGGAGCATCTTGTAGTGCCAAAAGCAATGAAGTACTCAAAAAATAAAAGGATCAGGCATGTCAAAGGGACACAGGAGCCAATCTGAAAGAGTTTCCAATGGCCAATCTGGAAAGTTTGAGCAATAAAATAAATAACATACTATTGGATTACAACCCAAAGTATAAAATAAATATCCATGAGCCCATATTGGTGTAAATAAATGATTGAATAAGTAAACAAATGGGGAAGAAGAGACATGTCTCCCTTGCAGAAAAATCCTAAGAATTCTAGATGATTTATGTAGATACTCCCTTCTCTAGGAAGTGAGGTTTAATTCCCACCTCCCCCTTGACTGTGGGTTTTGCTTCGTGACTCACTTCCAAAGAGTACAGTGTTGGGGGAGGGGGTGGCGTGTGCAGGGGAGTAATTTTAGAACAGAAGAACCTGGCAATCGTTGCCTCGGTCAGTTAGCCCAGGAAGACTGGTAATCAAAGTTGGTAAGTCAAGTTGATATGATGTGATAAGAAGGCTACTTCTCCCCTGTGATATTCTTCCCCAAATTCATAACTTCGGTCTAAGCACAAGAAAAACATCAGATAAGCCAAAATTGAGGGACATTCTACAAGATACCTGAAAAGGACTCTTCAAACCTGTCAAGGTCATAAAAAACAAGGAAACTCTAAGAAACCATCACAGACCAGAGGAGACCAAAGAGACAGGATGACTAGACGTAATGTGGCACTCCAGATGGGACCCTGGAACAGGAAAAGGCTATTAGTGGGGGCACTAGTGAAATCCAAATAAAGTGTAGAGTTTAGTTATAATTAAAAAAACAAAAACAAAACTTCAGACAGTTCTCATGTAGCCTGCTCGGCTCCAGGCTGTCATGAAGCACTTTAGAACTCCTTGGAGAGGGTGGAGGTTCTCAGACTTAGGTGTGCAGTACAATCCCCCTTGGGGGATTCTTTTTTTTTTTAACACGTGTCAAGTTTTTTATTTGTTCATCTCTTGCATTTGAAACACTCTTGGATGACATTCTTGGCCTGAGATTCTTTGCCGTAGTCCTTAACTACCTCACAATTGCAACCAACTGCTTTGCCAGGTTTTCCTGTCAGGTTTTCAGAGGCCCACCCAGCGCCGCAGGCCCCTCTGTCATAGCTGCGGTTACAGGTGGAGCTGAATCTTGGATGCACCCGAGCTGATGACTGGGTGGCAGCAGGGGAAGGGGAATATACATTTTTAATAAGTACTACCAGGGCTTCTGAAATGTCCCATTTTGGACACATTGCACTGGAAACCCAAATCTGATATTCTACTCGTAATTACTATGTCCATCAGTAAGATGTGAATTCCACTGGAACAAAGAGCTTCTGAAGACAGAAAGATCATGAACTTCCATTCATTATGTAACATCTCCAGTCTATTTGGGGCACTCAATGAGTTTCTTAATAGAATTCTTACCACCACTTGACATATGATAAGTGTGAAATGAACAAATACTGAAAATAAGGAATTAATAGGAAACCTGCTAACACATCGTCCCTTCTGATCATCCTGACCTAGTAGAACCAGAAGAGTCTATTTCCTCCAGTGCTTAATTCACATTTGGGTCATATTCTTTTATTTTTCCACACAGGCACAATGTCAAATAAGCATGAATGTGTTTGCAGAATCAGAGCCACCTCAGGGCATGCTGTACTTCTTCCAGAGGCGTCCTGTGTTCTCCCTCTCAGGTCATCCCACTCGCAGTGCCTCCTCCTGGGACCCTCTTCCCAAACCAAGCCACAGCCCCTGCCCCTAACCCTCAAACACAAACTCCTAGTTGTTTCCCGCTCTAGTGCCGGCTTAAGGATCATTTCCTCGTCTCACCTCTGTGGCTAGGAAGGGTCTCTCCAGCATGCTCCCAGGGCACGCTGTCCCTTTCTGTTATAGCTCCAGCACCTGCGTTCTGCCACTTTTCATCCCCATAAGCTAAGCTCTACGACAACAGGAACTGCTGTTTGTTCTCTAGCTTGTGACACAGAGCATGGCAGACATTATGTGCTAAATATTTTGCTGGGAGAATGTTGAGTGATTGTATAACAGATCCTTCAGTTGGTGTGCATTTGGACCTAAGCCTACCAATAATCTAAGTAGAATTCTGAAATCCCCAACAATTGGGATAGCTGTGCCGCCCTTTCTGATTTTTCAGCCCATTTTAAAGGTCGGCTCATTGTCACTAAGAGTGGCTTCTTTAAGCTGCAGACAGTAGGGATAGCTGTGAAGTTTTGCCCTTAGACTGAATGTCACTTGGTAGAATAAGACTCTGGTGGGGGGTTGGGAGGGATGCAAAGGGAATTTGAATGGCTAGGATACCAATTTCATTAATCCGTCATCAGCATGCACCGACATGTAGGTGAAGAAATCAGAAGCTGTAGCACTGTAGAAACCCTCCAACCAAATCAGGGATGTCAGCACAAAACATTGTCTAAAACTTTGGCAGCTAAATTGTAGGGTGATAAATTGGTTATTAAGACAACCAAAGTTGACCATGTTGCCATGTCAATGCATCAAGTCTACCAAACACTTCCTACATGCAAGGCATAGAAAGAAACAAAGATTAACAAAATATGCCCCTGAATTCTAGAAGCAGTCACCTAGACAGGAGGTAAAAACCACAATTAAAAGGCATGAGAATTACAGGTTGAGAGCTCTGAGTGATTTGTTCCAGCTATAGGAAAATGGGAAGGATTGGTGGAATATGTACCATTTCTGGTGAGACTTAAAAGATCATTTAGGGTGGGCATGGTGGCTCAGCCCTGTAACCCCAGCACTCTGGAGGCCAAGGCGGGAGGACAGCCTGAGCTTAGAAGTTCGAGACCAGCCTCAGCAAGAGCGAGACCCATCTACACACACACACACACACACACACACACACACACACACACACACACACACAATTAGCCGGGAACATAGTGGTGCCTGCCTGTAGTCCCAGCTACTCTGGAGGCTAAGGCAGAAGGAGGATCACTTTAGCCCAGGAATCTGAGGTTGCAGTGAGCTAAGATGATGCCACTGTACTCTAGTTGTGGTGACAGAGTGAGACTCTGTCTCAAAGAAAAAAAGGTTATTTAAGAAGCAGATAGGAGGTTATAAGATGGTAGGAACTATCCCTCAACATAATCATTCCAGAAATACCACCATTATTTTAAACATGAAACACTGGAATTCCTCTTATTTTGTGTGTTTTGTTATTTTTTTTTTTTAATCCATTGCTTTCATTTTCACTAGTGAGTTCTGGAGCTGTCTAACAGAACTTTCTGTGATGGTGGAAATGTTCTATATCTGTGTTGTCCAATATGATGGCCATTAACCATATGTGACTCTAGAGCACTTGCAGTGTGGCTAATGTGGATGATAAACTTGAACTTTTTATTTGAATTAGTTTGAATTTGTTTCAAAGTAATTTTAAGTAGCCACACCTGCCTGGCGACTATTGCCCTGGATAGGTGTGGGTTTAGTCAGTGCCTAGAAAGGCAAAGGGAGAAAGAGGCCCTTCGGGTAGAGTTTTCAGATCTCCTACTCTACATCAGCCCATGTTGGTAATAACAAAAGCCAAAATGTATTAAGCCCTTTCTACGTGCTGCATTGCATAGTGCTGTTGCAAACATCGCACACGCAAAATCTCATCGAATCCTCAGAGCAACCTTGAGGTATATCCTCTTATCAGCCAAGGAAGCGTATCACGCTCAGAAAGGCTAAATATCTATTGCCCCATGTTTCACAGCTACCAAGTGATTCATCTTGGATTTCAATCCAAGAAAGCTGTTGCCTGAACCAGTGCTCTTAACAGCCATGGAGAACTACCTCCCAGCACCAAATAATTCTGTGCATCATTTACCACTTACATTTTATGTTCTGTTGTATATTTCTTCCTATATTCCTCCACTGGGCAAATATTCACTGAGCAGTTACTTGGTATCAAGTGAAGTGCTGGGCACTGAAGATACCAAGTGCGTGAGAGATGAGCTTGCCATTGAAGTGGTGCTTACAGCCCAGAAAGGGAGACTGATGCCAACAAATCATTGCATGCAGAGGGGAGCAGCCACAGAGCTGCACAAGCGTTAGGGCACGCTATGGCTAAGGGGCAGGAAAGGCTGGAGGAAACTCTCACATAAGAGGTGATATCGAAGGTTGAAAGCAGCCATGAGGTGTTTTCCTGCGGAACAACAGAGGGAGTTCTTGTAGGCAGATAGAACACCACGGGCACAGGTTCAGGAGCATGACACAGCGTGACAAGGAACAGGAGGTTTCATAGTCACTGTTATTGCCTAAGGAAGTCATAAAGAGAATCCCACATACAAATTTCCTATAAGATATGGGAAAAATTGACCAGAATTTTATTGTAGAAAGTAAAAAGAAAAATTATAAAAATAATAAACTACATTTTTATATTTATATATAACTAAAGTTAGGTAATAATGGTACATCTACTCTAATTTTTATTTATTTCTTTTCTTTTTTTTTTTTTAGCCAACCAAGCAAACAACACTGATGCTCTAATTTTTTTTAATTTTTATTATTTTTTTTCATAGGGACCGGCTCTATCAATGATGCTCTAATTTTTAGAACAAAAAAACAAAGTCAGTGTTGATTTAGTGTTTGGGGTCTACTAGTTCTAAAAACTTGCTGAGGCAGGAAGATTGCTTGAGCCCAGGAGTTTGAGGCTGCCATGAGCTATGATCGCACTACTATACTCCAACCTGGGTGACAGAGCAAAACCCAGTTTAATTTTTTGAAAAATTAAAAGAAAACTTGTCCAATAGCACATTTGACAAATATGTTGAAGGACTTTGTTTTTCTCAATGGCCTCCTTTAATCTATAATTGTCAAATGCTTCTCTTTTGAAGATCCTATTGTGTTATCATCCTTGTCAATTTCTTCCTCTTTAATTCTTATCTGGTTAACTCACTGTTTGCTTATGATTCTAGCATTTCCACAGCATCACTGTCATCAACTTCATGTAAACCCTGCAAGAGGGTTATTCATATTATGAAGATTCTTATGTCAAAAATAACCAGCTGAAGACCCGTCTGCAGTTCCGAATGACTGAAGTATTGGGTGTGAGGCAGGGAGCGGTAGGAAAATGCTGACATTTACCAGCTGGAGGCTTTCAGAAAGTAACTCCAACTTTCTGACCTTCGGATTCCTCATCTACCTTGAGAAAACTGTTGGAAGAGTTCAATACAACTACCCAAATGAAAACAGCTAACATTGTGCCAGAAACATGATTGTCCCTCAATAAACATCACACTCTTCTTCCACAAAGTCTTGGATATCTTGTATTGCATTTTGTTGAGTGAGTGATTTGCACACTGATCAGATTTTTATCTGATCACTACTCTATCAAATAAGCATAACATCTGATAAGTAAACTTGTGTCCTGAAGAGGAATAAAGGGAGGAAATATTTTTAAGATGGAGTGCTCAAAAAGCTAGTTTCCCATTGAATAGAGAGATAAAAGCAGAAGAAGAGTGCAAGAAATTACATATGCTGAGGATGATATTGCTGAAACTAAACAGACCTGGCATCTGCAAGACATGCAAAGATTTTTTATTCCAGGGCCATGGGATTCTGGAATCCTTCCTACATGTCATTCATTCTAGAGACACAGATAAATTGGATAGTGAAACAGGAGAATTGGCGTGCCTCACTGCAGTCTTAAAATTGAATTTATGAATAAAAATAAGAAATGGAGCACATCCTGGGCTCTTCTGAGAAATTATTGACAAATATGAGACTTGATTGACAGACAGCTCATCTGAAATGCAGTTTTTCTGTTTTCTAAAATCCTTCCTGGGTTCAAAGTTTAATATATTTGTTTCTGGAATGTTTTATTTCCCTCAAGAACAAAGGGATTCTTTGAAAAGAATTGAATGCAAAAATTAGCTGAATAGTTTGCAACCATTTACAATGAAAATTCATATGCAGTGGCAGTTGTCTAAAATGTTACATTCAGCTTATCATGTGATTCCTGTTACTTCAGAGAAACCTCAGACACTAAATCTAATCAGCAAGGAAAGAAGTAAGATCCTGATATGCTAATGAGAAACTGAATATTACAATGCGATTTGTTATCAGATCAGAATTAGAAAGTCATGAAGAGAGTAAGGAAAGAGATTCAAGATTTTAATCTTTGTGATCCATGTTCCAACTATACTATTACTACATAGTGATAGTATCTCAAGAGAAATTTCTCATCATATCAGTGAGGTGATAATTGCAGCTATTTTCCTCGTATGGGTTAATTTCATAGAAATAAGTCCGGATGATGAATAGTCATGTCTAAAGGAGAAAAACGCTGATATGCTGTGTCTTAATCATACACATCTTCCTTGGGAAGTTTTTTAAACTTCCCAAGGAAGAAATGAGCATATAAGCATTAAAAGAATATTTAAATAAACTATTATATCTCCAAGTATGCAGGGGCAAAAAAAATTAAAAAAATAAATAAAAAAAAAATAAATAAACTATTATAGATTTGAGAAAGTTGGTTTTGGAAGGGCAGGACTAGATATTAACAGCTAAGCACAGTGAAAAATCTAAGCTTCCTAACACAAATGTCAGCAAAGATCCACTTAGCCTCTGTTACTTGCCATTTCCAATTCCCCAATAGAAGAGTTTTCTTTTAGGGTAACTTTTTAATATATAAAGAAACTTCTATAAATTAGTAAGAAAAAGCTCAACAACCCAACAGAGGACATGAATAAGCAGTTCACAGAAAAAGAAACACAAATGGCTTTTAAAAATAAAAAATGCTTAAACTAGGCAATTGTTAAAGAAAAAATAAAAAGTTGTATAAGAAATGCAATCTGTTTCTCCCAGTAATCTAAAAAAAAAAAAAAAAAAAAAAAAAAAAAAAAGACATGTAATCTGAGGTCAGGCACTGTGGTTCATGCCTATAACGACAGCACTTTGGGATTCAGGAAAATCACTTGAGGCCAGGAGTTCCAGACCAGCCTAGGCAACACAGTGAGACCCCGTCTCTACAAAAATTTAAAAATTAGCTGGGGGCAGTGGTACACACCTGTAGTCCCAGATACTTGGGATCTACAGATACTTGGGAGGCTGAGGAAGGAGGATCACTTGAGTCCAGGAGTTAGAGGCTGCAGTAAGCTATTATCATACCATTGTACTTCAACCTGGGCAACAGAGTGAGACTGTCTCAAGAAAGAAAGAGAGAAAGAAAAAGAAGGAAGAAAGAAAGAAAAAGAAGAAATGCAATCTGATTCACAACTTGGCTCAGCAACAAATAATATCTATGTAATATTAATACCCTAAATGCTGAACTTAATATATCTATAACCAGCTTGCTAAACAAAATGGACTTGAAATGTTCCAGCTACAAACCTCTCTGTCATCTCACTTTTTCAGCTGTATGGATGAAGTATCAGACAATTTCTATAGCATTTCTAAGTACCATTGAGTTATTAATGAATGAATGATCTCTCTTCCCCCAGGTGATCAAAAATCCACTTTAGTCTAATATCAGAACACTAAGCTTTTAACCAATTTACAGCTCTCCCCTCCTGCAGCTTGGGCCTGACACAGGCTTGAAGTTTGCAGTGGGCAGGAAGTATGAACAGGACTGCCAAGTGAAATAACAGGATGCCCAGCTAAATGTGAATTCCAGAAAGCAACAAATACTTTTAGTACAATTATGTCACAAATATTGCATGGCATATACTCATACTAAAAAAGCATTCATCGTTTATCTAAAATTCAAATTAAACTGGGCATCTGGTTATTTTTATTTGCTAAATCTGACAACCCTAGGCACAGAGTCAATGTCACTATATTCCATCTTGCTCACTGTGCTGTCTGTGGCTCCTCCTAGGTTTAGCAGCAGACATGGAAAGCAGGGAAGTGAGGGGAAGGAAAGCTTTTGACCTGCATGATTGTCATCTGCCACGGGTACTGTCTTGGTGCACTGGATGTCCAAGGGTGACTCGTGGGACCAGCTTTATCATGGGGGATGTTTCAGATGTACTTCCCTTGACCTGGGAGATGCCTCATTTGGCTGGCCACTAACAACTGTCCCATTAGCACCTGGCTTCTGGTGGGTCCCTCTTTGTTGGGGTCACTTTTCACCCTTCCAGATGGTACTGTTGGGCGTGGAACTTTGGAAAACAATCCACTGGCAGCTTTCTTCTACAGAATCCAATCTGACCTGCAGAAAACCACATTGTTGCCCCACCAAACCCTGGAAATGCTGGGCAAACTTGATTCTTTGTTCCGCTACCAAGTATGTTACTCCAGCCAGCTTCTGGACTTCAGACTTTTTTTTTTCCCCTCCCAGGTGTCAGTCAGTCCCCGAGTATGTAACTGTCTTCCCAAACTTCAGAGAACACCTATCTGTCTCTGAGGAGTCCCTTGAAACACTCCTTAGTCAGTTTAGGATGAGGGGGAGGAATCCTTCTCTCATCCCACATTGGGGCTGGGGTGGGACATGCAATACTCTGATAACTCTCTCCAAAGTGGTCCCCAAGACTGGCCCCTCCAACCTCCGCTTAATTCTTGGCCTTCCTTCTTATAGAATGGAGGTAGTTCGTAGCCAAGGCTGGAGAAATCACTTTGGGGACATCTCATTTGCAAGCCCTGCAGGCATTGTCTAGAATCTCTATTTAGAATGTGGGGGCTCTTCATACCTATTGTTCTCAGATTTGGAGTCTCAGTGGAATCTCAGAGACTTAAAAATCTATTTTAATAAGATATTATATAACTAAAAATGGTTATATAATCATATAATAAAGATGACAAGAGGGGAAGTGTCTGTGTGTGTTTGTGTGTGTGTGTGTAGAACATGTGGTGTCATAAACCCAAATCCACATTTATCATAACAGGGAGGGAGAAGAGAGTGTCTGAAATTGATAAATCAAGAAGAGAGTGGCATAAGCATATTATTTAGAAATATGGTGATAGAAATCTGAAGGACAACCCAAGTAACTGAAAATGCTTGCTTTGGGAAGTAAGACTGTGGATTTGAAGAAGAATGTGAAAATTTACTGCTGTTTTTCATTATAAGCCTTTTAGTACTAATTTTTTAACAATGCATTATTTCAGTAATAATAATAAAATTTAAATGATAAATTTTGCCAAAACCACAAATAAAATATTGTGCAATCATTAAAAAGAATGAGGCAGGCCTGGTGTGGTGGCTCATGCCTATAATCCTAGCACTCTGGGAGGCTGAGGCAGGAGGATCACTTGAGGTCAGGAGTTTGAGACCAGCCTCAATAAGAGTGAGACCCCGTCTCTCTAAGAATAGAAAGAAATTAGATGGAAAAAATAGAAAAAATTAGCCAGGTATAATGGCGTGCACCTATAGTCTTAGCTACTCTGGAGGCTGAAGCAGGAGAATCACTTAAGCCCAGGAGTTTGAGGTTGTTGTAAGCTAGGCTAATGCCATGGTACTCTAACCCAGGCAAGAGAGTAAGATTCTTGTCTCAAAATAAATAAATAAATAAATAAAAATAAATATATAAATAAAATTAAAAAGGATAAGGCAGATCTATGTAAGGATCATAGCTGATGCTTATATAGTATTTAATGAATATCAAGCATAGTCTTAAATTCTGGGCATATATTAACTCATTTAATCTACATATATTAGTGTCCTAGGGCTGCTGTAACAAAATACAACAGTCTGGGTGGCTTAGAACAATAGAAATTTATTGTCTCACAGTTTCTGCAGGCTGAAAGTCAGAAATCAAGGTGTTGGCAGGATTATGCTCTCACTAAAACCTGTAGGAGAAGGATCCTTCCTCGCCTCTTCTATTAATAGCGTCTGGTGACTTCAGACATCCCTTGGCTTGTAGCAGCATGACTCCAATATTCACATGTGTGCACATCTGTGTCTCTGTGTTCAAATTTCCCTTTTTTATAAGGACACCAGTCATATTGGATTAGGGCTCACCCTAATGACCTCATTTTAATTTGATTACTTCTGTAAAGACCCCATTTCCAAATAAAGTCATACTCTGAGGTACAAGAGGTCAGGACTTTAACATATTTTTTGGGAGACACAATTCAACTCATAACACCATGCAGAAAGCCAATGAAGTAAGTGCAATTAGTGCATTTGATTAGTGCAATTGTATAGATGAAGAAACTGGAGCACAGAGAAATTAGGTGAGTTGCCCAAAAATGCATGGCTAATCGATGATGGACTGGAATTTAAACACAGGGACCCTGGCTCTAAACTCCAAATACTGTGCTCTAAACCGCTAGATCACACTCTCTCTACATTAAGTGCACAAAGCAAGGCGAGAGCAATGTGCAGAGTACACTATCGTTGGTGTGAAAAGAGATCGGGATGACTGTTATATACGTGCTTGCATAGGAACAGAACATCTTTGGAAGATACCCCAAATACTGACTGTAGTGTCACCCCCAGGGACAGAAATATGGGAAGAGAGGAGTGAGCCTTTTGTTTAATATACATTCATTTAACACTTTGAAGTTTGCTGGTTGTTTTCGTCTGTTTGTTTGTTTGTTTCCATGTCAGGAATTAATTTAAAATATTTAAATGTAAGCTTTTCCCAGGCTCTTCCTGTGCTGCTGGGCCTGGAGCTGCAAATGCGGGTCTCCATTCAGCAGGATGGGGTTTGTTAAAGTTGTCAAGAATAAGGCCTACTTTAAGAGATACCCAAGTGAAATTCAGAAGATGAGGCAAGGGTAAAACTGCTTATTATGCTCAGAAACACTTGGAGATACAGGATAAAAATAAGTACAACACACCCAAGTACAGAATGATAGTTTGTGTGACTAACAGAGATATCATTTGTCAGATTGCTTATGCCCGTGTAGAAGGGGATATGACAGTCTGCACAGCTTATGCATGTGAACTACCAAAATACGGTGTGACAGTTGGCCTGACAGATTATGCTGCAGCATGTTGTCCTGGCCTGCTGCTGGCCTGCAGCCTCCTCAGTAGGTTTGGCACGGACGAGATCTATGAAGACCAAGCGGAGGTGACTGGACACGAATGCGACGTGGAAAGCACTGACGGCCAGCCTCGGGCTTTCACGCACTACTTGGACGCAGGCCTCGCCAGAACTACCACTGGAAATACAGTTTTGGGGGTCCTGAAGGGAGCTGTGGGTGAAGGCTTGTCCATCCCTCACGGTACCAAGTGATTCCCTGGTTATGATTCTGAAGCAAGGAATTTAACACTGAGGTCCATCGGAAGCACACCAGGGTCAGAATGTTGCAGATTATATGCGTTGTCTAATGGAAGGAGATGACGATGCTTACAAGAAATAGTTCTCGAAATCCAGAAAGAACAACGTTACTCCAGACATGATGGAGGAGATGGAGGAGAAAGCTCATGCTGCTAGATGACATAGTCCAGTCTATGAGAAGAGGCCTAAGAAAGAAGTTAAGAAGAAGAGATGGAACCATCCCAAAATGTCTCTTGCCCAGAAGAAAGATCGGGTAGCTCAAAAGAAGGCAAGCTTCCTCGGAGCTCAGGGGTGGGCTGATGAAAGTTAAACCAAACAGCAATTTTCTTTGAGGATTTTTCAGATAAAGATAATAAACTTATTGACCAAGCAAAAAAGGAATAAAATATAATAAAATAAAATATTTACATTGAAAATGAGAACAAGAGAAATGTCCTTTCACTAACACGATCACCCAAGGCTATAGGGGCTACCTGGATAATGTTTTACGGAGGTACAAGGAATGTATTTGGGAGGAAATGATCTAAGCGTTGGTTCCCAATCTCTTTAGTTGCTTTAAAAGACTGTTATGGTAGCTTTCTTAGTCTGTTCAGGCTGCTATAACAAAAATATCATAAACTGGGTAGCTTATAAACAATAGAAATTTATTGCTTACTGTTCTGGAGGCTGGGAAGTCCAAAATGAAGAGGATGGCAGGTTCTGTCTGGTTGAGGACTCACTCTGGTTCATAGAGGATCCCTTGTCACTGTGTCCTCATATGGTGGAAGGGGAAAGGAGTCACTTTCAGACTTTTTTCAACCTATGAATTTTGGGGGTACACATTCAGACTGTAACAGTGGCTATACAACTTTGAAAGAACCATAGAGTGAAACACTAAGCCATTAAACTTTACATTTATGAGAATCTTTTAATGATATTCGGAAATATGCTTATGATAAAATATTGTGAACTTGTATAGATAGATATTTGGCTGTCTTTAAAACAACACTGTGATCACACCGCTGCACTCCAACCTAGCCGACAGAGCGGGATTACTGTCAATAAATAAGTAAATAAATGAAAACAATGCTGATCTAAAAAACTGAAGAAAATATTCCTAAATATTTGGTTATTTAAGATGAAGGTGGGAAGAATTATGATGATGTTTATTTTCTGCTTTGTTCCTTTTGTTACTGTAGGTCAGAAGACAGCATTTAAAACACTTCTTCTGGTGAGCTGGAGCCGTACCCACATCGACCAATACTGACAGCCACAGCAGAGATTTGATCACAAAATGAGTGTGTGCGCCTCAGAGATTTTTCTCCTTCAAAAGTCAGCCTAGGAATCCGTTTTTCCATGTAGGCCCTTCTACTCATAAACTACCACTTTTCCTAACTTGATTCTTCAATGGGGTCTTTTCAAAGGGGAGCCAGAGGGATGAGGGGTGCTTTGCAGGAGAAGAAAGTGCATGTGTTTTCAGGTTAAAACCAACTTGCTCTGTGTGTCCGTGGGAAAGTTATTTAGCATTCTTATACCTCAGTTTCCCTATTTGCAAAATGGGCATAATTCTTTCACTCATTTAACAAATATTTATTGAGCACCTTCTGTGTGTCATGGACTGTCATAGGTCTGAGAACACGACAATGGCCGAATGAGGCAAAGACCCTGTCCTCGTGAAGTGTGGAGCGGAGAGCAAGGACTCTCTCGCGTGGGTGCTGTGAGGATCAAGTGAATGAATGCACAACTGGAGAATCAGATGTCTTAATCTGATTCAGATCAGATGTCTGTTTAACCCCAGTGACCTCTGAGTTGCTACAGTCACTCAGTCCTTACATCATTAAGATAAAAGTTCCTCTTGCAACGAGAAACCCGGTGGCCTCCCCTTATCTTAAAGGTTGTCACGGGGCTTCCATTTCTCCTTGTCTCCTATGACAGCACTTACTCTTCCATGGATCGCGGCTTTTCATCTCATGTCCTTTCTATGAGGCTCCCTTTCGAGAACTCTCTGCTCCACGGTAGACATGCCCCAGGAAGGCCAGGCTGCGGTGGCTCAGATGTCTTCTCAAGGTTCGAGACTATGGTGGAAAATTACATCTTGGGGAAGTGCAAACAAGAAATCAGAGTCAATATTTTATTAATATATCCTTGTTCTTCACATTTCCTCAGCCACTCCCAGCACATTCCACCCTTCTCCTCAGGCGGACACTGGCCTTTTCCCAGGCCCCTAAGTTCCTGCCTCTTGTTCCCCCATCTCTTCCTGCCAAGCCATTTGCCCCTCACCCCCCAGATCTAGTCGCTCTTGCTATTCAAAGCGAGGGGTGTGAAGTGAGAAGAGGAGCTCACCTTTCCTCCCAGAGGGACCCAAGCGAAATATAACATTTCTCCCCAAGAGGAATTCTGTCTCCGGCTTTTAGGAAAACAACTCTTTTTCTCCCCACCACCGACAGGAGGGAAAGGTTAAGAGCCTGGGACATGGCAGCAGGTCAATAAACGCCGGTTCCTGTCCCTTCCCGTCCTGCCGGAGCCAGTCTGCGTGGCTGTACACACCAGCCTCTGCTTCCGCGTCTTCACCTTCGAAGTGGACGGGATCCACCGCTACACATGGCGTGCTAAGAGCAGGGGCTGGCACGTCAGTGCTCGGTGAATGCTGTTGTTGTTATCAGCTGTTGCACTCGGAACAGCGCTAGTTTCCTTGGGCTGCTGTAGCAAATCGCCACAACCTGGTTGGCTTAAAGTAACAGAAAACTATTCTTTCACAGTTCTGGAGGGCAGAAGTCTAAAGTCGAGGTGTCATCAGGGCCATGCTGCCTCCGAAGGCTGGAGGGAAGAGCCCTGTCTTGCCTCTGCCAGGTTCTGGGGTCCCCTGGCAGTGCTTGGCGTGTGGCTGCAGCTCTCCAGTCTCCGCCTCCGTCATCACGTGGCCATGTAGCCCATGCGCACCTGCGTGTGTCTTTGCATGTCCTCTCCTCGTAAGGACGGCAGTCATATCGGATGTACAGAGTCTACCCTAATCTTGTATGACCTTATCTCAACAATTACATCTACAAAGAGCCTATTTCCAAATAAGGTCACATTCTGAGTTCCTACATGGACTTGAATTTTGGGGGGACGCTGTTCACCCCCGCACAGCTGGGAAGGCCATATCTGAGGTTTAGGCTTCTACGAAATGCCTCTCGGGGCAGAGTGAGCGACCCAATCAATGGGCTTCTCCAGCTCTTTCCAGCTCCCCCACCTCCTGGGCCCCTGGCTGCCTGCTTCACGGGCGGCTAGCCTGCTGCCACCATCACCTGACTCCCAGGCAGTCTGTGCCTTCCTGGAAGGGAGGGCTGGCCCCAGTGCTGCCTCCAGTGGGCCAGAATCCTGACACCTGGACTCAGAAGTCCCAGGAGATATGAGACCTGACCCAGGTAGGGGAATTTTGACCAATGAGATTCAGGAGACAAGAGAAGCTGGCAGAAAAACTGCTTTCCCTTCTTCCCCTCTGCAGACCGGTCCGAGATGTTCTCACTCAACAGAAACAGGGGCTTCCTTCTCAAGAAGCGATGGCCAGCTCAGAAACACACTGTGCTGTGCTTTCCTGGCTTCCGCCTCCTCATTTTTGCTGTCCCAGGACTGTGTCCCCTAGCAGAGGATTTGCCTGTAAGCTTTGCCTCTGCGCTGTTTCCTAGAGAACTCGGGCTTCCACAGGTGCCGTAGACAGCCTCTTCAGGACTAGAGATCAAGACCAGGCTTCCACTAAGGCACAAACCAACACGTATGTGAGAAAGCGAGTGGAAGGGGCTGCCCAGAGCCAGGAATGCACAGCAGCTGGAGCTTGGAGGAGAACAGAGAACTAGAGCCTGTTTGCTGAGCCCCAGCCATGGGGTTACTGAAGCCAAGTCCTGCTAAGCTTTAAGAACACCAAACTCTAACCACACAGCAGGGTTGAGGCCAGAGCCCCTGGCATAGGTGAGGAGCATGGGCTGCCAGAATCAGATGCCCACGGGAGGCATGCCTCAGACAAAACACTCATCAGAGTTTGGTTAGAAACTGTCGATGGACCAGGCATGGTGGCTTACGCCTGTAATCCTAGCACTCTGGGAGGCCAAGGTGGGAGGACTGCTTGAGACCAGCCTGAGCAAGAGTGAGACTCCCCCAGCCAGGCACGGTGGCTCATGCCTGTAATCCTAGCATTCTGTGTGGCCAAGGAGGGCGGATCATTTGAGCTCAGGAGTTTAAGACCTGAGCAAGAGTGAGACCCCATCTCTACTATAAATAGAAAGAAATTAGCTGGACAACTAAAAACATATAGAAAAAATTAGCTGGGCATGGTGGCACATGGCTGTAATCCCAGCCACTTGGGAGGCTGAGGCAGGAGGATTGCTTGAGCCCAGGAGTTTGAGGTTGCTGTGAGCTAGGCTGATGCCATGGCACTCACTCTAGCCTGGGCAACAGGGCGAGATTATGTCTCAAAAAAAGAAAAAAGCTGTCTATGGCCATACCACTCTGAACACATCCTATCTCCTCTGATCTCAGAATTTGGTTAGAAATCTTAAGAGCTGTGGTGCAATGTTAATGCCTTTGTTCTTTCTTTTTCTATGGCTTGGCTGCCTTTTGGTTTCATGTAATTAATACATTTCAGAGACTAAGAATGTGGTTTGGCTCATAGTCACTTTTTGCCCCAATAATAGACTATTGTTGAAAACCTATTTGTTCCCCTGGGGTTTGCTGCCCTACCCCGCCCCTCACCATAACTGCCATGCATTGAGTATTGACTGTGTGCTTGCTGGGCAACTGTAACTCCTCGCACACGCCACGAGGGAAGAATGACTAGCTTCGTTAGACAGACTAGGAAACCGAGGCTCAGGGAAAGCAAGTTACTAGCTGCAGCCATGCCATTGTCAAGTGACATATCTGGGTCTTAACCTCTCTGCTGTATTCCTCAACAAGAATTCCAGGAGCATTTCGCCAGAAAAGAAAAAAAATGTATTGGGAGCCTTAAACATCTGCCTTGTTTCCCTGGAGGCCGCATGAAAGGCTGGTAAACACACAGATTGCCAAGGTAGAG